>NW_028327176.1:8750000-10000000 GCF_987537825.1 Furipterus horrens
TGTGCTGTACCTGAGATCCTTAGCTCAGGGGTCCTTGCAATGCCTCTTGAATCTGAGCCATGTGCCCATGCATGCCCAACCCCTCACAGGGCTGGCATGGCTTTGGTAATCATGGTCTGTCTTCAATTTCAGACTTCCTGGGCAATCTAAAATACCTCCTTTTTCAAAAGAGTCAGAAAGAACTCTGCCATAACGTTTTAAAAAGAAATTTCAATTTTCTTTACCATTAACAAATAAGCATAAATAACAAAACACCCATTTTATGAGAATGATATTATTATTGCCATTTCATTTGGGCACACAGAGATTAATTGAATAATGTAACAGCAAAGGTGTTGGGTTGATGAATATTATTATTTAATTGGTGAAGCCTGAGGGAGCTGGTAGAGAGAGAGGGAGATCATTAGGATGACTTAATCCATTGTTCATTTCACAGAGCAGGAAAATGAGTCTTAGAGGCAGAAGTGTCTCCACCGTGGTCTCCCTGGGGTGTGCACGGGAGCTGGGGAGAGAACTCAGGAGTTGTGACCATCAGCACACAGTCTTTGCTCTGAAACCAGGCGGCCTTGTGGGAAAGAATGACAACAGGCTTATTGAAGTGTGACCAGTTGTAAAGCCCCCAAATGCCCGTGTTCTCACAATGTTCCTGAGACTCCCCACAGCCTGGGCCATGAAGAGGAGGAAGGATTTGGGGAGTTGCTTATATCCTTCTGGGTTAGAGTGCCTTGTCACTCAGGTCCTTTGCTCCCTTCGGGTCCCTTCGTCAAGCTGATGCCTGATGATGCTTCCCAGTGTAAGACATGAATGGGTTAAGAAACAGGATATGTGTAAAAGCACATTAAGGAAAGGACATAGAACGTGGAAGCATTTTAGGGACATGGGGAACCCCTTTCGTCCTCAGCTACAGTCTCACGTCCCCCCCCGCCCCCCCGCCATGGCACACCATCGCCTTTGCCCACCTTAACTCTAAAGCAACCAGTAAGGGGTGCAAGGGGTAGATGCTGGACACTGTCCCCTGACGCTCCCACCCCTACCCAGCCCCATGGAGGCCAGGACTCTCCTCTGTGATGCACCACGGGCTTCTCTCTCTGCTTGTGCTCAGCTTGGGCTTCCACTGACCCACAATCCCTTCTAGAACCTTCTAGATGGAGCACATGTGAAAGGTAAAGAGTATTTTTTCTCTTCTTTGAGCTCTTCAGTCTTCGAGGATGAGATGGGAGTTTGGCAGGGACTAAGATGAGGGCTGTAGAGGTGGGGAAGTAGAGAGGCGAAGTGAGAGCCGTCACACAGGTTGAGGAAACAGAGCGCCACCAAGATTCCCAAGGATCCTCAGGAGAACTGGAGAAGATGCTGCGCTTGTCTTTCCCCATCTGTGACCCCTTGTCCATCTGGACACACTCATTAACGCTCTCTTCCTACCACGCATTCTCTCTTTGTGGTTGGTCTACAGCTTCTCTCCCTTAACTGAGTTTTGTTGGCATATGCATTTTTCGTTTCTAAGCTTTCTAAGGGGCTAACCACGTGTTCTTGTTTTATTTCTGTCTATTTTTCTTGTGTACTTTTTTTGTTCCACTTAAGGGAACATTCTAAACACTCATTTCCTAGTATTCATTAGTTTATCCCATACAATTTACTACCTCTGAAATAATGTTCCAATTGTTGGTGTTGTTGACTATCTTTCCTATATTCAATTCTTCTAAAATTTTATTTATAAGCTAATTTTGGGTAGGATTAACCCCCCCCCCTTCCTCAGGGCTTCCTGCTCATCATGTAGCAATTTTATGTTTGCCTCTACTGGGTCCCTGAACTGCATCAGACTCAGGTCTTCTAATGCCGTGTAAGTGACATTGAGATCATAGGCTGAGTGGCAGGCATGGTTCATTCCTGGTCACCAGGCAGCCTGCACAAAGGTACAGCCTCACCTGTGTCTGACAGTAGTTTTTTCCATGTACTTCTTTCAGTGGGAGGTGCCAAGCAGTGCCTGGTTTCAAGCAGTGACAGTGACTCAGGTCCTGAGTCCTTTGTGAAGTGTGTTAGGCATTAACATCATTAATTTTGAACCCACACCAGCCTTTACAAGGGTGTGAATTCAGCTTTGAAATATCCCCCAGGTGCCCTGCTGATATCTAGGAAGCCTTGTGCAGATTTGATTTCCTCTTGGGCCTCTGGGAAAACTTTCTTCTTTGCTATTTTCAATTTCTTCCATCATACTACACACTCTTTGGGTTAGTAGTTTTATCTTGATCTTATTTTGGTTTCTCTTGAATCTGGGGAGGAAAATATGTAACTTAGTATCTTTTTTATTGAGAGAGGGGGAAAGAGAAAGGGATCCACCTACTGCATAAACTGAACCTTTTCATCTTGACCCTTGTCTTGTTAGATGGTGGTCCTGCTCCCTGTGGCTCCTCCAAAATTAGCCCATTTCTGCTCCCTACATAGCTCTGCTCAACCTGGTTCCCTTTCCACTGACTGACCTTATTGGTGTATTTAATTTTGCAGATAGACACATACTGAATAACTCTTGTCAGTAGTTACTGAATGTATATCCAGTATTTTGTCCTCTTATAGATTATATTATTTGGATCGTCAAATTATTTATATGGCTTATAAGAAATCACAAACCTCATGGGAGAGAAGTAATAGCTCAAACTCCCTATCTTTTTTGGACTTTGTTTTAATTGAAACTGATTGACTTGTAAAATAAATATTTGTTTATTAAAAAATAAACAAAAATATGTAATTAATTTCTAGTAAAACTGAGACAGCAGACAGGCTTTGTAATGCAGACATTTCACTCTGCAATTCTGCACAATGTGTAGTGCTTTCAGAGGAAGCGATTCCCGGGAGCTAGGACCTGACAACAGAGAAGCGGTGTATCATTTCTCGGGGGAACCTGTGACAACCTTGCCAATGATAGGAGACTAGCAATCCCCAGGTCACAGACAAGCTGTGGAAGTGTGAGCACCTATACGAGAGTCTGTGACCATCAAGGGAACTGGAGGCAGCAGGAATAGACTGGAAAAAGGCAGAAAGATTCTTCAAGTCGGTTTCCTGAGTTCATATTTCTTTCAGTTAAGGATAAATATAATCTTGCCACGGAGGCTCTCACTAAAGACATGCCATTTTTTTCTCTTAGGAAAGATATATTATTTTAATTAACATACTCTGTGGAAACCTAGATAAGTACATTTAAAATGGGTCACTCATTCTGTCTTTCTTGATTTCATGTCATTTTTTCTTATTGACAAATGAATCTACACACTAATTTTCTATTTCCTCTCACCGTCTGTTACCAGAAGCTCATAGACAAAATATAACTATAAATCATAGTTACTAAAAATTTATTCTTTTCATCTCATGGGATATGTTTATGATTATCTGTATATATTTGTGTTTATAAATTCACATTATCTTTACTTTCTGTGTTTTTCCTCTAGATAAGGAGGAAGGCAACATTCTTTGCAAACATTAATTACAAGCCCAAAACTTAAAGGACAGCGACTTTGAGCCCTTAAAATGGTCAACAACCTTGAACCATCACCAGACATTTTCAAGCAGCTTCTCTGAGGGTTGGGTGGATGCAGGCTCATTTCTATGACTTTGCACGCCTCTCTTCTGTAGCAGAATGGCCCTCACAGAAAAGTCTATGAGTAGCGTCCAATCTGCTTCATCTGCTTAGTGACGGTGGAGGGGCTCCCACACTTGCTGGCGTGCCTTGTCGGCCGGGACGCCCCTTTGCGGTCTGTCTCTGCATACTGCTTTGACCGTGTGTGTGTAACACATGGCACAGCATGGAAAAAAAAAAAAACACACATGCATGGCAACTGAAAAAAACATGTCTAGACCCATTCCTTCAAGGATAGTAACTTCCTCTCCAACCGAAATATTATGTGGAAGGAGCATTAAGGAAATAAATTCTGTAAAATTATCACAATGCCTCGAATCCTAACTAATAAACTAAAAAACAGAACGGGATAGGAAATTCATCTGTGTTCCAAAATGATTTATACTGTGAGGGCCAATGATCTTTCCTCTCACTTTCTAGTTTGGCTCTCAGCAACTTAGTGGACGCTAGATTTTGAGAGCTATAAAATCCAGCATGAATAATAACTTTATTTTACTTGGTGAGGAAGAGCGATAAACCCCTCTCAATTTGCCACAGCCCGTTTGCTCCTTTGCTTTCCAGATTCTGCATGGTAAAATGAATTCTCTGTTTTTCATACCTGTAACATTCCCTGTCACCTTGGCTGTGCTATATATAGTATTTAAAATTTAAATCCCTCTGTGGAACAGCCAATTTGACCTTTCTTTTAATGGAGGCTGTATTCTATTTCCAATTTTGCTTGGGCTGCAGCAGCTTCTAATGCAAATGAGCGCAGGTCTTACAAACTGTCACTGATAAAGTCCCTGTCATTTGGCATTGGAGTAAGATATCACAGAAGAAATCACTTTTATGTTTTAACAAATATCATCAAATGAAACCTAGATTAAAATAACTATTTTTATTGTCTTACTATATTAAAGTGCGTGTGTGTGTGTGTGTGTGTGTTTGTGGTGATTTATTGATGTGAATTAAATTGAGTCCAGGCCATTATTTTGCATATTGGGGAAGTTGGTTATTACAATTAATCTTTTTTTTTTTTCCTGCACACAGGCAAGAACAAGAAAGGTGGGCATTAGCTCAGAAAATTAGGTATCATAATGCGAGTGAGTAAGTGCTGTGTTGATGTCCAGAAACCTAGATTTTAGTTCCATCCTGGTCTCTTGCTTCCTGTGTGACCTTTCTGAACCCTTATTTAGTTGACTATGACCTGGAGATACCAGTACCTGCTTTATCTATCTTCTTGGTTTTTCATGTGAGATAATATTCTTGGAATCTGTGGACTGCTATATGAATTTGAAGTGAAGAGGAAGTTGAATTAGGTTATTTTTGGTCCAAGAGTAAGTCAACAAGTGAACTGCCGTTTATGTCAAAACAGCCCTTTATCAGTGGAATCTATCCTGTATGGGTATTTTAATTCATCGTGTCACTTAAAGAATGATAACAGATAGGAATTATTTGAGGCATATATTTTTCTGACTCTGAGGTTCATTGCTGGTAGTAATTAAAAATCAGAGCTCCTAATCACTGTCTTAAGTGCCCAAGGATTGTGCTTGGGGCGGAGGTGGCAGGGGGCAGCTTCACACATGTTATTTGTTTCTCACACGTTGTTTGTTTCTCAGCAAATCTCTGGAAGCAGCTGCCACCATGCAGTTAACAGATATGCAGATAAGTCAATGAAGGCTGTATAGCTGGTGCCAAGCAGAGTCAGAATTCATACCTGGCCAGGATGGCTCTCCTGTTGATGTGTCAAGCATTTGACAAAGCCCTAAAAATAGAACGTTGCTGCTAGATAGCTAACACATGTTAGATCCTGGGAGAGACCCAGCAACAGGTCGCCGTCCTGAGGGTGAAGAAGGGTGTCTCTCTATGGGAGAGATGCTGTTGGCGGCTGTGAGAAATGGAAATGTGCCTTCATGTTCTCCTACCATTTACTTCAGCTTCGTATCTCCGGAGCCAATACCATCCAGACACTTCCCTTTAGTGCCCCTGCCTCCACCTGTTGTTTAGTTTAAAGAAATTGGTTTTGTTACATTTTCAAAGGAAAAGCTCACATTTCTGGGATGACTAACTCTTATGCATAAAGTTTTTCCTTTACACTCAGTTCTTTGCAGCTCATGGCCACAAGCGAAGATAGAGGTGGGCTGCGTGTAACGAGAAGTCGCTCTCAGCCCGATGTATATCGGGGATTATTTCTAACTCACGTTGTTAGAATTGTGAGGTGACTTAAGCACCATCTAGAAAAATGGCTTTTTGTCATGGTTGGGAGAAGAGGCCCAAAGAGAGAAAGTGACCTACCTATGGTCATACAGCCTCCTGTGAAGGTTCCAGAGGTACCCAGATCTTTTAACAAAGTATCTTTCCCATTTCCTTAGACTCTTATTTCCTTTGCTTTAACAGTGTCCCTCAGCATAGCAGCAACTGTTTTACTCACTAGGATGAGTAATAGGTTGGCTCCCATCCCTGTCTACCATTGTGTGCGATGGGGGGCGATATACTAGCACCTCTCCCAACACACAAACATTGTCCGCTTTCAGAGGACCACAAGTGGCTCCTACAGGTGCTTGTAATGAGAAGTTCATTTACTAGTTTGAAGCTAATCATGTCCCCTCACCCCTATCCACAGTAGTTCATAGCGCATGGGTGCTTTGAAAAGTGTGAGGCTCATGAAGCCTTGAGAGGACCATGTAAGTCGACAGAAAACAGAATTTTATTTACATAAAACGTTTTAGGACCCTCATGTGTTTCAAACACTATATTTGCTCCAAAATGTTGTATCTTCCACATCGGTCCTAAGTTTAGCATTTCCTCAGTATTCTGCTTGGTCCCTGGCTGGTTTGGCTCAGTGGATTGAGCGTCGGCCTGCGAGCTAAGTGTCGCTGGTTCGATCTTCCAGTCAGGGCACATCAGAGAAGGAAAACTCTGACTCCAAAAAACCTCCGCTGCCTTGCAGCATACCTCTTCAGGGGAAAGGCTAAGGGAGTAAACCCCGACAGAAAATCCGGAGCCGGAGTCCCTAAGGCGGTTTGACGTTGTAGTCAACATCGGCAACTCCTGCGGCGCACCTGAAGCCAAGCTGTATTGACTCCATCTTTCCCTTGGACCCTTCAGCTGCGAAGAGAGGGGGGGTCTGCTGCATGGGCAACAGCAGACCCTCCATATCACCCTGCCCAGGCTCTGTAGCTTCAGCTTCACTGGAGAGGACACTCCAGCGTCATCGCAAGATGTCGATTCAACACGGGAGGAGACAGATACCGTGTCACTCCGGAGTCGGACTGCACAGCCATTCTCGGCAGTGCAGATAGACTCTTAAGAAGCTACATCATCGTCTCTCGAGACGGACGGCTGCCGACGACGATGAGTATTCTGCTTGACAAACTATTGTGTGTAGAATAGAAATAACATACAGGGACAGAGTTTCTGTGCGTAATTTAAGAAATTAATCATCCATATAAGGGATAAAAATTAACAATGCATGTAAATTTGTATTGATTTCTTATCTGCCTCATCAGAATTACAGTCCTCTGACATACCTGCAGTCTTTAAATAAAAACTATTGTGTTGGAAATAAGGACAGGTGTCTATGTGGCACACAGCATGGGAATTTTGCCATTAGAAGTAATCAACTCATAAATGTGAACAGAGTGTCATGCTGGGAAAAGAAAGAAGAAAACAATTTTAATATGAAGATCCTGGGCTTTCTAAAATAGACTTTATTGATCAACTGTATCATTTTCCACTTAAAAAATGGAGTTATTGTAATTCACCTATTGTTTCTATTATTGCTTGTCTTTCCTTGAGTGGCTCATTATAATTCTTCATCAGTTCTGTTTACTTTTTAATGAAGAAAGTAGTAAGACATTAAAAATATATTATTACATAAATATATTTTTCTTTTTGTTCTGTTTAGTATTTAAGGTTTGGATATATATGTATGTGTACATAAATACAGTTGCATATATATATCCATATTGGAGATTATCTATCTGTCTATCTATCTACCAGTATACCTATCTATCTCTTCTTCAGTGTGTTAAAAGTAAAAAGTAAACAGAGACGTTTGGCAAACAAAAAGATTTTGTCATAGATATCCAAAGAAATTAAAAAAAATTAACTAAGATATCAGTTAACAACTAGAAACCCATTCAACACTGATGGGGCAAGTCTAGAAAGGCACAGGAGAGACTTGTGGAAAAGATTTAAGGACACTTTGAACTATCTCAAAAAACAAAACAAGAACAGGACCATGTTGTAGGGGCAAATGTAGCCAAATCTAAGGAAGAGAAAACTATTATGTGGTGCCGGTCTTTCTGCAACAGAATTTGTTGCTTACATGTACATTTTTCCATTTCATAGAGTGAAATCGTTGTAATATTTCCTTTATTGTGACACTTTCTATTAACAGGATGGCTTAGACTCAAGAAATGTATTAAGAAATTGGATAGAAACATATGATGGTTATATTAGGGTCTTGGTCCTGAACATATCAGAATCAAAAGGGCTGGAGAAGGTTTGTATCCAGCCTGTCTCTTTAGATGTTAATCCCTACCTGGCATTTCCAGTTTGCGCTGTAAATGTGATAACAAATCGGTGTCTCCCTGCCTCTACTGACAATTCCTTATCTGAAAATCTAAGTCATTTATTCAACCTACTATGTGTCAGGCATGTTTATGCATTGGAGCACATACAAAGGAAAAAATAAGATGCTGCCTCCACCCTGGAGACAATCTCAGTCTAGTGAGAGAAAGAGAAATATAAATAGCTTATATGAATACCAAGTCATAAGCATATGATAGGAAAGTGTTAAAAATTCTGGAGGAAGTCAGAGGAGAGAGTGATAGACATGGAGTTAACATGTGAAAATGGTTTTGATTCATTACAAGTTTCTATTAGATTCCTCTTCTCTGTCTCTATGTGTCTGTCTCTATTTTTCTTCCTCACACACGTGGTAAAATTATGTAGCCTTTAAAGATTCTTTCATAGTCATAATTTCATGTCTCATTTTTCTGCATCTGCCTTGCTCATGTCCTTATCAAGAAACCTAATAGTGAGCTTTACTAAAAATATTATATTTAGATGACCTAATGAAGCAAGAATTGGACTAATGTGCCCCCAAAGAACTTCTGAGCAAGATTATAGGGCTCAGTGAAAAGAAGTATTTCCTAATAATCATATAGAGTCAACAAGTCAGTTCTTCGTTCTCAGAATGAAGTAATGGTATATGAGCACTTCTGGTGATGTTGGATTTTATTACATTGACCTTTGTCCTGAGAGTGACAGAGTTGTGGGATCTATAAAAAACCTTTCTCTATATGCATTCAATCACCTTTATATATATATTTATTAGATTTATTGGAGGGACATTATTTAATAATATTACACTTAATCATCTTAACCTTTGTTCCCTTTTTAGACACAATTCTACAGTTCATATTATTGATGATAATATTGAACATTCAGGATCAAGGACAGAGGTTTCAATTAAAATGGCATAGGTGTTGATTTGATGTTAAATAGCAGCAACAAGGACAAAAATCTTACTAATAAAGATTTATTTAATAAAGAAATTACATATTTTGTTCAATTGATTAATTGTATTGATCAATCAGTGTACTTTTCAGAGTTGAGAGGAAGGCTAATAGAGACTACTATACTATATCTTTTAATCCTCCCAACAGATATGTGTTCAGTATTATTCATATTTATGATATGTGTGTGTACATATAGATATATATAAATGTAAATATAAAATTTTTTACAAGCTGTTAATATATGTTTTTACATGAGAAAGTGAAGGCTTAATGTAACTTTCTCAAGGTCATAGTCTTAGTAAGAGATTCAGTCACAGTTATAATTTCAAATATCACTGCCTCTCTATCCACAGAAGAGGAAATATGCAAAAACAGAAATGGTTGCATCTGCATAGTCAAAAATAATCATACAATTTTACCAAAATAGAAGAGAAGTGCACTTTCACAGGAAATGGAGGACAGACATCACTGAGAAAAGTATCTTATTAGCAGCTCTATTTAGTTGTTTAAAATATTTTGCTTTATAACATGTGTATATTTATATATATTAAAGCTGTATTTTCTCAAAGTGACCCTGACCCAGTTTAGGATACCTGTTGAGACTAGGAAGTTATGAGCCAGGGCCAGTGTTAGTCTGCCTGCTTTTGTCAACCTTTATTCAAACTGGAGGGAAGTTTCTGGAATGGTGGAGTTTTGATGTCTTTGGTGCTACTCAAGATGGTGCTTTTACTTTGTAAAAGAAAAATAATTCAAACTAAACTTTCTGAATTCACACCAAATGAATGAAGACGGAGTTGTTTGGGGATGAATACAATAGTAAGGGAAAGTAAAGGGAACTGACTCTAGGGTAGTCCATCAAAATAATTATACATAAAAGCTCATGAAACAAATATAGGCTGGGTAAGAATAAATTCTGCTAGGATGCCTGATCAATATCTTTGGAACACTTGCATAATAGCCATTAAGAAATTAGGTGGCAGCTTATGCATATTTTATGAAGCCTATATCTCACCATGTCTAGGCATGTGCACATATTTAGGAATGGGCCACAGGCCAAGCATTCAGTTTTTTATTTTTTACTTAGTATCAGTGCACATGTGCTCTTCCCCAAAATTGCATTGCCTATAGAAAATCACACTCATCCTTCAAGGTCTCAGCGATAGCCTTATTTGTGGTTGGCCATCAATGATTATTACTGATTTAATTAGAAAAAGAAAACTTTAAAAAATTTGCACATATCTAGTACTATTGATGAGGGTTTAGCTTTTGGATTATCCAGTTTGATATACTACAACAGATCTCTTCAGTGTAAAATGAATAGCTATGGATTCGTTTGTTAAAGGTACAGGGAACACTAACTCCATGTGAAGTAGTGGTCCTTGCACTGACTCATCACTGACTCTGTACAACTACTAGTTAAGTATGTCATCTTTCTGATCAACACAACAGAAGCTCACTTAGCTACTTGTCTTTCTAACTAGACTGGGGTCATAGGCATCACTGTGCTGTTTTTATATCCCATACCATCCAGTAGTATATGTACCCAGAAGGGAGTAAGATATTTAATTTTAATTGAGTTAATTAATTGAGTTGAATCTTCCTTATGTGTGGAGTGTAAATAATAATCCTTGCTCTGCATCCTACACACTTTGTCATGTGGCTAATCATTGCATGTAAAGGTGTATTAGGGGAAGTATCCCATAAAGCACGAAGCAAATAGATTGAGATCAGTTTCATCCCAAGAAAGAAGATTTGATTTACCTAAATGTGATTTCAAGAAACTGAAGAAAGGGTCCTGGTTGGGTTGGTGGGTTGGTTAGAGCATCATCCTGATATGCCAAGGTTGGAGGTTCGATCCCTGGTTGGGGAACATACAAGAATCAACTAATGAATGGATAAATAAGTGGGACGATAAATCGAGGTTTCTCTCTCTATGTATATTTCCCTTCCTCTCTCTCTAAAAACTCAATAGGAAATATTTTAAAAAGAAACTGAAGGAAAACAAATCTCTTGCAAATTGAAGAACAGGAGCTGGACTACCACTTTCAGCATCTGAATGTGGAAACCTCAGGTGCTACAGCAATTTCCCTGCAGCAACATTGGAGAATAAGTTTCCCATACACTTTTCTGCCTTCCTCTGTAGGTGACTATAATTGATTCATAAATCTAGAAAACTGATGCTCTTATTTAGACTCAAAACCATGGCATTGTTTCTGTTGTACAATTTTATGTCACGGGGGCTCAATACTTTTATCCATACTGTTGCTTAAGATTTACAAAAACTTAGTGATTCAAGCAAGAAAATGTTCCACTCTTCTGAAGACTGAGACACAGTAAAATGAATCGACTTGCCAATATTAAAGAACTTCTTGGTATCAACCAAGATAAAAACTTAGGCGGCTCAATTCTCAGCCCCCATCATGATTCCTTCCCACCAGAGTGCCTTGGATCATGGCAGGATACTGGAAGACCTGGCTCATGTCACATGGCCCCTTGAGATCTATCAGAGTCAATTTCTGGTGTCCGTGTTGGACTGCACATCATTGACCTGTGGCGGAAGCTGTTAAATCATATTTTCTGTATCATGAGCTTCTCTTTAATGTTTTGGTTTACTTCCAGAAAAACACACAAGATAGATGATCAGCCATTGAGGAAATATGACCTTCCAACCCCAAGGGCAGCTGTTCAACAGGAGGTTAAACCATCTCTCAGCCCGGTTGTTAGCTATGGTTATCACTTTAAAGACTTCCAAAGATCTTTATTCCCAGGGCCATCCTTAACTGGAATGTTAGCTATTTTGGGTTTTCAAGAAATATAGGCTATTTTATGGGGTGGGTTGAGGTTTTCAAGAAAACTATGTTGAAAATATCTTCCTAGGGAATTCTCCAGCCGTTGTAGTCTCCATTTTGACCGCTGTTTAATTTTTCCATAGTCTTTAAATTATTATCCTAGTATCAGCAATAAAATTTCTCCCCCATCCCTCCACACAGCATTACAGATGCTGAATAAATAAAATTTTCAGATACTTTTATATTCTGTGACTCATTTTCAAGCCAAGTACAGTTTTATCCAGATGTTCACAACTCTGATCTAGAATGGATAGCATGTAACATTTATCAAGCCTTTCATTGTCTTCTAACCACCAATTTTTCCATATGACCATGGCATGGATAAAAACTTTAAAATTCAATTATTGTTATCTATCTTGAACTATATACGAAATAGTTTATTTGTATACATTCATTGCAGACATAGGTTGATGTGTGATCTAGGTAGAGTACATTATATCTTATTTATCACTGGTTGAAGTTGAAGCATAGATATAACAATATTAATGAACCTTGTTTTATGAAGGCCATGCTCAGAGGAGAGGGACCCAGATATTAAGAGGATATAAAACTTCATCTGAACGACATGTATGTATTGGAAGTCTACTATATGTCAGAAACTGGTTTGGTGATAGCTGGAGGAATAAGACAAGGCCTTAGTTTCTAAGAATGTTAGCATTGTGGGGAATGTGGGAACATGTGTTGAAGTAAGCAGTTAGAGTTATTTAGCTTGCAGAGTAAGAGTCTGGGAGTTAGGGCAGGAAGGGGAGTGTGGCGGCTGTCTTCAAGTAATGTCAGAGCAGTTGGACAAAATGGTATTCTTATGGTACCAAGGGCTGGAACCAGCATCAGTGATTAAAAAGAGCAAAGGAACTTTGTTTCTGCTTAATATAATGAAAAACTTTCTGATAATCAAAGCTGCTTGACTTTGGATTTGGCCTCATTATGATGGAGGAGAGATGATCATTCATTCACTGGGACAGTGTAGGGGTCACATGGGTATCAGAGGCGCCCCAAGATACTTAACCTACTTGGGTGGGCCGTGTGTCCTACAACTTTTCAGCTTGGAGTTTCAGAACTACAGTGTCTGAGTCGGAAACTCCTGAACCTCAAAGCTAATTTCTCACCTATGATTTCTTTCCCTCTCTATTCACACTAACGCCTGCCTTTTGAAAGCAGCGCTTCCATTAAGCAACGTAGAAGCATTTTCCGGAAATGACTTTTCTTCATCCTCCCTTTCTGGGACAGCCTTGTTGCTTTTGGCTGTTCGGGATTCAGGCTTTGTTTTGACTCAGTGTGTTTTGCAATATTCCAGTCGTTTCTTTATTACTGTTAAATTACCCCTAATCCCAAGACTTTGCTAGATAGAACATTGATAAATATCCTTATTGAAAAGCTATATTCTCTAAACTTCGATGATTTCGTAAAGCTGGTTTTATTACAAGTTAGGCTCTTGAGTTTTTAGTAAATCTAAATGCTCACTCTCACCACTGCTTAAAATTTTGCTGATTATACTTTGGAACTGTATAATTATGTAATTAATCTTAAAAACCTCAGAATGCATATTTTTAAAAGTAATTTTCTTAGCAAAATAATACTATCTTATTCTTTTTTATTGTAATTGGTATTCATGGTCTCTTAGTTTATAGGTGTAAGCCCTGCCAGAGATGGCCTATACTGGTGGCCTATGTTATTAAAATGGATTAATTTTTCAAACTTTTCTTCTGTTCTATTTCTCTTTAAATGAAGCATTGTAAATTATCCTGTCAAGAAATACAAATAACTTGATTATGCAATACTCGCATACAAAAAATCTTCTCAGTTATGATGGTTATCCACCATCTGCCGTGATTCATTTTTTTTTTTTTTCTTTTTTGAAAAGGCACAGTTCTAAAACTGATCAAGAATGAACTGAGGTCCAGACCTTTGATACTCTCATTGCTTTCACTAGCAAAAACCTTTCGATCATTCATCTAGGAATTGCATCCAGGCAGAGACCTACAGATAGAGTCAAATTTACCTAACAGATAGTTTTGGAAAATGTGTGTTACTTATTTAAGGACCATGATTTTTGTCACAAATGTGAACCAATGAATGGATGAATGAATGAATCACTGTGAGTAAGGGAAGAATGTTATGTACCAGCACACTGACACAGCTAAACTGGAACTGAAAGATCTGGGTATCTGATGCTGCTCATGAACTTGCACCACATAGGCCCTGTTCTGCTGTCTACACATAGGATGCTGCTCTGTAGGAAGGCATTCAGCTTCTCAATGATAAAAATGTTTAATGCAAGTACTGAAGCATTAACCTTAAATAAACGACAGTCATTGGGCTATGCAAGGCTAAATAAGACAGGAGCTTGCTGTTAAGGAGCTCATGGGGTCATGGGGTAGGCACATAACTGAGCATAATTAATTTTAACACAATGTTCTTGCAAGTACCAGCAAAATGCTCTATGCAGCTAAGGAAGCCATCACCGACACATTCTGTTGGAAACGGGACTGTAGGGGAAGATTCCCAGAGAAAGGAGATCTGAGCTTTGGCTTGGAGGATAGAGAGGGCTGTGCCCATAGGAGGAGGTGAAAGGCACTCAGTCAGGACTGAGATCAGCAGGTACGGAGGCATGAGGTTGGAATGGGCCTGGCATTTGCAGGAACCGGTATTAAGCTCACTGGGGCTGGAACCAAGGGTTGGTGGGAATCATAGTCCTATCCTGGGAACGAATCTGGGAGCAATGAAATGTGCCCGGAGGGCGTGGTGGAGGGAAGCCTAATGAGACTGCTTTTTGCAAGGCCTCTGTGGGGGCCAGGGGAAGGGCATACTGGAGGATAAAAGTGAGGGATCCTTTAAGCAGTAGTGCCAGGAAAATGGAAATAAAGAGGTTAACTTGAAAGGGATACGTAAGAAAGAATCCAATATGATATTGTAACTGATAGATTTGAGGCATAAAAGAAAAGTGGAAAATTAATTTTGGAACAGGTAGATTATTAGGCCATTAAGGAAAATCATAAATGTACAAGGAACAAGACTGCTGAGCAATAGATGATACGTTTATTTGGGGGCATGTTGCAGTTGAATTACGTATGGCCTTCAGGCTGAGATACTATGCTTAAAGTACAGAGAGCCCCCATATAGCCCCCACCCCACTACCCAGCCTCCCGTTATCAACATCCCCCACCAGGGTGGTACGTCTGTGGCAATCAATGAACTTACGTTGCCACGTTGTTATCACCCAAAGTCCATAGTTTACATTAGACTCTATACTCGGTGTTGTACATTCTATGGGTTTGGAAAAAGGTTTACTGACATGTACCACCACTGTTCCATCATACAGAATAGATAAACTGCCCTAAAAATCCTCTGTGCTCTGCTTATTCACCCCTCTACCCTGCTTAACCCCTGACAACTGATCTTTTTAACGTTTTGCCTTTTCCAGAATGTCATATAGTGGGAATCATACAGCATGTAGCCTAAAAAAGATTGGCTTTTTTTACTCACTCATCAGCATTTACGTTTCCTCCATGTCTTTTATTGGCTCAATAGCACTCTTATTGATTTTAGCACTGAATCATATTCCATTGTCTGCGTGTCAGGTTGCACAATAGCTGTAAGTACAGACACTGTAAAGTTATCATTTTTCCCTTTCTATACTCTATTCATTAGGCACAAGTCACTAAAGCCTATCCCATTAAGGGAGGAAAATTAAGCCCCAGTCACCAGGATTTTTTTTCAAACTCTAAACAGTAAAGGTCAGTATAGTTGTTAATAGTAATAATAATAGCATTTATTTTATTTCTTATTGTTATCATTATTACTGCTTTTTTTCCAATGAAGTTCTAACAAATGTATTGGTTACTAAGAAAAAAACTTACAGAACTCAGCAGCTCAGACCAAGCTATCCTTTTTTGCCAGTTGCTTGAAGCTCCTCAGAAAGAACATTTCCTTGGACACTTGGTGGTATGTTTGTTGACTGTATATCAGTTAGTGGAAATTCTACAAAATGATGGTTCTATAGTCAGCTATGTGAGCTCAATCTAAAGCTAAACATTTCGGCTGTGTTAACTTCTTTTCAAACTCACTAATTAGAGGTCAAATTGTTTCTAAAAGGCTAATCTGGATAGTAGACCTGGAAGCCCTTTAGCTACGAGATTATGAAACTACTCATAAATGAATGAAAACAAATAAAACCAACCCTCTAGTGAAGGTTGCATAGATTAACCATATTCTAATCTGAATGTTTCAGAGAAGGAAAACTCTGACTCCAAAAAACCTCCGCTGCCTTGCGGCATACCTCTTCAGGGGAAAGGCTAAGGGAGTAAACCCCGACAGAAAATCCGGAGCCGGAGTCCCTAAGGCGGTTTGACGTTGTAGTCAACACCGGCAACTCCTGTGGCGCACCTGAAGCCAAGCTGTATTGACTCCGTCTTTCCCTTGGACCCTTCAGCTGTGAAGAGAGGGGGGGTCTGCTGCATGGGCAACAGCAGACCCTCCATATCACCCTGCCCAGGCTCTGTAGCTTCAGCGTCATCGCAAGATGTCGATTCAACACGGGAGGAGACAGATACCGTGTCACTCCCGAGTCGGACTGCACAACCATTCTCGGCGGTGCAGATAGACTCTTAAGAAGCTACACCATCGTCTCTCGAGACGGACGGCTGCCGACGAATCTGAATGTTTACCCACTTTTACGAGAGTACCATATGTTTGTAGAATAAATATTATATATTCAGACCCCAAATTAGAGTAATAAAAACTTAACTTCAAGCTGGATAGAAATAAAACTATGCACAAATTTCTAAACAAACAAACAACCCCCCCCCCAAATATCCATATGCCTTATAGGCACCATTTATGTTTTATGATGTTTAAATACCTGAAATATCCACTGTTGGTTTGTAAATGTTGGCTTTTGTTCCTCCCTGGTTCCTTCTTCCCTTTCTTCCTCAACGACATTTGACATAATGCAATGTGCTGGAATTCCACTGAAGGAGCAGCCAGACCTCCCACACGAATGTGAATGTGCTATGCTCAGCCATCAAGGATGCATTTTGCCTGTGAGTCCACTGTTTCCCAGGTTCAGTAAGAGAAGCAGCAGTAAAGGATGTGTTGGGAACCCCTGTGAAGCGAGGACAGAATCGGGCCTCCCTCTGTATGTCCTGCTGGGCTCACGAGGCCACCTCTTCTAGGACCAAGAGTAAGAAGTGATCTTGTCGGAGTCGCAGGCCTCATCAAAAAGCTGGCTGAATTGCCAGGCCTTTCCTTTCAAAGCATCTCTGACTGGCAGCTTCTCATATGGAAGCAGACAATCCAATCTGAGTTGAAAAGCCACAGTTTGAAAGCAAGTCCATCTTGCCTTGCATTCTCTGATTCTTGACCGTCTGAAGTAATAAATACTTCCCTCCAAACACAAGATTACAATCTTGAGTATTGTATCCACTAATCTGGTCAACACTTTTTAAAAATCTTAAAAAAAAAAAGCAATATTTATTGAGATCCACTTTTTATTATCAAAGTTGCTGCCCAGAGATCATCGTGAAATAGTACAAATAATATGAGACTTGAAATTACATAACCTGGTTTGAGTAATGGTGTCTTAACTTGTCACCTGCATGAAGACTAACAACGAAACAAAACGGGAGATGGTGTTTGTCCTGGACCAGCCGGCTAAGTGCGGTCACAGCTGGGGAAGGAAAACAACGTGCAAAGGTATGAAGCAGGGGAATGCTGGGAAATGCCCGGGGAGGGAAGCAGTAGAAGTTAAACATAACATTAGTTTGTTGCCACGTTTGGAAGTATGATAGACGCCATGTTGAAAAGTTTGGGATTAGCTATAGGGCACAGGACATCATTAGAGGTTTCTGAGTAGGATAAGTCCGGTCACATTTATGTTTTCGGTGGGTGATCTTGGAGAAAGGCAAGTCTGGGTCAGAAAAGGCACGACAAGGATGTTTTAATGATCCGTATGAGGGAAGATATCCAGGGGGAATGAAAAAGTAAAAACAGATGGGAAATTTATAAAATTTGTGATATCAACAGATGTCCCCATTACTCCCTGGATGTAGCAGAGTGATCGCAGGTTGCAGAGTCTGGGGCGATTCCAGACACAGTGAAGGGGAATGGTGGTCAGGGCTGATGCCGAAGCAGGTATGAAGGAGACTTCCTGGTCTATGACTGCGGCAGCCAGGGTGTGAGTGCAGGAGGCAAACGTGTGTGGGGAACAGGGGAAGTTTCAGGTTCGGAGAGAAAAACGAGAGAACAAAAATCAGTTGCAAGCAAAGTGTTTTGAATTTTCGCCATTCGTAAGAGGTTTGGGGATGATGCTTGTCTTTCCTCATTTTCCATCTGTGGAGGGAAGAGGCTGGGCCAGATGGTCTCTTGGGGCCTCTCTGGCTTTGGCAGTCAGATCCCTTATTTTCCAGAGGGGAAATAACCACGCTCACACTGTCCTCTGAGGCACTCAAGTGCTACAAGGACTTCCTGGTGCTGCCGGATGGTTTGAAACTCGGTTATGAGCTCCCACAAGTGTTCTTTGAGGCCAAAGATTTTTCACACACTGAAAAAAATGCCTCGTGAAGGGAAAACGGCCTCCCACTTTGGAGAATGTAATGAGAAAACTTGAACATTTTTAGCTAACAGCTTTTTATGGGCTATGAATAAGTAAACAGAGTAAAATAAAAGCGGATGAGCATGTGCTTCACTGGAGAGAGATTTCTTTTAGTGAGCCAACTGGTACCAGCCTAGATTTTCCTCAGGAGGACGACAATGGGCACATTCACTTCTGAACTCAGGTGTGACATAGGCCTTCTGTGGCCCGGGTTACCTCACTGGACCTTTGAGTCATACGTGCAGTCGCATATCAATCATCTGCTAAACATCTCCATTATCCTGGGCTCCCTACAAGGTCCCAAAACACAGATATGCACAGCTTATAGTTTCAGAGAATTCCCAATTTAGTGGGTGAGATAGACTGATGTGTAATTAATTACAAATGCCATCTGATAGGCCTCATATTGGAGGCCCTGGTGTGTCCCCTCTTGTCTTGTAGGCATTCTCTGGAAGAGTGACTGAGCACCTCTGTCCTGCTGGGATTTTTCTGGGCTGGGACATACATGTAACACCTGAAAGATTTTGTGTGTCTACAGTGTGTGCAACTATGCCGTAAACAATTATTTTACAATTTGGTGGCTAAAGCAGGGATGTTAGGTGTCTTTCTTCAGTTCATAATAAGTAGAAAAACCTTGCTATGACCTTGATGTCTGGCTCCAAAGCCCAAGTATTTTTCTCCTTTATTGCATGGCTTGGAGATATGGTCTTGGAATCTTGCTATACGTAGCTCACGTAGCAGGTGTGAGTTCAGGGCCCCAACGTGGCTGAGGAGCTACTCAGTCATCTCCTGTTTCCCCCTTGGTTTCTCTCTGCTCTTCCACATCCATACGGGTAGACCAGTCAGCCACAGTCACAGAAGGGCCACGCCATGCACAATGGCCCTCGCTGGGTGGTGTGCATCTGTCAGGACTGTTTCACTGGGTGGCCCGAGCTCCTTGAAGACTTTCCCAGGACCAGAAACCCAAGAAAATTCAACCTGGCATGGTCACAAGACCAAACAAGATGGTCAGGAGAAGCTTCCCTGCTTCTGTTCACCATTTTTATCAACCTGGGCACCTTGGGATGAAGCCGGACATCTCTCTCTGTGCCTTGGCTTGCGGTGTTTTATTGGCACAGGCTCATGAAGGAACCTTTGGGAACCTAGAGAGCCTGGATGCTGAGCACTTTTGTAGTAAAGCTATGAACTCAGTATAATTTTGATTTTAAATTCCCACCCCCGTGTCTGAGTCTTCTCCCTCTTCTGCTTCCCATGGGTCAATGGGGTTGTGTTCTCACGTCCCTCCCTGTCTCAATACTCCTCACAGAGGTCTCTGCAGAATATCTTGTAGCTGGTTCAGTGGAAAGAGCGTGGACTTTGGAGGTGGGCAGGCCTAGCTTGCAGTGTGACATAAGCAGGGAGCTGAACCTCCCTCAGCTTCATTTCCTCACCTGTGACAACGGGGTCATGACCCTTATCTTGAGGAATGGGTGATTTTAATAAGATTAGGTTTTAGGTTGGTAAATTGCCTGGCACAGTCCCTGTGAAATTACAGTTTGGTCTATCGATGGCAATTTCCCAGCAAATGTTGCTATTCACTATGAATTAGTAAGCAATTGAATTGCTTCTCACATGATATATTCAGCTCTACTTTATTTAATCTTTGTAAAGAATGTTTTGTTCTCGGTTAGGGCTATTATTATCATCATTGAAAGTTCTAGGAGCAATTGTTTTAGGCCAGGTGTCCTTTTCTCTTGCACTTGAAATACCCAGATACTCAGGGAAGTACTTGGGTTGTGCCCAGACCAAGTACGCCGACGCAGCAATAGTTGCAGTTCACCTCCTAAGTAGCCGAAGAACATTGCTGGCCTCTAAGCTGTTCCTCCCTCTGCTCTGCGCTTTCGCCTCCCCTCAGTGGCAAGATCGTTGCTGCCTGGTTCTGCTCTGATGGGCAGCCCTCTAGCGGGCCTAGGGTAGAGAGTGGGGAAGCTGAGAAAAGGCCCCTTCCAGAACTTAATTACAATTACATGATGATTAAAGAGCATGTGGCCTCTGGAGTAGTGAGCTATTTGAAGGCAGATACATAAAACAAAAATGAAAATAAAACACATGCAGTAAGCCTTTCAGTGCCGGGCACTAAGGCAGGAATTGGAAAAAACAAGTCAGATACAGTCCTGTCTCCGAGAAGCTCCTGGTCTTTTGCAGGAGGTAGATAAATGCAAGGATGTTTACAGCACATTGTAGTCAGTGTTAGGGTCCAGCTCTGCGTAGCGTATCGGTGAATGTGCAGGAGATGGCCTTTTAATCCAGACTTCCCCCAAGGAGGCCGCCAGACTGATGCCAAGTCGAGTGGGGGTCGGCCAAGTAGTCGCAGGACATCCTAGGAAGAGAAAGAGCCCTGAGAAACTCAGGAAGGCAAGATGTTTGTAGTTGTCTGGCGCTCAGGGTCCCTGTGGCTGAGTGACAAGAGCTGACACTGGAGGCAGGCAAGGCTAGATTTCACAGACTCATGTGTGCTGTGATGAAGAGTTTGGCTTTTATTCTGAATATAAGAGCATGCTATGGAAAGATTTTAATTAATTTACTTCCACCTTTATTCCTTTACCTAGCAATGCTTGTTGAATATTTACCATGCTGATTAGACATGGAGTAGGAGTTAAAAAGCAAGAGCTGTGGGTTCACACTGCCTGGGGTCAAGTTCTGTTTCTGCTGCTTGCATCCATTCTGGCCATGGACCCATTCTTTAATCTCTCATCACCCCAGCTGCTTCATTTATAAATTGGGGTCAATATTAGCACCGACTTACAGGATTACTATAAAGGTTAATTTAGGATAATCGATATAAAAGATTTCCAGCAGTTCCAGGCTCATGGTAAACATCCACTTTTAGCCAGAACCACATGAGTGGTGAGATCTGGTGACACAGAGAGAAAGGCCCCGTCCCTGCCCTCGGTGGATGTGGAGTCCATGGGATGTGGAGTCCCACTGCTGCAAGAAGAGATGTAAGTCCTGCAGACGTGGGCCCCGATACGGAAGTGTCAGGTAGCCTTGCTCTGAGGAATCACCCGGAGAGCACTCCAGGATTTATACATCAGGTGTGTTGAAGGAAGAGGGGGAAAGGGGCTGGAGGAAAAAGGAAACTCCCAGACTGACTCACGGCCCATAGGAGCAAGGGAAGAGGAAATGGGGGGGGGGGGGGGAGGAAGAGTGGAGACTCCCGCTCACCCACAAAGGCCTGTAGGAATCACTTCCCTCTGTGGCTGCAAGCACCATCTCCACACCTTTCTGTACATACATTTCAGTTAGGGTGAGTTTACCCATCAACAGTTTTGGCAGCTTAATTTGCACATGGTTCGTTTGCATGTGGCTCGTCTGCATACATCAAAAGTCTGAAGGGCAGTCCAGCTGCTGCCATGTTCTGACAGGAAGCACATGGGAAAGGCTTCTAGCTTAGACTTGGGGAACCAGAAGAGGCTTTGGGAAGAAGTAATGTTTCAGTCAGACCCAAGAAATGTGTAGAAATAACTAGACAAAAAGCAGAAAACAGTTCCAGGGCAAGACATGATCAAATATGTCTTTTAGCAAGCTTTCTCCGGCATTGTGCATGAGCTGGGCCGGAAGGACAGGGGCCCACAGTCAGGAAAGACCATGCAGAGGCTCTCCAGAGGGGTTGCCTAAAGCTCATGGCGTTGTTGGACCAGAGATTGTTATCTCTCATTCTCAAATGAAAAATATGAACCCCAGTGGCATCTCATGGGGCCCAGGCAGGCACTGAGTCAGGGTTAGAGTTTCTCCACGACAACCCCACAGGTCTCAAGTCCCCCAAAGAGATTTCACCCCCACACACCTTGTAGTAGAATCATAGTAGAGGCTTACACAATGTGGTGGTCATTGATAACTATTCACAGGAAGATACTGATGTTTGAATAATTCTCCTGCACATGCTGTAGGCATATGATCATGTTTGACTGTTTCATAGAACATCTCAGATGAACATATATTATGAGTGCACAAGTTCTAAAATCTCACAGATCAAAGCAGCAGAGTAAATTCCATTGGTGGCCAAAGGACAAAGGTGCTTTAAAAATGGACACTTACTGTTTTCCTTAATGATGCCTTTGAAGGATTCCCTTCTCACTAGCCAAGAAGTGTTCCGCTTGGACTTCCATGAGGCCATTTTTAGCATGACAGTTTTGAAAGCGGGGCAAGGGCTGAGGCTGACATAAGTGTCCAAAAAATCAAGTAAGTCAGTGACCTACATTGCAAACATGCCCTTAGACTTAGCAAGTTAATGTATATTAAGCTCATGATGCCTGAATGTTCTTTTAAAAAAAAATTGTTTGTTTGTTTATTTTTAGAGAGAAGGGAAAGGAGAAAGAGAGGGAGAGAAACATCACTGTGTGGTTGCCTCTCACTCACACCCCCAACTGGGGACCTGACGTGCAACCTAGTCATGTGCCCTGACTGGGAATTGAACCAGTGCCCTGACTGGGAATTGAACCAGCAACACTTGGCTCGCAGGCCGACACTCAATCCACTGAGCCACAGCAACCAGGGCTTTGAATGTTCTTTAAAGATCTCTTCAGAAATAGCCTAGACCCCTAGTCTTAGGACTTCTAATCGGACTTTCTTTCCACTATAATATGCTTCTTCCTAATCTACAAAATGTCACATGAGGCCATCTGTCAGATCAGCCCAACGGAGGGTGGACACAACATTTTTAGGTATCTTATTGTCAAGCACAGCTGATATTTATAACTTTCTTTGTTAATTTGTTTAAAAGATGGAATCCAATTTTTGGCAAAAGAGATGGAAAAAAAGTTTGTTTTGACTCATCAGGAAAAGTTAATTTTCTCACATTTACATTGTTTGCCTTAAAGGTACGAGTTACTCAGGAAAAAAGTGCTTAAATTTAAATTTGCCTTCTGATGTCTTGAAACCTTCAAATAATTTAATTTTTCTCAATTCTGTCTAGTTTGCTTGGGATTTATTAATTGGCAATGCCCCTAAGAGACCAATAAGCCCCGAAGGAAATAGAAATTACACTTTTAAAATGTCATCATTGCAAAAAATTATTTTCCTATGACATCTGGACTATAGCTTAGTGAAGTAGGTGAGTCTCTTGCCCTGTTAGCTTCATAGTGTGACTAGAAGTTGTGGAAGAAGGAAATAAATAAAGTCACCCCAAGACAGTTGTGTGTGGTACGTTACGGCTCTCACGTAGGCCAATGGACAGCTCTGTTAGCAAAGCAGCCAATCGTAGCTGCCCTGGTGTGCAGCTGGCTTTGGTTGTTCGAGTCACCAGAAACAAGTGGAGAGGGTGCTGCCTAAGAGTACAGGCTCTGCAGTTACCGAGCCTGGTGTCAAAGCCCGGTCCTGCCACACACGAGCCAGGAAAACAGATCTGTCTTTTCTCTCTGCCTCAGTTTACTCCTCTGTGAAATTATGGTAATGGTTGTTACGTGGGTTAATTGAGATAATATATCTAAATACTTAGAACAGCGTCTGGCACATAGGATGCACTCAATCAATGTCAGCTATTAGAAGTTCACTTTAAATACATAAACATAATTTTAAATTGTGTGGGTGTGAGAGTTCAAGTCTCCCATCCCCTTAATGAGAAAACTAGGACAGAGAAAAGGGAGCCAATTTGTTTAATGTAACATAATTTATTGTTGCTCAGTGGAAAGTCTACTGACTGACTCCCATTATAGAACTGTTTTTACTTTGCAAGATTTTTCTTCTACTTATTCTGAATAGGAATATTGAGTAAAGAAAGAACAAGTTAATACTGGTGTGCCTTTGATCTTTAGATTTTATAAAAGTTTTTGAAAACTAATTGCTTCTTAAAATTACTATTATTCCATATAGGTGGGGTTAAATATTAAAATTCAATGAATCGTCTTAAATGTATTGTTTTAGAACTCATTAAAAGTGTAATTTAATACATTTTGTTATACTTAAGGCCCCGGAGCAAGCTTTGTGTGATGCTTCTGCTGGACCATCTGCCAGCCTGACGAATGATCCCATCCTGCCCATGGACCTGTGCTCCTGCAGGTAGAGAACAGACTCCCCTCTGTGGGGTACAATCTAACCTGTGGCGTGTCTGAGCATTGAGCAATAGTGCTGTGTGGTGATTGACTCCAGCTAATGGTTCCTTTGTCAACAATCCGTCAGTGCCAGCAGCTTGCAGACTCTTTTGGGTGTGAACAGCATCTGTGAACAGCTCCTCCCAGAGCAAGCGTCAGCATGTGGTAGCTCTAGCTTGAGGTTAGCAAATCCATGCCTTTGAAACTTTCTCTTTTTATTGTATATTCCTGTCTACATACAAACTTCCTGATGTTTACATTGTTTAAGCTTTTGGAAATTCCTCTAGGTTCTATCTCCTAACTGTTGAGTTGTTAATCTTTCAAGTGAATGTGGTTATTTATCTTAGAGATCTTCCCAACCTGGTGGAGGTGGAAGAACTAAGCTCTGGAATTTAAGGGATAAGTCTCAGTTTCCATCTTTGAGCAATGGAATTCAGTGGAATTCAATGAAATTTAAGTTCAGTTCAGGTGTTATTGAACACATACTATGTGCCAGACAACTTACTGATCTCTGTAAATGGAGATACAAGAATGAATATGTAACAGTTCTTGATCTCAGGAAGTTCACAATTTCATGGGAGTCACAGGCATAGAAACAGTATTAAAGCTAAAAGCAGCAGTAATGGAGTCCATGGTCCCATGGGAGTCTGAGATGGATAACTGGACTCAGAGTGGATGGGAAGCAAAGAAAAGGACACCTGGGGGTGGTGGTGCCCGAGGTGGGTTCTGAAGGATGAGTAGAAGTTTCATTGGCAAGCCAAAGTTGGGGAGAAATGAAGAAAAAAATGTGACAGAGAGAAACTAGAAAGAAAACAGGGAAATACAAAAGCAGTTCAATAGTCCTGCAGCCAGAGTGTGTATACTATGGGGAAAGATGTGGATGGAGCACAAGGACTTGTTTGCACCTGAGGTGGCTTGGGCTTTATCTAGAAAGTGATCAAGATTTCCATACAATTGTGAAGGGAGCAGTGTCATGACCACACTAGCATTTTAGAAAGATCCCTGGTATCGGTGAGAGGAATTGATGAGCAGGGTGACCAGGGTGCTGGTAGGAAGAATATTTAGGATATTATTATCTCTGGGGCCTGAACTTCAATGGAAAAATGGGCATAAAGTGAAGTACAGTGATTCAAAGGTATTTAGTTGATGGAATCAATGGAATTTGATTCCCTGTTGCATCAAGATGGGGGGGGGGTATCGTGGAGGCTCCAGGAACCTGATTAGCAACAAGGTGGATAGTGGTTCTAGTTTCTGAATTAGAAGCATAGAAAAAAAGGTGCAGAGAGAGAAAAATGAGGAGGAGGAGGTGGAGGAGGCAGAGGGAGAGGAGGCGATGAAAGAGGAGAAGGCGGAGGTAATGAAGGAGGGGGAAGACTGGGTTTGGGGAAAAGCAGTGAGTTCAGAGTTAGATGTGATGCATTTGATGTGTCTGAGGTGCCATAGGAGGCATTGTGGTACGAGAAATGGGCGGAGATGAAACTGACGCCTTGGGAGTCATTGACATGGAAGTGACGAGGTGGCATGGAGTCACCCTGCCAGAGTGGAAGAGGGCGTGGGAAGAAAGAGACGGACAAACCTCGGGTGTCTAGAGTGATGAAGCCCCTAAAACCTATTTAACGCGAAGACATTTTCAAATAACCAGAGCTGCTTCATTTATGAAGGAAAGATTCAGGAAGACCATAAAAATATTGGAATGATTGTATAATAAACATAACCGTTTTTGCAGAACAACGGAGAGGTTTTTCATGAACTGAGAATTAGGCTGCTGGGTAAAAGTTGCAAAAGTACGTCTTAGATATGGAAACACTTTTGCAAAACAGCTTTATTGAGGTATACTTGATATACAAAGAACTACACCTATTTAATGTGTACAATTTAGCGAGTTTGAATATAAGCAAACAGCTGTTAATATCGTCACCAAGATCAAGGTAATAGACATATCCACTACCTCCATAAGTTCCCTGTGTCCCTCTGCTTTTGTTTTCGTGGTAAGAATACTTAAGATGAGATCTGTCCTCTTGACATGTTTAGAAGTGCACAGTATCACATTGTTAACTGCAGACACTCTGCCGTATAGCAAATCTCTAGAACTTATTCATTTGGCAGAACTGGAGCGTTATACCCATTGAACAATACCATCCTACCTCTTCCATCTCCAAACCCCTGACAGCCACTCTTTTCTTCTCTGCTCCTGTGACTTTGCTATTACAGATACCTTATATAAGTAGACTCACGTAGCACTTGTCCTTCTGTGACTGGCTTATTTCTCTCTTCGATGTATTCAGAGTGGTCCAGCAAAACTACTGGGTGAGGTCTCCAGCTCCCCATGAATAGAGTTGCTTACCCAGAGAGAGAGGACTGTTTACCAAGGAAGAGGTAGAGCGGTGAGTCCCGCCCTTCGCTGCTTCCAAACCACCCCGGGAGCTTCAATAGAAAGTTCAAATTCTAAATCTCCACGCTACAGTTACTGAACTAGGAATCTTCATGTGTGTGTCTTTAAGTAATTTTCCATGGTGTTATTTATATGGCTAGGCTTGCACACGTTCGTGGAATGGTGTCAGATATCGCTAGTTAGGAGGTGTTCTTGTGTTTTGGGTACATACTTGTGAATTTGTATGTGTGTGCACTTTCACACATATGTGTATGCATGTAGGTAAGTCATGGATTAATTCCAAGTTTTCTTCTAATCATTCTAAAGAAAAACACGGTGATGGCCCTGAGTTTTAAACCATGCTTCCTTCGTTTGCTCACACAGGGCACAATTTTTTTAGGTTGAGCTGTGGCATGCCTGACTACACAGAAGTAGGCACATCATGCTGCCGAGGGCTGTTTAGAGATAAGATGAACTCTTGCACAGCACCTACATGTCTCTGGAGATGCTGCTGCTCTGCCTCCCATGAGTTATAGATAATTAAGCATCTGTTTCCATGTTAACTTCCCCTACCCAGGAAGACCAGATGGCTCAAATGCCTCTCCTGAAGTCTTCATCTTTCTCCATGTGGCTTATCTAGCCAAGATTCTCTTACATCATAGCATCTACTCTAACAAGATCATCTCATGTTGAAGCCCCTTTTGGGGGCTCCTAAAGTCATGTTTGTTATGGTACAGGGCTCAGATCTTGTGTCTTCCCTAGTCCTGCAAAGGACAGGCTCCTAAAGGAAATAGTGTATCTCATCCATCGGCTTCTGTAGTATTTATAACACTGGGCACAGAATACAACTCAGAGTAACTGCTAAGAATTACTTGTTGGCTGACTTTTAAAATGTATTGTATCTGACAAATAATATATTGAAACAGGTTACTTTCTCTTGTAAAAATGATAGAACTTATTATTACTCATTGATCTTGCAAACTTCAGGATATTTGCTTGGGAGGTTGCGTCCAACAAAATAAATTGGAAATCACATATAAAAATGAATCATCTATTTTTTTATTGAATGCACATTTTCATGTTAAACATCTTTAATACTTAACATGCATCATTCCTGCTAGCTTTAGAAATCAGCATGGTTTATGGATTCAATTTTTAAAAAAATTTCATTGAAAGGAAATCTATTTTTAATTTTCATTTTAATCATTTAAATATTTAAAGATGTTGCCTTTGGTCTCTAAACTTATTTTAATCATATCAGGTATGTATACATAGGGATTTTTGAAAGAATGGACATTTTTATTAACAGGATATTCAAAAAAATGTCTTTTTTTCAACCTGGAAAATGCATTGTCTAACTTCTAGTTTCACTTCTGAATTTCACCAAAAGTATAAGTGATTCCTGTGTTAATAAGCCTATGAGGAATCCCTGTTATTACTGGAATAAAGAGTAATTTAAAAGTGCCATAACATTTAGCGTTTTGTGACAGAAGTGGGCGACCTGCTTCAGCTCTTGTTCTGCTCAACCCAACTCCGTTGGCTGGCATTTATCACTCTGTCAAGCGCTTAAATTAACCTGCAAGAATTCACTTCAACTATATTGGGTTCTGGGCGTCTCTCATCGAATGTATCAAGTATCTGAACTTCTGACCTGTTGAGGAGTCTAGGCTGACACTGCATGGGCCTCCTAGAGAAGTGGATTCCAAATTTGGCTTTCCCTTTATTAGTTTCATGACTTGAGTAGTTTCCTTAAGTTCTTGGAGATTTTATTTCCTCATCTAAAATAATGTCTACTCTGCAGAGTTCATGTGTGTTTCAAGGAATACACATCTAGCTCATAAAAGGTCCTCGGTAAATGGTCCCTCTTGGAAATGTTGCCATGTCCCACGAGAACTAGAACCCTGGAGTAAGGCAATGCTGTGTGGGCACTGGGGCAAACCTCAATTTTTATCTTTCTTATGCTATTTTCTTTCCTTGTTTTTAAGTCTAAATGTCCATCTTGCATCTATATCTTGTCCCTAAGGGGACAGCTCTGCAGCCCCCCGAGGGCTCGAAGCACAGATCTCTTGGGATTCTGAAAGCCTGTGAGCACTGGGACCGCTACCCTGTTCCAGTGTGGACTCCCCTTGGCTTCCCAGAGAGGAGATTCTGTGCAAAGACACATCCTGGCCCACAGATACTGCTGTGGCCACTTTCCCAGACCTCTGCCTAGGCCAGCCTCACAGAGCCTGGGCTGTTTCCACACTGATCAGGCCAGCCACGTGTTTGGGGATGAGGTGGGGATGACAATGATATCTAGGCAGGTGGTGATTTCAAGGGGGCTGGCTGGGAAAGGCCCTCTGCCACATTTAAAACTCCCCTATCTCCTCCTTTGTTACTTTTAAAAGAGAGAACAGGGCTTTACTTGCCTAGTTGGAAGGGTGTCGATGTTTCCATCCACCAGGGAATTGAGCTCTACCATGGCTTTTCTGTTACACCCGTTGTTTACCTAAGAAGAGCGATAATTATTCAGAAGACATTTCTCCCACCACTGTTGGCAGCCTCCTTTCTAGAGCAACCCATTTTCCATAGTCCCTGATTTTTAAAAATTTACCCCAGTCAGGGAATGAACATGCATTAAATGCCCACTACACCTTCCTTTATATTAAGCATCTTACATACTTGATTTCATTCAAACTGCACCAAAATCCTCTTGGATAAGGGGCATAAGCTACATTTTTATACATGAGAAAATATTCACTATAAAGTTTTGAGAAACATGGCCAAGTCTATACAGAAAGAGAAGAACAAAATTGAGATTTAAAACCAAATTTTTGTGACTTCAAAGTCCATATTCTTTACATAAAATAATGATACTATTTGCTTTAAGGAAAAAATAAGATCCTCCCAATATTCACTCCTCCAGCCCAACATTATAATGACTTGCACTTTTGAAAATTGTCAAAGTGACCAGAACATCTCAAGACAGAGTTTATTTATTGTTATGCTTTTTAAGTTGAATCATTGGAATTATTGATTTTTACCATCTGTTTAGTTTTGATATTTTTTAATTTATCAATATCCATGGAAAGTTTGGAAATATAGAATTAAGAAAAAGATCTCAGAAGCATAGAGAAGTAGAAAGAGTTAAGGCTTGGGTTGGCCGAAAAAGTTCATTTGATTTTTCCCGAAAGATAGCTCCAGTAGTGCTTAGCCGTCTTTAGCTTCATTTGAAACAGTTTTGTTAGATTGTATTGTGACAGCTGTCATATCTGCATGCATTAAAAAAAAAAGAACTTATCAAAATTGGTGATTTTCTTGTATAGTCATTTTAATATTGAAGATGGAAGAAAATAAGCAACATTTTTGACATATTATGCTTTATTTTTTCAAGAAAGGTAAAAATGCAACTGAAACACAAAAAAGATTTGTGCAGGGTATGGAGAAGGCGCTGTGACTGACCAAACATGGAAGAAGTGGTTTGTGAGGTTTCGTGCTGGAGATTTCTCCCTGGACGCTGCTCCACGGTTGGGTAGACAAGTTAAAGTTGATAGCGAGCAAATCAAGACGCTAATTGAGAACAATCAACGTTATACCACATGGGACATAGCCAATATATTCAAAATATCCAACTCAATAAAATTATTGGTGAAAATGAAAAATATGTCTTTTATTTTATGTAAAAACCATATGGGTTTCGTGGCCAACCCCACAGATATGTGTCCATTTTGATCACTGGCTGTTTGACCATGAGCAGGTTGTCTGATCCATCTAAGTCTCAATTTTTTCATATAGATAATGGGTATAGTGGTAAATATCTTACATGATTACTATAAGGATTAAGTAAGATAAGAAACATGATGTTCACAAAATCTGACACGTCATCTATTAAATAATAGACGCTATTAAAACCATTGCTACCTTATTAGCAGTATAATAGCTTAAATTTGTGTAATGCATACAGAGAAATAATATTCAGCTATTATCCAAAATGTTCCTATTTCCCACTTAACTGTGTCTTGTCTAAGCCCTTCACACAGTACACGGTACCTAAGACATACTGAGTTGGATAAATTGAACTGAGGCTAAAGTGGTCATTTAAGACATCTAGGTTCATGACCCTGGGCTTTATTAGGTTGTCATCAATTTCAAATGCACATAAAAGAACTTGGGGGCTAGAAATTCTGCAAGGTTCTTCACATTCCAAGATAATACGTTCAGAAGTCCTAAAATGAAATTTATAGGGCATTTTTTGTTTGAGCATTAATTAAGTAGTATTAAAGCCAAGTAAGAGAATTTAGAATATCAGGCAAAACCCGATTTTTCTCTTCAATTAATCTATTTCATAGCAAGGGAAAGCATGATGAATTTTCAGGATTGAATCAGAGGTCACCAACCACATAACAAAACCAACCATCTGATAAATGAATAACAAAATGGAGATAGTGTGCGCTGATGAAAGTGACAATCCAAGATGCCGAGGAAGGGTATTTCAATTTATTAGCTATCTAATGAATTGGGTGGAGGCGGGGGAGGGATGAGTTAGCTGCCAGCTGAGAGGTCCGAGCTGGGTTTTGGTGACTCAGGAATGTCTAGAGATCTGCAGTATCCTCATATTTATTGTCTAATTATGTATCATGCTGCAGAATTTTATTCTTGCTTGTACTTTTAATTGTTCTCTATGTATGTGGACATATCATTTTTTCCTTATTATATGATGCACTCTTTGGGATCGGGGAAGATGGAATCCATCTTATATAGGTTTCACACTTTTAGTGCAGTCATCCTGAGATTGAAAACGTTAAGATGGGTACAGCCTTCCTTATCTTGTAGAAATTTTCTGTTTGCACAAGTAAAACAGCTCAGTGTCCAGCAGTTCAGTGAATAAACTTACAGTTATTATTATTATTATTATTATTATTATTATTATTATTATTTACTAAAACGATGAGTGAGCTAACTAGATATCGAGGGCTGGTCCCCTTTACTAAGTTATCCTTCTTAAAGAATTTAATAGACTAGCAGAATTAGGGAGACACACAATGAGGGTACTCATACAGCATTAGCGCCAGTAATGACCTATTCCTGTCCGCCCCCCCCCCCAATGGTTTAAGCCCCGGGGCTCTCTCCGCTTTTAAAAACCGTGAGAATGGAAAGCCCCCAGTTTGCTCCTCCCAAAGAAAGTGTTCTCTTCCTCATTTGAGTGACTGCAACCATTAGGCCTTCTTACATTATTTCTTAGTAAATACAGTGCTTTCTAGTGAAGGATGCTTCTCGTAAAGCAGAATCGTAATGATCTCGCTGCTGGCTTACCTCATGGGGACCAAATGAGACTTCAGTGGCTTTCTGTGCGCGTGATGCTCCCTAGGAACCACGTTTCCTGGATCGTTTTACCTCTGCGTGTCTGAGACTTAGGTGTGTACCAAAAGAACGTCGCGACGAAAAGCAAAATATTTAATACAGGTGTGCCGGTAACTGACTTAACACTTTCACTCAACTCTAACAGAGAATGGGGTAATGCAGTTTTGTGAGCCTTGTCATTTTATTCTAGGATCTGCATGTGTAAGCGCTTCGATAAAACTGGGTAAAGGAGATGTTCATAAAAAAAGAGGTATAAAGACAGACCATACAGATGGTTTTGTGAAGGAAAAAAAAAGGTGATAGAGAAATAAAAAAACTACGGGAGGAGAAAGCTTTCTCTTCCACTCCCTTTTCTCATTTGATTGTGACTTTATGCTCACATTACACGAAGAATTTTGGGAAATGTCTTTGCCATGTAGGTGTTGTATCTTTCACCAAGCATGTATTCCTTTGTCTAGCATTTTTGGTACCATGGCAACAGAGTGTCATTCTCTAGTCTAGACGGTCACAGGAGAATGCATTGCTCTTTCAATACAGTGAAATTCAGTTTGGGGACTGGTCCAGTCTCAAGGAAACCAATCCCGGCTTCACCCAGACAATCTCGGTGTTTTAGCAGAGCACGCTGCTGTCGAATGTTGCCCCCTTTCTGTCCTCAGCACATGCCTGGGGAGTAAAGCCATTTTCAACTAACTCTTCCCCGGAGGCAGTATCTGTAAATGGAAAGGAGAAAGAAGTAAGACGCGCTGAGCTCTAATGGGAAGGTTTCCTTTTACAAAACTTAGAACAGGGACTGGGGCGTATAAATGATTCAGCGAAGGTTAATAACCTGAGGCACTGATGCCTTTTGGAGCCGGAGTCCCTTTGGAATAAATAAGTCTGCTCCTGCCCTTCCACAATGTCACCTTCTTGAGTGATTTCACTTTGTTCCTTTGGCACAGCCTCAAGCTTAATGCGCATCCAGTGAAATTCAGTGGAAGGCAGAATGCGGGGTCTTCTAGACATTCAGGGTGTTTGTTGTTTCTGAGTTATCCGTGGAATAATACTCCCTAAGACCTACTTATTTAAATCTTTGTAAGTGTTCATTTTCCGCCTTATAGAGAGTCTGGTATACATTTTCCAGGTTAAGATCTGGTAGAATCTTATTGTAAACATTACTTCTCATCACAGAGGAGCTCTGAAGGCAGTGTTTGGGAGGCTGTCGCAACTCACATATTCCTTGTGTGGCTCTCCCTTTCCTGGCAGCTATGAGAGCTGAGACCTACATGATACCTGTACACATAGCTCACAGCCTGCTCCGCTGTCAGTGCTATTCCCTGCGATAGGTCATTGGTGGAAGCTTCCAGCCAGCAGAAAGGCAAAAGCTTTATTAATGCGGCTGCGATTTGTTTTTCCCATGTCCAATGCTCCATCTCATAGCCCAGAGTTCTAATCAAGCTGTTTCGTTGTGAGAAGAGCGATCTCCTTCAAACATCCCAAATTGTAAAAATACGTGAATTATCCCAAAGCAGCTGTCATCAGAAACCACAGCAATTTCAGGGGCCCCGCTCACCTCCCTCAGGGGCTACCTGCTTTTGGTTTCCACGACTGTCTCTGCTTCTCACTATGAACCAATTTAGTTCTTGTCTCTCTGCTGACTAATGTCCTCTACTTCGATTTTTTTGCGTCCTCATAATTTCCCCCTGCAAATGGATTGCCTTTATCCTAATTTTACTCTTGGGGTCCTTTCTGTTTCTGACTCCATCCCCAGCTAAAGACTTTCCAACAATTTCATTGTGTGAATTTCTGATAAACACCCACTTGTACTTTTTGTGCCAGCCTTCATGATTCTAAGTCGTTGATGAATTTCCATGCTTGAGTCAATCAATCATGGTTGGGTGGTGCAGCACAGGTCTGTGGCCCCCCATGTCCAGCTAGTCCCTCTCTGTCATTTGGCAGGTATGTGGGTAGTCAGTTCCCTTAGGAGGACCAACACATAGTCAGCAACCTGAAGCACAATAAATCATTCAACAGAGGCTTGCAAACTCGTGGCTGTGAATCTGGCCTCTTGAGAGTTAGTTTCCTCATCTGTACTTAGGGTAGTGACAATATCTCAGGGCTCCTTTAAGAATTACAGATAGAAGTGGGTGGCACAGTGTTTTCCATTTTCAATCCAGGACACAATGATTAGTTATGATAGTAGTATAATTAGTAATAACAGTTGTATAATTTTAGTAGTAAGAGTTGTAGTCAGAACTATAGGGTTTGAGAAGTAATAGCTGTGGCATTATTAATAGGAAATAGGGGTAGCAGAAATAGGTGAAAAAAGTATTTAGTTAGTGGTGGAATTTTGGCCAGGAGAAAAAGCTGTGTCTTGTTCAGCCTTTGCTGGCTAGGAGTCCAATTCTTGAGACATAGGTCTGCAAGCAACAAAAACAAAATTAGCGAAATTAAGAGGGACAGGTAATTGAGTTATGAGTCAGGGCATGGTCTGGTTTCAGGCTGGTTAGGCACTGAGGATGAAACAATGTCATTAGAATTCTGTAGAGACCTTTCATCTCTTGGCAGTACTTCCCCGTAAGTTGATTTTATTCTCAAGCAGGCCTTCCTGATAGAGCGGAACCGATGACTATTAACATAAATCTAGTTTTATTATGTCTTTGAGCTAGCAATCCTAGAGGAACAGAGCATGTCTTTTACCCACCAAGCTGGCAAACGCCCGATGGAAAACTTTTGTCCGGATGCTGGAGTCATCTATGAGGTACCAGTTAATGTGGCCAGGTATAGGGGTGGGGTTTGGTACTCTGCCATGACCTAGGTCCCTCTCCAAGTCTGAAAGTGGTTGGGAGAGGCTTAGTTCCTTACTTTAATCACATGGAGTTAAAATGGAAGTGAGGTCCTCAATAGCGAGGGACCAGCAGGAGCAGAAAAGAAGCAAATGTCTACTACACGGCCCTTATGAGTTGATTGTTGGTCATTGGTTGTAAGGCTTAATAAGATGATAAGTTCAAAATACTGAATACAGTGGCTGGCTCATAAATCGTATGTAATTAATAATGATCTCTCCCCTGCTTATCCTGTTGCATCTTCAATTCTTATGCGGTATTTGGCCCCAATCCCACTTTTTAAAAATCTTTTTCCTGGTATAAATGAGATGGCTGCTTGGCATTGATTTCAGATATCAGATCACTGGGGGATTGAATTCTTAAAGGCTTCTTTTTCAACGCTAGAACCCTGTGACTTCAGGCTTTGTGGTTAATGGGAGACGCATTGATCCCTAAATCTCAAAGTCACCCCCAGCTTCTCTTTCTCACTTGCATCTGCAGCTCTATCACACAACTTCTTGGATTTTTTGTTTGTTTGTTTGTTTTCATCCCTGTCCTGTACATTCTATGTATTCCCTCCGCCCATCCCCATGGCTAACACCCAAGCTTAGGCCCTCATTTTTTAAGTTGAGGTAAAATTCACTTCACTTAAAATTAACCATTCTCAGGGGTCTAATTCAGTGGCATTCAGTACAGCCCCAGTGTTGTGTAGCTCTCATCTACTTTAGACACATTTTCATCACCCCTCAAAGGAAACTCCATGCCCATGAGCAGCTGCTCCCCATTCTTTCTCTCCCCTTGGCTTCAGAAAACTTCTATTCTGCCGTATGTCTATGGGTTTATTTATTCTGAATATTTCATATAAATGGAATCATACAATATGTGACCTTTTGTATCTGGCTTCTTTCACATAACATATTCTTTTTGAGGTTCATTTATGCTGCAGCACGTGAGTATTCCATTCCTTCTTATGTCTCTGTTCTACGACTGTACCGCATTGAGGTTATCCATTCGTCAGTGGATGGACATTTGGAAGACTCGTTTTTTCACCCTAACCTTGACTATGGCTAAAGTCTTCTGCTTGGCTGCTGCATTGCTCAACTACAGAAAGCCACAGTCGCTTGTGTTCTGTTGAATAGCACCTCCTAGAGTTGAACAACCCAGGGATTTTGCTCAGAACCAGAAGCTTTCTCATGCCTTATCTCAAAAGCATACTGTGAAGGTGGGCCATCTATTTTCCTAAAGCCTGTCTTTGATCATATTATCCTGTACTCAGAATCCTTTGATGATCCCCTTTTACTTATACATGTTATATAATGATAATAGATACAATATATTAAATTCTAGGTAGTTATTTTCAATAACTTTACAAAAGTTATGTCACTCAGCCCTGGCTGCTGTGGCTCAGTGGATTGAGCGTCGGCCTGCAAGCCAAGTGTCGCTGGTTCAATTCCCAGTCAGGGCACTGGTTCGATTCCCAGTCAGGGCACATGACGAGGTTGCACATCAGGTCCCCAGTTGGGGGCACGAGTGAGAGGCAACCACACAGTGATGTTTCTCTTTCTCTCTTTCTCCTTTCCCCTCTCTCTAAAAATAAAAATAAATAAACAGACAAATAAATAATTTTAAAAAAGTTATGTCACTTAATTTGCACAACAAATGTGTAAGTCTTCTTCCCATTCTGTAAATGAAGAAACTGAGTCGTAGCACAAGAACTTATCCAAAGTCACACAGCAGGAAAGTGTTGGAACCAGGATAGGAATCTCGCGGTAGACAAACTCTAAGGTCACCTCTAGTGATCCCCACCTGCTGAAATTCATGCCTTTGCATAAAATTCTCTCCATGCATGCTGACTGGATCTGTGACTTGCTTTTAAGCAACAGAATATGGCAAAAAGTGATGGGATGTCACTTCCATGATTATCTTATATTGTGTGAGTCTTTTGCTTGGGAGGCTCCCTTGATGGATAATGAATGAAGAAATTGGTCGTGTTGGAGAGGCATGCATGACAGAGATCTTTACACAGCCCCTAGGAGTGAAGTATGTTCTCTTTCCTCAAGCCAGCAAAAAGCAGGGACCCTTCAAACATACAGCCACCAAGACATTAATTCTGCCAAAAACACTGGTGGGTTTAGAAGCAGATTCTTCCTCAGCCAAGACTCTAGTTGAACATGCAGGCTGGTGGACAGCTCTGTGGGGCCCTGCAGAGGACCCAGCTAAGGCTCATCCAGCCTCCAGGCCCCTGGAAACATGAAAAAGAAATGAGTGTTGTTTTAAGCCCTGAAGCTCTTGGTAACCCTGGCTGGTTTGGCTCAGTGGATTGAGCGTCAGCCTGCGAGCTAAGTGTCGCTGGTTCGATCTTCCAGTCAGGGCACATCAGAGAAGGAAAACTCTGACTCCAAAAAACCTCCGCTGCCTTGCGGCATACCTCTTCAGGGAAAGGCTAAGGGAGTAAACCCCGACAGAAAATCCGGAGCCGGAGTCCCTAAGGCGGTTTGACGTTGTAGTCAACACCGGCAACTCCTGCGGCGCACCTGAACCCAAGCTATATTGACTCCATCTTTCCCTTGGACCCTTCAGCTGCGAAGAGAGGGGGGGTCTGCTGCATGGGCAACAGCAGACCCTCCATATCACCCTGCCCAGGCTCTGTAGCTTCAGCTTCACTGGAGAGGACACTCCAGCGTCATCGCAAGATGTCGATTCAACACGGGAGGAGACAGATACCGTGTCACTCCCGAGTCGGACTGCACAGCCATTCTCGACGGTGCAGATAGACTCTTAAGAAGCTACACCATCGTCTCTCGAGACGGACGGCTGCCGCCGTCGCCGCCGACGAATAGAAAACAAATACAGATTTTGGTATCTGGAAGTGGAGTGCTGCTGTAACCGATACCTGAAAATGTAGGTGTGCTTTGGAATTGGGCAGTGGGCAGAGGCTGGAAGGAGGTTGAGGCTTGTGATAGAAAAAGACAAAAGTGCTTTGAATAGTGTTAGGAATCTGGACTTGGAGAATAGTGCTGGGGATGATTCAGAAGGAAGGGACGAACGTGTTTTTGTCAACTGGAGAAAGAAGCATACTTGTTAGGCAGTGGCAGAAAACATAGCAGACTTGTCTCCTTCACTATGCACCAGCAGAATCTGTAAGCGATACACCTGACTATGTAGCTAGGGCGATTTATGGCCTTTGCGATGTTATCTTGAACTATTAACCTAACTTTTCCACAGTGAGGGTCTGTCTGCCATCCCTGTGTGTTCTAGACACCTGCAGAAGTTTAGTTTCAAAAATTCCGCCCGCATATCCCTGCCTCTGCACTTTGGTATATTGGTTTCCTAACATTTACTTTCCCAGCTACAGAGTTCTGCCCTCCCCCCATGTCTCCCCATCTTTCAAAGCCCAATTCAAATGCTCCCTCATCACTGGGGTGCTTAACTACAATTATTCTGACCTCTTCTGTGCATTTTGCTTCTCAATACCTTTGCTGGAGTTGGGGTTCCATGTTTATGTGTTGACTGTGTCTACAAGATCATGACTTGCTTTTCTGTATGTGCCATTCTTTTTGTTTTGTTTTGTTTCATTTTTTTCTATCACCATTTAACCCCCCCATACCTCTTCCACCTCCACCCACACCTCTATCCCACACGGTGCCCTTCTTAAAAATGTTTTTAATGGCTTTATTAAAGTATAATTGACATATGGACACTTAATGTGTACAATCTGACGAGTTCTGACATATGTATACACACATAAAATCAACACAGTAATGAAAATAATGAACATATTCATCACCCCAAATGTTTCTTTGTGCCCCTTTGCAATGGCACCCTCCGCCCTCCTCCCAGGCTTTCCTCCTCAGGCAATCAGTAAGTGTCTCTTTGACACTATAGATTACTTTGAATTTTCCAGAATTTTGTTTAAAAAATGCAATAATCCAGTATTCACTCTTTATTCTTGCTTTTCCCCTCATCGTGATTATTTTTAGATTCATACATGTTGTCGTATGTACCAATAGTTTATTCTTTTTATTGCTGAGTGGCATGGCATCAGCTTGATATACCCACTGTTTGTTTATCCATTCAAGTGTTGAGGGATATGCCGGTTGTTTCTAGTTTTAGGCTATTATAAATGCTGCTGTGGATTTTGAGGTACAAGTCTTTGAACAGATCCATGCTTTCATTTCTTTGGGGTAAATTCCTAGGAATGGAATATCTAGATCATATGGTAGGTGTATATTTAATTATTTTCATTTTTAATAGTTCATTTTTATTGTATTTTTTTCATTACCCATTTATCCCCCCATCCCCTCTTCCACCTCCACCCACCCCCTTCCTCAACTGTTATACTGTTTTACAAACCGAATTTTACCTTTTGTACTTTCTGCCATCCGTAGAAAGAACTGCATTCCCTCCACATCCTCGCCAACACTTACTATGTTCAGCCTTTAATCTCAGCCATTCTCGTAGATGTGTAATAAAATCTCATTGTGGTCTTAATTTGCATATCTCCAACACTAACGAAGATGAACATCTTAATGTGCTTATTTTTCATTCATGTATCTTCCTTAGTAAAATGTCTCTTTAATTTCTTTTCCCACCTTTAAAATTGGGCGATTTGATTTATTATTAACATTTGAATGTACTTCATATATTCTGGGTACAAATCATATATCAGATATGTGCTTTGCAAATATTTTCTTCCAGTCAGTGGCTTGCCTACTAATCTTCTTAACAGTGTCTTTTCAAAAGCAGGATTGTTTTATTATTATTTTTTACTTTAAACTGTCCTTCATTGCCTTATGGCCACTGTTCAAAAATCCATTGCTTCATGCATTTTTTGGGGGGGGGGTCTATTTAGTTGTTTCGGGCAAGAGAGTGAAGTCACCCTATGTAACTCCATCTTGGTCGGAAGTAGAAGTTCTCAATTATAAGACTAGGTCTCTCATTATATAGTCCTCTCCCATGTGTAGTAAATTATCTGGTATCGGATAAGTGTCCAGAATAAATGTTTGTTGAGTACTTAGAACTTGCTTACAAATTGAACACTAAAATACACCTCCTGTCTCCATTGGTTTTTGCATCTATAGCAGCTTTCTCTGGGACGCAGGGTGCAGTGAAAGGAAAATTCAGTTTAGTTCAAAGCCCTGTGTAATTGGAATTTAGTTAACTGAGGCTTTGGTGATTACCCTCAAGGCAGACTTTTCCAGGGACAAAGAATTTTGTTTTTGGTTTTATAATTAAGTGGATGAATATTATTGTTTTACTGCACAAAAATTAATGACAAACTTAGCCTTCATCGAAGTTTGTGTTGCTGGTGATAAACATGGCTGTTGAATAGGTCTGGGTACTTTTCTTCTTCCGTCAGCCGTTTTCTTTTTCTAATGTATTGACTCTTCAGTATGAGAAATACAAGAAGAGTTTTAAACTTCTGACTTTGTAAAATGTGTAAAGGTTCAGTCACATGCACCTGTTTCCTGAATTGAGTTAGTTTGTTGTCATGCAGCACAGGTTTAAGATCCTAAATAGTAAGAATAGAAGCTTTAACTCTAAGTTTTACATTTTGATACATAAGTTGTTATACTAGCAGTTGAAGAGTAAGATTTTTACTCTTTTAAATTTCAGAAATTTTAAGCACTTTTTAATACTTTCCCAATTCATTTTTAGAGCCCTCTACTTTCTATTAGTTTGTTTGTCCTATAATTGTTATTTAAACCCTGAAGAGGGCATTCTAAATATGATGATGATGATGATGATGATGATGATGATGATGATGATGATTAATGGGAATGTGGTAGGAGATCTTATCTCTGATTAAATTTTGTTTTTTATAATTTATTTGGGAGGAAATGAAGTAGCACATAGGGTTGACTTAAACAGCATTGATTAACTACCAGAAGTTCACAAAACATACATGAAATTAAATTGTGGTCATTAAAGGAAGCTACCAAATTACTTGGCATTTTCTTTTGCTTGTGAATTGATATTTATTTGCTGAATAGTACTTTAACTATTACTATGAGTCATGCTACTAGATGTTTAGAGCCAACAAAGTGTAAACAAATGCTCCACCTTTGCATTTTAAAGCTTACAGTCTAGCTTAGATGTGGTTACTTTTGGGTCAAAAGTATGTTTAAGCCCTGGCTGGGTGGCTCAGTTGGTTGGAACATCATCCTGTGCACACACACAGACAAAAAAAGTTTATGGGTTTGATCCCCAGTCTGGGTGTGTATGGGAGGCAACCAATCAATGTTTCTCTCCCTCCCTCCCTCCCTCCTTCCCTCTCTCTCTCTCTCTCTCTCTCTCTCTCTCCCTCTCTCTCCCTCTCTCTCTCTCTCTCTCTCTCTCTCTCTCTCTCTCTCTCTCTCTCCCCTTCTCTATTCTTCCATACCCCCTTCTCTAAAATCAATCAACATACCTTCCTTGAGTGAGGATTAAAAAATAAATATAAGAAGGGAATCCATTTTACTTATATTCTGATTACCTAAATACCTTGGAACGTCTGGAGCAGCAGTGTAAATGTCTTGATTTTATTTTTATTTTTATTATTTCGAAGAAAGTACAGATGAAAATATCCTTGAGACATGTCCTCACAAAATCTATGCAGACAATTAGGTGCTGAATGGTTATATAATGTTACTAAAAAAGTTTTTGATCATTATGGTGATCACCTAAGATGTCAGAATTGATCGTAGGCCTAAAAAAATTGTACACATTAACCTTTGTGTTTCCTTGTGTGCTTGTTCAGCAAAATAAAATGTAATTTGTGAAAATTTAGAGGATAGACTAACATTGCATTACCAAAACGAATTTATACCTATGTTCATGATAAGGAATTAATTAAATAAGTTATAGTACTGCTATTCAGTGGAATAATCCACAAGCATTAAAAGACTGTTGTAAGCCTGTAAATGTTGACTTTAAAGCAGTTAAAAGTGTTTTAAGTAAAAAAGACTATTCATAACATGCAAACATGTTTATATTTGGGCATTTTATACAAATGTCCGGACAGTGGCTATTTCTAGTGGATTGATCGTGGAAGCAGGGAGAATAGACTGGGTTTATTTCATACCATTCTCTGCTATTTGATTTTTTTTACAACAAGCACATATTATTTTTGTAATAACAATTTTAAAACTCCATTCTCCTCTAAGAAAAAAACTATGCAAGTTCTTTCAACATTCTCTGCATTCTAAGACAAAGTAGAGAAAGAAGCTGAGAGACCTCTTTAATACTCTGTCCTAGTGTTTACAGATTTTACTGGAGACAGAAACAATATAAATATTTAGCAGCAAAATTCTTCTAGTCAGATGATGGAGAAAAAGACTCTCTTATCTATGACTCTTCCTGAATTGTCGAAACCATAAAGTAAAAATGCAGCCCTCCTATACAACCCACAAAGAAATGAAAAGCTGTGGGACCGTATCTTTATTATGATTTTGAAAAAGTGGCACTATTGTGGGAAATCAGGGAATATTCTACAGTGGCAGTTTAATTTAGTTTTTTTGTTTTTTTTTTAGTAGCAATAAAGTTTGCTGAGAAACTTGGTGGATGTTTTTAAGTTTAAATCTCATATAGCATTTTACTGACATATTGATGTAGACATAAGATTCTTTTAAAATGAGGAAAAAATGTTTTCCCTGTTTATATGGTAATTCTTTCTGCTTATCATTATTGAAGCAGAGTTTATGAATACCCACATTCTTCAATTAAAAAGAATTGTTCTAGATTTGAGTATGGCTAGTGAAAACTTTGGAAGTTGTCTTTTAAATTGAATATATTGGGGTAACAGTGGTTACTAATACTTTATAACTTTCAGATGTACAACTGTATAACACAACATTGTGTACATTGCACTGTGTGCTCACCCCCAAAAGTCTAGGCTCCTCCCTCACCATACAGTTAACCCCTTTTAACCTCTTCATCCTTCCCTCAAGCCCCTCCCCCACTGGTAACTATCATTCTGTGGTTTGGTTTGGTTTGGTTTGTTTGTTGCTTTTTGTTTTATATCCCACTATGAGTGAAATCATATGGTTCTTGTCCTTTCTCATCTGACTTATTTCACTGAGCTTGATACTCTCAAGAGTTATCCATGTTGCCACAAATGGCAGGGCTTCATCTTTTCTTATGACTGAGTAGTACTCCTTGTATACAGGGTGGGACACAAGGAGGTTTACAGTGGTGAGTACACAAAACAGAGTTTATTCTTGTGTTATTTATTAAGTAGTGTAACATTTTCCATGTGAACATCTGTAAACCTATATTTTCCCTGCCCTGTATATGTCCCACATCTTTATCCAATCATTGTTGAAGGACATTTAAGCTGCTTCCATGCCTTTGGCTGTTGTAAATAATTCAGCAATGAACATGGGAGCATATATATCTTTACAAGTTAAGTGTTCTCAAAATTTTCAGGCAAATACCCAGAAGAGAAGTTGCTGGGTCACACGGTAGGTCTCTCCTGAATGTTTTGAGGAACCTCTGTATTGTTTTCTACGGTGGTGGCACCAATTTATTTTCCAACCAGCAGTGAGGGTTCCTTATCCTCCGTATTCATACCGATACTATTGATATATTATTGATAATAGCCTTTTAACAGGTGTGTGTTGGTATTCCATTGTGGTTTGACTTGCATTTCTTTTATAACTAGTGATATTGACCAGCTGTAAGTTCTTTTGAAGGCAATTTGACTCAATGCTCTTAATGTCTACATAGCCCTTCCCATGAGTCTCAGTTTCCCACAATGATGAAGGGATTTAGTTTTCTCAGAGTTCATTGGATCATATGAAGAAGTTTCCTTTCAAGGATCAAATTAAAGGATCATAGTCAATGCCTTTACAAAATTATGATTGAGTTTGCTTTTTGATGAACACATTCATTTATTTTAACAATATGAAAAAATGAACTACATTTCTTAGTGCTTGTATTTATTTACTTTTTTGAGATTCAGCTAGGTTTGAGATACAAAGAAAGCATACACTGATTCTGCAATTTGCCCAGCATCTCCTACTTCTACCATAAGCATACCACTTCTCCGGCACCAGCTACATTGAGATGTACGCAGTCTAATAAAGATATATAATACAGACTAGGCAGATTTTGTATGACCGAGTCTGAATAGTAACTACCATTTATCTGACTCCCTCTTGTGTACCGGACTCTCTATACATTACTTTATTTCAACCTCACAGCTACCTTAGGTAGATGTCATTATACCAGGGTTTACAGAAGAGGAAATTGAGATTCAGACTAGAGTTTCTTGTTTAAAAATAAATAGTGGGAAGTAAGTTAAAATTTTCTCACAGTTATGATGATTCCATTTTCAAATTTTCCCCTCTCTCATTGTGCCTGCAGAACCATACGGTTCTATTTAAAGCACCGCCTGCTGTCTGGTATTCAACTTTTGAGTATCAAGGGGATACCAACTAACAATAGCATGAATTTTAAAGAGATTTCTGCCATGGTAACCTGGAAGGACCCCTGGTAGATAAATGACACATCTCCATCAATCCAAAGTCAACGTAAACAAAATTGGAGCCACTTTACACTGTAGACCCTGCCAGGCTGTCTAAATGATGGTGTTTATTTTTACCTGCAATGACCATTACCCTTAAATCAAGAATATGTTCTCAGTCTATAAATCTAAGGTCAGGTGTTAGATTACTTGTCTACCAAGTTAGAAGTCAAGAAGAACAAACATCACTTTAAAAGTTGTGAATTTTCTACTACTTCCAGATTCTCCATGAACACTGGACTTAAATTTCCTCTGTATTCTAGAGACAAATTCTAAATTTGAGATGTAAGGTGAAAGCATTTAAGTCCCCAGATCCTGTTATCCCAGAAGAAGTTTCTAGCATTCACCTGACACTTGCTTACATGAACAGATAAATTATTTTTTTTATAGCTTAAGCTAATCCAAAATAAGCATTGATGAAGTAACAGCATCCTTTCATGATGAAAACTCACAACAAATTATATCAAAGGAACAGCCCTCAATACATTAAAGGCCATATACGACAAGCCCACGGCTGACATCGTACTCAGTGGTGAAGGTTGAAAGCTTTTCCTTGAGTATTAGAAATAAGACAAGGGTGCCCACTCTTACCACTCCTCTTCAGTGTAGTAACGGAAGCCCTGGCCAGAGAAATTAGACAATGAAAAGAAATAAAGAGCATCTAAATCAGACAGGAGAAAGTAAAATTTTCTCTGTTTACAGAGATTACCTTATATATAGGAAATCCTAAAGACTCCATACACACAGAGACACAGAGTTACAACTAATTAATTATTTCAGTTAAGTTTCAGCATATAAAATTAGCATACAAAATCAGTTTTGTTTCTATACTTTAACAACAAAATATCTGAATAATAAATGAAACAGCACCATTGACAGTAGCATTAAAACAACAAAATATTAGTAATAAATTTAACCTAGAATGTGAAAGATCTGTTTACTGAAAAATTTAAGACTTTGAAAAAGAAATTGAAGAAAACATACATAATTGGAAAGATATTATGTGTTTATGGGTAAGAAGAATTTATATTGTTAAAACGTCTATACTAACCAAAGCCATCTATAGATTCAATGCAAGCTCTAGCAAAATTTCAATAGCATTTTGCATGGCAACAGAAATAACAATCCTAAAATTTGTGTGGAGCCACAACAGACACTGACTAGCTAACCAATCCTGAGCAAAAGGCAAACTTGAGAAAGAGCAAATGGGGATGCATCACACTTCCTGATTTCAAACTCGGTTACAAAGCTATAGTAATCAGAACTGCGGTGCAAGCATAAAAACAGACATATGACCCAATGGTATAGAACAGGGGAACTTGGGAAGGGAGCCAAGGGGCTTAGTGGGAAATGGATAGGATCTTCAATAAACAGTGTTGGGAAAACCAGGTAATCACATGCAAAATAATGAAGTTGGACCCCTATCTTACACCACTTAAAAAATTAACTCAAAATGTATTAAAGAGTTGAAAGTATGAGACCCAAAACTATAGAACACTAGAAAAAACATAATAAAAATATTTTCGACATTGGTTTTGGCAACACTTTTATTTATTTATTTATTTTTAGGACACGATACCAAAAGCACAAGCAACGAAAGCAGAAATAAACCACTTGTTAGCAAACAAACAAACAAGCAACCAATTTGTTTTAAAAATGGTGAAACGGTTTGAATGGACATTTTCCAAAGAAGACATACAAATGGCCAACAGGTACATGGGAAGACATTCAACATCACCAATCATTAGGAAACTGCAAACCAGATCGCAATGAAATAGCACCTCACATCTGTTAGAATGGCAATCATCACAATGAGGAGAGATGACGTTGGCACGGCTGTGGAGAAAAGGGATCACTTGGGCACCGTTGGTGGGGGTGTAGTTTGGTGCGGCCACTACAAAAAACGGTCCAGCGGTGCCTCAAAAAATTGAAAACAGAGCTACCATATGATCCAACAATTTTGCCTCTGTGTATATATCTGTGGGAAATGAAATCACTGTCTCTAAGAGACAGTGTACCCTGTTTTCATTTATGGCATTTTTCACAAAAGCCAAGACACGAAAAACAATCTAGGTGTTCACTGATGGATAAATGGATAAAATGTGCTATATTACACATGTATATATAATTTAATACACAATTATGTATTATATAGAAATTATATTTATATAAATATATTATATACTATGTAATATAAAAATATAATTATATATATATAGAGAGAGAAATAGTTTAACCAAATTTTACCTTCATTTATGTTTTTCCCTTCTTCTTGATCTTTGTAGCACATGTTTAATCTCTTCATGTATCATTATCTATTCCTTAACTTTTATGTAATTTGCTTTGTGCATTTATTAAGTAGTAATTGCTTACTGTATTTTCTTTTTTAAATCTATAAACATTTATTGGTATTTGGTTATAGGAAACAGAACTTAATACTAAATGGTTAAAGCAAAGAGGGCGTATTAAAGGGCATTTGGCAGGCCTCCCCTGGAGGGCAACGGGGCTAGCCCGGGATGCCAGGTAGGCAGGAAGATGCCCCAGCGCCCACTGGCAGTGTTCACTGTTGCATTCCCATGCCCAGAGCTTAGCGCTCGGAGGATCGCACGCCAGAAACTCCGCTCCCACGGCCGGGAACCCGTGACCCCTGCCCCTGAACTTGCCACAGATCAGTTTCTCCACATGTGGGTCCCATGATTAGCTTCCTTCCAGAAATCATCGGTGAGTGATTTTTCTTCGGATTTTGGTCCGAGGCAGAACTCTGGCTACAGAGCCGTCTGAAGAACGACACTCCGTGTTTCCCAGCCAGCTGGGAAAGCTGGGAGGGCGTCGAAGCCGATATGGAATTAGCCGGTATAGAGAGTACCCTTCACAGCACAACAAAATGTCTGATCACGGTTTTCATTTCCTCTGTGGCGCTGTTTTCCTAACGAACAGTCTTTCCATACCACGCCTGTTCTCTGTTTCGTTCATCCTTTCATTCTGTCTGTGTGTCCATTTCTTCTAGTGACTAGAGAGCTCTCGTTCTGGTTCCTTCTTGCTTATTGATCTTAAGCGACTGACTGTCTCCTGGACTAGCTGTTTCGAGGACCTTCTAGCGCTGAAGGAACAGAGAGGTACTCAAGGGTAACAGGAACTTTCTGGTGGCGTCGTGTTATGATTTTGAGTAATTTTCGCCTTTATTTACTTCCACACTACGGCCGGCCAAATGCAGGCAACCCTAGGACTGTTTAGAATGTAAAACCCTTCTTCTTCCCTATGCTCCCTGCGTGGCTCCTTAGTTCATCCTGTCGCCTGCGCTTCTTTATCACATGGCGTGGCGGGGGGCTGCTGTTGCTGGATGTGCACGCGGGCACCTGTGTATGCACTTCAGCAGGGGCCCCTCTCCCTAGAAGTGCTTTGGTGGTTCCTCCTGAGATTCCCCAGTCACTGGCTTCCCATTTCTGCTTCCTTCCACAGCCCCGTTCAATACTCCGCTGCTGTACGCATCCTTTGACCTATTTTTGTGGTCAGGGCAGTCTCTGCTGGTTCCATTAAAGGGGTGGTTTACAACTTTCTGTCTCACCCCCTAGCTGATTTATGAGAGGCGAGGGAAAGGGCTGATTCCACACTAGCATTTTTAAAACCTACTCTCTTCTTGAAACTCTTTCTTCACGCTCCTCTGTGTCCGCTTCTGCTGCTGGCTGCTTTTTCTTGGTTGCCTTTGTTAGCTTTTTCTCTTTTTTCCAACCTCTTAATGTTTAAAATAGCACAGAATTCAGTTCTTAGAACTTCTTCATCTGGGTTCACATTCAGTGCTAAGAGTTATATCTGCTAATGACTCCCAAACTTATATCCGCCTTCCTAACCTTTCTGCTGAGCCCCAAATTCATACGCTCATCTTCTTACCAACATTGTACTCAGGTATGTCAGAGAAGGAAAACTCTGACTCCAAAAAACCTCCGCTGCCTTGCGGCATACCTCTTCAGGGGAAAGGCTAAGGGAGTAAACCCCAACAGAAAATCTGGAGCCGGAGTCCCTAAGGCGGTTTGACATTGTAGTCAACACCGGCAACTCCTGCGGCGCACCTGAAGCCAAGCTGTATTGACTCCGTCTTTCCCTTGGACCCTTCAGCTGCGAAGAGAGGGGGAGTCTGCTGCATGGGCAACAGCAGACCCTCCATAGCACCCTGCCCAGGCTCTGTAGCTTCAGCTTCACTGGAGAGGACACTCCAGCGTCATCACAAGATGTTGATTCAACACGGGAGGAGACAGATACTGTGTCACTCCTGAGTCGGACTGCACAGTCATTCTCGGCGGTGCAGATAGACTCTTAAGAAGCTACACCATCATCTCTCGAGACGGACGGCTGCCTACCTACTACTACTCAGGTATGTACTAGGTACCATGTCCAAAATTATGCTCTCTTTTTGTACCCCCCCTTAGACTTGTGGTCCCACCATTTTTACCCAGTTGCTCAGGACTGACCCTGGGGTTATCCTTAATTCTTCTCTCTATTTCTTCCACTCCACATCAACACTATTATTAAATTTTGTCAGTTCTGTCTTCAACATACACCCAGAATCCTACCCCTTCTCACTATTTCTACACACAGCCCTAGCCCAGTCCGCCACAGATTCTCCCTGGACTCGTACGATAATCTCCTATTTGGGTTTTCTCTTTCATTCTGCTTTGCTTGTCTGTTTTCCATGTAGCAACCTTTATTAATTCTATCAAATCAGGTTTCTTCTTTTTTTTTTTCCTTCAACATCTTCCCATCGCACTTAAAAAATTCATCCAAGCCGCTTATCTATAGGGTCCTCTCCCCATTATCTGGTATCTGTTGCACTGACTCATCTTCTGTTACCCTCTCCCCCACCTCTTCTGCTCCAGCCATGCTGGTCTCCTTGCTGACTCATGTGCCTCAGGCCCTTTGCACCTGCTCTTCCTTCAGCCTGGAACACTCTTTCCCCAGCATTTTCCTGCCTGTCGCTCTCACTTCAGTCAAGATCAAATTTTCCTTCTTATAGGGCCCTTCCCTGTCCATCCTATGTACATTTGCCAAACTTACTTTAATTTTTTTATAGCATGTGTTTCTCATGTGCTTTACCCTCATAATGTGGACTCGAAGGGGCAGGAACTTGGTCTATCTGGCTCTCTGATATGCCCTTCTCACCCACTGCCTCATATAAACCAGGCTTTCAATACAAATATGTTGAATCAATAAACAAATAAGTAAATATTTACTTACGTACATTATCTATGTAGTATGATGGTAAACTTTTGTGCGGATTTCTGGTTCTGTGTTTTGTTAGGGTAAAGAGTTGACCACCTGGACAAAAAAAGCCTATGTTTCAGGTGCTAAGACACTTGGTGGAGAGGGTAGGACGCCAGGAGTCACCTTTTTCCTTGGCATCCGGGAATGACAGAACCAGAATAATGACCCAATAAATAAGCAGAGCTTACACACTTAAATGTAGCACCACTTTGCCAGCACCCTTGAAGCATCAGCATCTCTGCCTGGATTGCCTGAGTAGCTAACTGAACACCGCTTCTCTCGCTGGTCTCTTTCAATTCATCCCGCACTCAGAGGTAGCAATCTTCCCAACCTGCAAGTCGAACCATGTCCCCTTCTTCTTTAGAACCTCAACTTAGAATGCACCCCAGAGAATACAACCCACCCTTGCTGTAGAATGGCTGTACTGATGTACCTTTCCCTGGACCACCCTACTTCAGCATTGGTGCCTCCCAGGCCTACTGACCTTCATGGACTTTTCAGCAATAGCATCCCCACACCTGGTTTTCTTTGTTTTTTTCTTCTCAGGGATCTCCCACTTGAGGTTCCTCCTGTTTTATTTCTACCCCACCTGCAACCCCCCCCCGCCCCCCACATACACAACACTCAATTCCTCATTGAAACTAACCCCTCTTTGCCTGAAAGATGCATCACAGGCCCCCTCTCTTCTAGGAAGACTCCCCAGAGTGCTCACCTGCTCCTATGGACAGCCCACACCCAAAGAGAGAAGAGAAGAGAAGGACAGGAGAGGGAAAAACCCATGAGACAACAAAGAAGGGTGAGAGAAGAAAGAGAGGAGGCCAGAAAGTCAGAGGGAAAGCTGTAGAATGAACTAGAACAGACAAGAAGAGAAGAGAAGACAAACCAGGCATAGCTGGTGTGGGCTCAGAGACAGCCTCTGGTTTTACCCAGTTAGAGAAATAACTGATCTCTGAGTGAAAATGCCCCTTTCTGTTGCCACGTTGCCTTATTTACAACTCTTGTTCTGTCTTCCTAGAACGTGAGCAGTTTGGAGACTGTGGCTTCTCCACCAATAGCTCTGTGTTAGCAGCGTCTGGCACACAGTCAGCTCTATGAATGTTTCCTGACTGAGTGGATAAGCTAAGTGCCATCGGAGATCAGAGAGGGAAGAATCAACGCTGTTTAGGAAGAGGCAGGGGATGGTCATGGGTGGTTTCTTTGAGGAGGAATCTTTTCAGTTGAAATTTGAAGGATTAGTAAGAGTTTGCTAAGTGCATTGGGTGCCTTGGAATGGAAGTAGGGTTGCAATTATAATAAATGCTAACATTTTGGGGTGCTGTCCGGATGCAGGTGCTCTTCAAAGAACTGTGTGTGAATGTGCCCATTGAGTCCTTGCAACATACCAGGGAGGTATGAGGTCTGTCCAGAAAAAGTCCAGCCATTGTTAATATAAAGAGGACAATTTGTGTGACATCGATGTAACCTGGCAGCCAAGGAGAGTGGACTGGAATGTGCGTGTGTGAACAATGATGACTTCACTGTACCAGTCAGTGGGGGAAGTAGATGCTGTTGAGTGAGTATGTGTACTGTGTGGCCTTCGCATTAAAAAAGACTGAGCGAGTAGAGTGATGAATCTGCATCAAATTTTGCATTAAGCTTGAACATTTCTCCATGGAAACTATTAGGATGATTCAGAAGGCGGAAGCTATAGGTAACTAGTGATTGGCAGCTTCATCATGATAATGTGCTGGCTCATGCATCATGTCTCGTGCAGAGTTTTTTGGTGAAATATCAAATCACCGAGGTGACTCAGCCCCCCTACAGCCCATATTTGGTTCCCTGAGACTTCTGGCTTTTCCCCAAACTAAAATCACCTTTGAAAGGGAAGAGATTTCACATCATTGATGAGATTCGGGAAAGTTCAATGGGGCAGCTGATAGCAACTGGGAGAACTGTGTGAGGTCCCAAGGTGCCTACTTTGCAGGGGTATGAGACATTGTTGTCCTATGTATAATGTTTCTTGTGTCTTGTATCTTCTTCAGTAAGTGTTTCTATTTTTCATATTACATGGCTGGATTCATTCTGGACAGACCTCATATGTGTTTCATTGTGGTTATCATTTTTTTATAGATTAGGTTCCCTAGTGTCCCCAAGATCACACAGCTGGAAAGGAGGATTCCAATCCTGGCATTTGCCTCAGAGCCCACACTTTATTTTATGTCTCTCTTCTGCCCTTTTAGGGAGAAAGACATTCTATGCAGACGAGAACCTGAAAAGGTGGTAGTTTGGGGTGACAGAAGCTTATCATTAAAGAAATCGGACTGAGAACAAGAAACTTCTGTTTTTCAGACCAGTGTTATTTGTAACACTCTATGCTGCCTTCAGCATTGAAAACAATATTTAAAAATCAATAAAGACCCAGGCCAATAATGATTATATGAGCAATGTGATTGATGTTATTTACTCCAGCTAGATTAAAATGTTCCCTAGGAAAAAAGTATCTATAAAGGCAACAGGAGCCATTATATAAAGCTATGTGGATTCTTCCAGATAATAAAATGGGTGTCATAAATTCCTTCTTCCTCTGTGGAGAGAGAAGGCTCTTTCTTGTCAATTTAGCAAGCTTAGAAAAGAATGGAATCATGGGAGTCATTTTAACAGATTAAATTCACCTAATTCCAACTTTTAATGACCCTCCCAGTGTCTTTCCAGGGGCTACTAAACCAAGCCTAAACTGAAGATATCTGGGGGAAATATTTGGAAAAGGTAAGCAAAGCTACCTTTTCTAATTTCTATAGAACTGATGGCAAGGACAATGGTAGAAATCTGGCATCAATCAGCAGGTTTCATCCTAGCGTCATAATTGTCAAATTATTGCAAGAATTCTCCCTTTTACTCCCATCCTAATGGTCCCTCCACCTCCATTTTGCTCACCCACTGCCAACCTACCATTTCGAAGCCTTCTCTCCACTCAGGCATAATTGCATGACCTTGGATAAGTCAACTTATTTCTCTGAGCCTCAGTTTATCTGCAGTGAGGGCACTGGAGGCTTGCAGAATGGTGGTGGCAAAGGGAAGGTGGAGTGCTCACATGTGAGTTGTTGAGATGGCAGATTGATAGAAGATCAGATTAGTATAGTATTCCCTCACTTATCTCGGGTATTACGTTTCAGACCCCCCGCCCCCCATGAAGTAGGAGCCTTACATTTATTCTACACTCTTAAACCTACATAACTTTAACAACATACATATACAGTACCGCAAAATCCCATGATATAGTGAAAATCTGTGATAAATAGTTAAATATAATATTTTTTAAAGTCCCGCGATACAGTGAGGCCACAATAAGTGAACCACGATATAGAGAGGGACTACTGTAAACTCAAAGCCTGGGAGCTTAAGCAGATTATCAGTAAATGCAAGAGCATCAAACTCTGAACTGTTCATATCTGTGTTGGGGGCTTACTTGCCCCATGAGACTCACAGCCCATCAGCCACCCAGAGTCCCCTCTCTGACAGGCAGTTCCTCGGTGGCTTCCCTTGTGTGGTGTTTGCAGACTTACCAGGTCCCCCTGATGGGGGTGGGTGCCATCAGTCCACTATGCCCTCCACCTGGGAGGCCTACTGCCTCCTTCTGGTGGGTCCGCACGACTCTGCTCTGACCCATTTTCTGTGGGTTTCACAGTGTGAGGTCCCAGTAGGCTGTCATGTTTTCCTTAGTTCCAAGTCGCCGGGTGTGCCTCGTGGCCTTGGCTTCAGGAACACCTTCAGGGGACCCCGAAATTATTGCTGTTCTGTGACTGATGCTTGAAATGCCCCTCCCTGCGCAAAGTATATCCACCACCTTCACAGTATGAATGGTCCCTGCAGCAAGGTGATGAATGGGGAAGCGGATGGGGCAGGGGAACTTGAAAAGTTAAATTTCAGAGGTCATGGGAGTGGTTAGTGGCAGGGCCAGGGCTCGGATTTCAAAGCCGTTGCTCATTCCATTACGTTGCCCAAGTGAAACCTTTAGAATCATCTTCCAGCACATCAGGTGGATAAAACTATGCACTTCTTAGGCTCACATTTCTATGTGTACTAAGCACATGTTATGTTTGTAAATATATGTGTGTGGACACACACGCACGCACACACACTTACCTCACCTAATCTCTACGAGGGTAGAGAGCATATTTGTATGTTTGTCTCGGTTAGTGCTGCTCCCCAATACCTAGCACAGCCTGGCACTACTACTTTGAAATTAACTATAGGTCAGATTATATCACTCACATTCCTTAGAGTTCTAAGTCTTTTTTTTTTTTTTTTTAATTTTCCCCATGAAAGATAGTCCCTATCCTAAAAGAAATTATATGGACAGCAAATGTCATGCCCAAGGTCTGTACTGAGGCTGGAGTCACTCTGGGCATGCCTAGTCATCTCACACCCCCACCGTGGTGCCAGCATAAGGGGGACCCTCACACCAGTGTCCCCGATTCCACCTGACTTTATTCATATCTCTCCCTCCAAGTCCACAGACTCCAAGTGCTGACCCCGCTGCTCTGAATCACAGATAATCTAATATGCGCCAGGCAACATTTTTTTCCTGCCCTTCTATTTTGAAGGGAAAAGGTCACAGTTCCTCAGCTGTCATTCATCCTGTGACAACCCTCTGGCAGCCTCCCACCTTTCAGTTACCTCCCACAGCCAGTGGCATTTATCAGTTCAGATTGCAGAAAGGTTACGGAGACCGATAATAGGAAATGTCTGTCTGCTTCAGCCGTAATGAGGACTGTGTGTGGTGCGGTCACCGTATGTGGGTGTGTTACCCCCGGCCCACAGGGACCCTAGGCAACCTCAGGAAGTACTTCACGCTAGAAGAACTAAATGTGGGGGGAGGGGAGCACCTGTGTGGAGTAGGAACCCTCTTGGAAGACTCCCTTGATAAGGTTCATAGTCCTGAGTTTGTGATTGATTGTGTGGTTTTCTAATGGCAGGGAGAGGAGACAGAGCATTGACCTGGAGGTCAGGGAGTTTGGGTTCTAGTCTGATACTGTCCCTTAGGTGCCCTCAGCAAGGCCCTCACTCCTCTGTGCTTCCACGCCCCTTTGTAAAACGATGGTGCTATACTCTAAAATCCCACTCGGGTATGACATCCTGCTTTTGGTTCCAAAGGACCTAGAGGCGTGATCCAAAAGAAAGCAGACCCCCTGTGGAACATTAGGATGTGGGAACATGGGTCCAGGATGGTATGGGGAGCTTGATTTAGCAAAAGATTCTGACAGAGTCCAACTCATCACACACAGGGCTCTGCATTAAAATATCTGGATGAAGGACTGTTCCCCATAGCCCAAGCCCTGCAACGCAAGGCTCACGTGAACGCCACGTGTGACATCTGTCTCCCAGAGTGGGGCACCAGCCATTGCCTTTGCTGCAAGCTGTCAGCACGGGCTGATACGATTGCTATGCTCCTGTACACTGTTCTGGGGAGAGTCCACAGCTCACGTTCCCAGCGTAAAGGCCAGAGCAGGAGGAGGACATGCAAAGCATTTATGAGCAGGTTCTTTGGACAAGGAAATCCTCCCTGGCTGTGACATCGGGATTGCAGTGGGATTTCGGGCCGTACCCAGCCAGCCCCAACAAAGTCCTTCTGATGGTCCTATTCTCCCTGGTCCCACCACTGCAGGCTCAGAGACTGATGGTGCCACAATTGGAGACTTGTCTATTGAAACTGTTTTGCAAAAGCATTATCAAATTTATTTTTTGGTTTAAAAAATATTAGGAGCTTTCTGTTCCTAGGATCTAGGTCCCATATCCCAGCTAAGATCCATGAGGTCTCCTAGTCTCTGCCAACTCAATGTCTAGGTCGTAGTTAGTCCCAGAAATAGGGCTGACGTGTTTCCTTAGGCTCTTTATTACTACTTCCACGCTGTTACTCTTCTGCTTGGCCGAAGCCCCCTGTCCTTTGACATTGCAGCCCACCAGCCACATCAGCCGCATCACTAGCCTCTCTCTCACCATCATCTTTTTATTTTTATTTTTCAGAGTGTAGTCATTGGAATCATTTCCTATTGGTCTCATTGTTCCATTGTCCCTCTTTCTCTGCCTTTTTTATTTTAGTGGTTGTTTTAGAGCTTATCATATACATATAATTTACATCTATTACCTTCAAATTACCCTGGCTGGTTTGGCTCAGTGGATTGAGTGTCGGCCTGCGAGCTAAGTGTCGCTGGTTCGATCTTCCAGTCAGGGCACATCAGAGAAGGAAAACTCTGACTCCAAAAGACCTCCGCTGCCTTGCGGCATACCTCTTCAGGGGAAAGGCTAAGGGAGTAAACCCCGACAGAAAATCCGGAGCCAGAGTCCCTAAGGCGGTTTGACGTTATAGTCAACACCGGCAACTCCTGCGGCGCACCTGAAGCCAAGCTGTATTGACTCCGTCTTTCCCTTGGACCCTTCAGCTGCGAAGAGAGGGGGGGTCTGCTGCATGGGCAACAGCAGACCCTCCATATCACCCTGCCCAGGCTCTGTAGCTTCAGCTTCACTGGAGAGGACACTCCAGCGTCATCGCAAGATGTCGATTCAACACGGGAGGAGACAGATACCGTGTCACTCCCGAGTCGGACTGCACAGCCATTCTCGGCGGTGCAGATAGACTCTTAAGAAGCTACACCATCGTCTCTTGAGACGGACAGCTGCCAACAACAACAATTACCTTCAAATAATAGTATACCACTTACGGTATAAAAACCTTAGAACACTATAATTTCTTTTCACCCTCCTGGTTTTTGTGTTATTAAAGTACAGATTACTTTTGTTTAAGTAATTGCCTATTGCATTTCACATATATTTAGTAATTAGACAATACTATCCATATTTATTCATCTAGTTACCATGTCTAGTAATTTTTACTCCTTTGTGCAGAAGCAAATTTTCATTTGAAAGTATTTTACTTTCGCTTGAAAGACTTCTTAAAAACATTTCTTATAACATAGCTGTGCTGGTTACTGATGGTCGCACTTTTGTACGTGTGGCCGTCTCTCTTGCCTCCATTTTTGGAAGATATTTTCACTGGCTAAAGATGTCTAGGTGCTTCTTTTCAGAATTTCGATGATGTTGCTTGACTTTTTTCTAGCTTGCATTGTTTCCACCAAGAAATACGCTGTAACATTTATGTTGTTTCTCTAGGATGGTTTTCTCTGAGCATCACCGAAGAGAGCCTGTGGGCAGACCAGGGCCGTCCTCTGGGTTGGCGGTACAACCAGGAGCTCAAGGGAGAACATGGTAATGATCAGGCTTACCCTGAGGGTAAGAGGCTGGGATCTGGTGGGCAGATCCCAGTCTACCCTGATGCCAGAAAGAAGAAAGGTGCAGTCTAGCACCCCACAGCCGTGGTAGAAGACTTATGTTACCCCAGGCATTTAACTTAACGTCTTAAGCCATTTCCATCAGGTGTGTTTCCTTATTGTAAATATTGGCTTGCTACTCTCTGTGTGTTGGGGGGTGGGGGGGCGCATGTAACATTTCAGGCAGTTGCCCCATGTAATGACCTTGAACTGTTCCTTCTGTCTTCTAGTCAACATGTTACTTCTGCCTCTCATCATCTATGTTGACTCTGAACACAGTACCACTCTGAAGTCCTTTGGGTAGACTGGCTGCAAGTTCCTCACTGGCCTTCTTGTTACAGAGGGAACCTGGCTATAGGTTCCATTAGTCCCATCTGGAGTCGGCAAAACTGTTACAGAGCAAAAGGGGGTTCTTTCCCGTGGCGCCTTGGTGTGAAACCCAACAACCAGTGTTGAGGAAAACAGGTCTTTACTTACAATATTCTAACCTGGGGAGGACAGTGAGCACTTCAGCTCAGAGCCTTGTTCTCCCACGGGACGCAGCACTTCCCTTGCTCCCCAGAAGGCTAGAAGCCAAAAACATGCCCAGAAGTTCCCCACCCCTTATCTGTCAGCTCTCTCCTTCAGGATCTGGGGTGCGATGTCATCAGCCTCCGTATAACAGTCCAGGAAAACGTGTGCCGTGTTGCACTGGATCACGCATGGTTCTCCCTTTGCCCTTTCAAAGCCGCATGGCATTCTTCTTTCTCAAAACCGCATGGTGTTCTCGTAGCCAAAATGTCTGCCACCAATTTTTAAACCCCTGACTACATCCTGTGATGCAATGGGCATGGTAACCAGTTCTGACCACTTACAGAACCTTACACAGGCTCTGTATCCTCTTTCCTCACTCACCATTCTATGGCCCAAAACCCCTCCCATCTTCCTGGGGCCTTGGAAGTATCAAAGCCATTTCCGTAACAAAGACACTAGCCACCAGCCACAGGCAGGTGAAGGCATCTTGAAAGCTGTTTCCTTTCCCCATCCCCCAGCCTGCAGGCTCCTGGGATTTTTGGACACTCCCCACTCTGTAACTCTCTCAGGGCACAGACTGTGCTATTACCTTCTCCACCCATCTTATCTACCAACCTAAGCCTCTGTGTAATTTTCTTTCAGAACTCTTAGAACTATTTATCCAGGGCATTTCTATCTCCAGTTCCTTCTCTTTGCCGCTATTGGTTTATCCGCCCCCCTCCTTTTTTTCTTATTTCAGGCGATCTCAGGAAGGGGGAGACAATTTCATGTGCCTGTCTCTCACTTTAAGGTCACCGTACCTCTGTAAGATCTCCAAGTGTTCTTCTCCAAAAGAGTAAACAGGTTGCCAAGAAATTATGAGATGAGCCCAAGACTCATAGCTAGCTGCCGAGGGAGGTCGGGCCAGGTTCTTTAGCCCCATCAGTGGCCACCGGTGTGCGGCATTATATGGGTTCGTTCACTGCATTGGTATTTTAATAGCACTGCCCTGCTCAGGGAAGGCAGGGCAATTTCTGACTCAACATATCTATTCTTGCAAGTGGCCTTGCACAGATTGACTTCTCACGGGTAAATTAATAATCTTCATTGACTAAATGAACTTCAAGGCCCCTTTCAACAGTAAAAATCAGTGATCTGTCGATTCTGTTGGAGAACTGAATTAATTTTTTTATAGAGGATGGTGTCTGCCTTTTGAATCTACCTCTACAGAAGATGATTTTTATGTGTGGCATGCACTGACTTAGAAAAATCTACTTTTAAAATAGTACATTTCCTCAACTTTGACTTTTTCACGAATAATGGGCACTGTAGTCCTTAGTGGTTAACTTTCTACCTATTCTATGAGATTTAGGAAAGACAGGATAGCCATAAATCAACTGATTAATTGCATAAGGGAAAAAAGAAGTCTCTACGATGCCCCAAATCCAGTTTTGGGTGCTGGAGTTGCAGAGTCATATAAGATACATTTCCTGTCCTGAAGGAGATCGTAGTTGAGATATATGTAATGATTCTTACAACATGAAGTCCTAAAAAAATATTAAACTTGAATTTTAACCACAACATGCAGAAGACACAAACAATATTTTCTCTTGGGTGACCAGTTTCTCTGGAATTATCAAAGCCAACAAAAGCTCTCAGGCACACCTTACCCAGCTTCAGAAATGAGTAAGACGTAGCCTGCTTTCTCAGGATGCATTTCCAGGCTGCAGGCAGACTGAAGAGAGGAGGCTGAGGGGCTCCAGAGCAGTTGATAGGTGACACCAGATATTGCTGGTTTTGTTCAAGATTTGCTTAACTTTCAGGTGAAGCATCCCTATTTCTAAAGTATTGGTTTTTTTCAGTAGATTAAAAATAACTGATGGAAGAACTCAGAGCATATTCTGGATTTTAGGTGTTAATCCTTGAACTCTACACCATTGTAGGTAGAAAGAATATTTTAACATCCTATTCATAATACATCACAGGAAGGGAATGAATTTTCAGATCACTCAGAGAGATTCCTCTCTTACTTGAACTTCCCATCACGAATCAATTATAAGAATGTATTTGTAATGGACCACACTAAACCAGGGTGCTCCGACTTCATTTTACCCTCCCTACCTAATCGGAAATATTTCCTCTCGCGATGAAAAGCCCATTCTTCTCAAATGTGCTCTGAACTGCACCGTGCTGAGGGCCTCGCTGTGGAGCCTGTTAAACACTGCATTCTGTAGCGTGTGCTTTCTGACAATGAGCATCATAAACATTTGCATTTTAATATGCACAATGAATCTCAATTAAATGTCTCCAGTCTGTTTCAAGACCATTTCCCCCGCATCACAGTCTCCTTGGAAAAACCTATGTTACAACAGTGATAACCTTGAAAAATCTGCTGGAGGGTAATCATGTTAACATAATTACAGAGAAAGACCAGTTACCTTGCAGGAACCCAGCGCTGAAGATTGGAGAGGGAAAAGAAGTATCTGGTGTCCCAACTTGCTGCAGTGATGAGAAGGGGGAGAAAATAATTTTTTTTTTTTTTTTTTGAGAATTTTGGGAGGCTTTGCTTTCTGTTCAGCAAGTGTGGTGAAGCAACCAACTGTACATTGACCAAAAGCTCTGCTGCCCATCATATTGAAACAAAATAGCAAATCTCAATTATGCTACAACTAAGAAAGGCCCTGATCTCCAACTACACTCTCTGAAAAGTGTCTGTCAGTACAATTTTATTTCTGTCAAATTGAGACTGTTGTAAAGTTGACAAAGAATAATAATCCTATTTAAGTTCAAAGGTGAAATTACTGTGGAAGAAGGAAAGGGACTCCTGAAGGCCCCTGCTGATACCGCCATACTTGGAGGTAATAGGATTGGAGAAGAAATAGGCCACATAATGGAAGGGGGAAAAAAAATTTTTTTTTTTTTAAGTTCATTCTGCTTCTGTAGATTAGCAGAGATGGCAGAGCAAGAGGAGAACCTGCATGGCCATTCTTGGCCATTGTCCTCTCTGGTCCAGCTTCCAGACAGGAAACATGATAGATACATGGACATGTGAGCCAACTGTTCATCATTAGGCCCAATTCAGGAGAAATTATACATCTGTCTACCAAGCAGAAGCAAGAGACGATTTGCTGCTTCTCAACTTCTCACCCAAGTGGGCGACTGACCCATAGCTATGCAATGAGACCCAAGACTTGGCACGCCCCATCCTGTCAAGAATAAAGTCGTCGTCGTCGGCAGCCGTCCGTCTCGAGAGACGATGGTGTAGCTTCTTAAGAGTCTATCTGCACCGCCGAGAATGGCTGTGCAGTCCGACTCGGGAGTGACAGTGTCTCCTCCCGTGTTGAATCGACATCTTGCGATGACGCTGGAGTGTCCTCTCCAGTGAAGCTGAAGCTACAAAGCCTGGGCAGGGTGATATGGAGGGTCTGCTGTTGCCCATGCAGCAGACCCCCCCTCTCTTCGCAGCTGAAGGGTCCAAGGGAAAGACGGAGTCAATACAGCTTGGCTTCAGGTGTGCCGCAGGAGTTGCCGGTGTTGACCACAACGTCAAACCGCCTTAGGGACTCCGGCTCCGGATTTTCTGTCGGGGTTTACTCCCTTAGCCTTTCCCCTGAAGAGGTATGCCGCAAGGCAGCGGAGGTTTTTTGGAGTCAGAGTTTTCCTTCTCTGATGTGCCCTGACTGGAAGATCGAACCAGCGACACTTAGCTCGCAGGCCGACGCTCAATCCAATGAGCCAAACCAGCCAGGGGGTCAAGAATAAAGTATATGCTAAAAAAACAGCAAAGATGTTTCTGCATTTACAGAGAGACTCAGAAACAGAATTTCATGGTTGAATATTCTCCAAGACCCAATAATCTCTTTCAGATAAACTTTTCACCCAGTAGTCAATTTTTCACCTAATGTCTAAGGGAGGAGACTCTAGTCACTTTTTGCATAAATAAGGAAGAGTTAAGAATATTCATCCTAGGATCCAAGATGGAGGAGGAGTAGGCATCCTATACTATTTTGGGGAAAGTAGCCAGCTGAGTGCTAGCTAATCACTCCAAAGATAATTAAGCAGGAATATATCAGCCTGTGATATAGGCATACTTCTGAAGTAAAAAAAAATAAAAATAAAAATAAAAATTAAAAGGGACCATAATGCAATGTCGTCGGCAGCCGTCCGTCTCGAGAGACGATGGTGTAGCTTCTTAAGAGTCTATCTGCACCGCCGAGAATGGCTGTGCAGTCCGACTCGGGAGTGACACGGTATCTGTCTCCTCCCGTGTTGAATCGACATCTTGCGATGACGCTGGAGTGTCCTCTCCAGTGAAGCTGAAGCTACAGAGCCTGGGCAGGGTGATATGGAGGGTCTGCTGTTGCCCATGCAGCAGACCCCCCCTCTCTTCGCAGCTGAAGGGTCCAAGGGAAGGACGGAGTCAATACAGCTTGGCTTCAGGTGCGCCGCAGGAGTTGCCGGTGTTGACTACAACGTCAAACCGCCTTAGGGACTCCGGCTCCGGATTTTCTGTCGGGGTTTACTCCCTTAGCCTTTCCCCTGAAGAGGTATGCCGCAAGGCAGCGGAGGTTTTTTGGAGTCAGAGTTTTCCTTCTCTGATGTGCCCTGACTGGAAGATCGAACCAGCGACACTTAGCTCGCAGGCCGACGCTCAATCCACTGAGCCAAACCAGCCAGGGTGATAATGCAATGTAATAATGCTATAAGTGGTAAATGATTTAATCTGCTTCCATAAACAATAAAAAATTTGAAAATACCATGGCTTTTAGACATGGGGAAACAGACAGTGTAGGAAGGTCATCCTTAAAAGGGTTGCACTTTCTGGATAATAGTGTAGGGACTGGATCACAGGCAGGGTGTGTGTTTTCCCTGAGTCAGTAAGACAAAGCAATGGAGTTTGAGGAAAAGTACAGAAGAGGAAGTTATGTAGATAAGAGTCCCAGAAATCTACAAAGGGGTTCTCTGGAGTCTTTAGCGGAATACTAACTAGTGCTGGTATTAAGTTGAAACTCCAAGTCTGACACATAAGGTTGGTTCAAGATAGAAAATCTATTAATGCAATTTACCATCTGTATTAATTTTTCATTGCTGATGATATACATGAGCACAAATTTAATAGATTACGATAATACACATTTATCATTTTATACTTCTGAAGGTCAGAACTCTGGTGCAGGTCTCACTGGGCTAAAATAAAGTGCCAACTCCAGGGGAGAATTCCTTTCCTTGCTCACTCTGGTTGTGGGCAGAGTCCAGTATTCTGTTTTATAGACCAGAAGTCTCTGTTTTCTGGTGGTTCCCAGCTTCCTTGCATTCCTTGGCTCATGGCTCCCTTTCTTCAATCTCAGTCAGCACAGCTCTGACCCACACCTTTGGCCCTGTTTTCCATTGGTAAGCATCACGTGATTAAAGTAGGCCCACCCATACCATCCAGGACGATCTCTTCATCTCAAGATTTTTAGGCTGAATACATCCTGCAACTGCCCCTTTCTCAGTCTATTTTTGTCAGTGGTTCACCTTTTGAGCCTCTGAAATTTGTATCTGTAGTTGCAACATTAGAGGGCTTGGAGGAGATAACCTCAAGGAGCCATCCAGCTTTGATGTTAGGATTCTCTTTATTTGCTTCTTTTTCTTAGAGCATGTTATTGGTCCTTGATTGTGTCCAGTCTCCTGGCTCATACTCTGAGAACATGCTTTTGTTTTATGTGATTAATCTGTAGGCTCATTGCAAAATGGATGTAGACATACTAGATCACCAGTGGCCAGTAAGGCAAGATGTATGCTTCTAATTTCTCTTCTAAGATGATCACACATTCAATGGTTCCTAAGTGAGTGGGCCTTGCTTCCTTAGACTGTGGGCAGCGACTGCAGATGGAGGGAAAAACTGTTACCAGACCAAAGGTATTGTTTGTCTGCATATATCAAAGCCCAGTAAGACCTAAATAGGATTTTGCCGCAAAGAAAGTAAAGGTTTATTTTTAGGAAGTGGCCCACGCCCAGAGACGCAGGTGAACTACTGCTTAAAGACCTGGCTCCTTGTTAGCTTCCAGAGGATGGATTTTATAGGGGAAACATTGTCAGTCACAGTGACTAAGGGAGTAGTGTCATGGTCAAGATCATAGTTTCCACTGAATTGGTTGGTGCTGATCCGAAATTCACTTTCCCGAGGGCTTAATGTTTAAGGCAGTGTGGCCATGTGAGCGGGTGAGTCAGGGTGCAGGATGAGGCCAGTTTGAAGCAAAAAGCAAGAAAGAAGAAAAGATCAGATTAAAGAAATAAAGGCTCCCATTACAAAACCTGTGGTTCTCTCCTTTCGTAAGGCCATCTGGAGTCATGACTGAGGTCTGTCTTTGTTTCCTAGTGACCTTTGAACGATGAGTGGAAGTGGAGCAAAGGATCATGGGAGGAGCCCATGCAGGCTACAGCCTCACGTCAAATATAATAAGCATGTATAATAGCTCATTGACTCAGAGATTTCAGAGACTGAGGCACTCAGGCGAGACAGCTAAAATGCATCCCAGATTTGATCTCCCTCGTAATACCAGGAATCATCATCCTCAATATTTGTAAATTTTTCTTTTACTAATTACTTATAATTTTCACGTCAGACTAAGGACTTAATTGATTCTAGTTTCCAGCAGCAAAGTTTTCTGAAATTAAGTGTCCTGACACTAGGCGGGGGGAAATCCCGGGCTGTGTCTCTGGGATCAGAACGTGGGCTCTGCTGCCCTCTGCTGTTGGGTGAGGGCAATGCTTTGCCTCGGAAGATGGCAGCCACCAGGCCCTGGGCTGCAGGGAAAGGCCTGGAAAGGTGAGGAGGAGGAGGCTGGCTCTTGCTCAGGTCACTGGCATGAGTCCTATAGCCTTGCACGTCCTCACATGGCATGAGAAGAAATTTCTGAAAAGTTCCAGGGACGTTATAATTGTTAGGTAAGAAGTTTTAGTTAAGACAAAAATGCGTTCCCTATGAGAAAGTGCCACTCAATTCTTAAAATGTTATTCTGATATGCTCATTAATAGTTTTTTTAATAGTAAAAACTGTCATGGCCCCACCCTCTTCTCCCTAGCCCGCTTCTAAGATCCATTTCTGATAGCAGTTACCCTGAATGATTACCCGGAAGCCACCCTGGGACAGAAAGCTGCAGGCAGAAAATGCATTGTTAATTACTCTCAGGAGATACAGCTGCAAAGGTGTCAGGCAGGCCGCACTGGGCAGAGAGAGGAGGTGAGCAGAAACGCAGTTACCACTCGGGGCCTCGGCAGTCCTCTGGGGGGCCTGGGGCTGCGACACCTTTGGGAATTGTTCAAGGAGAGACAAGGGGGTGGGGCCTTGCACCCCTCTGTTGGCTAACTCTTGGCCATGGGCCACCCCCTATGAGGGGCATAACTTTGGACAATGTGGTTCCCTAAAACCAAAGGCCACCCCTGTCAGGGTCACCATTGTAAATTATCAGTAGCTGATGTTTCCAGATGCTGAGACCAAGGTACCTGGACCTGAAGAGGGGCTCTGCTCCCTGAGGATGGCCTGGTTAGAAGGTGGTAGAAACTTAGAATTATGTGGTTTCTGGTTGGAAGAGGCTCACTTCCAATGGGAGGTCTGAGTGCTCTCTATGTAGATTTAGTGTTTTGTGAGCTGAGCCTGAAGAAACTGGGATCTTTGCATGGGAGCTGCTAAAGAGGAAGGGAAGAGAGCGAAAGGGCTCCTAGGGGCAGAGGCAGAACCCTGCCCAGCAGTCTTTGCCTCAGGAAGATTCTGGACATCCAGGTAACTATTGTGAAGGGCAACAGCAAGCTGTGAAGTTGGTAAGATTAAGCCAAATCAGAGAAACATAAAAGTAGCCTCAGAGATTGATTAAGGCAAGGTGCTTAATCTCAGAGAGCTTCAATTTACTTACCCGTGTACATGGGAAAACATAATAGTACCTTCACTTTATAATTTCAGGGAAAATGATATGAAACCCACCGAGAGCTGGAACCCTGAACAGTTACAACCTCATACTAGGAATGAGGAATAAATACATCTCACTATGTATACACACACAACAATAGGTATATCTTTATACATATATATATAGTATCTTTTTATATCTATCTTTGTGTGCATACCTGTAATTGTATATGCATTTGCATATGAATATGTTCATCTGCATCTGTATAGACATATATATGAGTAGCTCTCAACTGAAAGTGGTTTATACCCCGCCCACACCCCAAGAGGGTATTTGACAATGTCTGGAGACATATTAGGTTGTCATAGTCTTGGGGGTGGGGAAGAGAATGCTCTTGACATCTGGTGGGTAGAGACCAGGATGCTGCTAAACATTCTACAATGTACAGGATTGTCCCCCATGAGAAAACTATCTGGCCCCAGATATCAATAGTGCTAATGTTGAGAAACTGATCAAGTCACATATTTATATCATATCCAGTTTTTCCTCTGTGTATGGCCCAGAGTAAGAAAACAATATTAATATGTACCCACAATTGTTAGTATCCTAATGACTCCAGGGTGTGGAAATACCTCCATGCGCTACTGAGTACACACTCTCCCCCTCTTCCTCATTCACTACGCACTCTGTCCAGCTCATTTCTGTAATCTCACACCCAGTGTGGCCATGTTGCACAATCCCGGCTAATGAACTGTCGGTAGAAGGCTTCCAAAGAGGCTGATGTTTTTCCTGATAAAAAGGAAGAGACTGAAATAATACAAGCTTTCCCTTCTCATTGTGCTTTGGTGTCTCTCTTGGTGGAACAAGCAGACAGAAAATCGGGAAGGTTCTAGAAGCTCTGAAGAACATATCAAACATCTTGTCTTTACGATATTCATAGGACAATAGACCCAAAATAGTGAAATATACATAATTTTAAAAAGTATATACAACATTAACCAAGAAAGATCATATGTAAATGTAAGTCAGAGTATTTCCTCTGGCTTCGATGGCTGGGCGGGGCAGTGCCTGGGGGTAGGAGAGTGAGGGAGAATTGTTTGGGTCCCAAACTGCAGTCAGAGTTCTGCTGTGGTGAGTCCCAAAAGGAGGTACATGCAATGACTAGCAACTGTCACTAGGGGGCAGTATTTGCTTGTGAAACCAATCACTTGTGCAACAGTAACAGACTCAGGGATATACCCCTGGATGACCCCAAAGAAGGGGAACTGAAATATCTCAATGAAGTGCATGCGGAAGATCCTGTTGCTGCATCTCTCGGTGCTAGGATCCCGGTTCAGCCACAGGATGACCACGTCCGCACCCCTCACCTGGTGTTTATCACTGAGCTGAGACACTTCCTGGTGACTCGATCCCGGATCCCTGGCCTGGGCTCAGAGGTCCCGGTGTCTGTGTCCCCTTCATTCACTGGCTCCGGCGATCTCTTCTTCCAGCCCATCTCATGGGGAAGCGCCATCAGCTGCTGTTTGGGCAACTTCAAAGGAGACAGAATTAGGACAGCTTTTTAATGGACCTCCTGACTTTGGGACAGTTTTTAAAATGAATCTCCATGACAAACTTCAGACTCTTTGATTTAGTCCTAGCTCAGCTCTGAGGGAGTAGGTCAGACTTGGGTTCAAATTTCAATTCTTTTTACAGGTCGCGTGAACTTCGGTAAATTTCTTAACTCTGACTTTTGGTTTACTCATTTAAAAAACAGAGCCAAGGAACAAGTATAAATGACCCAGGGTAGGGATTGACTGTGGCGGGGAGGGGAGGTGAGAACCGTGGGGGAGAAATGGGACAACTGTAATAAAAAAACAGTAAAAAAAATTAATGCCCTCCTCCCGCCCCCCACACAAAACAGAGCTGCTGCGAAGATTGAATCGGAACAGTAAATGCAAGGCACCCGGCCCTGCACATAGCAAGGGCCCAAGAAGTGAGTCTCCTTCATTCCTTTAGCTGTTTTCTGAACCAACCAGCCTTCTTTTAATGTGCCCAGCCTGGTGACAATGCTTCTGGATGTCGGTTCCTCAAGCCACCGTGTGGAGGGAGGAGGATCCGTAATCTTCATCGGAGCATTGCTTTCCAAACGGCAAACATGCTGATACCAACTTGGTAATTTCTGCCACATGTGTTATCCAGCTGCACTGTTTTTTGTTTGTTTAGTATTCTAAAAATTAGCTGTTTTAAAAAACCATACATTTATTTTAAAAGGAAAAATATCTCTTCTGTGAATGGAAAACTAGCATCATTTGCAATAAATATAAGGTCAGCATAAAAATGAACATTCATATAAATTAAGTCATTAAATTGTGTAATGACAAATTACATATATGTATATATAAATATAATAAAATAATCCCGAGAGTTTTCAGTAAAGCTTATGAGTACTAGGTAGCTTTGACAGGTCACTTTAATACATATATCCAAAGAGATCAGTGACTTCAATGATCGCAATAAGCCACAAATACACCGTAGGGCAAAAGTAGGTATATAGGTTTTCATATGGAAAGTAATACAAGAATTAGCAAATAATAACACAAGAATAAACTCCGTGGTTTGCGTACTCACAGCTGTAAACCTACCTTTGCCCCACACTGTATATACTTAGAGTTGTGGCTGAATGTGCCAAGGAGGTATGTCTTCATTATTGCAGTATTTCTTGATAATGAACTTGATCTCACTTTACATGCTCCTGTCTGGCAAGTCAGTCCATTCCCATAACGTTAAATGTCTTTTCAGATAACTCTGTCTCTTCTAAAAGATCCAAGCAGATTCTCTCTTCCTGTCACTGCCACCAATTCATTAAGATCTTCACTGTCTCTTAGCTTTTATGAGGATGGCACGGGGTATGTAAGATGCCTTCCATGTTTTCCCAAATGTAATATTGGGTGGGCTGAAAAGTCCATTTAGTTTTTTTTTTTTTTTTTCATAAAATAAAAAATGCATTTTTCATTTTCACCAATAACTTTATTGATGTGGGTATTTTGAGTATGCCGACTATCTCTTGCTATTGGCTTCTAGTGGGTAGAGGCCAGAGGTGCTGCTAAAGATCTTCCAATGCATAAGGCAGCCCCAACGCAAAGAATTATTTGGCCAGAATGTTAATAGTACTAAGAAATTTCGCAAACCACTTTTGACGCAGTCCATCAGTCATAGCACCTTCTCCATACACTGCATAAATTGTTTTTTTTTTTTGCATTTCAGTTGTGTTTTTACCTTTCTTGAAATAATAAAGCAGAATATGATGAAAATGTTGTGTATCTTCTTCCATCTTCAATATTAAAATGGCTACCAGAAAATTCACCAATTTTGGTAAGTTTTTTTTTAATGCATGCTGATATGACAGCTGTCAGAATGTGATCTAACAATATTGTTTGAAATGAAGCTCAAGACAGCTAAGCACTACTAAAACCATAGTATGGAAAAAACTAGAAGAATTTCTGGCCAACCCAATACTTTCCAAATTTTCTAATCAGCCTACAGAACATTCAAAAGAGGATAATGTCATTCTGAAGTTTGACCATTATATGTTTTTAAGGTTGAAGAGATGGGAGCCAATAATTGTTTTATTTATCCCATTTATGAAACCTAGGAAGCCATTGACCATCGGGATACTAGTTGGACTTTATGTCCATTTTAGGTAATGGACTGTTGAGTTGAAAGAACTACATTTAAAAGATTTAAACTTTTATTTTGAGATAACTCTCAGTTTGCATGCAGTTGCAAGAGATTGTACAGAGAGGCCCTGACTCAATTTTTTTTGTTTGTTTGTTTGTTTTTTGTTTTTAAACATTTTGAGAATCATTGTCTTTTATCCCAGTGTGACTGGAGAACAGGTCATTGTCATTAACTGGATGTTGAGAGCTGCCCTGCTCTTCGATTGTAGATCCTAAATACCCAAATAGAAGAGTACACTAAATTATATGTCCATTAAAACTAGTATGTGGTGTCTTTTTTGTTTACTTGTTTGTTTTGGATGATTTAAAACGTTGAGTACTCATTAAGGCATTGAAAGGCAGAGAAATGTTGGCATAAGAATACAGTATTCCCTCACTTACCGCGGGTATTATGTTCCAGACCCCCCTACGAAGTAGGAACCTTACATTTATTCTACACTCTTAAACCTATGTAACTGTAACAACATACGTATACAGTACTGCAAAATCCTGTGATATAGCAAAAAGTCCGCGATAAATAATTAAATATAATATTTTTTTCAATCCCGCGATACAGTGAGGCCGCAATAAGTGAACCACGGTATAGCGAGGGCCTGCTGTATGCCTGTCCTGTAATGTGGCACTCTGTGAAGCATCTTTGGAAATATTTTTGAAAATGAACAAATGAGGAAATGAATCTATGACCATGAGGGAAGGACCAGAGGACTCCAGCGTCCAGCCACCAACCAGGTGACCTGGGTGGAGAGGAAACTTTATTTCATGTAGTTATATGGGAAATATTTGGTTTTCAGTCTGTCTTAATCTTGTCCAAAAGGGCTTTCTAGGAAGAGTCATAATTCATTTGTACTAAGACCAACTAATAGTTGACTCTGAGTGGAAAGTATAAGCCATAGAGAATGTGTTTCTCTAACTGAAAATTTATTTTTCCTCTGAAGCCTACAGATTATAAATCAAGAATTAAACTCCGGTCAGTAAATCCAACAAAGCAAATGCACCCAAACCTGAGAGTTAGCATTAACCGAAACAGAAGCTTGAAAGGTAAACCTGCATAAATCACGTCTCTAAATCAAAGAGGGAAACAACAATTTTTCTTGTCCTATGGAGCAAGAGAATCGAACTCTGCAAAGCCTCCTATGCAGATAGAAGTTCTGGCTTTTATATAGCTTGATATATTTATGTATGGAGGAAGCACTTCTTGAAGTTAAGCAAGAAGGATGAAATATTGTAATGACCATGCCAGAGAAGGCACCCAGCGAGCATTTGCCCCGTTGGGTCATTAACGTAGTAGAGAAAACACTATGTTAGCACTCACTGGCTCTTGGCCAAAGGATGGCAGGGGGGGAAATGCTGTCAGAATCTGTCAAAGGTGTTAGTCAAAGCGGTTGCCGGGCGGTGGAGAAGGGAGAGGTCTCCTGCGGCTTGGGGTGAAGCCACTATTCCTGTGGATTTCCCCTTCCACATCACAAGAGGGGTCTGGGTATTTGCTGTACTCCGCATAGATCCCTACTTGGCTCAGGGACTCTGTAGTCCTGAGGTTTTAGTGCTTTGGAATGTTAACGTCACCTTTATAATGTAATTTTCCCTCATTTCAGAAAATTTCTTAAATCTAATTTACTGCCCTGCATTTTCACAATCCCCTTATTAAGACAGCCAGACCCTCAAATCATTCTGGTTTATTGATTAAATGTTCAAAACCACGTGCCCAGAGAACTCTGTGTTGTTTTGGTAAAAGGGCACCGGGCTAGCCAACAAAATTACTTAGCTTATTGGCTTTAATTGGAATGACATTAAAGAAAAAGCTGTATATTTTCCTGTAACACACAGTAGGAAGCAGGCTCCCTCACAATTTTCCCATGTTGCATTTAACTGCTGAGTCTGAAGGGATCTATGCACCGAAGTGTTTCTAATTGAAAATAGAAAACCCCGTGGGCCAGCGTTCAGGAGGATCCATGCGCCACACAACGTAGCAGCGGGTGCTGGGTTCTTTCTCCAGAGGTAGTGGAGCATGTAAATGCTGGGTACATAAATGCTCGCAACACAGGCAGACATCTCTTGCAGCATCTGGAAACCCATCGCAGCTGGTTCGCGATTCTTCTTTGATAAAATAAATGGCTCGTTTTGAGGAAAGTATTCAGCGAGTGCTACAGGAACTTTTCAGAATTGCCTGCGCTTCCACCCATTCTAGAGACGTCTGAATTACGGAGTGTATGAAGGAGACATTTGTTGATTTTTTTGTTGTTGTTCATTCCATAAGTATTTAACAAATGTCTTCTAGTGCCGGACATTGTTGCAGGAGCTGAATATAGGGAAATGAAGAGAACAGACAGCAAGTTGAAACCCAAATCTACTTAATTTCCTGATTGAATCACCGAGCCCCCCACTCTTGCACAAGAGTTAAATAATTCTTACCGTGGTTCTTAGGGCACCTTCTCACCCCCAATTCCACCAGGTCCTTTTATTTGCTGAAATTTTGTCTGAGAGTTATGCAAACTTATGGGTTCATGTCACAGGCAGGAAACAGACAATTTATGATTCAGACAAAAGAATTAAAACGCACAATTTTAATCTACACTAGGAGGATAGTTATAGAAATTCTGACATTATGTGGCCAAAGGCTTGAGAAGAAATCAACGAGAAGTAGAAGGTGCTGGGATAGGACTGTGGCCGCTTAAGTGTGCCCAGAAGCACTGCACCACTTGGAGACTCATTAAAAATGTGGATTCTCAGGCCCAGCTCTGACCCCCCTGAGCCAGAACTCTGGGGGTGGAGCCACCCAGGTGATTCTGACTCACTCTAGAGTTTGAGAAAGCACTGATGTAGAGAGACATTGGAAGTTCTTCTACTTAAAAACCTTTTTATGGCGTGTTATAAATAGAATTATTTTACAAAGCTTTCGGAGTTCCAGAGACGAGAGAGACCCAAATATTATTGAAGGAAGAGCTATACAGGCAAAACTGAATTGTTGACTAAGCTGGTCATTAGAATGGCTTTGGTTTAAAAATTACTCTCTCTGAATCGGGAAAGCCTGACTCCCAGAGTCCTTGGTCTACAGTGGCCTAGGAGCCCAGACACTGCTGTGCACGTGTCTGTGTTCTTGGGCTGGGAAAACCTAGCTTCATCTTAGGCTGATCAAGGCTTAAGCTATGAAACCTGGTCTCCTGCCCATTTGCTGATGGAATTAGAGCCCATTAGAGAGGACCACTGAAAGGATCAATCAGCTTGCTCGATTTTGTTCAATGACTTCCATGTGCTGGGCGCTCAGCCTGGTGCTGTAGGATAGGAGGGGGTGGCTAGGAAAAGGCGCCTGGGACCCAGAAATTCGAGGGAAATTCTGCCTTTCATCTGTGAACAAAACCGCGCACCTGCACGGTCTTTATGCCGCTGGTGCTGAGAATGTCCATTCAAAGGACAAAAGGCTGTGTGGTGGTCTGGGGTAATCAGGGACAGCTTTGCAGAGGCCGTACAGTTGGGCGAGGGGTGGCAGGAATAATTCATGTAACGTGGTTGTGGATGTGGAGTGTTTGAGTGAGAGTTCTGCCTGCATAATTTAGTAGTAGGGAGAAGGTTGAGATTGTTGTCTGAGCCAGATGGAAATGGCCCTTGCATAGAATCCCGCAGACAAGACAAACCTTTTTATAGGTTTTTCAGCAGGGGTGCGCTGAGATGGAGATGGAGTTTTAAAATCTTGAGTTAAAAATAATTGTCTTTGTTTTCCACCTATGCCACACTGAGTTAATCTTGTCTTCCTAAAGCATTCCTGAGTCACTCAGGCTGTGAAATGGGTCCATTTGTCAGTAAAGGGAAAAAGGTGACAACAGCTAAGAAAACACAGAACAGCAGGCATCCCAGTCAGAACCTGGCCCCAGGGCGAGAGTGCACACATGTACCACTTGGAGATGAAAAATGCTCTCCTTGGGCCATCCATCATCATCACATCCATGGAGACGGCTCCCCCACCTAGGGCACATTCCTCCTGGGGATGTGGTGATGGCCAGCCCTCCTTGGACAGCCTCTGGTGATGGATGGCCCTGGCTCTGTGCCTCTCCAGCCTAACTGAGCACCATGGCAGGGAGGCGAGGAGGGCAGGGAGCCCTCATGGCCCAGCCAGCAGCAGAGAAGTGTGGGCAGAGCCTCCAAGTCGCTGTGAAAATGCTTGCCACCGTGAGCTCCCTGAAGGTAGAAACAGATTTCTCACCTTGTTATCTTGGGTGTCAACCACACGCCCAGTACACATTTGGCTCTCAGTTAATGTTTGTTGAACAAATGGATGAATCTAACACTTGGCACGTGGAATTTTTCTTCCCTCTTTGCACTGTGCTTAAATCAGAAGCTTTAGGAACCGAAAGAATCCTCAGACATTGTCTAGTTCCAACATTTGATGTGAAAATGGGGAACCTGAGGAGCAGAGAGGAATGATGACCTGCATAAAGTCTCTAAGAAATTAGTAGATGTTACAAATTAGTATTATACTAATACGATTGTGTCTCCTATAATACATAAACTATAAAGGACTTTTTCAAATGAAAGATCCAATAGGAATCGCCTCTTCCCTATTTCTGTGTAATTATCACTTTATCAGTAAGGCCTTCTATGATCATCCTGTTTAAAACACCATTCCCCTCCCTCTGCACTCCCCAACTCACCCAACAACTGGCCATTCCTTACCTTTCTCCCCCATTTGTTCTACCTTGATTTTCTCCTGATAGTCCAGCTGTGTTATGTGTTTCTATTTCTTTTGTTTGCCTTGGCTCCCAAGAATGTAATCTCCACAAAGGTGGATGTGTTAGCCTTTTAATCAGTTCTATATCTCTTCCTTATAATGTGCTTAGTACATAGCAGGCCTTCAATACACATTGGCTGAAGGAATAAAGAAATAACATCAGTTTTCCAGGATGCAAACCATTCCCTGAGAATCTTGGTCAGTTATGGCTTATTTCTTTACATGATGTAGTGATTAGCCTATGACATTGATTCCTAGAGACCCAGGAGGCTCTGCCCAAGAGCTGTCCAGCTGTAGGTACTCAGGATGGCACAAGGGCTCGGGTCTGGCCAGCTTCTATACAAGCCCGAGTAGGACACAGCACCCTAATTTTGTTTGCATGTCTGTCTGTGCTCCTTGGCTGATAGAGCCTCCTAGAGGGCAGAACTATGTTGTTTTCCTTGCTGGACACCTAGCACTTCGCTCTGAGCTTGGTGAACTATCGACCAGGATGGCCAACTAGAAGTTCTGCAGTGATGGCAATGCTAATAGTGGTGGTGACTGAAATGGCAGCCATGGGCCACATGTGGTGAATGAGCACTTGAAATGTGACTGGTGAAACTCAGGAACTGAATTTTAAATTTTATTTAATTTCAATTGGTTTTAAGTGTGAGTAGCCACATGGGACTAAAGGCTACTGGATTGAACAGAAGGAGCGCTAGATTGTCAATATATTTACTGAATGAATAACCACAACTGATTTAATTGATGAAACCCATTGTCTGTCACCCCAATAAACTCAATAAAAAAGAAAAATAAATTGAAAAATCAAAAAATTTAAAAAACAGCAACAATAGTCAAAAGTGGGAATTGTTGATTACTTAAAATCATTGCTTTTTGACAATCCAAGCATAATAAATACAAATAAATCAAAATAACATTTATATTGTTTAATATTATACAGTAAGATGTTTCCCATGGCCTTGAATATTCTGGATTATGATTCCCGTGAATGCTGAGTATTGCATTTCTTTGAATGAAACATCATTTATTTAATCATTTAGTTGTATGTTGTTAGACATATATGTTAATATCCCTTTTTTACTAATAGAAACGGAAGTGTAATAAATACTCTTAAATTTTCTATATACCTTCAATTCTTTATTTTGGCTAGAATAATACAAGTGGATCAAAGGATATGAACATACCATCATTATAAAGTCCTTTGATGAAACTATCATATGGGTTTGTCATATGATGGCTCCAGTGTGCATTGGCCCTTTGAAGCTATTGCACGAACCCTTCGTAAACACTCTTTCTTCAGGATTTGTGCAGAGGTTGTTCCCTCCATTCTTGGGGTTGAATTAATGCTTCTGTGCTACAAGAAATCTAAAGTTACCAGGACTTAAATGAGTTAGAGGAATGTTTCCTTCTCATGTAAAAATTTTAAAATAATGAAGGAGCTCTACGTACCTGTAAGTGTGGCTTCTAAGATTGCACTAATCATAGATAGCTACAAAAATCAGAGAGAGCAGAGTGGGGGAGAGAACTCAGAGTAAGAATTTCTAGGAGAGGACCTGAAAGTTGGACATATCACTTCTTCTTTCCTTTGCAAATCAGCCTATGGCCACATCTGACAACAGGAAAAATAGTGATCAAGTCCTGTTAATCATATGTCCTTAATATTATTATACCAATTAATTATACCTCAGATCTGTTCACTTATCTCTATCCTTACTGCCATTGCCTTATTTCTGGCCCCCAGCATCCCTTGCTTAGATTCGTGTGACAACCTTCTAATTAGTTCATGTTCTCAATTTTGTCCTCTTTTGATCCATCCTCTACATATACAGCCAGGGTGATCCCTTTGAAATATATATCTGGTCACATCACTCTTCTGCTTAAAATGTTTAATAGTGAAATACTGACTTTACAGAGAAGAAATTAAAAAAGCCAAGTACCTTCAAATGACATCCAAGGCCTTTCTGTTTGGCCCTGCCCAATTCTCCAGCCTCGTATCACTCAAATGTCTGGGATGTAGCCATGTTGGCCTGTATTTGTCTTTTTAAGAGTGGGAAAAATGGGAGCTAAAAACTAAGTCTCTGACAGCTAACTTCTCTGGGTATGAAGTGAGAAGACATGTGTATTTTCTATAACTCTAACCAAACTCAGAGTTTGTCCATTCTTCAGACAAATGTGGAAACTACCTATTTGAAGCCTATAGATTCCCAAGGCTTCCAGAAGCCCAGCATTTTATTCTGTGGGACTTCCTGAGGTCCTAGAGATGATCTGTTGGGAGACATATGTCCTATCAGAGCTTCTTCCTGAGATCAGCCTGCAGAACTGATCTGTCCTGTGATGTGCTCTCACTGAAAATGGAGTAGAATTTCATTATGTATATCAGTTTTATATATGCAGGTCTCTGGTATTATTTTAAACCAAGAGGTGGTTTTAAGGGACCAATGAGAAGATATTTCTTACTGCTAACTTAAGTGATTCTGAATAAATAACTGTATGTCTCTGGGCCTCAGTTTCCTCATATGTAAAATTAGGATGTTAGATTAGGGTGACCTCAAAGGTCCATTCCAGTATCATATGGAGATGAATCCATTCATTCAATAGTTATTTCTGAGTACACACTATGTGGCCAGAACTATTCTGTATCAGGAGGATTTTTTTTTTTTTTTTAAAGAGGGACAAAGAATCTGCTCCCTACTACAATGAAAATTATATTCTAGTTGGGAGCACAGTGGTCAAATTGACATACATTCTGACAAATAACACCAATTAGATAGTGCTGGCTGCTGTGTAGATACTTATTAAATGATGGTGTGATGAATGTGAAAGGCTGTCTCTGAGTGGCATTTAGGCTAAAAGTCAGCCATGCCAAGATAGGCAGACAGTGTACCATCCAGAGAAACCATCAAGAGCCCTGAGCTTGATATGCTTCATGCAATGAAACAGAGCTAGGGACTGAGGTGAGGTTGAAGGTGGTCCTTGGGGACATAAAGGAGTTGACCTGGGGTCAGATCATTTTGGATATTTACACCAGAATAAAAGCTTTACCCTAAATGCTATTGAAAGTCTCTGGGAGACTTTAAGTTTAGGATAGACAGACTCCTATTTAAGTTTTGAAAATATTACCCTCAGAATTGTACCGAGGATGGATTATAATGGAGTGGGAGTACAAGGAGAGGCTACTTAGTAGGTTTTCATAGTAGTCCAGAGGAGTGATGGTGGAGGCATGGATTAGAATGATAATGAACAAATAAAAAACACGCTCAGGAAATGGTTGCAGAGGAAGAGTAAAAGAAATGTCTGGATATCAACTAGATATAGTGGGGTAATTTCCTGAAGTAACAACTAGGTTTAAGAGAATATAATAGAGGTTACTTTTGTTTCTGTTTTTGGCACATGTTGGCTTTGAGATACTCATTGTACATATCAGTGTACGTGTCATGTAGGTCGTTGAGAGAAGTTATGGCTGGAGATGTATGTTTGAAAATCATCAGCAACTGTAGAGTTTTGCAAGCTGTAGACTGGATGAGATCAACCAGTAGCTTGCTTAGCTAGAGAAAAGAACCAGTCCCTTGGCATAGAGACAACCCTTCATTACAAGGTTTGGTGAAGGAGAATAATCTGGCAAAAGATACTGAGAAGAAACAGGAATGAGGTAGAAGAAAAAATCAGGAAGTAGTGGCTTCACTGAGCAAGTGAGGCAAGTGTTTCAAGAAGGAGTTCATCTCTTCTGAGTGCCTCCGAGAGGTGAACTAAGACAAACCTGGGAAGGTGCCTTTGGATTTGGCAGCATGGACGTCACTGGTGACTTTGACAAAAGCAACCTGCATGGTACGGCAGGGCAGGATCCCAATTAGAGGAGACCGATGCCATGGAAGGAGGCGACGAAGAAGGTGGAGAACACAGTTAAGTAAAAATGGTTGTGAATTGGAGCAGACAGGATGGGGACATGGGAGTGAAAGACAACTTGGAGTTTTTTGAAGGTGGGAGAACTTGCAATGTGATCGTAAGAGTGAGGATGATGCTGGAGAGCAGAGCAACTGCTGGTTCAGGGGGAGAGGCTAATTGCAGAAAAGACGTCAGTTGGCTAAGGAGGGAGGGGATGCAGCACACAAGCCAGTGTCTGCCTTGTGCGGGAACAGGCCCACATCTTCCAAGGGGACGGGAATAAGGAGGGTGAGAAGTTGTATAAATAAGTTCATCTAATAACATTCATCATCTTCAGTGACTATGGGGCAGGTCACAGAGAAGAAAGAAGGGGGTGGGGAATCAGGGAGAATAGCAACAGAGCTGAGTACAGCCCATCTGAGCAGCAGGGAGATGAAAGGGATTTCTCATCCCTTCTCATTATTTTATTTATGAAAATCAGCAGTGGATTCAGGTCCAATTCATATATTGTATCTGATTACCAAAGTTGCAATCCAGCAAGGCAGCTGTTGCTTCCAATGTATAGAAAGGCAGGCTCGGCATGGTTAAATAATAGTAAGATCTGGTGTTTCTCCAAAGCCCTTGCTTTTTCTGAAGCCTCACTACCAGAGGAGGATGCTGGTAAGGTAAGAGTTAACAGCTCATTTGTCAATTCCCTTCAGCAGGCATTTCTGACCACCTATGGCGCGTTGGGTTTCTGACGTCCCCTGCACATTTTATACCTCCTGTGACACCTCCCCTCCACCTGTTTTGAATCACTCTCCTTGAAGAATCTTGGCTCTAGAAACAGAGCGATGACTAAGGTACAGTCCCTCTCTTCAGAGAGCAGGCAGAAATGTGTGCTGTGACTGGAGTGAGCCCAGGGAGTGGTGGGCACAGCCTTGGGAGGTGGAGGGGGATCAGTGAGGCTTCCCGGAAGAGAGAGAGCTGAGCTGTAGGTACTAAGGATGCTTTTGCCTCACTATCTCCACTTCTGTGTAGCTCCCGTAGAGTAGCTGAGCACCAGCCTTTAATGGTCTGCCTCACTGGAGTCCGTACCCCATCATCCAGAGAATGGCTTCCCTGAAAAGCGAAGGCAGTCACCATACTCCAATCACCTCACCTTCCGGTGGAACCCCCAAACCAAATTCTTTAGCTTAGCAGGACATTCAAGGCCCTCCGCCATCTCAACGCTTCCCGCCTATCTCATCCAGCTATTTTCTTCATCATTTTCCCTCCTCTTCCTCTGCTGCCCCCTCTTATCCCCTTCTACACAACCCAAACTTCAGCCAGGACTTCCTGAAATTTCTGCATCTCACCAAATATCCTCTAGCTTTTGGCCACTTTCCCATGTTGCTCCTCAATCTGGAAGACTTATTTCATCCCAATTCCCATAGGAATTGCGCTCAGGTGGCACATTTTCCTGGGAAGTCTTTCCTTGCTGGTACTCCCTCCCACTCCCACTACTCCTTCCCTGCATACATCCCCTCTCTTTGCCTCTGCACTACTGAGTTCCCATAGGACTCACTACCTCTGCCTAAACCTTTAACACACTGTACTGAAATTGTTTGCATGTCAATAACCCTCACTGTTCTGCCAATTGCTTGATGCCAGAGATGTGTCTTTACTTATTAATTACCCAGAATGATACCCAGCCTATAGTAGGAGCTCCACATATGTTTTAAAAACTAAAGAGTAAATGAACAAATGAACAAACAAACAAATTAATGTGCAGAGTTCTTCCAAACTTGCTTTGTGGTTTTGCTTCTATGTCTATGACTATTCTATTCCATCTACTCTTTCCTTATCCATCTTTCGCCAAGTCCGCTTGGCCAACTCTGATTCTTCCCAAGACCTGGAGCCTTTGTGATACACCAATACGAAAGCTTTTCAGTAAAACGGGTCTCTTGAACATCACCTTATTATACACTAATTATCCCTGGTTCATTTGGTTTGGGAATCCTTGGAGAAAGCAGGCTTTATTAAATAGTTTTGAACACTAAGTTTCAGTTCTTTTGGGCTACTGTGGCAGAAGTAGTTTAGATGTGCATTCCAGAAGGTCAAGGATGTTTTAAGTGTCTGTACATACTTCCCTTCCCCCACCAATCACTCCCTTGAGAATATTCTATTTTATGAAGCCTTTTTTTAAAAAAAACAAACCTACACTTCTGGACCAATTCATCTGCAATTTGCTATACTTCATAGGACTCAAAGCCCCCGCGTGCCTAAACTACTAGGAAAGATTTCTGGACACGTCAATAAAAGTATCCTAATGAACAACAGCTGCAAAGAACATGTCTTTAAATAAATTGATTCCAAATTTTCCTGCATGTTTCTGTGATTTTGCTTTTTAAACGGGCACCACTGACTTTAAACTTAGCTATCTAAAAAAAGAAGGCTAAAAGAGAAAAAAATCATATATTGTTTCAAAAATTTTGTTGTCTTGCTTTTCTTCACCATTCTTTGAAAAGGTTAATGTGCATTCACACCGATTACCTCACTTCTGCTTGTAATAGCTCTTGGAAGCAAAAGGAGGCAAGTAGTATATCTTTCCCACTCCAAATGTGGTACCGCAGGTTGACAGACTTGTCCAGATTGGGGATCAGGATTAGAACTCAGACCTCCTGATTTCAGAGATTATGTTCAGACCCTGGGCTCCACTGAACTTCATATTTAACATACACGAGTAACACTGGGTCAAAGTTTGTGTTCATTTATAAAGTGAAATGAGATCCGATTTTTTTTCCCTCTAAGGTGTAAAACATACCAATTTATTAATACTGAAAAAATTTTATAACAATGATTTATCATAGAAAATCACATTTATACTTTGAGTTGGAGTTAAACTTTAGAAAGAATAAACTTGTTTTACTTCTCATCAGTAAATAAAGAAATTCACTTGGAAGATGGTTGTGATAGACGCTTCCACGTTGGGTTTTAATAGCATAACAGATGGTCATTTTTTTTCTTACACAGGAGGCTAGAAATCAAAATTTGGCTTCACAGCTGCATGATTTCCTCTCTCTGATCTACTGCTCTGGACATCTGGGTTTCCTGTGGATTGTGTTCAATCAGCAACGTTGAGGTAGTAAACAGTTCACCATCCAGTTCCCCTCTTTCATTCTTATTCTTACTCAATAAGAGGAGAAAGAGCCTGGTCAATTCCTATCTTGAAAATCCTTCTTTTGTCACCCTGCACACATTGTCCTTGCCATTTAAAAAGGCAGTGTGTGACATTGTCTTGCTAGAGCAAAGACACATGCATAGTAGTGGGAGGTAGGAGAGAGGGAGGGAAGGGTTGAATCAGGACCCAGAAATGGTGGAATAGCACAAAATGAAAAGCTGTTCCCAATTTGAAAAGTGAGTTGACGTCTGTTACTCTGGTATGCAGTAAAACATGTTTTTCATCTAAGACATAATAAAAGCTACAAGCATTTTACACTGTGCATTAAGAACTGCATCTTTAAGGGAACATCTTTTCATACAGAGCACGCACGGAGTTCTCCATTTGATGCTACTTTTGAACATTTTATCATTACAGTAGATGAAATACCCCCCAGTCATGGCAAATCCTAAACAGATCAACAAAACACCTTTGCAGAAATGACAGTTCAGGCTATATTGGCATTGCCTTAAAAAAAAAAATCAGTTTCTATAAATAGAAAATGTCTGTTCAAACTGAGTGTGGAACTGGCCTGTATCATGGGACCAGCCTTAAATAGAGGAGCTAGATTCCATGACATGCACATGACCCAAGGGAACCCTAGGATTAAGGTGGATGAAGATTTTGAGGTGAAATGAAAGGGAGGTGGAAGCAAGGGGCTTGTCCTGGATAGTTTCTGTGGCTCAGGAAAAATGTTTACGTGTTGAGCATGAGGTCCAATGGAAAAGGGACTTGGGGAGCCATCCCAGAACTGCATAACTCCCGATGGGCCCGTTGACATTGCATGCTTCATAAATGGTACCCCTAGAGTGTCACATTGAGGAGAATGATAAAATTTTGAACATCTGTTGTGTGGAATAAGAAAGATATGTCTAGGAACACTTTTCTTTTATCTCTGCAATACTTTATTTTAAAATTTCTTCTTAGTCTTTCTCTGACAATTCTTTCTTCAAATGTCCCCTTTTACTCTCCAGCTTTATTGAGTTATAATTGGTAACTGTTGCTTAAATAATAGTGTTCTCTTGGGCCCCTCAGTGGACTCACTTCTCTTTTGTCATACATACTCTTTCGCATAATCTCACTGCCATGTACAGTTTTTATTACTACCTGTATATTTATGATCTCAGTCTTGATCTCCAGACTTGCCTCTCCACAGAGCTTCAGCTCTGTGAATCCATCTGCTTCCTGGATACCAAACTCTATCTGGATATTCCTTGGGTACTGCCCTCAATATTCCCTAACTTGAATTAATGGTCAACCCATTCACCCTGTTGTCCATCTAACTCCCCAGTGAATGGCTCCCATCACATTAGCGTGGTCTAAAGCTCCAAACTAAACACTCATCAGATGTAGGAAACTGCTCATGCCATATCCTCCTGGCCACACCCCTGGCAGGTGCCTCAGTTCAGACCTGCATTATGTCTCACCTAGTCTAACTGCCTAGAGTTGCCCGTCCTACTTATAATTTATAATTTATACACTGAGCACTATACTAATGGCTGGCACATGGCTGGCATTCAATCATTGTTTGAACCAATGACTAAATTAATGATGTCTGCATTGATTGAGTGCTTTTGATGATTTCACAACCAAGAATATTTACTGACAATTAGGGAATATTTGGTCAACATTTGTTTATTTAGCACCCGAGTAAAAATATTCCCTCTTGGCCCTCTGTGTATTATACGCCTCAAGGCAGAGGATGCAGGAACATATATAAATTATTTCATGCTAAATACATAATTCAGGTTAAGACTAAAAATGAAAAACTTAATGACCAAGAAGACCAATAATTTAAATTTAAATTAAAACTACGTTTTTGGTACTAGCAGAACCAAACCAATCCAGAGATGAGAAATTCTTGGGGTGAAAAGTAGCCAATGCAGGCTCTATGGAGGAGGTGGGACTTAAAATAGGGGGTTTTTAGAAGGGAGGCAGCAGGAACAGGAGGGGCTTCATAGGAGGGTAGCTTGAGCAGGAGCATGAAGGAAAATAGGACTTATTGCCGGTACCATTAGGAAAATACAGCAGTGGCAACCTGTGTTGAGATGATAAACCTAATGGTATTTTGGGGAGCGGCGCTATGGTAAAGGAACAGAACTGTGGTATTAGATAGGTTTGGCTTCAAATCCAAGCCCTGCACTTGTCCCTTGGTGACTGAAGACTTCCGTGAACTCTCTGAGGTTCTAATTTCTTATCTAGAAAATGAAGATAATAATATCCATGAGAATCAAATGTGAGGATATCCCTGAGTCATAGGATACTTGTCATCCAACAAGTTTCTGGGCTCCATCAAAGGCCTGGCCCAGTAGGCAAATCACAGTCCCTGGACATGGGTGCTGCAAGGCCTCCAGGCTTAGGCAAATGTTATTTGGAGATCAGCTCTTGTTACAACATGATTCTGACAGCTTTCATGGTAGATTTTAAGCACAGATTACATGCTCAAGCTTCCGCTAACTCAAAGCTAGAATCCTGGCATATCAGAGGTTGCCAAGTCCGGCCTTCGGCATCTCCTTCTTCTCCTTCCAGCCAGGGTAGCTTTGTTTATTGTTGCTGCACATACCAGGCATACCAAGGCCTCTGCAGCTCTCACCAGTTTAGAAACCACTGATCTGGTCCAGCTCCATCATTGAATCGATAGGTTAATCAAGATCCATGTCAAATATATTATGTTCTTACAGTGGACAGTAAGCAGCACTTATAAATTTCCTATTAGTCTGTACTCTTCAAATTCATAGAGAGATTTCATACACATGGGTACATGCATATCCTGGTGTTCTCCACAGTTAAAATTATTGACGGGAAACTGTTCTCATTAACATTGTATCAAGCAGACAGGATAGTAAGAAGCTAGAAAAATTCTTTGGCAGGTGAAATAGGGAAACTGACAGAGAGATAGCTGAACCCAAAGGCTGAGCACTTTATAGCCAGATACAGAAGGTCACCTCCCCAGAGATGACATCTAGGCCTCAGATGTATGATATTTCAGCTCCAGACCCAGGAAAGCAGCAAAACCAGGTGGGTGGTGCCAGAACCAACTGCAAGGACCTAAGACGCCCCTGTCCTGTCACTGACCAATAAGCAGCGGCCATGACCCTAAAGGGACACACCTAGAGAACTGATGAAATCCTATGGAAACCTCCCTTGAGAACTCCCCTAAGATTCCCACCTGCAAGAAAAAGATAAAAGTCTTAAGACAAAGGGCCCACCAGCATACAAGTTCTTTCCCTTCTTTTTTTGCCCACTTCTTTCTTCACAGGCACGTGTCTCCTAAACTTTAAGGCAACGGGCAGCTGGAAGCTTGTCCCAGGCTAATCCCCTGAACCTGTCCCAAAAGCCCCCTTTTCTCTGACTTCCCAGGGAGCTAAGGCAGCCCAGCCTAGGCTCTCCTGTTGCTTCCTTCATGCTAAGTCCTTCCTTGTTTTACTGTCCCCAGCTTTAATAAACGGATCCTCATAGTCACCTGGACCTGCATTGTGAAATCTTTCCTACATGAAGTTAAGAAGCCACACATTACAGGTGACCCTAGGCAGACCCACTCAGGGCCAGGCCCCTGTCCAGTAACATCAATGGTAGTATTTTTAATGCGCTACAAGATCTGGTCCTTTAAAGCAAACCTATACTGAATAATCTATCGAGTAAAGAATTGTTTTTTTTTTTTTAAATTAGTTTATCTGATCAGAATTTTGAGATGTTTTAGTTTTTAAAAATTTAGATGTTTTTCTTTTTACCTAAAGAACCTACTGGGAAAGAACCTTTGCACATTGAAGTATACTTGCATCTACATGGCGATGTATGATTTATTTTTCTCACATTTGCTTGGTCAAAGGGAAATTTTGCAATCCTTTTCCTAGGAATTAAATACAAAAAGAAAATTGAGATTCTTTAGCCTTATGCTAAAACGGCATGCTGTAAAGGGAATGAACTTTGAATTCTAACAAAACTGCATTGAAATCCTTGCTTGGTACTTTTAACTTTTGTGACCATGAGTGGCATTTTTTCCCCCATCTGTGTCTTCTTTTATAAGGTTGCAATGATATTATCATCATCATATAATAAGCATGAGGAACACATGAGGCAGACATAGGACAGTGGCTCACACAAGCCTGGCACTTTATGGGTGCATGGAAGTATTTGTGTCTTCTGCCCAGGAGGACTCTGCTTGAGCCAGGCTCCTGGAAGGTCTTCAGTTCAGCTCACCCCAAAGCACCCACCTACCCATGCTGGGGAACCCACTCCCAACCTGCATACCTCCTCCGATGCTGGTAGAAAAGAGAAGGGAGCCCTTGCAAGTGTGATTATTTTCCTTAAATGCAATGGAGATCACAAACCTGCAGATGCCAACCAACTTTTATGAACAGGTGTGAAACAAAGATGAAACAGCTTTTTCTGTAGGCTTATCTTTGGCTGACAAAAGAAAAAAAAAAAAGTCCAGCAATGAAGGTCATTTCCAGCCTAAGGGTAGAAAATAGGTGAGAGTGTTTTATTTAATTTAATAATATCAGCCTTTGCACATTATGAAAACCACATTTTATAAGGGAAATGATAAATTGATTCAAACGGACAATTTCCTATGTGAAACCCATGAAAAGGTACATTTTCGAAGGCGAAGTGCTGTCTGCCCAGGGACTGGATACTGGCAGATAGGATGTCATGGCTCATGCATGTGCATTTATCTGCAACAAATGTGTGATTCCAGAAAGATGAGTAAATGAGAGGAGAAATCTAAACGCTAATTCTGAAGGCAGTGAAGTGAAGGCTGACAGAGGTTGTTTCCATGCTGTCTGAGGACTTCAGGGCCTTTCTTCGTGTATTTGCTTTTGTGTTCTGGGTAATTACTGGCGTATTTCCAGGAGAAATGTATATGAGAAATGTGCATAAGGAAGCTATATTCCTTGTGTTCTGAGGATTCAAAATATATTAGACAAAGTTTAAATTCTCTTTATCACTCTTTTCTTTCATAATAATAATACTTATATGAAAAAAAAAATAACCATAAAACAATAGCAACCAACCTAAATAGGAATTCAGGTTTGTGATAAGACAATGTGTTCTCTTTTTGTCAACAAACATAAAAAGAAAAAAAAATCTGTATGCCATCACTTCTTACTGATTTCTTTAAATATTTATTCTAATGAATAATATAACGGGAATTACTAATGTTTTTTGTACCGTGTGAGTCAGGGAGTGATTACTTCCTGGCTGGCGTTCTGGAGTTGACTCCTACCAGCTCACCAGGACGGACAAAGCACATCTCTTTCTGGGCTCTGTGTTTCAAGTTACCAAATTGGTAACTTGAAACTGGCCACGGTGAGAGCATTTACACCATGAAAATTGGCAAACACTACACACCAAGGCTTGCTTTCCAGGATGCTGGTTGCTACACATTTACCATCATCAGAACCATAAGAGACAAGTGCTACTGTTGAAACTGATCTTTGGAAAATGAGGAAAGGTTAGCGATGGACCGTGGCCTCTCCAGACCTCAGTCTGGATATTACTCCCCCGGTACCACCAACACTGCTACTTGCTTCTGTTTACTGGGTGCGCGAAATGTGCCGGGCATGGGGTTAAGCATTCTGTACCAGGTACTACGTAATTTAATCCTCACAGCAAGTTTGTGAGGTCTCCACCACCCTTCCATCCTAAAGAGGAAACGGAGGCCTCCAAGGATTACAAGTTACACAGTTTACAAATGGGAGTACATGTTTCATATAAATATTAAACATATTGTTAATAGCTGATATTCTGGACTCCGCTACTTAACTGTTACGAAATGGGGATGAAACACCTCCAGTCTTTGGGGTTAAAATAAAATGAGACATGAAACAGCCCTGGCACGTAAGAGAGGCACGCTGTGCCTACCCCGTGGGCTCCCTCCGTTAGAGTAAACGCAGGCAGCATGCTTCTGCGGCGGCAAGCATCGAACATGTTGCTGATAGAGGTCCTGGCATTTCGGTAAACAAGAGCAGAGAGGAAGCCCCAGAAAACCGTAACACTAGCTTAATGGGGCAAGGAGAGAAAGAGAGCCTCCGGGCATCAATTGTTGAAGCTGCCTGCACGTCCTGCACTGACGGTCCCCTTCTCTCCAGCGTCTCCCCTCGCCACGGTGAAGGTCGCCTGGCTGCCGGCACAACATCAGAAAGAGCGTCCGCTCCGAGTCCCTTGCCACTTACCGATGGATTGCCTACCAGCTCCAAACTCACCCTTCGTTGTCTCTCTTGGGAAAAGATGCAGAAACGCTTGTTCTCTTGCTAGCTACCCGCTGTTAAGCTGGGTCAGACACTGCAGGCCGAAGGGGTTTCTCTTCCCGGTTCTAGTGTGCGGTCTCTGCAGACGCCTGCATCAAGCCTAGCTCTTGCAATGCACACGCTTCCCCAGTGCTTGGCGCAGATTTTCCAGCCCCTGCCCCCGCCAGTGAACCGGCAGCCAGCGAGACTCAGCTGACAGGTCCTTTCCTTAGCACTTCAGAAAGTAGACTGGTATGTACCACCGTGTGAGCCATGACCATGACCTCCAGCAAGGACTGGGTCTCTGCCTTGGGGATGTGGGTGGGGGTTCTTCCTTGGGCCCCCTATTTCAGTCCTAAGGCTACTGGTTGCTTCTTATATCTTTTATTCCTGTATTCTTTTGAGTTCTCTTTACTTCTTATTAGCGAATTCTTCATTAATTTCAATCACCTTAAATTTTCCAGGTTGAAATGACTGTGTGGCTCCTGTCTTGCAATGGGATCCTGACTGATGTAGGCTCCTACTACTGCCCTTATCTAGACAATGTTAAAAGAGGCTTTGGGGCCAAATCCCAGGCCAGTAGCAAAGACTACAGGCTCAAAGCAAAGACACAAAGCCAGTTAATCCAAGACATTACTAGGAGTTTCTATAACTCTCTCAGTCCACTGACGTTCCATCTTCTTGAAGAGAAGGGGTAAATTGAGTTCTGTTTCTCAGGATGATTAAAATGTTCTTTGCCCAATTTATGCTTCAACACTAACTTAGCTTGATTTGCCCACTTGTGAGAAGGGAGGAGGTTAGTTTTACAGCCCAGGAAACTTTCTAAACAAAAACTTAGTGGCCTGAGGGTATTAAGGCACCCTCTGTGGGCTGTAGAATTCCAGCTGGCTGCATCTTTTGGCCATTGAGAAAATCTGGCTTTGCATTTCAGTAAAATGTTGAAATTAAATTACTTTGAGCTAAGCTTGAAGTTGGAAAATTTTATCATACAGAGTGAATAAATCATTGTGAAATGTTCTAAGTACCTCCTAGTTTTCATTTCTATGGCACTGAAATAATGCATATAGGTTTTCCTGGCTCTTGCAGGAGTGAATATGCCAATGTACTCTGATTAAATCATTGGAAAATGTAGGAAAAATTCCTCCTTTTGGAAATAATGTTATTGGGTCAGATTCTCATCATAAGAAATCTATAGAGATTTCATACTTAGAAAAGCAAAACAAAAAATGAAAAATTATTTTACTCTTTCTTTAGGTTTCAAGTACATCAATCCTATGTGATCTCAAGGAATGATTAATCACATAGAAAGTATATTTAGACTCATGTTTCTAAATATGCATATCAATGTAAAATATTGAATCATTATTGGAGGAATATGTATGGTGGTAGCCCAGGAAAATTAACATTTGATGATAATCGTTTCTGTTCAAATTGAAAGGTTGGAGTATAATGTAAACTTTGGAAAGCTAAAATTTCAGCTCTCTGTCATTATCTGACATTTTTCTCTCCAAAATACATTTAATTAGCAAATTTCAAAAGTTTATCGCATGACACTACAGGCCTTTCCCTGTGCCCATCACATTTTCTCAATGCAAGGCTGTCCGCTTTGGAAATAAAAAAGGTCTCTTTCAAGCCGCATTACCACCAACGAGAACATTTTTAAACGAAATAAAGCACTCACTGCCTAAATTCCAGAGTAAGACTTCTTAGTGCAGAACACAGCATTGTAAACCTCAAAAAGACCTAGAAAATAGCAGAATCCAACACGTCATAAAGTTATTAAGAAAACATGAGCTTATATTTAGTATCTTCTGCTTATGAAGGAACAAATATGTGCGAACCATTTTTAGAAAGATTTAAGTTTGAAATAACTTAACGCTCACCATACTCAACGCAGCTCATTTCCTAACGGGTTTCTGATACCTGAGATTTTCACAATCAGTTTAAATACGCCACTCAACTCCATTTGTCAGGATTAGTGTGTCAAAACAGCTACTGCTTTTTGAATATTTATTGCACAATGAGTCCTTTACACATATTTTCTTACTGAATGCAATTCCGGTTTTACTGCTATGGAAGTTGAGGCCTCGAGAGGTTAAGAAATGTCCCTAAAAGCGTATAGCTGGTAAATGGTATCAGGGAAAGTGGACATAAAGTTATCTAGAAAATATGCACATTTACATTATTCCATGTGGTTTTTTCTTGATCTGGTGGCTAAAATGGGTCTTTTTGGAACTAGCTGAGTACCTTGGTACCATGGGAAAATTTGCTTATTTGGGGGGAAAAGGAAGATATTTAAATTTCAAAGTAGTGGCATTGACCTGGAAACATTTTTAATCACATTTTGTTGTTTATGCTATTCCAGTTGTCCCCACTTTGTTCCCTTTTGACCATCTCTACCCAGCATGACCCCGCCACCCCCGCCAGGCAATCCCCACACCAGTTGTCCAAGACCATGGGTCGTGCAGGTATGTTCTTTGACTAATCCCTTCACCTTTTGTCATCCATAGGCTGGAAAAAGTTTTAATTATCTCCCCTCTTTTTTTAGCTTCTTTTACAATTAGCTTGTCCGGTTTGATAATCACACAAATGTCTAGTCTATACTAAAAAAGTTGAGCAAATCTCTCTCTCTCTTTCTGTCTTTTGTAAAGGAGCATTCCCAGTTTATCATTTAAGAAAACTTAACACATGTTTTTATTTCAAGCAAAAACTGTTTCTATTTCAATATGTATTGATTTTTCTAATGTAGCTTTGAGCCCTTCCTGAAACAGTTACTGCCTAGAAGTCTGAATAAATGTTAATGCAACTTCCAAATGGGTCTCACCCTGCTGGGGAGTTGCTTTGGCACCAGAAGAATTTGGCTCAGCAAGTTCAGCACAGTCCCAGCTCAGGAAGTCGATCAGCTTAGAAAGATGAAACATCTAAAACATGTAAATTATTAGATCCATTGCAACTCGATGTGTTACATGTGTAGAAATGCATAAACACATTCGTTCAAAGGATTTATCATTAGCCGCCACCTCGGACAGTGTAAAGACTTATGTATCATTACATAAACACATGAGTCACCTTTTATAAAATATAATTTTCCATGTAAGCAAACTATTGATGAATGTTGAGTCTAAGACATTTTCTCCTTGGCTGTTGTAAAATTTTCTGCAAATGATAAGAAAGAACATCTTTAAATGAAATAATCTCAGGAGGATAACTTGTCATGGAGGGAAGGGAAGCCAGGGGTCCCAACATCCCTCATTCCCATGTCCTGATGCAAACACTTGCCAGAAAGCTTTCACTGTCTGAGGTGAGTCATGGGTCTTGAAAGCTGCCTCCAGTTTAGGAAAAGAAAGGCACAGATTCCTCCTGATGTCTTCTGAGTTTGACACTGCAAAGTGGCTGGTGTTTTGAGACTGTCCTTCTGTGGATCTTATTCCAGGTGACTCATATTTCTATCTTTCAAAACAAGCAATTAGCTACAAGCATTAGTAGAATCAAGAATGATGAGAAAATCCTGTTGTTTTTCAAAAGCTTTCTAGTGGGGTCTATTCTGGAACTAAAGGCTGTCCAACAAACACCGCCTAAACACTGATACTGATTGCAGCTTTAACCAAAAGCAGCGCTGCCCCCATCCTAACCTCTACCCCCTTCTGCTCAATTATACACTTGAAAATGGTGGGATAGTAAATTTTATGCTCTATATTTTATCACAACGGGTAAAATGAAATGAATAGAGAATCTACATGTATATGGTACCATTTATATAAAATGCATGTATATGTATAAAATTTTAGGAAAAAGTAGCAGTTCCATATTACTGACTTGTGGGAATAGCTGCGATATATTGTCAAGTAGAAAAAGTAATTTACTAACTAATACGTATGATATAATTGTATTTTAATAAGAGGCAACCAGGAATACTTTAATACATCTATAAACATGAGGGTGGCAGAGAAATGATTTATGTTGCATTTGTATATAGTGTCACTTGTTTCAGCAACCCCAAATCACTATCATAATTTTAAAAACTAAATACAGAAAATGTGAAAAAAAAATGGTAAGGCCAATTATATAGGAAGAGCACTGTGTTTCATGTCTGGGGAATGTATTTTTCCAGTTTGAATTATGCCTTTTGTGAGTTGGTATTATTATCTTAAATTACTTATATTATGTTACCTATTATGTATTATATTACTATATATATTACATTATACATGTGCACCCACACACATACTGCATAAATTATTTCTATATTTTTATTATACTCAGTTTCTTTTGTTTCTTTAAAACAAAAGAACTTAAAGACATTTATACAATGACTTAAGTGAAGAACCCTTATGAGTTTTACGCTTATTGTTGGCTGATTATAGTTAAAACCCCAATTTCTTCTCTCTTTTTTTTTTTCTTCAATATCTGTGCCTTCTGGTAGTACTCTTGAACTGACAATATGCCTAGACCATATGATTTGCTTTGGCCAATAAGTAGCAAACAATCCAAGAAATTCAGTTTAAGTGACTTGATTAGTAAGATCAAGTACCCCAAAACTGCTATAACAAACAATACAAAATCTCAGTGGCTTAAAATAATAGAAATGTTTTCCTTGCTGATATGTAATCGTCTAATGTTTGTTGACTATAGCTTCTGTTCTATGAAGTCGTTTTTGGACCCAGATACCTTCCATTGTATGTAACTATTGAATACCATTGTCCACACTTGGCCTCCAAAGTCCCCATGGAAAAAGGAAGTAAGACAGAAGAGTTTGCAAATTTCTAAAGTGTCTCAGTCTCGAAGTGACACACTTCTACTCACATTTCATAGTCAAAAACTAATAATATGCCTAATCTTTTCTACATTAGAGCCAGGAAATATGATTTATCTGTGTGTTGAGAAGGAGAAGCATGATTGGTGACCATCCATCCAGTCACCATCAGGTTTAAAGCTACTTTTTTATTCTGAAACCTAAGTATAGCAAATGTGCATTTAAATATAATGGATAATTAAAACAAAAGATTAATGTGAATAGCAAAGAAGTGATTCTCACAGAAGTTAAAGTAGCCTGAGGATAGAGATACAGCCAGAAAGCATATATTCCTATCTTCAATCTGGTGCATTAAGAAATTTGAACATATTGATGGCCTTTTCTGGAGTTAAGGTTCCTTTTTTTTCATCCCAGAAATAAGGAATTCATCAATTTCCAATTTTAAAAAGAGATCAGCAAATTGTTCTAGGAATGTTCTGGGATGGTGTTGGTGACTGAGAAAGCACTGGGACAGGACCTCAGTTTGGCTCTGTGACCTTCCAGATCACTTTCTCACATATCTACTGACACCCTGGGCAAAAATTCAATATTCTGGTTTATTAAGAACAGATTTTTTTCCTTTATGTACATATTTCTTTCCAACTTCAAAGCCATAAAGAAAGAGACATAGCATTACACACACACACACACACACACACACACACACACAAAGATGTTCTTAATTTCATTCATTCATTCTGTTTAATTTATGTGCTTTTTATTGAGAATCTACTTTGTGACAGCTTTATATTCAGAAATGGGAGTCTGGATAAATTAGCTGTCAATATGCCTGTGAAGAAGTTAGAGTCTAACCCATCTGTTCATTCATTTCATGAAGAGTTAATGAGCTTCTGCTTATGAATCAGGCACTGCTCTTGTGAAACTGGTCAGAGGAGAGAGTTCAGCAAACAGATAACATCAATCACATCTGTAAAATGGTGATGGGGAGCTGGTTGGATTAGGGGAGGGGTCTCTTTGGTACTTGGATTAAAAGAGGAAGACACTCATGCCAAGTTCTTTAGCCAGAGGGACTCTTCCATAAAAAGACAATTTCTGAATGGTCTGGGCAAGTTCAAGAATAGAAAAGAGGCCAGGGGGTCTAAACACGCATGGCTGAGGGAAAGTGGGTGAGATGGAGGTTTCAGGGGAAGGGATTCTCCCACTCACCCAATCACCGCTCCCCATCCTCTTAGCTCACTTCCCCATGGGCACCTGAGTGCTCTTGGCTAAAGATGGGTAAACATTTTTCAGACAGTATTAGTTTGCTAGGTCTGTGTGATGGTAAATTTTATGTATCTACTTTACTGGGCTAATGGATGCCCAGGTCCAACAACTATATATATATATATATATATATTTTGTATGTGTGTCTCTAGAAGTACTTCAAGAAGAGATTAGTATTTGAATCTGTAGACTGAGTGAAGCAAATAGCTCTCATCACTGCTAGTGGGCATCATTCAGTCTGCTGAGGGCTGGAATACAACAAAAATGTGAAGGAAGAGTGAGATTACTCCCTCTGCTTGAGCTGGGACATCCATCTTCTCCTGCCCTCAGCTCTCAGTGCTCCTGGTTCTTAGGCTTTCAGACACAGACCAGAACTTACACCATTGACCTCTCCCCCTATTCCTTCATCTCAGACATTTGGACTTGGTCTGAAATATAGCACTGACTTCTCTGATTTTTCGGCTGGTAGAGAGAAGATCACTGTACTTGGCCTTCAAATGCATGTGAGCCGGTTCCTATAATAGCTCTCCTCTTATGCATCCATCCATCCATTTATATCCCTACCATCCATCTATCTACCTACTATTGATTTTGCTTCTCTGGAGAACTCTTACTAATATAGCCTTCCATAGCAAAGTACCATGGACTGGATGGCTTATGACAACAGAAATTTATTTTCTCACAGATCTTGAGACTAAGATGTAAGCGGATTTGATTATTTCCTGAGGCCACTTTTTTCCTGTGTCCTCATGTGGTCATTCCACTGTCCATGTTCTCTGTTCTCTGTGTCTTCATTTCCTCTTACAAGGACACCAGTAATATTGGATGATGGAACACCAGTATGACCTCATTTTACTTTAATTATCTAGTTAAAAGCTCTGTCTCAATATACATAGTCACATTTTGAGGTACTGGGTGTTAGGACTTCAACCTAAGAATTCAGCTACACACCTTAAATAAAATGTGCCTATTGAGAGCATTTTGTTAAGGGCTTTGTTATCAGGCATCACAGCTATGAGACAAAGTAAGGATTTTAAGAGAAAAAGGAAACCATTGAAAGTTCCTCATAGTAAGATTTTTTTTTTAAAGATTTTATTTATTTACTTATAGTGAGGGATGGGGAAGGGAGGGAGAAAGAGAGAGAGAGAAACATCAATGTGTGAAAGATACATCAATCATTTGCCTCTTGCATGCCCCCAGGTGGGGACCTGGCCCACAACCCAGGCACATGCCCTGACTGGGAATCGAACCAGTGACCTTTCAGTTCACAGGCCAACACTCAATCCACTGAGCCACACCAGCCAGGATCATAGTAAGACTTCTAAAAATAGATCATGTGATTGCTGTAGAGAATGAATTATCTAACTATATCAAGAAATGTAGGTGGCTTGGGTTAGGATCATAACAGAGAAGATGGCGTGAAATGTTCAGATTCAGAATCTATTCTGAGGGAGAACCAGCAGAACTAGATGATGGATTAGATGCAGAGATTAGTAGGAGCAAGGACCGGAGAAGGACACAAATGTCTTGAGTTATTGTGTGCAGGTGACACATCCTGTACGGGATTTTTCTAGCTAAGTGACCTCCAGGAAGTAACTTCATCCTTGAGTCTCTATTTCCTCACTTGCCAATATTATTTTCTTCATAAATTAGCATAAGGGTCAAATTACATAAGGTCTTTAATGGCTTCCAGAGGGCTTGACACACTGTAGGTAGTCTGTGGATATTACTGGCAGGTGTCAGCCTTACCAAGATGAAGATACATTCGTGAAGCAGCTGGACAATATCTAATTAAATGGCCAAATGACAGAAACTGGTGAGGGTTGCTTTCCTCATGTTAGAAAAGAAAAAAGAAAGAAAAGAAAAGAAAATCAGTGTAGACCATGATGAGAAAACCTTTCTTGATAGGGTAAATGTTGGGGTTTGTGTGGAAGCTTTGAGTACCAACTCATTTCACTAGGAGATCAGAAGCCCTAAAGTTTTAACTGGCTTGCCTGAAGTCAGGAAGAACTTGTGTGTCCTGCATTCGATAATCCCAAACCTGCTGTTTCCTAGCAGACCTCAAACTTGGGAAAAGAGCTTTCTAAGATGCAGTTGTCTTATACGTAAAGTGCAGATTATACTAGTTCGTCAGTAATGGAGACAGATATTCAAGTAAAAAAATTAGGTCATTAAGCTTGAAAATTTTAAGGGTACCTGAAGGATAAAAACGGTTGCAAATTAGTGTTTATAAAATAAATCATAAGTAAAAATTTATTGATTTCTTAGAGCATTGCTAATGATTGATTTACAGTTTAAAAGATATTTAAAAGACCCAAAGGAGGATCACCATATTAATGCCCCCCAAATATCATATCATTATGTCTGACGGACTCTAATCTGTAATTTTAACTATTGTATAATTTTCTAGTCACCTGGAAACCATTATTCAAAGTCATATAATATCGATCACAAATATCTAAGAAAATATAATAGTGAAGTAATAGAATAAGGATCTGCAACCCTAGAAGAATTAAACTGTATACCACACACAGCAACCACCCAGTTACTTTGGTTCTTTGTTACTTCCCGCAAATGATTTGATTTTAGCTTCCCTAACAACTCTCAAGCTTGAGGATCTGTGAGCGTGAATCTACTGTCTCCAAGTGCTCGCCAGGACTGGGCCCGCTTTTCCTCACCTGGCCTGGTGAGAGTATCAGCCTCTGAAGGCAGCACTGTGGCTTCTGAGCTCCAAGTTCACAGCAGGGGTCTCCCTCCATTCGGCTCCCCTTGGTCCCAGGCCAAGTGTGAGCTGGAGCTTCTGGGCACCAGGGTGAGGCAGAAACATGTAATATGAACCAGACTGGAGGTCAAGTCTTATTTTCCTCTGACTGCATACTTGCTGCTCCCTTGGAAACTGCTGCAGGGAGGGTTCTCTCCTTCACCTAATCATTGCCCCCCACCCCTCATAGCCCAGGTCCCCATGGACACGCCAATGCTCCTGGCTGAAGCTGGAAAAACATTTTTCACACCTTAAATAAAATGTGCAGATTGAAGGTGGAAGGATTATTTTCCATTACAATATGAAACATTCTGGCCCTTTTCCCAGGGTTTATAATAGCCTTTGGAAAAGGCCTCCCCTACTCTTGCACCCCACCCAAGTATAGTCCTAGAAATCATCTAGAAATGAACTGGGAAGTCTGGACTGCAGAGTTGTGATGGAGGGAGAGCCCAAGCCGAGAGCAAGGTTGGCCTGCTTGGTCCTGTTACTGCCTGGGAAAAAAATTACAAAGATCTAGTCACATCTACGAAATATATCATGCCCTTGTCCCCACTCCCAAAATCTCATAGGATATGTGTGAGGTCTGTCCAGAAAAAGTCCAGCCATTGTTAATACAAGGAGAATGGTTTGCACAACACTGATGTAACCTGGCAGCTAATGAGAGTGGACTGGAATGCACATGCGTGAACAATGACAACTTCACTGTACCAATCAGTGGGGGTGGTGGACGCTGCTGAGTGAGCATGTGTGCTGTGTGGCTGTCGCATTCAAAATGACTGAGCAAGTAGAGCAACAAATCTGCATCAAATTTTGCATAAAGCTTGAACATTCCTCTGCAGAAACTATTTAGATGATTCAGAAGGCCACAGCTATGGGCTACTAGTGACTGGCAGCTTCATCATGACAATGCACCCACTCATGGATCATGTCTCGTGCCGAGTTTTGGAGAAACATCAAATCAGCCGGGTGACTCAGGCCCTCTATAGCCAAGATCTGGCATCCAGAGACTTCTGACTTTTCCCAAAACTAAAATCACCTTTGAAAGGGAAGAGATTTCAGGCCATTGATGAGATTCGGTAAAATATGACAGGGCAACTGATGGCAATTGGCAGAACTGTGTGAGGTCCCAAGGTGCCTACTTTGAAGGGGACTGAGGTGCCATTGTCCTTCTTGTATCATGTATTCTCTTCAATAAATGTCTCTATTTTTCATGTCACATGGCTGCATATCTTCTGGACAGACCTCGTATGTCAACTGAAGTTTAACTTTAGGATCTGGGAGATCTCAAAGACGGCTAAACACAACAATGAAAAGGTCTTCATGCATTGATCTTATCCCTTTAATTATCTTTGATGCCAGTTGAATTCAATTTCCATGTAGACTACTGCAGTAATAAATAGCCCAAATCGCCGTGGATTAACACTCTAAATGTTCATTTCCTGCTTACACCGTGGTGAGACGGCTGTGTTGTTGGCACCCTTTCACAGCATGGTTTAGGGACCCAGGATACTTTCATCTTCCAGAGCCTTAGACTCTTCTACCAGACCCTCTTCATTCTGTCTGGAAACCAGTCTGTCTGAAGGGCCTTGTAGGGGCCTTTAGGAGCCATGCATGGAAGGGTTGTGTGTACCTTACCACACCCACACAGCACTGACCAGAACTCTCTGACATGGCCCACCAACTTCTGAAAAGCCTGCAAAACTTACTATACTGCCTGTCCAAGGAGAAGGCTCATAGATACCGGTGAGCATATTCTCTGCTATATCTCACGAAAAGTAAACGTGTTTGGCTTGTCACCAGAGAGACTAAAGGGACTTGGAGAAAAGAGCCTTTGGACCTGGGGTAAGAGAAGGAAGTGCTGTTGGAGGACTTCTTTGTGTTCTCTTCTCTGTTCACTGTCATATATAGAACATATTACCCTGCCTTATAACTGTATAATATTTACCCATTTATGCCCCTTCCAACCTGAGTATTGAGACTGTTTCCTACTAAATTTTGGAATCTCCAGCATCTACCACAGGACCCGAGTTATAATATTTCAATGCTATATTAATTTTCTATGCTGAGTAACAAATGGTAACAGATGTAGTAACTTAGAATAATGTCTGTTGCTATTTCTCAATTTCTGTGGGTCAAGTCAAGATATGGCTGAACTGGGGTTTCAGGGGTCATAACAGCCTCAATTATCATGTAGGTCAGGCTGTATCTCATCTGAAGGATCAATGGAAGAAGGCTCTGCTTTCAAAGCCCTCATGTTATTGTTGGCTAAATTCATCTCCTATGTTTGTAGGACTGTGATCTTGTCAGCCACGGGCCACTTGCAGCTCTGAGAGGTCATCTGCAAGTCCCTGGCATGTGGCCTTCTCCATAGACCATATGTCAATTTACTTCTTTAATTGTGGTAAGGGGGATCATTTCCACGGTCAGTCTTTTAGCAAGATAGATTCTTATATAACATGATATAATCAAGTCAGTAGCATCTGATCACCTTTACCATATTCTACTGGTTAGAAGCAAGTCACACATCCCACCTATACTCAAGAGGAGGACATTACATAAGGCTGTGGATACCAGGAGGCAAGGATCCCTGGAGGCCTCCTTAACATCTGTTCTCCATAGGAGCTGATTTCCAATTTGATGAGTAGATGGATGGATAGATGAGGAGGAGAGAACCACAGGGAAAGGGGCTGGCACTGAGGTAAGATATACTTCACTCTACCTCATATTCTTATCATTTATAAAGTGATAATAATGCTACTCACCTCATAGGACTATCAAGCAATTCCACATAGAAAATATAGATAAAATATTTAATAAAATGCTAGCAAAAGAATGTCTAACAAGTCTCCCTTGTCTCTAATTTGCTAATGGCAAGTGACCTTCTCATACTGGGGTTCAGCTGCCTCCTCTGTTAATGAGCAATTGAGCTCCAGAGGAAGTCCTGTAAGTCATTGCCAGCTAGAAAACTCATGTCCTGGGCAATGATAATTTTACCCAATAGTGACTTGTACACATTCTCTTCATGAAATAAGAACTTGTAAAAATAAGCTGAAGACAAAAGATAAGGGACTCCCCTCCTTTTGTTTAATCATGGACTTAAGGGATAAGAGTGCATTTCTTCTTGGTAATCCAGCTGGAGACATTTTGGAAGTCAAATATGAAAATATTATCCATTAAAAATTTTGTATGAATTAATCAGAGATTAGATTTTCATGTATTATTGTCTTATTGCTGTCTTCTAACTGATATTTTTGTTTTTTGATTCATTGTTAATAAACCACAAATTGTTTAGGAACAACTCTAGCTCCGTAGAAATTAGAGAGAATTTCTAACTTTTTTCAAATCAAGAAATAGAAGCTTGCTTGTCTGAATAATTTGCCGACATAGTCATCAGTTACTGTCTTTCACTGGGGACAAGGACAAATTAGGATTAAGTCACCACTTGGACTGATAACCATGCTTGCTGAGGATGCCCTGTATTTGCTGGGCTCTCATCTGCGAGTTTCTCTCCATCCAACTCTTTTCTGGGCTTATCTTTCTCACACTCAGAAATTCCTGCTCTTTCCCCCACTCGCCTCGTTGCCATCTGGCACACCCACAGAAATCAAAGGGAACGGGAAAAAAATTGCCAGTCAGCCCGAGATTGTTTCCCTCATTTCCACTCTCAAAATGAGGTGTCTGAATGTTCAAAAAATGTATCCAGCCCTCTGAATGGACTCTCCTGGGACCTTATTGTCTCTAATGAGCCCCTATAAACACTTCTGGGGGCATTCTGAGGTGTTCTGACTCCAATTCGAATATCTTAACTCTCTTTGGTTGAAAATATATGTGTAAGCACAACTTTGCCTTGAATTCTAAAAGCCAGTTCTCTCTGGGAACCAGCGTGGAAAATCTTGGAGGCTGCAGGGTTAGGAGGCAAACGCACACTTGAGGGAGTGGCCCTGAAATTTTGTGCCCAGGTGCCTCCCTCACCCAACCTCATCCCCGCCCTCCAGAAGGGCAGGAAGCTCCTCACCGAGACCTAAATTGAACTTGGCATAAAGATTATATATTCGCTTCTTTGGGTTGCCATAACAAATTATCACATTGACGGCTAAAACGGAAGAAATTTATTGTTTCCATGCTGGAGGCCAGCAGTCCAAAACTGCTTCAAAGGTTCTATAACGTAGTCCTTTCTGGTTTTTCCAACTTCTAGGTGGCTTCTGGTGGCTCTAGTTGTTCCTTGGTTTGTGACAATGTAAGTCCAACCTCTGCTTCTGTCTTCACATGACCTTCTCTGTATCCATAGTCTCCTCTTCTCATAAGGACACTTGTCTTTGGATTTCAGGTCCTCCCAGGTGATTCAGGAGGATATCATCTTGGGATTCTTAATTAAATCACACCTGTAAGCCCTTTTTTACAAACAAGGTCATGTTTACAAGTTAAGGATGAACCTATTTGGGGGGAGTCACCATTCATCCTACTACAGATTGGAATCAAGAGGTTAAAATCCAAAAATCCAGCCCATGAGATAACTTGGGTAGAGTTATTGGCTGGACAATTGTTTGCCGAGTGCTTACTCTCTCCTTGAGGCTACTAGCCTCAAGTTAGATAAGGAGGAAGATGACAGAGAAGAAGCACCCATGGTTTTGTCCCACACTTCCCCAAACAAGAGCAAAACAAGTGAAAACATGCCCACTTTTCTCTGTCAAAGAACTTCCAATCAATTGGGAAAGACTAAGATGATTAAACAGAGAGTTTGGTTCAAGGCAATGAGTCCTAATGAAGGCACCTAGCACCACTTTAAGAATAAGGCGGCTGTTGGAGTTGAAATAACTCAATCCACTGTTCAAGGGGCTTGCCAATTTCTTGGCAAGATGTTATTTTTTAAAAATGTTATTACTTAAGGAAACAGAGGACATTTTAACTGAAGGAAAAATTATAACGTAAAAATATATTTAATGTGGCAAAAAAAAATGGCTGAAGTTGGTGAAGTAAGGAAGTCACAAAAAATTTTGAAGTCACGCTCTAAAAGCAAACTCAACAAATCATCATTAAATACATACTCAAAAATTCTACCCATTCTTAGAGGCCCAGCTCAGGTTCCTTTCTTCTATAAAACTCTTCCAAACCACGGGAACCCAGAGGTCACACAATTCTGAGTTCATGTGGCCTCCCCCAAATATGTTGGCATTCCTAAACCAGTTCCTTCTTACCTCTCCTGTCTCAGTGTAGGATCCAGTGCCACAGCAAGTTCAAGTTCTGCAGGCCCTACTGCCTAACATATCCAGATGCTGTCCACTTCGCCCTTAGCATCGAGTCCAGAAGAACATGATTCTGGCCCGAACCATTGTGATACCCTTGTAATTGGTCTCCTCTGCCCCTCTTCCTCCAGCATCCACTCCGCAGAGCAGTAATCATGATCTCATGAAACGTCACCTTTGTCACTCTCAGGCTCTGCCCTCTCCAATGACTTTCTATTGCACCTGAAATAAAGTGAAAGCTCCCTCTCCTATACTAGATGGCCTTCGTAGGACCTTGCCCTCCAGGCCTCTCTGAAACACTGTTCCACCCCTCGCCGCTCTCTACCTTGCTATCTAAGCCCCAGCCAGCGACTTTCTTCCTGTTTCTTGAACAAAATAAAGCTGGCCCCTGCCTTTGGACTTCTGCACGTAGTCTTCCTGCCTAGAAACCCTCTTCCACTTACCCTCACAGGCCTATCTGCACAATCTCAGCTCCAACGTCTCTTCCAGTTTAAACTACTCCATCTTCATTCAACCTCTGTCATTTACAATCTCTCCAACCACTTTTCTCTGTCTTTCTCATTGCTGTAAACAAGTGAAATAATCCTCCTTTATTGTTACTTTGTGGCTTGTTTATAAATTTCATGAGAACTGGGACCTTGTCTGTGTTCTCACCATTGTTTCTCAATGTATAGCTCAGTCCCGAACATACAGTAGATGCTCAACCAATGTTTGCTCGATGGCTGGGGACGCATACAATGCGCCGATCATACTCAACCACTTAACTATATTAATTATCTTTTAATAACAAGCTCGGTGAGAGAAGGCAACATTTCCTTGTTCTCTACACACAACACAAATAAATACATATTTAGCATTTTTGTAAAAGGGAACAAAGAATGGTATTCTAGGACTTCTGTTGAATACTCTGTTGGGTGTCTCTCAAGTTTTAGAGACTCTGTCCCTGGTCTGTTCTTTGCCAATTGCTCAGTGAAGTTAAGGTAGTTTCTTGTGGATGGGTTCTGTTTCCCCTTCAGTGAACCCAGACTGGTCCAACCTCTGAAAAATCTAGTATAAATAGGTCTCCCTCTTCCTTCCATCTGTCTCACTCCCTGGTTCTGGCTCTACTTCTAAGTCTCTTACGCACCACAGAGAACTCCATCCCACAAGTAGCTTCCAAACTCTTATCTATAGAAATAAGAAACAAACAACAGATGTAATAGCAATGATGATTATCTGGAAGAGCATATTGTGCATTACTGAAAGACACCAGACCAGAACACTTCCATTTTGACCTTCTAAAAACGTTGCCAACTTTCTTAAAGGCCATCACAATTTCATCTTATAGTTCTTTGTATTCTGTCTTATGGCTGAAAGAGGTCCTCTCCATGGCTCTTTCTTTTGCTGTCACTGAGTCCCTGAAACCACCAAGATTTGTGGGCGATCTACCTCAAGAGACTGTTGGGGTAGCCTGGGTCAGACAGACTCTGCTCTCTGTATGAAGTAATCCTATCTGTGTGTGCTCAGGTTTTTAAGTTGATGTTCATTAATCATGGCTCCAGTTCCCTTAGACATTCCAGAACTGATCCATCCCCCCTTTCCCCTGAACAACAATCCATATAGACCCACAAATAAGTTATTTATTCCTGAAATGACTTGATCTGGCATCACCCAGCCTTCTATAACCTCCTGTGTATGAAAGAGAGAAATGAATGACTTGGGCAACATCAAAGTGTTGTTTTACTTTCCATAGAGTCATTAACTTTAAATGTTCCCAAACTAATAGTCCAAGACATTGTAAAGAGGTAATAAGTTCAAAGGAACATGAAACATAAAGCAGAACTCCAGAGTCATTTGAAAGTATTTTCTCTAAATGTGTGCAAGCTTTCAAGGCTGCTAGGCAAAAGGACCTGGATCGGCATTTTGGCGAGCGCTGAAAAGAAATTTCCCCAGGTGGAGTGTGTAAGCGAGTTGCCAGGCCGACCTCTTTGAGAGCAGAAGCATGTCTTCAGAGGGTCTGCTGTTCCAGAGAATGCTGCCCTGAGCTGGCTTGTTCTTCCTTCAATTAAAGGCCAATTTGTCTCTTTCTGAAATCTCTCTTGCCTGTGTTTGGATCTGGGTGCTCCAGGCCACTTAGGGAAGGTTGGTCTACTGCTCTACAAAATAGGGTGCCTCTACGCAAGAGAAAATTACCAACAGATTAAGTTACATAAACTGAAGATCTAAGTTCCCATTATATATCCTGTAGTCATTGCGTTAAACAGCTTAGGGGTTGAGAGGTCAGAGCTCTATATATTGCTCTGAGACACCAGATCTAAAAGACTGCGTGTGTGTGTGTGTGATTGGGGGGTGGTGTAGGCAAGGCACATCCTTTGAGAAACCACCAGAGGATGGAGTTTTCCATGAGCAGGTTTGCTGGGGAAGCTGTCCGTGGAGATGAAGAGCTTCTGCTATGCTCACACCTCCAGATACTCATGGGTTCAAATCACCCTGGCCAACCGTGGATTTTTATATTCTAGCCTTACATCCGGGACAGAGACTTGCAGCCTAAGAAGCGCATAGGTTACATTTATTTCAAATACAAAGCGATGAAATTCAAGGCTTCTAATGGTTATATCTTTATGTATTGTTTTCTCTTCCTTTGCATGCAGACTTTTGTATATACGCATAATCACAAGAAGCCAGCTACATCTTATTCCACTTATTTTTCACTTAACATTATGCCACAGGCATTTAAATCCTGCTATGTAATTTTCATGAGTTATTTTAATGACTAGTTAAGTTTCCATTGAATGTATGTCCCAGAATTATCTTAACAATCCATTTAAAACTGGATATTTAAATTGCTTCCAAACTTTTCATTGTGAATGATAAGTTGCAATGAACATTTTGGAGCATGAATACTTTTCTTCTTCAATGGAAGTATGTCAGTAAGATGGGACCCTTCTAATAGGATTATCAGGTTGGAGGATGTAACTCTTTTTATGGCTCTTGATAGTGGTGTGTATGTTGCCTTGCAGAACACTTTGTTCAGTTACCGTATTTACCTGGCCTTGTTTAGGCACCGTTACACCGCACCCACACCTGCATTGGTAGAGAGAGAAATATCAGGCATCTCAGTGGCATCAAACTGTAGTAGACACAGACCAGAACCCCAAATTGTGATGCATTAAGCTCAGCCAAATTGAAAATTATGTGTAGATACAACTTAATATGGATCTTGCTTTTAGTGGGCTTTTATCATCACTTTCTTCCTTAAAAATATTATATTATAAAAAAATAAGACTGAACTGATTTTTGGAGTAATTCTTTCTGATTACTGTTTTATGCATTTATCTTAAGAACAAAAATAGAATCAAATAGAACATGCTGGGCTTCAATTTTCTATTTTCCACTAAATAATATAATATAAACAGCATGCATGTAATAAACATTTTTCACAATATCAATTGTAATGACTATTTAAATTTGTCCTATGAATATATCAAATATCCTATGGTTAGTCATGTAACTATCTCAGCGCTTTATTTATCACAAGTAACATTGCAGTGGTAACTACCATTCTAGTAGCTATATCTTAGTACAAAACTGTAATATTATCCTGAAGATAATTTTTAAGATAGAACTTCCGGATTAAGGTGTAAGCACATTTACAAGGTGCGATGAATACTCACAAACGCGGCCCAGCAAAAGCGAATGAATCATCTACTCTCTAGATGCTCACCAGTGAGGCACAGTAGCTTTGAAAAACAGTCACTTAAAATTTGATGAAAAAACATGATATTCCTTGATTTCAATTTCCATTTTTTGATCAGTTGTGAATTTAGCCACCTGTTTCCTTATATTCAATTTTAATACAGTATCTATGCTTTACATGTGTACCCAAGTCCTCTGTCAGGTTGTTGTGAGCCCTTGGTGTCGAACTACATGTGGGTATTGGCTAAGCCCCACGGCTTCTGGCCTTTTTCCTCCTGAGAGTCTGACCCTGACCCCCCCTCAACTGCTCTGGGGTTCTCTCCTGGCCTATTGCACCGACTTAATGCTGAGATTGAGGAGGCAGGAAATTCTGAACTTATACTGCGGAGTGACACAAAGTACCTATTTGGAAGTGTCAAGAGACGAGACCTGAAAGTGAACTTGTGCTAGATCATATAAGGCCTTCAGTACCAGAAAGGTTAGATATTTTTTCGGTTAGCAACAGGGGAGCCCTTGAGGAGCTAGCTGCGAGTGGGAGAAACACGAGAAAAGATGTGCCTCACAGAGTACCCAGCAGGTGGCGCCATTGTCACATGCCTTCTGCCTGAGAGTTTCTCCCAGCAGCTTAACCTCTGCAGGTTAATTCCACGTGTGAAAAGGCACTTTTTCTGAAGCATTCAGGCTAGAATGGTTGAGATCGCTCTAGTGGACTAGATTAGAATGGATTTTCCTAAAGGCTGAAAGAACGCCTACACGGTAGCTTTGTCCTTCTCTATGTTAATTACGCCCCCCCCCCCCCCAGCCCGTTTTTCGTTCACCTGTATCTAGTACCACCTGGAAGACCTGACACTCGGATGAAAAGAAACTTTGTTCAGGTCTGACAGCGGCTGAAGGCTATACAGCTGGAATAACGCCCGAGTTTCCTGAGTTCCAGGTCAGTGGCTACATATACGCTAGGCTATTTCTTCAAAAATCAAATGCTGTTTCTAACAAATTATTATTGGCCTATTTAATGAAGACTAGAGTAGTAACATTCAGAGCTGCAGTTATGAAAATATTAGTGCTGGAGGAGAGTGCTACACCCAACAACTCACTAAATTATGGTCAATTTCCTTATTATTACCAGCCGCAGAGTGATAACTACATACGGTTAGATACTCATTTTCTTCCATTAAACTCTTTCTACAACTAACTGGTAATAACAGAATATTGATTACTGGGTATCTTGAGATAGATGAGAAAATTCAAGAACTTCTTCACTCTTCTAAGAGGTATTTTAAAATTTCTATTGTCTTTTGCCATTTGATTCCATTTTATTTGCAACATCTCCACTTCCATTAAACAAACAGAAGATTCAAGGCAAAATATGAGAGTGGAAATGTTTTTCACTGAAATCTCAGTGGCTCTTCTCTGAAAGGCACATGTTTGTAGTTGGGAATCTGGCAGCAAGAAGCCCCAGTGCTGATGGTCAAGATGTTCTGGTTCAGAAGTTAGAAAATAAATAATTCCTCAGAGGAAGGATTCTTCAGCTCTGGGCAGCTGATACGGCAATAAAATAAATAGGCAGTAAAACACACTTCCTGTTTTGAGAGTTCACATTTCATATTGGCAAAGCGCATCTCTTAAATTCAATCTCATGCTTCCATAAATAAACCTGGCACCTTTTTAAACACTTTTCCATCTGCCTCAGAATGAGGAGCGCATTATTGAATACACCTCGGGGAGTCCCTGAAATGGGAAAAGCCTACTTGTGAGGAGCACACCAGCGCGCTTGGCCTTGGCCCAGAGAAGCCATCGGGAGATTGTTTGAGTTCAAACCACTGTAACAAGACTGATGGCGCTTCCCCGCCCCTTTGCTTCAACTTGAGGTTGTCATGGTCAGAGCTCTGCACAGGGAGGAGCCAGCAATGATCTTGGTAGGCAGGGGCAGGCAGGGTGGCAGGGTTCTTTTCTGTAACACCTGGGCTACTTCTCAACCCGCTCCCAACACCTCGTTCCAACATATCCATCCAGTTTCTTAAGATGAATAAAAAAGTCTATCATCCACCTTTGTCAGAGCTCAGAGGAAGAGGTCTGGAGTATAGAGGAATTTGGGGGTCTCCTAGGGTTCTCAGTAATCAACTCTGTGTTCACCTCCTCGGTGGTGAAAGGCACAGCAGGGTGTCCTAGACAGACGATGCAAGTCCTGGTTTTGCTATTAACTGTGTCATTGTCTCCAGGTGAGGAGATCGTTGTATCTTCAGAATATCGTAACTGAAATCATTTTGCACAGTGCTGGCACCAAATAAATAGTCCACCCATATGAGCTATATTTATTGTTTGATTTTGCCAGGTAACCTTTTTTTGTGAGCCAAGGACTGGGGACAGACCGTACCTGGCTCAGGTGACCAGAAGAGGAAATTATCAGTCAACATTTACATTTATCATCCAAGGCGATGGTTAAATATTGAATAGTTTCCTAAATGTTTTCTTTGTATGCTCTAATTTAACCCTCGCAGTAAACGTCAAAGGAGATTTTAATGTTTCTACCTTACAGGTGAACAGGTGATCAAAAACCACTACTAAATGTTATCAAACCTAAAACACCACTGAGTGTGACTATCTCCTATACTACCACCAAAGGAAATAAAAGTCTGTAAAGACTCCACCCACTGCCAGCATTTCAGAGATTTTAAAATATAAGGAAAGGGTGCCTTTAAAACTAATGAAATATAGTAAGGAACTGGCCCAACCTCACACGTGGTTAACGGCAGAACCAGAATTTGAACACCGGGATCTCTGATGACTCTCCAGTCTGTCCCTAAATCAACGCGCATTTGCTCATCAGTCACTCGCCATACCCAGCACCAGGCTCCGAGCAGCTCTGCCCTCTTCTGGCAGCCCCGCTTGCCGCTCTGGGGCAGCCTTGACCTTCTTCCAACTTGCAGAACAGCTCGCCCCGCGCCTCTCTGAGCTTCTGGAACATGGAAGGCCAGACAGATCCGAGCCCGGCTGGCGAGCGCCCGTGTCTGGGCATTTCAGAGGTGCGGAGAAGGCGGACGCTGCCGAGTGCGTCACTGGTGCTGACTGAAGTCGTTGAAGGATGGTGAGCGTCCAACAAATCATTTCGCTCTCGCCCCATGGTTATCAGCTTGTAGCCTGCAGTTAGATCGCGCTGTGATCGAGCCTGTTTTCAGCACCGTACAACCCCTTATCTTCCGGCGGATACAAGCCTGTCTTTCTCCTTGAGTATCTGGCGCTGTGAATGCTCTCAGATTCGGCTTGACTCCGAGTATTTCAGCTCAGCTAGAGGTTTTCTTCTTTGACTCTTGTTCTTCTGTGAACTAAGCTGCGTTGGCTCCCTCAAGACTCGTAAAATGGGGCAGCGAATTAGAACTTGGGCTGCAGGTTCCAAAATAAGATGTTGCAAGAGAGAGAGATGGAAGGAAGTCTTCATTAATACAAAATGCTGCTGTTACAGAAACAGAGCAAGTTGTACTCTTGGACTTCCTCAAACGATTACAAGTTTTGCTCGAACTGAAAGTGAGTATGGAAGTGTACTTTCTCCTCGAGGAAAATATGATGAGACTGAATCTAACTTCCTGTTCTACCAACCGGCCTGCACCTTGGCAACTTGGCTCTCCTCTCTGAGCCTCCGTTTCCCTAAGAAGTTGAACTGGATACGCCTTCTAATCTTTCTCGGCTGCGACCTTCTGATTCGCAGACATTTCTCTCCTTACTGTTTGGGCACTGCTGTTCTTTATTGCATTTTGTCTCTATTGCCATAAATCGAAATGCCCTGAGAATCACAATAGTTTTACCCCTTTCACGGTAGCACTGGAATTTGGAAATAGCCCGAAGGCTTTTCTCAGGCCGTGTGCCCTGACATTTACTCCAGAAAACCTGGTCACTGTGCTTTCCCCAGATGACCACGGCAGCTTTCCATTCATGCTTGTCACAGCCTCGACACGCGTCCTAATCCAGCAGTTTAAGAACGAGAGCCACTGGTTAACTCCCCATCATAGCTCTCCAGACTAGGCTTGACCTCTGGGGACATGTGGGACACCTTCCCAGGCACCTCCTGCAAAGCTGGACCCTGTGCCAACTTCATTGTTTCTCTGGGATCCCACCACCCCTTGTGCAAGGTTCTACCCCTATGTGTGTGGTCATTCATGGTGCATGGTGGTTTCCCCAGCCAGGCTGCCCTCTATCTGTTTTCGGGTCTAGAACACACCTGATGGATCTGTGCGCATAGACTCTGATGCAGTGCTAGGCACTGCGATGCAGGAATTCAGAAGTGCCCGAATCTGAGATTTTCTTTGCAGGCAAGGACGGGAAGGGGCTTCCCCAGCAGAGGGATCAGAGGGCTGCCGCTGTGGAGAGAAGGAAGGGGACCTCTCCCCTATTATTCACCTTTCTCCTGCCTCTCATTGGATCCTGGGAGTGTGCATGTGTGTATGCACACGCGCGTGTGAATTTGACTGTGAGGTTTACCTGGCAGCTTTGCCTCCAGGGTTCTATGCGTCCATGTGGGGTACTGCTCCAGAAGTCATATCCTACATGGTGTTGATGTTGCAGCTCAGAATTTACGAAGTATTGACAGCAGTCTTCCTGGGAAGGAAGTATCACTCTCCTTCCGAAGTTGCAGCCAGACTTCTTTCGTTACAGCCCTAGATCCTCCTTTGTCCCCCTTCCATTTACTTCTGGAACAATGCTCCACTTATCCCACCACCTCCTTCTTTGACTTTTTAGCTTGATCTGTTCCATCCCCCCCCCCCCAGATTTTTCTGAGAATAAGGAATCCCTTTATTTTATCATTTTAGTCACCCCCCCATCCATGGGGGGTACGTTCCAAGACTTCCAATGGATGCCTGAAAGTGCAGATTGTACCGAATCCTGTACCTACTATGTTTTTTCCTGTATATACTTAGCTATGATGAAGTTTAATTTATAAATTTGGCACAGCTATAGATGAAAAACAGTAATAATAAAATAGAAGGATTTAAACAATTACTAGAATAAAAGTTATGTAGAAGTGGTCTCTCATTCTCTCTCTCTCTCAAAATATCTTCTCATACTGTGCTCACTCTTCTTGCAATGAAGTGAGAGGATACAAGGCCTATATGGTGAGACTCAGTGAGGGAACGATGTAGGCATGGTGACGTAGCGTTAGGCTGCCATTGACCTTCTGATGATAGAGTGGAAGGAGGGTCATCTGCTTCAGGCAGTCCTGGATCATGGAGCCATGACAATGTTGATGACTGGTGCTCAGGAGCAGGCAATGTAGATGGTTGGGAAAATTTATCTTCAGACCGTGGTTGACCACAGGTAACTGACACCACAGAAAATGAAACCCCCCAAAAGAGGGACTACCATATCTTTAGAAGATTCTTTTTGATTCACTTTGTTTATCAATAGTTGAGTCACCTTGGCATGTTTACCATCTGTCCATGTGGCAAGTTCTCTTGATCTGTTACCAGGCTTCGTAGGGCACATTTGCCCTTGCTTCCCACCTCAGCAGAGGGATCCAAACTCATCTGCAAAGCTCTTTCTGAGTGGGCCAAATCAGAGATAAAACTCTGGTACCCTGCCAGCCACATCCAGCATGGCTGGTCAACCTATGTGAGCCTTCCTTGGATATTCACACTGCCAGATGGGACATATGTGAAGGGTGGAGAGAATGAGCCTCCTGGAGAGTGTTCAGATCCTCTGAGGCCCAGAGTTGGGGCAAGCTGAGGGGCCCGAGGCACACCTTGGGGCATTGGATGTAGCACATGCATTATGCCAGCATCTGCCTCATTCTCAGAGCAAAGCCCATCCACGACCTGTAATGTACAGGGAGCAGCAGCCCTTTTGATCCAAGAACTGCATCAAATCATTGCGACCCTTTGAGGAAGATATGTGACCTGGGCCAAGTGAAGCCAGATGACTTTTTTTTTTTATTTTTATTACTGGAGCATAAAGCAATATTAAATGATTTCATGAGTTGTAGCCAGAACATTTGTTATTAAACATTAGAAATCTGATTTATTCTATTCTAGCAAACTGGCATTCAGCCTTCTCTCATGTAATGCCTTGCATTTGGGGCAAGAAGGTATATTTGCCAGTTGTCTTTTAGAGCACACTGTCCTTGCTACATGTCACATGACTGCTCTTCTAATCTCTGAGAGACGGCAACACTATCAGGGACAATTTCCTCAGGCAGAAGGGTGACAGGCTCTGCTATTTCAAAGGGCAGTGAACAGACCTAGAGCCACAACCAGGAAGGCAGCCAGATCGTCACTGGTGGGCAGGGTGACATAAAGAAGGAAAGAGTCACATGTAGAGCTCTTGAGGGCTCTGAGAGTTACCCAGAACTGGAAAACAGGTGGATCTTTGTATCAGTGGTCAGTTCTAATCAGCTCATTTCTTGCTTCAGCTACCACTTCTGCAGCCTCTGGGTTGTTGTTCTATTTCACATGCAAGTGTCCCAAGACTCTGGGGAAAATTCCTGCTGTCAAATCCTCCATTCCTCACAGGTGATGGAGCATTTCTCTGAGAAATGTGCACCTCTGATTCTTGGGACATCAACATTTTACCTGGATCAGTGTAATAAATAGACATCATGACATTCTATGGTAGGGGCTCAGACTGTAGTTACCTGGTGAGTGTGGTTTGGTGGGCATTGGGTCAGGCAAGGGAGATCAAAGGGGAAAATCTGTTGGAATATAGAGGCTTTCCAGAATTATCAGAAACCACCCCCTCATCACTCATTTTATCCTTTCATTCCAGAATCCCTTCATTGACATATTCATTCACTGATCACTCTGTTTTTCAAATATTTACCTGTGCTAGTCACTGTTATAAGCACTGAGAGATGGGGGATAACAATTTGACGAAGAGGCAATTTATTTACTCAGGAAATTGTCAGTCTGATAAGACCAGCGAGATACTGTCACAAACTCCCAAGTAGAAAGTAATGAGTCAGGAGCGAGTCATAGATAAAGGACTGTGGTAAGTTAAAGGGGAAAGAAAGAAAATGCCCACTGGAAGTTTCCAGAAAAAGTTTCATGAAGAATAGATACGGAATTTCGGCTCGGCCTTCAAGAAGGACAGGACGTTGACAGCGAGGAGAGGACATGGTTATTGTAGAAGACGGTGGTGGTCTGAAACAAGGCACGGGAATAGGGCAGCGTGAGGCGTGTTATTGGCAAATCCTCCATGACCCTGATGCATAGTCCATGCAGAGGGATAGGGGAGACAAAGGTGGGGGACAGGCTGAGACCATATCTCAAAGGCCTTTAGGTGCCTGGCAAAGGCTTACTGGCTTGGCTGAAGGACTGTGAGCCTGTGGATAGAACTGGAATCTAGAAAGGTTGACCTAGAAACAAGAGGGAATTGACAGTGGGGGCAGCCGAAAATATGCAGGTGAGAGAGGAGGGCAACCTGAACTCGAGGAATTGGAACGGAGGGGAGTGGATACGCAGGGATTTACAACAGAGGAGCTGATAAGGTTTCAGACATTAGGTGTTGTTCCAGAAGGAACACGGGTTTTGGAATCCCACAGGCTCTGGGATGAACTTCATTCGTGATTTTCCTCACGTTCAGAACTTCCTGGAATGAGGTCACAGCTCCTCCGCCCAGCTTCCTTCCCCATCAGCGGTGCACCCACACATGTGTTATGAAAGGCACACGGGAGGGGAGGGCCCGCCTAATCCCTCCCGGGTTGTGGCTTTGCTCAGAAACACCTTTAAGTCGGAGAAACCCTCGGAAGCTCCTTGTGGTTATTTAAGTTACTACCTGAGCGTGTGGGACCAACGGAGTGGGGGGATCTCAGGTGCACCTCAGGTTTCTGAGCCAGATGACCCTGAAGGTGGGGAACCCCATGCCGGAAAACGAGGTGGTGGGAGGAGGTCACCATTCACCCAGTGCCTCAGAATAAACTCCAGATGGCCCAAACATTTAACTGTAAATACAAAATCACTGGAGATATTTTATAATGCTGCATTTGAGAATTTCTATCTAAGAATTCCAGGGAAGCTGAAAACCAAGGAAAATATTAATAAATTTGGCTGCATCCAAAGTCACAAATTCTACTTAACATAAAATAATAAGATCAGAAGAAAAATAGCCACCAGGGAGAGGAACTAGTTAGCCAATCATATGACTGACATGAGTTGATTTCTGAATACAGAAAGCAGTCTTACAGAACAATTAAAAATACAAATGAGGAGTCAAATAAAAATATAGGCAAAGAATGTGAGTGAGCAATTTATGAAAGAAGATATAGAAATAATCGACATACAAAAGAAAGCCAATTAAATTTTTACCAAGTATACTAAAAATAATAAGGCATTTTTTCCTTTGCACCTACTAGATTGGTGATTCAGTTAAACTAAAAGAATGGTTTAAATGATGGATTAGGAAATGATTACTCTTATGTGGGGATAAGATATGAAATATGGCAGTCTTCCTGGTATTTAATTTGGTACTATGTATCAGTATATGAAAGTGATATATCCTTTGCCCTATCAAACCCACTTTTGGACATTTACCCTGAGAAGATAAATATATAGATAGATATATAGATAGATATATAGAATATATTGCCCTGGCTGGTTTAGCTCAGTGGATTGAGCGTCGGCCTGCGAGCTAAGTGTCGCTGGTTCGATCTTCCAGTCAGGGTACATCAGAGAAGGAAAACTCTGACTCCAAAAAACCTCCGCTGCCTTGCGGCATACCTCTTCAGGGGAAAGGCTAAGGGAGTAAACCCCGACAGAAAATCCGGAGCCGGAGTCCCTAAGGCGGTTTGACGTTGTAGTCAACACCGGCAACTCCTGCGGCGCACCTGAAGCCAAGCTGTATCGACTCCGTCTTTCCCTTGGACCCTTCAGCTGCGAAGAGAGGGGGGGTCTGCTGCATGGGCAACAGCAGACCCTCCATATTACCCTGCCCAGGCTCTGTAGCTTCAGCGTCATCGCAAGATGTCGATTCAACACAGGAGGAGACAGATACCATGTCACTCCCGAGTCGGACTGCACAGCCATTCTCGGCGGTGCAGATAGACTCTTGAGAAGCTACACCATCGTCTCTCGAGACGGACGGCTGCCGACGACGATATAGAATATATAGATAGATAAAGGTGTTTATTGCATTATTATTTAAATTGGAAAGAAATACTACACTGTGCTATAACTGTAATTTTCTTTAGCTACTGAAGTTGATGACATAGAATTTTAATTATTGAAGCTGTTAAGATTCTTTTTCTTTTTTTTGTGTGTGTCCATATGAGATGAATGGATGTTAACTGAACTCATTACGGTAATCATTTCTCAGTGTATGCAAGTTAGGTCCTCATGCTTATCCACCTTAAGTTTGTACAGTGCTGCATGGCAATCACGTCTCGATAAAACTAGAAAAAGCTGTTAACAGCATATTATTGCATGAAGAGGTGTGGTATTATCATACATATATTCTTCCATGCAAGGTAAGTCTAGAGAAATGTTCACCAAAATATTGGCCAGTGTCTTTCTCTGGATCTGGTGCATTTTTGTTCATTGTTTCAATTTTTAAACTTTTGAAGGCATTTTTGCTAAAACAACATTATTTTCAAATGATATGTACATAATAAATTAAGAGCAGGATAAGGAAAAGAGAGGCAGGAGAGAGGAGGGAGTGAGAAAAAGGGGGTGTATTCACATGCACTTGTGACACTTTAATTTGTGACAGTGACTGACAATTTTTGAGGCAAGGGGCACATGAGGAAGTGTCAGGATTGACCAGGGATCAGAAGCAGCAGTGAGGAAGGAGCATGGCCAGGAGAAGCCCTTGCTGGGTTTTCCGTGGGCTGGGCAGTGACTGGCAGGGCAGGCCGGGGGCGTGGAGGAGCAGGCAGGGTAAGGCTGGCGGGGGGCGGGGCAGGGCAGAGGAACTGTTGAGTAATGATGGTGGGCTCTGGGATAAATGAGGGGTCTCTGACAGTCGGTACCTGTCCGTGGGTTCACTTAGGGCAGAGGAAGGTGTGGTTTGGTGTGTGATTTAGGTAAAGGCAAAGGCTAGGGGTCTGGACTCGGGATGGGTTGGTCTGCATGTGAAAGGCCTGTTTACAGCAGGTTTTTAATTATCTCTAGGAATTAGGCCTGTGAGAAGCAGATTTTCCTCAACCAGATAAGCCCCCCAAGTTGTCAAACTGTCACAAAATTAAAAACATGATTAATACAGTAGGGAGTGAATGGAGGGAGAAGGGAGGCGATAGTTATGGGGGTAAGACCCTGACAAAGGGACGTGATAGACCAGTGGAGGGTCTTGCTGTGGCCCGGAGGCAGGCCATGCTTCCTCTAAGGATGAAGAGAAGGAGACATGAGAGACTGCACAGACTTCTGCTGTATGAAGAGAGAGGCAGAAGGGACTCACCCTCAGATGGCCTCAAACTTAGCAAAAGACGAGTCTGAGCTGTCCTCAGAAAATGACTAGAGTAGAGTTTGGGAAAGGACTGGGAAGAACCAAGGGAGCGGTGAACAGCTTTTGGGGAAAAGGCATCTCGTGATTTTCTCAGTGTGAGTAAAAGAAGGGCCGCTAGGATCCAGCTGGCGTGGCATGACGGTTAGGCACAGAAAAAAGGGTACGTTTCATTTAAGGTGACACATGGATATTTGCTAATAATGGAATAGGCTTTCAGACTTTTTCAGCCTTATTCTTAAACTTCAAAATCTTGAAAAAAGTTTATGCATCAGGAATTGATCTCCTTGGCAGTCCAGACAAGATGATACAAGGACCTGGGGCTGTTAGAACGACCACTGTCCACCAGCGTGGTTGGTTCTTGAATCACATGAGAGGCATCCTGGGCCTTCCTTCTCTCTTTCATTGAGAGCGCAAAGATCCACACCTCTATGCACCAACCCCTACCCTACATAATCGTATCAGGAAATGGTTACTAACAACCCCCCTCCCAGTCCCTGCCATGCATGGGAAAGAGGTTAAAAAACAAGCAAACAAACCTCATCATCCATCATGTTCCCAAGACTTAATATTCTGAACATTTTCCCAGATCTGTCTGTTTAACTCCTTCTTTTTAGTGAAATTTAAGAGCAGCCTTATGACTGGCCTCCACATGAGACCCAAACAGATAGGAAACACATTTGTGAATGAGTGAATGAATGAATGAATGAATGGTTTCATTATTTCAGGAGAGCTTTACCATGTGCAATGCAATATAGAAGATGACCTAGTTATCGGTGCTTTTTCGCTTCATGCTTGGTTTAGTAACTGATGCCTCCAAATGCTTGAGTGAGGGCAGATGAAAGGGGGAGACATGCAACAGCCCCCAGATGTCAACCAATTCCACGTGTTGGAGGCTGGCTATGGGTGGTGATAAATGTGTTCTGCTGACCTCAGGCTGAGCAGTGCCAACGTGGACATAATTCAGGAAGCCAACAAGCCAACATGGTCATTTCTTTGGGTCTTACCTTCTCTTCTTCTAACTGATATGTGTTTTTGAATCTTGATTTGGAGGCTATTTACAACGTATCCCAGGTAGCCAGCCTGTGGCATGGACTGTCCTTTGGAAATGCCCAACACCGCATGTGGGATGATAAAACCTAACTTGTACCTATAGGTTGAATCTCCTTTTAGAGTTCTAATTCCTTCTACAGAGCTGGCTGTAGCAGTTTACTGCAGAGATACCTTAAGCACAGCATTTCCAAAGCCAACCTGTCATGTTCTTCCAAAGCCAACCTGTCATGTTCTCCCAAAGGCAGTATCTGCTCCTTCCTGGTATCTTAATCAGTGGTCATCCTACCCAGTCTTTTTAAACTCCTATTTGTGTCCCTACCAGAGTTATTGTCCTAGAGGCTTGACCATATCAGGCTTCTTTCAAACCAAATAAAATACACATCCCAGCTTGAAATGATCACCCTGCTGAAGTCACAGAACTATGCAGCTTCTTTATCTTCTGAGGCACTTGAAGCCTTTGGCCACTGTCTCCTTGGAACTCCTTCTTTCATTCTTGTAACTTCCTATTACTTTATTCATTTTCTTTGTAACTTTCTTGCTTTGGCTCTCCCTCCTTCTTCCCTTTAGTGACATTATTTCCTAATAAATATATTATCTAATCTCTCTCATCACTCTATTAAAGTACCCAAGAAACATCTGAGAGTTTCTTATTCAGTAGATCTAGGATTTGTATTTTTTTTTTAATATTTATATGTTTAGCTCTTCATTCTAAGAGGTCTATGTAAAACTATTTTATATATGATTTGTGTGGTACACAAATGTAAGGCAGTGCTATCTTTACAAATAGTATGCATACTATAATATGTCTGGAACCCATATTTCTCCTAGCAGGACCAAGGTGCGGACAACGGCTAGTTGTTCACCAAAACTACTTCCTCTACTTCTAAAGCATTCAACTCCCCTGTAACTTCCTGTGGCTGTGTTTGAGTTCTAGCCTGGGAATGGAAGTAATGTGCCCATAAAAGCCTTCCATTTGTACTTCTCTATGCTCTTTTCCTCCTTCAGTTGGCCAAGTCAACACCCATGGACAACTTGGAAGGCATGTATTAAACCCGGCAGAGACTCTGTCATCCTGAATCTTTAACAAATGGCATAGAGGACAATTTCCCTGATGACCTGTTCACACCTCCTGGTACAGTTACATAACCAAGAAACACTTCTCCTGTTCCAAGTCATTGAAATTTGGGGACTATTTGTTATAGTAGCTGGCATTTCACTAACTAATACAGTTATATAAAAGGTAACAGTAAATTAGCTGTTTCTCAAGAACATCTGGTTACTTTGATTCCTCATGCCTTGTGGCATATTCGTCACTGTGACATTGCTTAGCCCAATGGGGTGTTAATTTTTCTTGTGCTATGGATACCTTTGGCAGCCTGGTGAAGCCTATGGATGCCTTCTGGAAGAAAATATTTTTAAATGCTTAAAATAAACCAAATACAGAAGAAACATATTACAAATTTTATTAAAACAGTTACCATATTATAAAATAAAATTTGTTATAGTTATGAACACATTAAAAAGAAAAACAACACATTAAAAATGTAAGCAAGCTAGAAGTGGTTTTCATTTTTTACAGATATGTCAATATTAAGTCTGGCAAGGTTGTTTGTCTTGAATATTGGACTGTGGGGTAGTCTTTGTCAAGGCCACCACATGTCATGTTGGACATTTAGTCAACTTTGATTTTTTGTTTTGATGGTTACAGATGCAGAAATCCCAATACACAGAGATAAATTGAGGAACTTTCAATGAAAGCTTCCAAAGATAGTATTACAAGGACAGGATAATCTTCTCTCGAGAAGTACCAAAATTCTCCAAGGATTTTTTTGTTAGATACTAATGATTAAGTTTTTAGTTTTGTGATCAATGAGCTCATACTTGGCTAGATCAACATCTTTGATACAGTTTATATCAGAAACTGTTCAGTAACACATAATGAAAATGACTCATCCCCGTCTACATATTGATCCACAAACAACTGTAGATCAGGAATGTTTTGCAGATGTCTGTGTAACCAGTAGTTGGTGGCTGAATGTAACCTGGCCTTGGGTTGCCTGACAGTCATCTGGCAGCATTGCACAAGAAGACAGTGATTATGTGTGATCTAATAAGGACCAGGGTTTAAGAGAATTTTTAAATATCTGCAATGACTGTAAGGCAATAGGCAATATCTGATTTCTATTGGTGAAAAGTCACAAGTACTGCTAATACTCCAATGGCTTACTGCCTACATTTATAATGAAAAGAAATGCTAACTTTCAGTTAAAGTTATTAAAAAGAAAGATTTAAAAAAAATTTCAACCAAGTTCAAGGACCCACTGAATTCTTCCCATGATTCCCGCAGCGAGAAATATAGACTCCAGGTAGAAACCCCTGTTTCAGCCCTTTGAGATTCTATTGTTCCTGTCAAAAGTGAAGACTGTGCATGTGGACGGGTCTTTATGTGGCCAAGCATATGTCCTGAAATAGGAAAATAATTCACTCCCCGCTTCTTCCAACTCAAATGGCTTCTTTTACTTTTTTTTCCTCATGCCCTTTACCCTGTGGCAGAAACTCCCCCAAAGGGCTAAACAGCTAGGACCAAAGCTCTGGGTGGGCACACAGTCTAGTCTTTCCTAACTTAGACCAAGCATCAGCCTTTTCCTTTTCTTAATGTAGGTTCAGCGATGGGCTTGGGGGACCGTCCTTCAAATTTCTTTCTATCCCATTTCTTCCCTGAGAGCAGTATTGTTTTCTCATAATTTTGCATGAGTGTCGTATAAAAATATAGGGTACTACATAAAAGAGAGATGGAATTAACCTATATATACATACAAACAAAAACAAATAAGTACAGGTTCCCATCATGTTTACCCTTCCTTAGTTAGGATATGCCCCTAAGCGTTAGGTTCAGTACACAAACCTACACACAGGTGTGCAGAGTACTTAGGCCTTATCAACAGATCAGATTGGTCATGGAAGACATTCCACTAGATTAACTATTTTAAACACTTTTCATCTCATGGTACACATAAACTAATTACTAAAATTCCGTGGCACACCAAAAAAATATATTTTTGTCAATCAATCTGACAAAAATAGGTAAAATTTTGATTCATTCACACTGGACGGTTATTGTTGTGTTGGCTGCTGTCATTTTTTTCTTTGACAATCTAAGGGAAAAGAGGACAGTGCCCCCAACTACATAGTCAGGTATTTCATGTTTAAAAATTTCTTACAGCCCACCAGTTGAACATTGACACACTAGATTATGAGCTTCAAGAAGAATGGAACTGGGTATTAGACACCTGTGCATCCCTGGTACCTGGCAAAATGAGTGACACAGAGCATGCTCTTGATAAATGTTCAATGAAGTGAACTAAAATCTGAGAGTGTAGGGATGATTTTAAAGTATCTTGGGTAGATATGTATCTAAAAACAATTGGCACAGTTTGTTTTCCACTGAATAGGGATGGTTGAAAGTAATAGTTTTTCAGTAACCCTGCAACCCTGGGAGGGTCACGAAAACTTTCTTTGGCTCACTTATCTCATTGGTAAAACAGGGGCTCTGATATCCACTCCTTCAACTTATGAGGATTACACGAGTCAGCACATGAAAAGTGTTTGTGGAATAATGCTTGGCACACAGTAGGGACTTTGCAAATGCCAGCTTTATGATTATTACTAAAATTAATAGTATTCATACTGGTAATTTCACCACTGTAAGAAATGCCAAGGAGTTTTGGAAGGCTCAGATTTTAATCTTCTGACATAAAGTCTAGATCTTATATCTTATCAATCTCTTGTGTCTGTTTTCCAGTTTGCTTTGTCCTCTACCTTCATTTCCAACCGGTCAGCTATAGCCCTGAGCTACTCCCTACCCCTAAAGTTTCCCTCTAGATTGCATTTTAAACTGACTATGAACTTGAAATCAATATCATGAAAGACTATTGGGACTGTGTACAAAATAGTATTAAATAGATGGGTCTGTGTATACCATAAATGCATGTATTTTCCTTTTTGACTTTTATAATAACTATATCTGGATACCAGGAAAGATTTGTTTTCTAGATAAATAGATGTGTCCACCTAATAAGTAAACTATTGTTATATGTTTGCATGAGTACTAACATCAACTTCCTTTTATTCCCTTAATCATAATTATTTTTTTCCATCCATAATCCATAAGGCAGCAAATTCTCTCAAAGAACCACAAGATAATGGCTGGCAAACAGTAAACGAGGTTAATTTCAGAGTCAGCGGCTACTTCGATATTCTGATTTATGTATGTGACCAATTCCAGGTCTCAGTTACATTTAGAGATGAGCGGGACTGCCTAGACACTGCAAAAACATTTCATCTCGTGCTTCTGATTCCAACTAATCAAATGAAGGATGATATTTCTTCTTGCCAACGCTTGGGCATGCCTAACCCGATGGCTGGCTCCTGCTGGTGGGCAGAGGCAGGGCTGTGTCCGCCCCACAGGTGGGGGGAAATACAACTCCTGTTTCACTGGAGGAGCAAACACCAGAATGTTCTGCTCCACAGGCGGTGTGTCATCTGTGATGGATGCCTTGCTGTCTGACCAGCTGGTAATCTGAAGTTTATAAATCTAGCCCTGTGGTGGAGCCAGGTTAGTGGGAGATGGTGTGTTTAGCAAGAATATACCTGTGGGGCTTTTAAAGAGAATAGTATTGAGTTGTTTGTGTCACAGTTTTATGATTCTGGATGGCCCGTATTAGCTGGAAAAAAATTCAAGATTTATGGGAACCTCAGGCTAAAGAATGGTGCATTTTTAATATGCTTACATGTCACCTTTCAGCTGAAGGAGAATTATCCTGATTCCTACTGCTTTGGCTGAATCCACTCTTCCTCTTCTGGCTCCTTGTCCAGGTCTGAGTCTTGGGAATGGGAGGCTTCCCAGCATAAGGCCGTACTAGGGCCAACCAGGCGGCAGATCCCATGGCAGCAGAGCACCTACTTTCGGGAAGTATGGCACCGTGAGAAGTTCACGGGCAAAGTGTGAAAAATATTGAGTTCAGGGCTCAGCTCCTTCCCTGAGCTAATCATGTGACTCGCGTTGAGGAGGTGCCAGGACCCCTCTGGGCATCCATGTGGCCACCGTGGCTGTGTGGGACTGAGCTCTCCCTCCAGGAGAAAACTTCCTGTGAGGGTGGCTGATTAGCTGGGACCTTCAGCGATGGCAGAGGCAGAATCCACCACATAGCTGAGCACAGCAGGGCACAGAGCAGGGCACAGAGCAGGGCCGTCCTGTGCAACACGAACCCTTCTGTTGGGCAGTGGGCACGCTGGGGCTCCCCGTTGCCTTGCCAGAGCTACGCTGGAGCCCGAGGCATTTCCTACACAATCCTCCTTTGTCCCCCGCCTTCGTGGGCAGGCATCAGACCCACATCCTACTCTGCAGAAATGCCTGCTCCTTCTCCCCTTTTCCTTCACAGGAGTTTCCTCCATAAATCTCTTGCACAGCGATTCCCATTTTAACGTCTGTTTCTCAGAGGACCTGAACTAACCCAGTGTGTGGACATGTGTCACATTTTGCCTACAGTGTATGTTTCCCCTTAAAGGAATTCACTCCCCACGTAGAGCCAGCCCTCTTCCTGGACAACTGCTCTTCTCCAAATCCAAATGCAGGGCTACGGCAGACTGTCATGCAGAATCCCTGCCACCTTGTTGTGGCGCCTCTGACAGGGGCACATGAGCCAAGTCAGATGAATGTGCTCAGGGTGGTTCAGGTGGACATGTGACCAAAGGAGTCCAACTAGCGTCCTGGGATGTGGCACACGGACACCTACAGAGTGTCTCTCCCTCCTCATAGAGATGAACTGAAGGTATGAACTGAACTTGATAGTCACACACCTTACCACGGAGAGGAGACTGAGGCAAGGAAGCCAACGGTTAGGGAAGGACAGTCTTGGGATTCAGTCCCCCTCCTTCCTGCCGCTTTTCATTTGGGTCTGAAATCTATGCCGGAATTCTCCCATTCTATCTCAGTCTTTTAATTTTTTTAACTTAGGTTGGCTGAACTGGGTTCTGTCACTTACATATGAAATCATTTCTAATGACAGAATCAGTTTCTAATGCTATAAACCTGTTCTATAAAAAGAGATTGACCCTGCCTTGGACATAGAATGATATGTACATGGTAGGAAATATCAACAAAATGCCTGACACAGAACAATCAACCAATAAATTAATTTTTTGAATGAAATTGTAGAAATATAAGAAAATGAGAGCGTCCAGGTCCAGGAATAAGGATATAGTCTTCAAAAAGTCATAACGGGGCTTAGCACATTGTAAGCACTCAGTAACTATTTTGTTGAATTAAACTAAGAATATAAAAGTACCTGGCTTTACTGCAAGTCTGTTTCACCGGGTTATCTGCGCCTCCTAATGACAAGTCAGCATTGGGCCTCCCTGAGAAAGGCATCCCCCTGAGACCGATCCATCTCCTGCTTCTAACTCAGAACTCACCAGCTGGAGAGAACTGCAGAGAGAAGGGCTAGTGAGGAAGGGGCCTGGAGGTATTCAGAGAGGGTAACAAGAGGCAAAGAGGAGGAGTCATATGGGAGTAAAGAGCAGGGCATCCGGGAGCTGCCAGTGACCTTGTTTATTATTTCAGTGAGCAAAGCCTCCATCCAGGGCCAGACGGAGACCCATGGGTTCCCCAGGCAAACCAATAATTGGCTCCCCATCAAAGCAATATTTTTAAAATGTTTGTTCAACACTTATTTAGTGGGGGAATATTAGTGTCAGCAAGGAATTTGCTGACACTATTGATAATTTCCAGGCCAGGCCACTGCCTCGTTTGACCAGCCAAACTTATTTATACATGATCGGTATGTCAGGAGTCCCATGGGCAGGACAGATCAGCACCACATTTACAATTTCCTTGCTATTAGCTTATCTTTTAGGTAGGATATATGACACTAATCTGTGGGCTAACTCGGTCCTGCTCATATCAAGTGGAGAGAAGGCCTGGAGGAAATACTTCACAAATTGATGGCCAGAAGACAACTTGGTGCAGAGGAAGGGGTGGTCTGGGGAGAGCATAGTCAGGAGACATGTATGATCTTTGATACATGTGATAGATCTATCTGTATTTATGCTTCCATTACATATCATTCAGCCTCTTATCCACTTCGCCCTGAAATAGCCACAGAAAACTGCCTTATTTCCAATCAAGGAGTAAACAGATACCACATAAAACTTAGTCTTGAACTCACAAGTCCTCTAAGCCTGTTTTTATGTTCATAGAGGCAAGTCATTAAAATATTTCTGTGGTCAATTACTGTAGTAAATAATCACATAAGAATGAGTGCAGGGCAGGCATGGGAGTGTGGCAATGACGCCGGCTTGTGTGACTGTGGGGATCACTCCGTGAGTGACGTGGATCCCAGAGATCTCATCATGGGCACCAGGAGGGGTGGGGCAGCAGCTCCTTGTGGGCAGCCGGAGGGTCTTCTGGGTGAGAAACAAGTGCGCAGCCGCAGCCCCTGCGCTGAGCACACTGAACAACATCCCAGGTCCCCATCTCAGAACCGACGGGCACATTTGCCCCAGGAGCATATTTTTGTGACACAGTTCAGTGAATAAAGACTTGGCCATTTGCTTGGGAAATGACAGTGATTTGTCACAGAGTTATAAGAGGACAGCCAAACATGAGGGACCTTTTGGGAACACTGTGTTCCTGAGTCAACTTCTTGCCGGTCAACTTTGTCTCTGCTGCTCTTGACTTGTCTAGAGTTGCTGAGGCTCGGATCTGAGAGCCTGCCTTTCTGGTCCCTGCACATGCTTTTTAGTCCCCCCTTTGTCTTGGTGAAATTGATCCTGCTCCACCTTGGAGATGGTCATGCCATCATCACCACTCTCCATGTCCTATCTCACCTCTCATGATCTGGCCATCTCACTCCCTCATGAGTCTTAGATGACCTTAAACCTTTTTGTCTCTCTTCTCCTCCAAGAAAAATTCACTTCCTTTTTTCATAATAGATGCATCAACAATCATTAATTGAGTTTCAAGTAATAGCATTTGGACACAAAAAGGACATAACCAGGGCTTATTGGCCCTTCCCCAAAGAAGCTCACATTCTGGTGGGATAGACAGAGGTACATGAAAGCAGTAAGAGGTAGAGCAAATGCAGGAGAAAGATCAGAGAGTCCCGCCGAGGGAGATGGCATGGTGACGGGCAATAACTGACAAGTGAAGTTTTGATACATGGGAGTGTGGGGACTGCAAAGGAGGCTACGGGGCCAGCATGAGCAGAAGCACTGGAGGTGTGACTGAGGACAGGGGAGCTAAAACCCATAGACTGTAGCTATGGAAATAGGAGTGGTGCTCACAGACCCTCCCTTACTGCTACCTGATTTTATGATGGTCCCTGGAGAGTATATGTCTCTTTCTGACTTTTCTCCCTGTGCGTTCTGCAGAGTAGAAAGCCGGCACATTTTTCTGCTACCTGGAGTAGAGACAGGACCCTAAGCAGGTGCTCAGTGAGGGCCTGATGTGTGAGTGGGTGTTCAGTCTGCTCAAGTGGCTTCATACAGCAAGTATGTGACTCATCTCGGCAATGTTTTCCTAGGACGTGGTCCCAGCCTCAGAAGGAATGGGTCACTGTGTGGTACGAAATTTGAGGGAGCAGCCTCACAGCTGCCCGTGTCTATGGGCCAACTGACTTTGATGGAGTGAGCCTCTGCTTTTCAGTTCCCTTCTAGGCTGTGCACATGGAACCAGAGCTTGCTCGGTGGAATCACATTTTCATATGGATTTCTGCCAGTTCGAATGATTCTTGACTCAAGCAAGTCCAGACCTTTGCTAATGCATGTAACATGAATGGAGCCGGACTCTTTTGGTCTTTGTTTCTAATTGGTTCTCTTTTAATTTTTATTGTTTAATTGCAGTTGACATTCAATATCGTATTAGTTTCAGATGTGCAGCTTAGTGGTTAGACATTTATATAATTTACAAAGCAATACCTCCAACAAGTCAAAGTTCCCACCTGGCACCATCACCAATAGGTTCTTGTAATCACTTTCAGAACTTCCAGGCAGTGTGAGCTGTGAACCTTGGGCTTGGAAGGGAACCATCTTATTTCTTTTGTCTGGAAAAAGTTGCACTTCTTTGAATAAATAATCAAGTTTGTTTTTTTTCCGGAGAGTTCTGTCCTCTGATTAAAAATGGCCTCTGACTCAGAAAAAAAAAAATCCTTACAACTTTACATCATGTATTTCAGTCACTTGATATTGTTATTGCTGACATATAATAAGTAATAAATACATGTTGACTAAGTGATTGCCTAACTGGTAGACACTAAAGTGGTTCTTGAGTTTGCTTCCCTTTATTTTTATAACCACTCCATTTCAAATGCTCCCAATACCCACCCTAAAAATAGGGCCACTTCAAAGTACTCAAAGGTCCCTTGGTCTGTCATCCATGTCCCCTCTATTGCTAGGGAGTGGGGGATACTGTATTCTTTGTTGTTCACTGTGATTGGAATGGTATTTGCTCTGTCCCTTCCAAAGAGTTATGTTTCAGTCAGCCGGTTTTCTTGGTTTTGGCAGATCCTCTTTATATTTCTCTATTACAAACTAATGACTCATATCGCAGCATCTCCCGATTTAAACTTAGCCCAGCAGATTGGATTAGTTAAATCGAAGAGTCCTGGGAAAGCAAAGCCAATCCTTCAAAGTCAGTGACAATCTCTATAGCCTGCGCTGCCATTGGCAAACCTGAAAGGAAAGGGAGAAGGGCCTAGAAGAGTTTTTAATCCATGTGGAATTGGACAGAGAAGCCTGAGTTGGAAGAGTGATTTTGTTCTGTAAAGTTCTGTGGAAAGGACATTGTATTTGTCAAAGTAGTCTTGAATTATGCAGTAGTAACAAAGTAATCCCAGAAATCCCAGGGTTTATGACAACAAAGGTCTGTTTCTCTGCTCACCAGTCATGTCCAACACAAGTCTGAGGGGGATTCTGATCAGCACAAGGACCCAGGTGTTCAGAGGCTCCCCTTCTCAGGTCTTTGTGGAAGTGAAGAAGAGAAAGTAGACAATTTCACATGGGCTTTGTACTACTTCTGCCGCGGAGTGGCAATTGTCACTTCTGCTCATGTTTCCTTGGTCAGAAGCAGCCACATGGTCCTCCTCAGCTGAAAGGAGTATAAATGCAATTCCCTGTGCACTGAGAAGGGGAAAAGGACCAGCTATCAGTCAGCCCTGGCAGTGTGGACAGCGTCTGCCTCTGGCCATCAAGTGATTGCTTCACTTTTGTTCCCACAGTAGAAAACCCAAAGTCTCAGTGATTCATCCACAAGTGTGTCAACATCCAGGACATCAGGGACATGAACGGCAGTTTCTGCATTCATTTCAGGCCTTTTTTTTCTCTTGATTCAAAGACTCAAGAGAGGCAATACTAAAAAAAGCAATATGCCATCACAGAATAGAAGTGGATTAACATATAAATGCTACTGCATGGAAAGGACAATGAATGAACTGACAATTCTGAAATCCAATTAGGGGAATATTCTGGAAGCTGTAACCTGAGGATGGACCACATTCATTAACTAGGCCCTGCTTTTGCCCTCTGCACAGGGAGCTTCCTCGTCCTTTGTTCGCTTTGTCCCCTAATCTACCCTCTGAGGGGGTCTCCATTTCCACGCTCACCCTTCTTGACCCCTTCTTATATGGGTGTTTGGTGGCACACCCTCTTGGTGAGCTCGGTGGCTTTCAAGAGTTTTCACATTATTTCTGCATTTCCAGTGGCTCGGTCTTTTCTGAGCTCATAGTGTTTTTATAATCACCTACCAAATGCTGCCACTATTAACACGCTATTAACATCCTTCTTCCTTAGCCCTCCTCCTAGAGCCATCACTTCGTTAAGTTTATGATCTGCTTCTCACATCCCTATTGGCAAATATTTCACCGAACATTTTTCGTTACATGTCATGAATCATCGTTTTCACCACTTCCAATATCAGCATCCTCAGGGGTCTCTTTCTGCCATCTAATGTGTAAACCAAGGCTCCATATATGAAGTTTTTTAGGTGATCCTCACTCTTGGAACCAATTTTATAGTAATCCAATTAGATTAGGTTATGCTGCAGCAATTAATTAATCTATAGTTTTAGGAGCTTAATATATCAAATACGTGTTGGTCTGCCCATGCTAGTAACTCACTATTCATTAAATATTGTACATACTATATAATCCAAGTCACATTGTCTCAGCATGCTTGGATTTAGGTAAGAATGAGGAAAAACCGAGCTAATATTTACAGAGCACATGATATGGTAAGAAATTTACTCAAAGTCATAGAGCCAGAATTTGAACCCAGATCTGTCTTATTCCAAAATTCATGCCTGTTCATGCTTTTCATCCTTTTGAATTTCGACAATTGCATTTTGACAATGTTTGGTACAGAAGAGAGGGTGCTTTACAAAAGTGCTTCTAGAACTTTCATGTGCACACAAATCACCTGGGATCTTATTAAAATACAAATTTCAATTTCTGGGGCCAGGCTTGAGATTCTGCATTTCTGAGACAATCCCAGATGATGTTGATGCTGCTGATCTGTGGATCACTCTTCAAACAGAAAGATTCTAGAGTATTTTTGTGATAATTAAGGGTAATCTTGTGAGAGATTTTGTAGGCATGAACAGTTTTCTGAAACAATGTACTTGTGTGTGTGTGTGTGTGTGTGTGTGTGTGTGTATTCATATATATTTATTCTGTGGGTCTCCCTATAAGGAATTAGTCCATAGGAATGACACCTCTGGAGTTGTCCATTGCAAAATCCCCATGGTGGTATATGGCCCCTTTACCTGTGGGCAAACTGAAGATGTGCTCTGTATAATATTTAGCCAATATTTTTTAAAGATTACATGTGGTTTCTAGTGTAACTGCTGGTAATGCTTTTCTGTATTTTTTAATTGGACATTGGTAAATTCTTGGAAAGAGAGTCTAGATAGTTCCAGAATGCACAACTTCTCGCTCACCTTCCGTCATTTAACTTCCCCATGCTAACTCCCACTGCCATGACGTCATGATCGTGCTGGTCTCTGTGGTATGGTATGTCGTCCTTATGCTCTGGCCCAAGGACAAGAAAGGATGCTTTGCAATAGTCAGTTCTTATTTTTGCTGACCCAGAATTTGATCCTCTTTCATCTGAAACAGCACTCTGCTTTTCCTTTGAGAAACCGCCCCTCCCCCACTCTGTGTCAGCTGGTGTGACATGCATGGTGCCCTCTCCCAGCCCTCACCTGTGTGAGTGACCCAGGGTGGCCAGTGACAATATCCTGCCCTTTGACAAGAATAAACACATCACTCAAACAGAATAAGTCAATGTTAACAATGAGAGTTAATTTACTTTCTCTAGGATAAAAATTCACTCTTTTATTCAGAAATCCCAAGCAATAAAAATTATGCAAGCCTGGAGCTTACTAAGACCATCATCTTTATACACATGAGGAAACACATTGTTGGATAAAGTAAAAATAAATTAAATAAACAGATGTATAAATACAAAATTAAAAAAAAAATCAAAGCTCAAAGTATGGTAATAGAAATAGCTTTGTTAAAGACTCTGGATCCAGACATGCCTTCAGCCCAGTCCTTGGATTTCCCTGTTGTGCTGACTTGGGTTTCCATCACCTACTGCCAGAAGGGTCACGACTCACAACCTCCGTTACTTCCCAGTATCACAGCTAATATTCTACTGGGAGTTTTCAACAAGGCGTTGCTAAGAGTCCATGCAGAACAGTAGAGAAATAAACAAAGAGCAGTATTTAATTAGATAGTCTAGCTTAGGTATCGTACACTCTTCACATTTTTCCTACAATCAGTAGCTACAGCTCCGTGACCAGAATCCATATGTCAGAGGACAGCAGTCATCCCTCCATCAGGGAACCCCGAAGAGTCTTCCAAAAACTGAACCTGAACTACCTCTCTGGCCTCATATCCTGGCTCCACCCTACCTCCGCTCCATGCACCTAATTGCCTTGGATCACCTGCAATTCTCCACATTCACTGAGAACTTCCAAGCCTCTATATCTCAGCGCATGCCGCCCACTGACCAAGATTCTCTCCCTGACCACACACGAGCCAGGCTCCTCTGGGCCCTTTCTTGACTAGGCCTCAGTCTGGCCTATGAAAACATGGATAAGACGCTGCCATAGTTTCCAACAGCTCAGCGGCACCATCTGTAAGGTAACTCTAGCCCCAATCGTAATGCCTACCCAGAAACCCACAGGCTGTCAGACATTTTCCTCTTTGTCTCAGGCAACACCTGATGTCAGGACCCCAACTCCCAGGCTCTGTGGAAGGGAGGACCCTAACTTCGGTAAGCACTATTGGGCAAACCCAGGTAGGTTTCACATGGACCAATCCTTCTTTCCTGCTTTTTGTAATTTTTCATCTTCTTACCTTGACTGGGCCTCTTCTTATCCCCTCCCCTATCCCTTACTGTTTCTTTACAACACCTAGTCATCTCTGTACAAATGGAAGTTGAGTTCAGTTCACCTGGACTCTTTTCCCTACTGCAATAATATATTGCTGATTAAAACCTGTTCTTATCACTTTACCTAATGTCTGGACTCTCTTAACTCATCCTGCAATCTCTTCCTTCACCCCTTCCCTTTTCTAATTTTAAAATCCCACCCACCCTACAGATACAGCTTAACAGTTTTATCACTTTCCCCAAGTCTCTGACCTGTATCTTTCTCTGCATTCCTATAGGACAGATCTTATATCCTTCATCTCAGGCCTCACCTTCTCTGTTTCACTAGGGTTTGTTTTGTCTGCTCCACTGATCAGTAAGCTCATTGGGAGTAGGGACTACATGTGATTATCTTGGGTCCAAAGCATAGCTTAGATCTGTCTTTTTGTTTTTAGTGCCAGGATTATTGCCTTTAGCAGCATGGTTCACAGCTTTAAAACAAAATAATTTGGCCAATTCTCTAGGCTCCTGTCTCTGGGCCTCTGATTATAGTAGAAATATGAACTCGTTAATATCTCAGTGTGGCAGGAAGCTATAATCTCTCCTCTTCCAAGGCCAATTGATTCCCCAGTTTTAATAAAGGGAGGCTGAGAAGACATAGGTGGTGGCAGGGGTCTCTCCTTTACACACTGTGCTGCCCTAGAAGATGCACAGGTAAGCTCACTGATGTGGAAAATGTCACCCCATTTTTTCCTAGATCAGCTGAAATCCCTCCACATAAAGAATATATATTTAAACACAGCACACGTCCATCATTGTGACCCACTGCGCCCTCATGTACACATCACTCACCAAACCCTTGCCATTCACACACAGATACTCACACTCAATGTATATTGTGCATGCATACATACTGGGGGTGAATAAATTGTGATATCTTTTAGCACATTTTCAATAATTTTCAAAAAGGGTGTGACTGCTAGAGTCAATGAGTTATGTAAAAGAAATATTACAGTAGGGGACAATCACCAATTGGTCTTTTCATCCTTAACCCCTTCTGGTCTACCTCAAATCCTCACCCATCAACCTATTTTCTCCCCTTTTCGTGCTTGAAATTAACTTGAATTCTTCCACCTTTATTATTTCATTCATACTGTTTTAAACTCCTAACAACCATATCTAATGTTGAGGGCCCTCTCCAAAATATTCTATCTAAGTTTAGAAATTCCTGAGCATCTCAGTCTACATGAATTCTTAGGGTGTACTTTAAATATTTATTTCAATGATTCATGAAGTTCTCAAGTTATAGCAATTCAGTTGTAAGACCCTGAGGTTATGGCTATGTCTTATATGTATACACTTGGTGCTTAATATAGTACTGCACACATACTAGTTGCTCGGGACATCTATAAGGACAAGCCATGTATGGGAGAGAAATGTCTGGTGTGACCTCCCCCTCTATCATGGTGTGTAATTCTCTGGCCCTTAGCCAAAGGGCCTTTCTTCTTCAGACACCCTCTTGGAGAATAGGTTATTAAAGCCATAAACTCCAAATCATAAATAACTTACTCAAGTCCCAATAAATCTGTATTTCATATGAAGCATGTTATTTTTGACAACAGGCCCAATTCCTTTGGAAATCACGTAGTTAGAAATAAGGGAGGTGTCTTCCACAGAATGACATAATGGTTTCAAATAAGGCTCTTGTCAGTCCTCACTCAAATTATAACACATTAGCCAATCAGATACCACAGTCTTGGTGGCTTTAGCCCTCATAACAGAAAGCTCATTTTCTTTCTCTCTCTTGGGGTTAGAAGTTCCACTGTCCAAAAGCCATTTGTCTTAAAGATTTCATTTTCAACATCAGCAGAGGATTTTTTTTTTAAATGTCATTTTAGCCCTGAACAAGATTGAGATAAATCAGGCTTTTTTTTCTTATTATTATTCTTTTTTGGAATTCCCTGGCCCTGGTGACTTGATAATGGTGACCATGGTGGGGGAGGGCAGGTGCTAAAAGAAGCTACGTTTCCCATAACAAAGTCATACAGGCACACTTAATGTGTCTAGAATATAAACACATTGATGACCAAAGTCCAGAGAATTGAGCTAAGTCTGGGAGAGTGCGTGGGTTTTCTAAATGGACCAGTTACTACCAGTGTTATCATAGTCACCTTACCTCCAGGAGCAATTCACTGGACTTGGATACTGGATTGAGTTTTATACAGTTTGTCTTTGGAAACTGACTGTGAAATGACAACTCTATAATCAGTATAAACATTTAAATGTTCCTAATTTAGTTTATTTTGAAGTATCACAGAACATTTATCTATTCATTCATTGAGGTAACAAGTATTTACTGAGCAGACAGATACTTTGTGACTTCATGAGCAGGTGCTACAGATCCATTGATCGGGGCTGCCCTTTGGTATGCAGGGCTCTGGACAAATACTTTTCCATACAGACCACTTAAGTCACCAACCTCAGCATGTCTGTGGCATCTGGTAACACAATCTCATGCCATTCCCTGAAAGAGATACTACTGGCCAGTGTGAGCTCTTTTCCCCATATTCCCTCCCAGAAATCTGGAACCAGGTAGCCCCAGGACAACTTCATCCACCTAATGGAACTGCTGGCCTGAACTGGTTTTGACACTGGAGGGGGACTTAGAAAATTCCAGGAAGCCACTCCAAAGTATGAGACTGCCAGGTATGCAGGGTTGGGCAGACACCTCTTGCATGGTTCTAGGGTGGTATTGACTTTGGTGACCAAGTCATGATCCCTGCTCTCAAGGAGATTGTGTGAGGAATGTTCTTATGACTCTGCATCCCATGTAACTTAATAAATACACTCAAGTAGCATAGATGCCATGACAATGACATAGGTATGGTAGACTGGGAAGTCAAAAGAAAAGTGGTCTCTATTTGACTTATCTAAGGAGAAGTAAGTAGAAATACACTTATGTGGTTATGAAGTTGGGCGTTGATGATCCTGGGATATTAAGAATGATTTCAGGAATTCTTTAGTTGGATGTGTCATGCTTATCAGGTGTCAATAGAAACATCGGCATTCAGGATTGACCATGTGAAATGGAACACACTGGAAATGAAAGATTAGGATGTAGAGAAAATGGTGTTTGTATTCCAGTCCTGTGTACCTTTTACCAGCTATATGATGCTGGGGGAAGTAAGTTCCTTCAGCCTCAGTTTCCTCGTCTATAAACCAGAAGTAATAGTATTTATTTCACTGGGTGGTATCAAGGATTAAATTACAGATTTATCTGCAAAGCCATGCTCATGGTAGGTCAGATTTATTTTGCTCCAGAGTAAGAGTGATAGTAGAACATATACGAAAAGGAATACAGTATTTCCTCACTTATTGCGAGTATTACGTTCTAGATCACACCCCCTCCCCCACGAAGTAGGAACCTTACATTTATTCTACACTCTTACACCTTTGTAACTTTAACAACATACGTATACAGTGCCACAAAATCCCATGATACAGCGAAAAATCCGCAATAAATAATTAAATATATTTTAAAAATCCCGTGATACAGTGAGGCCGCGATACGTGAACCGCGATATAGAGAGGGACTGCTGTATGTTTTTAAAAAGAAGTTCAGGCTACTAGGCTAAGAGCTTTTCCAAGGAGCTTATGATCTGTAGGCATAACCTCCAGAAGATTATGTTCCGGCTAAACATTAAAGATCAGGTAACACCAAACAGGGTGGGCTTCCAGGCTGAGACACCCATTTCTTAAAAGCACTTTGGGAAATAAACATCTATCTGAGCCTCCAGACTTCCCCAGTATTCTATTTCAGGCTGTGTTTGGACTGAATGCTATTCCCTCTTCAACATTCATACACTGAAATCCTCACCCTCAATGTGATGGTATTAGGAGGTGGGCCGTTGGGAGGTGATCAGGTCACAAGAAAGGAGTCCTCATGAGTGGGATTAGTGCCCTTATAAGAGACACAGAGTTTGCTCTTTCTCTCTGATCTCTGCCCCATGAGGACACAACTAAAAGACGGCTGCCTAAAATCCAGAAAGTGGCTTCTCGCTAGACAGTGAATGGACCTGCCTGCCCCTTGATTCTGAAATTCTCAGCCTCCAGAAAGGGGACAAAGAAATGTTTGTTGTTAAAGCCACCCACTGCCTATAGCAATTTGTTATAGCAGCCGGAATGAAGGCCTCCAAACCTCATTTTAACCTAACAGCACTCAGTTTCTAGGTATAGACCCAGACCCACAGGGATGAAGGTCCCTGTGAACCCGAAGGGGTCAGAGGAACGCTGAGACCATTGTAGTTCTTTCAGGAAATGTCAGAAAAGCTTCCTCGGTGCCTGCCTCTGCCTGTGGAAAGGCTCTGTTTCTGCACTGAGTCATGCTCAAGGCCTCTGTTCATCCACACTGTCCTAGTGACCTAACCTGCTGCTCTACGCAACTCTTGGAGCGCAGCATAGACTAAGTTCGGGGTGGGGGTGGGGAGAAAAGAATGGGAGCTACAGTTGGAAGTCAGGGCTCTGGGGTGGAGTTGAAGTTGTGAGAAGGAGCAAAGAGTCTAGACCGAAACCATTCAGGTGGGAAGAGGGATTGTTTGTCTACAGAGGAGAAGCTAAGCGGACTCAGATGTGCTCCAGGAGACTGGAGGGGACTCGGGGGCGCTGGTGGAGGGAGGGAGATCTCTGGAGATAATATTCCTACTCTAGAGTTTGCCTCGAGGTCCTGAGCTCCCCAAGACTGCACCTCAGCAGAAAAGTAGGAAGAAGCCTTCTTTTGAGCACTTCTTGGTTTTGTAGTTGGAAGCCCGCGAGCAAAGGACTAGGAAATTAGAAGGAATATTTTTGCACACTTGTATAGAAGGGGCCACTGTTTTGGAATAGAAACATCCTGTTATAATAAGTCTGCAGAGAGAAACAGATGGAAGAAGATAAGTATCAGGTTCTCGCCTCCAATTCTGTCAGCCAAGAGAGAAGGAAATTGGAGCTGTTAGTTGTGGAGGCTTCCTCAAATGCTGGCCGGCACAAGATTTTGTGGTTGAGTTACTTCCCTTTTTATCAGAGACCCTCCATTTCCTAGGATGCAAATACTCTGGAAGAGTAAACCCCTTTAAAAGAAAACAAAGGAAGCTATCATTTTTATTGAATGGCTCCACGGGACTGATTTGCATTTAATGTTCATACAAACCTTGAGGCAGGGATTAGTACCGTCCCTGTTTTTCACAAGGAGCGGTCTGAATGCTGGAGTGACATATCTCATATCATACAAGCTTTAAGGGCCCTGGCTCAGGACTGCTGAATGTCTGCATCCATGCTCACCACTGGTACGACAACCTTTCAGGCTCTGCGCTCACATTTCCCAAATCAAAAGACACAAGAAAAGGAGAAAGGATATAAATCTGTAGATGAAGCCTCAAGATGGACCCAGATCAACAAAGCCCATGATCATCATCAAGTCTGGTGTCAACTCACGAGATATGGGAAGTTCGAGGACCAGCAGACAACCTGGGGCCTTACCCCTGTCACTGAGCCTCCCTGGTGGTAACTTCATGTCATAAGAACCACCCCGGTGGGAAGCCTGAAGTCTCAGCAAACTAAAAGTTGCAGGATGGCTGCACCCTTTATGGGGTCTTTGAGCTCTAAGTCCTTGTGGTCCTCTGTCTATGTGCCTTTGCAAAAGTGTGGTGATGGGCCGGGTAGAGTTAGTTGATAAGTTCAACTACATTTGTGTGTATGTGTGCATGCATGTGTGCGTGTGCGTGTGTGTGTTTGTGTGCAATATCAAAGCTCTACATTCAGAACAGGGCCTTTAAGAAACACTGAACTTGGGGGTACGAATGACTAAAGGGTGACAAAAGCAAGCATGAGGGAAGATACTTATTCGTTCTCAGGACTACCAAATAGCGTAAGGCCTATTGGATTTCTTGTTCATGTTTCTGTTACGTTATGAAGAGGTGGTGGCCGGGGCTCTGTTAGATATCTTGGGCCATGAGGACAAAGGCCACGCCCTCAGTACTGTAGAGTAATGTTTGGGATGGAGTCTGGTTCCCAAGGGATTGTGACACCATCGCACCAGCGCTGGACTGCTCCAGGCTCTCTTCCCACCCACCCCCACCCCCCACCCTCCAACTAGATTCTATACAGCTCCACCCGGGGCTTGCCTTGCATCGTACCTATATTACTAGATTTAAACTTCTGTTGTTTTGCCTGGCTGCCCCTATGAAGCCAAGCTGTCCCAGAAGCTTGGGGCTATCAAAGCCACATGCCTCTTGTGGCTCACAAGGTGCCTGCTATACAAAAATGTTCATTGAACAAGTAAATAAATGAGTAAATAACTGAGTTAAAGAAAGTTTTGTCATGAGGACAGAGAAGCACCATAGCATGAGAGGTGTTCTAGCTAGTAGAATCCTGTCAGGGACAGCTGCAAAAAACAGACCATTTTGGGTAAATTTTGGGCCAAATTCATGAGTTAAGGGGCCTTCCATACTGAAGCCAAACCCTCCCCTCTGGCCCTGCAAATAGACAGCAAAAGATGGATGATGGCACTGACTCATTCTGGAATGTGAGACTTTGGGAAGGCCAATCAGGGCCTGAGGACTAGCGAGTGACGAGCGGAAGCCACCTGCGACAGCTGCTACTTCTCCCCTCTCCTTGCCACCACTCTGCCCAGGGCTGGCCCACCCCTACCTGCATCCTGCCCTCTCTGGCCACGACTGAGGCTCTCAGAAGCACCCTCCCTCCTTCCCAGCTCTGGAAGGCCCGGATGAGGATCTGTCTGTGCCTCCCCTCCGCGCGTCCCCCGGGGGCCTTAGTCAGCCTGTGTAGGCGTTGTTTATCTTCTCATCCATCTCTCAATCCAGGACACCGTCCGTTAAGTGATACAGGATGGCGGGGAGGCTGCTGCCACAGTCAGAGTGTTTTCTTTCCTTCACACCTCTTTTCCCTTGACCTTTGGTCTCCTTGGCCTTTCCCTCTGAATTTCTTGCCATGGACCTCTCACCACGTGTCTCTCCCTGGCTGCTCCCCGAGAGTCCTGAGCTATGGAAACGTCTTTGGTGCATCCCTAGAGGACTGACTGTTCCTCATCTCCTTTTCCCATGACAACTGAGGTGCAAGACCCTTCTTTCCCTCTAAGAGCTCCAGGCCTCCTATCAGTTCTGAGCCTCAATGCACCAACTCATGAAATGGGATTGCGAAGGCTGCCATCATGGAGGGCTGGATGTAAGGCATATGCAGTGGACGAGGTAGATTGAAAGGCCATAGAAGCTACGTCACAATGAGAAGACAGAGGAGGGATTTTTTTTTATTTGCAGTTACAGGTGAGAAGAGGCAGCGAGGGCTGGGGTGCACAGAAGCCAGTTCTCTTCCACTCACCGCTGTAGACCCCGCTTCATCTCTGCTCCCTTCTCCCCCTCCATTCTGCTTCCCATTGGTCTGTTCTTTCCCATTTCTAGCCACCCTAAAGGTGTTCTTGGAGGGCCGGCCACGGCATGCTCTGCGCTGGGTGCACTGCCCTGTCTTCCCTTCTACCAGCTGTGGCCAGCAAGATGCAGAGAACTGGAGCAGTGCCCCCCCCCCACACCCACACTGCAATGACCCCGAGGGCTCGCCACCAGGGATGGAGGCCAACCAGAGGCAGTGAACTGAACTCCTGACCTCGCAATTCTTCTGCCTTCAGTAATATGATAGCTCCATATTTTTTCCTAGACAATTCTCTAATTTTTATTTTTCTTCCCTTCTCTTGCTGGCTCACAGAAGTCTCCCAACCTGTGCCCAGCAGAGATGGAAGAAATGACCCTATGCTCCACCCAATGGGCCCCTTGTGCCCCTGTGCTTCATCCAATCGTGGGTCCAGGGCAGAATGGGTTTTGAAACCTGTTTTGAATGGTGGACTCTCTGACCCAAGAACTATCAAAAGAAATTGATATCAACAGTTGACAAAGTTGAGGGGAAGCACAAAGGGGACAAATCTCTACTGAGCAAAACTCACCCTCAATCATGCCACTTCTCTTCCCCAGTCTGGATCTAGCTTTTCAGAATGCCCCATTACTCCCAGTTACATGTTTGGGGACATAAGGCAGCAGCATTGACCTTCAGGGACATTTAATTAGGACAAAACTTTATCTATAATCTTCCTGTCCTCACTTTTCCATCAATAAAAAGGTAGCCTATGACTGAAAATGCAACCAAGTTATTACAAAGCCAAGTGCTAGGGCATTTGTTTTCTGTGGTCCCTGAAAACCAAGTTCTCTGCCCTCTCAGACTCACGAGCATGGGAGGCGGGGGAGCAGAGCTGTCTGCAAGGAAGTCCCTGGCTTGGAGCCCCTGAAATTCCAGCAGTATGCGTTTATGTTCTATATCTCTCTTCCTGTTTGGCATGCTTTCAGTTTCTCAAGGTATTTTCTTCAAATAAATTGTGAAAAAAAATTCACTTTGCAAATTTTAACAACTAGATATTGAATCCTTAGTGTGTTTGAAAGCAAGTGTTTTAAATCAAGGCTTTGAGTGGATAATAGTTTATAGACTCGCCTTTTCCCCACTTGCCTTTCACAAAACTCTCTTCAATTTCCTATGAAAAGCTGGGAAAGTAAACATCAGCATATTCATTTAATTTCCCTTTGGCTCACCGGGACTTGTTTCTAGAAACATCTTTGATTCCCTCTGACAATTCTACTATCTTTCTATTTCCCTAATCTGACATCATCCCTGAACGTCCCCTCCTAGCCATCTCAGTTTACGTAATTACATTTTCAATTTGTCTTTACCAGTATCTTAACTCCCCTTCTGGTAACGTATGTAAGATGATGATGATGATGATGATGATGACGACGGTGGTGGTGAGGGGATTGAGGAAAGAGATAAAGGGGGAGGAGGAAAGCAAAGGGAAATGAGGGGAAACTTTGTTCTTTTAAAACTCTGCCTTCAACCTAAGAGGACATGTGGACCTGTTATTAACTTGGCATGCCTACTTACACAGGACTACATAAATTTACAGGGCTCATAAGTAAGTCTATGAGTTGCTGTCTGTTGGACATTTATGCAGCCCCCAGATTCTTCCTCAGGATCCTCATTTTCCTCCTCCACTTGTCTTTGCAGAAAAGAGAGGCTTCTCCAATTTCTAGGAGGGGCAATCCTGTCTTTGAGAAGACTCGGTCATTTCTGGGAACTGACTCCTCTCACACCCTCTTCTGTGAGTTGAAAGATTTGATATGATGTTCTCTGTGCTCCTTTGAATGAACCTGTGAAAGGTTAATGTATTGAGAGATCATAACACGTTAACTGAGCTGATGTCACAGGGGACCAAAGAGGGAAGCAAGCTCTGACATATGCTTTAGAGTCATGGATGGTGTGGGGGAAGAAGCATTAGAAACAGAGAAAGAGGCTTAGAATATTAAGCGAAGCATTAGCTACTCCTGAAGAGATTGCTATCCTTCCATTTCTCAGTGCTCTTGAATGTGCCCTTGGAATCTCCTGTGGTGTGTCCTGTGTTCCTTAATGTAAATTGTACAGTGTGAGCAGCTACAGCATCATGACTGGGGGTTGTCACATATCTCAAAGGCAGCCCTCACGGCCAGTCATAGTGGTAATGCCATTGGAATTTAGCATCAATGGCTTTTAAGAATATGGCCTCTTTGAGGAAGATAAATAATTGGTAAATGGCAAGGTGCTGATTTTGCAATATGGGCAAGTGCCCATCTGGATGTAAGAAAATAAATACACTCCCTCTTGCTAAAATCAGCCTTCCCTCGATAAAGGAAGAGTTGGATTGCAGAACTCCAAAGCAGGGTTTCTGATACCCTAAGCATTCCTTTAGCCTTACCCATTGTATGGAGTCCTCCCCTGTCCATGCTGGATCTGCTTTAGACTTGTGATGAAAGAGGAGAACATTGACTTTCTATACTAGGTTATTAGGTAAGTGTGGCCTATGGATGGAGGAGGTGCCTGAGTTTCCATAATGGGGTACATTTATATTTTAGGCATAAGCCGACATCTCCGTACTATCTTCTAGTTTTAAGATGGTATAGAGTCACACCTTTCCAATCTTCCGTGAATCTGAAAATTGAAAATTTTACATTTAAGCATAGTAAATACAGGGCTATATTTTAGTCATTTCTATGCCCCCACAGTGACCAACATAGAACTACACAGGCAGCAGAGACTTTGTAGGGAAGGAATCATGTGTTGGTTTTGATCATGAGGATCATGATAATAATGATCAGAATGAAGATAAACGATACAAACTAGTAAAATGTTTTTCAATGGCTGCTATGTAAGGAGATTATGTGACACTAGCTATCTTGCTGCTTTCGAACCTGAGAACCACGTCAGGGTAATAAAACATTTCAGTGCCAGAGTGTGAGCCAAGGGAGCGTGGAGACGGTGTTTTATTCGTTCTCTGCATTTCCAGCCCTTATCATGGGACCTTTCAAGAAATAATATGTTTAGTGTTGTTGTATACAGCAGTCCTTCTCTATATTGCGGTTCACTTATCGTGGCCTCACTGTATGGCGGGATTTTAAAAAATATTATATTTAATTATTTATCGTGGATTTTTCCTTATATTGCGGGATTTTGTGGTACTGTATACATATGTTGTTAAAGTTACGTAGGTTTAAGAGTGTAGAATAAATGTAAGGTTTCTACTTTGTGGGGGGAGAGAGTCTAGAACGTAATACCCATGATAAGTGAGGGAACACTTCGTGCACAGAGACCATGTAAACCTTTATCACAAAGCAGCAAACCGACCACTTGTTATAGTATGTCCTGGAGAAGTAGTCAAGCAGAGAGTTTCTGCTCTCTTGCAAACAGTTTTTAAAAAGAAAGGCAAACAAAAGTCTCGTTAATAAAAAAGTAAATAATATAAATTTCAAATAATAAAAGTACTCAAAAAAAAAAAAAAAGAAAGAGAAAACAGGATGATGAGATTAATAGCAATGGATGCTGAGGGAGGAGCTATTTAGCTTTTGGAATCTGAAAAGGTCTCTCTTAAAGAGGGAAACTTAGACTTGAGACTGAAATGATTAGTTAGAGGCAAGAATGTATTAGATTGTTTCATGCTCACAACAGCCCTATTGGGTAGATATTGCCCCATTTTATATGGGAAGAGGTCAAATCACACAATTATAAATGGCCCACAAAAATCTGTTCAACTCCAACCTTTGCATGTCTACACATGAGATCAGTCTTTTGAGGAGGAAAAAGAGAGTGGAACAAGGATCTTATGCATTTAGTCAATTTTATAAACATATTTCTAGATGTATGTTACTGGCCTACATACTGGGTACTTTTATACCCTTAATGAAATTCTTAATATTGATACACATCACAAAATTATCTTACTCAATGTAGTTTTTTTTTTTTTTTTCTTTAAAGTCAAAATAAAGCGATCATTATAAACACAGTGCACAGATATATCTGGGAAAGAGTCAGGAAAGCCAGTCCCAGGGACCCCTCTGCCACCAGGTTTCTCCAGGACCATGGGCAAATCACTTTTTCCATCTGAACTTCATTCAGTGTCTGTACCTGAAAATGAATATGACAATTCCCCAACTATTTCACGGAAAGTAAGACTCTAATGTCATAACGAATCTGGTAGTATTTTGAAAAACATAAATACTCTTGACTGTATGATTTTTGACAATCATTAAGGAAATACAAAATATCTTCATGTTCTTTTTCTTACCAAGGCCAAGACTTCTTGTACAGAGTAGAGGCTGAAAAATGTTGGGAACATATCAACAGAGTTAAGTCTGCCTTCTAAAACTAGGCAGTCAAACTAAGTTTACAATTGAATTATCATTCATGCCCAAGGAATACTTGACTTAATTATCCAAGTGGCTATTTTGTTCTAAGTAGTTGAAGTCTTTCCACAATTTTCCCATTTTTTTGGCCTAGTGTGGGTTTGTTATGAGTCTAGCCTTGGAGATTGCTATCTTATCTCCATCAAGATATTTGTCCTAGAAGAAAGTTTTGTATTGGATCTGTTGCTGAGACCTTGGTATTTGCTTTCTCAGGCTTCTCCCCAAGAAGTTCTTGCTGTAAGGGAAACTTCTGTTTTTTTTTTCATGTTCCTTAATAAATATATTATTATTGATACGAGTCACAATAATCCTACTTTTTTACGTCCACAGTGCTTCTGAAGCATAAGAACTGCCTTCACACACCTTTTCTTCACTAATCTTCATCACAAATCAATGCTCTAGGTTTTAATTCTGTTTCAGAGATAATAAGGAGAAGCTCAGAGAGGGAAAGGGACGTAGTTAAGGTGGCTCAGCGAGGATGGGTGGAGCGTGGCCTCAGACCCAAGGCCGCCCTCTCCTGCGCATCCTGCATCCAACCCCCACACATGCTGATGTGGAAAGAGGCTGGCCCTTGCTGGATGTTAAGCAAACATTATTACATTAATATCTTTAAGTATCTTAATTAGGTCTTGCAGAAAGGAAAAGAAATGATTTGGTCCCCGAAACAGCTGGAGGATTCCAACTCCAAAGAGTGAGTCTGTTTCAGATCACTAAATAGGGTGGTGGCTCCGTTTGGCCAGGAAAATTCAACATAAATGATGAGCCATGTGTAGCAGGAGACGTTTGAATAAAGCCCCCGGCTTGTGAGGAAATGTGACTGTATGTGGTATGTGCACCCAACACCTACAGCAAACACTCCCACGGCCACCAGTGTTGGATTCAATTAAACATTAAATTCATCATCTTTAGCAAGGAAAGAGAACAGCAAACAGTTGCTCTCTCATGGCTAAACACCCCTCGGATTTGCTGGCCTTTGATTTATTGGAAGAAACCTGCTGGGAAGAACATACTGTGTAGCTGATTAATGTCAGCTTCTGTCATCAGTTTCCACTTAGATTCTTGGCCAGCCCTGACATCTCCTCCCTGAAGGATCCAGAAGAATTTGAGGGCTGATCCAAGAGCTTTACTGGCATGGGATTTGCAGAATGCGGTGTTTGCAAAATAAGGAAGATGAATGGAAGTGGAATCCCATATTCTCCACTGGACTTGTTTCTTTAATTCTTCTCTCCAGAGGCCCCGCTCCATGCCAGGACCACACCAGCATGGGGACTGGGGAGAGTGTGTTCCCAGGCTCCGGGGCAGATGTCTTGCATTTCCTGTGCTGCCTCCTCTGGGCTTGCCAGACCGGGAAGGGGTCCGGGGAGGGAGGCAGTGCACAGTCACCATCAGAACCCTCCGCGGCACCCTCCAATGAGCCTGTGCAAGTGTGGGCACACGAGGACAGACCCCACCACTGCCTGGCTGAGGACAGGAGTCGACCTGCCGCTGCTCAGGTCGTGCCCAGGTGCCGCATGTTTCACAGAGTCACGTCGCACTGTTCCCCCAACAATAAGCCACGATTCAATGGCATTATGTTTACAGCAAGCACAATCTCTGTATGTGTTCTTTTTGGTTTTCCAGTGGAGAAAAAGCCCACTCTTTGATTTCTTTAAAAAAGGCTACCTTCTCTTCTCCCCTCTGGTGTGCAAAGGGGCTGGAAGGAGGTGGCAATATAAACAGACTCTAAACTCTTTTCTCCCTGAACTGAGAGAGAGAGAGAGAGAGAGAGAGAGAGAGAGAGAGAGAGAGAGAGAGAGAGAGAGAGAAAGAAAGAAAGAAGATTTCAAATAAGAAATAAATATCTGGGTGTCTATTGATGTTTAACAAATCATCACAGAACCTAGGGGAGTAAAATAACAACACTCATTTTCTTCTATCTCACTATTTTCAATGGCTAGGGATTTGGGGAGAGACAGGGAGACAGTTCTGGCCCTGGATATCACATGCAATTAAATTCAGGAGCTGGAAAAGCAGGGGTTGAGGTGAAGCCATGGGAGGCTTGCTGGAGCATTATATCCCCCCCCCCCCCCCCATATAGTCTCAGGGTCTTTCAATGCGATCTCTCCACATGGGCTCATTTGGGCATCCTCACACCATGGCAGCCTCTGGAAAGTCAAAGTGCTTACACGGTAACTGAAGGCTTCTCGAGTGAGTATTCTAGTGGGTTCAATTATTGTGCTATTTTTAGTATGCTCAGATGTGAAGATACCCAAAGGGCTTTAAGATTATTTTTAAAGGCTAAGGTTGCTTACCAACCAATCATAAAGATCAGGTAGGAGCTTGGACCAAATTACTCCTACATTCCTTCTCACATCCATTGGTCTAGAATTCTGTGGGGGTAATGTTGCTGGGTGTGTCATCCTAAAAGTAAGACAATAAGGACTTTGTTGATGCTCACTGACAGGCCAGGCATTATTCTATATACTTGTCATGCCCTAAATATTTTAATTATTAAAAATATTCTAGAGATTAGTACTATATTTTTCCCCTTTCCAGATGAGAAAAGAGACATAAAGAAAGGTTGAGCAACTTGTCCATAGCCAGATAGCTGGTAGGTGGCAGACCCGGAATTTGAACCCAGGCAGTCTGATTCAAGAGGTCACCCTCATAGGCATTATACTAACCTGCCTCCCCCAAAGAATTCCCAGTCCAGTGGCTTCACACTTAAGTCACAGAGGACTTTCTGCATATTTGTTCTCTTCCTGGACAAGTGGAAAGGCCCCTTAGGCAAGCAACTGGCTGTCTACATGAAAAAAACGAGCAACACGTGACAGGATCTCAGGAAGGACCACAGGCCAAGGCCATAGGATAACAGGAGGAGAGAACTGGGAGCAGGTAGACTTTTAGGAAAGGCTTCCTGTTGAAGGAAGGGACATAGATGGACTCGTAAGAACAGATAGAAGCTAGAACACCAGAAAGATGGAGTTGACAATCTAGATGGTAGGAGGAGCTGTTTTTGCCCATGATTGGCAACATGGCTAGTTCCAGCCCTGAACAAGGGATTCTTCCTGTGATACGACTGCATTGGCTTTTGGGGGGGCCTGACCACTAGGTCATCACCTTGAGGAAGAAAAGAGAACAGGACTTCTCCTGGAGGATGAGTCAAGGATGATGTACCTCCAGCATCTGGGGCACCTAGGTGTCTCGCATCCCCAGACTCGCCTCAGCCCCAGAGAACTCCCCACATCCCATGAGGTGCAGCATCCTGCAGGAAGAGTGATCATGACAGCAGTGCCTCAAAAAAACAAAACAAACAAACAAACAAAAAAAAACCTGACACTATTTTCTGTCTTCACCCACAGCTGCCCAATTTAGAGCCCAGCCCTGGCTTAGTGGCCACAGTGGGGCCAAGGGTTATGAAAGTGAAGACAGAATAGAATATGGAAGGATTCTCATTGCCCTCAGATGTGCAGCAGGAGCCATGCCGGCCTTATTCACTAACGTGTCCCCTGTAAGTGACATGGGATCGATCCATTTGCATGTGTTCAATTAAATGAATGAGTGAACGAACTGTTGAATACATGAATGAATTTGTGTGGGTGCTTTTGAAACCAACGCCAGGATTCCAAGCCTTTAGAATGGAGATGGGACGGTTCTCCCCTCCCCTAACGGGCAGTTATTCTGAGGCAAGCCATAGTTCCCCATCCAGAGACCTGGTTTTTTTCTGTGTAGTAAAATCTACACTTCCTATTGGAAGCTCCGACTAAGTGTGTTGCAACACTTAAAATCCCACCCAATGTAACTTCTACTACACTTAATTCTGAGACCTCTTTTCCCAGATACTAAGAACTCAGGTGTGAATCTATCTTGCGGTAAGCTAAATTCTCGAATCATCAATCATAAGCATACAGCTGTAGAAGCTTGTATTTGAATTGTTCTTACACGTGACCAAGAGTAACTGAATGTGATGTTACCTTTGCCAGCGTGTGGCTTAGTATGAGAGTCTCAATAACCAGAAAGCTCATTATCCTTGTGACGAACTGCCCCCTTCTGATAAAGCAGTATTTACTATAAGAGAGGATTTCCCAAAGGGTGCAAGTTGCGATCTCCTGTTGAGAATTGTAAAAGCAAACTTCAGTCATCTCAAAAATAACTTCAAAATGCATTAAGGTCCTGGATAGATAGATAAATAAATAAATAAATAAGTGTGTACCAACCATCTGTAAATAATAATTTTGGGATGAGTTGGGGAAATTAGAAAAACTCCATATGGTCTGAATGTTGATTGATTGAAAGTTTACTGAAATGGAAAAAGGAGACATAATTGACGGGGAAAAAAGTTTGCGAAACAGAATATAGAGCAGGATTTCATTTTTTCTAAGTATAATAGAGTTACTCTAATAATAAATTAAATAATCAATATATGTGCATAATAATAATATACATAATCTGCTGTATTTGGAAGGGTATCCACTGTGTTGTTGACGACAGAGCTGTCTGGGAGGCTAGAAATGTAATGATTCGGTTTATTTTACCCACGTCACTGACTGGGGAACCCAAGCATCTGTACACACCTCAGACCCCCATGACGCAGTCAGGCCTCTTCATGCCCTTACTGTGCCAGTGATAATACCATGTCATGGTTCCTGCTATTCCCTCGGGCAGAACAATCCTTCTTTTTCTCTCTACCTTTCCCTTCAAACCTTACAAAGTTTTCCTGGATCCTCCCCATCAGCCACCCGATTGTTGCTGTGGCTCTCTGTCCGGGTCTCCCCGCATTTCACTCTGCCCGACAGGATGCTAGGTTGCTTACAGAGCCATGGTGTTGCAGAGAGGGCGCGGGTTTAAATCCGGACCGCCAGGTGTCAAGTCCAAGCTATACTTCTGCCCAACGGTTGGATTTTAGGAAAGATGCATATAGTCTCTGTAGTCTCCACATATTCCAAAGGAAGATAATAATACCAGTCTGACCCCGTTTATGAGGCTGCTTTACTAAAGTGGATATAAAAATGCTCTGAGCTGGTAACATGTCCCATGCACACATGTAAGCGATGATGTATGGAATGACAGCCGCAGCTGCAATCACAGACTTATTGGCTGAACGGGAACAATGCTCCCCTCTCTCTGCACCGCAGTTTCTGACCCAGAGCCCAGGTTCTAGCCTGGGCCCCTCAGAGGGGCTTCAGGAGAGCACAGAGCTGCTGATAATCGTATGGACTGCGCCGGGAGGCGCACGTTTCCAGGCTGAGCACTCACAGTTTTCATCAGGTTCTCAGAAAGCTCTGAGACCCAAGGAAAGTTAACTATCCTGAGCCAAAATGCTAATGAAGTTTTTCCCTAGTCAGTTTTTAGAGACAGTTTGTGTTTCTAAGGTCTTTGGTCCAACATGTTCTTGTAAAAGTTACAGAAGTACATTTTGCAAGACCAGAAAGGGACTATCACAGATGAAGAAACTGAATCCTGGAAGGGTGAGGTCAGGTACCAGATGTTAGGAGCTGGCAGGTGAGTCTGGAAGCCTACCAGGGACCCATTGAGAGGGGTAATCAGAGCGTCACAAATCATTTCCTCCTTTGATTTTAAAATCAGGGTGGGGAGGCCAATAGCAAATTCTGAGAAAAGTCCTGCCTTAAAAACAGAAGGCATTTAGTTTAAAAAAAATCTTGACTTGGATTGTGATTTTGTAGGCTCCTGCCTACAGGCACTGTGCTAGAAGCTGGATATTCCACTTGATTATTAAGTGTTGAACTGAATGAATTGAATGAAGGCAGATGCCTGCTGCATATATCACCAGAGCTGCCATGTAGTGTCCATGAGAACAGGCCCCTGCTGGGTAGTTTGCATACATGACCTTCTTTAATTCTCAAAGCAGTCTTGCAAAATAGGTTTATAATCTCTATTTAAAAAGTTAAGGAAGAGATGGCTCAGAGAAGCAATCTGCTCTCTTTGACAAACAGAGGGAAATGTTTCCAAGTCACGTCCCTTCTCACTGGCCTGCTGCCTTCACGTGCTTCTTCCTTGTCATCCTTGCTCTTTTCCTGTTGCCCAACAAAACTGCCCAGTGGTTCTGCCCTGGGAAGGCTACTGGGACCCAAGTCTGTCCAGGTCCTGATAAGTTGGGGTACTGATGCTGCTCTAGATAGAGACTCCAGAAAGGAGGAGCCTGATTGAACTACGGCAGTCGGATTGTGTCTTACTATCCCCGGGTTCACAATTTGGAACTGTTTTTCAGATGTGGCTCGGGAAAACAAACTCAGAGCCGTGGAAGTGAAATGAAGACAGGGACATCCTGTGGACGTCTCCCCTGCCCCTTGACCCAGACAGCTAGCTCAATGCCGCCTCTTGCTCAGGATTGAAAACATGGAGCACAGTTGTCACGGTGGCCGGCAGCAGCCCCAGGGAGGTGGTCTTCCCCGGAGCAGATGCAGTATTCCCTCACTTAGCATGGGTATTACATTCTAGACACCCTGAAAAGTAGGAACCTTACATGTATTCTGCACTCTTAAACCTACGTCACTTTAACAACATACGTATACGGTACCACAAAACCCCGCGATATAGCGAAAAATCCGTGATAAATAATTAAATATAATATTTTTAAAAATCCCACGGTACCGTGAGGCCGCGATAAGTGAACTGCGATACAGAGAGGGACGACTGCACGTCCGAAAGTAACAGACTGGACTGTCTACCCCGTGTCCACCTTGGCCACATCTGAGGCTTGGGGAGAGGATGACAGGACAGAGTGACCTGCGGATCCCTCACCCGACAAGACAGAGGTATGAGTAGGGCCATTACTACTAAGTCGTGGCAAGGCACTGTGAGGTCCAAACGCCTTTGCGGGCAGTCAGCACTTTCGACAGTCTGACTTCAACGCATTTTCTAAACCCACTTGCTCATTCCTCTCCTTCACGAAGTGCTACCACCCTGGCTGAACCGTGAGACCCTAAGGAAACGAGGCCTTCACCAGCTGCAGGTCAGAGCCCCCAGACCTTGAGGGCGCGACAGGCCAATGCCGCAGCCCGTGTCCCCACACTGCCCCCGGACTCACTGCGCGCTCAGGCCCCTGGGCTGCCGTGGCTGCCAGCAAACACCGGATCACTGAGCCGTGAGGCAACTGTGAGCAGGCAGGTGAGGGATCCAGGTCAGTGACAGAGCTGGGAAGGGAACCCAGACACGCTGGGGTGCCGACTCCCAACACAGGGCTCTGTCCCCTTCCCCTGAAGCTTCTTACCAACCGCCCCAGGTGAAGTGAGAACAGTGGGACAGGGTCTGGGATAAGATCAGTTTCTGTTGCTGATCAATGATCTTGTTCACTGGCAGCGGGAGGACATTTCACCTCAGTGTAGTCAACTCGCTGCTAAAAGCAGGTGGAATGCCTTAAATGTCCTTCCAGTCCCTCGGTAGAAGGGATGGTGGGCACTTCCTCCCCGGATGTCACTCCAGAGTTTGGCTTGAAGCAGCAGGTGAGGCGGGAAGGAGAGACCCCTGCACCAATCCCGCACGTTAACCCTTTGTTCTTCTGTTTGTGAGGAATGGTACCTGTTTCCCTAAGTCCCTGAACTGGGGCACAGAACTGAGTTGGACATGAACATCCTCACTCATCCTTCGAACCTGAAATGGAGACTGAGAAGTAACGAGGGAGTTCTTTTGACGTCAACCTCCAAGTGGCCTATTTTCTCACTCCAACCAGAGAATGCACAATGTTAGAGAGATTATTTTTTCCCAAAGACAGTGATGCGTGGTTTATTATTAAAATATAATTTCTTGAAGTAAGTGGTTAGCAGAGCTACTCAGAGAAGTTATTCATTTCCCGCAGTGAGCTGTGATCAGGAACTGACTGTCCAGAATGTCATTCCTTTGTAAGATATGCATTATGTGTAGAAGTGTTGCCTGAAAACTCAAGTACATTGTAAGGAGTAGTGCTTAACTGTGGGCCACGTTCAGGAGGAGTGATTTAGTGGAGTTAGTTTATTGTGTTGCAGAAACACGTGGAAATTGATTAGCGGTCACGCTGACGCCCACATAGTAAAATGCGTATTACATTTTAGGTCCCGTATTAGTCTGGTCACTTCCTTGGCTCACTCTGTTCTATTACATCAGGACACTGATAGACGTGAACAGTAGGGCTACCTTCAGTATCTGCATCCTGCTAATCTACTCCAAGTGGGGTGGGCGACTCCTATTATCTTCGTATCTCAGCCTTGGTACTCTTGCAATTTTGTTGTAAAGACTTTTCTGTACATTGTAAAATGTTTGCCAGTACCCCTGACCTCTGCCCACTAGACAATAGTAGCACACTTCAGTTGTGATAACTAAAAATGTCTTCAGCACTTTCTTGACAATTATTCCCTGGGGTCTGGGGGTATGGAAAAATGGCCCCTGGCTGAGAACCTCTGCTGTAAGGGAGAGCTGTGTCTGTTTAACCAGAGGTCTTTCCAGAGGCAAGAGGTAGACTCAGTGACCTCCAAACTATGTCTTAGCTCTGACATCCCAAAGTTTGTCTAAAGGAAATGTATTTCGTTGTTTATGCATTTTAGTTCCAAGCTGATGTCCAAATGAAAAATTGCTCCATGCCTTTCTTTTTTTGCAATTTACAATGAGTAATGGATGATTTTTAAACTTCCTCCTAACTTATGGGAACAAAAAAATGTACAAAATTTCATTCCTGCAGGGTGACTAGTTGGCTTTAACAGGGTAATGTTTTAACGATCTGCCTAAATAGTGTGCTGTTAAGCAATGAAATAGATACCGGTACACAATTACCTCTGATACAATTATAAAATAACTCTTTTAGCCATTTTCCCTGGATACCCTCACCCCTGATATTCAAGTTTTCCATTTCTTTCAGCCCTGCCCAGGCCTCCCTAAGCCTAAAAAAACATGTCCAGGGGAAAACCATTCTCTCAACAGTGATGCTAAGTCTTCCCTCACCACGATTGTACCCATGATTCTTATATTGCCTCCCACTCAGCTCTAAATGACTAGGCTGAATACGAGCTTCAGATTTCGACAGGCCTGGTTTCTAACAACAGCAACGTCGTTCCCAAGTTGTGTGCCCTTCAGCAAGACATGTAGCCTTTCTGGGTCTAGTTTGTGGCGAATGATTCTCCTTAGTAGGTGAAGGCCAAAGGCCTTGCCCTGGGTGAGAGTATTCAAAGGTTACTCACGTTTAGACTTCCTGCTCTTCTGACCTGGGACCTATTTAGATTCTAAAGGAACACCTGGAGAGATTTTGAACTTGGGGCATTATGAAGATGACAAAAACATTGAGAAGAACTGAGCCCTCATCAGAAGTGAGAGTGGACAAACTTGAGCTTAGATAATAACACGTGCATCACATTTGCATAAAACACCAGGAATTCTAATACAAGCTTTGAGATTCTGCTTCCTGTAATTCCTGTGGGGAGTCCTAGCCAGAGAGTTGGAGGAGCTAAAACTTGCGTGTTTCAGATTTCTTTCACTTACCCTAGGTTTTACTCTTTGTCTGCAATGTTACCTTATTTTCTTGTTACAGCTTGCAGAAAATCTTAAATTTTTTGGCATGGAGTTATACTCATTTTTTTTCTAAGAACTGTCTTTATTGATTGATTTAAATAAAGATTTGCTTCCTTCCAAAAGCTCTACACAGTACCAGCCACTGTCCCATTTTTTTGATTAACCTCAGAATGGTCTATTTATAGGTACTTAGTTCTGTAACTTTCTCTCAAATCTGACCACTCTGCTCTACAACTGGGTTCTCTCTCTCTCTCTCTCTCTCTCTCTCTCTCTCTCTCTCTCTCTCTCTCTCTCTCTCTCTCCACCTCTCCCTCCCTTCCTCCCTCTAGTCCTCACTTTTTTTCTGTTGCTTTTAAATTTGTTTAAAAAGTTTTAAGACAGAAAATAATATATGTCATCAATGCACTCAGGACTCAGAATTAATCGGCATTAATCTATTCCTTCTGGCTGCTTCTTTAATAAAATAAAAATATTACTGAGTAACATAAAAACTTAAATTTACGTGTTTCGAACAATCCTAAAGTTGATACCTCATTGCCTTCCAAAATAAGACACGGACCTTAGAAACCTTTCACTTCCCTCTTATTTTTCCTCTCTGGTCCTCTGTGGTTTTATTCTTGTGCTGTAATTATGTGACACTCCAATGTTAACTTCCCAAATATTACTAATATCCACAGCTGATAAGATTTTGACATACTGCGGTATTTTTACCATCATCTTTTCTGGTATACTTCTTGCTGAATGCCATTCTTTGCTTCTGGGTTTATTTCTCTTCTTCCTTTAAGTACATGATTTAGTGTTTCTTTCAGAGAGAATTTGTGAGTAGTAAACTTGGTCTTATTTCAGGCGCTCCTTTTTAGCCATTTACGTCTTTCCCTTTTCGGGGAGGTGAGGTCAGCTCACACACCTGACCTCCGGCATATTTCCCAAATGCTCTTTTGTATGCCCGAGTTGAACTAGTGATCAATGAAGACCAGTAATGACTAAATATCTTACTCCTGTGGATATTTCTCTCTGTATTGTCTTAAGAAACTATGGTTTGGTTGGGATTAAATCTCCTTCGATTTCAATAACACCTTACACAACATGTCTGCAAAGGAATAAAATCACGTTGCATTAGAGAAAGAGCCCTACTAAGTGCCAAGGTATCTCAGCAAGATTCCCAGGGACCTCTCCTGGGTCCCTGCCCCCCAAGAGCTGGAATGGGACATTCTGCTCGGCCTCGGTCTCTGCCGCCCTCCTCATCCTCCTGTTATTGCTTGCTTCTAGACTACACCCTGTCCCAAGGGAGGCTGATAGTTTGAGTTAGTGCCTTTCTTCCTCTGTCCTTGGAAAGCCTCTACCCTCTGTTAGCCGTTTCAGGGATCAATTGTTCTTTGGCAGAGAAAGAGGCTCCAGGACAGTTGAAGAGTTTCCATGTCTTCTTCCTGCAGCTGCTGACCAGACAGAGCAAGCCAGACCGTGCACCTCCACACGGGAGGGAGAGGAAGCCGGCCGAGCCCTGGGGCTCCAGTGGATTAACTCCCCCAAACACCTGAGCGAACGGGAGGGCGGCTGGGGATGCCGCTTGCCCAGCGGGCCCATCTGGTGAAGACAGACAAACTGTCTTCTCACCCAGCCCTGGAAGCACAGAGGAGTTAACCTGTTTATGGTAAATTGGTCTGTAGGTTTCTGAGGAAGCACGGAGGACACCGAGGAAAGCATCGTTTTTGGTTTAAAAGACAATAAGTTAAATGAAAGAGAATATAAGCTCCTTCTTGATTTTAGTGCTGACATAGCTTTTTCATTTTTTTTTTTTTTTTTTTTTTCACTGTGTGGTTGCCTGTCACTCGCGCCCCCAACTGGGGACCTGATGTGCAACCTAGTCATGTGCCCTGACTGGGAATCGAACCAGCGACACTTGGCTCGCAGGCCGATGCTCAGTCCACTCAGCCACAGAAGCCAGGGCTGTTTTTTCTTATATAGTATATAGTTTGCACTAAAAAAAGAAATTTTAAGAAGAAATTAGGATTTTGTTGATTTTTTTTTCTTCAAAGAGTGTCTTCAGTACCAGTTGTAAAGCCAGATTTGCTTTATGTGTGTCCCGACAAAAAGTTAAACCGGAAGTGTCCTCTGGGAAGGGAGAGATGAAGTCTGATCACCTCTCTCCCGGTTCCCAAGCACTGCACCTGCTTCTCCTCACCGTGTTTTCCCGGGAACATTCTGGATGAAGGGTATGTGCGAGTGTGTGTGACTCAGTGTACTTCCCACTCAGTGGTGAGCTCCGGGCAATCTGACAGCCCCACAGCAGCTCTCTGGGGCTCCTGCTTCCTTCGGGGCAAGGTGCTTCAGCAACCTAAGCCTGGAAAGGAAAGGACCCCCTCGCACAAATACCACTTCTCAATTACAGTGCATTTTCGTTGCCCTCCTTCTCCCTCATAAACACATACAGGTTCGCTTAGAGCACTCTTACGTTCCAGAAGAGAAGATGTTCCTAAGAAAGGAAACTTTGAAAAGTCAACATTGAGTTATCTTTGTCCTGATTGCTGTGAAACTGTTGGTGAGTCATTGTTCTTTTAAAAATGGGGGTGAGAACCTCATGATTAATGAAGGTTTTCTAGACTGGCAGAGGGCCTTACCCAGATGTGAATAAAATTTTCCACCTACAGTCTTGTTTTTAGCATGAAAATAATAGAGAAAGAGGAAAAAATATGCAAGTGCATGCAGATTTTTCTCAAGCTCACTGCTTTAGGACAAACGAAGGATGCGTGTGACCTTGAGTTCCTATCTATCACGTCGCTGGTTTTCAATGATGAAGTCAAACTTTTCTTTTGAACTTGGATTTGACCTTTTGGCATTCGTGAATAGACGGCAAGATAGAAATTATAGTTTTTAGAGCTCTGTAAGTTATATTTTCTAAGAGCGACTTGCAGCATACCCGTCTCTCACGGCTAAATGACAGGCTGCTGTTAGCCCTGGAAATATACTGGACTGGTAACTAACGTCCTCTCACACAGGCCCCAGGCATGGCAGAGGTTGCCCAGGTGACAGTGACAACTTTGGTGTCTAATCTTCATCCAAGGAAGATACCAAATTACATGGCCTTTGTTGAGGAAGGGAAGAGTAGCTTTACCGAGTTGAGTCATTAATGAGAACCCCAGAGTCTATTCTAACTTCCCAGCTGATGACCAAACATACATGAACACGGTGACAAAAGTGGTCCTTTTCTCCATCCCACTTTCTCTTTTAGTCCCTTACACCAGCTGCCACACCCAACCTGACCCGTACACCCATTTTCCTGGGGAAGCCAGTGCTTATCCAGAAATGAACCAATTGCTTTTCACCTTTAATAGAAATACCCTCCCTCCCTCCCTCCCTCCCTTCCTTCTTTCCTCCCTCCCTCCCTCCCTCCCTCCCTTCCTTCCTTCCTTCCTTCCTTCCTTCCTTCCTTCCTTCCTTCCTTTCTTCCTTCTTTTCCTTCTCCTCTCATTTATTGGGAACACTCTACATAATAGACATTACATGCAAAGCAATGTGATTAAAAGAATAAATAAGACTCAATCCCTGTCCCCAAAGGGTTCACAATCTCATGGGGAAGAATGACAGCAGATAATAACACAATGTGCTAAGGTGTGAGAATAGAGTGGTAAGGAATCAAAGAGGAAAGACTTCTGTATCTGACTTCCAGTTGCTCTTTCTGGATTCTTGACACGCATCCCTCCATTTCAGACGTCAGCCCTCCTTTGGCTTGGGGCATTCTCTAACTCTGACATGGACCAGAAACAGACAAATCTTGAAATGAATCAGACCCTTATGGAAAGCTCTCCTCGAAGGAAACTTAAAAAAAAAATCCAACCCTCAAAGTGTTTTGCCCTGAACCCTCCTCCGTCCCCTGGACGAGGACCACTCTCCCACTCAGAGTGGTATCCTATTTGAGTTTGGTAACACAGAGCCAAAATCAGTCTGGTGTTTCTCACTTTACAAAATCTCATCTGTCAAGAGATGCTAAAGGCACCACTCACAATCAACTGTACCCCACGGCCATCCATCCACATTTAAAAACAGACCATTGTTTACCAAGTCCTGTCAACCAAAATCGGGTATTTCTTGCCTTTGTTTGTTTGAGGAAAAAGTTATTTTGTTCTCACTACCACCCGCCCTGCAAAAAAGGAGAAAGTGTTTAAACAAACAAATTTCACAAAATAGTCCTTTTCTTTTGGTTGAGGGAGGACAGGCACTCTTCACTATGGGACATTAAATTGACTTGGTCAATAGAATGAATAAACTACAAGCGCAGATAGCTGCTTTAACCAAACACATATGCTTTCAAACCATCTTTGCAAAGAGTCTACGAGGACTTTAATCGGTTTTCATGATGCTGTGTAGACTATAAAACCATTTTAAATATATTTTATTTAATTCTTACCACAACCGGGTTGTGTACATTTATTTGCGTTTTATGAATAACTATGATGTTCAGCGGAGTTTAAGAACTGCCCAAGGTTACATGGCCAGGGATGGATAGGAAGAAATTAAATTTAGGGTAGCCTGACTCTAAGCTCCATAAGTTTTCTACTGACCCAGTGCCCTTTAGCTACAACCTGCCCTTTTCCCTGGAGTTCGACAACCACAGCCACCTGGAGAGGCAGTGTGGAGCTGGGGACAGAAGGGACAAATGCAGATGTGGGACACCTGCCATTTCAAACTAACTCCACGTTCGCTCACGTGTAGCCTACGGGACTGAGTTGTCCAAAGCTAAGAGCCTTGGATTAGAAGTGCAGTATACAGAATAGTCCATACAGACCCCAATGCCGGTGCCACCAGAGAGAAGGAACCCCAGCCATCAGGAAATACAAAAAAGGCAACTCTGGAAAGAGCAGCCTTGACTTCTTAGGATGTGGTAGAGCTGTTAGAAAGTTCTGGTTTTCCCAAGGCTCTGGTTACCCCTTCCTGCATGCTCCAGAGAATACGATCAACCGACTGTTGTTGGGAGACTATACAGAGCTCACCTATCATGGAAGCCCTCAAAGGTCCATCCTTCAGCTCTCTGTGTGCAGCACAGCAACTTGAAATTAAAAGAAAAAACATTAAAACCCCAACAGATTATTTTAATTTGGGGTTTCTCAACCTCAGCATTATTGGCATTTGGAGAATGGATAATTTTTCACTGTGGGGGCTGTTCTGTGCAGTGAAAAATGGTTAGCATCTGTGGCTTCTGCCCACTAGATTCCAGTAGCACCCCCAGTTGTGACAACCAAAAATGTCTCCAGACATTACTATGTCCCTCTGGGTACAAACCACCCCCTGTTGAGAACCACTGCTTTAATGATTCTCAAGAGAGGACACTGCTTTGCTTTGTTGTTTCGCTTGATAATCTGGAAGACATTAAAAATATCACATGCCTTAGCCGTTGTTCAGGAGGCAGAATTTGGATTCTTTAGAGCTTTCCTGTGGTCTCCTCCCTTGGTTAGAGCAATCAATCAATAGCTAAACTCTTCCATTGTTAGAGGATGTCAAGGTTGTTTTCATTTGCGGGCCTTGGGAACATAAGCTATGGCCATAGATTGTGGAGGGGACATGTGCGAACATGAGCCCCGAGACCAGCCATTTTTAGTTGAGTGATCTTGAAATTCTCTCTCTGGTTGTGTATCACCTTATCTAACCATTTGAAGAGTTGTGGCAAGGATTAACTGAAGCAATACAGATATCTGTCACATATAGGGTTGCCAGATTTAGGAAATAAAGATATGAGGCATTCAGTTAAATCAGAATTCAAGATAAACAACATTTTCTATCATATTTCCTATACAAAATTCAGCGACCTTAGTCACATAGTATAAGTGTCCAATGGTAGCCATTATTACTATGAATTTAGAATTAGGAAACCAGTTGAGAAAACCATGTGCTGCCCCTGTTTTTAAAGTAAGTGCATGCTTAAAACAACTAGGATAAAGGGACATCTAGAATCTTCCTCAAGAGCCAGTTGCAAATACTTCAAATGTTTCACAATCTCTTATTCTTATTTTCCCCCTTCTTATTCAGAAGCTTTACTCGTCAAGCGACATGGAGTCTACTTCACTCTGCTCCTTTGTTATTGATCATATAAGGGTATATATTGATAAATAATAGTAAACAACCTTCCAAGTATTTTGAGATATGAATAACATCAAAGTTCTGATAAGGAGTCAGAAAGGGCTGTGTTCAGACCCTCATCTGCCACCTACTAACAGGCTAAGCATGCAAGGGTTTCATAGTCTCTTTTATCTTAGCTCCCTCATCTGTAGAACAGTATCAGCATGTGTGAAAGTAAAACGAGGTCATGCATTTGAGGAGAACTTTGCAAATAATGCTTGTGACTTAGTTGCTTTTCCTTCTTTCCTTCTGTTTTCCATTCATTTTTACTCAAGATTAGGACATTTTTATTTTTAACCCCTTTAAAAAAAAAGTTGTTGAATTGGCACCTTGTTTTGTTTATCAATTTTCAGATAAATAAATATGGGTTTGGGGGTTAGTCAGATCTGGTTTAAGTCTTGTTCCCTCCTCTTACTAACTGGTTAGTTTGGGGCAAGGTAGTAAGCTTTTCTGAGTTAGTTTCATTCTTTGATGCAGCCCACAAAATATTCACTTGCTGCAAAAATTAAATAGGTCATCTACATGAAGATTCTTTGTAAACTTTAAATCAATATAAAAATGTGGGCCAGAAATACTACTTCTTGTCAAAACAGAATAACTTGTATCTCTGACTTCACAGAATCCCATCATCCAGTTAACTCTTGGTTTGAATGTGAGCTCTGAAGTACAAGAGGCGCAGAAACTTGTAGCTGCCTGTGAAATAGTCATTCTTCACCTCTGTTTTACTAGCAAACACCTGACTTTGTTCAGCGTGGCAACAGGAACAGCTAGAAGATTACATATCTCAGCCTATTGTGCAGCTCTTAGTGGCCAATGAGATATAAATCAAGGCTAGTCAAGGCCCTGAAGGGGTGGACAGATCTTCCCAGAAAGTTCTGGGGCTGATTCAGCTGAGAGATGTGAGAATCTGTGTGTCTCCTTCTTCTTTCCCTCTACCTGGAATGTGGATGACGTGGTTAGAGCTGCAGCTGACATTTTATGACCATAAAGTAAACTTGATATGGAAGCTATATACTAAGTAAAACAGAGAGAGAAAGAGAAAGAGAGTTATATTATTTTTGATAACCTTGAAATGATCATATCCACCCAAATTAGTTACCTTTTCTATTTAATATATAAATAAACAAACAAAATTGATACCTTGCTAAACATTCTGGATTTTCTTATTGTTGGTATTGTTACATGCAGCCAAATATATTCTCAGGCAGTGCATTAAGAAAAGCAAAATACTGTTATATGCGCTTCCTTAATTTCAAGCAAGTTTTGTCTAAGAATTCAGAACATTTGTTCACATAAAAACATGCACATAGATGTTTATAACAGCTTTATTTATAATTGCCAAAACCTGGAAGCAGCCAAGGTGTCCCTAGGTAGGTGAATGAATAAGTAATCTGTGGTGTATCCAGACAATGGGATATTATTTGGCACCAAAAAGAAACGAGCTATCAAACCAAGAAAAGACATGGAGGAACTTAAGATGCATAACACTAAGAAAAAAGCCTATCTGAAAAAGCTGCCTACTGTATGATTCCAACTATGTGACATTCTGAAAAAGGCAAAAGTATGGCGACAACCAGGGGTCAGCGGTTGTCAAGAGTTAGAGGAAAGGTGGGGGGATGAATATGAGGAGCCCCGAGAGTGTTTAGGGCAGTGAAACTATTCTGTGACGCCATAACGGTGGACAGTGTCATTATACATTTGTCCAAGTCCGTGGAATGCACAACACTAATAGTGAACCCTAACATAAACACTCTGGGTGATGTGTCCACGCAGCTCCACTGGCGGTGGGGGGCTGGGGGTGCTGATAATGGAGGAGCCTATTTATGTGCGGAGGCAGGAGACACAGGGGAAATCTCTTTAACTTTCCTCAATTTTGCTTCCAACCTCAAACTGCTCTAAAAATTGTAAGTTCTAGTTGAGAACTCTTTTAAGCAAGGAATCTAGGAAGAAAGACTTTACTTCTTCAGTGCAGATGCTATGAACCCAAGCTACCCCTGACTCCACGAATATCATGTAATTATGTTCCATCTCTTCATTCATATTTGTTTCTCGTCTCTAAGGAATGGTTCTATTGCGTGAAAGTGCCGGGGCCATGACTGAATCTGCTGCTTGTGTTCTCAGTGACATAGGGGGCAGATGAAAGGTTCTCCTTCCCAGTATTATTATGCGCATAATAATGAATGCATAGCCCTACTTCATGCTAGGACTGTGGTATTTCAGCCTCCCTGGTATGCTGTGGTTCCCTCTGCTTTCTGGGAACAACTGTGTAGGTGTTTAAAGAATCTTTCTTCATCTCTGGGTGGGTTATAGAAAGTTGATCATCATGAATTTGTCTCTAATAAATTTTTGTATTGTATGTGGGTAGAATATTATTTTATATATTCAAAGTTTGAATTTTTCTCAAAGTTTTCTAGAAAATTATTACCATAGTTGTATTTTTTATCAATAGCTCTCATTTCCTATTGTTAGCTTATTAACAAGCATTTATTAATCCAAAAATATTATTTTGTATAATCATAGTAGCATTTAGCAGTCACCCTTAAAAATGTTTTAAAATATTAGGAACTAGTCAAATGTGACCAATTACTTATTAAAAATATAATTGTCATCTTTTGTTTTTCTACCTCTTCCAGAAATTATTTAACTATCCCATCATTAGATAAAGCAGGTAATCATACATTAACTATAGCATCAAACTCTTTAATTATAGTTATTATAAAATAGCAATATCCACAGAGTATCTATCTGCGGGCCAGGCCCTGCGCTAAGTGCTTTGCAAATGTAAACTCAATTAACTGTCCTCAGCACAACTCTATTGATTAGTTTAAATTCCCTCCATTTTATAAGAGAAGTGAAAACTTTAATAGCTCTTCATGATTACAAAGTGAGTAAGTTGTAGGAACTAGAGAGATGAACATGGGGCAGGGGTGAAAGTCAGAATTCAAATCCACACCCAATTCCAGAACCCATATATAGCCTTTCTGTTCAAATCCACAACCTCCATTACCCTAATTTCGTGGTGCCTGACATAAAAACAAGCAAAAAGAGTATTTGGCCTCAGCTTCCTCCCCACAAAATCCTAGTCATACTTCTTAGTCACAGAGGAAGGTGCCCAAAGGAAACCATGGCTAGACAACCTCAGATGCAGGAATGGGACACTGATTTCTCATGAAGGCAGTGCGGCCCAGGAGAAAGGGGTGTGTGTTGGGCGTGGGGCATCTTCAGATCATTGGATGAGGAAGCCACTTTCCAAACTTGGGTAAGATAACTTTCCTTTACTGAACCTTTGTTGACTGCATGATGTCTTTTATTTATAAAATCTATTGAATTCACACCCAGGATGTGGAAGAAACTTCCAGATGAAACAATCTAGAGACGAGAGGTAACTTCTGGGACATCGAGTCCTTTGCATGGTTTTTGATATAAATTGAAAAGGAAGTGTTCCTTTTCTTTCCAAATAATGCTTTGGAGAATGTTGCAGGAGTAAATTCTAAACCTAAGGCAAAAATAAATAATATATTTCTCTTGTATTTTTGAAATGCTTAAGAAAAAAACAGGGCACCATCATGTATATTATCCTCACGAACTATTCTAATGCTACAGTAGAGGAGTTACTCTGCCAAGGAATGAGTGGCTTCTTTAAGTTATAGACACAGAAATCAAGAAATGCAAACTTATTGCTGTTTTGGGGACCAATGATTCATTATTATACTCAGGGTGAGTATTTGTGAGCAGTGGTTCTCAACAGAATTCGTGCAGCATAAAAGGGCCAGCATTGTTCCTTTTCGTAAGAGTAAAGGGAATTGTAGCTCTGACTTCTGGGGATCATATCAACCTGAAGTTCATTCTCTCCCTCTCTTTCTCTCTCTCTCTCCCTCTCCATCCCTCCCTCTTTCCATGGGTGTATGTTTAACATCATTTGTAGAAGTGTGACTTTTTATTTTCTTTATTTATTCATATGACTTTTTGCTTTTATTCCAGTCACAGAGTACCTGCTCATGGTTAGACACTGTGTCAGGTCCTGGTTTATCCGGATAGATAAGACATGTCCATCTGTTGTACCTCCCTTGTAGAACTCAAAGTCCAGAGAGGACTCAAATGTGTACTGAAAACTCTAACACAGGAATGAAATATTCATTTCATAATAAAAGTGCATGCACAATGAAGTGGGAGCTTAGAAGGGGAACTGGTCCCCTCAACCTTTCTTTTGAGATAGTGGATAACAAAAAGCGGAGGTCTTACCAACCAAGTCATTTTGACAAGTTTCCCAAATATTTGTTCCTGTCCTGATATCATAGGACCTGAAATGACATCACCAATTGAAAATCACTTAAGAAAGGATTTCTGAAGACTTCACAGAATGGAATAACAGTGGTTAGTTTGGAACCTTTCTTTAGCTGTGGGGAGGAAAAACGTCCAAAATCTTAGCAGCTTCTTTGTTGGAGGCCCACGACTGGATTCTCTTTCTGGGGCCCATTAGTTCTCTGGGCTATGTAGGTAGGGAAAGAAAATATTGACCAGTTAATCGTTAAATAATGAAATTCGCGTCATTGAATTCTGCAAATCTTGCCAGCATAAACTCCTTTCTAGCACCCCCTTTGGATGTGCACACCCAAGTTCACCAAAGATAGGTAGGTTCTCTCACCTCTGCTCTCGAGACCCTACCTCTGCCTTCCCTACGTGTCTCTCAGTTCTCTCATGCACTCCTACATCATTGTTTACCTGCCTCGTCAGCCCTGCTGTGAGACCAGCCCAAGGCCCCGCTGGTGTTCAGGGCCTTTCCCGTAGTGCCAGCATCACCCCTTCGTCTCTCTCTCTCTCTCTCTCTCTCTCTCTCTCTCTCTCTCTCTCTCTCTCTCTCTCACGCTCTCCCTCTCTCATTAGTCAATTAGCATTTTAAATTACACCATCGTTTATCTTGTTCTGCAGTGATTGGCTACCTCAACCATAATTCTATGTTCTTTCAAGGCAAGGATCTACCTTCAAGAACTGTGCATAAAAGGAAGACCGTTTGCCTTTCTTCATGTGACACATACTTAACAAGTAGTTTACTCCTCTGAATGAAAGAATAATGAAGTGCAATATTCACATTCTGGGCAGAGCTGTTCAAAGATCATACTTTAAGAGGCCCACATAATTTACACACATCACAATTAAATGTTGTGCACAAATACATATTTATACATGGATCCCCTACATATACACACATATATGCCTATATATGCATGCATGTATGTATATTTGTAAATATAAATTGAGATCTATGTCACTTAGGTGACATTATGTTCTGATTTACAAATATTTACTTGACTATATTGATTTTAATTTTTCAGTTTTTGTCTTTAGTTTGGAGCGAATACATCTTTGGGGACACCATTTTCATGGGCTGTCGACCTCATTATGAGCTGTAGGCCCTGGGCCTGGGCTTCGAGTGTCTAAGGGACAAAGTAGATGCTGTCAAGTGCTGGATGGGCACAGGGGTGATTCATGACCATCACTCCTGGTTTTGCCCCTACATCCCAGCCTCACTGGGGAGAGAACCTCTCTGGGAAACACTGATTATGTTGACACAGACATTAGGTTACAGCCCTCCCTGCTGTTGCTGTTTCCACTTGTCCTGGTTTTTCCTAGCGTCCTCTTTTGCTCTGAGATCTTCCAGGATTTTTCACACCACTTAGGAGACTTGGAGATGGAAATTTTGAGTAAAATATGTTCACGCGTTTTCATGTTATGCAAGAATAAAAACAAAAAAGCCTCAAACTCAATTTAGGACGGAGTGGGATGGGGTGGAGTAGTGCCCATGCACGAAAAAACTCCAAACTGCTAAATTGCAAAAAGCAAAACTTTCCCTGAGTTCAGTTTTTGGTGTGGGAGATTTTCTGGAGGGATTTTGGAAAAAGTGACGGAATGGTAGAGCAAATGAGAACCACTGACGCGCACCCTTGCCACCACGGACTTTAAGCGGTAGACCCGTTCCATGTTTATGTTGACAAGTGAAGGAAGTCACTGGGACTGGAAATCACTGTTAGTCGTTTCCTAGGGAACCATTAAAGGGTTTATAATGTTATCTCCCAGCTTTCCACTACCAGCACCCCATCCTCTTCAAGACCCTATACCTTGTATAACACTTTCTCTATTGTACATTTTGAATTTTGTTCAAATTAATATTTCAAACTTGATCAAACCTCCAAGACACAATCATAATAACATAGGATGAGCATTTGTGAGCAGAGGTTCTCAGTAAGAATTTGAGGGAAAGAAGTTTTAATGTTCAGGTCAGGGAAGACCATTTAGAATGGCCTTGGGAACAGTCACTAAGCACCATGTAAGCTACAGAGAAATCTCCCCCAGAGCACCCCACCTTCGTTCACGTCTGCTGATAGATGATGCTTAGGGATTTACCTTGTGCTCCCAGTCACTCTTCTTTCACATTAGCTTTTGGTCATTCGCACATATGTTCCACTTTTTATCAAATGCCTCCTGTGTTTCTACTTGGTGGCATTCCTGAGTGAAATGATGAGAAGAGACAAAAGCTGAAAATGTACCTGTAAGGTCTCTTATTCAATCAAGTTGGGGAGTCCAGGTACAAATCCATGAAAACGTGAGTTATAATAAAACAGTGAGAAATGGTACGAGACAAGGCTGCGGAGGGGTCGGGGGAGAGCTGGTGTGGACAATGAGGGCTTTCTTTGTGGAGAGCAGGGAGCCCTACGGGCCACATGACCAGAGCAGTTTCCTGGAGCTGGGAGAAGGGAGAAACATGGGCTAGTTCCCAAAGGAGCCACATTTGCCCATAAGCTCAGTTCGCTTCAGTTCTTTGAGCCTCAGCTTCCCATTTGCAGAGACAATAGATGTGTGTAGAAATATGGAAGATTAATTGAGCAGTGCATGTCAAGTAACTAGTGCAGTTCCCGCTCTAAAGTATGGGCATACTAGTTAGCAGAATTATTGTTATTATTTTCATTTTAACTAGAGGAAATCATGAGTAAAAGGTATCTGTGTATACATCAGCATGTTCTTAAATTATTTCTATATCATCTACGTGTTAGGAGCACGGACTCTCCCCTACCCACTCCATTCATGTGGTCGGCTGAGAGCTGGGTCTAAGCGGTCGGTCCACTTCTGTGCTGGAATTCCAGAAAAACAAAGAATGGCACACACATTATTGCTCACTTTCGTGTGACATCAGCTCATCTCTATATTGTGTTACCCAGAAAGTGGCTGCTATGAAAGTTATGTTACAGTGTGTTGTCTAAAAATTACTGCAGCTCTCTGGCGGAGGAGGGGCAGTAAAAAAATAAATCCCCATACAACGTGAAATTCTGAAAGGTAATGGTATTTCTCTTCTTATCCTGACGATAAAGAAGTGGTTGAAACGGTGAAAAGGCGGTGACATGTCTTATCTGAAAAAGGTGGCAAACCTCACTGAAGAGCATCAGCGAGCGAGAGAGGGAGAGGGAAGGAGAGAGAATGAGAGAGAGGTGGGGGGAGGTGGCTGAGTGTGTTTTTAATTAGCAGCTGCATCAGGGAGGGCTCTTAACTGCTGGAACTGGACATTCTGAGACGTGGTCAGGGGAAAGAAATCAGGTTTCCTCTGTGCCTGAGGGCAAAACATTGGCAGTGCCTTAGAGAAGCAGAGTGCAGGCTCAGGTTTTTAAAATCCAAGGCACCATTGGTTTGGAGTTTATCTAGATCAGAGGTGAAAGGTTGGGGTTCACGTGGAATCTGGTATTTGAAATTTTCATCGCATTGGTAATTTGGAGTGATGGTTCCTTCAATGATCCAGAGGAAAGTATCCAGAATGATTACAACATAGTCAATCATGCAAACAATAAGCAAACCCCAGCAGCTTGGTAACAACTCTAGGGGAGGGTGGAATCTGACATTTGCATTTGTAAAGTCTGTGCTGTTCTCTTCTTTTCTTCCTTCTCCCCTCCCTCTCTCCTTCCTCCCCACCTCCCTTCCTTCTTTGCTCGTAACATTTTTTTATACTGTTAAGATATATATTCAAAGGTGCATAAAATATATATGCAAAGTTTAGTGAATGATTACATTGGTAAAATCTTGTGCAAAACAGCACCCAGGTCAAGAAATAGAGCATTTATGGAATTTTAGAAGCTTTGCATCTGGTTCTACCCAATCACAGCCCTCTTCTCCTCCACCAGGGGTTACCGCTCTAGTAACTGTAATTACATTCACCTCTTTGTTTTCCTGAGGTGCTTTAATGACATTAACGACTGATTCATTTTCAACATTATATTTGGAGATGTAGCTATGTTATTGTTATTATATGTAGCTGATGTTCATTTGTTTTATTTTATTTTTTTGTATAGAATTTCCTAGTATGAATAGACCATGATTCCTTTAATCATTGTACTGTTGGTGAACAGTTGGGTGTTTCCAGTGTGGATTATTATGGATATGTTTATACATGTCTCATGGTATACAAGAGTTTCTCTAGTATGTACAACTAGGAGTAAAAAGGTTAGCTCCTAGGATACATGAATCTTCAACTTTAGGAGATAATGTCAAAATATTTCCCAACAGATTGTACCAGTTTCCTCGTCAACCATCAGTGAATGAAACCTCTCATTATTTGACATCTTACCAATGTTGATATTGTTCAACTCTTTAAATTTTTGACATTCTGTTTTGTATCATGGTTCCAGTACTCATTTTTTTCTGATTACCACTGAGGTTGAATACATTTTCATAAGTGGATTGCCAATTTGGAAAGATCAGTTCCTATCTTTTGACCATTTTTTGAAGTTAGGTTGTCTGTTCTTTTTTTGAGAACTTATGTAATTCTTTATTTACACATTCTGTTTGACAGTTGTATGTGCTGTAGATATGTTTTCTGTTCCATGGCTTAAATTTTCACTCTCTATATTTTTTAAACTATTATATCTTTGGTACATATAAGTTCCTCAGAGAAGGAAAACTCTGATTCCAAAAAACCTCCGCTGCCTTGCGGCATACCTCTTCAGGGGAAAGGCTAAGGGAGTAAACCCCGACAGAAAATCCGGAGCCGGAGTCCCTAAGGCGGTTTGACGTTGTAGTCAACACCGGCAACTCCTGCGGCGCACCTGAAGCCAAGCTGTATTGACTCCGTCTTTCCCTTGGACCCTTCAGCTGCGAAGAGAGGGGGGGTCTGCTGCATGGGCAACAGCAGACCCTCCATATCACCCTGCCCAGGCTCTGTAGCTTCAGCTTCACTGGAGAGGACACTCCAGCGTCATCGCAAGATGTCGATTCAACACGGGAGGAGACAGATACCGTGTCACTCCCGAGTCGGACTGCACAGCCATTCTCGGCGGTGCAGATAGACTCTTAAGAAGCTACACCATCGTCTCTCGAGACGGACGGCTGCCGACGACGATAAGTTCCTATTTTTAATATAGTTAAATTACTACTCTTTTCTTTCATTACTAATATAAATTTTTATCTTCCTTATTCTAAGGCCCTGAAGATATTCTTTTATATAATCTAAAACATTAACATACTTTTATATCTCTTATGTTGATCTTTAAATAACATGCAGTATTTTTATATATAAAACAAGGTGGATATTTCACTTTTTTATGTTTGGTCAATTACTTAGGCATTATTTATTGAAGAGACCATACTTATCTAAACTAAATAAATTTATACTTCTATGGTACCTCAAGAATTGATATGTACATAATTCTTTATCTGAGTTGTATTGACCTATTGATTTACCCTGCATCAATATTATATCTTAATTACTATAGACTCACAAAAGTATTGATTTTCTTTAAAGCAAATACTCTCAATCTGTTATTTTTCTAGATGTATTTTTATTGTTATCCTTTTGCTTTTACATATACATTTTGGAAATGGCTTAACAATTTAAACACACCAAAAAAATGCTTACACACCTCTCTTTTAGGATTTTGTTCGAAAATGCATTGAATCTATAAAACTTTGGGGAAGAATTGGCATCTTTAAAATATTAAGACTTCCAAATATTATTAACACAGTCTAAATTTCTAATTGCTTAAGCCTTCTGCAATAACTTAGCTAAGTTTTATAATTATTTTCATAAAAGTATTGCACAACATTTGCAAGGTTTATTTCTAGATGTTTTATATATTATGATGCTATTATAATTTTATAATTTAAAATTTTCATTTTCTAATGGTTTACTGCAGGTTATATGTATATTTACACAAACACATATGAAATATATGTGGCGAAATGTATATAATAGTGTACTGCAGGTAAATATTTATATTTGATCTCAGCAACTTTTCTTTGTTGTAGAATTGATTTGAAGATTCATTTGTATTTCCTCATATACAATTATTTCACTAGTAAATAATGACAGTTTAATTTTTGTGTGTAATGTTTAACATTTGCATGTCATTCTATTGCTTTATCATACTGTTTATGACATTCAGTACAATGTTAAAAAATAGTGGCCATAGCAGCCATCCTTGTCTTGGTAAGAAGCACAGAGAAGATAATGCTCAGAAACAATCACTAAAAATTATGATATTTATAGCAGGGTTTTTATTACTATAAACCCTCTTTAAAATTAATGATATCTTTGTCAACTTCTATTGGTAAGATTTTTTATTTTTAATTTTATTTATTTATTTTTTTCTGTGTGGTTGCCTCTCACTCGCGCCCCCAACTGGGGACTTGACGTGCAACCTAGTCATGTGCCCTGACTGGGAATCGAACCAGTGACACTTGACTCGCAGGCTGACGCTCAATCCACTGAGCCACAGCAGCCAGGGCTAGATTTTTTAAATAATAAATTATTCTTGTTGAATTGCAGCCAATGCTTGGCTGGTTTGTGGGCTTTTCTGTTGTAGTTGTTTTTGATTCGTTGTCCCATACTTTCCCCCATTGCTCTCCCTGCCCTGTCCACCTCTCCAGGCTCCCACAGTCAGTTCCCAGCCTGCTGTCCATGTCTAAGGGGCATTTATACTAGTTCCTTGACTAGACCTTCCCCATGTTTCCCCATTTCTCCCCCACCCCCCTCCCCCCTTGTCACTGTCAGTCTGTTCCTTGTTTCTATGCCTCTGGTTCTATTTTGCTCATTTGTTTGTGTTCATTAGTTTCTTGTATTAAGTGAGATCATATGGTACATGTCTGTCTTAAAAAATTTTTTGAGGTGGATGGCTCTATCTATTACTGAGGAGGTATGCTCAAATCTTCCTCTAAAATTGTGAATTTACCTATTCTGGTAATTTTGTCAATTTTATCAAAATATATTTCAAAGCTATATTATTGAAAGCTTACAACTTTAGAATTGTTATATTTTTTTCAGTAAATAAAAAATTTCTCTTTATGAAGTAACTTAATTTATATTTTATACATTTTGCCTTATGTTTTACTTTGTCAAATATTAGTATAGCTATACCAGCTTCTTTGGCTCTTCTTTGTATTTTAAGCCATTTGTATCCTTATGGTTTATATATTTCTGTTGTAAGTAGTTGGCATGGGAATACCTTCATGCTACCTAATAACCTTTATTATTTAATTAGAACATTTATTACATTTATATATCATACATAGGTGTTTATTTATTTTAAGATTTTATTTTGTTTAGAGCAGTTTTAGGTTTACGGTAAAATTGAGAGGAAGGCACAGAGATTCCCCATATACCCTCTGTCCCCCTGCACATGCGGTCACCCCCGTTATCAGCATCACTCTCCAGACTGGTACATTTTTCACTAAGGATAAACCTGCATTAGCACATAATCACCCAAAGTCCATTGTCTATCGTAGGGTTCGTTCACTCCCGGTGGGGACACGCAATGGCCTTGGAAGAAAGTACAATAATATATATCTATCATTAGAATATCATTTAGGTGTCTATTCCCAGCCGTATAAATCCCCTGTGCTCTGCCTATTCCTCTCTCCCATCCCACCTCTGGCACCCACAGGTCTTTTCATTGTCTCCGTAGTTTCAGCAAAGGCTTTTCAGTTAGATTTAGAGTTAGATCTTTTATCTAATTTTGGCTTATTTGTTCTCCTGTCATAGTTTTTAGGGGAGGACTTATGATTTTTAAAATAATTTTCCTTTTCTACTTCTATCAGATATAAAGTGCTTCTATGATTTTAGTGACTGCCATCAAAATTACTGCATAAATACTGAACTTGTAGAAGTCTACCATGGGTCAGTATTGTTACCCACTTCCTGCACAAGGCGTGGATTTTAGATCACATTGATTCCCGTTACCTGCTGCGAAACTTGGGTTCATTTCTGTCTTGTAAACTCCACAGACATTAATGCATCTTTTTATACCGACGGTGTTTGTTTAAATATGGTCACATATTTCCACTTTCTCTGTTTTCATTCCAGCTTACATCTGAGACCTTCCAAATAACACTGGTTTCCTTTTTCCTAAAATAACATTTTTTTTTCAGAATTCCCTTTAGTGAGCGTCACCTGGTGTGAAATCTATGTTTTAATTTGCCTGAAAGTGTTTTTATTTTCCCTCATTCCAGAGAGATGTTTTCCTGCCCTCCCTGCCCCCCACAGCCTTAAACACACACCAGTGAAGATGCCATTCTTCCAGTTTTTATTGTTGTTGCTCAGAAGTCAGTAGTTAGTCTGCCGTTTGTTTAAACACAAGACTTCCCCTCACCCTCCGGCTTCTTACCTCTTGGTTTGTGGTATTTGGCTGGTTTTCTACACTGTATTTAGGTTGGATTTTTAAAAATGTAACCTATTTTTGATTCATTGAGTTTCTTTTGTCAGTTCTGCAAAGTTCTATGCTGTTACATGTCCAGATATTTTCTTTTTAGGATCCCATATGTACTCTCCTTCTGGAAGTCTGATTGGTAATAGGTCACTTAATTCTCTATGTCTCATAACGGTCGCATTTCATGTCTCTGCCTCTCTCTGTCCCAGGCTGGACCATTTCTTCTGAACCTGTCTTTACAATTTATTGATGATTTTTTCAGTAGTTTCAAATATGTTGCTAAACCTGATCATTGAGTTTTTTTATTTACAATGTTGTCTCTTTATTTCTAGACTTAGATTTTTTGTGTTAAACCTCTTGTTTTTGACTTCTTGTTTTATAAATATTTTCAAGATTTCTTTTTCTTTTCTGTTTCTTACCCAGGGATCATTGTCCCTTTGATACTTTTGAGTGTGAGCTGTTTTGCTTACCTGTGGGCCTTCTTCAAGGATGGGATAATGGTGCATTCCTCCATAGAGTGCTGACATTTGCTTTTGCAACTTTACCCTCCATGGTTTGGAGATTTTTCAACAGAGGAAATGTGAATTCACATTGCCAGTGTGGGCTAGGTAATAACGTGCAGTTCCGAGTTCTCAAGAGGCTCGCTTTCTCAGCACCAACCAAGACAGCTTTCTCTATGGCTCCTTCAGGGAAGGAAGGACACAGGTTTATTTGGGGCAATCAGACAAAACAGGTTTATTTCCAGTTGAATTCCAGGTTTATGGACATATGTTGCCTATTAGGGTCTCCTCTTGTGTCCTCTACACACTGTCTTTTTTTGGTTTTCCCAATATTCTCAGGGACAAAACAGCTGTGGGACCCCTTTACCTCTTGGGGTCCTGCCTTTACATAGGTTTTGACTAGCTAATCTCTTACTATATTATCAGTTCTTTTGTGTTTTTAATATAAAACATGTATTTTATGTAGTATTTTAGGTACTTTCAAAGGAGAATACATTCAAATAACCTACTACTTAATGTAAAGTTTTCTTATTTCTTGACATGTTAGCTACATTGGAATAACCCCAGCATTGTGGCTTTAGTGACATATGAGGGTCTGGGAGGAAAGAATAGCTTTTTCACATAAATTCCATGGGTTCTATCAGTTAGGATCAGAAAGTAATCCATTCCTTTGATTTTTAAGATAAGTCATAATTTTTTTCTTATAATTTTATAAAAAACAAGATGAAAATGTAAGAAAATTGTTAAACACCAGAGATAATCACTGTTTCACCATTACTATGTATTTTGGCATTTTATAAATACATGTGTGAAAGCTCATAAATGTAAATTGTATACATATATGTATATATGTGTTCTTAATGTTTATATTTATACTATTAGCATTAATATACCTCTATATCTATTTCTCCCTGATTTAGAGATATATATATATATATATTTTTTAGAGATATATATTTAATTCTAAACAAATATATATACATATACATATATACATATATATGTATATATATATCATGGTTCATTTAACCCTTCTCCTATTTCTGTGTTCTTTTAAATTTCTACAGTAATAAAACTTAAATTAGTATCTCAGTATATAAATCTTTGCTCCCCCTTATTTTCTTCTCAAAAATTTTTAGAAGAGGGATTGTTGAGAAAATTTTTTAGATATTTGGAGGCTATTGATATATTCTGGCACAGTAATATTTATTCCAAAGCTAAATGGCAACCTTTCATGATATGCAAATAACAATACCTTAATCTCACCGACGTGAGGCTATCAGAATGAAATGTGACACCTTCCATAAAAGCCAGGCGCTCCCTCGGCGCCAAAAACTTTGCCCACAGTGTCGCTATCACTCCAACTCCGGGTCACATGGTCACACAATTGTCATCAAATAAGTTCAAAGTGATGAGATTTCCAAATGTCTAAATGTCCTGCTTTTCTGCCTCATCCTTTGCTCTTCCCCCTCCTCCCCACTAATGAATCATGTATCTATCATTCTTGCTAAGTAGTTAAATATTAATATGATTTATTTAAATCACTAATTTGTAAATTCTTCCTTCCTATAGCTCAGAGCACTCTTTAGCTTGGAATTCAGTGACCCTTGATTTGTTTAGAATTATTAATACTAGAAAGACTGCATTGCCGATTGCAAAGAATGATGGAGGAAGCCAGCAACCTGGGCTCTTAGGCTCAGCCTCATCCTGACCTGCTGAGCGACGCGGACAAGTCATTCCATCCTGTCATCTGTTCTGGGGGAGCGTATGAAGCTTGTTCTGGTGGCTCCGTGGGGTGGCGGGAATCAGGCTCCATTTGGCTGAGAACATGATCTCAGTGCACCTAGACAGGGTGTACACGTGTGAGGTGCTGTCCACGGGAGGCCAAGCCTACGCTTCTGGGAACACGTTTCTGAGCTGTGTTCCCAGCTGCCTTTTCCTTGGGTTGGTGATCGTGAGCATTGCCCTTGAGGGCTGAGAAGCTCTGTTAGCACGTGAATGTAAGAAGGTGAGAGAGAAATGATAATATTTCTTTCTCCATAGGGAACTTCCAGCATCTCCGAGGAAACAGAATTTCTTTTGATCACAAGAGCAGCAAAGGATATTAACCATGGCGTGCCCACCGGTGAAAGGGGACAAGGGGCCTTACTTGATCACGGAGAATGGGCTGGCAGTGCGTGGGTGTGCTTGTGTGCCATTCACCGGCTGCACAGGCCTGGGGTCCGGCACCGGACCTCCTGTCTTCCACAGAATGCATCGTGACTCCCTACGTCTTCCCAGAGGTAAGGGGAGAACAGACAAGTCTGGAAGCTATGAAACAAAGCAGGTATCGGGGACCATGACAAGGTCCGATATCTACAGGACCAGGCAGAGGAACATGCATGTGTCTGGCAAACAGGAGAGCACATATTGTCTAAAGGAGGATAGTCATTGCTCAGCTGCCACTGTGGCAGCCATATTGGGTAGTGACAAAGTGTGTGTGTGTGTTTGTGTGTGTGTATGTTTGCATGTGCACATGCTTAGCAGTGGGGACGGGCTTGGGCAGTTAGCACATCTAGGGAAGTGTGGAACCAGCCCAAGCAGCGATGAATAATGATGCATTCCCATGCCTGTCTGCATTGAATCCCTCCAGGAGCTGCTTCGGTCTCTCCAGTGCCACCACAGTGCCACCAAGAGTTAATATACTCCACAGGCCTAAATGTGTCTCCCTCTAAGGGTTCGAGGGCAAATCTGTAGAAATAATGTTTCTCACAGCCAAACATATGACTCTTTCAAAGGAACTCCCCAGGTCAACCCTAATGGGGCCAAACAAAATACTCCTGAGCGCTGGACAGGACCTGTGACTGCCAGTTTGAGTCTTCTCTTCCTTAGGAAAGGAAGTCTGTTCAAAATCAGCTTCTAAGGCAATGCTCACTCTTATTTTACTCATCTTGCTTCCTTTCTCTCTCATTTTCTTTTCCTGTTCCTCCTTCTGCTCCTCCTCTGAAGAAAACAAAAATGTCCCTTCCTTCCTCCTGTCCCCTAGTTCTGAAGTCACACCCACCGCAAACCCTGATAGCCTATGCTGAACTGTGTAGGAGGAGAAGGCAGAAGCTGCCTCTTTTAGAGCAGGTAGGACAGGCTAATTTTTTAGCCTAGGACAGAAAGGATAAAGCTAGAAATGATTTGCTCTAGGTGACAAAGTGTCCAAGTCCCTCATATACGTCAGTACTTTAGAAATGATAATCAAGGTCTTTTCAGATTTGCTTTTAGACCTTCCACTCTGAAGATACAGGTACTGACAGCAATCTTGGGGCCCCATTGTCATTTCCTGAAAGAAGGGGAGAGAATCATCCCCACGAGTCCCCTGCAGAGTTGGCCAGAGATTAACACTACCGAGGTGCCACACTGACAGGGGCCTTTGGGATCAGACATTTGTTAGAAACATGGACCGCACCGGAGCTCCCACCCGGGACACCGAGAGACTGCAGGTCAAAATGTCATCTCAGACTTGACCCTCCAACCATTGAGAAAATGTCTCTGGTTAGTGCCAAAGCCAGTCCCATGGAGCCTTGTGGAAGTAGCCTGGCTGAAGCATAAACACACCTCCTTCTCCCAGACACTTGGGGCTCTGTTTACAGATTAAATCTCAGGATGTGTATATTCGATGTTCTTACTCCAGGATATTAATGGTCAAGTGAACTTGTCTGGTGATGGCTCCGTCACATTAATGTCTGATGGACGGTTCAGATGTGAAAGGTGCATGAGCCGTGCTGAGGACTCTGTGTGTGTGCGTCGGGGGCTGCAAGGCTGGAATGTGAGCTTGTTTAGAGTGAACCCAAATGGAGTCGATTTAACCCTGCGGGAGTCATGTCGCCTTAAATACCACAGCCCCAGAAGGAAGGGTCTTGATAAATAAAATGAAATGAGCAAAATATTTGCCTTGTGATTCGCAATCTGACTAAAGGGGTCTAGCAGCATTTCTAGGAAGCTTTATGGGATTTTAAGCTTTATTTCAAAATCTATAGTCAGGTCAGAGCTCAACTGGAAACAAGGCAGGTACCTCAAGCCTATTTAAATCTCATGGAGAGAATTCTCACAGTAGGTGATGGACCTGGGTAGGCTAAGGAGCGATCTCTTGGAGTTCTTGAGCAGTTAGTGAGCATCCACACCTTGTCCATTTCTGAGCTAGGCGGTGAATGGGAGGAACCCATTTTTGATTCTGGAGATTATGCGCAGTCTGATTGGGAGGCAAGACCAGCTCACAGGAAACCAGTGCAGAACCAGGTGGGATGATGAAACCTAATGTCGAGGGATATGGTAGAAGGCACAGCCGGACACTGGAGGACCCAGTAAGATTTGCCAATGTTCTCCTCCAGAAGAGAGTGCACTGGTGGCTTCAAGACAGGAATCTGAGGTGGCCCAACTGGAAGACATAACGGGAGCCATTTTATAGCATTTGAAAGCATTCGGTGTCTTTTCACATATTATCCTGAGTTAGTGTGTGGGATGCCAGGAATGCCTGGAAAAAGAGAGGTTAGAGGCAGTGGACTCCCTCCCTCTCCACCCTGTGCCTGCAGCTAGTGTCTCCTCTTTCGTCTGCCATCCTCTCTCACATCCTCTCCGCAGCCATTTATAGACATGACAGAAGCCTCAGAGCTGCGGAAAGGACAGCTCTGGGGTCCCTTGGTGACTTCTGGTACCCGATTCACACTTACACACCAGCAAACCACATTTTCTAGTGCCTCGGTGAGGACATGGTAAACGCTCCCTGTCTCGCTAAGGACCCTCTGGATTCGGAAAGTCATCCAATCCAAGGTCCTAAAACTGGTAGGAAAAAAAAGAGAAGCAGTTCTGATAAAAATGGTTTAAGTTTAACAAAAATTGTTATTAAAAAACCCCTTCATTTTTCCTGGATCTCACTTTATAATAACTAGTTGAAAGCAAACATTAGATACATGTGTATATTTATACAATTTTAGTCATTTCCAGAATATTTAACTAAATATAGAACTGCTTTCAAAAGATGAGGAACATTATTATTTTTTTTTTTTATGAGAGTGAGGGTCTTTGTTTCATGTACATAGAAGAAAATATCAAAACTATTTCAGCTCTTAAAAAACCATTCCAAAAGGAGCAATGCCCATAAGAGTGGGGGCACTGGCTTGTCGCCCTTTTCAGCAGCCATTAATTCAGCCAGAACCTACTGAGTGCGCCTTTGTGCCAAACACCATGTCAGGTACTAACGAGAGAGAGGTGACTCAGACATGGCCGCTGCCTCTTCAAACTACCTGCTCTTTCGAAGGCTATAGCTGGGCCGCGCTCCGAACAGACATCTTTTTCACAGGACAGAGAGTTCCCCGGGGAAACACGACCCGGCATCTTCCATTCTTTGCTTTCATGACTCATACTAAAAATGCCCAGGCTAGATTGAGTTTGGGGGAAAAAAAAAAAGAAAGGAAAAGAAATAAAAATGAGAAGTAAATACATTTGACAATAAATTTGAGATCATAAACCTTGGGATTCTTTTTATAATACCACGTACTTCAAAATCAGGCAGTATTTTTCATTCGACATGGACTTAAAGGTAGCTCAAAGAAAACATGGGATTAACTTGTAAGTAGTGAGATACGGAGCACGAGCCAAGCTTCCAAATAAACATGTCAGAGGCCTGGTCTAAAAAGAGAACCCAAATAACCTTCTCTTGAAGTTCCTAAGGTCTCGTTTAACGGTTCCCAGGTCACGAGCTCATACGCCAAAAAGAGGTAAACTCCAGTGCAGCGTGGCCGCATTTCGGGAAACAGGTTTTGTGCCTGTGGCCTGTGGTGGCTGGGCCACTGGAGGCCCAGCCGATGCAATGGCTCTCGGATGAGCACTTTTGAAAATGCTTTCGCGCACTTGAGCAAATGGGCAATGCTTTCGGGACTTGGGGGATGTGGGCCTTAGCCAACGTGGACTTGGCTTGCAACCAAACGTCGATGTGTCCAAATCAAAGATGTAGCCTGAATACATTTGTTTTGAGAGGCTGCGTGACCTTGGGCAGCCTACTTCCCTTCCCAGGCTAGGTGTCCTCCCTATGAAACAAGGAGCTTGGATGAGCTGCTCTTCCGAATCCTTCCCAGTACACAGAGGCTCTTCCCCTAGGACTCAACACAGGAAGGCTGGCCTCTGCCCCCAGAAGCTTCCAACTGACAAGAGCAGTAAGGTAGCCAAAGTCCTAGCAGCTCAGCTGCAGGGTGATTTCCATTCATGATCATCTTTCAGGACGCTGGGCCCGGAGGATGAGCAACAACAGCATTATATCATTTCCAGGCAAAGACCTGAGGTCTCTTCTCAGGTCACGTGATTTCTCTTCCAGTTTTACACTTCATCTTTTGCTGCCGCCTCTGACCCAACTCAGTGAATCTCCTGATTCTCATGTACGTGGAGGCACCTGGTACTTTTGTTAAGCATACACATTCCTGGGCCCTGATTCCACTGACCCTCACTGAGCCGATCTGGTCTGGAGCCAGGAACTAGGCTGCTTAACAAGCCCCCGCAAGAGTTCCCGTGGACTATGCTGGGAGAACACTGTTCTAACGCTTCTGAACTTGGGGCACGTCTCCCTCATAGACTTCATCTCCTAGGAGCCAAAGACCCATCTGTCATTGCAACATAACAGAGAGCATAGCAAAAGGGACATGCCAAGTATTCAATCACATCCCATGAGGCCATGAATCCATGAACGAATTAGGCGCACATTAGAGTAGGTCATTATCACCACGGTCGGTCTACCAGACACAGAAGTCACGCAATACTGGAGGAGCTAAGGTGAGCGGGACGGGACGTCCAACGCAGTCTCCAAAGCCACCAGAAACAGTAGGCCGCTCACGAAGGGATGTTTCTCCTCCAGAAAACACATCTGTCCACAGGGAGTCCCTGAGCCTCCACTGTATTTTAAGGTGCATCCCTCAAAATGTCAAAAGTGGGATTAAAGTGTAAATGATGGTCAGTTCCCTGCTGTCCTCCGGGTCCTGTGAGGAGCATTACAGGCCCTGTGGGGATGTGGGACAGCGGGGGAGGGGGAGGGGAGGGGACTGTCTTTAAATGTAACTGAATCGAGAGAGCTCTGGTGTGTCTTGAGGGGATAAAGCAGTTCACAGGCTGCTACTTTTTTGTGACATAGCTTTTATGAGGGGAGAGCCAGAATATTAAGCTCATTGCTTCCAGATGGGAAGGTTGGACAAGACAGAGAGGCCTTGGCTCCGAGAGCCTGGACGCTGTGGTGCGATATGGATGTGACATATTGAAGTAATCGAGATAGAAGATCTGGCTTTAGCCAGGGCTGTCAGATAGATACTTTTTAAAACATTACATGGTTTGTAACAAGGTATTGTGTATCCTCCCAGAAACCCTGCAGCCTGAGTCTCTGGGAAGGCAGTGGGGGGAAAAGTGTGCTTATTTTGCTTGAGTTCCTAAAGCTCCTTTTTATACATGAAGAATTTGGCATCTCCTGGCCAGGAGTGGTTGAGCCAACGGTCCCATGCACTTGTAATGTAGACCGTGCTAGTGACTTGCTAAGTAAGTCCAGGTGCTTGCTCGAGAGGCAGGGTCCTAAGCACTCCCTTATTTAAGCCCCGAAGCAATCATGGCCCAGCGCCTCAAATGAGCCTCAAATCTGTTTAATAAATCATCTGTCTATTTATAGAGTTAATCCAGGGAGAAATCCTTCGGGTTGTCTGGTGGGGCCTCTTCCACCAGAGGGCGCCCATTGCCCACCTCATTCAGTCTGGGCCGCCCTCCCTGCATCGGGGATTTCAGCTCTCCCAGGAGCGCGTTGTCCAGTCCTTGCCTCCCTATGTAACCTCCAGGCCCTGGATACAAGCACAGGGATCAGGGCTGGCTGGGATGGGCAAGAAAACCCAGACCCCTCTGCAGGGTCTCCTTCTCCAAGATCCGCAGCGAGAGTTTTGCTCTGGCAGGGCCTGCCCATGCACACCGGAAAGGGAGAGCAGGTGTTCAGAAATCCCCAGTCTGCAATGTGCCGATTGTCTTGTAATTCTCTTAGTCAGGAGACAGCCCCTTCCTTGGCAAACTTCACACCTGAGAACAGGTCAGGCGTCCCTAGAGACCCACTGTCTGCTTCGCATTTCAAAGGTTGGGAACTGTTAAGCTTGTATTTTGATTAAAATTTTGTATTAGCTTCACCCCGCCGCTTTCGATGTAATTGCTGGATATTTAATTTCAACCCATCATCTGAGGGATGAGGGGAGGAGGTGGCTGATGTGAAACAGCACGCAGGGAAAGGCAGCCAAGTCCAAGTCTGAGTGGAGAGGAGCTCGGGGCTGTGGAAATGTAGGACAGCTAAAATCTCTTTTGTTCTCCAAGGCAGGCTCTGAAACTGACCCCATCAAGGACAGGAGATCTGTCCCTGAGCTTGGAATCGAGATGACAGTTGTTCAGGCTGGCCTCTCTGCTACCTCTGGGGCTTTGGGCAAGTCCCTGAAACTGTTCTGGCTTCAGCCACCTGGTGAGGCTCTGGGGAGAGGAACGCCCACCATTTGCCACTGGCCATAGGGATAGGGGAAGAAAAATAGCAAGTCTTCAGAAAAGCTAGTCTCGAGTCTGTGATAGATATTCGTTTTAATGTCCCAGCTTCAAAGGGACTCAAAGTTCAGGTTACAATGATTTCACTAAAGCAGATAAAAAACAACATCATTTCGCCCATCTTGATCAAACATTAGCCCACCTTGGTCCTTCTATAGGGAGGTGGTCACTTATCCAAACGCTTGTGGGATCCAGGCAGGTCTTGCAAACAGAATGATGAGGGTGTGTCTGGGAGAGAGAGGTGCACACTGAAGATCTATTGACTGAGGGACTGAGAGTGGGTCTGGTATGAGACATAAGGAAATGGGAGGGGGGAACCATGCTAAACTTGAAGGTATATACCCTGTGTTTGATGTTCAAACCATTGTTCTTTAAAACACCACTTTAAATATCTTCTGGCCCAAGGGCTACTGATTTTGTGTCTCTGGATTCACCTTTTTAGAAGGAAGTCCCAAATCTGCCCAGTTAAGCTGGATTTTTAAGATCCTGTCTTCGCTCATAAAAACAGTTCTATCTGTCATTCTACTTACCCACTTTGGATTAAGTAAACCCAGTCACTTTGGAAAGAGTCTGTATAAATGGTACCATAGAGCAGGAAGGATCTCAGCGACATTGTCTCTTGCAGACCTCTCTATGGTGGACAAATGCTGAGCTGATGATCATCCCTGCCTCATCTGCCTCAAAGAAAGCGCCCACCCACAAGTCCACACGGTTAGGATGGAGCTGGACTTCAGTCTCTGAAAATGGGATTTTACTTCCCTGGCTCTCCTTACTCAGGGCTGTCTGTGACAAATGTCACGTGAAAGGGCTTTGTGAATCGCCATGTGCAGAATGAGCACAACGAGTTCATACTATTGATTTGGGGGAGAACCTGGAAGAACAGTCCTCATACTGGTTCAGTACACCCCTTGACTTGCTTGCACTGATGGCATGCTTTTCTCTATAGTTAAAGAAAGTCCTCTATTTATGGGGCCAACCTTTAATTTCCCTAATGTTTCTTACTTGAGTTAATGAGTCCAAAGCTCCTGTTTGCATCTGACCTCTGAACCTTACTGCTCGCCCAGAGCCCTGCTGCCTCCTTAGAATGGATGTGAGGTGATGAGCCCAGCATGGGGGGGGGGGGGACACCTACAGGTGACTCTTTGTGTCCTGCTTCCTCCGTGCTTCCCGCCATGAGTCCCCTTCTCAGTCATCTGCCATTTGCATTTCTGTTGTTTCTGCATTTGCCTGAAGAATATATGGTTGCAGATTCCAATCTTATATTTTAGGTAAATGTGTACCATGATTTCATTCTAGAGCCTAAGGGGATGCACCTAGCGTTACTCATAAGCAGATAAAGTGGGGGGCGGGGGGTCAGGGCAGCTCTTTCTGCCAGAACCCAGCACTGCTCCCTGCTCCGGTGCAGGCAGATGCTTACAGTTATGTTTCCAATAAGAGGCATAGATTTGCACTGCCTAATGATCAAAGTCAAAATGCTAAGCCTGGAATTCGAGGCTCTCCAAATCTGGCAAGATCTCTCTTGCCTTACCCACCCCCACTTCCTTATTAACACTCTGGGTTTCAGGCCCCACAGAGCACCCCCCTTTCCACGAACACGTCCCACATTTTCTCCTGTCAGGCCTTTATGCATACAATTTCTTCTGCCTGAATTTTTTTTTGAAATGTCTGCCTGCTACAATCATGAGCATTTTGAGAGCTCAATGCTTGTGTGCCCCTCGTATTTGCAAAGAGAGGGAGCAGCAAGGTGGAGAGTTTCACCGCCCTCTCCAGGAGAAGGAAAGATGGAGAGATGCCACCAGGCCTCCTCTCCATCTTTCACTCATTCTTCCAAAGGGAAGAGGAGTAACTGGGGCCAGGAAGTAAGCACACTGGCCTCAACCCCTCCCCCCTCCTTGAAGGGCTGCATCTGCCTGGAGGTCGATGGCTTCTTGTCTGGCTCCTACCTGCTCCCGTTGGCCAGGGCTGCGAGCTGCCTTCTAGAAGCAGTGAAGAGGCTCCTCTCTCTGTGCCTGTCCCTCCACAGTAATAGGACTGGCCTGAAGGAGTGATGCTCCTGCAGGAGGCAGAGTGGGCCCGTCTGCCTGCAGACCCAGCCCTGCCCTCACAGGGGTCCCCCACGCTGTAGACTACAATGGGGGGAGGGGGAGATGGTCCATGTTCTCCCATCCAGAGGCAGCAGCAGTGATGCTGATGGTGTTAGCTCCTTATTCTCATTGCATCTCTGTTGCCTACTTGTTTCTGAATCCTGAGGGGGAAGAGAGAAGTTAATTATGTCCTCAAATGTTGAGGCCCAAATACCACATTTTCAAAGAAGTCATCTCTGACTTAACCCTGGCTGGTTTAGCTCAGTGGATTGAGCGTTGGCCTGCGAGCTAAGTGTCGCTGGTTCGATCTTCCAGTCAGGGCACATCAGAGAAGGAAAACTCTGACTCCAAAAAACCTCCGCTGCCTTGCGGCATACCTCTTCAGGGGAAAGGCTAGGGGAGTAAACCCCGACAGAAAATCCGGAGCCGGAGTCCCTAAGGCGGTTTGACGTTGTAGTCAACACCGGCAACTCCTGCGGCGCACCTGAAGCCAAGCTGTATCGACTCCGTCTTTCCCTTGGACCCTTCAGCTGCGAAGAGAGGGGGGGTCTGCTGCATGGGCAACAGCAGACCCTCCATATCACCCTGCCCAGGCTCTGTAGCTTCAGCTCCACTGGAGAGGACACTCCAGCGTCATCGCAAGATGTCGATTCAACATGGGAGGAGACAGATACCGTGTCACTCCCGAGTAGGACTGCACAGCCATTCTCGGCGGTGCGGATAGACTCTTGAGAAGCTACATCATCGTCTCTCGAGACGGACGGCTGCCGCCGCCATCTCTGACTTCCCTTAGGAGGTGCGCTCATCCCCTCCCTTTTTCCTCTTAGCCCATCTCTGATAGAATTTCAATTTTACTTCATTTGCTCTGTTTCTTCAACATGTATTTAGAGGTGTATGGAGAGCTGGAGTTGTCTGGATTTAGATGCGATATAATTTCCTCTGAAAATCCAACTCTAGATATTTGTGTACTATAATGAGAACAGAATTGGACAGAAGGCCTGGAGTTAGGTCTCAGATTGAGATTTATAACATAGTGGGAGCCCGTTAGGTGCCAGGAATAGTGTTTGGTGCTTTCTGAGACACAATCTTAGAGTTGGATAACATCATCTCCTTTTTATAATGATGATGACTGAAGCTCAAAGACAGACACAAAAAATACCAAATACAATAATAAAGGAGCCATGGTCAGTTTAGGGTCACGTAGCCAGTAGTTGGTTGAGCCAGGGCCCCTGACATTGAACGCTCTGCTCCTCATGCCTCAGCACACACGTGATCTCTGTGTCTCTTGAGGTCCCTCTGAAGTGAGAAGGGTAACCGATGAAGTCTATCTCTGGTGACAGAGGTGATAAATGATAAAGACCAAAACAAATGATCCAGGATGCGAGTGTGCAAAAGCTACCATGGAAGGTTAATGCCCGGGGCCTTGCCCACCCCTGGCAGGCTTCGTGGGAGCAGCAGAAGGGATTGGGGCCCAGGAAGACACGTTCTAGGGCAGGCATAGACTGGGAGGGGCATTCTAGGCAGAAGGTCCCCCAGCACCAAGATAGAACAAGGAGGATGAAGAACAAGGAGAGTGAATTTACCCACCCCCCCTGGCCTGACCCAAGGTTGATATCTAGATGAGATGGCAGGTTGAGTTAGAAAGGGCAATTCATTAGGTCTTTACTTGGCAGGACAGTAGTTTTCAACTTAAGATGAACCATAGTATCATCTTTTTGAAAATGCATACCCCTACCGCCCTGACCAACTAAATCAGAATTTCCAGAATGGGTTGAAGCCATTATTATTATTTAACATCCTTCACAGTGACGCAGACAAAAGCTGAAAATCACAGAGAAAAGAAGAAAGGCTATAATGTTGTACTTGAAAGCCCAGCATAGCACATGAGCACAGGAAAACCTAGGGTTGTGAATTGGGAGGTGGAGCAGGATGCATAGGAGAGTGTTTGGGGCCAGCAGGGGGCCCAGGAGGGATCACACATTGAGGACTGGAGGATGCTGGGTAGTGGCTGAGGCACTGACTTAGGTGGGACTGAGCCAGAGCACAGCAATGGCGAGGCCTTGAGGACATCTGTGTGGCCACAGGCCAGAGCAGGCAGATTCTCTGTGGGTGAAAGGCAAGGCAGTTTTCATGCCTAAAAATAAAACGGGCCTCTCCCAACATTGGACTGGACTGGGTGTCATGAAATACTGAAGGGCCGTGACATGCAATTCTAATTTTATGAAAATCACCTTTTTTTTTTAAATACAAAATCAGAAGCAACGTTGCTGGGGGACCATGTCCATATATTGTTTTTTTCGGAATATTATCAATGATCCCAAAGAGCTGTCAGGTGCAAAAGTATTGAGAGAGCGCCTTTCAGGCAGGAGGCCCTGGGGTCTCTGACTCTAGCATCTTCCAGCAAGCAGGGGACAAAACAGGCAACCAAACTCGGAAGGTTCAAAAAATCCCGACGTGTGATTCAACACTCCTGATATTCCCACTTTGGTCTGACCTGGGCCTCTGGATCAATTCCCTCTGATCCTGAAAGAGTTACTGCACCTCAGGGTGGGGGCTGGCTCCCCTTCGTCCCCCTCTGGCAGCTACAGGGCCCATTATCTCATGAACTTTCTCATATCCCTGGGAGATAAGTATTTCCTTATGATAATGATTGTGATTCTCATTTTACAGCCGAGCACGTGCAGAAAGAGGGATGGTCCTGAAAAGAGAGAGACATTTTCTTCCCTTTCTCTGGACTCTGTCAAGTTCAAATCATAAAACGGAAAGCACAGGAAACATCTCTGAGCATTTTCAAACCCGAAGTAGCAGGGAGCAGCTCTGGGAGAAGGCAGACTTGGTGTGGGGGTGCTGTGCTGGGAAGTTTGTGTTCAATTTGCAGGGTGGGGGGCAGGGGCGGGGGCGGTTAGTTCCTTCTGCTTTTCAAATGCCCATAAAAAAGATGGGGTTCCAAGAATAATCTCGGGCAGGCTTCATTTTCCATATGAGGAAATGGAGGTCAGAGAGGGAACTTGTTACAACAAGAGGCGGTGAGGAGACGGGCTGGTCCCGCCCTAGCTACATTTTGGTCCTGCTGTCTTTGCCTAAACTGTTACACAGGCTCCTCCTTAGGCCAGTGTTCTGGGCAGGCAAAGGCACATCCACCGGTAATGCTGCCTCTGCTCAAGGTCATCGTGAGAGCCTGACTGCAGGCTGGACTTATCTGAAGAGTTTGAGAAACATATTGAAATTATCAAGCCTTGGAACGCGGCCTTCATTTGCACTGAGCTTTCACTGCCTTATCGAGTTCCTAGACTTGAACTCCTCAAGGTTCAGGCAGTCAGTTTTATTTGCCTCATCGGAAGCCCTGCAATCGTAGGCTTGTGCCCCCTGGCGCGGGGCGAGGATTCTAGGAGGTGTGGGAGCCACGCTGGCCCCCCAGCCCTCCAACGATTGAGCAGGGAGAGGCATTCCGGGAAAACCCCGTTGGACTGAGCGTGGGCCCCGGGCCTGGCATGGGGAAGGGGCGCAGACTGGGTGGGAAGACAAGCCATCAACACAGAGCTGTGGGCCTGGGTCACAAGGACCAGCGTGCAGTTCAGTACAGGGTGACCCCTTTCTGCACAAGTGATTTATTCCTGGAGACTTCCCATAATTGCAAATTTAAATAATTCAAAACTAATTCCCTCATAGGCATAAAGAAGGAAGGATGCATTTTGAGATTTATAAATGTATAAACACCATAAATAATTTAACTTTCCGTTGCTTTTGAATTTACTTTTAAAACAATAAATACATATTATGCAAGTAAAGTGTTCCAGGAAACTTAGAGATGTTTATTCAATGATGCTTTTTATTTTCTTGGGGTGAGCTCTACTGTTTTCCCAAATCCACCCTAAATCAACTGCTTGAGTTATCCTGGCAGATATCTGGTCTCATAGTATTTTATCACATCTAAGTCTATTTCATAACGTTGTTTTATTATGAGGAATGCTTCTCAGCAGAAGCGCTATCCCCACCACTTAATGCACCCTTGGATGGCATTGATGTAGGACATTTAAAACAATTTAAATTATAGGAGGACAGTTTAGAGAAAAAAATGACAGCAAGAGTTCCCCTCCCCCACCTTTCTGGCTAAACAACAGGGAGCTCAGGTGAGGGCCTCGCATGTGCTCAGGAACTCGGCTCTGCTGGGGGGCCCCGGTGGAAACACAGTTCACGACCAACGCAGCACTGTCGATCATATGCAGTTCTTAATTTTATACATTTTGGAGATTTGAGTTCCTCAACATGTCATCATTTTGCGTGCTCTGTTTAAATTCATCTAACTTTCTGCCATACTGTGCAATGTACAAAATAACGTAAAAGTTCGGGGACGGGAGTGGGGAAAACATATTAGAATCAGGACGAGAACTCACAACTTTTGCTCGTGGACAATTACATATGATTTATTGAGCAACGGCCCTCTAGGCCCATGCCGTTCTTACATTCTTAGCACGTCTGAAACACCCCATGGCCTCCTTCAGGGAAAGCCACTGCTGAGAAAGCATCGTGTTAGGGATCTCATTTTATTCAGTTCTCGTGGCAACACCAGATGCCAGTCTCTTTATGTCAAGTGGACACTGAGTTCTTGCGTCATTTCCTTGAGTCTCTGCTCTCTCTGAAATTGTCGCCCCATGAGCTCTGCTTGCTTTCCTAGTTCCAAATTCCGTTGTTTATCTGCTCAGCTTCTTAAGATTGCCTCTTAGCAATTACCCTCTGCCAGGCTTGTCGGCCGTCCTCCTTGCACCAAAAATGGACAGATCGACCATATACAGCTGTGTTCAGAAACCCGTGCTCATATTCTAGTCCCATAAGCCTTGGCTGCTTTGAGCTCTCTGCTGACTTTTACTTTATCTGCTTTCTTTACAGTTCTCACCTGGAGCAGTGGTCTGGCTACAGCTACTGCCTCATTACTGGAAGTGGAAGTTAATATGTTTCTGAGATTTGTAGATCGAAATCTGGGTCCTTCTTTTGAACAGATGAATGGAATTTACATATATAGTGCATTGCGTTTATTTATAGATGACGTTTTGCTGTTTTCCAATTTTTCACTGTTAAAGTTCATGCTGTAATGACTATTCTTGCCTTGTGTCCATCTTTGAGAATCCCTCTAGAATAGACATATGGAAGTGGGATCGCAGAGCCAGAGAGGATGCTCGTTGTTAATTTCATTGCTTGGTGCCACGTTGCTTTCCAAGGTAGATGGAGTATTTGTGTTTGGCAGTAGCGTTGATAATGCTTGATCGTGAGATCATTTAAGTTCTCCTCATCAAATGGAAATAAATTTGTATTTTGACTTAAGTGAATTATCAAGTTCATTTCATTTTGGGGTTCCTCTTCTGGAAATGCCTACTCACCTCTTTGGTCTACTCTTCAGTTAGGTTTTCAAGCCCCTTGGACCACAGAGCTGACCCACACCACAGTCCTTGCAATTACAAATCTCAAAGGTGACTCCTTCAAACAGGGTATGTGGAAAGCCCGTGTGTGCCTTCATCCCTTCTGATTTTAGTTACTTCTTTCTGCTCTCCTACTCTGTTATCCCAATGCCCCAGCCAAGCTCATTTCTGACCTACTGCAGGAAGGCTTTTCACATGGACCTCCTCCACAAAGAGTGTTCCTTCCTCTGAAAATCTTCATCCACTCTTTTCAGTGTCTGCTGTCATGGTATAGTCTAGACCTTTGTTCAGTCTTCTCACGTCCACCAGATCAACTCGAAGCCCCTTGAGGCCAGGGCACTGGAGTGCTACAGAGCCTAGAAATTGACCTGTCAGACACGTGGACTCTCCCTTTACTAGCCATATAACCTCTCTGCACCTGTTTCTTCATCTGTGAAGACAGCAATCCCAACCTTGTAGAAATATTGTGAAGATTAATGTCTTGACACCTTTATCTACCAAGGTAGATGGGGTGCTTAGAAGAGTCTACAAACCCCATTCATTCACAGGTTGATTAGGCTGGGCGATGCTCATTGGGTCGGGCAAGGAGACCTTTGTAAACACTCTGCAGGCATGAACTCTGGATAGAAAACACACTGATTGGGGGATGGGGGAAGCCAGGCCATTAAGATGTGAACCCAGCCACCACTCTGACTGGCTTCTTCTTGGACTAGAGCGCCAACCTCCTAACTGGCTGTCTGCCACCACTGTCCCACCTGCATGTTGCCTTTGTCCTTGTGATTGCAATCCATCTGACATGCAGAGCTAGCCATGGCATTCATCTGCTAAAAACTCCAGTGAGGTCCACTGTCTAAAAAGACTAGGTGACCTTTATCTCCCTTGTGTGACCTTCATACCATTCACAACGCCTGTCTCATCCAGCTCTCCGGTGTCTTCTCTAGTTCTCTCTGTTGCCTCAGCCTGTGCTTCCCCTCCTGCCTGTAACACCCTTCTCTCCCTTTTTGCCCAAGGATACCAAGCTCCCGAGAACAACCCAAAACCACATGCTTAGCCAAAGCTTTCCCACCCACCCCCTTTTGTTGTCCCTTGGGCTCTTTATCATAGACTCGATTATTTGGCATTGCAGTTATTTTGTATGCATGTATTTATCTACACCTGCTAGACCGGGAGCACCTTGATGGGGAAAAAATTAGTCTTGTTCATCAATGTATCATCAGCACCCAGCACAGTACCTAGACTATAAAATATACTCAAAAACAGTTAGTAGATTGTTTCTAATCCCTAATATGTGCCAGGTCTAGAGACTCACATGCATCTGACCCACAGACAGACAGGACTTACAGGTGCGTTAATGGCTTGACTGGAGGGGACAAGTGAGCTGGGACTCATCACATAGCTAGTGATTTTATGAAGGAAGTGAAAAGCAATTCCTTGCCCATGTGGGGTAAAAACAAGGGGAAGAAGCATTCCCAGTGGAAGGAAGTGGCCTAACTGGAGCAAAACAAGGGGCAGCCAAGAAAAAAAAAAAAAAAAAAAAAAAACTTCAAAAACACGGAAGGCTGAAGGGCGCCGAGACCTAAGTATCATTTGCTGAAAGTGCTCACACTGAAGTGAAGGTCCTTGGCGTGCAATGCGGGTCACCTGTTCCATGAACTTCCAGATAGCAGAATAAAAGGCGAGAGCCCACATATGGGATGACTTAAATTGGTGCGAGGGAATGTGTGTGTCACTCTGATCGGGGGTGGTACGTGCTACATTATTAGGCCCAGGCTGAGGCCACAGTACAGTCATAAATCAAGAAGCGGGTGTTTAAAAAACAGTGGAAGTGTTAAGGAAACATGAAGTGGCTGACCTGTGGGGCTGGGCTGTTACTCCCTACAAGAATTTTGATGACTAATGATGTGGATAAATAAGTGCTTAAATTTCTCATAACCACACGTGTAATTTATTTAATTCAGGGGGTATTATGCGGTTCTGGGAGCCCTTTAAGACAACAGTGAGCAGTTAGTTGGAAAAGGTTTTCCACTCCTCAAAAGAGGCTGGTGCCTTTTTCTTCTAAACAAGACTTTCCCCGCCCCCCCCCACCCCCCCTGATAACTGGGATTAATGTATAGAAAGATGGGACTTAGGAGTGGCCACCCATCCTTAGAGTTTAATTTATAGTTTTTAAAGTTCAACCCATAGATGATCATTCAATTGGGTCTTTGAGAGCCTTTTATAAAAATTAAAATAACTGAGATGGAGGGGAGTCACGTCCAAGGATTTATGGGATCACGTTGACAGAGATTCAGAGCAATCTGCCAAGGGAAAGGACTACAAGCTTTGAGGTGGAAGGAAGTCAAGCCACTGAGGCCTGAGACTAGCTGCCTACCATGCGGTTCATCAGCTGTCATGTCCTGAGCCTCAATTTCCTCATCTCGAGAAGGGGGCCAATAATAGTTACCTCACAGAAGATTGTGAAGATCAAAAGACAAATTCAGACACCTATTTCTGTGCGTGATATCCTTATTAAGATCTGTGTGAACATCAGGTATATTTCAGTTGAACAAGCAATATAGAAATATTATAAGGAAAGTTTTGTCCCAGATCATTATGAACTACAAAATCCCTAACTGGAACTGACTGTTTTGATAAAAATCTTAGAAATATGTTCTTTTATAAATATATGTGTATAAATATAAATATGTGTGTATATATATTTACTTTATAACTGAAAAAAAGATAATGAGCTTAGGACCAATGGATATGTGATTGAGGGTATAGATGATTTGTTTTCAGAACACTTGTTCATTTGACAAAAACAAACAAATGAATTAGTATTACTTGGCACATTAGTCTCAAATGTGTTAGGATTATGAGATGTATGTCGATTCATCATTCTCGGTTTTAAAATTTTTCAACCTATTTTAAAATATATTGATAAAACGCAGTCAATATCCAAATAAGTTCCCAAACATTGCAGAACATGGATGATGTCACTGCCCACAGAACGACTAGCTGGCAGCAATATGTTAGGGATGGCTCAATCATAGTTCCTCTCATTCATGATGACGAAAGTCTAAATTCAGCATAGAGATGTGTTTTAAGGGTCTTAATGTAAAATATAGACAGTGAAAATGTTGAAAACTACCAGTATTATATCTAAAATATTTTGGTTAAGGCACCATCTCAATCTAAGAAACTATTAGGATTGGGCATCAGAGGGTGCTGGCAGGGTAAGAGAAAAAAAACAAAACAAGAAAGCCAGAGGGGAAGTGGAGACCTGTTCCCAGACCCCATGCTTCTCCTGAGAGCCAGCTCAGATGTGGGCTGAAGAGGCTCTTCATGGAGCCTGTTCTTGTCTCAGTCATTCTATACTGTAGAATTCTACAGCTCCATATTCTCAACCAGGGCTATATAGTCCAAACATTTTTGGTTCTTTAAAAAAATGCCCACGCCTGAGCCCTACTCTAGATCTCTTCAATCAGATTTTTCTAGGCTAGTAACTGGGGAAGCTTAGGTGCAACTTTATGTCTGGATGCCTACCTGGTTTTCTTTTGTGCTGCTGTATTAGTTTGGAGATTGTACATTTTAAAAATCGTTTTAGTGATCGCTCTGTGTTACATCAAGTTTGATGTAACAAACTTGAATACCAATCTTCACTTTCATATTTCTCCTGGATAATCAAAAACCTTTAGAATACTTTAAAGTTATCCTTTCTTGATATCTATCTAAATATTATCAGGTATATTGTCTATTATGTTACACTATGGTTTTATGTATCTTATTGGTTTTACATAATGTTTATATACTTCTTGTTTTCTAATATAACTATCAGTTTTATACTTACTCAACAGTATTTTATTTTATCTTAATTATTTCCTGTATCTTAGAAATTCCATTTGGAATTACTTTCCTTATGCCTAAAGTGAATTATTTAGAATGTTCTCTGCTATGATCAGCTATGGCCAGTTCTCTTCATTTTGATATGATTGTGAACATTTTTATTTTACAGCCAGTCTGAATATATATTTTGCTTGAGTATAGAATTCTGGGTTGACAGTTATTTTCATTCAGTCCATCACTATCTTTCACATAGGTATGTATTTCACTTATGACCTTTTTAGATTGGCTTCTTTCACTTAACAATGTGGCTTTAAGATTCCTTCGTATCTTTTGAAGGCTTGATAGCTCATTTCTTTTCAGCCCTGAATAATATTTCATTGTCTGGTTGTATCACAATTTTACTTACTCATGTATATACTGAAGTACATCTTGGTTGCTTTGAAGTTTTGGCACTTATGAGGTGCTATAAATATTTGTGTGCAGTGTTTTGCATGGACTTAAATTTTCAATGTATACTTTTTTAATATTCCTGTGTAGAATTAGGCTTGTTGAAGTTGTGAATTATTGTTTTTCATCAGTTCTAAAAACTGTCTTTCATTATCTCTTCAAATGTTTCCTCTGTCCCTATTCTCTCTTAATTTGCTCTCTATAATTCTAATAAAAATGTATCTCATATTTTTATTCTACCTACCACAATTCTTAATCTCTCTCGTAAGATTTTCATCTTTCATTATCTCTTTGCAGCATTCTGGTTAATTTCTTTCGGATCTGTCCCTTTATTCCGTTTCGTCTCTCTTCTGCTGTTCAATCTGCAGCCAAACCCACCCTCTGAGGTTTGCATTTGTTCCAGTAATTTTCATTTCTAAAAGTCATATCTTGTTCTAAAAGTTGTCACTTTTATTGATTTTTCTCTCTTCTGAAATCTTCAAGCTCATTTTAAAAAATCCTTTGATTTGAGAGAGAGAGAGAGAGATATGTTGATGTAAGAGAGAAACATTGATCGGTTGTTTTTCCCCTACTGGGTATCAAACCTGCAAGCTAGGTATGTGGCTTGGCTGGGAATTGAACGGGTGGCATTTAAGTGTACTGGACAATGTTCCAACCAACTGAGCCACATCGGCCAGGGCTCAAGCTCATGTTTAATTCTTTAAACACAGTAAGCATAGTTATTCTATCATCTATGTCTGATGATTCCTGTATCTGAGATTTTTGGATTAGTGCTGCTGGTTCTTGCTCCTGGTAGCTGTGCTTGTACCTTACTGCTTGTCACTGCCCTTGGTAAAATTACCTACAGAGGTTTCCCAAGCCCTTTCACGTGAGAACCTTCCTCTAAAGAGAATGGGGGTGGTTTTTTTGTTTGAGTTTTTGTTTTTGCTGCTGGTCATCTAGTGCATTACTAGTCTCTAATGATTTTAGACCAAACTGGTGACTTGAACTTTCTTGGATTGCTCTGGTGACATCAGTTTGCCCTTCTACATGGGAACCAGGGCCTAGTTTATATCCTTCCAGGGACAGGGTTCCCTCCTTTAAAATTTTTTTAATAGGAAAATTCTGAGGTTTAATCAGGAAATTTTACATGAAAGACCTTCAGCAGACTCAACAAGCCCTTCCTTTTAGAACTCTCTCCCTCTTTTTTTTTATTTGTAAGATCATTTTTATTGTATTTTTTCCCATTATCATTCATCCCCCTTACATCCTCTTCCACCTCCACCGACCTTCTCCCCCTCCACTGCAATCACCACATTGTTGAGTCCTTTTTCTTCTTTTTTTTTTTGCCTGATCCCTCCACCCTCTTACCTTACCCTCCGCTCCCCCAGAGCTGTCACCTGCTCTCTATCTAGGCATCTGTCTCTGCTTTGCTTATTAGTTCAGTTTGTCCGTTAGGGTCCACATAGGAGTGCAACTCCCCTATTTCATGGGACAGTTGGGAGTGTAATACACCGTTAATCCTTGCTCGCCCTTACCCTGAGCATGTAGTCATTTAGAATTGCAGCTTAAAAGAATTTTGGTGTCTATCCTATCCCAGATTTTACCCCTGATTTTGTGCAGGCTTCACTTCTATCCTCCTTCAGGTTCTATGCAGTCAAAACAAAGTTCACATTCGTCATTGCTTCTCCTAAGGTGATAAATGTCCTCTGCGCAGAAGTAATTTTGTCTTTTCCCTTAACTTTTAACATCCTTTCCTTCATGTTTACGGGATTTCGATCTGATAATTTCTCACCATTTTGTCAGCACTTTGCTGTTTCGAAGGAAAAAAAAGTAGATATATTTTTTCTATTTTCATCAGAATTGTTAGTTGTCCTAAAATAAGGCTTATTCCAAGTAATATAGCCTGTCATTTCCTGAAGCCAAAGTCCCTGAAATAATTCTTTTGAAACAGAAACATAAAAAAAAAAAAAAATCTGTCACCACTCACTTTATTCAGAAAATTTTACATGAAATAATATTGATATGTCAAGTGTGTTATCAGTTGCATAGCAGGAAAGCTATTCTAAGTATTTAAAATCTTTAATTAGCGGGTTTTCACTAATAGGATATGTGTAATGTCTGAATTCTTAGCAGATGTCGAAGACTTAAAACTGTTGTATTTCAAAAGAAATATGCATTTGCTCTAAAGTGCAGTAATATGGTTCTTTTGATCATTGTATTATGATTTAACTCAGACATCTTTATTGTTTGTGCAATTTTTCCAAACCCATGAAATGTGATCTATATCCCTCTGGCATGAAACCAACACTCTGGATTGGGTACTGGGTTATTTAACCACCCTGATAAATAATTTACACTTGGGGATATTATGCAGAAACCTTTTCAATTAACCTGTGTTGACAGAGAAACTAAATATAGTAGTCAATGAAAAAAAAATTAACACATTCTTGACCTATTGGGCAGACAAATATTCTTGCTTAAACTATTATGTAGTCTGCAAAATAAATATGTTAAAGGGAAAGATTGAAAATAATAATGATTATAAATATAAGAGTTCAATATCAACTTTTTCTTTGATTTTAGAGAAATTTTAAACTTTTACTATATACATTATTTTAGTTCACTTAAAGAAGCATTCACTTGTCCAGAGGCTCTCAAATCTGAAAGTTTTTGGTTCAAATCCCGGTCTCATCAGGCAACTCATTTAGGCTTTCTAAAGAGCACTTCCCTTACTTGTAAATTAGGAATAAGAATAATTTGAAGTGTTGTTACAAGAATTAGTGAAAATATAGGTTAAATATGTCACATAAATAGTAGTTACTATTTTTCCAGAAAGAACTTTCTCTGGTGAATTTAATTAAATCTCCTAGTTTGTTCTATTAATTGATTATCTATAGTCTTAGAGATTTGCAATACTGTGGCATTATTTTTTTTTTTAAATAAGGTCTTTAAATTTTTTTCCATACATATATACTAACTTGAAAATTAAGTAGGGAACAAAGTCAATGCATATAGATTACAGCAGAATTAACTGTGTTGATGTTAGCAAGTCATATCTAATTAATTGAAGGCAGGCTGCTTACTAAAATCCATAGGAATCTGCAGAACAAACACTGGAAGGCAGTAGTCAATAATTTGACTGAACCGTATAGAAGCTTCCAGGGGGAACTGTGGCCAGATTAAAATTTTTTAGCCTGGAAACTTTCTTTTTCATTTCTATATATTAACTCCAAATTAGCACTGATTATAGTTGTAAAAAATGATGACACACTTATCCAAAGCATTCATATGTATAATCACATATTTTGAATAAGAGTTTGCAGGAAAACCCAGCATTACTTTCACAAGCCAGAATGGTCCTCTTCTCCCTGCAAAGGCTGAACACGTACATTTTTCAGAGTATAGGAAGAAACCAGTTAATTTAGCTCCAGCTACCCTGGCCATCAATAGCGTGTTAGACACGTTAGTTTTTAGGTCATTAATTAACTACTTAAATAACCAACCTAATATCTTGTGAGTAATTGATATATTACAGCCCTTTACCAGATGTTAGCAGAAGGGAGAGAATGTTCAAATATTTGTCCCTGCCCTCAACACACTACAGTCTGGTTCTTGAAAACTCACATCTAGCCTTTGAGTCCCCTCTTACCTTTACTTCTCCAATTAGATTTGCAGCAGATAAACAGAAATAAATATTCCTAGGGTAGCCAGGGTTTCAGTTATAAATGTCTTTCTAATCCATTCACACTACCCAAAGCACTTATGCAGGTTTATCCATCGCAAGTCATTCTACAATCTTAATCAAATTGCCTGCTGAAGGAAGCCTAGTATTTATTACATTTTTCCTAAATGGAAAACAGCTGTGATAAATTAATGTTCACCAGAAACCTCCTATTAGGAACGATTCTCAGATATTCTCTCCATGTCAGTCTTTCCAACTATGAATAATATATTCCTCTACCCCAACCTGTGTCCTTGAGTGCGGCTAATTCATTTGGTCCCTTCTACCTCTCTGTGTGGTACACTGGATGCAACATGTTTCCTGAGCCAGACCAGCAATATTTAAATGATAAATGTATATTTTTAAAAAGACAGTGTTCTTCAGAGGGTAGCATCGTTGGCAGCAACGGAATACATGTTTGCAAGGCTCCGTTCAAGAGCCGTGTCCATCCAGAGCTTAAATCTCCTGCTTATGGATTCACCAAGTGCCGGTATCACTGCTCACTGCTAATGTCACCAAACATCCAATCTCAGAATTAGCTTCCTCCCCTCTGAGTCTATAATGACTAATCCAGGTTCGGATTATAATTTGGCTCCCCAAATGGATTTCCCCACCAAGATACAATGTGCTACCTAAAGGAAAGGGCTGTCCAATTCCTCAGGTGGTTTCTCATTGTCAACCGACATTTTGACAACTCAAGGCTACTAAGCTGAGGCCCAAGCATTGTACTATTGTGATTTCCCCAGAGAAATGCCTTGTGGGTGCCTCCCTTTCATCAGCGCCCTCCCTTTCAAGCTGTAACACTCAGTTTCTCTGTGCCTTCCCTATGTTTGCACTGGCTCATTTGCAAGGTGGTTTTCATTTGCAATTTGCAAATTTATGTTTTTTCCCCTTCTGGTCAGTAATCCTGATAGTCTACTTTCTTTATATGAAACAAAATCCATCTAGATACAGTATTCCCTCACTTACTGTGGGTATTACGTTCCAGACCCCCCTCGAAGTAGGAACCTTACATTTATTCTGCACTCTTAAACCTACATAACTTTAACAACATACGTATACAGTATCGCAAAATCCCGTGACATAGCAAAAAATCCGCGATAAATAATTAAATATAATATTTTTAAAAATCCCGCAATACAGTGAGGCTGCGATAAGAGAAAGGCGATATAGCGAGGGACTACTGTATTTTAAGTGACAAGGGATAGAGTATAGAAGGTGTCTAAAGTCATGGGAAGGGCTAGAAAAGTGTGACAGGTGATAGTACTAGCGATGACTCCAAAAATACTACAGGACTGACTGGTGAGGGGAAGCCACTACTTCTGCCATGATGAGGAAGGGGGGGCCTCCAGGGTTCTGAAGGACATACTGAGTCACAACACACAGCACCACAGCTGTGATTCAGGCATCAGGAAACAGAAGCAGGACGCCACCATCACTGCAGCCACCTCCTCTCAAAGTCCACGAAGAAGTGGGTGGACACAGAATTGCAGGGGCTATCCCAATTGCCCCTTGTCATTAAAAAAGAAAGGAAAAGAAAACTAAACAAACAAAGAAAAACTCAAGTTCCACAACCTTTTTAAAATTTTTAAAATATTTTATTTTATTGTTCAATTACCGCTGTCCCAAATTTTCCCCTCATTGCTCTCCGAGGCCCTGCCCACCCCCTCCCGCCCCTGCTCCCACAATCAATCCCCACCCCGTTGTCCATGTCCGTGGGTCCCTGACACTTGTCCCTTGACTAGACCCTCCCCCTTCTTTCTTGCCAGCATCAAAGAGCCAGAAACAGTAGGAAAAAGGTCTCACTTCAAAATCTCACGGTAGGGTCACCTATTCGTTGGAAGCTGGTTTTCATCCAGAACATAGGTAATATGTTTTTCTTTGTTTGTTTATTGTCTTAAAACTCTCCAGCCTATACAAGATAAAAAGAGCACTCTAATGGTAGGTAGGAAAAAAACAAAACAAAACCCCGAATGCCAGTCAACTACATCATTCAGGTTCTATGTTCTTATGTTCCTATAAACTGCATGTAAGTTATATTTAAGGTATCCTATCTTTCCCACTCTCTACTGTTACATGTAATCTTTTAGCGCATGTCTATGTAATGTGGATAGGATCAAAATTGTGCACTGACATTATTGGTACGTTAGTTGTACTCAGTGTAATGTACTCTGGGAGATCGTGGATCATTCCATACCCAAGGAGGCTACAACTGTAATCTTAAGTGTGTATTGTGTGTATCACTGAACATCCTAGTATCACGCACAGCAGGAAGAAACAGCAAGACAAATTCCTTCTGCTAAGAAGGGCACACTCACTTTATTTCTTACATTCATATTTACTTTAATAAGATATCGACCCCCAAATCTGCCGCCCTTCTACTCTGCTAACACTTTTCTAATTTAAGTAGTCACTTTTTTGTAGCCTCAGTATGTCTTTCAAAACACTGAAAGATAGTTCCCCAGTCTTCCAGTTCACAGAGACCTATAGAGTAAAAATGTGCTTTCAGAGAAAAATTAAAAATATACATGGGAGTCTTCTCCCCCCTCCTCCCAAGGACTCCAGTGACTTTTGCAACCCCCCCCCAACCTCATTTATCTATAGGATGGCTCTTGCTAGCTTGTGTGAGCTTTTTAAAGTTCCGCCAAGCCAGCTGCATGGTCAACACAAAGACAATAGCCCCCACACACGGGGCTACATGGATTAAAGAACCCGATCCATCAGTAAATCTGCCAGATGGCAGTGGAAGAAAGCTTGTAACTCTCTCACTTTCATTTCAACAGCAGCAAACAATGTTCAATGTTTAAAATAAACTCTTCCAGATGAGCTAAAGATAAACTCTGAGGTGGGTGGACTTGTTTGCTAGGCTGCAGCTCAGAAGTGTTTGATTACATTAACACAAAACCCCTGGGTAGAGCCCGCTTCTGTCAACAGAATGCTTACCTACTACATGAAGCCATTTCCTGTGCTTTCATGGGCTGGTGGCAGCAACTAGCCTTGCTTTTTGCACAGACTAATAGTGAGTATGTATTTCTCTGCGCTCAGCATTTCCTCAGTGTGTACAACTTTAAGATATACCTAAAATGCCAATACTGTGTGTGGGTCCGCACAGATAAGAACCTTTTGAATCTCTTTGCAACTTAAACGTCTATTTACTCATTCACCTGACTGCTCACTTGATTGTTCTCATTGTAGCAAGAAAGGTGACATTAGTATTTAGAACCATTCTGCTAATAACTGGATAACTATTTAGATTTATTGGGTAGAAAGAAAAGAAAGGAAGGAAGGAAATTAGGAATATTTTTGTTGTTGTTTTTAGTAGCCTTTCATACCTGGAACTTAAGACAGACGAGGCTGTCATACATCATAAGTAATACGGCAACTTTTAAAGGTAAAATGATGTATAGGAAAATAATTCTATTAAATATTCAGGAACTTACCTATTTAACACGATGAGTAGATACTTTAAATGAGGGAGAGAAGCAAACACAGGCTGGATGATGAAAATAAATTTTAGGCTGCAAAGACACTCAGGAACTAATATATCAACAATAGTTACATATATTGGACTGTTTTAAAAATAAAACATCCCACATTTAGGTTAGAAGTCTTTGGGAAAATATGATTCACTAGACAGACACACTGATTGCCAATTCCTCCAAACTGAAACTTTTATGATATGTCAGTGAGAGCTCTATTTTATACAATGAAGCTGTCTTATTTGTAATCAGTTTATTACATGAAAAGACTGATTGAAGAACCTCATAAAAATGAGTTATATGAACCTCAAAATTATTAATTAAACTTAAGACATATGTCACTTTCATTCATCTGCCTATTTTCTGAGTGTGCGTTCACTTGGAATTCCATCCTCTTGCATTGTACTCAGATAGAATAGTCCATGACTTCCAGCCTTTGTGTCTTTAAGATGCAGTCAAAATTTAAAGTCACTTGCAAAGCACTAGATATAGACCCTTTCCATAGGAATTTTCTTTTTGTACTCATAATTTATTGGTTTGTGTTATGATTAGTAGCTTCTATTATAAATTATAACAAGCACAGCTAATACACACACACACTGGACTGGTTGGGTTTTCTCTGCTGTGTCCTCTGTGCCCAGAGCCCAGGATAATGCCTAGGCGTTCAATAAACACAGGGTAGGGCAAAAAGGTGCACAGTTGTTCATATGGAAAATAATACAATAAATAGAAATAGGAATACAGGAATAAACTGCATGCTCACAACTGTAAACCTACTTTCGCCCTGCCCTGTATTTGTGAAATGACAAATGAAAGGTACATAACTCACTCTTCCTATGTATATGACAGAACAGGTGGGAGGAGACGTGCCACAGGTGGGTGGGCTAGAGGGGAAACTGACAGCCTTGACAGCCTATAGCATTCTCGTCTATGGACCTCTGTCAGTATGTTTTACCAAAAAAATAAAATAAAAAAAGGGAGACTCAGTTGTTATGGCAAGTCTGTTACATGATGGTTGGTTACGAGTGCTCCCACTGTGCTTTGAATAGATATCTAACTTAGCAAAAACCCTTCCACATAAACTTAGTTCTCCATCTCACCTCCCTTTAGGGATGACCTACCTTCCTCTACGCTTGCTAATCTGCACTTAATTTAACTCCCCACTGTCCGGAGAAGGTTTGGGAAACATCTGACGCTGTCTGTGGGGGCGAGCCCCTGAAGGGGGATTAGTAACATGTTCTCTCTTCAGTGTGGCTTTGGACATTTGGAATCAATTAAATATTCAAATACTGGTTCTCTCAGATCTCTAGCCAGGCCCGGCAAGTTTGTGAGGGGAGGGAGTTCAAGGCAGATAACTGCTACTCCTCGCACCAAAACCTATAGCCGGAGATTTAAAAAATATGCTCTCTAGACTTGCTGGGTCTGCAGGCAAACGGACAAGATTAGAAATGATAAGGAGGAACAGCAGGAGCCTTTTTGAGAAATAGGAGTTACAGTGTACATAAGGGTGGCTGCCACGCAGTGTCTTCCAGACGAACGAGTAAGTGCCTCAGCGTAAGGACAACAGCGTGGCGTGAGCCAACAATAGCTTTTACATTTGTAAAGGGTCGTAGAAAATACACATAACACAGACTGTATGTGGCCTGATAACTTTAAGTATTTATACTCTGGACTTTTGTAAAATTTGCTCATTCTTGGTTCACTTTAGCTTCTATTATATGTACTAATATAAATATTAATATTAATAATTACTATTACTATTAATAGTAAGGATGAGGTGCATTGGGGAAGGAGAAATTGATGAGGGCCCACATGGGCCAGACAATCTGCTAAATGTCTTCCATACTCTGCCCATTCATTCATGCGCAATGCTCTGAAGGAAGCCTTCATGACATCAGGGATAGAGCGGAGAAAACAAGCTCAGAGAGGTTAAGGAACTGTCCAACGTCACAGGGGAATTAAGTAGTGGAGCTTTTACTTGAACCCAACATGGCAGTGTGTTTAAGCAGTGAAATCGCTTTTCCAGTTAAATGCTATTTAGTTAAAATAATTACCCTGAAAAACTTGCAGCAGAAGACCCACCAACCTCAGCCCTTTTCAGAACAAGCTGTTTGGAATAGAAATCAGCATTTCAAAAGGTGAAGTCAATAATCAACATGAAAATGGGTTTTCAACTCTGTCCGCACATTACACATTTTCTGCTAACACTATTTTCCTAAGGTCAGAGGAAGTATCAAAGTAACACAATTGCCTTTTACTTATTTCTGTGCCCAGTGAAATGATTAGAAGTCAGCAGAAGGGAGAAAGAAGAGAACAGCAAAAGTTTAAATAATCTTCAAAATCTAAGTAGCCATACTCTAGCTATTAGTCCTCGATTCCATCAAACGCCGGGTGGGAAGGACATCTTCCAAATGGCAGCTCATTTTACCCTAATAGTTGGTGTTTCCAGATGAGTTTCTCATTTTCCATCATGATAAATTAATATATCCTATTTTATTATGGTGCCACAAACAAGAACTCTGAAAGGCTCAACTCTTACAAAAGGCCCAAATCCCTTGAAAAGCATCAGGTATCAAAATGCAGCCAGAAAAGATGGTATTAAAAGAAAAAAAAGGGGGGGGGGCTCCTTTTTAATGAAGTCGAGGTGTAGGACAGATTTATTAGCTTCCATTTTTCCAAGTTGCATTCTGGTGTATTTCCTGCCCATATTTCTAAGTTCAGCAGATCTCTTTGTAGGATTGTTTTTTAAAAATACGTTTTAAAAACCATGAGGTGGCTAGACCCACTACACCTGCAAAGACATACCAATGATGATACAAAGTGTTCCTCATATTCACAACCCAGGCTCTAACAGAAAACAGACCTTCTGTATGATCTGCCAAGATCCCACCATTCTGAAAAAGAACTGATACCGGTAACTAGAGATTATAAAGTCTTGAGAATCATAACCAAAGATTACCCCTGACCAAAGTGGTCCTTAAATTCAGTGTAGTTCAGTCTATCCTTTTTTTTTTTCTTGACTTTATACAATTATTTTATTTTACACTTTAAAAAAAGATTTTATTTATTTTTCTAGAGTGGGGAAGGGAGGGAGAAAGGAAAACTTCAATGTGTGGTTGCCTCTTGTGTGCCCCCAACTGGGGACTTGGCCGGCAACTCAGGCATGCGCCCCAACTGGGAATTGAACCGGCAACCCTTTGATTCGTAGGCTGGCGTTCAGTCCACTGAGCCACAACAGCCAGGGCTTATCGTTTACTGTCATAATTCTTTTCCAATATTGAGATGGTTAAGACAGATCATTAAAATAATTATTTTGATGCTGTAACAGATGCCTACTACATTCCTAGGTAGACTTTACTTTTATGTACACCATTGATTCCTTATTATTAGTTCAAACATCATTATCAAATGTTTACTGGGTCAGGTATTATACTTGATTCTTGAGGAAGGGAACTAACAAGAACAAAATAAAACCTTTTCTTGGACAATTTCTATTCCAATTGTCTACCTAGCTTTGTGAACAAATAATTAGGGCAGTAAATCCCTAGTAAAGTTGCCAAGATCAATGAAAAGTAGAAAGAGAATTGGCTCAGCTTACAGGTATGGGAACATAATTGAAGGCAATGTTGAAGAGTAAGTAGCATTCCCAGTGGAAAGGAGAGGGGCATTCCAGACTGAAAGAACAACATAAGGGAAGGCCAAGAGGTGAGTGTTCGGTCTACCTGGAGAGCTAGATTACGCAATGGAATAATAGGGATGGGCTGTCCAAGACACTAACTAGTCACTAGGCACATGTGTCTATTTAAATTTAAATTAAGCTTAGAAATTCAGTTCCCAGTCATATTTCAAGTACTCCACAACCGCATATGTTGAGTCTACCGTGTTGGACAGTGCAGAGGGTTATTTCCATCGTTGGAAAGTTCTATTAAACGGCACTGAGTGTCGTTCACGGAGAATCTGAAATGTATATGAAACAGTTTAAACTTTAGGTAGAAATGGATTATAAACTACTACATTCTACAGAGTCCCTTCAGGAATATCCTAGGGGACTCCGCCTCATCCACATTGCTCTGACCTGCTTTACGAATCCAGCTTCTGCATCTGAGTAAGGTTCTTTTTGAAGGAAGGATTCTGCAGCTTTAAATAAAAGAAGACTGGAAACTGTTATGGGTAATTGGGACCCACCGCAGGTTTTTAAGCAGACAAATGACACTGCGACACAGATTTGGGTTTTACAAACATTCTCCTTAAATCAGCAAGATACGTGAAAAGACAAAACACGTGGTACATGCTAACGAGATAATAAAGGACTAATTTCAGTGGAGCTTCTAAAGAAATAGATAATTAAGACTTTGCATCAGTAAATTTATTCCAAGTAAGAATTATACACATACATCAGGTATATTATTTCCACACAAAAACCAGCACTGTAATAAAAATATTTAACACTTTGGCCATGAAACTCAAAGACAAAACTTTCTCAAGGTATTTTATTTTAAGCGAGTTCTTTAATCCATGCTTGTTCAATTATACTTTAAAAAATATATTATTCATTAATGTTTATTGTATACTTATACATCTTTTCTGAAATTTTGTTCTCCAAAATATAACTTTTCATCACTTCAAGCTATCCACATGTACCTCTTAGCAGTATTATTATAAAACCAAAATTATGTTTTCAAGTATCAAGTGACCAAGCCACACCATTCCTGATCACGATTAAGTGATGTCCATTTTTTCTTAAATGGCTCTCTCACACTTCCTGTTCCTACTTTAATATGCCAACCATTACTTCACTGATATCCCAGAGTTTTCTTGCAACAGACTCATCCATGGCTTTAGGCAGTAGTTCTTCCTCTTTACAATCCCCAAAGTACTTTCCTGACACACCTTCTACCTCAGGTGAAGAGGCTAAATAAATCGAAGTCTGGGCACCTTCTACTGGCGTTTTGAAAAAAGCCCAAGACAGCAAATTGAAAAGTGGTTTGACCAGCAGCGGAATGTGTATGTGCCTCCCCAGATTAGTCCGCACAATACCAGGATGTAAGGCATTGACAGTAACATTTGTGCCTTCTAAGCGGCGGGCTAGTTCCCTGGTGAAAAGGATGTTAGCCAGTTTGCTCCGACTATAACAAAAGCTTTTATTATAGCTTTGTTCACTGTTCAAGTCTTCGAAGTTGATGTCTCCATATTTATAAAGCTTGGAAGAAACTACCACAATCCTGCTGGGAGCTGAACTTTTGAGTAGTCCAAGGAGAAGGTTAGTGAGTAGGAAGTGACCCAGATGGTTTACTCCAAACTGCATCTCAAACCCGTCCTCGGTCTTCATGTAAGGGCACTGGAAGATCCCTGCATTATTGATCAAGACGTCCAGTCTAGGCTCTTCCTTTAAAGGTCAAAAAGAGAACAGCAGAATTATGGACACGGGCCTTAAACGTACCTAAAATACAAATGCTTTAAAATTCTTACAAACTACTAAAAATCTATAAAATGCCTCCATGCGTTTTCAATAACCGACCAAGGGAAGAACTAAACAAGACTTGTATGCTTATCAGCGGCCTGGCCTTGCCCTTTTCACGTGATATCTCATCTACTGTCAGCAGCTTACAAGTAAACAGAAGCAATGAAGCTGGGCAATTTGTCCAGTATTGTAGGGCTCCTAAGGGCCCCGGGCTCTTAATTAGTAAGCCAGTTTGGTTTTCTAATTGGGATTTTCAAATGATAGCTAGAGGGTCAATGCGAGCTAGAGAGTGGAAATACGGCAGAAGACAGATCAGCACCGTTTATTCCCAGGGCCACTAGTATCACCAGAGGCAAGTTAGGATTGCTTTATTGTGTAGTTTCCTAAGGGTGAATGGTACTGTGGGATGGAGCAACTCTGAGTGGTTTCTTTAAAACTGGGACAAGCAATAGAGTGGGTCAGGGATGCAAATTAAGGCCACAGAACATCATGAATAAATCAAAGAAAATACTTTTAAAAATTGTGCAGGTAATAAAAAATGTCAGAACCAACGTAATCAGTCTAAATACTAAGGCTCACAAGGACAGCAAAGGAGATGAATAGGACTTAGGACCAACAATTGCCTGAAACTCTACTATGACTACAAGTCACAGTTTTTCTTCCCTATATGAAATTACCTCTTTTCAGGCTTCGAGGGGCCCCCAACTTAGGAGGACTATATATTGGGAACTTGGCACTTTGACCAGATTAAAGTCCTAAAATTGAGGTTGTCCTTAAAGGGAAGTCTTTTCATTCCGTAACTCATATAAGTTGGTTTTCCCCAGGCCTTTCCTGGCTCCTCTCTGTCTCTTTTGATGGGCAGAGAAAAATAAATGTACAACATGCTCCAGGTGTAAAGACAGAGTGATGAATCCACGATTACATTAATCTGAGGTCAAATTTCAAATTTCACTGGCCCTTTTGCCAAGTGTAAGTGAAAAGAAAAATGTGTTAAATTTCACAACTGTATCAAAGCCTACCCGTCAGAGGATTAACTATTGCTCATTCTGTCTGTCTAAGCACCTTTAGCGTTTCCAATAGTCAGCTTCAAAAGGAAGGCAAAAGTTCACCCGTGGGGGAAAGAAAGGAGTGTTCTTTTTCAGTAATCCTTTGGAAGAGTTTCTTGTATTAATCATTTCTGAGCCATCATTCTCTGCTGGGCTTGTGTTATTTTAAGACTTTATCATCTACTATTTTTTTAAATTCTAGGAGATAAATGACATAAATGCCAAGAATACCAACCTGTGGGAAATTTACATTTCCATTTTGTTTCTCAAAAATTCTGGTTATGGTCACTGAACTTGAGAACCAGGAAGGAACTTAATACTTAGAAGCAAGGACAACTTAGTTACCTCTTTATCTCCTAATTTTAAGTGGTTCTGTCCTAAGTGGCCAAAGTAGTAAAATACCACACGTATCAAGAATGAGAAGTCTATTCAGCCACATCTACTATTTTCATGAAAAACGGGAAGAGCCACTTCTAATGCTTCTGACATCTCTTATGAGTATTATTTCTTATTTCTAACCTGTCTTACCTAATAATGAAGTAGACATAAAAACTAACAACTCCCTCCACCCACCCCCCCAAAATAAAACCCCTCTCTAGATCTGCAACAGCTCTCAAACTGTGCATCAGGAGAATCACAAAGAACTCCCAGCGTGCTTTGGAACATTTTAAATTTTCAAGAGAAACAAAGGGATACGCTGCTCAACATCTCATAAACTACTAGTTCCAGGTGGTTCACAGCTTCAACGCGATATTGTGCTAGATTCCCTTTGATGATGTCACACCTTTGCAACGCTGTTTTTAGCAGTTGCTGTAATCAAGTGCACGCACGACGTTAAAAATCAATGTCGAACAAGAAAGGAGGGTGGCAATGTCCAGTCTGATTCCAAAGTCCGAACTGGACAACAGGTACACGTTTCTCATAGCAACTATGGTTACGCAAGAATGAAATAAACCTTTCCTTTCATTCTGTGTACTATTTTTTAAAAACCGCTACTAAGTTGTTATGACATCAATACTTATCAGGTTCTTTGAATCTAATTACTTAATATAAATAAACTGGCAGGTATTTCTTTTGGCCTGAGGACATCACAAAAAAAATAAATAAATAAAAAATAGGAAGTTTAGGAGCCTCTTCTCTGGATTCAAGAGACTGCATCTCACCTAATCCCGTTTCCTAGGCCGCAAGCTTTAAATCTCACTCCTGTGAATGCCCGCTGCAGGAAAGCCTCCCATCTCAGTTTGAACACAGGACACCCCGTCAGTGCAATGCTTACCATGGAAACAAAGAAATCCTCTGCCATGGCAGGCGGCAGGCAGGAGTCCAGGAGTTAAAAGCAAGGGCTCTGGGGGCAGATCCTGGGCAATCAGCTCAGCCCACCTGTGCCTCAGTTGCCTTATGTTGTAAAATGGGGCTAACAATGCCTACCTCACAGGGTTGCCCTGAGCATTCCGTGACAATAACAGCCAAGGGCACTTTCGTTACATTGAAAAAAATATTTTTTCAAGTATCTGAAATGCTTGGAACAGCTCCTAGTCAGAGAAAACCTTCAATAAAATGTTAGGTATCATATGTATGTATGTATGTATGTATGTATGTGTGTGTGTATATATATGTATTTCTGTCCCTGTTTAGAGCACGTGGCCGCTGGGACTCCAAGCTCCAGTTTATTTTGGAAACCAGGACCGAGTGTGGCTACGGATGGCGCTAATGAATCCCCTGGTGGCAGAGCGTTAAACTTCCTACCCCGGCGGGGGGATGGGGCGGGGGGGACACTTCCAGTGTCCTTGGCCGGCAACTGTCCCTAAATGCCCTCCGCCTCTCCGAAAGGAGCCGGCTTGGTGCAGATTCGCTTTGGACACAGGAAAGGCGACCCAGAGACCTGGCTGATCTCCTTGGCCGTCCTCACCAGCTGAAGGCAATGTTCAGACAACGGCTGATTTTCCTCCTGGGCCTATTTTCTCCTCTACCTGGAAGAGAGAAGACTGCCCTACCAACGTTCCCAGCCGGCAACCCTCCATCCCAAACGATCGTTTCCGCTCTGAGCCTCAGTCTTTCCCAAGGTCACACCCCCCGGCCCCGCCCCGCCGCCGCGACCCCGCGCGCGTCTGCGGCTGGCTCCCCGCGCCCACACCTGGAGCATCTCCTGACAGAAGGCGCGCACGGAGCGCAGCGAGGCGAGGTCCAGCTCCCTGACGACGAGCTCGCCGACGCCGCCGGCGTCCGGGCCCTCGCCCTGGCGGAGGTCGCGGCGGAGCTCCCCCGCCGCCTCCTCGGCGCGCGCGCGGTCCCGGCAGCCCATGATCACCCGCGCCCCCAAGCGCAGCAGCTCGGCGGCCGTGGCGCGGCCCAGGCCGCTGTTGGCGCCCGTGATCAGCACCGTCTTCCCGTGCATGAGGCCGGCGTCCCCGCCTCCGTGCAGCCGCTGGCCGCTGGCTCCCGCGAACCGCCGGGTTGCCAGCCACAGGGCCCCACCCACTGCGGCGAGGAGCGCCGCCACTATGGCCACTGCCATAGCCACCCGGACGCGGGCCCACCGCCCCCTACGCGGGACTTCCGGAGTCCCTGCGCCCCGTGGGCTGACGCTGCCACCTGCCCGCGAAGACCTCTGGGGCCCGGCATGTGGTCCCTGACAGCGTGGCGTGGGGCATGCCGGGACTTGTAGTTTCCCTTCCGTGGGCCTCTGATTGGTTATAAGAGGACCCCGCCGTGGGTCGTGGTGATCCCGTGGAACCGGCTTCCAGCGAGAGCGGAGGGTGAGCACAGGTCCCAGGTTTTCTGGCGACTGCGTTTCCTCCCCATGGAAATCCCAGAGTGGTGGTGCTTTCCACATGTGAATGCCTATTGAATACTGCGAATTTGCAGATTCCTCTGTAGGCTGGTTTACAAATCCTGCACTTCAGGGCTGTTTTCGCGTGTTTTCTGTTCGGGGCTCGTGGGAGTTGCTCACCCTCCTTCCCATTTATTTTCACCCTCTGGAGAACTGTCCTTGCCCACCGAAACCTGCGGAAGGGCTCTTTCCCCCCTCCACAAATGAGGCTAAGAACTTAGCAACAGGAATCGGTTGGAGATAGCCTGGACCAGCGGTTGCCAGACTTGAGCGTCACATCAGAATCACGTGAAAGGCTTTTACAAACAAAATGTTCAGGGCCCCAGGACCAGAGTTACGAATTCAACTGGTTCAATTGGGATCTGAGAATTTGAAGTTCTGATAAGTTCCCAGGTGATTCTGATCTGGTCCCTGTAGGAAGAGAAAGCATCCTCAAATGGTCCCATCTGGCACTGGCTAAAACAAGGTAGGAAAAGCTTGCACTTACTGTAATCATAAGACTTCTGAGCAGACCACGAGCACCTCCCATGCCCTGCATAATGTAACGATGGAAGGGGAAGTGCTCTGTCCACTGGAAGGAACATGCTTCAGAAATGTCCGGGGTTATTGCACATGGACTCGATTCCAAAGTGCCGACTTTGTGACCTGAGACCAAATTACTTTTGTGGTCATTCATGCGTCTACTCACCCACCTAATATGTGCCAGCCCCCGTGCCCTGTTCAGAGTCACAGCGAACTAGGGAGCTCACTGTTTGGCGCACAAAACCCCGCTGCCCCAGCCCCCTTCTAGAATCTTCATGGCGGGAAGAGAGACACAACGTGTATAGTTTGAAATAAATCCCTGTACGAGTTTGATAAACTCTCCCCCACTCCCTTAGTGCAGGATCTAACAGGCAACGAAAGTCACAATACAGAGAGGGAAGGGGAAGAAAGCCAGGAGGACGTTTCTTAGAAGTGCTGAACATGAAGTGCAGAGGTCACAGGAGCCCTGTGACGGGGGATGAGACAAGATACCAGGCACAGAAACCACTGGGGCTGGTGGGCCTTTATTCCTCCAACTATAATTTGAAGCTCCCTGAGCCTGGAACACATCTGTTTCCTCTCGCTCTTCAGTTTTATCCATGCTCCTTCCTTCAAAGCCCCTCTCAGTACTTTTCATTTCCTGACCACTTTGAGCCCATGTAGATATCCGCTTCCACCTCATGGGTGACCCTCACTTGGCACTGAGAACAAACAGCCCTCTAGTGTTGGCTCTCTGAGTTTGCACATTTGACTTCCTCTATGGTATTGTTAAGGTTTTAAATTTCCTCAAGGATGGGATTTGTGTCTGCGTCTCGCTTGTAGTCTTCAATCGGGGAATGCATAGAAAACACTAGGTACTCATTAAGTGTCGTGACGGATATATTTTGGACTGGCTTACATCAAATTAGGAAGCAGATCAAAAGATTCATGCCAGCAGCGGTCTTTAACTAGAGCCAGGGTGAAAAGTGCATATGTAGGTGCAGTCAGACGGATGGAGGCAGGGGGTAAAAGAACCAGGAGAGATGAAGCCCCAGACCTGTTATGTGACTTCTGTGCAGCTTAATCATAGAATTTAATGGAATGACTCATCTGTTCAGGATGGTTCCTATGGCCATGGAATTAATAAGAGCAACTCAGTTTGGGAAGCTGTAAGTAGGACATAGAGGGAAAAAAAATCTAGCCTTTGAAGTAAATAAGACCTGAATTTGACTCTTAGTCCTACTATTTATTAGCCGCTATTCTTGGACAAGCCACTTAATCTTTTTTACGTCTTAGGTTCTTCACTGATTAAAAAAAAAAGGGTAACAATATTGTATCACACACCTTTGACTTGATGAGAAAATGAAGTAGCATGAAAATATTCTGCCTACTGTGCCTTATCATGGAGTAGATTATGGTTAATATTCAATGGATGTTTTAAAAAACAAAACAAAAATCACAAATGAATGTTCACAGTGAAAATCCAGGACACTACATTTCATGCCACATTTTGAAGCTGTGTCCAAGGCTTATTTTACCACATAAGCCAGAGACTTCAAAAATGTTGTTCACAGGCAATGAACCCACAAAACAAGCTTCCCAAAACCCTTCCTAGATGGTTCTGTCTGGAGCGCGCCTTAGATGGAAAGTGCCCTGTATGGATATTCAGCTGATGTATTTCTGAATGACTGGTGTCAGAATTGGTATACATTTCCAGGTGGAGCGACATTTTCATTTTGCATGGATTTAAGGCTCCTCAATAGAGGTAACAGACTACTAAAAAGCTCTAATTTCCAAGAGTGTACTCAACCCTACTCTACCTTTGAAGACCACTATTCTGTAATGATGATTTGTAACAATTCTATTACCGACATCCCAAAATGGGCACTGTTTTGTAAGACCTGGTAGACTGTGACATAGCCCTTGAAGCTAGGCACATGGGTTCTAAATTTAGCCTAAAGAGTCATCATTATAACTTACACACGAAGGTAGGTGTGATGGTATTCAACAGCATTGACACCTCAAAAACAAGTAGCTTGAAGGTCGCTTAAAGGTTAAAAACATTTTCAAAAAAATTCAAAAGAAAACCTCTCCAACTGAACTGAGTGCTGAGATCCAGTCTTCTGAAATACCTAATTACCCTGGAGATCCACAAGAAGTGGCTGCTCTAATGCCGGACTTGACTGCTTTATTTCTCCTCCCCATCTCTAATTGTTCAATTTTTGATTAATGCCATAAGGTACATGAGCCGCGATGGTGCCGCATTTCTGTGCCCCTTCAATATGGAACATGTGGTCATCAAAGAAGATGTGGGGCCGTATTTTCACCAAGATGGGACCTTTGGGGGCTCCAGCAAGGAAAAGGGCTTCATCTATCTCTAGACCCCACCGGCGAAGGGTTTTCAGCACTCGAGCGCCTGAACTGGCTGCACTCCTGGCTGTAACCAGGTAGGTCCTGATAGGGCAACATAACCGTTGGTCTTTGGCATAAAACTTCTTTTGCAGTCTGCCTAAATCTTCCAGAAAGCCTTTCAGAGGACCCTGTAAAAGGAACATATATATGTCACAGCTGTGATCTGGTGAAACAAACGAAGGGAATGCTGAAAAAGCAGAGACTTATAATAGCTTATGAAAGGATATAACACTGCATGCAGTATTATAAAGTAGATGGTACAATGCTGAAACTCCTTGCATTAATGTGAATATATTTCCTTGCGTGGAACCATCCTTGCATTCCTTGAATAAAATGTAGAGTGATCATAAAATTTACTGTCTAAACGCAAATATTTTTAAGAGTTTCTATTAAAAAGTGAAACCAAGGCAACACTCATCAACTATTGATGGCAAGTGGAATACTTTAAATAAAGTTCAGTTTATTGTCAGAAGCACTATTTCAATTTGCTTTTTGTGAATTGCACATTTTAACCTTATAAAGTATACTCTTTTAGGTTGTTTCATGCCTTGTTGGCTTTAACCCAGCCTTGTCTTATATTTACAAATACTTTGTTTATCATCATACTTTTATCTTCAATCTTTCTAAACACTTAGTTTTAGCTGTAGCTCTATGGTGCAGAGCACAGAATTGGATTTTGCCATGTGATCCAATCTGAAAGTCTTCATTTTTAAAACAAAAGTCAAGTTTGAGGACATTTATATTTATTGGTATTACAAATATACATGGTAATGGTTCTGTGTTATGATTTTTACTGCATTTTTCATGTTTAAAATTTTAAAGTAGTGTTCACCAACAAGTGTCTTTTTCTGTGTGCGTGTGTGTATATGTTTCTTCTAAGATTTACAAAGTTTATATTATTTCATTCTATTGGTTCCCTTTATAACTGTAACTTTTGTATAGTACCCTTAGTGCTCTGTTTTTTTCTAAAATCCGGGATCTATTATTTTTTTACAATGAGAAATAATGAATTTAGGGTACTTCTTTACCTTTTTCTTATCGTCTGTTTCTTCTTCAGTTCTCCAATTCTACTTGTTTACATTTGCATTATGAAAGAGTCTATGTCTATTTATCAGCTTTGCATTCTATCCTTTGATCAGCTATTGTAACTGAAGATATCAGCGTACTTATTCTTCCTTAGACCATTTTGCTCCACGGTTTTCCAGTTTTCTAGCTATATAATTTCTATATAAGGGTATGTAATATGTACTTTCTTTTCTGCTCCCTAATCCCTATGGTTGTTCTAGTTTTGGTTCTATGATTAAATACATTCTAGGCCCATTTGTGCCGTTGTGTTTCTAGTCATCTACAAATTAACCAAAATATGTCCTCTAGTGCTCGTTTTGTCAAGACATGTTATGGAATAAAAGTCCCTGAGAATAGTGCATGTTCTCAAATGTTGACCTGTTTTTACTTGAATGAGCTGGCTGGATATAGAATCTGTGATTATAAATTCTTTCCATATCATCTTATAAGTAGTGATATTATAAGTCTTTTCTTTAAATCTTTTAAAAACTTTATTTTTAATTATAGTTTATATTCAATATTATTTTGTATTGGTTTCAGGTGCACAGCCGAATGGTTAGACAATCATATACTTTACAAAGTATTTACCCCCATATTTCTAGTACCTACCTTGCACCATACACAGTTTCTACAATATTACTGACTATATTCCTTATGCTGCACTTTACATCCCAATGACTGTTTTGTGACGACCAGTTTGTACTTCTTAATCCCTTCACCTTTTTTTTTTTCACCCAGTTCCCCAACCCCCTTCCCTCTGGCAACTACCAGCCTGTCTCAATTTTGTTTGTTCACTTATTTTATTCTTTAGATTCCACATGTATGTGAAATCGTATGGTGTTTGACTTTATCTGACGTATTTCATTTAGCATAATACCCTGCAGGTCCACCCATGCTATTGCAAATAAGATTTTATTCTTTTTTTATGGCCAAGTAATATCTCATTACTTTTTATGGCTGAATAATAGTCTGTCGTGTAAACCTACCACAGCTTTTTTACCCACCTGTCTATTGATGGGCACTTGCATTGCTTCCATATCGCTACAATGAACGTAGGGGTGCATATATTCTTCAGAGGTTTCTTCAGATATGTACCCAGAAGTGGAATTGCTGGCTCATAAGGCCCAGCAATTTTATTACTTATTTATTTACTTTTTGAGGAACCTCCATACTGTTTCCACAGTGGCTGCACCAGTCTGCATTCCCCCCAATAGTGGCGCACCACTGTCTTTCACTATTGAGTGTTGCTGTGGAGAAGAACGAGAACAGCTTGATGGTTTTCCCCCCTCCACTTGTATGTGCAGGTTGCCCAAAGAATTATTTCTTCATCTTTGACGTCAAATAATTTCGCTAGGGCATGTCCCATGATTATTCTCCTCTATTTCCCTATTACATATGTGCCCTTGAATCTTTTAATAGTTTAATGTATAATGAAAATCTTCTGGTAATTCAGGATCTTTTCTTGATTTATATTTTATATACATATGCATCTTTATATTTACCACATGCAACCCCCCCCCCCCCGCCCCAGAACATAATTTCAGTGTTTTTCTTCAAGGATTCCAATTATGCCTATTTTGGGTTTTCTTTACCTGTGATTTAGTTCGTCTTTTTTCTTCCTAAGTTATTATTTTTTAATTCTACTCATTTCCAGAGTGTTGCCATTTAACATTTTATCATCTCTTTCCTATGCTTGCATTTCCACATTATAACACTGCCTTATTAAGGTTTTAAAAGTCACGGTAAGTGTTTAGTCATAACTTTCACATATACTTTGGCAAGTATTTTCAGTGAGAGTTCTTCATGTTATCAGATTTTTCTCTTCTTTGTCTGCCTTTTTCTTACAGTATCTATGCATACGTTCTGTGCTGGTTCTCTTTTTATTACTCATCACTGAAGTGGACTGGCTAACCTAGGAACCATTAGAGGGCTTCAGGAGAAGGTCAAGGATAGTAAGACTGACTTGTTTGCACAATCCCAAATCTCCCTTCTTCTCTGTTGTCATGGAAACAAATAGTTTTCTGCAAACATGGATTATCGATGTGGATCATTTATTTAGTTTTGCTTTCTCAGAGGCAATATATATCAGGAAAAAAAAGGGAGATAAAAATTTACTTCTAAAGGTGAAAGACCACACACATAGGTGAGAAACTAACTTCTCTGGGGGGAAGGCAACAGCAGCAAAGAGGGTATAGGGACTGTTGGCAGAGGTCACCTTGCTCACAGGTTGACTTTGAAACCCAGGCGAACACAGTTCTCCCTTCTGGTTTTGAGTACCTTCCAAAGGGAATAAATGGAGACTGGTCAGTCTCCGTTACCATATTAAAACTTGGTGTCCATATCATCCTTTCTTACTATTATTTTTGGGTATGTTATATAATTTATATATTTGTATAGTAGTTTAAGTATATAATTTACCAATAAAAAGATAGAACTATGAGGGAAAGTTACTCAAAAATACCTTATTGAGGGGCTATATGATTTAAAACATTGGAATCTGTACACAGCTGGGAAGAGTGTTACTCATATCCTAACAATAAGGAAAAGCCAGATAGTCTAAAAAACATAACTTTTCTTGAGCCCATTAGAAAGCTGAGATACCAGGGCAACCAACTAACATAAAATCTAAGGGGAAAAAATCTAAGGAAAAGTCTAAGGTAGCTTTAAGAACGGATGGGATTCACAGACAGGCACATCTTTGGTAAAGCACTGAAGGAAGACATACCAGATACCATATAAGCAAGTGTGAAAAATTCAGGTTATTTTAGAGAACAAAGTGATAAAGCCCAGGTATGGGCTAATGAGAGCACGGAAGTCCTGGAAGCTACAGACACAAGAAATACCCACCCCCTTGCAGGCTTTTTCCCCATGGACCTCACTAGTTGCTTGTGAGGAAGTCTGCAGGCAGGGCGGGAGATGAAGGAATGCAGTCCTCGGTGGTGTGGGCTTGGAGGAGAGAAGCAGCTGCCTCCATGAGACCAGACGGACATTCCACCTTGTCCCATATCGCCCAAGGGACGAAAATCTGAAAACCGTGAAAAAAGGACTTCACACACCGCTAACCCTCCTCCCCTCCCCAGGGCACAGGTAAAGATGCACCACCACAAGGGATGGGGAAAGGAAAACCTCTCCGCTCCTGAGAAAGGGACAGGGGGCTGGTATCGACCCAGATCATTAGGTAGCTCCTGTCGCTGGAGGAAAGGCAAGATCCATGATGACACGGCGCCCCTACGGCCTAGGGAGATACAGGAACTGCCTTAGGTTTGGGATGAACTAGGACAACAGCATGCCCAGCCCCCATCACCAAGCAGAGACAAGCAGCAGCATCTGGGAGAGGGGTGACAACATGGAGACCATGTCTGGGGCACAGGCACAGAGGGAAGGCCTACAGCGGAAAGTGGCACAGGAGCACGTGACAGACCTCCCAGCGCCCTGCCTGAGGAGTGAGCCTGTGGTGAAGTGAGGGTAACAATGGCAGCAATAAAAAATGCACAGCTTGCCAAACTCCTGACTTAATTGCTTCAATCCATCACACTGATTGTTTATGGGAAGAGGACACATGCCTCTAACCAGGCAGAAATGCTGTTTACCAAAACCTCTGCTGTCTACACCCTATTACTGAAAGTTAATCAAATAATGCTGAGGCTATGCTAGAACAAAACAAGCAACTTCCAAGAGAAAGTAATTAACAGCAGAAGGATCAGTAATGATCTAGATGTCATAAATGAGAGGGAATTTCAAATAACTATGATTAGTATCTTAATTGAAAGGTAGATGACACGCATGAGTCAATTTGTAATTTCAGCAAAGAGATGGTAAATATTAGAGTTGAATTAAAAGCTAGAAATGAAAATTACATGACAGAAATAAAAATGCCCTAACATAGCTGAGGAAAGAATCAGTGAACTTGAAGATAGTTCAATAAAAATTATTCAAGCTGAAAATAGAGGAAAAAAATAACAGGCTAATAACAGGCAATAATGAAAAAAAAAATAACAGGCTAAAAAGAGCAGAGCATTGAATTGCTGTGAAACACACACAGACACAGACATGCACACATACATAACCCTGTTTAACCTGCTAAGTACAAACAGAAAATCTTGAAGGCAGCCGGAGAACAAGAGACACACATTACCCACAGAGGACTGAAGATAAGAGTTTCAAACAATTGGTTTTCAGAATCTATGCAAGTCAGAAGACAATGAAGATGTATCTTTAAAGGGCTGAAAAATATAATAAGTGCAGAAAGCTATATGCAGCCAAAAGAAAATATTTTTCAAAATGGAGGATAGCTTTCAGGTGGATGAAAAAAGAGTTTTTGGTAACAGCAAATCAGTTCTCTAGCTGAAAGAGTATGCTGCCAGGGAGAAACCTGACTACGTAAAGAAATGAAGATCTCTGGAAATGTTTAAAATAAAGATGAATACAAAAGATCTGTTTTTGTCTTATTCATATTCATTCTAAAGATAACTGATTACCCAAATTAAAAAATAGTAGCAAGGTGTTGTGAGTTTATGGTGTCAGTGAAAGTAAAGGTATTGCCATGACACGAAACACAGACGGGGGAGCGTGAGCGTACAGCACTGTAAGTTTTTACATGATACGTGAGGTGGTGTAATACTGTTGGAAAGTAATAAGGCCAGAAAGATGAAAGACCTACAGAATGGAAACATAGAAATAAGAGTTTTTATTCATAGGCAACATTGTCTGCATAGAAAATCTCAAATCTATAAAAATTTTACTGTGCCTAACAAGTGGCTTTGACAAAGTTACAGGATGCAAGGCAATATATTGTACAAAAACCAATTGTGTTTCTTTATAGTTGCAATAATGAACTTGGTGATTAAGAATTTTTAAGTATCATTTACAATAGCACCAAAAGCTATGAAATACTTAGGAATAGATCTAACAAAATATGTGCTGAAACCTATAAACCACTGATGAAAGAAATCAAAGATGGCCTAAATAAACAGAGAGATGTACCAGGTCAATGGCCTGTAGCAAGAGCTGATGTTGTTAAGGTAACTATTTTCCCAAGATTAAAATGTAAATTTAACACAATCACAAAAAACAGACAAGCTAGTTCTTAAATCTGTATACAAATGCAAAGGAATCAGAATATCCCAAAGATATTTGGAAAATAAATTTGGAGGACCCATACCACCTGAACTCAAGACTACCTATAAAACTATGATAATCAAGACAGTGTAATATTGGTATACCTAAAGCAGTAAAAATGAACCTTAACCAATGTTTTGTACAAATAGATAAATTAATTCAAAATAAGTCAGATGCCAAAAAAACCCCTAAAATTATAAAACTTTTATACAAAAACATAGGAGGAAATTTTCATGACATTGGGTTAGGCAAAGCTTTCCTAGATACAACATTAAAAGTACAATTCAAAAAAAAAAGAACAAATTGATAAATTGAATTTTTTCAAAATTATAAGTTCCTGTTCATTGAAAGATATTTCAAGAATGAAAAGAAAAGTACAGGCTAACTGAAAATATCTGCAAGACACATATCTAGTAAAGGACTTGTATCCTGAATATATAAAGAATGCTCAAACCTCAATAATAATAAAACCCCCAAACACCCCAGTACAATGAGCAAGAGATTTGAACAGACATTTTTGCCAAACAATACATGTGATGGCAAATAAACGTTTGATAAGATGGTCAGTATCACTTGTCATTAGAGATATGCAAATTGAAACCACAATGAGATACCGTTATGTAACCACTAGAATAGCTTAACACAAACAAACAAGCAAATAAAAAGCAAATGACAGTCCCAAATACTGGCAAGGATGCAGAGCAACAAAATCTCTCTGGCAGTGCTGTTGGAAAGTCAAAGTGGTATGGTCACTTTGGAAGAGAGTTTGGCAGTGTCTTATAGAGTTAACATATACAGTAGTCCCTCGCTATATCGTGGTTCACTTGCTGCGGCCTCACTGTATCATGGAATATTTTAAAATATTGTATTTAATTATTTATCCCAGAGTTTTCGCTCTATCACGGGATTTTGCAGTACTGTATACGTATGTTGTTAAAGTTATGTAGGTTTAAGAGTGTAGAATAAATGTAAGGTTCCTACTTCATGGGGGGGGGAGTCTGGAATGTAATACCCGCGATAAGTGAGGGAATACTGTACTTGACTTGTGCCCTGGTAATCCATCTCCTAGGTATTTACCCAAGAGAAATGAGATCTTGTGTTTACCCAGAACCCTGTATGCAAATGCTTACAGTAGCTTTATTTTTAAATGCCCCAAACTGAAAATACCTAAATACGTATCCTCCAACAGGGAAATGGATAAAGATAATGTGGCACATCCACAGGACAGAATCCTTCTCAGCAGCAAAATGGAACAAACTACTGATGCAAGGAATGACAGAGATGAATCTGAAATACATTATGCTAAATATGCCAGATTCAAAAGATTGTATACTGTGTGGTTCCATTTGTATGACATCTAGAAAAGGCAAAACTGCAGGAACAGAAATCAGGTTAGTGGTTCGAGATACGAGACCAAGAATGACAACAAGGAGACATAAGGGAATTTTGTACGTTGGGTATTTTGAGTTTAATTGTGGTTTCACAACTGTATGCATTTCTAAAACACTCTTGAGAATCACTCACTAAAAATGATGAATGACACTGTATGTAAATGATACCCCCCAAACCCTGATTAAAGCACACAGAGACACAGATAACACTCACACACACAGACACCTGGAGGTGACTATCAGAATGGTGAGACGAGGAGGAGGTCAAATCAGGAGCCACCCGTTACTAGTCATGGTACCACATTGGAGGCTCATAAGCCATACTGAGTGGCCAAATGAACCCTCCCCAGATGTCCCGTATGATGATAACTCAGACAGATCTCCTCTACAGGAGGCAACTGGGACTTCGCTATAACCAAATCCCATGACCAACATACTAGGAAGCCTTGGATAGGAATCACACCTCATAACTTTCTAACCAGTGGAACACATCGGATAAAGCCTAGTCCTTATCGAAAAGCTCCCTTTTTCATTTAAAGAATACAGAACAAAAACAAAAACGGTAACTTTACTGCGCAATGACAGCAAGTATGATTAATAGAAATTTGTTGGGTATTCCTGCAATAACTAGTGTTGGGCTTCTCAATTTCAGTTGTTTAATGGGATATTTAGGTGTTTTAATGCAGAGAATAACCGGTAAATGCAAAATCTAAAAGAAATTTGAATTAGTTACCTGGGATGAGAAAGTGGTATTTTAAGATTATCTTGAAGTAATTCTTTCTTTTTTTGAAGGTTTCTTTGTGTGTTCTTTTTTTTTTTGGAGATCTTCCACATTTCAGTAATAGTTTAAAGGCTAATATACAGTGGGCTCTGAATTTTCAGCAAAGCACACATATGTTAAATATAAGAAATGATTTTCTTCTCAATAGTAAACTTTGTTAATACTGAACAACTTCATAACATAAGAGAGAGCAGGTCTTCCGGAGGGGGCTATTTAGGACGGGACTATGAAGTTAAACACACGTACACACACAGAGACTTTAAATATTACTTGCTGCAATGTAAGGCGAGTTAGTCAAGCATCTCAGTTTTAAATTAGTCTTTTCATGCTTTCATATGTGTAAGAAAAATAGTATTTGTTTATCTTAAGTTCAAGAAGATCTGAAGAAAGAGTCAATTAAATTTCTTGGTAAGAGGCATAGATTAAAACTATTAAAACTGAATGATCCATTAGTTCAGATTCAGCTGAGAGAACATTTTGATTCTTCAAATTTCCTTTGGTTCAGAAGTTGTAGGTTTTGTTCATTTCATACCATGATTTAAGCACTTCAACCTAAGTTCGTGGATTGATTCCCAAACAGTTTCATCTTGATGCGGTTGTTTTCATACTTTGCACTTGTTTAAGGCTCATTATTTGATTCATCCCCAGCTGTCAGTTTTGCAGATTTTCTCAATTAAGCAATGCCTTCACTGAGTTTGAGGTTATGGACAAAGAGGTTCAACAAATGTTTACTGACCTACTGGAAATGACCTTACTATTTTGAGAACCTGTTATGTAGGAATGGCTTATCGCTAAGCTGTAAGACCTGTTACTCATAATTTGGAGGCGGTGAAGTCATTATTATAAGATCATAGAGACATTCCTAAAAGGCTAGATAAAAGAAGGCTGAATTTTTTTTTTTTTAAAGTAAGGCACAGAGGCTTCAAAATAAAGAGTTCACAAAAGACAGGGGGAAAACTGCAAAGGATCACAGATGATAAAAATAATCTAAAAGCCATCACAATGGACAAATATTGATATTAATTGGGAAATCAGCAGATCAGAATTAATTAGAGCTTCTTGAACTTACCTGAGCAAGAGCCTTCTGGTCAAATACTGTTTCATGTTGAAAGTATTTGTCCAGCCCGTGATCCTTGGTAATATGTTCAGACTCCTCAGAGAAAAGGACAGCATCCCCATCAAAAGCCACACGGAGCTGTGTGTCACAGTAAGACATGTCTTTGGGTCCATCAAACATTGTTGCAGCAGCAATCCCTGGGAGGCCATGGGGACTGATTAATACTCCTCTCAGGGCCATGATATTTAGTTTCTACCATTAAAAAAATAATAAGCCATCCCAGACCTTGCATTTCCTCTAGCTATTTCCTGATGACTCCACTATTCTCCATAACTGCCCATCTCAAAACAGTTGTCTATGCACTGCCTCCGTTTTTATAAGAAATGAGAAAGTGTAAAATGGGTTATAAGAAGATCACTGAGGATGTCCACTTCCAGAAAGGTCAAAGCTCCAAAAGACAAACTTAAGGGCTGCCGCTTGCAGAAACACCTTAGAAAATCCAACAAGGGCATAAGCCACAGAAATGTGAGAAGCCCAGTGGAAGTAACCATGAGCGTAATTCTCTCTATTAACTACTGGGGTAAAACCAAACCAATACCTTCTTTTATTGCCTCTTGTACTTTTTCAGAATCTGCAGAAAGATACAAGTTGGTAAGATATGACTTCAAATAGCCAACGGGGCTTTTCCCACCGGTCAGACAGAAGCGGTCGATCAGTAAGCCTGTTATTGGGCAAGAAAGATTTTATGTCCGAGACAAAAGACAATATACTTACTGTAAATGAGCATGAGATTTACCTTAAGAGTAACTCAGTGCCTACTGAGGTTTTAGAATTACCTTCTTAGAACCAATACTGGAAAATGAAAATTACCTTCTTAACACCAATGTTTTATATTACAGTAGGTGAGTTTGGTGCAGAATAATTTATGAAGTTCATCCACGCTGACCTTGCCAACTTAGTTTCACAGCAACTCTGTGGCAGGCATTATTATGTTCATTACAGAAATGGAAACAGACCTAAAGTCTTGTCTAAGTCCCCCGGCTCATGCTGGCTCTTGTCCTTCAACTACAGCCTCCTCACTTGTCGCAAGAGCGAGTTAAAGTGTGGCTCTGTTTTAAGTACCGTGTCTGTATTTCTTCAGGGACAATACAACAGTAACAAAAAGTGGTGCTAGGAATGGAACAATTTTCTAAAAACAACAACAAGATGTCTGACATTGTCTCTGTGCCCTGACTTGAAACTTTAAGTGGACTTATCAGCAGACTAAACACTAATATACCATTAATGCCTTTCAAATCAACAACAATGTGAAAGAAAATCACAACAACACTAGATGTTGGTGAGAGGCTTATAAAATAAGCACCTGAATATACTATGGATGAAAGTATAAATTGGTACAAACTATCTCAGAAGTAATTTGACAAAATATTTCAGGAGCTTTTAATAGGTTTATTATTCCAAGGGAATAATCTGCAAGTCTGATAAAGATTTCTGTAGAAATGTCTCAGTGCAGGATCATTTATAAAAGCAAAACATTGTTCAGCAATGTGTGAATAATTAAGTAAAGAATAACATTATGCATATAAGATTTGTACCCATTCAAAGTGTTTGTAGATAGGCATAAACTGGGTAGCTGCATATAATAATAAAGCAGAATTTTGAGTCCATCACCTGTATGGACCAAGGGAGTATGTAGGGTCCATCAACAGTTGAGGTGCAAGTGTTTGTAGTGGTATTAACAAAATACTCTCACTCTTTTATTTAAGCCAACATTGGACTGAAGTGCACAAAACTGTACTCTACATATCTTTAATTATATTAAATTAATGATCAGAAATTATGTGACGGCACTGGGGCTTTAGAAATGGTGAAAACATTGTCTGTCTTCTCAAAGAGGTAACGGTTCACTGAGGAGCTGGGCTTGTAAACAGATAATTATAATGTAACAAAGATGATAGCAGAGAGATATACAAATTGCCTTCAATACCCAGAGAAGGCAAGTGAGTAACTCTTCTTCCAAGGGAAAGGTTGTTTGTTATGCTATGAACAAGACCGTATGAAAAGATTGGGCTCCATCAGTTAATTAGCAGATTTAATAGGTAAATAACGGTTTTTTAATGCTACTACAAGCTCAATGTAGTGAGGGATAGGTAGACCTAAACTGCCTACTAGATCAAATAATAGCTGTACTTAATTGAGTAACTGATCTATGCCAGTTGTGTGTGCTGCACCTCTTATATACACTCTTTTCATGTCATAACACTATGAAGGCTGCATTTTTGAAAGGCAAACATGCTTTAAAATATGTCACAGTAAGACATCAGCTTTATAGTTAGAATAATATTAAACTCATAATGTATCTTCATTACATATAAATATGCCCAGTTTAAACCAAGAATTTAAATGTGCTGAATTTATGTCTTATTTTGGCTTGACATACCCATAAAACTGGATGTCACCTAGGAAACTAGGCTAAAATTCCACCAATAAAAAGTCAGATTATTCTATAACAGGAAGAAGGGGGACTGTCTCTTAAAGTCTCCTACACTTTTGATGGAAATGCTATGAAGAGACTAGAGTTCATCCAATTTTCCATGTAAAGTAATAAAGACAGTTTTGCTGGCATGAGTCTGGATTTGATGTGTGGGAGAGCAGCCAGGGAGAAACAGATTTTAAGAGTGGAAAGGAGAGGTGAAAACCTTGAAACCTTTCACATGTATCTGTGGTGAGCAAGAAGTTTGATCACACAGTGAAAGCCCCTGGGTTGACGGCTCCTTGAAGTCGAGTTCAGAAGTGAAAAACATAAAACAGAAATATATTGCAGGACCTGGGATTAAGACTTTGAAATTCACACTTGACAAGTTAAGTCCAGAGCTTTGGGCCCAACTCTGTGCTGAAGTTAAAAATGAACATGGCCTCTCTTGTTCTGACATAGGCAAATAAACATTCCTCACTCAGAAGGGGGTGTCAGTATCAAAGACACTGCATTAGTTAGGCCACAGTTAGCAAAATAACATGGCTTCTTTCTTCCAGAGCAGCGAGCTGTTCTTCCACATGGTATTTATTTTACTTACCATAGTGATTGACGCTGTTTATAAGCCGCAGTCCCACTTGGGCATGGTTATTAGTCATCAGTACAATATCAAATAAGTCCTGTTCATCGGGGTACAGATCATGGAGTCTAGCATTGACGTGCTGCAGGGCCTGTGGGTCACAAACACGAGCGTTTTGTAAAGAGGGCCAGGCAAGGTGGGCGTTGGGAGTCTGGAGGGACGGGATCCCCTCAGTGTCAAATTCAAGCTTTGAAGGCTCTTCACTGAGAGCTTATAGCTCCTTTAAGGTGGCGTTATGTCATTCATTTCTGCGTTTTATGCCTCTCACACACAGATTTCAATTAATTGTTAGTGAATATATAGGGATATTTATCTGATAATTGTTACATTTGGTCTACTAGCATTTGCTCTGTTGGGTAGGAAGAGAGAAGGATCAGGTTAGTCCTTTTATGCTTTGTCTATTTTTTTGTTTGTTTGTTTTGTAAGATCTACCTTTCTTGATCATCTGATTTTTAAAATTTTTCAATTACAGTTGGTATTTGATATCATTTTATTCAAGTTTCAGGTGTACAGCACAATGGTCTGATAATTATGTAATTTTCAAAGTGATTCCCCCGATAATTCTAGTACCTACCTGGCACCATACATACTTACTACAATGTTATTGACTATTCCCTCTGCTGTACTTTATGTACGTGTGTCTGTTTTGCAACTACCAATTGGTACTTCTTAATTCCTTCCCCCTTTTCACCCAGCTCCCCAAACACCTGCCCCTGTGGCTACCCTCACCCTTATTTATGAGTTTGTTTATTTTTGTTTTGTTTTTTTTCTCATTTATTTTGTTCTTAAGATTCCACATATAAATGAAATCATATAGAATTTGTCTTTCTCTGTCTGACTTATTTCACTTAGCATAATACCCTTTAGGTCCAACCATGTTGTTGCAAATGGTAAGATTTCATTCTTTTATACGGCTGAGCAATATTCTGTTGTATATATGGACCACATCTTTATCGAATCGTTTGTTGATAGGCACTTGAGCTAAGAATTATTTTTTATTGTGAAAAGCATAGAATGCTTCATGAATTTGCACGTTAAGCTTACACAAGGGTCATGTTGTCTGTATTGTTCCAACTTTAGCTCATGTGTTGCCAAAGCAGCGCTTTGTCTATTTTTAAACAGGAGTCTTAAGAACAGGTGGAGGGTTTCCTCTTGTGCTCCTCCCAGGCCCTATAAGTACTTTTTACTTCCGACCTGGGGGAGGGTCATTTGTTTCTGCCTGGTTATGATGCTATTGTCTAACAGTTGTCTAAGTCTATAGAAGCTCACAGTTGTAAGTGCTATATATTTCTGTATGAATTTAGAGAACCTTTCTTTATTAAAATTATGCCCCTAAGTGCCAAGAACATTTTTTTTAATATGCTATGTTTGGGGCAAAAGCAGCAAAAATGAATTCCATCTCATTTTAAGGAGGCATTTAATTTCTGCTAGAGCTTGCGATTGTAAACTCATTGCTCCTGGCTGCCGCTCCTTCTAGGGAGGGGACAACGGTGTCTGTGTTACAGGTCTCAGGGTTAGGACTCCACTCAGGAAAGCTCAGCATCTCAAATGCAGGGCTGGAGGCCCTCCCCCACTGGTCTGGAAACCTCTGTGAAAGCATGAGCTAACGTGAGGTCAGCTAAGAGGGCAAGAATGGCAAAGGAGGATTAGGGTTTATAAAGGCAGCTGGATGAGATCCCAGGCGTGACCCAGGACCTAGGGACAAGCACAGCTTTGCACGGTACCTTGACAAAGCGGAAGGCAGGCCCTGGGGTCAGGATGACGTTCTCGTTGGTGAGCTGATACTCCATGTACTTTTCCAGACCCTCTTCCTCGTAGATCTTCCTGCCATCCAGCATGTTGAAGAGAGCCTGGGATGACACAGCGACGGTGACAGCATGCTTGGGTTTCGGCTGCAGACAGAGGTGCCAACGGGGCGACAGTCACATAAACCGGAAGGGGTGGGGAACGGGCAGGGTGGGAAGCTAACAGCTGGGCCCTAGCTTGGACACTGGGATGCTGGAGACAGCCAAGGCCTGGGACCCTCCCCTGCGCCCCGCGGGGCAGCAGAAGGGAGGATTGGGCCGGATTTCCCTCCAGCGCGGAGAGGAGGCATCCTGGGAGAGGCTAGGGCGGTCGGCCGAGCAGCGGGGCGCGCCCAGGCCCCAGGGTCAGCGGGTCCTGCTCACCGGCCGGGGGCGGGAGCAGCTCGGGTTCTTCTCGTACAGTGTCCTCACGGACGACCAGTAGGCTTCCTCGTCGTCGTCGTTCTCTTCCTCCCGGTGGTGCCGGGCCAGGTCAGACATACAGTCGTGGTCCGGCTGGGAGGAGTAGTTGGTCCTGCGCTGGCCATAGGATTTCCGTTCGCCTGGGGGCGTGCGCAGATATTCTCGCTGCTGCATGTCGCGGGCGTCCCGCAAGTCCCGGGAGTCCCGCATGTCCCGGGCGTCCCGCAAGTCCCGGGAGTCCCGCATGTCCCGGGCGTCCCGCATGTCCCGGGCGTCCCGCATGTCCCGGGCGTCCCGCAAGTCCCGGGAGTCCCGCATGTCCCGGGAGTCCCGGATCTCCCGCATGACGCCGTGCGCCCAGGCTTCATGGTTCTCATGCATCTTGGTGCTGCGCCGGAACTCGGACTGGGGCTGGGGGTCCGGAGGCGTGGGAGGACTCGAGTCCAGAGACACTGAGGGTGTGTGCGGCACGGGTGGCGTAGGTGGGGAGGCCTGCGTGGGCAGCTCCTGCGTGGAGTCTCGCTGGCTGTGGGAGGTGGATGACTCCTGGGAGCTTGTGGAGCTTGTGGGGACCTGGAGCAAGAAAACGGGCGTCTGAGTTACAAGCTCACCTGGCATCCCTGTCCCCATCTCCAGCTGGAGTCGAGGAGAAGGACCTGTCCTCTTTCCTCTGTTCCGTACCTGGCCCTTAATTGGCTCCTTATTCATCTCAGCTCTTTTAACTGGGACTTAAAGGGACTTAGACATCCCAAGGCTCCAGATATTAGATATTTCTGTTAAGTGGACACAGATACACTCTGCTTTCATTCCCCCCTAGATCCCCATCAGCACCTCACTTTTTTTTTTTTTTTTTTTTTTTTTTTGAGTAGCTAGGTCACAGACCCCTCTTTCTTGCTCTTAGGCACATGGCACACAGTTTGCAAAGTTCTGTCCTGTGACATTTGTATGTATACCTGCCCAGAGACCTCCAGGTGGGCTTGAATAAGGAACCTTGCTTGCCCTGCCTCCCTCTGTGACCTCCAGTTAACCCATGAGCAACTAGACCAGATATTCCCACCAGAAGACTCTAGAGAGCAACTCGGAGACATCTGGCTCCACATTTGCCCCGTGATTACGGCGGTGGTTGCAGGAGGGTCGCTGGGCCAGAGAAACCAATCTCCCCTTCGCCTCAGGGCTGTGTGTGTCTGTGGAGCTCACTTGGAGGGGATAATCTTCCTACATAGGAAGGAGCCATTCTAGAGAAAAAAACTCCTTGACTAAGATGTGCAATAAATGATTAAGCATCCATGTATTATTTCAGTTTTTATGACACTTTCACATGTTCTAGGCGCTTTCTTGGTTAGAGCATTGAGCGAGTCATCACAGAGACAGATGGATCAGTGGGAACACGTGTTTTCCCCGTGGCTGGATGTGTGTCACTCTCTCTGCAACCAACAACTGAATCTCAAAACCAATGTTTTCTTCTCATGTGGCCAGGCTTAGCATAACACTCTTCAACAATTTATCTTCTTTGTTGACCACCCATTTTTAGAATTAAGTACTTAGTAGTTGTTGAATGAATGAAGAAAAAGGAATGAACAGCCTTAGAGTTTAATCATTAAGTGTTATGTATGGCTTATAGATGTAGCAACCTTGGGTTATAAACTAGCTCTATTCGCATTATTGATGTGAAATCTTAGGCAAGTTATTCTTTCTTTTTTTTCCTAACTGTAAAGTAGGGGTTCACAGGGGGTGTCTTGTGAGGGCTCGATTAGCTGAAACATATAAAGTAGGTAGAACAGGCTGGCAGGTAGAAAGCACCAATAAACATTAACCATCATCATCATCATCATCATCATCATCAATATTATTCTTACTATTATTATTATTATGCTATAATGTCCTCCATCCTCTCATCTCCCTCTCTACCTTAAGACCGGTGCTCTTGTTTCTGGGCTCATCTACTGATGGGGCTCTGGTGGATGGGCTTCGTGAAGTTCCCGACCACTGATTTCGTATGAGGTACCCTCGTGAATCTGTCTTCGGCAATGATAACTCTTGTGATCCCTTTGGAAGAGAGAAGAGACCCAGGGGTGTAATACCCCACCACCCATCCCTCTCGTGCATATGCCTACAGAATAGCCATGTCAGACTAAACATCGTATCATGCATTGAGAAGATCCCTGGCCACCATGAGCCTTAATCAGTCTTGGTCCATGTGTACCAGTCTAGCTCTGGCCCAATCCTCACTTCTCTGAGAAGCAAAAAATGGGGATCCACCTGGAAGAGCATTCGAAACCAAGACACAAATCCGATATCTCATAGTTTTTCACCTGTCATGATGCTTAGTAGAGCTGATCATTTTTCCCTCCCTTTCCTCACTTCTTCCCTTAAGGATAAGCCTGTTAACAGACACTAAAAAGACATAGCCACCATTTTTTTTTTAACCAGAATACAAAGATGAGGGCAGCTGGTGCCTAAACAAGGCTGCAGTGGAACTCAAAGGCAGTTACGTAAGAGGGACGAGAGCCCTCTGGGAGGTACGGCACTGAAGGAGACCATGGAGAGGCAAGTGGAAAAGTTTCTATGCCCCATATCCTTCCCCTCACCCCGACTGACTGTGACCCCCCTACAAAATCAGTAGTTTGATCTCTGCTCACCCTGATCATGGTGATCTGCTGGCCCTGTTCCCACAGCAGGCACATGTGAATGTAAATGCGTATTATGCGGCAGTGGCCAAGAAGGACTGTCCCCTCAGCTGCACTAAGGCAGTGTCTACACGCCAGGTGACCACCCATGTGGCAACATCTCAGCCAGTGATTCGGATTGACTGCACGCCTCATCTGAAAGATTGTGCAGAAAACAGTCAATGCCATGGCCAGACACCCTTTCCCTCCCTGATTCGAACAAAGACCAGTCTCCTCCCACAGGCTGAGCAGAGGAGGCGGTGATGGTGTCTGCACCGTATATTCTATGTGAATGTGGAAATGTGTACTGAGGGAAGGCAGGGGCCAGCTTCTCCTAGCTTTTCCTTAGCCTCTCCATGAAGGGACATCAGGTGTCCCTTAATAGAAACCTCAGTAGCTTGGTCTCCCAGAACTCCCTGCCCCCTAGTATTTTCTATCATGCTTCCTGCTTTTTAATTCTCTCACCAACAATAAAGAGGTCAGCTCACCTGAGTTCTCAGACGAGCTCCTGATTTCTCAGACTCCCGTCTTTTCTCTGATTCTAGACTTTCTCTTGAGTATTTCGTTCCAGACTCATTCTTAATATGAAAAGACAGAATGTTTATTAATGTTAATCTCAGGGGCATTAGAAACCTGGGACTTGGGAATAAAAGGATAAATTAAAATTAGCATTTCTCTCTTTGCCAATATCAAAAATATATGAAATTTGACATTATTTTTGCTCTGTTCTACTAAGCATGCGCAAAAATAACACATCAAAGAACTATATAAATAATTTTAAGGTAGAAATTAAGTGCTTTATAGATTCAAGGCATGAGGCATTTATTATTTAAAAAGTTACAACATGGGATATGTTGTAGGAGAATTTTCCAGGGTTTAGCAATACTTGAATTTAAATGTGAGGTTGCTCACACAGAATACCTCCCCACCTCCCTGTCCATTATGCTCAATATTGTCACTCATGAAACTTTTACTATTGCCATGCAGAACTGAAACTTCTCTTATTTTCTTAATAAATCATAGGTCCAATTTTATGTGGATCTAAGCCTCACTGATATTAGTCTGATTTTAACAATCAAGGACCTTAATCCTGTACAGATCCTGTATGGACCTATTGACAAGCATGCCTTCTGTTCATATTATCTAATTTTTCATAGCATCTAGAGTGCAAAGGGATTTCTTATTAGCATACCGATAGGGAGACCGTGGAGGAGAGCCCAGGAAGATAATTCACTTCATGGACACTTATTCAAATTATTGTTTTCATTTTCAGCTGAGAGAATACTATTGTAGTGATCACTATTTGTATTGTTTCATGCTAATTTGGTAGCTGTAATGAGATCAAGATTAGTGTTTTTTATCTGTTAAGGGAGCTCAATTTCTAGCTTAGACGAAGGTGCTCGGGGGCAGCCTAGTCATTTCTCTATGCTCTGCCCCTTCGACTCGGGGAAAATCTGACCAATGTTAGTTGAATGATGGAGTCTGTGACAGTAGAGAATGGCATAGCTGTGTGATCCCAGAACTAATCCTACAAATTTTCGTCAACCCCACACCATCACCATAAAGTCCTGTCATTTGTAACTTCAAAAGATATTTTAAACCCAATCCTTCTTCTCCACGCCTGCTATCGTTGTCTTGCTCCAAGCCTCTGATCATCATGGGAATGCATTTTTAGAATATAGCTTTTGGTCAGGTTTCATGGCCCCAAATCTTCCTAACTTCCAGACCCATCCACCCCATTTATTTAGAGTGATATTATAAGACATGAATATAATTATGCTTTATTTCTGGATGTGCTCATTCATTCATTTGGACAGACAGACCAGGAGCCTTCTAATGCATCTTGTCTACCTCCGACTTGCATGACACTCCACTCTACACTTTATCTCTATTTCTCTTCTTTCCCAAATGACTTGTCTTTGCCTGTGTACCACCTTATTTCCTTCTCTTTACTATTCTTCAGACCCAGCTCAGTGCGACCTGGGAGAAGGTCCCAGAGTTAAGCATGGCTCTGTGGTAGCGTGTCTTTTGTACATGCTTTTACTGGGCGCTACACTGTACTTTATATTTTCTTTCCTACTAGGCTCTGCGTTCTTCAGAAGTAGCAACTGTGTTTTTACTTCTTACAACAAACATATGCGCATATACTCAATAAATGCTGACTTATTGGATTGACTTATGCTATCTGCTTTCATCTCCTTCTTCTCCATTCTCTTCATTTCCTTTACTCCCCTCTTCATTTTCTCTACATGTAGTCATCATGTGAAATGATGGGATTATTTCAGAGAGGCACCAGGCATAAACGATTGACTGAAAGCTACTTTTACTTGGCTCTTTGGCAAGGTTCTAGGATGTTTAATTCACTCACCTTCTTTTTCTGTTTCAGAGATGTTTGACTCATTTCTTTAACTATTGAAATTCTTTTGCTGTTACGCAGGTGTTCATCTCCCCAGCTCCATTTCCTGTTGTTTCTGTTGTTCAGTCTAGGCTTGCATGTGGAATGTCAAATTTATGACATCACATGTGCTTCCATAGTAACAAACTGACTCTGAATACGTGACTATAAAAATAGCAATCATTTATTCATATTTGAGTACATCTACTCACAATAATTGTCTGACTCTTCAGGAACTGATGTCTAAACAATGTTCAACTATTTAATATGTACCAATATTAATATTACTGCTTCCTTCTTTTTAAGTCTCTTTATAGCATTACTAGGTCACTCAGCACATCAATCCCATTTGTGGCTGTGTGTTTTCTGGTGCTGCCAAAATTAATGGCAAACTCAGTTGTGGACTCAATCATTTATTATTGCTCATCCTGACAGATTTTTGGGACCTTTCTACAAATCTGGAGAATATTTTTGACAGATAAGACTTTTTTTCTAAATACGGAGTTTAGACTTGAGTTTAGCTTTAGTGTTTGGTGTTTCTTTCACAGCAAGACCATTTCCATTTCACAAGGTCATAGCCATTTGCCTGAGGCTAGAGTGCACTGTCTTTCCAGGGATCATTCTACCGCTTGTGTTACACACAGAGAAGAATATGTCAAATCCAGCCTCCGACTTGGGTTTATAGGCTGCAATAATGTTCTGAATTTTACAGTTCCGATTTTATCTTCACCCAAGTTCCATGCCAGCCTGAGTTGGCCAAACCATCATGGATTGAGTGAGATTTCTGGCCTCTCTTCATAGGAGCTGATACCTTAGTTTGAGTATCAGGAGAGGTTTGGGGCAACTTTCATCAAAGTCCTCCGAGAGGTCTTCTAGATGGTAAAACATGCAGGTTCCAGGTGGGACTTTCTGGGTTTCAGTCCTTTCACTCCACATGTCTCACTGTGATCCTCAGCAGGTTATTTAATTTTCATAAATCTCAATTTCCTCATTTACAAGATGGAGAGAATAATGGTATCAACACCAAATGATAATTGTGGTAGTTGAAATAATATGATGTACTTAAGACAATGACTGGCATTCCTAAGTTACTAATCAATGTTAGCTATTGCCTTTATTCATAATTTTGCTACAGCTATCTTTCAGAGTTCAAACCTTTAACTAATGTATACTCACTACAGTCTAGGAACAGAATTTTCAAACCACTTATTGTTCATATACTTCTATAATCACTCAAGTGTCAGTTTGGTGATTCTTCCCATAGTATTAGTGAGAGAGCAAGAAGACGGCCATGAAAGTAGCAGCTGGGGACAAGAGCCGGAGTGCTCTGAGACTTGAGTTCTACCACATAGAACGGGAACATTTTACAGAGAGCGTTCTCCATCCATTTTTGGCATATCTTTTTGATTCTTGCCATGGTTACTGAGAAGAATATACCCATTCCCTTGGCAGTGCCAAGAGGATATTGTAGCATGATCTGTGGGACATGGTTCCCACCTGGCCATTTTCCTCCTATTTACTTTTTTGGGGAAGCTGTGATACTATTCAACACTTTTGGGGATGCTAATGGGGAGGTTACTCAAAGAGGAGAGTATGCCATTCAGAATTCACCAGTGAAGAATAGTTGTTTTGGAAGGTCATAGTTCTTGAGTCAGTCTATTTTGATTAGCCACATGACTCAGAGGTTCCCGTGGATTCAGAGGGCCAGAGCGCTCTCTCTTTGTAGGCCACTGGGGTGAAATAGATTTGCTGGATGAGGAAAGGGGAAAAAAAAAGTAGAAAGTGATTGTGAAAAATTTCCTTGGGTGAGGCTTAACGGTAATAATGGTCTATAAAATATAAGGCCTTGAAAAATAAAAGTGCCACTTATTTTCTGTGTAGATTAGGGCTCTGAGCTTTAATCCTCTCATCTGTAAAACAGGGATGGAGTGCATCATGCATCTCACAATTTTGTTGTAAAACTTGGATAAGATCATGCAAGTAAAAGCACAGTTTACAGTAAGTTCTTAACACGTGCCTCCCAGACAATTTTTGTTTAAAAAAATCTGCATGTTGAACCGGGGGGAGAAGGTTAGTTGTAGGCTTGCCAAAGGGCTTGAAAGCCGGGCGGGCTAATTAGAAAGTAGCGACCACTTTCTCATAAAGGCCAGGGAGCTCGATGCCAATGTGAAGTCGGGGTCTTACTCTTGTTAAGAAAATCATGAGGGGTTTTTTCCACTTTTCACTCAGCTTAGCCAAAATGGTCCACGTTCACCTTTTTTTTTTCCCTCCACCCTGCCTTCAACACTCACTTGCCTAAAGTAAAGTTAACAAATGATTCCATTTCTGCCCTTAGTTACAGCCATTAGCAAGAATGTTCAACACTCACCAGCATTAACCAAACCCTAATTAGCCAAACACGGCCTGCCACCCTTCACAATGCACACCTTTCTTTCCCCCGGCCTGCTGTGGCTCTCCTAAAAGAAACATTTGTAGCGCTCCCCTCCTTAGCCCACTCTCCCTCACATCATTAATCAGCTGGCTGCGCCTCATCCAAAGGGGGGAAAAAAAAGATCCAGTTTCCTGTTGCCCGCGGCCAGATGAACAAGTGCTAAGTGGGACTTAAATGTGTGCCCTCCTCACGTTCATGTTCATGGCCCATCCACTGCTGCACCCGGAACTGGGGACCTGCCCTGGACTCCACAGGGGCTGTCTTTAAGCTGTCTGGTCCTTTGTGAGGTCCTCATGCCTCTCTGCAAGCCTGGAGAACAGCAAAGCAGGGCAGTCCCTGCTGGCCTGGGACCTCCAGCTTGCTGTTTATCAGCTCGCTCAGAGAACCCATGATCTGACGGACCAAGGGGACAAAGAAACTTTCCCTATTAGGTAGACATTCAAAAAGAAAAAAAAAAAAAACAGAAAAGAAAAGAAAGGGTTGAGATGGCTACATATATACACGTGCATCACATTGCCCTGCATGGTCACCACGCTATGCCCTGTGTGGAGGTGGCAGGCACCGGGAACTCCCAGGCAGTATGCCCCTGGTCTTGCCATGGGCAACATATTGCTGAGAACACACGTCTGTGGTCTGCAGGCTTGGCTTTGAACGTGAGTGCAGCCACTGCCTTGGGGTCTCCGCAAGTGGCTTCACCTCACAGCCTGCTTCCTGATTTGTAACAGAGGAATGATCATGGTACCGACCTCGGAGGAAACAAGGAATGTGAAGGCGGACGCACAATGCCTGGCACAGACCAGGCCCTAGGAGCCACCGCTTCCCAGGTCCCCTGCCTCCTGGTTCACCTGCAAAAACAAATGTGAGGGACTTCGGGGAGGGCTTTATCTGGACCGCGTGGCCACCTAGGGAGGGCCTTGCCCTGAACTTCAGTGCCCCATGAACCGGAGACTGGGAGTCTTGTCTCTTTGTTTCCTTTAGGCCTGTTTTTTATTTGGGTCTGTGTGATTTCCTGGCAACAGCTCCATTGGTGGTGAGAAAATATGTGTGTTTGCTATTTGAGGAGCAAGCAGCTTGTTTCTAGAGGTGCCCCTCCCCCAGTGTTGTTTCAAAATGTAGGTCAGCCACACATGGCCCTCCAAGTACAGTCCCACGTCTAGTGCAGTTTGCAGTTTATAGTTTTGGTGATGCATGTGGACAAAATTGGCTTTTCTGGCATTTTTCAGGTTTTTGATGTTTGGCTTCAAGATTGATTGCCTTTCCTTTCTTTTCTGGTTAGTCCCCGTGGTTGCCACTTCCTCGTCCCCAGGAAAATAACAAAGCTTCCTTCTTCTCTGTAAGTGGTACCCCCATTTCCCTGACAGCTTTGGTTAAATACTGGGTATTTCCCAGACTGCTGCCTCTCCCTCCCTGTGACATCCTGTCATCAGTATCTCTTGCCTGAGTTTCTTAATATTCTTTAAAACCAGCCACGTCCTTCCATTGTCCCTGCTTAAAAAAAAAAAAAAAAAAAAAAAAAAAAGCCTCTATGGAGAGATCTGGGTGTTTCCCCCAGAACTGATTTTTTTTTTTTTTTTAACTAATGTAGACAAGAGAGTTTTGAAACTGCCATGCTAGTGGCAGCTGTTCTCAGAATTGGATTCCCCTTTATGCTCCTGTAACATCTTGTAAACCTGCTATTATCAAGCACATTACGTGGCACTTTGTCATTTATACATCTGTCTCTCTGCAACACCTTGGTTCTCTTCCGTACTCTGCTGCACGACACTGCTGTCCTGCTTCCTCACTCCTCCTGAAGCAATGAAGGATGGGTAACTACCTCTGGTGTTGAGTAGCTTTCCCTCCACTAGGACATGTTTAGCCCATTCACCTCCAGACCTGATCTCCCCATGTGAAACTGTGGTATAGAAAGGGGGGGGGCTTACATTCCTTTATAAAATAGGATCTGCAAGGCAACAGATGGATTCTAAGCAGTACTGTACACAGAGAAACTTGTAGGTGCCAGATGAGTACTTTATGTGTTTATCTTATTTCAGCCTTATCAACCACTCAGTGATGAAGGAAACAGGAGTCTCACTTGGAACATGCAAGTTTTACGGGAGCTAAGTAACTTTCTGAAAAAAAGAAGGCACCCAAACCAAACTCTGATTGGTCTGACTTCAAAACTTGAACATTTTTTGCTACGTGACTTTGCCCACCAGAGTTTGGATGATATCAAAGCTATGCCAGGTAGAAAAATCAAGGTGAGACAGAATAGAGAAGTTAACTAATAAATGCAATTCTGTTGAGGGGCATCACCAAGGATAAGTGAACTCATCAAGTAAACACCGTGCTGAATACAAAAAGTTGTTGTATTGGGGAGGAAGTGTGACAGTTCTGGGGGGCGGGGGACAATAGGCTTTTAAAAATTATGGATTAATAGAGTAGATGATATTTCAGATGCCATCAAGAAAAAAATGAACTCTTCTCATAGATGAAGAAACCATCTATAGATGAGGAAAGAAGAAAGGCCTTAAAGTCACCCAGCAAGCCAGTGATGCAACCAGAATTAACTGCCAGGACTTCGCATTCTGTCTCCTCCCACTAAATCTAGCCACTTTCTTTTATTTCATTTTCTCCTAGATCAGTCCATCTCTCTTATTTGCTTCAATTCAACAACAAAACACTTATTGGGAAAAGTATTGTTATCAGGCGATGGAGAACCAACCGCAAGAGAAAAGTCTGGGTTTAGCAAAACACTTTTGTGTTTTTCTGTCTCGTTGTCTCTCTCCCCCTGTCTCTCTGCAATGCATGGCCTCCGCCCTGAGTACAGGCAGAGGTCAGAACTTGCCTGCACGTGAGGACGGCCCTCTGTGTTTCTCACTCCTTATTACTGTGCATACATATGCTCCAAGGCTCGGTGACACATCGCGCGGTGCCCACTGATAAATGGTAGGCAGAGAATGGACGAGCGTGATTATGAAGAGGGAGAGAATGTCCAGATGTTAGTAGCTCATAATGTTTTAATTTAGAGCAGTGCTTTCGCCCAACGCCATCACCAAAGGTTTGTCTTTGGTTTATTTGTGTTATCACAACAGTGACGATGGAGTTAAATGTGGCCTTTGAAGAGCGGATTTTTGGTTGTTCCATTTATATTCTACTGTTCTTTCATTAAACATTTCTAAATATTCACAGGGCCCAATTCTTACAAAAATAAATCAGATAAAGCGAGGGTTCTTGCCAAGTCAAATATCTACAGTTTCTGGCAATTATGTAATTTCCAACTCTGGGGCAGTAACTATTGCTGATAAGTCAATCGTCATAAAGAGAAATGTTCCAGACCAATCTTTATTAGTGTGTCCTTCACTGATATATGCAGTCTTTTTTTTTTTTTTAAGCAGAGTTGTAATTTTTTTTGGTCCCTAGCGAATAGCTTCTCATCATAACAATTTATATCTGGATAATGTCATAGTACAATGTAGCAACGGTAAATTAAAACCCATGAAATGAGGCTCCGCTGTTATTAATAAAAGCTGCTCTGGTTTTCACCATCTTGTTATGATGGCGCTGTCCTCTAACGCCACTTTGCCGTAATGTATTTCTGGCAGCGCACTTGATTTGGCCCAGACAAAAGCAATATTTAGAAAGTTACCCCGTGGAACTTCTCTGAGAAAAACGAATTTGAGAATCGTGCGTTCATTTAAACACCTCCTCAGCATTGAGGTTAAACACATTATTGATCAGAAAAGCGCTTTTGTTGGGAGAGGAGCTGTAGTGTTCTGTAGGAAGGGTATAAAATAAACAAACCGAAAACGCCAGCCTGCTATTTTTTTTTCCTAGAGTAACTTACCAGTTTGGTGCAGCTAGACATTGTTTAAAACACTCATATTAAAGGAATCCCCGCAGACTGACTTTCCTCTGCAGTGGGAGCTCACACGCTATGACATTCCGCTTGTGGACTGTTTCGCTCACATCATTTCATCCGTTTCCTACGATAGGCCGAGGGCGTTGCGTGTGGGGAAGCCAGCACTCGCACGAGGCCCCGAGCAATGTTCTTTACAGCGCTGCTAGCAGGTAGAAACCCTGAGACTCACCGGGGCTTTCTGCCCGATGACCTCTCCCGGCCCGCACCCTGAGCTGAAGCAGAGAGACGGTGGGTCCGTTTGTGATGCGCAGCAATAGAGTTTCCCTCTCCTGCTGGAGATGCTCAGTAGGTTCATTCAGCCTTCACTTCCGTGAAGCGAAAGTAGCCTGGTAGAGTCGTCTTCATTTAGATGCTATCCTCTCACAAGACGGAGGGATAGCTGGGATGAACGAGAAATCCTTTCCTCCCTCACACTCACATGGCTTCAGTGAGGAGGGACCAAACCAGAAGATACCAGAGCCTAGAGCCCAGACTTTGAGGATCTCTAACCACAGGCTTGATTTGCAAACTGTTGTCAGAAGGATTCTATTGATGGAAATAGTAAATTTCAATTTTTCAAAGCCAACTTGTTCTTGTCTTCTACGGAAAAAAAAAATGCCTTTCTTTGCCAGTGTCCGTAAAATAAATAAATAAATAAATAAATAAATATTTAAGTAAATCATTGGAAAGGTGGGAAAATAACTTATTCCACGGTTAGGAGCCACTTTTTCCAGGTCTCTGCTTCTTTGGGTGTGTTGTAGGACGGGCTGATTGGAAGCACCCAGCCACGGGTTATTTGGAGACAATTAGCCTAGAGAGGTAAAAATATTTCAGCCGAGAAGCTAGACTGGGTGAAGAAGATTGGAAATAGAGTTTCCACAGGCTCTTAAAGCAAGTGAGATGCAACAAAAATGTAGAGTATTGCCAAGGATGGGGACAAAAGAAAATATGCTATACACACACTGGGATTACATGGGCTTTTGAACAAAATGCAAACAAAATATGCAACTAGTTTTGAAAGCAAATAATATTTAAGTTGCAAAAATTAGACTATAGAAAGCATGGTTTCTGTTTCTTGGTTTGCATCCAGTTAGCTACAGATTTCAAACTGTTGTGTAGTAGTGCTTATTCTCACTTCGTCAGCACAATTGCAGGTGAACAGGGCAGTTCCATAGTGAATAAGTGTATAATTGAAGGGTAATAAATGTGTAATTTATCAGCTTGAGTCTTACGTCCTTTTTTTGTGATTGAACTTCAGGAGCTAATGATGCGGCTGTCTACTTGTCCCTGTCTCCACAGGGCTGTAAAACCTCCTCGTTGGGAAGGGGCATGTCTTGGAGAATTGAGAACAGGGGAGGTTATCCAAGGAGGAACCTGGCCCTGCCCTTGTCATTCCCTGTTAGCGTGGTGGGTCATCTGGTTAAAAGGTCAAATGGTGACCATGCCCTCTCTTGAGGCCCTCTGCTGGATTCCTTCCTACTCCTGCCGATCTGGTTCTCAGAATTTGGTGGTGTTGCTGATTTTCCTCTAAAACAGCTTTCCTGGAAGCAAGGCACCAAATGATGAGCAGCTACCCATTGAGGTTTGAGGTCAGGATTTTATAAAGGATACTGAGAGTCACCTAGCTATCAAAGTCTTCTTGGACATTGAGTTCTCATCTATATGCGAGGCAGAGGGTTTGAATAATGGCATCTCTTGTTCCATGTCTTTATTTATTGTTCGTACAATAGCAGAGTAACAGCCATAGGTTAATAATTACACATCAACTGTCCAAGCGCCCTCTTTGGCCTTGCTGACTTCTATTTTACTGGGATCACAATGTGAAATAAGCATCCTTGGGATGAGAAGGAAGCCAGGGGCAGCAGGGATTACTATAGCAGTCCTGCGTTCTGTGCTTTCAGGAGGAACCAGTGCATGCGCAGCGAGGGCCACTCTCCGTGTGGGGCAGGATGGCTGGGCTCCCACATATTTCATTTAGGATTAGTTTGGGAACGAGGGCGATCGGAGTCCCTGCTGCTCTTGTTTTATCTGGGACTATGCAACAGGGATGGGGACAGGGAGAGGTCTGCAAAAACAATCACAGTGCAATGCACACAGCAAGTTTTACAAGCTTGGAATTTCTTCAAGTGTCCTCCCCGGGAGTATTTTTCCTCTGAATTAGAAAGCTCTAGTTTTAGTGGGAGGAATTGGTTTCTGGTGAATTCACTTGTTCTAACCCTTTCTGGAACTAGAGTGATGGATATTCACAGCAGAGAATGTGGCTTTCTGAAAGGAGACTTTGAAGAGGGTTGCCAGACTGAGCAAATAAAAATTCAGGGTGGCTAATTAAATTGATATTTCAGGTAAACAAGAAATAATTTCTTAGTGTAAGTATGTTGCACATATTACACGGGCCCTCTCAAAGTATTGCAAAGGACATCCTTATAATAAAAAATTGTCTACCTGAAATTAAAATGTTACTGAACACACTGTATTTTATCTGGCAACTCTAGCCGTGAATAGTTAAAAGTGATTATTGCTCTTGTTCACAGAAAATAATTTATTTGATCATTGGTTAGGTTCACTAGAATCAATGATATTTTAGAGATGTGTCTTCATTTTTTGGCAAATTACATTAATAGGATAAAATTTCTATTTTCTCTTTATATTGTGGAAATAATGGACACATCCATAAGAAGTGAATACATATTCATTTCTTCCCTGTGTGGTAACGTGCTATACAAGTTTAGGTTTGTTTCATTTAACTCATGATTGTAGAGTAATACCTACTATGAAATTATTCTTTATTTTATGAAGTTAGTACATATAGTAAACATCATGGATTGTATGTACTTGGAAAACTGAAAAGAAATAGTATTATCCTGATTATATTAATATTCTATGTTCCTTGTGGAACATTTGGAAAATATGCAATAATATAAGAAAAAATATATACCTGTTACGTTTCTTTTCTATTTTATAATTTTTGTGCCTATATTTTAAAAAAAGTTGAGATTATGCTGTACTACAATTTTGTTTCCTTTTTAAAATTTACTATGACACTGTGAATGCCTTTTGAAGTCATTAAAAGCATTCATAATGCACTTTAATGGAGATACACTATTCCTTTTCTTTATTGTTTCAATTTTTTTCCTCCTCTCATGTTAAAACAAAGGTATTGCGATGTCACTATTTGGTCACATCATTGATTATTTTCTTTGGAAATATTTCTGGATGTGCAGTGGCTTGATCGAAAGCGACAGGAGCCATTCGTTGCGAGGGCTGTTGGCTGGAGGCCGCCCTACTTATGTCTGTTTCAGTGTTCCGGCCAGAGGGACCCTCCCAGGTGCTTTCTCCCTTCCCACAGGGACAGACATGACGTACCCAGTGGAGGAGTTCGAAAGCAGGCAGTTTGGTTCAGTTCTTTGTAGGTTCTGTTTCTTTCAGATGTGGCTGCCCACGTAGAGGGTGGCTCTGGGTTTTCTCTTTGCCACGTGGTCAGGTTACCAGGGCAGACTCTGGCTGGCTGAACAAGCCTACATCTGTCTACTTTGTGTATGGTAAATCAAAGTTGGGTGGGCATATTAGAAAATCTGCTGTGACTATTCCTTTAATTCACATCCTCCTTTCTAGTGATTTTAAGAAATAAATCTGATATTTGGTCTTCATCTCTCTGATAGCCATGTCTAATTTTCAACTAGTTCCACACTCAAATTGGGGAGAGAGATTAGATTGTCACATGATAACCCCACATGTAAGATCATTGGCCAGGAATAATTGAGGATCTGGTATTTAGAGCTCAAAACAACATGAGCTGTGCAAGATTTTGGGTACCACCAGCCTTGACGTAAGGTGACGTAACTTACTTTGCATAGCCCTTGCAGTCTGGCCTTTAACCTTGGCAGTTAGCATGCTACATATTGTAGTTGTGCAGCTGGGATTATTAATTGGTTTGGGTCATGCAAGCTCTAGTAAACGTGCCTTACATGGTCCTCAGCATGTCGCCTTGATCTGATTTATAGAGGTGTGGTTTGGGAGACATGGGAATTAGGTTCCTGGAGAAAGGAGTCGCTTAGGGCCCATTAAAGATAATTTTGGAATCAATATATAGGCTAATGAAAGCTTTTCCTCTCTCTGTCTACAGTGGAATTTTTTTAGCAGGGCTAGCAGGCCAGGACTAAATACTTCAAAGGTAGATAAGTTCTGTGAAGAGTAGACAGCACCAGAGGCAGGTCCTGGCAGCTCTGTCTCAATCTTGTGGAATTCCAGAGACAAAACACATTTTCCCTGAATTTTTTTACTTCCTAACTCTCCCATCTCTCCTTAATTAACACCCCGACTCTGGAGTTCCTCCTAGATTTCTAGATATTTCAGTGCCAAACCTATGAGGAAGAATTTTGTCTATCTTACCATCCTTCATGGGGTAGATCCAGTTTAGGGGGAAGTCTGAAGCTTAAGAGAAGGAATACAAAATTCGGTATGAGAGTAAATATTAAGAACATTAAAAAAAAAAAAAAAAAAAGACTTAGAGATCCCAATGCCTCTTTTTTGAAATCTCTTTGCCAATATATCAGATATGCTTGTCTAGAAATGCTCCCTGATTGTTTCCTTGATTTCTTCGATGGCTCCCAAAACTCATAATGGCAAGTCCTGCTGCTTAGGTTTTATTAAGCTTCATTCTTCTGTCTGCCTTCTTCATGGCTGCGCCTCCAGACCCCATTAGTTCTCTGAGAGAGCATTCACCTCTTCCAGAGGGGGAATGACACCCCTCAGGGAGATGTTCTCCACATTCAGAATTCTGAGATTCCTCATGAAGAGAAACACAGCCCAAACAGAACACAAGTGCTCACTTTACTGGGTGCTGCAGGCTGAATTGGGTCCCCCACTCCATTCGTATATTGAAATCCTAATTCTCCAGCACCTCAGAATGTGAAGAGAGCCTACATTTGAAGATAGGGAGTTCCAAGAAGTGACTAATATAAAATGAGGTCATGTGGGTGGACCCTAACCAAGTATGCCTGGTGTCCTTCTACAAAGGGGAGGTTAGGACACAGAAACAGGGAGAGATGATGTGAAGACACAGGGGAAAGGGGGCATCTACAAGTGAAGGAGACAAGTCTTGAAGGAACCTACACTGCCGACACCTTGATCTCAAATTGCCTGCCTCCAGGCCTGAGGGACAGTGAAGTGCTGGAGTGTAAGTCACCTGCGCGGCGGGGCTTTGTTACACCAGCCCTGGAGAACGGCTGAAGCAGGACAGAGGGAGAAGGAGGGGGCATTGCTTTATGGCATGATTGCGAGCTAAATCAGGTAGCTTCTGAGACTCCGAGCACACGGGAAGAATGGGTTATCCCAAGTGTCAGGAGCCTGCGGCGTGCTGTGTCCCCAGGAGCCCCTCCTGAAGAACTGGGTCAGCTCCTGGGGAGCGGCTCCCTCTGACAGCTCCGTGTCCCCTGTCTTGCACTTTCTTGACTTGCATTCTGATCTGTTACGGGCTCATCGTGGCCATCCCTCCTGCCCCCTTTTCAGAACTCACTCCTGGTAGGGGTGACTGCTGGCTACAGGCAGTGACTGTTGGCTACCTGTGCCACCTGCCGATCCCTCCTCTGTCAATCCAGGCTTAATCACCCGCCCCTCAGCGAAATGCTGAGTTGTTCAAATAAACATTGCTGGGAGAGCTAAGATCAACAATTTAGGCCTGTGTGTTCGCAGTCACCCCCAAAAGAGAGTGGGGAGGCCCAGTCTTTTGGTCTTTGCTGTGCTATTATTATCCCTACACACCGACTGCTTTCCCTTTTTCCCACCTCCACCTCTGTCCTGTTGCCGGCGTGGGTTAGGTACTTCGTCTTTGGAATTCCCATAGAGTTAATGCTCAGCTTTATTCTAACCTGTTACTTAACACACTGTACAGGGAACATTTATTCACAATGCCTCCTCTAATAGACTATAAGTTCCTTTAATTCATGGGCCATGTCTCATTCATCTTCACATCATGAGGGGCTGTCACAATGCCTGTCAGAGAGTAGGTGCTGAAAAACTGAGCCCGAAGAAAGCTCTTTATCTGAAAGAAAAAACATGATTGTTACCTAGCATCCACCAGGAACATATTCTTGCTCCATGTGACTTCTTCCTTTAGGTCACTTCTAATCAACAAATGTGTGTTGAATACCTACCATGTACCAGGGGTTGTGTGAAGCTTCAGGAATAAAATGAGGAATCCAACCCAATGGGATGAGTTAGTGCTTCCAGAAGCTTCCAGTCTATCAGAGAGAGAAGACAAGTTCAAGCACGACTCTCCCACAAGGCTCATCCTTGTAAGAGGAGTGAAACAAAGCCTCCGAGGGTCTAAGGTCTGAAGGTAACAGTGACGTTTGGAAGGTACCACAAGGTAAAGACTTCTGGGAGAAGGTAACATGGAGGTGCATGAGTGGGTGGTGCATTCGTTGGCTAGGACTGCCATGACAAAGCACCGTGAACTTGAGGGGCTTAAACAACAGGAAATCATCTCATACTTCTAGAGCCCAGCAGCTTGAGCTCAAAGTGTCAGCAGCTTGGTTCCATCTAAAGGCCATGAAAGAGAATCTGTTCTACATCTCTTGTCTAGCTCCTGGTGGGTTGCTGGCAGTCGCTGGCATTCCTTGGCTTGTGAACACATGTCTCTGGTCTCTGCTCTTCTCTTTCATGGTGTTGTCCCTGTGCAGATATCTGTGTCCAAATTATCCTTTTTATAAAGACAACAGTCATGTTGAATTAGGAGCTCACCATACTCCGGTGTGACATCATCTTAACAAATTGCATCTACAATGACCCTAATTCCAAATATGATCACAGTGTGAGGTATTAAGGGTTAGAACTTCAACATATGCATTTGCAGGGCACAATTCAACCCATAACAGGTAGGTGTCAGGAGGCAGAGATTACAGGAGGAATAGCAGAGGGAAGACCCTCCTGGAAGTAAGAACAATATATAAGTTCTGCTTCTAATAAACTTTTGAATTCCTCATTTCCTGATGATTCTCTTTGCTACCCTTCTCACATTTGCGTTCTTTGGTTCCCTCAGCCCAGAATGCCCTCCTTTTTCCCAGTCTTCTCCTTCCTACTCCAGCACTGTCTGTGGAGTCCTATCTGGTTGTGACTTGAAGAGGTACTTCCTTCTGGACAACCTGGGATTCTGCCTTGGGTTCCATGCTTCTAGGCCCCAAGAAGCCTTCGTGTGGCGGCCCCAGGGAGCTCTTCGGAACTGTAATATTTGGCAACCTGCACCCCCCCCCCCCCGCCATGGCGCTCATGCTTATTGCTGTGCTTTACCATCTTTTCAATTGTCCTTGGTTTTAAGCTTGACTCCAGCAGAAACTCCACATCAGAGCTCTGTGAATAGCCTTTAGTTTGGAATAGCAATCAGGGAATCCTGTCTATGGTAGGCAGAAATCTAAGATGTCCTACAAGGATTCTAACTCCCTGGTATACACCACGTGTAATCCCCTCCCCCCCTGAGTTGGGACAGGACCTTTGCATATAATGGAGTCCCAAGGTGACAAAGAGTTTTATAATTAAGTACCTTAGCCAGTTCACTTTGGATTCATCAGAAGAAATATTAGACTGGGTGGGCCTGACCTAATCAGATTAACTTTTTAAAAGAGACTGGAGACTTCAGAGAGTCTTCTGAGTTTGAAGGCGCCACTGTAAGTAGAGCTACAGGGCAACAAATTCTGCCTACACTATCGATCCACAGGAACTGTGAGATGATAAATGGGTGTTGTTATAAGCCACCAACTTTGAGGTAAGTTGTGACGCAACAATAGAAAATGAATATAATATCCGTGCTGATCGCTCATGCCTGTGCGAGATGGTCTGGAAAGAGGGGAGCACACAGTGATGGGCAGTGTGTTCGTCAGCTTATGCTGTCATAACAAAAGCCCACAGACAGGCCGACTTAAACAACAGGGACAGTCAGAGATCAAGGCTCCTGCAGACTTGGTTTCTGGTGCGGCCTCCTATCAGCTTGTAGAAGGGCACCTTTCTTCTGTGTTCTCACATGGCCCCTTTACTCTGTACACATGAAAGGTGGGGGGCAGGGAGAGAAACTTGTTCTGGTGTGCCTTCCTCTTCTTGTAAGAACACCAGTTTTATCAGATTAGGGCCACTCCTTATGACTTTTTATAATGTTACTTATCTTTAAAGACTCCCATCTCCTAATATTCGTTTCGTTTCGGCAGCCGTCCGTCTCGAGAGACGATGGTGTAGCTTCTTAAGAGTCTATCTGCACCGCCGAGAATGGCTGTGCTGTCTGACTCGGGAGTGACACGGTATCTGTCTCCTCCCGTGTTGAATCGACATCTTGCGATGTCGCTGGAGTGTCCTCTCCAGTGGAGCTGAAGCTACAGAGCCTGGGCAGGGTGATATGGAGGGTCTGCTGTTGCCCATGCAGCAGACCCCCCCTCTCTTCGCAGCTGAAGGGTCCAAGGGAAAGACGGAGTCAATACAGCTTGGCTTCAGGTGCGCCGCAGGAGTTGCCAGTGTTGACTACAACGTCAAACCGCCTTAGGGACTCCGGCTCCGGATTTTCTGTCGGGGTTTACTCCCTTAGCCTTTCCCCTGAAGAGGTATGCTGCAAGACAGCGGAGGTTTTTTGGAATCAGAGTTTTCCTTCTCTGATGTGCCCTGACTGGAAGATCGAACCAGCGACACTTAGCTCGCAGGCCGACGCTCAATCCACTGAGCCAAACCAGCCAGGGTATTAGGGCCTCAGCATATGAATTTTGAGAGAACACAGTTCAGTCCGTAACAAGCAGGTAATGCAAACGGATGGCAGAGGCATGAATGTGTGAAAAGTGGGAAAAGGGATACAGCCTGGAAAACTGTTTGGAGAACAGGTAGCAAGACAGAGAGATAAGTGTATATACTGAGCCAACTACCAATTTAGCCTTTAATTCATGGGCTAAGCTGGTCGCTTCCTCTTTTCAGCTCCAAATGCCTTCACCTGTACGTTGAGGATTTGCATGGAATACTGTATAGTGTCCTCTCTCCGACTTCCTCCCTCGCCCAGATTTCCTTGATATGCCAGAAAAAGATAGGCCTCCTTTTCATACATATCTATAGTTTTTGCATCTCTGCTCTATAACTTTTATGTCACCTATAATTACTCATCAGATGTTTATTCCCACTTGATTTTAAAGTATCTGTGGTCATGGAATGTATCTCATTTACCACTAATCTCAGGTCCTGACACAGTGCTTAGTATATAATATAATAAATGCTTACTAATTATTTATTGACCAAGTGAACAATCTTTTATGATCTTATCAAATGAATATGCTCTTATTTCTATATGCTCAGTCAATATTTAAAATAATCAGTGCTGAGGAATTTTCAACATTATGTGGTTTTGACCAGTTAATAAATGCTACATTTTGGAATGCTATTCAAGGTAGGTCTTGTTTTCTCTAATGGGCTGGAAAGAGCTAATGGTGGCCCCACTTGTGGAGCAGGAGGTCTTAGGGCCAAGGGGGCTCCTCAAGGATGCTCATGCAAGGGGTCCAGTGGAATCGTAAAAAGAGGAACCAAGGTTGGAGCTAGGAAAGCACTTGCAGGTGACAAATTCTGCAGGTGAGGTGAGGTTTTGTAGACGGATGGCAGAAGGCAGTATGGCATCAGCTGCAAGACAGGCCTCTCAGAGAGTGGTCAGAAACAAATCAGTGAGCGCAGAGAACGTCCAGGCTCCCCTGTGTCACATGGTGCCTGGCGTGCCTGTAGGCAGGGGGGAGGGTGGGTTGGGGGCCTAAGGAATTACACAAGAGAGGGGAGTCTCTGTGTCCCAAGTGAACCCCTGCTGTGGAGTTACAGGATCATATTCTGATATTTACAGTGCTCATCTTAAAAATGGGCCATAATCAGATAATTCACTTTAACTTTTGTTTTATTTACAAAATTGACAAACTAAAACATTTTCCCATGGATTCAATGTTATGAGAAGGCTGATTAGATTTTCAAGACAAATCAAGAGTATCTTAAAACATGTATTTTACTAAGAATATTATTAAAATGTTTATATGTTTTGTCTTTATTTTGGGGAAATTAAGCATACTTTATCCTTTCAGGGTGCTTTATAGGAAAGAGTTCTAATATACGTATTATGCTTACTAGTTTCTCAGTCATAGATTACTAAAATACTTCTGTAATACCATTATTATGCTTAAAATTACACTTTTGATGTCTTTATCTTGTGGGAGTAAGTACGTTAATTTCCATTTTAAGCCTCTATTTGATATTAAAATTAGAACAACTTGTTCAAAACCTGTAGTTTTTATCTTGAGTAAATATTGCTAAATTTTTATCGAGCAACTGGCTTAATTTTAGCTTTGGAAATTCACCAAAATCTTTCCCTTACTCACTTATTCCTCTTAATCCAAATTCATTTTCATTTTCTTCCTTAGTAAAGTTACTTCATTAGGCATCTCTTTACCCAGGTGTAAAAGTGACATCTTTTTCTTTTCTTTTCCTTATAGTGGCTTATTTTAAATAGCACACATTCTATGTTTTTATATTCAGGAGCATTTTACATGTGTATGGTGTGAATTGATCCCATATTAAATTATTACCACACCCTCAGTTTTAGGGCTGCGAAGAACCCTTTGAGGTCACCCTATGCTGTGTCTTTCAGCCTACAGATGGACAAAAGAGGTCAAGGAAAGATGAATAGTGTGTCCCACATCACACGACAAGATAAAGCTGAGACACAGCCAGACCTCTGATGCCATAACTCCCCGTATAGTGGCTCTTTTGATAGACCGTGCTACATTGCCTACAACATTGGTTTTCATTTTAGAGTCTAGGATAGACTGCTTTCCTGTGTCCAAAAAAAGCATCTCATGTGCAGTTTTATGAAAATTTTATAATTAAATTTCAAGGACTCCAAATGGCTTAGCAGAATCTTTCAATGGAAAGAGATATGAGATCATTTATTTCCTCCCAAGCTTGAACCAGGTTGATTTGTAGTGATGTTAAGAAGGACTAAATATCGAGGCCAAGGACGCTGAGCTCATGGGAGCACGGCGCTTGGTTCTACCACCTCCCACCCTGCGCAAGTCCAGAAGACACTTGACTACATTGTTTGGTTGTTCACACTCCTAGTGGGGGGGGGGGGAGAGAACGAGACTTGGCCGTCTTTGTGCTTCCGTCCACCACCGATGACTGTTCCGGTGCCATTTCTCCCTTGGCTGCCACCATCCTTGGTGCTCCCCTTTATTCCCAACCTTGCTGTGGCCCTGAGACTGTTATAATTATTCCTTGGAAGAACTCAAGGTACTGTGCTGAGAACCTTCCTATTTTCCAAGGAAAGTGCCATAAAAATTGCACATAAACAAGAATTACTGCTTCAGACAAGCTCACCCCAGACACATGGTCCATGCTACCAGTTCCTGGCAGAGCCCTATCGCTCACCATCCATCTTACTCACAGTTGAGGTTCAAGCGCTCTTCTTCCCTCATGCTCTCCCTCCCCTCCTCATTTTCTGACATCTCCAGCTCTTGCCAAATACTTTTTGGTTAGAGGTTGCAAAGGTTACTACCTGGTCTGTGAAGATGTCCTCAGTCAGACTGAGATTTATATTAGTACTGGAATTCTATAGCGAGGGCTTGGTACTAGCATATTTGCTGGTCTTGTCTTAAAGATTTTGCTATTCATGCAGCTCCTGCTCAGACCTGGAATGACTGATTAAAGCATTTAGGTCAATTATTGAACCACGAACACAATTTGTCTTTAGTGAAATGGAATTTCTTTACAATGGCAGTGGGGGATGAGGGAGAAAGACTGGGAGCTGAGAGATCAGAGCTGAGTAACGGCTGAGGTTTCATGCTGTTCTCTTTAGGTCATAGAGAAATAAGAACAATCCCCTATCTTATGTGTGTGCTCAGCACTCTGCAGAGCAGGTTAACAGGGATTATTCCATTTACTCTTCATAGGAACACTATGAAACAGATAATGTACTCCCCTTTCACAGGCGTGGAGACAGATTATTTGGTTTAAAATAAATGCCTTGCTTTGTCCACCTCTATTAAGTGAAAGAGTCAGGATTGAACCCGGGTCACCTTGTGACCAAGGACTGAGCTCCTTGTCACTGCATTAAACTTGGATTTTCCTTCATGTCACTGGATATTCTCCACCCCACCCCCCTTTTAATGAGTTTCATGCCCTTCTCCCCTCTCTTTATCCAAATTGCAGGAGGCTTACTGTACCTTTCAAAACTATCTAATAAAAAGGGTCTTAAATTGCTAAACAGGAATGAACAGCCCAATATTAAGTTAAGTTTGGGTGGAACATTAGGCTATATGACCTCCCAAACCCCTTCTACCTCTGACAATCTGTGATTCCAGAGAGGAATCTGGATCTACATCACTGCTGTACCACCTACTCACTACATGACCCCAGAAAAGAAACCTCACATCTTCGAGGCCTGATTTTTTTCCTGTGAACTGAGAATAAAGGCTGTATCTCAGACTTGATATGGCATCAGTGAAAACAGAGCATGTGGTGTTTCCCACATTTATAGCTCGACTCTTCAGATGGCCAATTTTATCAGCCATCACTTCATTTTTATGATGATGTTTACTTCCTAAGAGCCCACTAATTAGAAAAATCATGATTATTGCAGTTGAGATAAAAAATATATCTTTTCACAAAGACAAGGCTTTCTCAACAATGGGCAGCTCATAGGATCTGAAAATAGTGAATGACCCTAGATGTGATATAATCCAATTCCATTATTTTGCAGATCTCAACACTAAAGCCCAAACAGGTTAAATATATTCTTCCAAAGCACACAGCAAGGTCATGGTAAATTATGAGCGAGAATTTACTTCTCCTGATTCCAGGCCCAATGTTTTTGCTGCAGAGGTCTAATAAACTCAAGATAAAGGTTGGGGGTTAGAGAGAAGACTGGTTTAACTGTGAAAAAAGAGATTTTATATGCATTGACTTCTGTTCCTATGTTAATAATTTATGCCCTAAATATTATTGGTGGTAAAGATTTGGGGGGAGAGAACCTAGACTATATAATCCAGAAGACCTGAATTTAACACACAGATCTGCTACTTATTAGCTATGTGACCTTGAAGCTTAAACTCTAAATTTTAGTTTCCTTATCAGTAAAATGGGGATAATGATTATAAGTTTCTAGTGTTTGGGAGGATTAAAGGAGATAATATATGTGAGGACTTAGTGGAGGGCCTACTGTACAGTCCATCATATCATAAATGGTCGCTCTTAATGATACTAATATTAACATAAAGTTAATGGGGACCACTTCAGCCACCACCCCAACCACCCCATCCATGGGTAAATTCATCCCATTGAAACAAAAAGTGCCTCATTTCTACTGAAAGTCAATAAATTCCAGGACCAAATAGACACACTGCATTTTTATTTAGCCAAGATGTCCCTTGACTACAGCCTGCTGACCCCACTAACTGACTTAGAGAATGCTCCTGAAGCACCCAGATAGTGATAAGTAGTGAACCAGTCCTTCAAGTTCAAGTGCATGGGCTTATACTGACTATAACCAGATAAGAAGTACTCGTTGTCATCAGAAAGCCATTACTAGTTCCCTTGCCTTTTGGTGAGAAAAAAATGTGAGTACGATACATACTTTCTGCAGTTAATCTATAGGCAACAGAGGCTTCAAGGCAGAGATAATATCAGTAGTAGCAATACCCTAAATGTTCAAGTACACTGACAAGTAGAGACAATTCATATTTGTCAGTTCTCCTAGTGAAAGGGCTCTAATGATATCATGGAGAGGAGAAAACAGAGAATATGCAGGTGTGTCTGTGTTACTTTTAAGAAAGGCCGTGGCTGAACAAGCTGGTTTTATAGAAGGATAGCTACGATTAAGAAAAACACATTTTTTCTTTTACATGAACAATTAAATACAGTAGTGGGTTTTTCTCTTATTAAGAATTTCTCAAATCATAGAATAGTGGGAGAAATATTAAATAATCCATTCTCATTGAATTCAAGGCATCCTAGAAATGTGGGCTAGGCTATTTCAATTGGAATTTTTCTTAGAAGTAGGAGCTTCTACAGTTCATTTTATAAAAATCCAGTATCTCCTGGGCAATATTTTATACAAATAACAGCTTCCTGAAATCTCTTTGTAAATTCTTTCTGTTTACGTACATTAACTGTGTTGGTGAGAAATTAGGATTATTATTACAAAATAATAGTTTAATTATTTTAGCCCAGTGACAGTGGAATCTAGAAAGAAGGGAGGATGCACTGAAAGGGAAGGAGGGTCTGTGCAAACTTTTAAAATTAATTCAGTGTGGAACCTTGGAACTAGTTCCCAGAGTCTAAGTTGATTAGACACTGTAACAATACATCGTTCAAATGTCATAACGGATACGCAGAAACTGGCATGTATTTGGCTATATTTTATGGTATTTTAAAATAATCCATAAGTGTTCTGTGCTAATAATATGATTTTTCATCCTTGAGTCATTAAAGCTACAAGTTCCAGAAGAATCTAAAAAGAAAGAAATAGAGATGGAGGGTGAAAGAAAGAGGTGGACAAGATAAAACAGAGAAGAAGAAAAAGAAGAGGAGAAGGAGAGGGGGGAAAAGGATAAAACATATGACAGAGGTGAGAGAGAAGGATGGGGAAGGGTGGTGAGGAGACAGAGAGGGAGTGGGGAGGGAAGAGTAGGGAGAGAGAGAGGGAGGGAGAGACAGATTGAGAGAAATGCTTTGAATGACACTTGACCAATGTCCAGAGTAGCTGTTGCTCACTTTAGCTTTTTTCTTTTTAATCCAAAACCAAGAGCAAATATCATTTGATTGCTGCATCTCAGAAATAGGAAAGGGCCCTGAATCCGTCACTCTTTAAGACTTGCCTGTCTTGAGAGATGTCCTGTGCTTTTTGGAGGGCCCACATACCTGTTCATCTGTCAGCACACATTTGTCATGCCTGTCCTCTGTCCAGAACAATGCTGTCTCTACTTGCCTTTTGTGTCTTAACTATTTTCATTGCTGTGTAAATATTTCGTGATTTGGAATATTTCCACTTGCAATCATGTCATCTTCAAGAAATTTGAACATGCTAAGAGTACATGTTATCTTCAGTTGTGATGAGTTGATTCATTACCACACACTAGTTAGCCAAAGATAGAAACAATTCTTATGCAATTAATCATGTTTCCCACGAACCCTATGCTAGTTGTCAAAAAAGGAAAATTATACAAACATTTCATCTCTTACCGCCATCCTAATGTTTGAAGAATGCCTCATGCTTCTTCAAGGAAGGTGTGGCATATTTTAAAAACAATGTAGACTTATTTGTGCATAGTTTTTAAAAAGGAAGTAGATGCTACATGTGCAATCCCAAAGAAAATCACTCGATATTAGTAGGGAGATCTATATAAGATTTGAGTATTTTTGGATTGGACAATGATCTCCTCAGTTATGTGTTTTGTCTTACATAAATATAAGCTTGAAATTAGGGAGAAGAGCCTGTGCAGGTTAGAATCTATTAACTAGAATGCAGTCAGGTTTTCAGCCTGGCCAATGACCTTCACACTGATTGCCTTTAGTCATTAATGTTTCTTGAGTTAATTATCCCTGTGAAATGGGAAAATACATTACATTCATTCACCAACCATTTATGGGATATCCACCCTGAATCACAAACTGTGCTAGCCATTGAGGATATAAAGATAAATTCCCACCCTTCAGGAGCACATACAATAAATAAATTGAAACAGGCTTCTAAACATGGTTAAAGCAAATGGCAATCCTGGGACCCAGTCCCAACTCCATCTTCTACCAGCTGGGTGATGCTCGGTGAAGGACTTTGCCTTCTTGAGCCTGTTTCCTCATATAAAATATGGGGATGACAATGGCAAAAGTTCTCTGAGAAGATTGTCACTCAGGTCCAACAAGAGTGGGATAGAATAACGGTTTTATAAATGATATCGTGCTAAACATATGGGAGCTGCTTTAGGAGGGAAATACGGTACCATGCGCATGGGTTTGGGTCAGTAAACTCAGTTCAAATATCAACTCCAGCGCTTAAAATTAATGTGAAATTGAGTTGTCATGAAGATTAATAAAGTCATTTATTCATTAATTCATCCACCCAACAGTGTCCATGTGTACTGACTATATGCCAGACACTGTTCTAGATCTGGAAAACTTTCTGTAGTTTGCTCACTTCTGCCTATTATAGCCGACAAACATGGCCCTTGGTCTCATGGTTGTTTGATTCTAGTGGGTAAGATAGGCAAAGCACATATCCACAAAAAGGCAGCATGACTGCAGATGCCCTTTGTCTAATCCCCTGTGGAATGACTGCTGAATCTTTCTGTGCGCGGCAGAGAGTAGGAAATCAGTGAATACTTGCTGACTTGATATCTGAAGAGACATTTTCTACTTGTTCTTTAACCTCTGTGTGCCCTTCAGTGTTGAGTACGCAGTTGGTATTGGACAAAGGACACAAAGTGAACTTGTAAATACCTATAAGTTGTGTGCCTCAACAAGCTTCTGAGGCCAAACATACTCCTAAATGCTGATCTCTTGGGGGGTCATTGTTATTTTCAAGTTAGCAGTTGATATTCATTAGTTTCAAAGTGAATTCTGGCTCTGCATCATTTCCAGGACTCTGGGAACAAAATTAGATTGTTGGCGTTTGACTTTTGAAAGGTACCCTCAATGTCTCCTGCACAGGTTCAAAAAGTCTCAGCAGAAAGGCAAAAGGATCGCCTTGATCTTTTCCCAACATCTACTAAGGTTACTATGTAAGAAGAAAATACCAAATGGATTAAAATTAATTTTCAAACAATTTTTTTATAGCAGAACCTGCTTTTGAGCCCTTCATGAGTTTGAAAAGCTATAGGAGCAAGTCCTGAGATCTCAGATTTTGTAATTATCACCTTTTCAAGGTGTGCTGGGTCTCACCCAGCCTCTCTCTTGTCCTTCTTCTTCTCCTCAGAAGTACACGGGAAGTATGGATACACGGGAGCAGCCTGAACTCTCCGCCCACACCCTCAACCCCCCAATAATATAGGCTAAAGGAGATAAAGATGCTGTGATTGGTCACTGAAATTATAAAACTGTTGACTTAATGACTACTTAGATTTCATTCATTTCCACTCTCTTCACAGATGCATAGAGAAATTGTCTCCTAGAGAAGTTGATGATTTCATAGGTTTTGGGGTTTATAAGTTGAGACGTGTTTAACATGGAATTAACTTCAACTTGAAGATGAATGGCTAGATTATTTTTTATTTTTATATATAATTTTTTAGAATTCAATATACAATTATATATTATTATAAGCAATAACACCTAACACATATGTGATGCCCACTATGGCCCAGGCACATTAAACTCTCCCGGTCACTCAGGGAAGTGGAAGCTATTATTAGTACGTTTATTCTACAGAGTACACAGCTAAATAAGAAATATTTTAATGTTTGCCTGAGCACACAAAGCAAGGAAGTGGCAGAGCTGGGATTTGAACCGAGGTCTTCAGTTTTGCAGAGCAAGATGTGCTCTATGATTTATAAAACAAATTCTTTCAATTCCTGTGACAGCATATGAGACAGAGATTATACCCTCAACAGGATTAACATTTGAATACAGAATTGCTTAAATATGAAGTGCACAATTTGAATGTTAGTCCACTTTAGGCAATAAAAATGTACTACGGGATTTTTTTGGAAGGTTCCCTCAATGCTGGTCACAGAGAGAATAGCCCCATGGATACCTGAATTATATTTCATAGAAATAAGTTTTGAGGCTATGATCTGCCCTCTTGCAGAAGCTCTTTGGATAATGAGCCGTGTTGTGGGTGCAGATGCTCTGTGGATAGTAGCTGTATTGTGGAGGTTAGCCAAAGGTATTTGAAAACTTTATCCGTGAGTTCTTAGCTGAGAGGTTCTTCAGAAGAGTGACGGGGAAAATTGGATGTTTTATTCTGTTTAGCTCATATTGCTACTCTTAGTGATTAAAAATTGTGAAAATCCAAGGCTGTCAAGGTAAGTAAACAATATCAGGACACAGGAGGTTCTCCAAATATGCCTTTATTATTATTATTTTAAAAAGTAAGACAGTAGAATTAAATAATGAATGAAGACGTCCTTGGTTAAGTTTATACCTAGATACTTTATTTTTATTGTTGCTGTAGTAAATGGGATTTTTTTCTTAGTTTCTCTTTCTGACAATTCATTGTACAAGAACCATCATCAAAATGAAAAGGGAACTGACTGCATGGGAGAACATATTTGCAGTGATACATCAGAGAAGGGTTTAACCTTCAAAATATATAAAGGACCCATATGACTCAGCACCAGGAAAACAAACAACCCAATTTAAAAATGGGCAAAGGACCTGAACAGACACTTCTCCAAGGAGGACATACAGAGGGCCCATGGACGTATGAAGGGATGCTCAACACCACTAGCCATCAGAAAGAGGCAAATGAAAACCACAGTGAGATACCACCTCACACTGGTCAGAACGGCCATCATTAACAATGAACAAACAAGTGCTGGAGAGGATGCGGAGAAAGGGGAACCCTGGTGCCCTGCTGGTGGGAATGCAGACTGGGGCAGCCACCGTGGAAAACAGTGTGGAATCTCTTTAAAAAAAATGGAACTGCCTCATGACTCAGCAATCCCACTGCTGGGAATATACTCTAAGAATCCCGAGTCACCGACTCAAAAGAACCTGTGCGCCCCTATGCCCATAGTGCCACTGTTTACAATAGCCAAGTGCTGGAAACGGCCTAAGTGCCCATCTGTAGATGAGTGGATCAAAAAACTGTGGTATGTTTACACAATGGAGTTCTATGTAGCAGAAAGAAAGAAGGAACTCCTACCTTTTTGCAACAGCATGGATGGAACTGGAGACTTTATGTTAAGTGAAATGAGCCAGGCAGTGAAAGACAAGCACCGTCTGACCTCAGTTATAACTGGAAACTAATGAACAAAATAAACTATCAAGAGAAATAGAACCAGAGACATGGAGACATGGGACAGACTGACAGCTGTAGGAGGGGAGGAGGGAGGAGGGAAACAGGGGAAGGGGCTAATCAAAAACCGTGTATGAATGACCCATGGACATACAGACAACAGAGAGGTGGTTGGCAATGGGAGATAGGGGTGGGCTGGGTGGGGGGGGGGCAAAAGCAAAAAAATTGGGACAACTGTAATAGAATAAACAATTCAAAAAAAAGTCCTCACCGTAGCCTTGGAGAACCTCCTGATGTTACCTGAATGAGGTTGTGACCTCTTCTCTGTCACTGTCCAGGCCCCTGCCTCCCGCTCTCCAGCCACAGGACCCATTGCTGTTGTTTTCTGCCCAAGGGCTCCATCCTCGTTTCCTTTGCCAGGGGGCCTGCTGCGGACTCACTGCCACGCTCTCTTCAGGTCTCTGCTCAGTGGTCACCTAATCAGAGCAGCCTTCCCTGACCGCCCTTAGACTGTCCCCGCCACATCCCTCCCGGTGCTTTCTTTGTACTTCCCAGCCCTTATTATCCCCTGACTTAATGCTGTGCTTGTTTGCTTTTTGCTCATTGTCTATTTCCACTACTAGAGAGTGAGCTTAAGGAGAAAGGGACTGTTTTGTTGTTGTTCAATGCCATACGCTCCTGCTAGACTAGTGCCTGGGACCTAATAAGTATTTGTTGAATGATTGAATCAATGATGAAAACAGAAGAATACAAATGCAGGGCAGTTCCTCTGACTTGATGAGGCTTTGCTGAGAACTGTAGCCGTGGCCACTGGGTGGCCACAGCTGCCTTCACCATTCACATGGGCCACATTCCTTGCTAAGCAGACCGTGCCAGGGAGCTTTGTATGCTGCCATTCATCTGCATGGAGGCTGTTTGTCTTGGTTCTAACTGCCCAAGGGAAACGAGCCTTTGAAAGAGCTGGTCAGATCGTATGTACCAGACTGCTTTGCAATCCACACTCTTCACTCATGGATTTGCCCAACATTTACTGAGCACCTATTGTGTGCCAAGTGCTTTAGAGACAGAGATGAATGTCCTGGAGTTCCTGCGTCTGAGGAGCTGGCCGAGGTTTGCTGTAGGAGGCAAGAGAAAAGAAAGTCACAATCCTTCCTCATGAGTGCTCTGACGGGGGGCTGGGGGTGACACAGGGGCAGGAAGTTGTGGAGGTGTGGTAAGGACCCCCAGTAGAGCCTGTAGGGAGCAGTGAGAGAAAATAGGCTTCGTGAACAAGATGACCAGTGAATCAAACTTCCAAGGAATCCGAGGCTTATCCAGGTGGAGGTCTTGGAAGTCTTTCCAGGAAGAGGAAGCAGCACATGTCCAGGAGCTGAGCAAACCTGGAACATTTGAAACTGAAGTAGATCATTGTGCCGGGAGAGTGAGGACCCAGGGTGGAGAAGGAAGAGCTGAGGCTGACGAAAGAGTGCTTAATACCGCAAGGAAAAATTAAGCTTACGTAAAAAAGCAGATTCCAGAAATGCATATCTCTAGATGCCTGGTGGGTTTTCAAGGAGCTAGAAATTTAGGCGACAGTTGCCTATTGTTGTTTCTGTGTGATTCAGGAGACAAAATATCCAGCCCTTTCAACTGCGGTCACTTATTCATTCTGCATTCATCCTAGTAACTTTTGTTTGAACACATGCTATGTGGCAGGCACTGTTAGGCTCTAGCAGTAAAGATTTAAAAGAAATGCTTGATGGTAGGAGCACAAAGTGCTGTGCATGTCAGTCCATTTGTATTCAGGAAACTAGACATGCAACGAAGATATAAATCCGTGACAGGCTGGTGTTGCGGGCATGTGCGCTGTACAGTCAGTCCTGCAGGGCCCTGTGCTCCCGGGGATCCCGCACTCAGTTGAATGCTCTGCTGTAGCTGTCTTGAAATTCTCAATGATTTTTGAACATCGGCGTTTGCATTTGGCAATAAGCCCTGCCAGTTACGTTACTTCGCCTCATAACTGAGGTGGAATTATGAAGCTGCTCAAGAGCAGGGGTGTGCAGACGATGGCCCGTGAGCCAAATCCAGCCTACCTCTTGGCATATGGTGTGTGCACTATGAATAGTATTTACATTTTCAATAATTGAAAAACAATTGGAAGAAGAATAGCATTTCATGACATGTGAAAATTACATGAAATTCAAATTTCAGTGTCTGTAACAATACTTCATTGGTACATGGCCATGCTTTTTGTTTTCTTTTCCTGTCTATGGCTACTTTCATGGGACTTGGACATAAGTGAGTAATTACAACAGAAACTGTTTGGCCCGGAAAGCCTAAAGTGTTTACTACCTGAACCTTTATAGAAAAAAAGTGTGCTGACCCTTGATCTAGAGGATCTTCTACTATTTAGCTATGATGCTTTATTTTCTTTCATTTTCCATTTGCTGTCAGAGATGTAACTTTATTTTCATTTACTTTCTGGCTCCTAACAGCATAAGCTTCAAGCTCACTGTTGTATCCGTACATCTATGGTAGTGTGTGATGCAAACCAGACACCCCAAAATATTTAACAAAGGTTGGATGATTGTTATATGTATCTTCTGTTTCCCATTATATTTCATGGCCTCAAGGCCATGATTACATGAGAGAGATTCCCAAAGGCTTCTTGTAGAGGGTTTTGGGCATAGAACATGCCTTTGCTCCATAAATGTCTGTGACAACAAACGGGGGCCAGGTCATGGCTGTGTAGCATCGTGTTGCTGCTGGACTCCTTTAGAAGCAGAAAGTTTACCAGGGGATAAACTTAAAGTATGTTTGGAAGCATTGAGATGAAAGACTAAAGATAAAAAGCAACTTTTAATCTTAAGTCTCTCAAGGCAAAACACACACACACACACACACACACACACACACACACACACACAAGTATGTGCAATGTTTTCTTGTGACAAGGAGAACCTAGCATATCAAGGATGCTGTTGTAGTGTAAGGAGCAGTGTCTTACTTCTGTGCTTGTAACTTTCAGATCTATATGTTTCAGTTCTGACTTCTCAACTTATACATCCAATTGTTACTTGACATCTCTGCTGGGTGCCAAAGAGACAATTCAAACTGAAGGAATCTAAAACTCAGCTCTGTGATTTTTCCCTTCAAATCTCTCTCCCCTTGTCTCTTCTGTGTCAATGACACTATCCCAAAAGCTACTCAAGGTGAAAATCATGAGTCCTTTGTGGGTATGCAATGGAAAACTGATCTCTAAATCTGCCAGGTTCATTCTAATTCTTTTTTGGAGATTTAGGAGGTTGTGCAGTGAAGTATTGCTGGGTCCTTTCTCAGGCCCATCGGGGCACTGCATAGATTCAATGACCTATAATTTAGTCTTTCCTTAAGTGTGTGGTGGAAGTACAGTCTAAAGCCCTGATCCTTAATTTATTCTTCTGTAAAATACAGATAATGAAAGTGTTTCTGTAGTAGTATTATAATTAAAGGAGATAATGGAATAAAACATTCAGTATAATAATTTGTTATTCAAGAAAGTTGTTCACCTGTGTTATACTTGCTCTCTGCTTGGTGTTTCCATAATATTTTCACATTCTTTTACTGTAGTACCTTTTAGCACTTTAAAATGCATTTTGTACCCTGGCTGCTGTGGCTCAGTGGATTGAGCGTTGGCCTGTGAGCCAAGCGTCGCTGCTTCGATTCCCCGTCAGGGCACATGACTAGGTTACACGTCAGGTCCCCAGTTGGGGGTGTGACTGAGAGGCAACCACACAGTGATGTTTCTCTCCCTCTCTTTCTCCTTTCCCCTCTCTCTGAAAGTAAATTAATTAAAAAATAAATAAAAAATAAATAAACAATTAAAAAAATGCATTTTGTAAAAATGTTTGCGTATTCTGCGATAGCTGGGATCTCTCCTGTCACGTGTATGCATCTTTAGAATTTACTGTGTGCTGAGAGCACACAGAGTACTTCAGGTTTGGTTTGCTAGTTGTAGGCATGACTGACTAAGAGAAATGCTCAAGACTCAGTTTGATGGAGTGATCACAGACTACTAATCATCCCCTTGGGCTGGTGCTCCTCTCTCTATTGTGCCATTATCCCTGGGAAGTCAGGGTTAGCTTGCTAGGCAGATTTGTGAGGAGTTGGAGACTTTCTTCTCTGTGGGAGCCTAAACCAGGGGTGCCAACGGCTAGCCCACCCCATCGGCACACCGTGTGCCCAGGGGTTAATGCAGGTGATTGGGTGACCTAAGACAGACTTACCCATCACCCAAGATGAGGAAACAGCAGGGCCACTCTATTTTATTGTTATCTTTAAAGTGATTGAAACAAAAGCCATTTAAAAAAAAGAAGATATGTACAATGATGGCCCGGGGTAAGTGAAAAGAATGCATGAGTTGGATAAATGTGTTTCTTCTAAGGCACAGAAATGTAATAGGACCGATACTTCTGAAATGTGCTTGCTTGTGTGGTTAATGGCTGTCCAGTTCATCCAGATGATTGGCAGCTGGAAGTCAGAATCCCAAATTTGGTAGAAGCAATGGGTGGTCTTGGGTGGAGTGATGCTGGGCATCTTGGAAGGTGTGCAGGTGAGACACAGGTTTCCTCAAGCGCATCAGGTGGTGGATTCCAAGAGGTGGTTCCACACCACACAAAGAGCAATTGGAATGGGGCAGTAGGTGACAGAGTAAGGACAGAGATGAAACCTTGGGTGTGATCTCAGTTACTCCTCACATCGGACTTCCATGGTCGCCGATTCCAAGGCACACAGCATTTAAATAAGTCGCGCAAGGTCCTCCGGGCACCAGGTGGAAGAGCCGCCGCCAGGGCCGCCCTTCTCCACCCCTCTGTGCTGCTTCTGCGCTTCTGCTTCTCACGGCCTCCACCTGAGCTCTCGGCGTCTTTGCTGGGCCTGTAACCTGCCCTCCATTCCTGACAGCCCCTTCGCCTTCCTTCCCCCCCAACCTCTAGGTGCCAGCTCTCTTGCTGATGGCTTGTTGGCAGTGGAATCCATCTCTTTTCAGTACCCCGCTGTGACTTGCTTGCCTCGCATCAATGACTCCCTTGATTTGGGGGGAGGAGATGCAAGTTTTAACATTCACTGCTTTTTAAAACTGACCTCTGATTCCATTCTAAGTATTCTTTTTCCAATGGACTTATTATAATCTATGTGATATCAACATCCAGTCACTTACAAGTGCCCAGGTGCCCCATGCTTCTCTCCCAGTCCCACGCTGCCCATACCGGTCCCCCAGGGGTCCTTTGAAGCCTCTTATAGGAAGGCCTCACTGGCAACCTCAGGCTACATTTGTGCTATTTCTTTACCTTCTGCCATACCGCATACTTGACTCTGTCAGAGCATGTTTTCCTCACTGTTGACATTTTCCATTTATTCATCTGATTTTCCAGTTTGATTGAGAACATCCTGAAGGTAGGCACCACGACCAATCCAGTTTGTTGTTCTTAGTACTTTGCATAGGACCTGGCTTATAATAGGCATATAATAAATGCTAATGAAAAAATAATTTGCCTTTAATTTATTTCTTTAACAAAATTTATAGATTACCTCTATGTTCCTAGCCCTATAGAAGACTTTGAGAAGGCTAAGATTAAAAAAAAAAAAAATATATATATATATATATATATATATAACCAGTGCTCTTCAGTAGCTCATAGACTAGGCATAGGAACAGATATTTAAGCAAATAAGTGTAGTAATATTTTATCAATGAATGTGGATGAATAAGCATTACCATGGAAGCTCAGAGGAAAATAGTGATGGAATCAGTGAGTGTTTTTTCCTGTGCGCTACAGAGGACATTTTATTCCACAGCCTGGGCACCTTTTTTTACACTCGGAGATCAGCAGGTTATTCCATAGTGACTGATATCATTGGTTCTCATGCCACTGTGTTGTGTTGGCCAAAAAGTCCGTTACGATTTATTTCTGTACGATGGCTCTAGTAGTGCTTATTTGTCTTTAACTTCATTCAAAACGATTTTGTTAGATTGTATTGTGACAGCTGTCATATAAGCGTGCATTTAAAAAACACTTATCAAAGTTGGTGCACTTTTATGTAGCCATTTTAACATTGAAGGGGGAAGAAAATAACACAGTATTTTCAGCGTATTCTGCTTCATTATTTCAAGAAAGGTAAAAACGCAACTGAGACGTGTAAAGATACTTGTGCACTGTATGGAGACAGTGCTGTGACCTACCAAAAGTGTCAAAAGTGGTTTGCGAAGTTTCTTGGTATCATTGAAATTTTGGCCAAATAGTTCTTTATGTGGGGCTGTCTCATACATTGGAAAATGTTTAGCAGCACCCCTGGCCTCTACCCACTAGAAGCCAGTAGTGGGAGATAGCGAGATACTCAAAATATCACAATTACAATAAAGTTATTGGTGAAAATAAAAAATACGTGTTTTATTTTACAGAAAAAAATGCAACAGACTTTTTGGCCAACCCAATACTTGGGTACAAATCTTGGTATGTGAACTTGGGGAAGTTATTTACTGTCTTTGTTTCAGTTTCTTCCTTGCAAAATGCGGGTAATAATGTAGCTACTTACCTCATAGAGTGTTGTGAGGACGAAATGTGATAATGTGTTAGAGCAATGTCTCGCGCTCAGTAAATGCTAGCGTTATCAGTATTTTTATTACTGTGGTCCCCAGGAAACCAGCCAGCTCTGTAACTCCAGGCTGGACATTTTGGAAGACGCTAAAAACCAAGGCAGCAGCTCTAGTCCTGCATGGCCATGGCTTCGAGATCTGTGATTGGGGCACCTGAAAGAGAAAAGAAATGGGGATCTCATTTGAGGTCCTCTGGGAGATCACCCATTTTAAAGGGTTGGAAAGTGAGAGATGAACGACAAAGACATCCTAGAACTTGCTGCTGAAAGGACTGGAGAGGCATCCCAATTCCTAGGAGCTGGAGAGAGGGAAGAAAGAGTTATTTTCCTCCACCCCATAGCAGGGGAACTCTCATGCTGCATTTCACCTTTCTCATCTAGATGAGAAAAACAGACTCAAAAGCTTTCCAGTGCTTTGAATGCTTAGTGAAAGATGTGAATCCGATGGAGTCCCCTGGTCCTAGTTTGTAGCCTCATTATGCTTTCTCCTGGAATTTTCCAAATTCCTCTAGCGCTCAGAGATTGGCGAATACAGCCCTGGCTGATCACAGCCAACTGCTGCACATGGTCGCTTCTGGGAATTTTCACCAGTTCCTGAGTAAGCGGTACAACTCTTCAGTTGTGATTTCACAACCCCTCATGTCATCTGTCAGCCACCCTTTGCAAATTGTGGAAGTTGTATGTTTTACTCTTTAATCAATTCCCACATTTAGAATTATTATTATTTTTTTACTTTATTTTATTTTGCTTTATATCTTCAGAATTTGCAAATTTATTTCATTTCAAGGATGGAACAATTTGCCATAGCAAACCTCTCTTCCTTGAAGAGTGATACTCTTGGTAGCACTCTTCCTCTGGGCCGTCCTAATAGTTCTCGCTCCTTCTTGATTTAGAGTCTGTCATTGTGCCTGTGGACCCATTGTTCTCAGAGAGAAATGTGATATTCTCAAGCAACCCCAAACACCTTCACTGGCTGCCTCCCCATTTCTCTCTCCCTGTTCGCACCCCGCAGCCTCCGAGGACTGACTCCACACATTTCCCCACACTTGTCGGCCTAGCATTTGCTCTCCTCCTCCGCCCTGGCCTCCCTCTGTCCCCCTCCCGGTGACCTCAGGCTGTAAAATACTGTAGTATCTCTGGCTTGGGTTCCTTATCTGGCCCCAAATTCTTTCCTTCTCTTTCTATGACATTGAAGAAGAAGGAATGTTCATTTATAATATTTTATTCCCTATCTTTTCCCTCCAGGCTCCCTTACATGACATTTTTACTCAGGCTGCCATGGAATTGAAATGTCCTTTTCTCACTTGCCCTCAGAGATGTGGCATTTCCCCAGGAGGGCTTGGGATCTGATCCTTAGGTTGTTGCATAGGATGAGAAATAGTTTCAACGAAGCCGGTGATGGACTGTATATCAAAACACAGAAGTGGGAGGCACAGACTGCTTTGAAGACAGTATCCTCCTTCCAAAATGGAATTTCTGGCACGATCTACAAGTTCTTGAGTTTCCTCTTCTCTGTTATTCCCAGGACTGTAGAAAAGAGTGATTGCATATTATTTGGGCTTCTTACCACCACTTTCTTCTCCTGCCATCCTTTGTAACACACTGTAAGTGAAACCTGAATATCACATGTGGCGTCAGAATCAGGAAAATGTGTTCAGTGACTGTGCTAATTCCTTTGAGCCAGATATGACACCATGTTAATAACAGTACCTGCAGCTGGGTGAGCCTTTGTGTGCCCAGAGCACTTTCACACACATTCTGATGAGGCTTCAAAAACTGGTTTACCAATTTCTGTCCAGGCGCTAGCCTCTGACTGAGTGGCTACTGTGTGGTCCAGGGAAGGTCCATCCCTACCTATTAAAGTAAGAAATTAAAACCAACCGTGGTAGGAGATTTATCTATATAATTATTTCTGGAATAAAGAGCTACTGGTACCTGCTGGAAAGTGTTATGGGGATTAGGGGTTAAACCATAGAGATCACTTTGCACATCATCGATCCTCAATAAGTGGCAGTATTATTGTCACAGGAAGACTTTCACAGCTTCTCTTATTTGGTTCTCACAGCCACCCCTTAAGGATCACTGTTGTGTTATGACATGAGGTTGGGTTTTGAGAGTCCTGTGTGATAGCCTGCCCAAATTATGCAGCCAGGAGATGGCAAAGTTGGGACACCAACTTGGATCACCTAGTTTTACTCTTCCCGTTATACCACTCTTTCCCTCTTATGAAGTTTATTTTCTACTTTGTTTATCTATCTTACAAATATTTATTGAGCGCCAACTGAGTGCTGAGTACTGGATTAAGTACTAGGGGTACAGACTGAAGGAGAGCTAGAAGCTTCCATCTGTGGTTTCCTCAGAGTACTCCAGACCTGCTTCTCTGGAGTTTGTAGAAATATGTGTGTTTGCAATACTTTGAAACGTGGATTTTTAAAAGATGTATAACTTATGTTTCTTCTTTTTGTAATAACTTAAGCCAAATACTTTATAAGCCACTAAAATATTTTATGAACAGTTTATGAAACCAAATATAAATGCAATCATTCATTTTAAATAGAGTTCACATATAGGTTGTGAGAAATTAAGAAACTGCTGACAGATAGTCTGAATGTTGGAAAATGGATATTTTCAAAATACATAAAAATACATATATATATATGTATTTTTATATATAAGTGCACACATACACATGGATACATTTCAGATTTAACATGGTAAGTAATCAATTTTGTCTGAATATTTCACTTTATTTTTAAATAAATAAGTATATTTATTCTTATAAATGATACTCGTGATAAACAAAATTCCACTTAAGCAACCCCTGGTTTATTGCATTGATCGGGAGCCTAGTGATTTGACTTGAAGAATTTGTGTGTCTCCTGTCACCACTTGTTACAAAAACCTTGGTGTAGGCTATACGCCTAGGGGGAGGCTCACAGGGAGAGATGGTTTTCTTTTTTTGTAATGGAGTGATCCAGATGTTTGAACAGCTGTATTAGCAGAGTTGTTTGGACAACTTTACACAATAATATTTTGTGATAAAACTTGGGCATGTGAAATGGCCATTGTTTCTCAGAGTTCCTTTACTCAGAAACAGAACGTGATTTAATTGACAAAATGAAACATATCCTTTAGAGTAAAACATAAATGTTCTCTGCTCCATCCCAGGCATTCATTTGAAGCAAGGCATTCTGCTGGAGAAGAAACCCATAAGGGCTTCTTTAAATAGGATACACTTTGATTGTGATCCAAGGAAGAACTGATAGTGAGAGATTAAAACATTTCCAGGGTAATTTACAGCTTCCTGCATTTTTTTAAGGTTATTTTATGCCTTAGTGGTCAGAGATAATTTATATATGCCATGACAGAAAGAAGCATGGCCAGAGGTTTTCTCTGCTGCTCAGAGTCTTGGTTGATTTAAGAGAGGAGATGCTATCTCAGGCTGTACCAAATGGAGCCAAGACCTGGAGACTTCAGACAGCAGCCGAGTCTGTCCATGTATGTTGACAGTTTGTACAGGCGGTATTTCTGAGCTCTTCATCAAGATAATAGTAATAATATCAATGACAACAACAATATTAACAATAAGGACGAAGGAGAAGGAGAGGAGGAGGATGAAGTAGAATTGCTACTGCACCAGTAATGCTGAGGTTAACATCAGTAGTTAATATCACCAAGACTTCTGTAATTCCAGTGTGTATGTTAACTAGATTAAACTCAGCAAATGTTTTTTGGTGTTCACTATGTGCCAAAGATTGTGCTAGACACTGAAAGTTTAGACAGATGAATCAGATTCAATCCCGCACGGTCTAGTTAGGAGATTCTGGTCTAGGAATTATTACTGCCCAACATCAAAACAAAGTGACATTAAATGCGACGTAAGCATTAAGAAGAATGCTGTAGGCACAAAACCTAGTGATTATGTTAGATTTAGAGATTGGAAAAACCACATGCAAGAAGAACTGCATATGTTAAAAAAGGCTTGTACAGGAAGTGTGGATTTTGGTAAATGGACATGGAAAAAGGAAAAGTCATTCTAGCAAAATAAGACATGAACAAAGGGATAGACATGAGAGTATATACAGACTGTCTGCAGAATGAGGGCCCTCTGAGTAGCTGGGATGAAGGCCGTTTTGTGGGAGGGTGGCTCGGGAAGGCGGGGTCATCATCAATAGCATGTGTGTTTTCAGAGAGCTAGATTTACTCCAGTGCCAACTTAGAATATGCCACACACTGAAGCCTGAGGTACCCGGACACTGCTTTGGGCCCCACCTCCTGTATGTTCCATCTCTCCAAGCTGCCTTCCCAGGACCCATCTGCCAAGAGCTTATTCCAAACCATAGAGTAGACGCTAGGGAAACTAAAAAGACCTGTCGTTGAAAAGAAGGGTTCTCTACCAGTGGGAATGCTGGGCAATGTGCTGGGCCGGAGAGAGTATTTGGCTTTCCTTTAGTCCTGTTCAGAAGGGCCAGCCTTGGATTATGCTAGTTCTCTTCCTGCCGATGTCCTCCAGCGCGTCTTCTTTTAGTGTCTAAACATACTGACCCCTTTGTACCAAGAAGAGTGAAATTGTGGACATTAGAGGTCATGCATGACCCTGAGAGGTATAGCAAGAAGAAGTTGTGTAGATGGAGACCCCGACTCTGTGTGTGTCCTGCTGACAGGGAGCGAAGGAGCCCTTGCACTCTCAGACCCATTAATGTCATTGGACTCAGTGTCATTCACCTGTTTTTTAATTTTTTTATTTTTGGTCCTGGCTCAACTAAAATGTAGCTGTGTGACCCTGGGCCAGTTACTTAACCTATCTGAACTTGAGTTTGATCATTTGTAAAATGGTAATTCTACTTGATCTCCAAGTTTCCACCTATTTCTAATTTTTGTCACCGTTCTACAAAACGATTTTGATCATCGTTTTTAAACCATGAGAATCAGGAAAGTTTTACAGTTCATCTTGATTTTTGGATTTTTATGTACTTTCAGTTGATATTATTCAAATTTGATATAAAATGGCAAACATAGCAAACTGTTCCTTCCTTACAAGTGTAATTCTAATGTGCGCCTTTATCCTGCCAAGGAGAAAAAATGTCAAATATCTTTGTAAGCAAACCGCTGATAGGAATGCTAGGTTTATTTAAGTTTTGGACATCTGTGCAGAGGAAGCAGTATCCTGTAGTTATGAAATCAAACAGCTATATTTGGAATGAATGCCGTACCCAAATCAGGTATTTACAGTAAATTTGCTGCAGAAGGCTGGCTGGTTTCTGTGTAGTTGTGAGGCTATTTTGCTTCATCGTGAGGAGGAGAGCATTAAAATAGAGAGAATACCATGAACATTTTACCCTGCAGCCTAGATGCCTTTTATTTTAGGGAGGAAAAGGTGAAAACATTGGAATCCAGTAGTATAATGTAGCATAATGTAGTATAAAAAGGAATGCCTACATGTTTAATGCCCCACAAATGGAACGCCAGAAAACCACAGCAGCTCTTAAATGGTGCATTGCAAGAATAAAATCATGATCCAATCCTGAAAGCATTCCTGCTGAGTGGCTCGGCCTTACTTTTCTCAGGAGAAAACAGATCTTATACAACCTTTTATGGAGTGGGGCCTAGATTACTCCATTGTGCTTAGGAAACTATGAAGAAGAAGCTAAATGTTTCAGAAAATTTTAAGCTCATTGAGTCAAAAGGCAGAAGCCAAGAGAGGGCGATGTTCTGATGTTGGGCCTTTAATTTGGGCAACGGAGGCTAATATATAAAACATGAGTTGCAACTGTTGTTTGCTTGTCTGTGTTTTTAAAATTTTTTATTCAATTTATTTGAACTAAAATCAAAACATTATGGATCACCCATATCTCCTATCTCCACCCTCTGTTTCTTGAAACTACCAATCTGTTCTCTATATCTATGAACTTATTTTTTTTAAAGATTCCATACAGGGTGGGCCCAAAGAAAGTTTACAGTTGTGAGTATGCAGAACAGTTTATTCTTGCGTTGTTATTTATTAATTATTGTACTATTTTCCATATGAACACCTGTGAACCTACTTTTGCTCAACCCTGCATGTAGGAGAGATCATATGGTATTCGTTTTTCTTTGACTTATTTTACTTAGTGTAATGCCTTCAAGGCCCATCCGTGCTGTTGCAATTGACAAGATTTCCTTATTTTTAATGGCTGAATAATATTCCATTGTAATATATATCACATTTTTAATCTATCAGTTGATCCATAGACACTTATATCTTGGTTATTGTAAATAATGCTGAAAAATCCTTCATTTCACAAAGCTAAATTTTTCTATTGTTTAACCTTGAACATTTTTGTTTCTTTGAGGAGTAAATACCCAAAGATGGAATTGCTGGATCATATGATAGTTCTATTTTTAATTTTTTTGAGGAAACGTCATACTGTTTTTCATAGGGGTCGCCCCAAGGCACAGTCCCACCAGCGGTGCATGAGGGTTCCCCTTCCTGCGCATCCTTGCCAACACTTGTTACAGCTTGTGTCTTTGATAACAGCTGTTCTAACAGGTGTAAAGGGATGCCTCACTGTGGTTTTGATTTGCGTTTGCCTTCTGCCCAGTTTTTCATCGGATTGTTCGTGTATCTTTTGCTGTTGAGCTATGTGAATGCTTCTTGTTTGTCTTCTTGGGTAAGCTGAGTTCCTTGAAGAAAGGGACCTTTACTTCTATACTTGTGTGTTTTTGTGTATCGTCAGTACATGCATGAAAGGAATAGAGAATAAAACTCTTTAGATCAGAGGCAAACAACATCCAATAATAGGCATTTTTTTTCTTGTGAAATGAAAAACCCTTCAGTGATTGTTAGCTTTCTTAATGTTCTATTTATTTATTTATTTATTTATTTATTTCATTTTAAGATCTCTTTTTTTTTTTTTTAAATTTTATTTTGGTTTTTCAATTACAGTTGTCCCCCTTTCCCCTAATTTCTCTCCCCCACCCAACCCACCCCCTCTCCCGCAATCATATCCCTCCCCGTTGTCCATGTCCATGAGTCTTTTATACGGGTTCTTTAATTAAACCCTTCCCTTTTAATGTTCTATTTAAAATGTGTCCAGTTTATTAAGTCCTTGTTTTTGTACTGGAATGAAGTTTTGCGACATTAGGGTTTTTACGTTTCAGCAAAGATAAAAGTTGGTTCTACAAATTAAATACAAATCATTACAAAGTTTGTTCTTTGGGGAGCAGTGTGCCAGATGACGTTTTCTCCTGGGTCGTTCAGATGCTGGAACTTGGCCCATGACGCAAAGGCAACTTTTTACTGCTCTTCTACTGACATTCTCCTCGTAACTTCCTGGCCATCCATCCTAGAGACAAACGGCTCGATGCAGTGTGAGGAGAGAATGCTAGCGCCCTGGAAAGCATAACATTTGGCATTCTGGAGTTTTGGGTGGGTTTATAGGTTAGCGTGCATTTTTTTCTTTAGCGTGAATTTTTTTCTGTGTCAGTTTGTGCATGTGTATGTCTGTGTGTAGGTTTCTGTCCTTGCCTCTTTGACTTAGGAAGCCTGTAAATATCCAACGTGAAAATAAATTAAGGAAAAGGAGTTGTAAGCCCCTCTTCCCTGTATTGGTATGTAACATCAAAGCAAAGGCACAAGGACTGGTAAAATATTTAGCAGTTTTCTACCTCTGCTTTTAAGTAGCCTGCTGGTTTATAACTTGTGCCTAGCAAAAGGGTGTGTGGTTTAAACACAGGTTTTTACACTTTAAATTGAGACCATAATCTCCGTTTTGGAGTGGGGAATTCCTAAGATAACTGTGTTTTGTAAAAAATGAGGTCACGCAAGTGGTAGACAATTCATCCCAAGTGCTTTGTCATCTAAAAACTTAAAGAATAAAGTGTGCCATTTCTTTTGATCTTTTTTCCTTTGGCTTTGTTTTAGAGAAAATAATTCCCTTATCAATTCTGCAGTCATAGTGCTAGCTTATATCTTAAGAGCGGATGCTATCAGTTTTAGTACATTCACTGAGGTTACACTATCTACATTGAGTAAGAGAGGGGAGTTTTCTTGGCGTCAAACCCAAACAGAATCTTAGCAATATTTATAATAAATCTACTTGATTATTGCATTATGTAAATGTTCTTAATCCTACCAATTGCTATTAATGCGGTGCCCTTTTTATATTTTCATACCGAAAGCACCGAATGTGACATGAAATTGGATGAAAAAAATGGGATTCATTAATTTGAATGTGTTTTTTTTCCTCCGAGCTGCGCTAGAAATTACCATTAAAAATGTTTCTCCAATTTTTATGTTATTTAGGTGCAATCTAAATATGTTTCTTTTTAGCAGAGATTGTATCACACACATTGTATTAAATATTTATGAGTTTAGTCAGAAAATTTTAAAATTATTTCTTAAATGTGGACGAAGTCACTGTGTGGATTTTAAAACTGGACATGTCCCTGATTTAGAACCAAGAGCTAACTAGGCCGCCCAATATACTTTGACAGTTTCATTCAACAACAGTTACGCACTAGATACTACTGGGAAAGGACTGGGCCCTGGGGTACCGACTCTCCCTTCGGCAGAAGCATCATCTGTCTCGACTCCAACCATCTCTTCACCCCTCAGAGTCAGATGTCCAGAGGTCATTCTTCTGGGCTCCCTTAACATCCTGCTTATGCCCCCATCACTGTGTCAGTTCTACTGTACTGAATTTGCTTATGTATATACTCATCTCCTTGCCCTGGCTGGGTTGGCTCAGTGGATTGAGCGTCGGCCTGCGAGCTAAGTGTCGCTGGTTCGATCTTCCAGTCAGGGTACATCAGAGAAGGAAAACTCTGACTCCAAAAAACCTCCGCTGCCTTGCGGCATACCTCTTCAGGGGAAAGGCTAAGGGAGTAAACCCCGACAGAAAATCCGGAGCCGGAGTCCCTAAGGCGGTTTGACGTTGTAGTCAACACCGGCAACTCCTGCGGCGCACCTGAAGCCAAGCTGTATTGACTCCGTCTTTCCCTTGGACCCTTCAGCTGCGAAGAGAGGGGGGGTCTGCTGCATGGGCAACAGCAGACCCTCCATATCACCCTGCCCAGGCTCTGTAGCTTCAGCTTCACTGGAGAGGACACTCCAGCGTCATCGCAAGATGTCGATTCAACACGGGAGGAGACAGATACCGTGTCACTCCCGAGTCGGACTGCACAGCCATTCTCGGCGGTGCAGATAGACTCTTAAGAAGCTACACCATCGTCTCTCGAGACGGACGGCTGCCGACGATACTCATCTCCTCAATCAAACTCTGAGATTTTCAAGTGCAGGAACAGTGCTACTTTTAATCTTGTGTTCCAAGCAAAAATACATGGGTTCTGGTGCAGAATACACTCAACTAACCCACTACTTAGGGCAGTTTGATCACTTCCTTTTTCTCTCATTTTGCCACATACAACATTCCAATGACCTTTTTGTTTTCATATAAAACTTTGTATATTTTATCAAATTTTCTTAATATGATCATCATCATCTCATTTATATTTGGTGTTTTAGTTGCATTGCTAAGTATTTTACATGGATTACCTTAATGAATTCTTATAATAACTCTCTGAACTGATGGCTGTCCCCTTTGTACAGAACAAGAAACTGATGTCTTAAAGAGGCAACCCAGCTTGTCCCGGCCACATAGCCAGTAAGCAAATCCAAAACTATCTGAGACTGAAGCCTGTGTCCCTATATGTTATGCGATATTTTTACTTATTTCCTGTAGGTAGAATTAATCAGAATTGAGCATGTTTTTTAAGATTCTTGAAATACTGAAAAGAGGACAAGACATTTTGTCATTGCATCACTGGTTTTCTGTGATGAGGAAGAACGCTGTGGCAACTCAGCAATGTAGACCATCCTGGTCTCCAAGTTTTTTGTAACACATCTCCTTGACGTGGAGAAGAAGGCACCCAATCCTGTTAAGTCACAACATGAACACTTGATGGGCCAAGAATTGCCCACTGTCACAGCATTAAAGCTCTGGTGTCGTTTTGGTTCATGCATTGACTGTCCCTGGTATATTTGTGATCCCTCTAATAAGCAGAGGGGCTGCTGTTTACTGCCAGCTCTGGACACAGCTTTGGAGTTAAGATATAAAGTCAGAAATTTAGGAAGAACCACAGATCCAGGGACACTAGTTGACTAGCATGGACTTTTCAGCATTAATCGCTAGATGCCCTAGGTCTGCCTTTGTCTGAGAAGCATGGGTCCAAGGATTTCCATCCTTGGTACTTCTTTACATCCCTATAAATGAGGCGTGCACAAACCAGCATACAGGTGCACTGAAGAGTGCTAATGGTACCGGAAGAGCATCTTTGACATGGGACAGTGGAACAAGGGACCAAAGACCTGTGTTAGCATCATGGAGTAGCTTATGTGCTCCTAAGTCAAATTCATCTTCTCTCCAGCAGTGTCAGCTTCTTCATCTGTTAAGTGAGGAGGCTGGAATAAAATAATGTACTAAGTTTCATTTTCCCTTTTGAATTAGTATAATGGAGTGTTCTATAATAATGGCCAAGGACTAATGATTCTAACTCAGAAAGTAAGTTAAAGTTCTGACTGTAACTTACTAGGGGTATGACCTTGGCCATGTTACTGAATTTGTCTAACCCTCAGTTTCAAGTTATATAAAATGAATCTGCTACTAGTACTTTTCTTATTTGGTTGTGATGAGAATTAGTTTGGAAATAGGTGGAGCTTGGCGCCATGCACAGTTATTTTATAGTAAATGAGGACATGGTAATGACCTGATGATATCTGTGATTCTACTCACCTCATGCGTTTGCCATGAAATGTCACATCAGTTGTTCATGTCTAGTGTGCTCTTTGGTTTTTATATTAATTTCCTAGAGGTACTTGAACAAAGTACCACGAATTGGGTAGCTTAACACAATAGAAATTTATTTTCAGAGTTTTAGAAGCTAAAAGTCTAAAATCTAGGTGTTGGCAGAATTATTTTCTGAAGATTCTGAGATAGAATCTGTTCCATATCCATCTTCTAGCTTCTGATGATTGCTGGGAATTTTAACCCACTCACATTCTGCTTCTGTCTTCATATGATCATCTTTCCTCCATGTGCATCAGAGTTCCTATATCTTCAGATGACCTTGTTATAGGGACAACAGTCATAGTCATTGGATTTGGGACCCACTCTAATAAATGTTAACTTGATTACATCTTCAGTGACCCTATTTCCAAATAAGGTCACATTCTGAAATACTGAGGGCTAGGTGTTCAGCATATATTTTTAGGAAATAGAGTTCCACACACAATAGTCTATGGGGAACTGTATGAATATAAAAGTAGTAAAGTTATTATTTCTGGTAATGATCATCTGAATTAGTGCAAAGTCAGACTATACATGACTGACTCAGTCAGTTTCACCCTGATTTCTTTCTATGTCAACTGCTTCTAGAAATCAATAGAAAGGATTTTGAATACTCGCAAAGTCATTGATTACCAAAGTTATTTGAGTTTTGTGATTTTTGGATATAGTCTTCATTCCTAAATGAGTGTTGATTTCTGCAGAGATTTTTATTTTTGTCTGTCTTTGGGAATGGTGACTGCCAAGAGTAAGCAGTTAAAGTATCTTAGAGTTCAAAATGACTACTAATTGTGTATCTATTAGGTAGTGAAGCAGGTAATCAGATAAGAGTGATTTATCATTATTCCAGAGACCCTGCTCTGTAATGGGCCCTCCAGAAAGCTCAGATCTGATTTACTAGCCATCTAACCCCACTGGCGAGAGCCGGGACCTAAGGCTACATGAAAAATCTCAGCAACGGCATCATTCCTTTCTGAACTACTGAGCAAAAAAACCTTTGCCTTTAAACCCATCAGCATCATGCTTTAGATTGCCATTTCCTGACCAAGTGTGAATTTAGGGGGAGTAGCTCTCCAAATCCCCAAGATATACAATCTCCACAAGGATGCCAAAGAACTGTGACATTTAGTAAGGGCTCTGGGCTAAGAAAAACATCTTTCTTAAAAGCCTCGAAGTTTTCTCCCTCCCCAAACACATGAATTAATGATCCCATGTGTGAGTTTCAGAGCCAGCCTATGATGATGTCTGACAAGCTATCTTCAATTTATTTTCTTTTGTGTCTAATACACTTGGAAGATAATATTTTGTTGTTGGCTAACTTGTAATTTCAGTCCTACCAATGAATGGTTACGGTTGCCAAATACCTACTGTTTTCTTCTCTTGTAAACATATCTGAAATGCTGTCTACAGAGCTAAATTCCAGGGTCAACACTCTTCCAAGGTCAGGGCGTGGCATTGAAACTGCCTTATTTCCACTGAGGATCCATGTAACTGAATGTTTTCCTCCATTTGTTTCTGAAATATGATGATTAAAATAAATCCCTCTTGGGGCTCTAAAAATCTATATTTACATCCATCTCCAATAGTATGTTATTTCTCTGAATATATACAAATATTTTAATGAACTAAAATATTTAATAGACTAAAAAATTTAACGAACAAGTTAGAAAGAGCAGAAATGAGGATAATGTTAAACTCTTTTCCAGAAATAATAAGCCCTCTCTTTTTCATGAGCTTCCATTTTCTCATTTTTTCCCCCAGTTATCCTCATTGTTCTTAAACTTTAGCATTTAATTACCACTTGTATATCCTGCTAGATTTTAATCTTGATATTTACTTTACCCATCATGGTATCTTTCTAAATTCTTTCTCTTTTTGCCTCCCTGTTTTCTTTTTTTCTCCCTTCCTTTTCTGTTCCTCCTACTTCCCTTTATGCGTTTCTTCCTTTTCCACCCCTCTCACAATACAACAAATATGTAAAGATGCATCGTAAGATGTAAAAGAAGGAGAAGAGAAGAAGGAAAGATGGAGGAGGAGGTGGAGGAAATGGAGCGGGAAGGGGAGAGAGAGGGGGGCAGAGAAAGAAGGAAAGAAACAGAGACACAGGGGAAAGAAAGGAAGCAGAAGTGGGAAGATGGGAGGAAAGGAACAGGGAAGGAACCGTCCAAGAGAAATCCAAGCCCTAATATTAGTGGGCAGTATGTTTAGCTTTGGATTTTTGTCCGGTGAATGCTAAAAGGTAACTATGACTACTTGCAAAATTTCCATTGCCCATAATGTAAAAGCCTGCCATTTGTTTAACAAAATGAGAAAATTAAGTAAAGTTGGGACCTAAGGTCATGTAAGGATGTCATAATTAAAACAACTGCCCCTCAACTGGCTTTCAATTCACCAAATCGTTCGATGTATTAATTTCAAATCAATGGGAAAGAGTCAGGCTGGTTATGCTCCTCATGCAAAACTACGTCCCTGAACTCTGCTGTGGGGAGGCCCAACGGTGAGAGCACAGCATCCCGAGTCCCAAGGCCAGGGTCCGAGTGCTTCTGTCACTTTGTGTTGCCTGACCTAAGGCAAGTCTCATCTTTTTTGCTCCTCCAGGAAATAAAGAAGAATGTTCTTATATACATGCAATTATTATTATTATTATTAGTTGTGAATTATTGTCACTCAAAATTATTGGGTTACAAGTGCATTTTAAGTCTCAGGTAACATCATTTTGCAGTCCATGTAACACTGTGAAAACCTTTGATTCTCTCTAGTTAATTAAGATAGTGAGTTTTTCACAGAAAACCTTTCAAAGCTTTTATGGTCAAGGCTTCTACTTTCTGGTTTTCAGGTCACGTTTTCTGTTGAAACATGTAAAAATATAAATAATTGCATGTGGAGGGTGTCCACTGCAACAGCTCCATAGTCTTTCAGATGACTTTTTAAGTAAAAAAAGAGAACGAAACACTTATAACAACACCTGCTATTCGGCAGAATTTGACCTGACCCCTTTCTCCTTTTCTTGTTATTATAAACATCAGGCTCTTTAAGTGAGAGCTGTTTAAAGGATGGAGGGCTGTGAGTGTTCCTTCCTAGATCCCAGATGCACTGGGAGACGGATGGGCTTTTTGATCTTTATTTTATGAGTGTCTGATAAATTGCCTCTGGCACCTGGCAACTGAAATTTCACTATCTGAAAACCAACCCTCATGTCAAACAATGTGGCCAGCCTCAGCCTCTCAACTGAGGACCTATGTGGCCGGGCAGAGGAAGCCTTCCACTTTCTGGATGGGTCTGCCACCATGCTTAGGGACTTCCATACTTTTAATTTTAGAGGGAGGAAAAGATTATTAAAGGCTTTATATGCTATGCAAAAATGTGGTTTTTGAAGGATTTCATCACAGCTATTATTTTGGGATTTGAACAAGTCCAATAAAGGCTTTAGCACGCTGCCTAGCCTGAAGAAAAAAACAAAAAAATGCTGGTAACAGGATGGAGATTTGCAGCTCCGGGTAATGAGCCTCTCCCTGCCCCCAGGCTTGGTCTGTGTGTTGATATAAGGGGAATTGCAGGTGGTCTTTTTCTAGGGACAGAAGAGTTATAAACAAGGTCATCAGCTAGGGTATTATCACTTTTCTTTTAATGTCTTATCCAGGGGCAAGATTAACTCAATCCCAAGAAAGAGCTATATGTTTTTCTATTTTTAGAAATGTAAATATATACATATTTTTAATTTTAAGAAGATTTAAAAAGGACAACGATACAAATGCTCCCACATCATGTTGCTTCATGGAGGAAAATCAAGCCCATGAATGCAATGGTAAATAAAATATGAAACACCCCAGATGTTCTAAAGAATGTGTCCTTATAGTAGAGTGGGACACAGACCCCACCACCTGAGTCATCCAGCCATGTGATATAAAAAATAGAGACATTTATTGAAGAAGATACAAGATACAAGAAACATTATCCACAGGACAAGGACGCCTTAGTCCCCTTTAAAGTTATGACCTTCTTGAGGAAATCTAGTCCATTGGTTAGTGGTTTGAATCAAGTCATTAGCAACTGCAGCATGATGTTCCTTCTGCTCTGGTAGCAGAAACCATGGAAAGAATTTTGCCACAACACGTTTCATGCCAAGATCCTGCATCAAAATCTCAGACACAGTAGTTTTTGGGATCCCCAGATCAGCTTCTAGTTCTCGCACTGTCAGTCCCTGATCTTTGTTGATTGCAGCCTGTACACATTCAACTTTGTTGGGTATCTGCTTGTTACAGACCTTCTAGAATGTGGATCACTGTCAACAGGTTCTTGACCATCTATGAAGTGTTTGTGCCAGACTTTTATTTGTGCTGCACTCATTCCATCGTCCCAGAAGGCCTTCTGAATCATCCAAATAGTTTCCATGGAGGGATGTTCAAGCTTAATGCAAAATTTGGTACAGATTCATTGCTCTGCTCACCCAGTCATTTTGAATGGGATGGCCATAGAGCATGTGTACTAACTCAATGGCAGTTAACACCCCCAGTCACTAGTACAGTGAAGTCGTCATTGTTCACACATGCGTATTCCAGTCCACTCTCCTTGGATGCCAGGCTACATCGATGCCACACAAATTGTTCTCATTATATTAGCAATGGCTGGACTTTTTCTGTGCAGACCTCATATATCATGCTGCCATTTGTCACCCTTTTCCCCTCTTCCTCTGCTTTCTAAACATATTGGCTTAGAAATTGTTGTTATCCTGAGAAGATGATATACTTCGATTTGTTCTCCTCTCTGAAGCTCAGAGGAGATTGTTGTTAATCTTTCAAAGTTTCCTTCCAGGCTGTTGCTTTATATGCTTTCTGGGATACCATACAGAAGTCTCGTACTGTTGGCTGGGTGAATTTGGGTGTCTACAGGCTGAAATTTTAACATTTTTCTTTTTCTTTCTTGCAGTCATTAAGAGATTTCTATGTTAGGCTTGGCCATCCCCAATACAGTAAATCTGCTGTAAAAACAGAAACGCCCAAGGTCAATCGTTTATTTATCTAGCAGCATTTATTTTATTATTGGCAAGCAAAATTTATTATGCTTAGCTCTGAGACTAGAGGAGTAAATCAGGTGTATCTTTTGCCCTCAAGGAGCTCGTAGTCTCACATGAAAGACAAATACAGACACAAAATAAATAAAATACAATTGTGCTGTTGTTTCCTTGGTCGTCCATATTTGAGAGAATGCGGCTACAGAAGAGGAGATGGGAAGTTAAGAGGTGATGTTTGTGCTAAGTCTTGAAAACTGAGGCCAGGCAGGTAAGGCAATCCAGACAGATGGAGCAGGTGGAGCTATTCAAACCCATGTTTCCGAGGGCCAACTATATATTGTTTTTACAAATATGTGGTATTCCATTTACTTAGCTTTCAGTCTGGAGTCTGTCCATACGATTTTGAAATTCTTCTGAGTATTGTGACCTAAGGCCTTTTTATGGGTCCGCCACTTCCCAGCTGAGAGATTGGAGACATCATGAACCGCTATGAATTCAGCATGGTGAAAACTTCTCCAAAATCTCCTGGCCAGTCAATGATAAAGGCAGGTAAAAGTCTAGGTCACTTTTTCCCAAAGAAGACCAACAGCAGAGGGACCCGTTTTCAGGGTTCATGCCCAAACACTTTAAACAAGTATTTCTTACTATTGATCACATTATTCAAGTCTGAAATGTTGGGCATCTCCTCTTGGTCATTTCATGGAGACATAAAGAGGAATGGAAATTGGTCCTTCTCTTCAGGGAACTTTTAGGCTATTGTTGGTTGGGGGGCTAGGGTGAGTTACAGAAAAACCAGCTGTAACAGTTTAACAAGTGGGAAGAAAGGAAAAGGGAATGTATTTAAATTTTTTTCAGCACATTCTTTTTTTTTTTCCTCTCTGATTTTGGGAGTTTTGTCAACTTAGGGATATGGATGTTTGTTTCCAAGGCTTCATGTTTTACTTGACTTATGACTTAAAGTCATAGGCTTTTTTTCTGTTACTGCACTATCCTCCTTGGACCATAGACTGAACTGTACTGTTTTCTTATCTGTAGACTCTTAAAAGATTTGAAAGAAGGTGGGCCCTCTCCATGGGACATGTGGATCCAGAGGGAAATTGCAGAAGCTACTTGGGTTGGTCCTGCAAAGCCCTTAAACATCTCTCTGCAGAGGAAAACAGGCATGCTGTCAAGCACCAGACTTGCGCTCCAAGAGCTTGGAAGACAGGCTCTGTGGCGCATTTTCTGTCCCATTATGTGCGGCCAATACCCATGCAGGTGAGCACTCTCCCTTAGGCCTGGGCTCACCTCAGCACAAAGCAACCAAGCCCCACCCTGTGTCCTCTGAATATGATTTAACTTACTAAAATCCAGATTTGATGACTAATTACTCATTAATTGTTGCTCCCGATGATCTACAGCCGGAAAGGGCTTTAAAGCATGGAGTGAATTGATTGTCAACACACAGAGCAGCTCTTGAGGTGTTTTTTTCAGTGAGGATGAAACAAACTCATGAAAAACATATCAATGTGTCATTGCATATGCATGCCTGGTACACAGAACACACATACGTGACTTTAAAATGTTCGGATCCATAGGGTGTGTGTGGACCCTTCTGAATATATGATAGATTTCAGAAAGATAAGAAATACATAGTCAGTTGTTTGCACAGGAATTTGGAGTGTTTACAAGGCACTGAACTTTAGCGGCTATGTTCCTCATATTCTCAGAAAAAATAATGCTTGTACAAGTAAGTCTGGGACTAATACGGTTAAAAATATGAAAGTGTTGTACCCAGTCCCCCCTCTGGCTTCCTCTCTTCTCTGTGGGTCAGAAAAACTGAAGCTGTTGGGATTAAGCATGTTGATTTTTGGGGGGGATACGTCCTCTTTTAGTTGGTGATAGTTAAACTGGGTCTTGAACCGAGGAGTTCTTCAGAAAATATTTGCTGAAGGAATGGCACGTCTGCATTGTCTGATGATGTGTGGATCTTTAGCTGGATGACAGAAATCGCATATGGTAGGTTTAATTTGGACAATGCATTATTTAAAAAACTTAGGTCGCTGGGGAAAAAGTCAGGCGGGGAACCTATGTAGCAAAGACAGAGGCCTGTGGCTACAACCAACTTCATGTCTCCATCAGTCAAGGGAAAGTGGACTGGGATCACGCATGTGTGTACTCACGTGACATATGGTATGTACACGTGTGGACGTGTGAGTGTGTATGAAGTATGGGTGACTCTGGCACACACATGGGTGACATGCAGAGACAGCTTACTGTGGGTAGACACGACTCAGTTATCCGCCACTTTCTGTATCGCCACTCACCCTTAGAAACCAGCAGCACGGACATCTGCGACATGTCAGGAAATGAAGACATTTTTTGGACGTGTCTGGCTCTGCTATCACTCGCTGACCAATGAGTGAACGTGAGGGGGCGGATCCGCGAGGGGCTCTCTCTGCCTTACAGATAAGCTGCGATTGGAGCGTGAGATGGGCCGTCCAGCCAGGTTAGCAGTGAATGATCGGCTGCTGATGAGAAGTAGTTGAAAAATAGTTCCACTTTAATTGTTTTATTGTCTACTTTGTATTATCAAGGCTTGTGGGAGAGAAGAGTTACAGATAACGAGAGTGACATAAACCATGTGCCTATGAAGCCTCTGTCAGAAACCATGAGATGCTTCTCTGGGAATATCACATTTCTGTCGGCAAGAGTCTCCCCTGGAGTGTCTGGGAAAACACGCAGGAAGTCCATGCGCACGAGGACTATGGAGAGCAGGTTAATCAGGGGTGGAGCAAACAGGACTCGTTAGAGACGACAAAGCTCACCAAGGCCCAGTCCTGTTGGCGTCCTTCGGATCCTTCATGACCACTAGATGGACAGATGGCGCATGTGCTCTTCTGGGACAGATTTCTTCCTGCAGGTGGTCAGTGAGGAGTGGACCCAGTCGGGAGAGAGGCCTGGATTCACGTTCTGCCTCAGCCCTTTCATGCACAGCAGGGGGGGCGGGTAGCTTTTGTCTCCGTCTGACTCTCAGTTTTCTTACTGTAAAATGGAAATAAAATACCTTATACACAGGGCTGTTGTGAGGTTTAAAGGAGGTAATAAAAGCAAGAACAGGAAGCTTAATACAAGGCCTGCGGAGTAACACAATAATTACTCACTTTTATAGTTTTAGTCCCATATCATCAAAGCTATGATACCGCTTATAAGAAATTGATCACAGGTTTAATGATAACAATTATTTTTGGAGGAAAATAGCTTTCATGTGCTATTTTAATTATTTTCTAACTAACCATCATTAACATACATGAATCCACATGGCACATATTGCTTTTCTCTTTCGGTTTAACATCAGCATGGGAGGCTTATTCTTCAAATCTGGACTCTAAAGTTGTTGTTTTTATTCCCTGACTCCATTTTGGCCTTTAGGGATTACAGAGACCGTGAAGGTGACACTCTCCCTTTCTTCACTCATGCCCGCTATCTTGACATAGCACCTTCTGGGCTGACACTCTAATTTGAGGTTTGTCGAAGAAGACCAGAGTTCCCTTCCCCCGCTCCTTAATTGAATGACGCCTCACTGCAAGTTCAATAACTTCTTTTGAGAGAAGCCAGGATCTCTCTGACAAAGTTCCGACGCCTGAAAGAAGGCACGTCCGGTCTGGGAGGACGCAGAAGGCACTGGAAGTCCTTTTGTTTACCTCTCCATCATCCAGACTTGGGCCCCAATCACCGCTTTCTCACCACCGACTCTGGCTTGAAAACGCTTTGTTAACTTTGAGAAATTCACAGCTTATTATGACATTAAGCCAATTGCCTGGCACGTGACAAGCAATCCGTTTATATCGAAAAATTTGCGTTCAGTGTGTTACTGCCCAGGACAATCTTCTTGAAACATTCTCAGTAACTATTAGTGTTACAACTCTGAGTTTCAAATGAACTGTGTGTGATGGTAGCAATGCAAATTACTAACCAGAGGTGACTATTGATGAACAGATACTTCATGTATGAGCTGTGCTCACAGATGAGTCAGTGGTGACAAGGACCTCCCGATTACTTCTCTGCCTCGCTGCTGACAAGCTGCTTTTGACAGTCAGTTGTAAGCTCTGTCCCAGTTTTGGAAGGTAACAAAGAGATATTTAAAGTAAATCCTCTGCATTGAAGAGAATGAAGAAAACATGGCTATCTGTGACCTGCCCTGGCTTGTTACGATTGCTGTATATGTATATGATCTTTCCTCAGTTGCGATCCTCCATAAAGGAAAATCTTGGGTAGTTTTTTCTCTCTGTGCCTTCATAGTTCCTCACTGAACTTGGTTTCTTCTCGTGAGCACACTCTGTGGCTGTGCATCCCATGGGCATAGACCCAAGAAGGAGGGACTGAAGCTTAAATTTTAGCTCTGCCATTTCATAACTCTGTGGCTTTGATCAAGTCATTTCATCTCTCAGTGCTTCAGTTTCCTCATCTGTAAAATCACTGGAGTATATGTTTCTTGGTTTATATCAGGCTTGTTTGCTCCACTGTTTTGATTATCTCTCCAGAGGCTAGCATAGATCCAGGTATGACGCCTCATAAATTGTAGCTTAAGAGTATTACAAATAGATTATTATGATGAGGGCATATATGCTTGAGACTCTGTAGTTTACAAAATATTTTAACACTAGCTTGCTTAAGTTTTATAACAGTACTGTGAGACAGAGCAGTAACAATTTTCATAAACGAGAGCAGAAAAGGGACTAACCTCCTTTGCTTTTGCTAGTGCAAAATTGACTACATTTTTGAGTTATCAGAAGCCAGGTTATCTACGTCATATTCTTTCACTATTTGTAATTTCTGAGTAAACATTGTTTGCTCTTAAGCGGGAAGCTGCTGACATGTGTTGGTGTGATGTAGGCCCAAGGCATGTGCAAGGGACTTCATTTGCAGGGAGGAGTGTGTATCAGAGGAAGACCACCAGGCAAGAACAGTGCAAAGTAGAGAGGGGGAAGGATGAGGCGGTGGAGGAGAGGGCTGTGCTCTGAGCCCTGCATGGAAGGCGGAAGCCCATCAGAATGGTACCCCCGGGATTTAAAACTTCCTTTGAAACCTCTGGGAGATAACGTTGTGCCTAGATTTTTGTTTCCCTGCTGTACCCTCACCCTAGACTTTTGGTACCCGTGATCCAAGCGTGATCTCAGGCCTTGCGCCTGGATGAGTCTCGGCCCTAGAATCATACTAATTGAGTTTCTGTGTTCCAAGTTCAAGCAGAGTGCAGGGATTTTGGAATCCAGCGTTGGTGCATCCCATCCTGTAACTATGATATATGATAAAAGGAAAAATTGCAGCCAAACTTGACTATGTTCAAAGCAAGGTGCTAGTGAAAGGATGGGACTGAGAATTAGTCCTAATGGATTAATGACTTGTGATAAATGTGCTATTATAACAGCTTGTGAATGATTAGATAATTCTTACTTCCAAGAGTAAAATTTAAATATTTTTGCCTGGCCAGTTACCAAAGTAAATAAATCACTTAGGTATCTACTTAATAGTCAAATCTTTATGTGCAAAAATAAGAAATAGGAAAGGTAATTTTTCTTGTAAATAATCAATATCCATTTTACTCCTTGTTTACTTTTTATATTTACTGCTGGTTGAACCAACTTGGAAAAATGAAAGCATGTTCCGTAGGCCAGAAAAGATATTCTCTTTGACACCCATCCAGCAAAGTAAAAATGAAGTGGAATGAAGTTTTTGGGGGAGCGGCTATTGTAGTTGTTGATAGAAACCAAACACTTAATAAGATATTTTACTCCAGTTTGTAACATCTCCCTAATTATCCCAGGCCAATTCTTCCCTCACTAACACCCACACGATTCCCACTGAACACAGCACGTGCCTGTCTGAGGGCAGAGACCAAATGTTCTGTACGTCTGAGCTCATTTTCTTTCTCAGTGCGCTGAGGTCAAATTATCTTGGACACCATTATGATCCAATTCATATTCTTTTAAAATCCTGGAAGTATATATACCTATTGATTTAAGCTTGGGATAAAAAAAAATAAATGTTAACATAATTTAAAAGTGAGGTTCATGTGCCTCTTCTGTCTGGAACAGTGATTTCATTTTACGTGTTTTTCCTTAACTCTTTTCTGTCATTTTCAGATACAGCTGTTATGAAGAATGACTGTTTTGTTCTGATCACATTTTTACGCACACTAGGCTGTCTTCTTCCTAGTTCAGAGCTTTAAATTGACCATGGGAAAGCTCTGTGTAGGCCGCATCTGGGAACAAAGCGTAATCCTTCCTCTTCTTTTGCCTTTTGGGCCAACCGAATCAAGCTGTGTTTCCTAACACTTGCCACGGAGACTTCTAAACAAATGAGGAGGTTGTGCAAGCCCCTCGCAGACTCTAAAGTGTTTTTATTTTTTTTCCTGTGTGGTTGCCTCTCAATTGCGCCCCCAACTGGGGGACCTGATGTACAACCTAGTAATGTGCCCTAGCTGGGAATCGAACCAGCGACACTTGGCTCGCAGGCCGACACTCAATCCACTGAGCCACAGCAACCAGGGCTCTAAAGTGTTTTAAAGATGAAATGATAGCATTCCTATGTGCTTTCCCATTATTGCAATAATTAATACAATGGTCTGACACTGCATTGGGTTAGCACCATGCATAGCACATAGTAGGTGCTCATGCACGTTTCCTTTAAATGTATGCCTCCTTGTCATTTCATTTATAGCAGCAAAACCCAAATGCTTCTTGTCTGCGACCGTTTTCCTAGTCTGACCAAAGTTAAAATTTGATGTTCTTGCTTTCTGTTGACCAGAAATAGGATAAAAGAGTCTGAATTTCTCTGAAATCCACAACTTGAGGTGTTTCAACCTGAAGACTTTATAAAGCTGTTATTGGAAATTTCTGTTTTATTCTTGCATGCAGAGATTTGCACAGTTAATTTGAATGTCATTTATTTAAAAACCAAAATGTGTCTTGGAGAGCACATATTTTAATCTAAGTTATGTAACATTGTACAGGAAAAGGAAAAAACCAACAATAGAAAGAATGGCTTTGTGTTTCCCATTCTTTCCAGTTTGCCTTTTTTCTATGAAATAAGTTTTATGGAAATAACTTAAATTATACAACAGGTCTTATTATTAGGCCACTACTGTCTTTACAAAGCACATTATCTAGTGTTAATTTTATTTTCTTAGAAGAGTTGGGTATCTGAAGTCTTAACTACACTTTGATGTGGCAGATAGATTGAAATGGCAATGTGTGTTTACTTAAATGTGCAGTTCTTGGAATTTGGAATCAGCTTTTTCCTTCTGGGAGTCTTCTCTGTGGGACATTGTGAGAAATGAATGATTAGCGCCATTTTCTATTTCCCTCCAGGAGATGAGGTGAATTGGGTGGAGATCCCTGTTGGTGTGATGAGGACAGAAATGGAGAAGGGGTGATATCTGGTGGGATTGAAGTTGGTTGCTGAGAGCGAGGATTTGGAAGAGGAGCGTGCGGTGCAGGACGAGGCTGGTGACATAAACCGGTAGGTTTGTTCATGGCCTTTGCTGAAGACTCAATTCAAGATTTTCTTATCCTCTCTGCAAATCGTGATAGAAATTCTCTGAATTGTAAAATTAGTCAACTCTCCTATTTCCAAGGGCCTGGCTGAAGTGACTATTCTGTATGAATGAGGATCCGATGAGAGGGAACACATTCATTACATTTTAGAACAAGATTAAAACCTAGATGAAATTCCCTAGAAGTGTAGTCAAGTTTAGAGAACTGAGCACTCATCAAGTGGACAATAAAATTTTTCATGTCTTTACTGGAGAGCAAGGACACACCGCACATTCCATCTTCAGTGGGATTCGCGTGACAACTGATATTGAATTGCAACGCAGGTTTCCTGTAAGAAGTGGAACACGCTGTACACTAACCACTGTGTGGCCACTTTACTGATGCTTTTTTATGCCATTCCCACAGTGACCCCGTGGTTTATGAGGGTGGCAGAGGGTTCTCCATTTTGTGAGGAAAGGAAATGAGGATCTGAGAGTTAAGAATTTTGCCCAAGATCACACTGCTGGTAGTTTCCAGATCTATGATTTGAATCCAAAACTCAGGATACTAAAAAAGTGGCTGGACATTCTGAAAAAGCACTTTAGACCTTCTAATAGGTCTCAAAACTGCTTTCCTTGCTTCTAAAATCTTATCTTGGCCTGGGCACATTTTATCTCCTTTTATACGATAGCTTCATTAGTGCCATTTGTGAAAGATATTCAGTGTATTGTCTCATTTTGCAACATCAGAACTAGGAGGAGAATGTTAATCTAGAAGAGAATTCTTATAGAAGTAGAAAGAAGAGTGATGGAAATTCGGTGTGCTTACATGTGCGTATGTGTGTAAATGTAAGATTCAATGCTTTCACCAAAATGCCCATTGTCCCATTTGTCCTTTTTTTTCTGAAGTTTGCACTGAACTCAAAGGACTCTTCCATAGGATTATGGTTGGGGGTAGGTAGTATCTTATGCTACTCAGAGGAGACTCTGGACCACACGCCTTGTTTAGATGAGATTGATTTCTCTAAAATAAATACTTATCACAGACTCACTACACAGAAGAATACCTGTCTCCCATGCGTGGGAACTTCTGTTACCTCACTGCAAACCTGCTTTCTGATCCACGCATAGGCAAACAGTCCACTCTTCTCTAGACCCCACTCCTTTTCCCTTACTGGTATCATCGACAGTTGTAGCTTAGCCACTGCGACACCTTATATGTCTTCTCTGAGACAATCATACATGTGTCTGTGTATTATATGTGTGAGTGTGTGAACAGAGAATTGTCATCAGTTAAGGTTTTCTCAGTTTGCAGAATTTACTGTCTCATCAGCCTTACGTCAACGTCTTCCAGGATAGAGGCTGAAAAGTCTGCCTTTTTCTTTTAACTTGGCAAAGCAAAGGATGATGTTACATGCCCAGGAAAAGTGATGGCTTCTCTTGTGACTGTAGAATGCCTGCCTTTTTTTCCGCTGGGGAAGGGATGTGTGATAAACGCAATTTTGTTTGATGTTCTCGATGGCCCTTTCTAGAGCTAACATTCTTTGGCGCATGGACTCAATGATTTCACGTAAACTTGAGAAGTACTCAATGAACCCTATACTTTTTTGGACAATGGAGTCTAGTGACGAACGACAAATGTTCTTCCTCATTAAGCTTGCTTACTATCAGGGGAGATGGAGAAGCATACAAAAAAGTAAACAAGGGATGGAAATAGTAGGCCAGATAGTGTGATAAGTGCTGGGGCGAAAAGAAAAATACAGGACAGGGTGTAGAAAACTTTCCTGATAAGCTGTCATTTGAGCAGTGAGCCTGGAGGATGTGAGGTAGTAAGCTGTGCACGTATTCCGGAGACAAGCATTGCAGGCAGAGGAGAGGCAAGTATGAGAGAGTGACTGTTGGGTTTACGAAACAGCAGGGCAAACCTGGCTGCTGTGGCTCAGTGGATTGAGCGTCGGCCTGCGAGCCAAGTGTCGCTGGTTCGATTCCCAGTCAGGGTACATGACTAGGTTGCACGGCAGGTCCCCAGTTGGGGGCACAAGTGAAAGGCAACCACACAGTGATGTTTCTCTCCCTCTCTTTCTCCTTTCCCCTCTCTCTAAAAATAAATAAATAAACAAACAAATTAATTAATTAATTCAAAATAAAAAGAAACAGCAGGTCATGCTGTGTGTGGTGGCAGGGTAAGGAGGGAGCGGTCAGATTACAAAGGGTTTTGAGCAGTGGGGACTTCAGGAAGCCATTAGAAAGTATTCATCGCAAGAGTATCAGGGTCATGATATATATACCAAAGAACCAATATGATAGTGTGATCATTTAAATATGTGTATACTTAAAGGATCTTTTTGGACACTTTGTGGAGAATGTGCATTTGGGGTTACGGGTAGGAGCTAGGAGTTCTGTTAGGAGGTTTTGGCACTAACCTGAATGCGTGATGATAGCAGTATGAACTAGAATGGTGAGAAGTAATTTGATTCTAGAAATGAAATAACTTGCTGACAGGTTGGACATGAGGCAAGGAAAAAAATGAGGAGTCAAGGATGACTAATTAGTGAATTGGAACACCTCGAGGAATGGAATTGCTGTTTCCTAAGATGGGAAGATTTTAGGAGGAGTAGACTGACCATCCAGGTGAGAATGTGGAGGAAGCAGTTTGGGGATCTCCGGAGTTCAGTCAAGAAATCTGGACCGGACATACACTGAAAAAGTCATCAACTTAGAGACAGAATCTCAGCCTTTGGGTCTGGATGGAATCACCTAGCGAGACAGAGGAGACAGGAAAGAGATGGACTCTAAGACTGTGCTTTCAGGTGCCGCAGCATTTAAAAGTCGGGGTTATGAAGAGGGAAAAACAAAGGAGGCTGAGAAAATAAAGCAGCCGGTGAGCAAGTATCAACAGGAAGCTTTTTGGTGACATTGAAAATAGCCATTTTGGTTGATTGTGGGGACAAAGGCCTGCTTGGAGGGGCTTAAGGGAAAAAATGGAGAGAAGGAAATTGAGACAGGGATTACAACTACCTCTTCCTAAGGGTTTTGCTAGAAAGAAGAGGTCTGAAATATGGTGGTAGCTCCAGGGCTCCAGGGAGTTGTTTTGGTTCTTTTTTTATTTTAATATGGGACATGCATTGATGTTACATGATGATTAGGAGGGTCCACTAGAGAGTAGCAGCAGGTAGAGATTTATGATTGCACTTTCTGATAAAACATTCCTGTTGAATGTCCATAAAACAGATGTATTTTGACATTTGGGTGCCTTCTGGTCCACGGGTGGATGGGAATTTCCTTTACACTTTGTAACAGAGTCAGCGCCATGACAGAAGCTCACCCACCACTCCATTTGCTAAGCTAATAAAGAGGCAATCAAAGGCCTGTGTGTTCACGAGGTTGGTTGGTGTGATCAGAAAAGGAGATTTATGGGCCAAAGTAAGCCACAATATTAAAAGGTCACAAATAACATTTCCTTGTTGTGTCTGCTCTCTGCATGTCCTAAGGCCCTGGACTTCTGGCTTCTTTTAGAGGATGTGTTTGGGCACAATTGTGAGCAGTTGTGTTAGTCAAGGGGTGGCAAATTCCCAAGGATGTGGAATGCAGGGGAGTAGTCAGAGGTTCATACCGAGAACTAGCATTGAGCCCTTCTGAACAAGGCAGAGCAGGAGTCCCTGCCAGGCTGGTCCGGGCAAGGCAGTGTCCATTTCTGCTGGAATGTTTGAAGTCTTCTCTTCAGCACTGGCAGCCTGTGTTTCTGTGACTGCAGAATTGATTTTTTAACAACAGTGAGAAGTCACTCTTCCCCCTGCGAATAAACAGGGCTGTGCTTTCTTCTGCTTTGGGTGTAGTGTGGCTGTCAAATTGCTCCTCAGGAAATTAGCCGTGTTTGACGTCCACCTCTTTCATTGCCTCCTTTGCTTCATGTCCAAGAGAAGGTTCAAGTGCCTTCAGTCATATAGTTTTCTGATGATTAAAGGCATTTGTAATGCGTTATTATCAATAGAAGCTAAAGTAGTTTCCTTTTGCCCCGTCTGCAGCAGAAAACAGTTTTTCTAAATGTGGGCTTGTGTTGGGCTCAGTATTGAATATATGTTTGGATGGATAAAAATCGTCTTTGAAACTATTAGAAGCACCTGTTTTCCTGGAGCCAGGCACTTTATCATTAAGATAGGCTGAGCAGCCCTGGCCGGCTAGCTTAGCTGGTTAGAGCATCGTTCTGCCACACCAAGGTTGCGGGTTCCACACCCAGTCAAGGCACATACGAGAAGCAACCAATAAATGCATACGTAAGTGAAACAATGAATCAGCGCTTCTCTCTCTCCCTTCCTCTAGCTCTAAAATCAACAAATTAAAAAGGTCCCTATTGGGCACTATTCTGGTACTTTAGGGATTCATGTGCGTATAAATCACAAACTGCGTTTCCTTACGCCCTTAATTCACTTCTGCACTGAGCATAAGGAAAGGTGGCCACGAATAACGGTTTCAGGTGAGCCCGCTCAGCAGCATGAAAAGGATGCCACTCTAGGCTGCCAAGTGGAAAGAACAATGAGGAATGCAGAGATAGTGTTCTTTTTTTGCCTGTCCCAACTTGTCAAAAAAAAACTTTAAAAATAATAATTCACATTCTTATCTTAAAAAATAAACTCACAATGGACTATTTTCACTATCAAGTAGGAAGCACTAAGATGTAAGGCGTAATCATGGAGATATTCAGAGAAGTAGAAATCTCCATAAAAGTGGGTTTTTGCAGCGCTGGGCTAATCCTGGTGTTTCCCTTTGATTACTTTGGGTACCATTTAGTCCACTTACTGCATCATCTTGTAATTGCCCTGAACAGTTTTTCATCACGAAAGTACTTATGTTCTCTCATTGTTTGACACAGAGTGTAAAGAAGAAGTATTTAAAATGTCAGGCTACTTTGGTATGTTATACCACAAAGGATGGAGCAGATGTTTTTAAATAAACATCAGCCCTGGTTGTGCATTGTTCAGACATTGCGAGAGCCTTTTTTCAGAAGCAGGGGAAGCTCATGAATTTGGAGGAGGCTTAAATACTGTACTTTCACATAAAACCATAAAAAGTTGGCAGAAGTATCAGGGGCCAATGAATGGGCATAAAGCTGAACATGTTATAACTCAGATTACCCATAAAAATGTCAGCCTCAAGTCTGAAGTGAATAGTTTTGTAATTGTGAACTGAAAGCATTTTTAATTGCTTTCAAATGGAAAAACTTCATATAATTTAATAAAATTTATCTACGTTATTATCAAGAAGGCTATTATTGCGGCAAAGGGAAATGGAGGATTTAAATGTCATTCCTAGCATCTAATTTCCCAGCTCTTTTATTGGGATGTTATTAAAACAAGACTAAATGGACTCTGCTACATCCATAAAAGCCAGTCAAGCAAAAGAGTTAATCTGAGCGCTGTAGAATCATTAAACGTGGCCCGTGGCTGTAGCCTGGCTGGCCAGGGGTGAGGTGTGCCCTGGGAGGCAGGTGTGATGTGTCAGGAGCAGTGTTTTGGCATTGTGTCGTTTGTGGAACCCACGGAACAGCTGTATTCAGGGAGAAACATGCCGGGGACAATGACCATCTTTGTACCCAAGGTATCGATTTCATTCATTAATGTACATTGTGAATCAACTCAAGGCTCCTAAACAGATGGTGGGAAGCGTGGGCGGGGCTCCTAAGCCGGGGCTCTCTCTGCTGGAAAGCAGTTCCACTGACTTGCTAAGTGGGTACCTGCGTGTGATGTGCCTTCTATGGACCTACTAAGACACAGTCCAGAGCAGCAAGAGGGCAGAACAACTTCTGGACGCTGGAACTATTTAGAGTAGAATGCAAAGGAGATAAGGATGTGTGGGGTATCCATGGGGAGAGAGCTGTGTTAGTAGGAAGGCATAGAAAGGGAGGGAAGCGTTTTCCGAGCACGTTTAATGTACTGCATTGGGTGCTTTCACAGCATTCGTAGTCACAGGGATAAATAACATTTTGAGAACTCACCATCTGCCAGTCCCCATGCTAAATACCTCCGATGCCTTATTTTATTTACAATAATCTTCTGAGGCAGTCTTTCTATTTTGCAGATGACTTTAAGACTCAAGTTTGTTCTTGTGTTTCCTTTTTACATAAAATTTGTATATAGTTAAGGTATACAGCACAATGGCTGATGCACATATACATAGCGAACTGATTACCACAGTCTGGCTAATGAACACATCTTGTATAGTTATTGTATTGTGTGTGTGTGTGTGTGTGTGTGTGTGGAGAGAGAGAGAGAGAGAGAGAGAGAGAGAGAGAGCGAGAGAGAGAGAAAGCACTTGAAATGTACTATCTTAGTACATTTCCAGTATCCACAATGGCATCATTACCTATAGCCATTTATACTGTACATCAAATCTCCAGCCTTATTCGTCCTACGTACCTGGAACTTTGTCCCTTTGACTAACATCTCTTTATTTCCCCCACTTTGCTGCCCCTGGTAACCCCTCCCTGCTCCCATGTATTTGACTTTTTTAGATTCCACACATAAGTAAGATTATGCAGGGCTTTTGTTTTTTTTTTCTTTTTGTGTCTGGCTGATTTCACTTAGCATACTGTCCTCCAAGTTCATTCATGTTGTTGCAAATGACAGAATCTTCTTTCTTCATCCATTCGCCCAATGATGGCCACTTCTGTGGTTTCCATACCTTGGCTGCCATGAGTGATGGTGCAGAGCACGTGGCTGCACGTCTTCCATGTGTTTATTTCATTTCCTTTGAGAATATATCCAGAAAAAGCATTGCCGCATTGTATGATTGGTGTATTTTTAGTTTTATGAGGAACTTGTATATTGTTTTCTATATGAGCTGTGCCAGTTTATGTTCCCACCCAAAGTGTACAAGGGTCCCCTTTTCCTCGTCTCCTCGCCACACTTATCTTTTATTTTTTGACAATAGTCGCCTGACAGGCGTGAAGATATCTCACTGTGGCTTTGATTTGCATTTCCCTGATCCTTAGTGATGCTGAGCTTCTTTTCATATACCTGTTAGCCATTTATGTATCTTCTTTGGAAAAACATCTGATCGGGTGCTTTGCCCGCTTTTTAAATTGGGTTGTTTGCTTGGTTGCTCTGGTGTTATGTTAGTTCTTCATATATTTTGGGTATTAACTTCATATCAGATATATACAGTCGTCCCTTGCTATGTCGCTGGAGAACTGGAGATTCTTTCTGTAGCTGTATTTTGTGTATATATTCATCCTAACACTTTGCTTAAATACCAGGCACCTATCTCCCCAAGGTGCACGTGGCTGAGCATAGACTTGTGTCTGGCTCTACGCACCTGTTGGGGTTGCAAAGGAGACCAAGAGCTTCTGTCTTTAAAGAGCTCGTGATCTAGTTAGAGGACCTTCAGGAGCCTCCGTTTCCTCTTCGGTAAACGAAAGGGCTGGATTAATGATTTCTGAAGTTCCTTTCAGTAATTCTGCAGGGGCTGCCAAAGACCTGACAGCCAGATTCATAAAGTCGACTCACCTACGCGATCCTACAGAATGCACCTTGCACTCCAGTTTCGTTAGAAATTCCCAGAAATAGGCAGACCCACTAGCTGGTGCCCTTTAAATAAGCCCACATAGTATGCTGGAAAATTTTAATCACATTGATATTTATCCCTGGAACCCAGAGGGTTTGGAGAATTTTCTAACAAAGTTCTTTAAAACACATTAGGAGGGATTTGTTTGTTTGCTTATTCTAATGGATGTTCAAGAAAACCAATATCCTTGGAAAAAAATATCTACCCAACATAGAAAACCTTTTCTTGCTTTTTCTTGTGAGACATCTGGAATCTAGCTAGAAAATTTGGAACTCTACGATCTTAGGATTTTTTTTCCCCCTTTGGGGTGAAAGCCAAATTACAACAATTTGGAATTTCTGGAAATAATAATATTATTTTACAGTAGGAGTTGTATGCCCATTTCAGACTGTAATTTCGAGTTCTCCTTTCACACTGAAGGGTACGGTGATGAACGATACCAGCTGTGTAATTGCAGTTTTGGAGTTCCTCAGTAGACGGCAGAGTCATAATATGGGGCCTCAGTGCTAATGGCGGTCAAGAGCTTTGGCAACGCTCGGCTCCTGCCCGCACTTTTGTTCATCACAGCATCGCGCTGCCTGACATGCATGCGCCCTCCCGCAAGGTACGGGAGTTTCCCTTCTTGTGGGAGCCACAGATCTAGGATTCAGAAGCTCAGGCAGTTTGAGGAACTTCCCAAACTTCCACCATGGTGGCCAGAGATGGACCTGACCCCTTCTGCATGGAGAGTCCTATCCTTCCTCACCCAGTCGATCCTTTCCTGCCTGCTTCAGAGCAAACACATTTAATATGGATTTGATTTGAAAAGAAGAGCTGCCCGAGTGGAAGGAGGCTGTAGCAAAGCCCCTTACAGGACACTGTCCCGCTGAGACACCTCCGACAGCTTATGAATCATCACACAAGCTGTGAGCACACACCTGTGTATTGGGAGCAGCCGGGGTGGCACACCAGAAATACGTAAGTGATCATTCTGGATCCTCATCCAGAGGCAGCAAACTGGCAACCTGTTGGATGGACCTGGCCTTAGAGTGTTTAGTTTGGCTCTGACAACATTGGCCCAAGGCAGTAAGGCAGTATTTTACATTTGAATTATTTAATAACAAAGAAAGGGGAAAATTTCACATAAATGTCTAAATTTCCAAGCTCTCTTAAAAAACACTTGGTTAACACTTAGCCCTAATTTCCCCATATCTGCAACAAGGCAGTCAAGGAGCAATCTGTTCCCTTATAGAAAAGTCCAATGACTCAAGGTTTTCCATAAAACTTTACACTTTCTTTTTCTCTCCAAACTTTAGTCTTTCCACCTGTCCCCAGGGAGCGTTTTTACCAGTGTCACTCATTGAAGTTCCCTACAGTGTCCATATAAGCCTCGAGTTTGTTGAGGAGGACTCTACCTTCTGACCCTCTTTGTAGGGACGAGAGCTAAAAGGTCTCCCTAGGGAAATACACAGGTGCGCTTTCTCTTCTAGATTCAAATGACTTTGGTAGTCACCTGATAAAATGTCACAACCAGAGCTTTTCTCAGTGAAGAGCATTGTGTTGTTTGAATTTTTAGCTATTTTGTAGGTTGTGAGAAAAAGTAATCAAGACAAAAATCTTTGTTTTATAACTTAATGGCAATGTTTAATGAACCCATTCAACAAATATTTATGGCAAGTAACTATTATTTTCCAACATCTAGATCAAGAAATAGAAGTCTGACTGTTCCCTCAGAAGTCTTTTTTGGTTTGTCCCAATCGCAAATATTTCCCCTCCTTCCCCAATAAAGTAAATACTCAGCTGATTTTCATAGTAATCCCTTTTATGCATTACTTTATAGTTTATCACCTGTGTGCATATTTGTAGATGTTATTGCTTGATCTATTCCTTTAAAAAGTTTTTGATATCTCATTTAAGTATATTTCCATCTACATAGTCTCTCTCCAACAATGTCTCCCCCCCACAGTTTATCTATTGAAAATCTGGAGCATTAACCTTTAGACTCTCTCACAGCCTGGATTTTTGCCCATTGTATGGCCATGGTGCTGTTCAACATAGTCCTCAGTCCTGTGTTTTCCTGCAAATTGATTCCTGAATCCAGAGGCTCCTTCTGGGTTTTTTCTTAGATTCCTGTATATTTTGTGCTGTACATATTTTAGTTTAGTTTTTGTTTTTTTAAATCAGAACACCACCTAATGTTATGTTTCTCTTTAGACGAGAGGTAAGCAGCTGTTGATGCTTGTATCCACTTCTGTTGCTGCATAACAAGTTACCACAAACTTAGTTAACTTCATACACACCCATCTTTTAGCTTACAGCTCTGTAGGTCAGAAGTCCAGCACTCTGTGACTGGGTTCTCTACTCAAGCTGTCACAAAGCCAAAGTCAAGGTATCTGTTGAGTGTCAAGGGAAGAATCCATTTGTAAGGTCATTCAGATGGTTGTGGGATTGAGGAGTCTGTCTTCTTGCAGGCTGTCGGCCAGGGATTACTCCGAGTTCCTTCCATGAGGCTCTCACCTTCTCAGTATCAGAGAACCTTCCTTGTATTGAATCCCTTTCATGCGTCAAATCTCTCTGATGTCCTCTTCTGACATCAGCTGAAGAAAACTCTGCTTTTAAAGAGCTCATTTGATTACATTAAGACCATTTAGTTAATCTTCCTATTTTATGGCCAGCTGGTTAGTAAGCTTCATTGTACCTGCAAAGTCTCTTTGGTTTCTAGTTCCACATATAAGGAGCTTTTCCTAACAACATAAAAAGCTGAAGAAACTGAAAAATCAATAGCTCTTCTTGGATCCGTAAGAGAAGGGAAGACACAGGGCAAACTGCAACCTCTGAGATTGTAGAGACCAACTAGGTAACAAAGGAGTCTCAGACTCATAGTCGAACCGGGACTGGGGTTGGAAAAACTGATTTAAAATTGATGAATTGCTGGATATTCAGTGCGGACTACTCTGTGAGTTAGCAACATCAGGGGGATCCAGGCATTGGAGGCCCACAATAGTGTGAGCTATATCTCGAAGAACTCAACTATATGCCTACTGTAAATGTCGGAATAACTTCCTTGGACTTTCAGCAGGGGAGGGGGAAAGGAATCATTGAGGAACAGGAAAGAGCACTCTGTTCTTCTCAACACATTCTGCCCTTAGGAGAAACTAGCTAATGAGAACCTAGTCTGCTGGGGTTTTATCAGAGCCTAACTTACCGGGGGAAGAGCAGTAGCCAGCTCCATCGCGTCAGCTCTAGCCTCCCATATGGGAGAAGGGAGATTCCCAATTCCAGCCCACTTTGGCCATCCTGTCCCATTTAAGGGGGGAGAACAAACCTGAGAAACAATTGTGGTGATCGCAGTCCAGAGGCACAGGCTCCCTGCAAGACTGAGACCTAATCATAGGGCTAGAGAATGCTTCCCCTCCTCCTCCATTTCACCACCTCGTTACTAAAGGCCTATTTATAACAGTTCCTTTTACCTGGTAAATCATGTCTGTCCGTTAAGGAAAAATTACAAAACATGCCAAAAGCAAAACCAAACCAAAACCAAAACCCACAACTTGAAGACAGAGTCAGCATCAGAGGCCTACACAGCAGGGATTTTGGAATCATCAGACAGGAATTTAAAGCAACTAGACTTGGTATGCTAAAGGTTCTAATGGATAAAGGAGACAGCATGCAAGAACAGGTAGACAGTGTGAGCAGAGAGGGGGGAACCTTAGGAGAGAACCAAACAGAAATGCCAGAGATGAAACCACTGTAACAGAACTGAAGAATGCCTTTCATGGGCTTATTAGTAGACTAGATACTGCTGAGGAAAGACTCTGTGAGCTAAGGGATTAATCAATAGAATCTCAAAAAACAAACAAACAAACAAGAAGAAACAAAGACTGAAAAAAACAGAACAGAATACCCAAGGACTGAAGAATGACTTCAGGGGCTATAACATACACAGAATGGGACTGTCAGCAGGAAAAGTAAAAGAGGACAGAATTGAAGAAATAACAATAATCACAGAGAATTTCCTGCAAGGTAATGTCAGACACCAAGCCATAGACCCAGGAATCCCAGAGAACACCCAACAAGGTAAATGCCAAAACCAAAATGAAACTAAACAAAAAACCACCACCAACAACAAAAAATACCACTATACCTAGGCATGTAATTTTCAAACTACAGAAAATCAGAGAAAAACAAACAAACAAACACAAAACAAGTCAGCATGGAGTGGAAAGAACCTAATAAGCAGAAGAATTAAAACCATGGATCAAAGAAGATATATCAAGATAAATTTTAAAATATTTAGAACTAAATGTAAATGAAAGTGCAACTTATCAAAAGTTGTGCTTTGCAGCAAAAACAGTGCTTAGAAGAAAATTTATAGCATTAAATGCATGCATAAGAAAAGAATAAAGATCTAAAATCAGTAATTTTAGAGACCACTTTGTGTGTGTGCAAAGATACATACATATATGTGCTATAAATTGGATCATAATGTATTTATAAATTTACAATTTATTAAAATAGTCTAATATCTCATATAGATAAATTATTCTCCTATTATTGGACATTAATGAGTCCTATTGGCTGGCTATTTTAAGTAATACTGAAAGGAACATTTTTTTGAATAACCCTTTGTCTAAATCCGATGGTTTCTTAGTATAGATTACCATCTGTAAATGTGTGGATAACAGTATGAAAAATACTATACAAATTGTATAGTATTATACAAATTGTCTTTCATAAGGTTTAGTCTAAGAGTATATTGTATTCCCAGCAATAGTTTATGAATATATAGTATATAACTGTCTTAGTATTTTGCTAATATTTATTGCATATTTTTAAGTTTGTAGAATGCCCTCTCATATCTTAGCTCATTTAGACCTCCATGGAAATCAATGAAACTTAATATCATCTCTACTTTATATGAAAGTAATCTAAGACAGTAGGAAATTAAATGATTTGCTCATGTCTTCCACTAATAGGTAGTATTGCAGAAACTGGCTCTGAAGCCTGTCATTTCCCCTTACCCACAATGCCAAAAGACATCTGATTAAAGGTCTGAGTTGTAGCAGAATAAACTGTGTGTGTGTGTGTTTAATTTAGAAGGTCAGTTTTAAGACTGAAATCTAAAAAATCTAACTATTTATGTTTGTTCTAAGGCATTACTCGTCCAGAATCATCAGGGTGTTTCCTTCTAGTTGCCATTAGCTTGATTATTATTTATTCAGACTTTTCCAAAAATTGCCTCATGTCCACTTTTTTCTTTCCTTCCTCATTATCCCCTCCCCTCCCCCTCTTCTCACCCCATCTTTCCTGAGGGATAAATCACATCATTTGTTGGCAGTTGTCTTGTAAGTGAGGATTTAGCAAAACATCGAGATTTGCTCTGTGCAAAGTTAGCTGGCCCAGATTCTCATCATTTAGTTGAGCCAAACGACTAGTTAACTGACCTAGACAATACCAGGCATACCTGTGCAGGCTCCATTGTAGAGGCTGCATAAAATGACCAGGGCAAGCAAATTCAGTCTTATTATACTTCATTCTTTATTATTTAATCAAGCAGACCAGTGCACCCACAATCATGTAAATCATTTTAGCCTTTCTTCTAATTGGGTAAACTTGCCTACACAGGAGCAAAAAGCAGAGGAAAGACCTCAAGATGCTCATTCCCTGAAATAGAATGCGGCCTAGATTTGGCCCCTCAGGCCCTGGGGTAACTGGGATGTGTATTGTTCTTGGATGTGAAGGCCAAAAGGAAAGAATTTAGAGGCCTTGAAATGGAAAGGTTGGGTGTTACTCAGCCTCTGATGACAGTCTTCAAAGTCAACAAATTCAAACAGCTGGAGTTCAGAGAAATCATATTTGTGTTAGGGAAAAGATCAAGCCACTCTTAAAAGCCCCTTGATTTTTAGTCTTGCTGGTTTAAGTTTTTTGTTTTGTTTTGTTTTGTTTTTGTTTTTAATTACATAGATCACCTATTTTAATGAGTTTTAGTTCTAAAAGCATTTGCAAATACCCTCTTTGAGAATCTCTCTTTTGGTGAGAGTGGGTGGGGCTATCTGAGACTCTTGTCTCTGCCTCATCTCCTTTCTTAGCAAACATTTGGATTCCATTTTATTTTTGGACCCTGAGTTCCCAATTTGAGAGACTATCTTCTTTTTGGTATGTGCTGTTGATTGCAAAAAAGCAGCTTAGTCCAATATTTCCCACCCTAAATCAAGTTTTTGAGAACCATAAATAGGTCATTAAAAACTTTATATTTTTCCAGTGAGATTAGGTAAGGAATGTTCCAATAAGTTCACACCATTATTTTAATGTCTCTGAGTGATCACAGAATAAGCCAAAAATCACACAATCAACCTCTAAGACGAATAGGACCTAGAATAAGAAACAAACACAGTTTAAAACTGATATACAATTCTTTCATAGATAACTGAATTATAATCCTCAGAAGTGCCATGCCTAGCACATGTATAGCATTGTGCTGTGTATAGGGTAATATTTCTCATAAATATGTTATTATTTTGCATATTTTTTTCTGTAGTAGTTATTGATTTTCCTTATCGCCAACACAACTATGAACTATGTGGGTTATTTCCTCATGTAACCAGTAGTTCCTCTCCTTGTCCATACATTTTGGCTACTTTAATAGCTACAGATAATAAATATTCTTGCCAAGGAAACATTCAAAAGGTATAGCAGCTACTTGGCTTAATGAGCATAGTTATGTTAGGTATAGCTCAAAGATGATTATTTAATTAATATTTATTTGCCAGATATGGCAAGATTAGAATTGTAGTAAAAGTGAATTAAATAATGTCTTGCCTAGATAAATCTATATGAAGAAAACAAAATCAGTTCTGAATGTGCAAATGTCACTTACTTTTGGCAACAGATATTTGTATTAAGTGAAGAGTGTAGTAGATCACCTTATAATTTATATGAGCAATATGGAAGGTCTGGTAAGGGGAAAATATTTAGGAATGTATATACAGGAGATGCCTAGATTAGAAGACCAGAAATGGCGCTACATAGCCCTTATTTTCCTAGTAATTACAAAGTTGATTTCCTTTTTATTTATTGATTTTAGAGAGAGAGAGAGAAGAGAGTAAGGGAGAGGGAGAGAGACAGAGGGTAAGGGAGAGGGGGAGAGAGAGAGAGAGACAGAGACAGAGAGACAGAGAGACATGGATTTGTTGTCCCTCTTATTTATGCGCTCACTGGTGGTTTCTTGTATGTGCACTGACTGGGGATCAAACCTCCCACGTAGCATATCAGAATGCAGTTCTAACCAACTGAGCTAGCCAGCCGATGGTAAGATGATGTTACTGAGATTGCTGAAATTCATGTCTGACAAAACATGTTGATATTCTGAAGCAGCAAATATCTCTGAGCTGCAAGGGGGCAGAAATCTAAGTGAGATACATACTCATACAGTTTAGGGAGTTATGTGTGTGGTTCTGTGTCTCTGTGGTTGGAGAGCATTAGGCTAAATGGACGGCTCAAGTTCCATGTCAACCCAGGGGGCTTTGAATCTTTAGGCCTAGGGTAGAGCCATCCTTGGCTGACATATTCTGGAAGAGGGGTGATTAATAGAACTGGACCTAACTAAGGACATGTCTATTTAGCCATTATTTCACAAACAAAATAAAATTCATTTGCATGTGCTATTATTGGCAAGTTGCTTGAATAATGAGTCTTAAAATAGTTCTTCCCACGTGGGTTACCTGAACAAATGAAGCAAGAAGGAGAGAACTAGCTTGTATTGAACAACTATTGTATATGGTAATATATTTTAGAACAGCAAAAATATATATACATTATGAAAACTGGTATAAAATAGATCAGTTGGTTACAATATGAATTCCAGGAATAGAATTAACTTGGTACATGTCAAATAAACAAAGAGAAAAATAAGAATATTTTATTAAATGGTACTATGATAGGAGAGCAATTTGAAAAACAAAAAGTCATATTAAGGATTTCTGGGTTGAACAGTATGGAATTTCCTCAAAAAATTAAAAATGGAAATGCCTTTTGATCCAGCAATTCCATTGCTAGGATTATACCCAAAGAATCCTGAAACCCCAATTCAAAAGAACCTGTGTACCCCTATGTCCACAGCAGCGCTATTTACAATAGCCAAGTGCTGGAAACAGCCTAAGTGCCCATCAGTCAATGAGTGGATCAAAAAACTGTGGTACATTTACACAATGGAGTACTACGCAGCAGAGAGAAAGAACTGCCTTTTGCGGCAGCGTGAATGAAACTTGAGAGTATTATGCTCAGTGAAATAAGACAGGCAACAAGAGACAAATATCATATGATCTCACCTAATACAGGAAACTAATGAACAAATCAAACAAATAAGCAAAATTGAACCAGAGGCATGGAAACGAGGAACAGGCAGTGACCAGAGAGGAGAGGGGGGGGGGGGCAAGGGGGAGAGGAAGGAAAGAAGGGGAAGGATCTAGTCAAGGAACTAGTATAAATGACCCTTGGACACGGACAACTAAATGGGGATTGATTGTGGGAGAGGTGGTACCGGGAGGAGCAGGGAGAGCAAAGGGAGAAAAATGGAACAACTGTAATGTAAAAGCAATTAAAAAAAAAAAAAAGAATTGAGCTCCTTGATCTCCACTCTTTCTTGCAACCCCACTAAAGTTAAACTGAAAGATTTTCTAAGCATAAATATATGAAAGCACAGAGAAATGGAGAAATGGCTGTAGCAACAAGATAGATGCTAAAACACTTAGTTGACCCCAACAGAAGATGGAATCTTAAGTCAGCCGCGGAGAAAGCCGAGCGGTACTCAGTCTGCACCACAGATCCCCCAGGAGGCTCAGAAATTGTCAGCACCCCTACCTGTGGAAGTGGGGAGGATGAAGTGTAGGGCGAAGTTGTTGAAAACAGGAGGTTGGATTAAATTCTGCCTCAGAATGCAGTTAAACCACCAAATCCCCCCTCCTTTTGCTCAGCTGGAAGACTTCTCTCTCACCCTGGCAGAAACCTGGAGGCTTTTTCTCTCGAGAGGCCAAGCTGTGTGTCTCTGGGAATATTAGGTGCATTTGAGGGAAGGGCACACTAGGTGCATTTGAGGGAAGAGAGATCTTACTGTAAACTGAGATATTTCCTTAAAGCTTGGGTACTGAATGGCGGATGTCCTGTACCACCTTTTCCCACTTCTCTCTCAGAACACCAAGAGCATGGTCTATACTTTCCTTAAGAGACTGGATGATGCTTCCATGAGGAATCTCAATTGTCAACGAGAAAAGACCTGAAGACACACATCAGTACTTTCTTCAATGAAAGAGCCCAGTCACATCACTCTTTTTTTAAAAAAATAATTTACTTATTTGTTTTTATTTTTAGAGAGAGGGAAGGGAGAAAGAGAGGGAGAGAAACATCACTGTGTGGTTGCCTCTCACTCGTGCCCCCAACTGGGGACCTGATGTGCAACCGAGTCATGTGCCCTGACTGGGAATCGAACCAGCGACACCAGACTCGCAGGCCGATGCTCAATCCACTGAGCCACAGCAGCCAGGGTCACATCACTCTTTAAAATGAAGACAGAGGTTGACCAGCCAACAGTCCTCAGCAGTTCCCATCTCCCATTAGACATGCATTCTTAACCATGGTCAGAGAGTCAATGATTTCCAAGGGTTTGAGCAAAACCCCTAACTGAAAACACAGAGATGAAAATAAATAAAACAGAAAAACACAGTATGGATATGACTGTTTATGCCCACCCCCACACACACGTGTCCCCCCAAAGCCACGCAGCCCAGACAGAAGGGCAAGCGAAGCAGAGCCGACACCCGTGCGCGCGTCTCTGAGTCACGGTTCACGAGCTCACAATCTCTGCTGTGAAGGAGCAAAACTGCGCAGGAGGCGACCCGCACGCCTGCCTGCGGCTCACGGACGCAGCGCACCGCCAGGGTTCCGCGCGGACTCGGGCTCCTGGAGGGTCACCAGCATCCCCAAAGGACAGCACAGAAGCCAGGTGCCACCACCTTCAGGACGTGCCGCGTTCAGTCAGCACCAGGCTCCCGAAAACACGTGTCTTATCACGCGAGCTTCCCGGCGCTCGGCAGGGCCACTTTTTCCTTTAAAAGAGGCGCCAGGTCAAAAAAAAAAAAAAAAAAAATGTAAAGGGGAGAAGAGTCTCTACTGCAGTAAAAATTGCTCAGTCACAGCCGGCCGCCCCGGCACGCTCTGTGTGGGCGCCCGGGCGCCCGGGTCTACTTGGGCTCCTTGACGGCACCTTTGCTGAGGTCTGTCATTTGGGGGTACTTGACTTTCTTCTTGTCCAACTTGTTCTGGGCCCGGAGGAGGAGCTTTAGCAGCTTCGCCAGCTTGGGCGTGGGTTCGCGGTTCTAGTAGTCCTGGACCGCCTGGTTGACCTTGCTCCAGACCTTCTGCCTCTGCATCATGTTCAGAAGGTCCCCGAAGGGCGAGTCCTCGGGGTGGTCGAAGTGGGGGCGGGTAATGATATTAAAAGTATCATCATATTCCAAGTAGCTGAGAAGGTATTTTGTCAATGAAACAAGAACAGCATGCCACAAAAAGGGATAATATTACTCCAAGAAAAAATTCTTGAAACTTAAAACTATAAAACATGATTAAATGGTGAGAAGCTTTAGAAGGTAATGGTGAGCAATTCCCTCAGAAAATAAAACAAATAGAGATAGAAAATAGAAGTAAAAATGAGAATATCAGAGCATTATTTCAGGAAAACCAATAGACAAAAAAAAAAAAAAAAGAGAAGATGGAAGAGAAAAACCATCAAGAAATAATTCAAATAGCTCCCATAATTGGAAAAGTTAGTTATGTAATTAAAAATTATGCCTTGATTGATGTGGCTCAGTGGATTGAGCACTGGTCTGTGAACCAAAGGGTCACCACTTTGATTCCCAGTCAGGGCACATGCCTGGGCGGTAGATAAATCCCCAGCAGGGGGTGCATGAAAGGCAGCCACACATTGATGTTTCTCTACCTCTCTTTCTCCCTCCCCTCCCCTCTCTCTAAAGATAAAGAAATAAAATCTTTTTAAAAGTACAAGTGCTGAGCAAAATTGATCCATATAGAACCATATCATGTCATTTCACAATGTTAATGACCTAGAAAAGATCTTATGGCTCTGAGAGAGGTAAAAAAATATGTGATACCCTAGACTTCGAATAAAATAGCTTTGGACTCCAAAGCAACAGAGTCTGAAATGTTTATGGAAGGGCCTTTAAAATTTTCAGAAAAAAATATTTTACAATCTAGAATTCTATCCTTAAACTGTCAAGTGAACTTGAGAATAGAACAAACATATTTTTGGATAGTCAATCTCATTAAAAATTTACTTTCTACTTATTACCCTCTCTCTAAGACGCTAATTGAGGTTGTGTTCCACCAATCAAAAATGTCCAAGTGGAAACTACAGGATGTGAGAAATGAGATCCCATCCAAGCAAATGGCAAAAGGAATACGCCTTTGATGATGTTGTAGCAGAGATTTCCAGTAGTCAGTGAAAATCTCTTCCATTCCCCAACTTTTTTTCCCTCTTGGGCATATACTTAGACTGTATCTTCTAAACTCCCTTGCTTCTAAGTGAGGCCCTAGGACAGAGTTCTATTGGTAGAATTGATTGTGCTATTTCTGGGCTACCATCTCCGAGAAGTAAGAGTTTGTCCTGTGACCCTCCTTGAGGTGGCTGGATGCAGAGGAGGACAAGGCCCCAAAAGATGGTAAGTTTACAAGATGAAAAAACCTGGGTCTCAGACTCATCACATGGAGAATGGACACCTACTGGTGAAGGGTCACTCTGTTGGACTGTGACATGAACAAGAAATACGTTTCTGTTTTGGGAGTCTATTTATCACTGCAGCCCACGCTAACTTCTACAGATGCTGAAAAGAAATGCTGGGATAAAAGCTGTAAAACAGGCCTACACAGTAACCAGTCCAGACTGGAGCAGGTTAGAGGCTCCGGAATAAAAGTTCTCCAAGAAGATGAAACTGATAGAAAACTGGATGTATTTGAACAATGAGGAAAAATTGGGTGGTGGTGGTGAATGAATCATAATAACGCAAGCAATAAAGAAAACAGAAGTAAATAAAACGCCTTTTAAATCCAGACAGAAAAAAGTTTATGCAGGATAGGAAAAGTAATTACAGCTTGCTGCTTAATAGATTGATCCAAACAACAGAAAAATGCAACTTTATTGGGGGGGCAGGGTAGAAGTCTGGAGGTGTGCATGCAATGTGTGATGGGGAAAGAGAGTTGAATCCATATCTTTCACCTTGAGATGTCAATAGCTCACACCTAAAACTTCATTTATTTTTATATATGTACATATATGTACACACATATGTATAAGTATGTTTATACATTTCTCTAGAAATTTAAAGTAGATAACACCGAAGAAAGGGAATGTTGAGAGGGTTTCAGCCAGAGATTCGTATTTGATAATGTCTCTTTGATTTATTTTACTGTTTAAATCTTATGTATGTGTAAAACATATAAAAACAAAAACACACTTAAAAGAATTGAAATTCACATTTCTTACAAAAATATTCCATATGGAACAAAAACAGAGCTATAACATAATAGTAAACATTATAGTATAGCGTTGTAGTAAAGTTCAATCGGAGTGAAACAGAAAACAGATTTGATAATATTAGCATGAGGGGGGAAACTTCCTCTGCTTTGAAGCTACAGAAGAAACTAAAGAGGAAAACATCTGGGTAATGAAAAAAACCCTAAAATCAAAGGGAAACAAATCTGAAAAATACTTTATCAATCATGAAAGGTTAATTTTTATTATATAATAGCTCATTCAAGTATGCAAGAAAAATGTCAAGACCTCAGTAGATGAATGAAAAAAATATATATTAGAAAATGGTACTGGCCCATTGTTGGAACGATTCAATTTGCTGTTGATTAAGTAAGTGGATAACTGAAGAGTCACCTTTATATGTCTTCCAACTTTAAATGGGTAGCTCTACATGCTCTTGGAATTATGATAGGCTTGTGTTGTATATGCAGACACAGCTAGTCCCAATGCAAATTTTTATGTTCTATTTGAGAATATAATAACTAATAGCACTTATGCTGTGGAATCTTCAAACTCTTTGACAAAGGTTTAGAGAGCTCAAAAATTACCCTAAGTAAATAATTAACATAAATAAATAAATCATGAATAGTAAGGTAATGATGATATAAATTTCTCACACTATACAATAACAACATAATTATAAAAACTATGCCACAATTTGAACCAGATTACGACGACGACGATTATATAAAATGCAAAAGCATATGGGCATAATCTTAAAATTTCTCTCATATATTTGGAATCTAATGAACAAAATAAACTAACAAACAAAATAGAAACAGACTCATAGATACAGAGAACAGACTGACCGCTGTCAGAGTGGAGGGGTGTTGGGGGGCTGGGTGAAAAAGCTTAAGGGGTTAATCAAAGAAAAAATATAGACACAGATGACAGTATGGTGATTGCCAGAGGGAAAGGGGGTGGGGGGAGGTAGAAGAGGGTCCAGGGGGGATAGGTGATGATGGAAGGAGTTTTGAGTTGGGGTGTTAAGCACACAATACAATATACAGCTAATGTATTATAGAATTGTACATCTGAAACCTATATATTTTAGGTTAACCAATCTCACCCCAATAAATTTAATAAACATTTTTTTAATTCACAAAATTTACATCAATTACTTTAAGCTGCTGGGCTATGGAATACTCTTTTTATCTTTCAAAATTTCTTTAATATTAACAAAGAAGATTTGAAGTTCAACATATGTAACACTTGCTGGTCAATTAACTTAGACAAGGCACATATATTTTTAAGCCTCATTGTTTTGTCTGAGAATAATAAGAGTAATATTTACTCACCTACCCCGAAGAATTTTCACAAGAATGCAATGCTATAATGTATATGAAAACATTTGGTAAATTTAAACCAGTTGATTACTATGAAGAGTTATTGTGATTATCATCAGCACTATTGAGAACACTGCTTTGGCAGAATTATTCTTTCTCAACCACAGACAGAGCTTTATCTTCCTGCGTCCATGTGTGACACATTACAAGTTACTCGACTCAAGGTCAGTTTTAACTTTGGCTTCTCAGAAAAGCAATGGAATAAACCAGAGATCAATGTGAATATTTTCCAAGAAAATCATCCAAAAGGAATACCCGGGGAATGATGGAAAGCATTCCAAGGACCCCACAGGAAGAACAAATCTTAGGCTGAGAGCTCTGGGCTGCTCTACGGAGTTTGTCTTAGCCATTGTTCATCTCCTCGTTGGAAAAAAAAACTGGTTCCTTGGTCAGCTCCCATTAATTTCAGTGTTTATGAGGGTCTCAGTGTCTGAATGGGTCACTCAGAAGGGCTTCATCATATGACTTCAAGTTAAAAAGAGGTTATTATTTAGGTCTGATCATTACAGGTGCATGAATTTTGAATTTTCTACAAATAATTAAACACACACACACACACACACACACACACACACACACACGCACGCACACACACAATTTTTCAACTTGGGAAGCTCCCCAAGTCCAACAATTAAAGTTTAGGGAGAATTGTAATTGGGAAAATTTGTATGCTAGTTTTAGTTTGATTTTTGACTATTGAAATTGAACATGGAAAGATCAGAGGTGACGTCAATTGCTGTTATCATGTTTTTGTTGCATTGGGACCATGAGAAAAGCAAAGTGAAAATATATACTGCAGTTGCTATGTCATTCTTTCTAAAGAATAATACTTATTGGAAAATGAATTTTGCTAATGGCTCTTTCATTTGCCATTTTTATGTCCCCTTCACTAAAATGCCCATTCATGTCTTTTGTCCATTTCATAGTTGCATTATTTGTGTCTTTCCTATTGTGTGTGTTATGTGTATTTGTATACTTACCCTTTGTTGATTATATGATTTACATTATTTTCTCAAAGTCTGTATGTATTTTTCACCCTCTTCACAGGGTCCTTCAAAGAGCAAAAGTTTCAAATTGTGAACAGGTCATATTTATTGATATCTCCTTTTATGTATCATGCTTTTGTTGTCAAGTTCAAGAACTCTTTGCCTAGTCCTTTGTCCTGATGATTTTTTCTTATTTTTTAAAGATACTACAGAATTACATTACATTGAAGTCCATGATTCATTTTGAGGTAATTTGTTGTTATCAAGTGTGAAATTTTTTGTTTTTTGTTTTTGTTTTTCTTGGATGTCTAGATATTTCAGCCTTATTATCTTGAAAAGACCATCTATCTTGCATCAAAATTTCTTTTGCAAATTTATCAGAAATCAGTTGGGTATATTTGTGTGGCTCTATTACTGGCTTCTGTATTTTGTTCCATGGATCTATGTGCCTTTTCTTCCCACAATACCATACTTTTTGACTGTTCCAGCTGTACAGTAACTTTTAATATCGAATATAGAGTGATTAATCCCGCTTTCTTCTTTTTAAGATTTAGTCATTATAGTGATATTACCTTTTATTTAAATTTTTTAAATTTAATTTAATTTTATTGTTTTTCTATTACAATTGTCCCATTTTTCCCCCATTTCTCCCCCCACCCAGCCCACCCCTTCTCCCGCAGTTATTCCCCACCCCATTGTCCATGTCAATGCGTTATTTATACCTACTTCCTTTACTAGACCTTTCCCCTATTTACCCCTTCTCTCCCCACCCCCATAACTGTTACTCTGTTCCTTGTTCGATTTTGTTCATGTGTTTGTGTTGTTCATTAGTCTCCCATATTAGGTGATACCATATGGTATTTTTCTTTCATTGCCTGGCTTATTTCGCTAAACATAGTTCTCTCTAGTTCCATCCATGTTGTCGCAAATGGCAGGAGTTCCTTCTTTCTCTCTGCTGCATAGTATTCCATTGTGTAAATGTACCACAGTTTTTTGATCCACTCATCTACAGATGGGCATTTAGGCTGTTACCAGCACTTGGCTATTGTAAACAGCGCTGCTATGAACATTGGAGTGCATAGGTTCTTTTGAATTGGGGTTTCAGGATTCTTCGGGTATAATCCTAGCAGTGGAATCTCTGGTTCAAAAGGCAGTTCTGTTTTTAGTTTTGTGAGGTAATTCCATACTGTTTTCCATCGTGGCTGCACCAGTCTGCATTCCCACCAACAGTGCACTAGGGTTCCCGTTTCTCCACATCCTCGCCAGGACTTGTTGTTTGTGGATTTGTTGATGATGGCCATTCTGACTGGTGTGAGGTGGTATCTCATTGTGGTTTTTATTTGCATCTCTCTGATGGCTAGTGATGTTGGGCATCCTTTCATATTTCAATGGACCCTCTGTGTATCCTCCTTGGAAAGGTGTTTGTTCAGGTCTTTTGCCCATTTTTTTAAATTGGGATATTTGTCTTCTTGGTGTTGAGATGTGTAAGTTCTTTATATATTTTAGAGATCTATCCCTTGTCTGAGGTATCATTGGCAAATATATTTTCCCATATGGTTGGTTCCCTCTTCATCTTGCTGATGTTTTCTTTTGCTGAGAAGAAACTCTTTAGTTTGATGTAGTCCCATTTGTTTATTCTGTCCTTTATTTCCCTTGCCTTAGGAGATGTATTGGTGAAAATATTGCTACATGGGATATCTGAAATTTTCCTGCCTATGTTTTTCTCTAGGACTTTTATGGTGTCATGGTTTACATTTAAGTCTTTGATCCATCTTGAGTTCATTCTGATGTGTGGTGTAAGTTGATGGTCTAGTTTAGTTTTTTTGCACATCCCTGTCCAGTTCTCCCAGCACCATTTGTTGAAGAGGCTCTTGTCACTTCATTTTATGTTCCTTCTCCCTTTGTCAAATATTAGTTGACCATATAGACCTGGGTTTATTTCTGGGCTCTCTATTCTGTTTCATTGATTGATATGTTTGTTCTTATGCCAGTACCAGACTTTCTTGATCACAGTGGCTTTGTAGTATAGTTTGATGTCAGATATTATGATTCCTCCTACTGTGTTCTTCTGTCTCAAGATTGCTTTGGCTATTTGAGGTCTTTTTGGTTCCATATAAATTTTTGAAGTACTTTTTTTTGGTCTGTGAAATATGTCACTGGTACATTAATAGGCATTGCATTGAATCTATAAATTGCTTTGGGTAGTATGGACATTTTAATGGTGTTGATTCTTCCCATCCGTGAACATGGTATTTGCTTCCATTTATTTGTATCTTCCTTAATTTCTTTCTTCAGAGATATGTAGTTTTCCAAGTACAGGTCTTTTACCTCCTTGGTTAAGTTTATTCCTAGGTACTTTATTTTTCTTGTTGCTATGGTAAATGGGATTTTTCTTTTTTTAGATTCTATCTCTGACATTTTATTGTTGGTGTACAGAAATGCCTTCAATTTCTGAATATTGGCTTTGTACCCTGCTATTTTGCCAAATTCACTTATTATGTCAAGTAGTTTATTAGTGGCTTCTATATGGTTTTCTATGTATACTATCATGTCATCTGAAAATAATGACAGTTTTACTTCCTCTTTTCCAATTTGGATGCCTTTTATTTCTTTTTCTTGTCTGATAGCTGTGGCTAGAACTACCAACATTATGTTGAATAGGAGTGGAAAGAGTGGACATCCTTATCTTGTTCCTGACCTCAGGGGGAATGCTTTCAGTTTTTGTCCATTGAGTATGATGTTGGTTTTGGGTTTCTCGTATATGGCTTTTATTATGTTGAGATATGCTCCCTCTATTCCCAGTTTACTGAGTGTTTTCATCATAAATGGGTGTTGTACTTTATCAAATGCCTTTTCATCATCTATGGATATGATCATGTGGTTTTTGTCTTTCATTTTGTTTATGTGGTGTATTACATTTATTGATTTGCAAATATTAAACCATCCTTGCATCCCTGGGATGAATCCTACTTGATCGCAGTGTATGATCTTTTTAATGTGTTCCTAGATCCTGTTTGCCAATATTTTGTTGAGGATTTTAGCATCTATGTTCATCAGCAATATTGGCCTATAGTTTTCTTTCTTTGTTGTGTCTTGATCTGGTTTCAGAATTAGAGTAATACTGGCTTCATAGAAAGAGTTTGGGAGTTTTCCCTCTTTTTGGATTTTTTGGAATAGTTTGAGAAGGGTAGGTGTTAGTTCTTCCCTAAATATTTTGTAAAATTCACCTGTGAAGCCATCTGGTTCGGGGCTTTTGTGTGCCGGGAGTTTTTTATTACGGTTTCAATTTCACTCTTCGTTATTGGTCTGTTCAGGCTTTCTGCTTCTTCTTGATTCAGTTTTGGAAGATTATACGTTTCATCTAGGTTGTTGTGTTTCTTGCCGTACAGTTGTTTGTAGTAATTTCTTACAATCCTTTGTATTTCTGTGGTATCGGTCATGATTTCTCCTCTTTCATTTCTGATTTTGTTTATTTGGGCCTTCTCTCTTTTTTTCTTGATGAGCCTGTCTAAAGGCTTGTTGATTTTGTTTATCTTTTCAAAGAACCAGCTTCTACTTTTGTTGATCTTTTTAATTGTTTGTTTAGTCGCTATGTCATTTAATTCTGCTCTGATCTTGATGATTTCCTTCCCTCAACTCACCCTGGACTTTGTTTGTTGTTGTTGTTCTAGTTCTTGTAGCTGTAGGGTTAGGTTTTTCATTTGAGATTCTTCTATCCTTTTCAGGTAGGCCTGCATTGCTATGAACTTACCTCTCAGGACTTTTTTTGCTGTGTCCCATAGGTTTTGGTTTGTTGTGTGTTCATTATCATTAGTTTCCAGAAACTTCTTGATTTCTTCCTTGGTATCATTGTTAATACATTCATTATTTAATAGCATGTTATTCATTCTCCATGAGTTTGAATGTCTTTGAGTTTTTTCCTTGAGGTTGATTTCCAGTTTCAAAGCATTGTGGTCTGATATGATGGTTGATATAATTTCAATTTTCTTGAATTTGTTGAGGCTTGTTTTGTGTCCTACCACGTGGTCTATCTTTGAAAATGTCCCATGTGCTTTTGAAAAGAATGTATATTTTGCTTCTTTGGGGTGAAAAGTTCTATATATATCAATTAAATCCATTTGATCTAGGGTGTTGTTCAATGCCTCAGTATCCTTGGTGTTTCTTTGCTTTGAAGATCTGTCTCTCATTGATAATGAGGTGTTAAAGTCCCCTACTATGAGTGTGTTGCTATTGACATCCTTCTTGTAGTCTTCTAGTATTTTCCTTATATATTTGGGCACTCCTGTTTTGGGTGCATATATGTTTACCAGGGTTATATCTTCTTGATGGATTGTTCCCTTCAGTTTTATGAAATGCCCTTCTTTGTCTCTTTTTATGGCCTTTGCTGTGAAATCTGTTTTTTCTTATATAAGTATTGCTACCCTAGCTTTTTTTTTTTTTCATGTTCATTTGCCTGGAATACTCTTTCCCACCCCTTCACTTTTAGTCTGTGTAAATATTTTGTTTTGAGGTGTATCTTGTAGACACCACGTATGTGGGTCATGTCCACATATCCATTCTGCTGCCCTATGTCTTTTGATTGGATCATTTAATCCATTTACATTTAAGGTTATTATCATCAGGTATTTATTCATTTCCCTTTGTACCTGTGTTCCTCTCCCTCTCTCTTTTTCTTTTTCTTAAAGCATTCCTATTAACATGTCTTGCAATGCTGGTTTGGTGGAGATGTATTCTTTTAGTCTTCCTTTATCTGGGAAACTCCTTATTTCACCTTCCATTTTGAGGGAGAGCATTGCTAGGTAGAGTAGTTTTGGTTGTAGGCCTTTGTTTTTTATTGCTTGAAATACTTTTTGCCAATCCCTTCTGGCTTGTAGGTTTCTGTTGAGAAAGCAGTTGATAGCCTTATCAGAGTTCCCTTGTATGTTATTTGCTGTTCTTCTCTTGCTGCTTTTAAGATTCTCTCTTTTTGTCTTTAAATGTTGCCATTTTAATTATGATGTGCCTTGGAATGGGCCTTTTTGGGTTCATCTTCATTGGTAACCTCTGTGCTTCCTGGACTTGCATGACTTTTTCTCTCATCAAGTTAGGAAAATTTTCTGTCATTACTTTTTCAATCAGGTTTTCTATCCCTTGCTCCTCTTCTTCTCCTTCTTGTATCCCTATGATTCTATTGTTGTTTTTTTTCTCATGTTGTCCTGCAGTTCTCTTAAACCCTCTTCATTCTTTTTAAATCTTTTTTCATTTTGTTATATTGTCTGGGAATTTTTTTCTACATTGTCCTCTAACTCACTGATCTGATCCTCTGCTTTGTTTAGCCTGCTTTTGATTGATTCTACTGTGTTTTTCAGTTTAGAAATTGTATTCTTCATTTCTTTCTGGTTCTTATTGGTAGTTTCTATGTCCTTTTTTATGCCGGTGTAGTTCTCCGTAAGTTCCTTGTAGCTTCCCTGCAGTTCTTTGTAGTTTCCCTGGAGTTCTTCGTCATTCCCCTGAAGTTCATTGTAGTTTTCTCTGAGTTTGTCAAGTTCATTGAGCTTCCTTATAACCATTCTCTTGAATTCCATGTCTGATAGTTTGCTTGCCTCTATTTCATCTATCTCTCCGTCTGGGATTCCTCTTTTCCTTTCATTGGGAGATTGTTTCTGTATCTCCCCATGTTGTATGCTTCTTGTTTGTTTTTGTTTCTTAGATTTGTCTGCTTTGATTTCCCACTTTTGTGGTATGAGAGTCTGTATAGGAGATCTGGGGGATTCAGTGGTCTAATCTCTTTGATTTTCTGAGCTTGATGTTCTTGGGATGCCCTTTATGTCTTTTGTTTAAGCCATCTGGTTATATTTCAGTTACTCTTTGGTGAAACCTTCCCTCTGGCTAGTTTACTGAGAGTCACTCTGCCCACCTTGTCTTGAGTTCTTTTGTGGAGATGATGTTAAGACATAAAGACACAACCCAGACAAGAAATCCACACCCTCAAAAATATTTCCCACCCACAATCTCACTATCAGTAGCAAATGAGCCAGTATTAATATAGATGTAAGGAGGTTAAGACTATTATACTATATGAAAAACTGATAAGAGTTGTTTTAACTGATAGAGAGATGAATTTTGAGAGAGAAGATAGTACAATAATAATAGCAAGTAGGGTCAAGGCTATCGAGACAGTAAGTAGTATTTACATTGTATGTTGAAAAAGGGAGGGAGGAATGCAGAATGAAGTAAGTGGAAGTGTATAATATTAGGTTTATATAACAGTTATATGCTATATAGTTAGTGTGAGAGGGAGGATAAACAAAACAGACAAAAAAAATTAAAGAAGAATAGGAGGGAGAGAAGGTCGGGAACATATTAAAGAAAGATTTTTCTCCAGCACAACCTTTGGGCGCTGTCCTTCTTTTTTTGGATCCACCCCTGGTCAAAATTCCATGGGTTTCAAATCTTTTCTGGGTGGCTGGCTTTGAGGAGATCTAGCTGGATTCTGAGGCTGCTTTTCTCCCACTCGTGGGCCTGCCGCTGCTCCCTGCTCTGAGCCACACTGAGCTGGGTCTCTCCCCACTTGTCCTGCGGCACACTCCAGCACTCCTCAGGCTTGTCTAGCAGTGCTGTTCTTGCTTGGCAAGCCAAGTCCCTGCCCAGCCTCAGGTCTTGTCTCCATTCCTCTTCCAAAAAAGTCTCTGTGTTGCCTCCCAGCTGCAGTGCCGGCCTGCATCCCTGGCTGGCAGTGCCTTATTGTGTGCCTGTGTGTACCGCTTGCCTGCCTGGGGTCCCTACTGAGCCTGTGTTTCTGCCGCAGCTTTCCTGTAGGGGCCCCTCTCCACGGCTGCCAGCCCAGGCAGGGAGTCCCCACCTAGACTCAGTTCATACAGTTTCTCACAGTCCAGGCTGTTCACTGTCTTCCCATGCCCCTGGCTGTTTCAGTGAAACCTTCTCATGGACTCCCTCCGGGACTTGGCTGGCCCGAGTGCCTATGGCAGGGGGAAGCTTCAAAGCAGATCCTGGGTATTGAGCTGGTCTGCAGCTGCCCATTTTGGGTGCGATGCTGCAGAGGCACTGGGATGGGAAGCCCAGCAACTCTGCTTGGAGAGTGCAGGCCAAGCTTTGTGCCCTCGTTCACGCCGCTCCCACACTCCCGTCCCTGTTCGCACTGTCTGAAATCCGCACTCCCTCACTCTGCTTCGTGTTTGTCCTCCAAGTCCTTCGGCGATGGGAGCAAGCAGACAACACTGCTGCCTACTCCTCCGCCAACTTCTTCCCTCTCCTCGTGATACTACCTTTCAAAATAAATTTTAGAGTAAGCTTATATATGTCTACAAAACACCTTGATGGTATTTTGGTAAGAATTATATTAAACCTTTAGCTAAATTTAGGAGAAATGAAATCTTTATTATACTGAGTCTTCAAATTCATGAACACAGTATGCATTTTCATTTACTTAGGTCTTTTAAAAATTTCTTTCATCGATATTTTGTAATATTCAACATAAAGGTCCTACATAGGGTTCATTAAACTTATACCTAGGTATTTCATTTTCTTTTTTTTAAAAAAAATTTTAAGTTTCTTTTATTGATTATATTGTTACAATAGTTCCAATTTTTTCCCCTTTGTTCCCCTCTGCCCATCATCACCCCTCCCCCAGCAATCCCCTCCTCCCCGTCCATCATTTTCTTTAAAATAAAGATAATGGTATTGTATTTTTAATTTGTTTATACATATTCATTGTTAATATAGAGATATGTTGTGTCTTGTATCCTGTAACCTTGCTAAACTCACTAATAATTTCTAAGATTTTTCTTTTATAATTTTTTTGTAATTTTCTAAGTGGATAATCATGTAATCTGTTGATTGGGACAATTTTGTTTTCCCCTTAGCCTTCTGTATGCCTTACTTACATTTTTTACCCAGTCTCGTTGCACTGGCGGGAAGTTCTAGTACTTTGTTGAGTGAGAGAGGTGCAGGCAGATGCCCTTGCCTTGTTCTTGTTCTTGTTTATAGGGGGAAAGCATAGTCTTTCACAATTAAATATGAGGCTGGCTATAGGATTTTTTTGAAAATGCTTTTTATCAAGTATTTTCTTCTATTCTTAACTTGCTGTGAATTTTTTTTTATTATGAATGGGTGTTGGATTTTGTCAATTCTCTGTGTGTGTGTGTGTGTATCAATTGACATGGTCATGTCACTTGAATTTTTTTTTCTTTAGATGGTTGATGCAGTGGATTACACTGATTGATTTTTTTAAAAATATTGAACCATCCTTGCATGCTTACAGTGGATGCTATTTGGTCATGGTGTATAATTCTTTTGATTCATTGTTGGATTTGGTTTGATAATATTTTGTTGTGGATATTTTTGTCTAAATCCATAAGAGATATGACCATGTTTTTCATGATTAATTGATTTATTTCATCAATTTTTTACTTACCCATTACCATACCATTTTTATAACTTCATTCTCTTATTGTGAGACATTTAAGTGACTTTCTTTATGCCAATTTTTTCTGTTCTAATACTGATGTTATAAGTATCTTAGTGCATATAGTTATTTTTATTTGGCTTTATTAAAATACAAAAGAGTCCTAGAAAAGGATAACCATAAGAAACAAAGTTACAAAGAAACATGGGCTTTGGTGTCAGAAAAGACAATAATTCAGTCCCTAATTATGCTGCTTTCTAGCTCATCACTTAATCTTCCTGAACCTCCCTTCTCCTCCGCTTGGCCTGGGAACTAACCCAGGTAATGTGTGTAAAATGTTTAGTCCACACTGGGTCCTCAATACCTTACATGGCAGTTCTGTTCCCCCTTCTGCTTCTGCTATTCCCCTGTTGCACTCTTTCCTGTACATAGTTATCATGAGCTAACTAGCATGGCCCTTTAACAGGGATTTTTAACATATCATATTTAAAACAATAATTGACACTATTTTTAAACAATATACATTTTACCTCTGTAAAATTATTATTTTTTAGAAAAACTAAGTTAACTGGGAATGATATAAAAGAGATTATAGGATTTATTGTATGTAAATGTGTGTGTGTGTGGGAGAGAGGGATTTTTTTTTGTCAGATAATAAGTTTTAAAGGAAACAATAAGTGAAACAATATTAGTAAACATCAAATGATAAATACAGCATGGCATAGCAATTAAATACCTCACAATTTCCCGAAGTCTCTCTATCCCATAGCAACCATATTTAGATTTTTCATGAATGCTAATTTCCCTATGAAGAAACCCAGAGGATTTGTACCTGCTCTTTATTACTGATGCTGATGATAATAAAGATGATGATAATGCTAATAATGATAATGGAGGAGAAATGGGCAGGGGAGAGGAAAAGAAAGGGGATCATGATGGGGGCAGGGAAAAGATTGGGTAATAGATATAAGTTGTTGAGTGCCTCTTGTTTGGAATTTTATTTTTTTGGTGATGGATTTAGGGTCATGTCTTCCTTCTCCTTTCTATGATCTTCTGTTTACTTTCATCTTATTTGTGCATCCTAGCAGAATGTGCCAGCAATATAAGTAATGCTCATTTCTCTGTGTTTGATCACATTGCCTAATCTTTATAAATTTTTTGGAAAATGTTTATAAGGCTGATAGGCCATATTGTTAATTTATTAATCTTTAATTGATAGTGAATTCTGCTTTATTTTATAAATCATGTTTGGTATTGGAATAAGTCAGAATTGGGCATCAAATTATTATAAGGATTGCTCTCCTCATTTTTAGTATTTTGTCTGTTTCAATTGATATTTATTGGAGTTTCTTGTAAGTTTGTGGGGTGATAGTCTTGTATCTGTCTTTGTTTTCTCCATTCAAACAAAAACCAAGGTGCTGGGTCATGTACCTTTGGTTCTGGATCTTGTATGGTTTTATTTTGTGATTTAACAGTTTTGGAACTAACTTCATATATACACAAAGCCCTGCCTTGGCTTCACCTTTGAACCTGGGTTCCTCAAAGATCCAATTTATCACTCAGTTCAGCTCGTGATCTCCAGTGGGAGAGCAAAGCACTATTCAGCCAAGTAGGCTAAGCTTGGAAGAGCCTTTCTTTCGCCAAATGAAATCCAATCATGAGTTTTCTGGAAGAGAGAGCTAGTTTGACTGTTTGATGAGGAAAATGCCCTGATGAAGTGAACTCATCTGACTCTGTTGGGCCTTAAGGCCTAATCATTTTATATGAAAAACATCACAGAGAAAATTTTGTCATGAACCCTAATAGGTGTCAACTGGGCTCCTGGAGAGAGGAAGATTGTTTAGAAGGAATGCTTTTAGAACATATGACATAATAGGTGGACATTTAATATAATGCGATATTTTGTCATTTCTATAATAACTATGTTACATCTGAATATATTTTTCATTAAATACATCATGATCCTCGCCAAATAATGTCACCCCATAGGTAGCCATGAAAATCTTGAAATTTACCAGCCATTGGGTGCTGCTTTTAATGATGTTTTTGCTAACAACTTTCTTTTTTTTTTTGATTGATAAACATCTTATCATTTTATTGACATTCATGAAGATTGATGTGTCATGGATGGGAATAAAATGCAGAAAATTTAATAGGAAGACATAAAAAGGAAGTGCTGAGAACAGATACAGATGCTGTTTTTTCTCTCACAAACATATACTCAAAGACCTCCGAGTATTTTTAGTCATTTCACTGTATCACAAGCTTTATGTTACATATAGATTTTCTGAGTGTCTCCTTCCTGTGTCAAAATAAGATTAAAAATTCTAGAGAAGTACCTTTTCCTTACCAAACATTTTTTAAAATCACTAAATATTAAACTTAAATAATCAGCAACATAAGTTATTGGCAGCTGAGTATTAAACTGCAGATAAAATAATATTACTAAATTTAATGTGAGCAACAGTAAAGAAAACAATCTTTTTAAATTTATTTTTATTATGATCCTAGCCAAATAATGTCACCCCATAGGTAGCCATGAAAATCTTGAAATTTACCAGCCGTTGGGTGCTGCTTTTAATGATGTTTTTGCTAATAACTTTCTACTTAGAAATGTGAACATTTGGCAGATATTTTCATATTTGACTTTGTGTTGTGAAAGGGTCATGAAACTGGAAAAGTAGCCAGATTCTTACTTGATAGTTCTTAAATCTTTAAATTTGTTCATGTATCAAGCAGGGATTTTTGAATAGCTACATGCCACATTCTTTAATCATTGGAGTTAGAGAAATAGATGAAAAGGCATTTATTTGTTCACTCATTTATTTAGAACTCATTTTTGAGCCTACGTTATGTCCTAAGCATCATGCTAGGTTTTGTGAGGTGATCTAGAAATGGGTATAGTGACCCTATTTATTCATTCATTCATTCATTCATTTAGTCAGTCAGTCAGTCAATGAACATTATTGAGAAACTGTACTTTGACAGGTTAATAAAGTATGGTTCCCATCTTGAATAAACTCACAGTAAAGTTGCGGGAAGCACCCTAATAAATTAATTGAGATCCTTTGGGTTAGTTGTTAAATGAATGTAAATGGTCATAGGTGCTAGAGAAATACATTACAAATGATAAAGCTATGTGCTTGAGGGCATCGAGTGTGTTCAGCATTGAACTATTTAGCCTGTCCCTTCTCCTGACCACACAAGGTACTCTAAGCACATACAAATTTAGCTCATTAGTCAAAATTCACCGCATGCCTACAGAGTTCCAGGTCCTATGCCAGGCACTTTGGAATAACAGAATGAGAGAAGGTGTCTGCTTTTGAAGAACTTGGTAGTAATGGAGAAAAGGATGCTCAGGAACTGTGTACTGGCATGTGTGTTGTGTGAGCGCTAAGTAAGAAGGGAGCATAGAAGTTTCCCAGCAGAAGTGATGCATGGAAAACATGGAAGGAGATGGGACCTCAGTGTCCAGCCACATGTGAAAGGCATCCGAGGTCTGAGGGAGCTTGCTGTGTGGGAGCAACTACATTCATGTGTTATTACTAGAGCAGGAAGTCTATGGAAGAGCTTTGGGAGAGGTCTCGGATGCTGGGAGAGGGCGTTTGGATGTTCTTCTGGGAGGACTAGTGAGTCAGAGATCTACTTTCCATTGATCTGCCAATATTTCCCAGCTCCCCTCCCCCACACACCCTATGCATTGGTTGCATTTTGCTTGAAATAATGGTAGTGTTGTTTGAGCTCCACAGTGGCAGAAAGCAAAGAGAACATAGGATTTACCCAACGTATCGAGATCCATTCATCACTGCTACTACCTCCCAAGTGGAGCATGAAGCTCCTCCGCTTAAGTTTATCTTCTCTGGTCCTCCCAAGAGACTTATGGGCAAAGTGGAATCTGCTTTGTTTGCAAGTGAGGAAATGGAGGCCCTGGGAGGTAAACTGGCTTTGCCAAGTCCCCCAGAAAGCCGGTGCTGGTACAGTGCCAGAGCTCAGGCCTCCTGATTCTAGTGCGGTGTTTCTGCCATAAACTCTCCGTTCTGCTACAATCCCAATGGGCACTGGCCCGCCTTCAGGATGGACAAATTAGCGTGTGAAGGAAATGGGTTATTCACTGTCACCCCGCTATCCGTCTCATATTTCTAACCAGGATTCAGTCATTTTTAAATCACCTACTGTGTGCATCTTCTCGCTCAGGAGTGTGTAGGAAGTCAGGCCTGGGATTTGAAGTTCAGCTCTGATACTCTATAACTCTTAATTTTGAGAAATCTGCTCAAATTGTAGTTATTTGCTCATCTGTGAAAATAGGCACAATCACAGTCCCCAAAATATAATATATCCTTAGCAGAGAGCCTGGCATACGTGAATCTCTCAGAACCCTTATCCAGTGGGTGCAATAATTAATGAGATCCTGGTCCTGCCTTCTCCATGCTTTGGCCCCATGAGAACACCACAATTCAGAAGAACACGTGAAGAAGTTTCGATAAGGTAGGAAGGTAGGAAATCCCAGGCACTCTAGATTCTTTCTTAGCACAATGGAGTCACACATTGTCAGCTCTTTACTCTCTTTTTATGTCTTCTGGCAACCATGACCAAAATATATGGGTTTTTAAGAAAAAAAGCCAAGTATGAGGAAAGTTGATTGACTTAGTATTGGGAGCCCCATCCTCTTCATTTTCCTCTACCCCTTTCTGTAACACTAATGGCTCTTAAAGTTATGTTGTCCTTTCCTCTAGTTTTTCTTACCCAGCTGAGACTTTTTCTGATTGGTATCTTGTGGAATTGGGAGTTACTTTATTAGGTATGGCAGTATATGTAGGCCTGTCACAGACAGACGTGGAGCCATGGAAAAGAATGAGTTAGGTCCTCCTGACTGCATACAACCACATATACACAATACCCCCCCCATGCACACATCACACACACACACACTACACATGCACTCACACACCTCACATACCACACACGCCACACATATACACACATACACATGTCACACAACATATGCACACATACCACACACAAAACAAATTACACACATGCCCAAACATGTACCCACACACCGCACATGCATAACCACAGAGAGTACATGCCTACTTGCATATTTAGTCTTGCTCCTTGGATAAAAACGTTTATATAAGTAAGGCCATAGGTTAAGCATGCCCATGTTGAAAGATTTGGCGAAGGAGTCCAGCCTGAGAGGCATTTTTGATACCCTAGGGCTCAAACAGCATCATTTTCAGTCAGGCCCTGCTGGGTCTGGGTCGGAGTTCTTTGCCAGGTTTGAGGGTGTGGTACAGAGAATCTGACGTTTGCTTTAATGACTGTGAGAAGTCTCTTAAACAGATTGGCTGCCTAGAAAAACATTTCAGATGCTTCTCAGTTCTGAACATTGGCTTCTTCAGCCATGACCACAGGAATATTAGTATAAGTTTAAAACTTTCTCCGATCATGCCATAGAAATTGTGGTTTTCCTCCTCTATCAAATTAGCTAATCTCATTTAACCATGACCACCACTTACACACGATCTGTAGGCAGAAACTCCTGACTTTGCCTCACCAGAATCTAAGCAGAGGCTCACATGCTGATGGGCGTGGCCTTCCCAGGGCTGAGGTCTGCAGTTCATGCTCAGCGAGGGCAGATGCCTTATCTTGTTCCCTGGTAGTCCCCAGCTCCTAGAACAGAGACGTCTATCAACAGCCTGTGAGTTCTTTCAGAGAGTTTTAGTTACTCGTTCGTCTCTGAGCTAGATGCCTGGCACACAGTGGACTGCTCAATAAGTACTTGGGTAACTTCTGGAATTCTATCTTTTGACCATCATGAGCCTAGATTCAGACTTTGATTCATATTAAGATGACTAGTCTCTGGAAAGGCAACTCACAGAGCTGGCCTTCATGCCTGCTGCCTGTGTGTAAATAAAGAATGGCGCTGAGGTGGCCGTCGGTGGATGAAACCACGGGGAAGGTTAGGAACAGGTACAAGGTCTTCCTTCTTCACCTTTAACATTCGGCTATATTTTATTCTAATTATTGTCTATTTCCAGTTTTTTTCTTTTCCACTGAGATCATACTGTATGAAAATTAATGTACTTTGACTTTTTACCTAATACAATTGATATAAGCAATCTTTTTATATAATTGAATGGCATTGCAAATGCTATTCCAAAAACCCCACCAACTTTTGTGCTGTATAAGTGCACCATACTTTATCTAGATGTCCCTCCCTTGTTTGGCAGTAACTGATGCATAGCAGAATGAAGGGTCTGCATTGAGATCAGTATTAGGTCTTGCTTGGGACTGTCTTAGCCAGGCTTCTGCTCTCACTGGGTCAAGAGAGTTATTTTGTGTTCTCTGGGTCTAGTCTGTGTGAACCAGCCATTTGATTAGGTAAATGATTCACTTGGTATGGGTACAATAAGATAACTATCAAAATGAGAACATCCCAATTTTGTGCCTTTTGACTCTTCTAATTTTGAAATAATGGAAATGACACTTAAACTGATGAATGATTATAGGCAACCAAGTCCAAATACTAATGCAAATTTTTAACCTTTAAGCCTTACTGAATAGTTTAAAAGAACATGGATAGTATATTTTGACTTCAAGCTGAATGATTCAGTTTGGCCTGATAAAAATTAAATGAAGAGTGGCTAAGCCTGAAAAATTCTAGGCATTATTCAGAAGATGTTGGAAAAATTAAAATGCTACAACACTGAAAAACAGTATGGCGGTTTCTTAAAAAAAACAAACAAACACACAACTAAAAATAGAATCATGTGATCTAGCAATTTCACTTCTTGATATATACCCAAAAGAAATGACAGAAGGAACTTGAACAGATATTTGTATACCCATGTTCATGGTGGCCTTATTCACAATAGACAAAAGGTGGAAGCAACCTAATTGCCCATTAATGGATGAATGGATAAACAAAATGTGGTATAAATGTATGGTGGACTATTTTCTTTGCCTGAAAAAGAAAGGACATTATGCTAAGTGAAATAAACCAGAAACACAAATATAAATGCTCTGTGATTCCACTTAAATGAGTCACCTAGAGTAGTCAAATTCACAGAAACAGAAAATAGACTGGTGGTTGTTAGGGGTTGGGAAGAGGAGGGATAGGGAATTTTTGTTCAGTGAGAACAGTCTCAGTTTTCAAGATATAAAGGATTGTGGTAATGATTTTATAGTATTAATGGACTTAATACCACTGTACTCTATATTTGAATGTGGTTTTTATTGTAAATTTTATGTTATATTTACCACAACTATTTGTTTTAGGAAAGGACTCTGAAAAAACATAATAAGTAATGTAAGAAATAAATACTTTATCTTAGGGAAATCTCAGGGGTATGCGAGTATGTAATAAAAGGAAGATTAGGGGAAAATAAGGTTGCTCATAAATTATACTTCATGGAAAGAGTGAAATGGGCATGGAGTTTACAAATACCACTAGAAAGGTTAAGTAAGAGTGCATATATTGGGGCACACATTGATAAGAGGAGACTGGAGATCAGGGAAAGCTTTATAAAGAAAGTAGCCAGAACTTCCATTGAAGGATGTGGGGAATCCACAGGGTAGTTGTCATGGAGAGGAGAGAGGAAACGGAGAAAAAAACATGGAAATTAGAATTTCAATATGCAAAACTTATACCGAAAAATGCCAACATTAAAAGAAAAGATTGTAAATAAGCCACAGAACTTTACATTTGAAGTAACTAGAAAAAAGAAAAAGAAAACCAAACTTGGATGAAAATAATGAAAATCAAAGCAGAAATAATTGAAATGAAAAACAATAGAAAAAATCAACAAAGCTAAGTGTTGTTTTCTTAATAAGATAAACTCTTAGCTAGACTAAGAAAAAAGAAGACTCAAATAAATAAAATTAGAAACAAAAGAGGAGACATTACAATGGAGGTCTCAGAAAAAATTTTATAAAGGCCCATAAGGGACTATTATGAGCAAATCAAATAATCTAGAATAAATGAATAATATTCTAGAAACATACAATTGAATCAAGAAGAAATAGAAACCATGAATGGATCAATAACAAATAATGAGGTTGAAGTAGTAAATTAAAACACCTCTTAACAAAGAAAATCCCGAGGAACAGATGGCCTCAGGGCTGAATTCTACCAAAACATTCAAAGAAGAATGAAAACCAAACTAATCCTTCTCAACCTCTTCCAAAAAAATAGAAGTAGAGGGAATGAATATTTTCAAGCTTATTTTGTGAGGCTAGCATTACCCTGATACCAAAGCCAGACAAAGATACGCAAGAGAAGAAAAGCAAATATTTCTGATGAATATAGATGCAGAAATTTTCAATAAAATACTTGTAATCTGGAGTCAATGACACATAAAAAAGAGTATATACCATAATCAAGCAGGATTTATTCCTTGGATGAAAGTTTGTTTTCATGTACACAAATATATTAATGTGATAAACCATATTAACAGAATGAATAATAAAAACGACATGATCATCTCAATAGATGCACAAAAACACTTGAAAAAGTTTAATATCCATTCATTATAAAAACCCTATTTATGTTAAAAACCCTCAAAAGAATAGCTATAAAAGGAAATTCCTCAACACAATAACGGCCATTTATAAAAAGCCCACAGTGAACATGATATTCAATGGGGAGAAACTGAAAGCTTTTCCTTTAAGATTCAGTACAAGGTCAGAATGCCCACCCTCAAACACTTCTGTTCAACATAATACTGGAAGTACTAGTAGGAGCAATAAGATAAGAAAAATAAAAAAAGACATCTAAATCAGAAAGGCAGAAGTAAAATTATCTGTTTAGAGAGGACATGATTATATTTGTAGAAAACTAAAATTCCACAGGGGAAAGGAAAAACTATTAGAACAAATGAATGCATTCAGTAAAGTTGCAAGATACAAAGTATATATTCAAACACCAGTTGCATTTTTTTTATACCTAAAACAATCTATCCAAAAAGAAAATCAATTAAAACAATCCCATTTATGATACCATCAAAAAGAATAAAGTACTTAAGGATAAATTTAATCAGAAGGTGAATACTCTGTACATTGAAAACTGTAAAACAATGAAAGAGGATGATGATGCAAATAAAAGGGAAGATATGTTCATAGGTTGGAGAAACTATTATTGTTAAAATGTCTATACTACCCAGAGTGATCTACAAATTCAATGCAATCCCTGTTGACATTTCAATGGCATTTTTACAGAAACAGAAAAAAGGAATTCTAAAATTTGCATGGAACCACAAAACACCCTCAATAGCCAAAGAAATTTTGAGAGAGAAGAACAGAGTTGGAAGCAGCACCCTTATAGATTTTAAGTTATATTACAAAGCTCTAATAATCAAATAGTATAGTGTTGGCCTAAAAACAGACACATGGACCAAAAATAAAACCAGGTGTATAGAGCCAACTAATTTTTTGCAAGTGAGCCAGGAATGCCCAACGGTGAACCAATAGCCACTTTATTAAATGGTGCTGGGAAAATTGCATATTCACATGCAATAGAATGAAGTTTGACCCTTATCTTACATCATACACAAAGACCAAATAAAAATGGAGTAAAGATTTAAACAGAAGACCTGACATCATAAAATTAGTAGAACAAAACAAAGGGGAAAAGTTCATTCACATTGCCCTTGGCAATGATTTTTTGGATGTGACACCAAAAGCTGAGACGACAAAAGCAAAAATACAAATAGGGGCTCCATTAAACTAAAAGCTCTGTACAGTAAAGAATACCATCAAGAAAATGAAAAGACAGTTTCCTAGATTAGGAGAAAATATTTTCAAACCATGTATCTGATAAGGTGTTTAGATCCAAAATAGTATATAAGGAACTCATACAACTCAATAGCAACAAATCAAACAATCAGACTTTTTTAAAGGACCTGAGTAGCCATTCTTCCAAAGAAGGCATACAAATGACCAACAGGTATATGAGACAGTGGTCAGTATCACAAATCATCTGGAAAAGACAAATCAAAATCACAGTGAGATACCATCTCACACCTGTTTGGATGGCTATTATTTTTTTAAAAAAGATAAGTTTGATTAGGATGTGGAAAAAAGGGAACCCTAGGATCGGTTGATAGGAATGTAAATTGGTACAGCTATTATGGAAGACAGTAAATAACTAAAAATAGAACTAACACGATCCAGCAATCCTTCTCCTGGGTAGATAATCAAAGGAAATGAAATTAGTGATCCTGTTTTTATTGTAACATTATTTACAATAGCCAATATATGGAAACAAACTAAGTGTCTATAAGTGAATGAACAGACAAAGAAACTGGGGTATATGTATGCAGTGGAATATTATTCAGCTTTACAAATGAAAGATGAGATCCTGACATTTACAGTAATAGAGATGAACCTCGAAAACCTAGTGCTCAGTGAAATAAGCCAGATGAAGAACAAAAAACAAGCCTGAATGATCTCACTTATACATGGAATCTGAAAAGGCGGAATACACAGAAACAGAGACTAGAATGGCAGTTACCAGGCGTGGGGCAGTGGGGAAAATGGACAGGCATTGGTCAGAGGGTACAAAGTGGCAGTTTTGTGGGATGAATAAATCTAGAGGTTTAATGCGCAGCATGAGAGCTGTAGTTAATAATGTTGCCTGCTGGGAATAAGCTAAGAGAATAGATTTCAGTTGCTCACATAACACACATACACACTGGGGCACAGACATACAAAATTATAATGATGTGAGCTGATGCGTTAAGTAGCTTGACTATTTCACCTTGTGATTTGATCAAATTTGAAATCATCATGTTACACACATTAAATACATACAAATTTTATTTTAAGATAAAATTTAAAGAAAAAGAGGATGGAAATTAGCTTAGGGCCAGTTTGGGGCATAGAGAAGCATAGTAGCATGGAATGAGTAAGAAGCTCAGGATCCTCCTTGGAGTTATGCCAGCATCTGGGCCAGCAGGTTGCATACTAACGATCTGATGTAGGACTAGGGATATTCTGGTATTACATCTGCCTGCCCAGGACATGTCCGTCTAGAAAGAGACAGAGCTGGAGGTTTGGAAGCATTTAATTCAAAGTGAAAACAGGTCTGTTCTGTTGGAGATCCAGTAGATCTGGAAATGAAATCTCACAAATTGTTTGTCAATTTGGATTTATAGGAACATACTGAATTAGATATTATTCAATGAAAATATTAGTTAGAGATACATTGATATACAGGGTGGGGCAAAAGTAGGTTTACAGTTGTTCATATCTAAATAATAAAATAATAAATAACAATACAACAGTAAACTGTTTTGCTACTCATAACTGTAAACCTACTTTTGGCCCACCTTGTTTTTCAGATGCATTGGTATCATTTTTAAAGGCTCCTAATACATTTATTTTTAATTTAACATACATAGTACCTCCTAGATGAATAAGACTGTGTTAGAATAGAGGTAAGAAGGCTGGAAAGGAAAAATTTAAACCAAATTAAAGATAGTTTCTCACTCAGTGGAAATTAAGGTTTAGCGAGGAATACAGACATTGCATGGTTAAGATAAGGCAGGATGGGGTGGGGCTGGGCCTGACCTTGGGACTGAAGATGGACATGACTGACTGCAGGACCCCAGGTAAGAAATCTGATGTCAAGGTGACAGAGATGACCCCCAAATCCCACCCCTTAGCCCAGTGGCTCTGGCAGAGTCCTGTAGGGCCTGCTGAAAGAATATATTGGAGTAGGTTCAATGACTTAAGTATTCCATGTAGAAGATGTAGGGCCTACCTGGCAGAACTTTTCAAACTATAGCTCGTTGCCAGCATTTGTAGAAAACATAAAGTAGAACAGAATGGAGTGGAATAGAAAATATAAGCGTGATATCACAGACAGGGAATAAAAACATGATTTTATAAAACTGGTTTCAGTTTTGAGGGCAGAGTAAAGTCACATAAAGTTTCTATTATTTTTTACTGTGACACCAGGACCAGAATGTTGAAAACAGTGCTCTGAAGGGCTGCAGGAGGCAGATCAGGAAGGCATCTGGAGGATTAACAGGGTAACGAAAGATTTCATGATAGCATGTTCTTTATTTTGTATTCAAGCTTTAAACTTATTTCAGGGTTATTAAAAATGAATTATTATCCAAGATACTTAGAAAGGTATACCTCAAAGAACAAAGTATTGAAACAAACAAGAATAATGAAACAGTCGTCACCGGGGCTCGATATGTGACAAGAAACAAAACAGCTGTAATGAGATGGTGAGTGTCCATGTATGTATGTATGTATATGTTGGAGTCTGTTCATAAAGTGGTGCTCAATCTGTGTCCTTCACAAATGGCAAGCTGACACTGAATGCAGTGATAGGGCAAAGATAATGGTCTTGTCACTTGGTCTCGTGGCTCTGTGGATCTCAATGATATTTTTCAGGACCGTTTAAGCTGCCTAGGATCTTCTTAACCAACAGTCTAGTTATATTTTCTTCAGAATATGGAAAAACATGTACTTCAGAGGGAAGAAATGTTATAGCATTTGAGGAAATTGGTATCAGATAAATGGCTTTATTAGGCTTACAAAGGCCATTACTCTCACTGGGAAAATACAAATTACTTCAAGTACACAAGCCTACAATTGTTGCTACCAACAGTGTTTAGGGTTTTGTTCTATGACCGAAGTAAATAGGTTGCGATGGCTTTAATGAAAAGAATGTTTCTAAGTGAGGTGGTTGGTAATATCTGGAAAGGAATTTTGGCAATTAGCAAAATGATGCTGATTGTTTTGAAGTTTTGTCTACTGAGTAGATATCATGAGCATGTTTTCCTGTCTACCATTCTCAATGCTGGTTTCAAAACATACTCCATTTGTTCAAGCGTGTTCACTGCCAGCTGGGTAGGATTCCTTTTACAAAGACCCAACTGAATGGATTGGAGAGGACTCTTTATTTATCCATGATTTCAGCCCCACCTGTTTACCATTTTCTTGTTAAAAGGAATTAGCGAGTGTTGGGTATGTGGCTATGAAGCAATTGAACAAATCTCCACTGCAACTATAATACAAATCCATCTTCAACCCCGGAGCAAATTGTTCTCATTTTGGGAGGGGAAAAGGTATTTTCTCAGCTAAAAACAAAAATTAACAAATATTTTGCAGAAGGTGAACTCTAGGGTCCTAACCAAATCCTGAACAAATTAGAGCGAAGCAGAAACAGCTGTTGGGCGAAATGCACAATCCGAAGAGTAGGTTCTGGGCTGTCAGTCCAGACTGCTTGGAGCTGGCCAGTCCCGGCTTTCTCAGCGCCTTGGCAAAGAGTGGGAAATGTGGAAAGAGGAACACAACTTCAAGAAAAACAACAGGAGCTCCCAGGGCTCTTTGCTTTGGGACCTAAGGATTCCAATGTAGTTTTTTGTTTTTTTTTTCCCCCTCTCCTTTGTTTTCCCCTGGGAAATAGCCTAGGGCAATGAAGACTTGCTTCTGTGACAGGGAAGCCTGAAGCTGTGAATGAACTGTAGAAACTCAAGAAGCATCTCAAGAAAATTGTCATCTCTTTTCAAGGGCTCCCCCTCAAACAGGGTTTAGCGTGGTAATCGTAGGACCCTGTCCTGTGAAGGTTAAACTTTGCATAACAATGAAACATCTGCATTCTACCTGCTCAGAATTTAAGTCAAGAGATATGGAATGACTTGGAAAGACTGAAATGCAAGCCTGATGACTTTCAAATTCCAAATTAGCTTTTCTTCCACCTAGAACTGTTGGGTTTGAGTCCAGGAGAGGTGTTAAACTTTCTCAGGACATCCTATGTTTAGATACGCTAAGGAGCCGTAAAGTGATTCAATGCTATCCCTCTCCGGCAACTTTGCGCTTATTTTTCTTGTTAAACGTGTTAGAGTGTGCCTAGGGACCCATAAGAAAAGCACACCACTTCCCACCCACGTTCCACACCAATTAGAAATTAGAACAAAAAGAGTGAACATTTTAAGGCCAAATATAACCTTTATAATGGATGAATATGATCTGGTTTCATATGGCTTAGTCCTTGGGGCATTTGGTCTTTTAAACACCGCACTAGAATTAGAAAGACTCGTGGCACCTCTTCCTCAGGTGGTACCAGCCAGTACCACAGGCTTTCTGCACCGGGAAGGCTGTTACTGTTTGCCATGTGGCCAGGGAGAACCAAGAACATATGGTGTCACTGGCATACAAGCCCTACCCCCCACCAATATAAATTATTATAGTATAATTTATCTTTTCATATATAGCTAATTTTCTGCTTATAATGTACACAAAGTGTGATGCGAATGACAAAGATATGACATGAAAAGAAAGACTTTCCCTTCTTTATCTACCCTTCCCCCTTTCCCACCCTCAAGAGGCAACAACTTTTAAATAGGTTCTGTTTTTACTTTCCCTGGTGGCTGTCATTATAATTTTAAATGACATACTTCTAGTTCTACTTCTAAAATTGTCTTTAAACAGCATCTATTGACTCTGCTTTATAAAAGATGAGGGATTTGGCATGCTTACACTACCTCCCACTGCTCTCTTCCCTTCACCTTTTATTTTTATTAAGCATTTTTTTTTGTCTTTTACTTCTTTTACAGGAGGGAGTCTAGTTAAAAGTGACTTCCTAGAGTTTAAAGTCCACTTCATCACTTACTTACTTATTAGCTATGTAATATTGAAGATATTTTTGCCTATCAAGACTTGAAATCACTCATTTCTAATTGGGGCTAATAATGGTACCTCCTTCATAAGGAGCTGTGTGGACGTCAATCCATAGAACATGTTTAGCACCGTGCCTAATAGTCAGGAAACACGGAACAAATGTTACATACGGTTTTGTGACAATAATATATTTTTGTCGGGAACTTGATTTTAAAATCAGACAAACAGAATCTATAGTATTATGATTATTTAAATATTTTTCACAGTAGAATCAAATAGCATGATTGGACTCAGAAAAACAGATGTAATGTTTTGTCTCTAAAACTTTGTCCTTTAAAAAAGATGCTTCTTCCCCTGGCTGCTGTGGCTCAGTGGATTGAGCATCGGCCTGCGAGTCAGGTGTCGCTGGTTCGATTCCCAGTCTGGGCACATAACTAGGTTGCACGTCAGGTCCCCAGTTGGGGGCGCGAGTGAGAGGCAACCACACAGTGATGTTTCTGTCCCTCTCTTTCTCCTTTCCCCTCTCTCTAAAAATAAATAAATAAACAAAACAACAAATAAATAAATAATCTTTTTAAAAAAAGATGCTTCCAAATGTCAGTGTTTAATAAACTTTAATATCTTCCAGGTTTCCATATTTCTTCTGGTCATCCTAATTTCTTTATATCTCTTGGATTAAGAAATAATATAGTACTGTTTTTCAGTTTACAGATTCTACTGTGTTTGTGTCATTATGCAAGTTACTTAGTCTTTCTATGCCTTACTTTTTCATCATCAGAAAGGGGTAATAAAAGCATCTTCCTCAGAGTGTTTTTATGAATGATAAATAAAGTAATCCATGCACAGCCCATAGAAAAGTACCTGGTGCCCTATTATTATTTTGCTGTTTTTTTCTTTTTTAATTTTGCTAGAGTACTTTATTTATTTATTCTTACAAAATTTGGGGACACGAAGTGTTCTGGGTTTGCTTATACAAAATACATTTTTATTTTCTTCTATCCCTCCCATAATTGAGTGCTTATAAGATTACAAATTCAATGTGGGAATTTAGAAGTTGTATTTTCAATAATGATGAGATAGCTTGTTGCAGGCCAACACTCTGACAAAGAACATTTGCAGAAGCTGGGGAAAATAACCTGTGTAGGCACTAGAAATCTAGTAAGGCAGCCAGAACTCCCTGGTTGGAAAAGAACCCAGAAAGAAGTAGGTGCATTTAGGTGAACCCAAAATTTTGCTTTTTTTTCACTCATTTGCTGTTCTTGGCATGTGGCCTAAAGCCTAAAAAGTTGAGCAGGAAGTAGCAGCTAATTGAGCAAAGAATTTGGCAGTCCCATGGGACTGCTGAGATTAAAAATTGGATTCAGTCTACCAGGAAAATGGGCCCTTGGTAAAAGCCTCATACTCTCGGTTAGGACCTCTGAAGGAGCACACACTAGGAATAAAGGCAAACTGGAAATAGGTCACCCCTCACAGAAAAATGGATCTGAGCTTTGTTGATCCCAGACTGGCGTATGGTGATCTGTACCTGCTCTAAATGCCTACTAGAGAGCAAAACCCTCTCCTTATTGGAGGAAGATGAATCAGTCAAACCTCAAATTGTTTTTACATCTTTCATTCATAATGTCTGACATTTAATACAAATAACCAAGCATTTCAGGAAATAGGACCAAAGGACAAAAACCAAGAAGAAACATAGACAATAGAATCAGATCAACAGGTGACCCATTATTACTTGATATTTACTTTAGAATGACTATGATTACTATGTTAAAAAACAAAACAAAACATGTCAATAGTAAGAATTTCACTAGGGAGCAAAGGTATATAAAATAATCTAATGGAAATTCAAGAATTGAAAATTACATAAAAGAGAATTAAGAACTGAAAGTATAATTTTAATAGATTAAGCACAGCAGAAGAGAAGTAAGCTAAAACATAGATTACTGTCAAATATCCAAACTCATGCACACAGAGTACAAATTATGTAAGATAGATTAAAACGCATTAAAAACATATGGGGTTTAGTGAAAATACCTGACATAACATACATATGAAGTCCTTGAGGAAGAGGGAAAAGGATTATGGTAGATAACAGATTTGAAGAGAAACTGGTCAAGAATGCCCCCAAACTAATGAAAACCATCAGGTCACAGAATTCAAGAAAAATTGCAAACCCTAAATTGAATAAATAATGTTAAATACCTACATATAGCATCACAAAACTACTCAAAACAAGACAAAGAGAAAATCTTAAAAGCAAACAAGAAAAGGACATTTTACCTTGAAATCAACAAAATATAAGACTAACAGCTAAATTCTCATCAGAAATAAGGGGAGCCAGAGACAGCAAATTGACATATTTTTAAAAAAAATAATCTATTTGTTTGTTTATTTATTTATTTTTAGAGAGAGGGGAAAGGAGAAAGAGAGGGAGAGAAACATCACTGTGTGGTTGCCTCTCACTCGCGCCCCCAACTGGGGACCTGACGTACAACCTCGTCATGTGCCCTGACTGGGAATCAAACCAGCAACACTTGGCTCGCAGGCTGACATTCAATCCACTGAGCCACAGCAGCCAGGGCTGCAACTTGACATCTTTAAAGTGCTTAAAGAAAATAACTGAAAACCTAGAATTCTGTATTCAACTAAATATACATTAAAAATGAAGACAAAAAAAAAAGAACATTTGAAAGAGAATTTGTTGTCAACAGAGCCATGCTAAAAGAAATGATCAGAACACCAATGGTCAGATTATTGATTTAAACCCAAATATATCAGGAAGTACTGTTGAACTCACAAAGGATATTCAGGATGAATAAGAAATTATCCTTTGTTGGTTTAAGCCTATGATATATGAGGACTTTTGGTATAGAATAACCAGAATATATTGACTGCCAGATTGATCCAAGCCCCTGCCCCAATTCCTTCATTTTCTTCCTACTCTTTGTAAGTTATACTCCATGTCTATCTATGCTTATAGTGGTTACTCTAGTTAGTTTTGCTTTAGAATGCATAATTAACAATTCGTAGTACTTTGAATGGATTTTCAAATCGTAATGTATATTCAAAGCTCCTGAGGATCGTGTTAAAGTACAGATTATGATTCTGCACTTCTAACAAAGCCCTGGGTGTTGCCGTTACTGGTACCTGGACCACACTTCGGGTGTAGCAAGGCCTTCAGATTTAACTCGGCTTGGCCCATCTTCAAACTTACACATTACTCTTTGTCCTATATTTTAGCTTTATTTCCCCACAAATTAAACTTCAAAATATTTACATAGTCATTTATTTAGATTAACCCACTTGCCAATTTCTTTGCTTATCATTCCGTCTTGCATTTCATTTTACTTCTTTTAGAATTTCCTTCGGTAAAGGTATATTTGTCACAAACTCCACTTTTCATCCTGCAAAAAAATGTTTCATTTTATTGAGCAGAGCATTCCTGGACACTGCCTTGGTTTCCGATATCCCTACAATTTAGCATGGAAAGGAGTCATCTGTCTTATTAATACTCAAGACTAATTTACTTTGATGTTCATAGTTTATGCTACTTCTTTTCGTGAAGGTATTTTTTATTTATTCTTTTTGGAAGACACTGAGCTTTTTGGACCTGAGAATTGGTGTCCTTTAACGGGTCTGGAAAATTCTCAAACATCGTACCATTAAACACTGACTTATTCTCTGTGTATCTTCTCCTGTAGAGCCATTTGTTGGCACTCCTTACTCTGTTCTTTGACTCTTAATTTCTCTTTAGTATTTTTAAATCTATCTGTTTTTCTGAGCTGCATTTTTATATCCCCTTTTTACCTATATTCTAGGTTACTACTTTTTGTCAACCTTTATCTTCTATTTAACCTATCCATTTAAGTTTTATTTTTAATTATTATAATTTTTGAGTATTTTATTTGCATATTTAAAAATATTTTCACATTTAAAAATATCATTTATTCTTTGTATTTTCTTGTTCCTCCTTTTTTCAAAGAAAGTATAGTTATATAATATCTATATAATTATATATAGAATATATAGTTATATATACAATATCTGATGTACTTAGGAAACTGATTCTCCTGTATTTAATTCAAGGTTCCTTGTCTCTCTGTGTTTTCCTTTTTTCCAGAGAGTTGTTCATTTTCTTTGGAACTTTATCTGTGGGCATTCTTTGAGGCCTGGGTTGAATTAGAATTCCTCCAGAAATGATTTGTGTTTGCTTCTGCCAGTTTCCTGGGGGCACCACTGACCTAGGACCACTTTAAATTAAATTGTCCATTTGAGATTTTTCAGACCTCACAAGTGGCGTAAACTTGGATGGCAAACCTGTGAAGGGTCTGTTGTGGTTATAAAATCTCAGGGGAGATTTGTTTCTCCACTAGTGCCAAGGTAGAGACTGGAAAGGTTCCTTGATGTTCTATTTTTGGCTGGGAGTTTGTTTCTCATTCAACCTTCTACAAAGGAGATAGCCCATTGGGGTTTTAACTTAATGTGGGGATCTCCTAGTACACTATCCGCCTGGGAGCAGGCACCCCCCATTTTAACCTGCCCCTCCAACCCTATACAGCTTTTGCGATGGGATTTCAAGCTATGGAGGATAAACGAACTCTTTGTATTCTGGAAGTGGAACAAGTTTGTCTTCCTTCTTTTCTTCCTTCGAGTGCCTTGTGCAAGCTGAAGTGGGCAGGTGGGGGCGTCAACTATATGTTGAGAAGCCTTGGACACTTCATACCTGTTCTACATTCACATCATACTCCTTTATGCTTCTGGCCCAAGACCATCATGGGAACACTGCAACGCGGTGACATTTATTTCCATCTGTTCTTAATTAGATGGAAACTCCCAGTAAAATAGGGGTAGTATCTGTGTGTTTTGCCTCAAACTTCTCTGCACATAGCAGCTTCTCACTGAATGCCGAATGAGATAGTCAACTAACAACATTAATACCAACATTATGACTAATATGTTTATTAAGAAAATAAATGAACAGAAAACTTGAATTTAGCAAATAATCGGTATGTGTTAGCTTGATAATTTCTGTATTTGGGTGCCTCCCATTCTGGAGACATTTGATTTGGAGAAATCAAATTCAGTTTTGTGACTATGTGTTTTTGAATGTTGTACTTCCCAAAACCCAACCTCCCTCTGACTTCCTATCCTCAGCCATCTTTATGACAGTGGATGGAGTCAAACTAGATAATCAAGTGGAAGAGATTTAAGATGTGTGTTTTGAGAATGTTCCCAGACATGTCCCTGTGGTTGAGACCCACAGACGTTGTTCATGCCCAAATCATACCGGGGGAATGATGGAGACCTTCCTCAGGGCGCGAGATGAAGCCGAGTGAAGGGGCTGTGGTCAGTTCCAGCATGATTCTGCATTACTCCAAGGTCAGACCTGTCAGGCTCTCCGTAAGTCATGAGTTAGTCATGCACTGGGGACCCAGGCAGCCCTCCAGCCTTCCCTGCTGAGAAGCTCCCTGGCTCAGGCCCTCAGTCGCTTTTCTTCATCAGACAATCAATGGGTCTCCTTCTGCCCCTGCTAACTCTCTTCCAGCTTGATTTCAGGCCCCGTTGGATAGCTTGAACCCTGTGTTGTCTCACCGTATTTCCTAAACGTCCCTCCTCTCTCTATCCTAAGAACTTTCATAACTGCCAAATTTCTCAGGGTGCGGCTCAAAATAAAAATTCTGGATTTAAAGAAACAACATTTTGGAGTCATTATGGATAATCTATGGTGTTACACAGAATTCGTGTTATTTCAGAAGGATGGAAGGAAATGGACACTCAAAGATGACTTCTACAGCATTTCTTTTCATTGGCAGCCACCTCTAAAAGCTCTGATTTATTCATAGTCACTCCACTCATCTGTCCTCAGGGTGATGTGGTTCTCTTTTTTCCAGCCTTCCTGGGAGATGAATCTTTTCTATTTCTTCTTCCCTAATCTTTATTTCTTGTTGAATCTGGGAGGCTTCTTTTTCACTAAGTCCAAACCATTGTACTCCATTCTTTTTTTCACCACATGCTAGTAAAATCCAGCAGGTCTGTCTTCTGGCCAGTGAGGTATCCCAGCTTCTTAGAAGACAGATCCCAGTGTGGAAACCAGTCTCTTAAGGCCCTTCATCTCTTTGTCACACCCCAAGCACCCAGTTTTGTTTAAACTCAGCGTGATTAAATAGAATTAGTCTGAGTTTGGGAGACTATGATCTAGGTTGAGTTTCCTTTTGCCACTCTTCCCACTCTTCTGTGTGACCTTGTTCAGATGATTTAGTTAGTTTTCTTATCAATAAAGTGTGTAAATTAGTACCTGGCATGGGCAGTGGTTATGAGCATTAGAGAGGAATTGCCTCATTTAGACCAGTGCCTTACAAATGAGAAGGGCCCCAAAATGTTAACTCCGATTATTGTTCTTATTCGTGTGTTCATTCAATAAGCATTAATCCTGTTATTGCAACTGTGGCGATGGTGATAAGTCACAATCAGAGTAACCTGGATTTGCCCCAGGGCCCTGGCTAAGGCGCTCATGGCCCCGAGGGGTGGGTACGTTTCTAATGTAGTCAAAGGCCTGGAAGTTCAGAGCAAAGTGGCCATGAAGCTTCCCGTGCTTAACACACCGTGACCCCCCCACCTCAGGCCCAGTAAGGAATTCCTGGGCCGATAGTCCCCCTCATGCAGGGCTTCTGAGGCCCTCCGGCCAGTGTGTCTGGGAAAGTTTCAGGCTGGAGGCATCAAGGAGCATTAATGTGCAGATGCAGGATCTGTCAGGAATACGAGCTGTGGCGCAACACGAACCACCTGCGTGGCTCGCGAGGGTTTGGAAACAGAGTGCCGGAAAGGAGGGGCCCAGGGGCAGAGGAACGCAAACGGGGCTGCGGGACCCTGTGCAGCCCGGGAGCACAGGCCCCAGGGCCGGGGCGGGGGGCGCTGCGCCTGTGCTACCCCTGCCCAGCCCTCGCTGCTGCTCTCGGTGTCACTCTTCCAGGACAGATGGGCCCTGCCAGACAGAGGCCTGCCAGATTCACCTCTGTGCACACAGAGAAGGGAGGAGCAAAGGTCAGTGTCTCTCTTAAAGTGTAGACACTGTGTCACCGCGAAGAGGGTCTCTCCCAGGCCCTTTCCATCACGACATACTAGAGCTACCAAACGGTGACACCGAGTCACCCCGTGCGTTGCTATGACCTAGGCTGCATGTGCCCCTCAGGCCTTGGGATCAGTAAACTCTCCCAACTGCTCCCCTGAGCTCGCCAGAAATCCCAGCCAGGACGCTGCCCCTGTGTGGGAGCAGAGCCCCCGCCGACAGGCAGCCGGGCGCCCACCCAGTGGCCCTGCTGCGGTGGCATCGAGAACGCACGGCTAGGGACTGGCTGGGCGGCCCTGTCTCCCCGGCGGCCGGAGCCTTTGCCAGAGCAGGCCTCACGGCCCTACGCGTGGTTTTTCAGAGCCATGAGTTAGAACTGGGCTTTCCGTCCCTAAGTCCCTAACGAATGCCGAGAGAGCCCTGCCCGCGACTTCACTGGGGGCTCCAGCCTGGCAGAGGAGTAGCTACTGGGGTCCGCCGTGCCGGCTGAATCCTGGAGGCAGAGACCGCAGTTCCCAAGTGACCTGCGGGATGAAGGCCCATCCGAACAACCTCGTTTCGCACCCAGTGGCAGAGAAGGAGGTCCCGCAGTGTCAGGAGCGCGGAGACACTGTGGACGTTATCAGGGCTGCGGGGAACGATCCCCAGACCAGCTTTCCCACCCACGGGGCTATCAACACGCATTCGCCCAACACTCCCGCGTTTCCGTCCCCGCTGCCCTGGCCTCCCCGAGGCCCTCCACGGCCCCGGGGTTCTGCCTCCAGCACGGGCTGTCCCACCTGACTTCCCACATTGGCTGATGAAAACCCACAGGGACAGGAGAGAAGGAGTGGGGTCAGGAGCGTGGACAACACCTGGATGAGAAGAGAAAACGCCAAAACCTGCGACTGGAGTGATGAGTTGAAGATCGCTCATGCTCTGGAGTAGTTAGCCGGAGGTAAGCGCACTGATGGAGAGACGCATTAAAAATATTCTTTATTCCCCACCCATCCCCCGCCGCCCCGAGTAGAGAAATGATCAAATGTAGAATCAGAAGAAGAAAAAGCTATTGTTGGCCTGAGTGGAATATTTGCTTTTATTATGAGAGAGAGAGCTAAACCTAGGATTTTTTTCCCCTGAAATATACTATTTTTAAATATTGACTATAAATACTTTTTCATTTTTATCTCACAACTATGCTATACAGTAAGCAGAGGAAAAGATGTCATGTCTATTTTTCAGAGGGGGGAATTCTAATGATCAAAGCCAAACATGGACGGATCAGGACAGTTGGATTCTCATGCGCATTTTCTGATTTAAATCTTTCCATTTGATCTCACTTTTATTTTTACTTACCTAGTTTCCAAGCCCAAGGCCTTTCTGAAATAAAACATAATAAAATGTTGATTTTAGACATAAAATATTGCCTGTGTGTCTGTATGTGTATGTGTATATGTATATCTGTTTAGGATACATTTAACATGACTAGGTTTTCAGTCATGTTGTGTATAATCAGAAGGAACTCTAGCATGACTTTTGAGTAAATATCAAATTTGCTTAAAAGAAGTATAATTAAAAATAGCTGATTTCTAAACCATGTGCCTATCAGATATGTTCCCATTATTTCAGGGGATGGAGGTTAAAAGCTAAAATAAGAATGATTTTAAATTTTTGATATTTGTTACTGTTTAGAGTCATATTGCTTGTTCTAAGATAACTATTATATTAAAATGTAGGTCCCTGTTTCACACTGACTAGCTGTATGGCCAGAGCAGATGTCAGTAAAATAGGCATTTATTGAGAACATCGCTGGGTGTCACAGGCAGTGTGTTAAACCCCGCAGTTGGGGACATATTTACTTACGTCTTTCTCCAGTTGGTTTCCTTGGTCTTGGGCTCTAACCTGCCAGATGTGTTTCTATGCCCTCCACTTGTATCTGCCAGGATAACCTTGGTTCTAGTGTGCTGACAAACAACTCCCAACTCTCAGCAGCTTGTCACAGGAGGTTTGTTTTGTCCCCACACAAAGTTCACTAAAGGTCCAGATGATTATACAAAAGCTGCCTCCTCTGTGGAACCTCCATGATTCAAAATACTTCCACCTTTATTATGTCCATGGGAGTCCTCTACATTTGGGAATCAAGAAAACAAACCTATAATATGTCAGGCTTTCTTTTCTAAGCTTTGTCGACAAGGAGCACACAACAATTCCCGTAGCCTCCTGCCCACTGTCACATAGCTCCACCCAGCTGTGAAGGCATCTTGCAGGAAAGCCCACCTTCTATCCAGAAGCAGGGAGACAAATTGGTATCAGGGGCCACAGATAAAGGCTGCCACCTTGCATCTATATGGAGAGCCTGAGCAAGAGGCTGTACGCAATCCCAAACAGTAGCATCTAATAAGAACCAAATGAAGAACCAAACTGACCTGAAACAATTTATAGACTTTTGTGGGCCGAGGTGGTCAAGGAGGGAGAGCTAAGCTGGGCCTGGAAACATGAAGAGGAGCTGGAGAAAGGAAGGGCAGCTCCTGAGAGGAGGGAGGCCCGGAGTGGTTCTCTGAGAAAAGAACGCAGCAGGTGAGCTGTCCTCAGGTCCACTACTGGTGAGCCACCCAGCGAGGGCTGCATTTTTAGTAGTGCTCCATTACTCAAGCACAATCAACTGAGGAGTGAAAGTCAGCCCGGGAATAGCAATAGTCCTATGTGGAGATGCATCTGTATAAGATTTAAGTGTCCACGTTTTTCCTGGGAAAACCTTGATGGGCCATCTCTGGGACATCGACATCTTCTAGAAGGTGTTCCCAGTGAGCCAGAGGGGTGCTAAGTGCTGTATCCATCAAGCTGTTTGGCCAACTCTGGGAGAATCTCAGCTTCCTTCAAAACATTTTTTTTTTTCAGTCAGAGTTGTTGGAGGATAAGTTACATCTGATCAAAGTGATCCTCTTCCTGAGTAGACTACAATGATTTTTAACAACATGCCTACAGTTATGTAACCACAGGCACAATGAGGCTGGAAAACACCTACATCACCTGAACAAGTTCCCTCGTGCTCCTCTGTGGTCAATATACTTTCTCCACGCCCATCCTCTGGCTCCCACTGCTGTCTTCTGTCCTTAGACTTTGGCCTTTTCTTGAAAACTATATAAATGGAGGCATACACAATGTAGCTTTTTTGAATGTGGCTTCTTTCATCTAGCATCATGCTTTTGTGATCCAGCCATGTTTGGTGCATATGACAATAATTCATTTCATTGTATTGCTGAATACTATTCCATTCCAGGGATGTTCTAGTTTGTTTATTCATTCACCACTTGAAGGATGTTTGGGTTGTTTCCAGTTTTGGCAATTATGAATAAAGCTGCAATAAACTTTCCCATCTCAATTTGTATGTGAATATTTATTTTCATTTCTCTTGGGTGAATACCCAGTGGTGGGATCTCCAGGTCAAATGGTGTTTGTTGAACTTTATAAGAAATTATTCAACTCATTTGCAATGTGTCTCAGCTGCTCCTTTAATTTCTGCTGCAGCTTGCTCTCATGATGCACTAGGGAAGTTTTTAAAGGCAATAATGATATTTAATCCTCATATATACATATATTTCACAATTTATGAAGTACTTTATACCCATTGTATTATGTGATCCTTGTCGCAGCCAGAGGAGGTATGATGCCAACTTTGGAGTTGCATGCCCTGAACGAGGCTGTTCCAAACTTACATAAAGCCTGTAACTTTTCTGGGTCTCAGTTCCTTTATTTTAAAAATAGGGATGATATTCATAAGGGCCATTATAGGGATAATTGTGATTAAGAGCTTGGATTTTAATGTCATTTGTTTTGAACCCTAACACTGCTACTTATCTCTCTGTGATATCAGCAAGTTACTTAACCTACCTGGGCTTCACCTATAGGAATAATAATTGTTATTATTATTTTGGAATAATTATCACGGAGCTGTCTTAGTAGTTAAATGAGATATATGTAAAGCCGTTAATAGTGTCTCACTGAAAGTAAATGCTCTAAAATAATGGTGATTGCTACCATTGATAGTGTTATTACTATGGAGACAGTGTGCCTGAACTGAACGCATTATAGGAAAATGAGTCACCTAGCAATTATCAAGACTAGAACTCAAGGTATTCAACATTAGGGATACTCTCAGTCATAACACTTCTAACATGTTTGAACTTCAAGCCCAGAACTCTCTCTGCCCACCATGTAGCCTCTTCCAAATCTTTCAAGGGATTGTTCCAGTCATTTCTCCTGCGACTAGAGCCTGCAAAGCTACAGCACCATGCCCTCCTTTGTGTGTGCTCTGTACGGCCTCAGATTTCATCCACTAAGGTAGAGGCCGATGACCATGGAGGAAGAGAACTCATTCTCAAGGCCACACTGCATCCAGAGGAAAACTGTCCAAGGGTCACCAGACCTAAGCATTATGAGGAGCTGTGATTAAGTGTGATGTCTGGGCTGCTCTGGATGTCACCAAAGTCCTGCAGTGGGTGTGGCATCACGTGTATCAAGGCCATCTGGGGGATCCTTATGGAATTGGGTCGAGGAAGACTTTTATGAGGTACAGAGATTTAAGTGCTTTTCTGGAAGTGGCTGTAATGGCTGCACATATTCAGTACTCAGGTGGCACAAAGGTGCCTGGCTGGTTGCTATGTGGTTAATTGAATTACCTGTGGGGCATGTTGGGCATCATGACTTGGTCATACATCTTGTATGGCTCTGTTTGTTTATTTTGACTTTTTTATTTTGAAATAACTTCAAGCTACCAGATAACTTGCTAAACTATTACTGAAATCTTCTGTATACCATTTACCAAGATGCACTACTTTTTAACATTTTGCCACATTTGTTTTATCACCAGCTCTCTCTTTATATGTATGTGCTTGCATGTGCACATTTTGTAATTTCCCTGAGCCATTTGAGAATAGTTTACACATACCATGCTCTGTTCCTCCTGAATGGTTTTTCGTGTATTTTCTGAGAAAAATGTTAATCACTGCATAGTTATCAATTTTAGAAAAATGTATGGACACAAAATTTGTATTAAACATGCATTGCATATTTCAGTGTTGTCAATTGGCCCAATCATGCCTTTACTAGTATTTCCCCTTTATATGCAGGATTAAGCACAGGGTCACAGGGTCACAGGGTCACATATTCCATTTAGTGTCCTTTAGTCTAACAGTTTCTCCACCTTGCTAAGCCATTCATGTGATTGACATTTTTGAACAGTACAGAGTAATTGTTTTATAAGTATTTTATAGAATGTTCTTTCATCAGGGTTTATCTAATGTTCCTTCACGATTATATTTAGGTTCTGTACCCCTGGGGGAATACCAGAGAAGTGAGGTTGCGACCTCAGGGTATCACATCCTGAATCTATGATGTTCATCTGCTCTCATGGGTGGTGCTAATGTTCATCCCTGGTCAAAAGGTTGTTTAGTAACTTACAGTTACGATGTTTCTCTTGCAATTAATAAGCTTTCTCTCCCAGACTTAGCACTCATTAACGACTCTTGCCTAAATATTCCCACTCATCGGGAGCCATCCAATTATAAGAAAAAGCCTCGTTTTCTCTATCTATCTGTCTGTCTACCTACCTACCTACTTGTAAATATTAGATTGTCAATTTCAGTGTATATTCATGACTTCATATTTTAATCAATGGGCCATAATCCATTGTCTTCTTTATTTTACTGCCAGCGGTAGCCCCTTCAAGCTCTCTCCTGTGTCTTTTTGACATTCTTTTTGCATTCTTTTGAGAAATGTACTCTCTGGTACAATAAGATATTTCAGGCTCATTTTGTATGTTGGTCACACCAGCCATGGAATCTGTCATGTCTCCAAGAATCTTTTTCTTCTATCAAGGAATGGTTTTGAGAAACCAAGATCTGGGCGCTAGATGTGCTCATTGCTTCTGGGTGTCACTGCTTCTAAGCGCCTTCAGCAGACAAAGCTAGGGTTAATATATATGTGTGTGTGTATATCTGTGTGTGTACATATATATAGTCCTGGCTGGTTTGGCTCAGTGGATTGAGCGTCGGCCTGCGAGCTAAGTGTCGCTGGTTCGATCTTCCAGTCAGGGCACATCAGAGAAGGAAAACTCTGATTCCAAAAAACCTCCGCTGCCTTGCGGCATACCTCTTCAGGGGAAAGGCTAAGGGAGTAAACCCCGACAGAAAATCCGGAGCCGGAGTCCCTAAGGCGGTTTGACGTTGTAGTCAATACCGGCAACTCCTGCGGCGCACCTGAAGCCAAGCTGTATTGACTCCGTCTTTCCCTTGGACCCTTCAGCTGCGAAGAGAGGGGGGGGTCTGCTGCATGGGCAACAGCAGACCCCCCATATCACCCTGCCCAGGCTCTGTAGCTTCAGCTTCACTGGAGAGGACACTCCAGCGTCATCGCAAGATGTCGATTCAACACGGGAGGAGACAGATACCGTGTCACTCCCGAGTCGGACTGCACAGCCATTCTTGGCGGTGCAGATAGACTCTTAAGAAGCTACACCATCATCTCTCGAGACGGACGGCTGCCACCGCCGCCGCCGCCGATATATATATATACACACACACACACACATATATATGTATATTTCATCAGAACTCATTAAATCAATTAACACCTAAATTCCAATCCGACTCCACAAGATTCTTTCTTGCTTTCCCCCTCTCCCAACTTGCTTCTTCCATAGCGAGAACTTCAGTTCCCAATAACATCGACACATTTATTCAATTCTACAATACATGAAAATTAGTTTTAAAATAGCTGGACCCAAAATACTATGAAAAAAAAGTGAAATCCTCCTCAGAGGAGTCCAAGGTTTATTTGCAGTTACTTTTCCTCTGGCCTTAAGTTATATATTCATGGTACTGTGTTCTACACTCACTGGTATTAGATCTATTTTTTCCTTAAATGGAATTATATGTTTTTATTTTAAGTTCAGTGGATTTACTTGTGTGTTTTTTTCATTGAGTTTGAGGTTTTCCCCAACATCTTTGTTGATCTTATTTTTGAATATGTGGAATATTACTACCCTTCCAAAAGTTCAGACTCTACAAACTTCCATACTCAGAGGAGTGTCTCCCCTTCATTCCTGCTCCTGCCTTCACTGGGTAAACACTGCAATTGTATATATTAGTCCGTCCCATCCTTCCTTATGCAAAAAATAATCAGACTAATATGTATTTTCTATTTTCCTTTTCTTTCCTACACAAAAGGCAGCATACACAGTATATGTTATTTTCAGTATTTTTTACAAAGAGACTCAATATAACAATAGATCCTACTCTCCCCTCCGCCTTGTCTGTGCTGTGGATTTATAACACTTTCCCACTGTGGCTAAGCTGAGCCAACAAGATGCCTCTGAAGTACCGCAAGGCTTGACGTAGGCCTGGGACCCTACACCCCCAGCTCCTTCTTCTCCTTGTCCACGCTGATCCGATGCAGTTCTGTCCCGAAGGACTTGAACCTTATTATAACATACTCTTTCAGACTTTAAGAACTTTGACTTCCATTTCAGTTGTCCAGAATCCTTTTTCTATCTTTGATGTGTGGCCGGGCCAGCACTTAACCATCCTCCCTGACCTCACTTATTTGCCACCTTCTCTAGGAAGCCGCGGTTAAGCTGCTCTGGCGAACTTATGACGTCTACGGCAGCACTTGGTATGCATCTCATCTACAACATCTATTGACCCGACCTGCAATACTTCGTATACACCTGTGTGTCCCCGTGGGATTTTGAGTTCCCTGAGAATTAGCACCTTGTTTGTCTCCAGTGATGGGTACCATAGCGACTGAAAATATTTTTGAATGATTCACTAAGTGGATAATACTCTTCTCCTCTCTGTACATTAATCTATTTTAGATGTCTGAGGAAGGGTTTACATGAAACTATCTCTAGAGAATTCTTACAACTCTAAATCTGAGATGCTAAAAGGCAAAGTGATTTTTTTTTCTTTCACCAAATTCATCAGTGACAGGAAGGGGGCGCCATTTAACAGTTTGTGGAGAAAAACTTTTAGCTTTTTTTAAGTAACTTTTATAGAAAGACACGGTGTTACTATTCTAGCTAAAACTGAAATATATTTCATGTTTCTCTCTGAGATATTAATTTACTTAACCTTTGACAATTGATTAGTAATGAAGCTAAGGATACTTTAACTAAGCTCCATTGTAAATTTGTGCATAGCATTAATTATTTTTATAAACTCTAGGTAGATTTATAAAAGGTTAAGAATGTTGATAAGGAAAATGAATAATGGTTGATAACTCATGTTATTACAATTTATTAACACATTTATATATGAATATTTACGTGTTTGTATCACACAACGCCTGGAGTTGGTGGAGAGCTTTCTTTGAATAAAAATTGAAACCAAAATGTATTTTATAACGCCTGTTTCTATCAAGATAAACAGCAACAGCAGAAAACAATGTCTCTGTTGGTTTCTTGTGTCACTTACGGTATGAGTTCTGTACAGGCTGTGCCCACACTTCAGGGAGCTTTGTGCCATGGAGGGGCCGTAGCCCCACGGTAGCCCTGAGGTCCAAACAGTTGACCAGAATGCAGAGGAGGGACAGTCTTGGTAAAGCCGCTCCATGCTGCCTGCTCCGCTCCAAGGTGTCTGTTTCTACCTCAGTTGCGTTAGCTGCCTGGGCCCAGCCCCACGAGGCATAAATAGAGCTTGTTATTGTAAGAGGCAACCTCAAGCCACTCTCCAGTGCAGTTACATAAATAAGACCAGAGCTGGCTTGGAAGGGACGTAAATCTCCGGCTAAAATGAGGGAAGAGGGAGCCATTTGCTTGCAACCACAGTTAACATGCTGACGGAGTTTCCAAATAAACTTTTATCTCTTAAGACTGATCGCTAGTGATGGTGATAAAAATGAGCAGGAGACTGTGGCCACAGGAGTGACCATGCCTTTCCAGATTCCTCAAGATAGTTTCTCAGCTCTGTCTTCATTGGGCACTTTCCTGGAAGCCGGGCCAGGGGGCCCTGGGTCCTGATGTACCTCACCTCTCCTACAGACGGAAAGGGGGAGCATTGGCCACCCTCAGCTTCTCCCGTAGCCCCTTTCTGCCAGTCCCAGAACGCAGAGCTGAACAGGAGAGGTAACCCACGCAAAGCACAGGTTTTCAGCCAACCATTTCCTGCTGCGTCATCGGTGCAAAGTCATTGTGCCTCCGCCTTCAGTCCTGCACAGAGAAGCTCCAGGAAGTCAAGGGCAAACGCCTCATCTCTGCATGACTGCCTCATGGGTACTATGGCGGGACTCAGACTCCTGCTACTGCCTGCACATTTCTGGGGGGCATTTTGCAAGCTAGAAGGTGTGGCTGGTGGATGGCAGTTGTCCAGTCTCTTAGAAAAGTGACCAGAGCCGCATACCTTTGAGGTGTTATCTTCATCTAGCTTTATGATTTGTTTTCACTTGATTTAGAATTTTATCTGTGCTTAAAATGTTTTTTTTTCCTGCTGCCAATATACACAATGCAAAATAGCAGCGATGTGTTTTGTGTTTAGCTTATTTGATTTTCCCCTCAAAATTAAACTGAACTTTCCTGTATTAGTTTAGGCCTTTACAGTTAAGATCAGTGATTATAAATGTACTGCTTTTCTCCCACCTTTTTAAGATTTTGCACATCTTAAAGAAGACTTTAACAATCTCAAGGATTTGGGTTCCATTTATTGGGGGATGACATATATTTTTTTCCCTCCTTTTGAAATGGATATTTTTTTCTCCCTCCCTTATTATGTCCTATTACCAGTCAAGGAAAACTTCTTGAACAAACAAACAAAAGTCTGTGATAACTGAAATGTCAGCAGCCAGATATGATGTCCAGAGAAATCCTTATAACCTGAGATGCAGATTTCCTTCTGACACCCACCCCACAAGGCCAGGTGCCTCAGGGCACCGTGGAGAACGGTGACTCAGCCCGCTGCATGCTGACACGGAACTAAATAAGTAAATAATTGGAGCGAAGGCAAACGGCTGTTTAACAGCTTCCCCTGTTCCGTGTACACTTCCAAACAAGCATGACGTGTCAGTCTCTGGACATCACTTAAAAGAAGCAGAAATAAACAAAGTGTGTGATCCTGCACTCCTACTCCTCCCGGACAGTGAGGGAGCTCGGCTGGGAATTGGGGGTGATTTTGGTTGCCTTTGTATCCCCTGCCTCATAAACACAAACCCTGTTGCTCAGAAAGCGCAGGGTCACGCTGCTGCTGACAGACCCGTTGAGCCCAGAGAAGGGAGGGGGGTGAAGACGCAAAGGGTCTATGACCCATGGGCCACCACCTCACCTCTTCTTTCGTAAAGAATCACACTCCAGACTCAGAAACCTCCACGCTAACATCTGGGCCCAGTCAGCCGAGTGGACCGGGAGTCAGATTTGCCATCTCCCAAGTGGAGCTCTGTTTTCACCTGCAAGATGTGTGTGAAGCTCAAGCCTTGCAGTTTGGGGTCACATGGGTGGCCAAGTCATGGTACTTGGACATGGAACACATTCCTTGTGCATTAGACGCACGTTACCGCTAGAAGGCTCATTTAAACAATGATCTATTCCAAGTTTCTCTTTCTATATATGAGGAAACTGAGGCAAAGAACAGAACTCAGAAAAGAGTTCAAGTTCCCTGATTCTTGGACCACTGTTTGAGCTCAACATTTAACTCTCTGGATAGTTCCCTGTTGTTATGTAGCAAGCAACCTCCAAAATTAGTGGCTCAACACAGTGATGATTTTTTAGAATTTAATGTATATGGGTGATCTGGGTTAATGCAATTATATAGGTTTCAAGTGTCCAACTTTTGCCTTGTGTGCCCAGCACCCAAAGTCAAAGTCAAATCTTCTGTTTCTCCCTTTACTACCTCCCAGTGCCTTCCCTCTGGTGACCACCGTATGGTTGTCTGTGTCTGTGCGTTTTTGTGTGCTTCTCTTTTCTGTCTATTTGTCGTGTTTGGTTTTATATCCCACATATGAGTGAGATCATATGGTTCTCGACATTTTCAGTCTGACTTATTTCCCTGAGCCTGGTATTCTCAAGATCCATCCGCGCTGTCGCAAATGGCAATATGTCATCTTCTCTATGGCCGAGCAGGGCTCCATTGAATACATGTACCACGCCTTCTTCATCCAGTCCTCTACCGAAGGGTTCTTTGGTTGTCTCCATGTCTTGGCCACTGTGAATAATGCATTATTTGTCACAGTTCTGTGTCTGGTTGAGCGGTTCTTCCACACCCGCTAAGGCTCACTCATGCAACTACATTCATCCGGCCAGCTGGCTGGATGCAGGCTGGGCTCACCGGCATAGCTGGCCTGGCTGGGCCTGTCTCTCTCTGCTGGGCTTTCACGCTGACCTTCTGCACAGCAGGAGGACCACAGAGCAAAGACCCAAGAGGGAAGTCCCCAGGGTGGGGGCCCTTTGCAAAACTTCACCTCCTCTTTTTCCTGATGGCTCACTGGCCAAGGCCAGTCATGTGGGCACAGTCGGAATGAAGGTGGGGAAGGAGTGCACAAGGGTGTGGATGTTAGAGCATGCCCAGTGGGGGGGCTAGTGCTATAAAAACCTGCCACGCAGCTTCCAGCACCGCTGCACAGTGGCCCATGCAATAATGGTTTCTTGAAAATGTTCAAAGGCCTGCCTTGAAAAACGGATTTCTCTGGTCAAGATTATACACAGTAGATCTGTGTGCTAATGTGCATGGTGCCCCAATCCACAGGAGGAGAGAAGAGGAAGAAGACAAAATAGCATTTTGAAAATGCATTTGACTGAGATTTCTTTCTCTTTGGGAAGCAACTATTAACATCACTGAAAAACAGGTTTTAAAGCTCTGGCCGAGGGTATTACAAAGAAAGGCCCCTCCCACCTTTCTGTTTCTCCTCCTTTGAATACATTTTTGGTGAACTTGAACTCAGCCAGTGGAATTTTGGGATCAAATGCTGATTTTTTTAAGTCGTATATTTTCACAGAGAGAGGGCAGGGGTGGCCCATCTAGGGGTAAACAAAGGCTGAAGGCCCTGATGCTTGGGCCTGGAGTGTCCTGGCTCAGCCTTTGGACGATGAGATCTGAAACAGCTATTCTAAGTCAGAACAAATGTTATTTCCCCGGGAGCTACGTAGCCCCAGAGAATATTGCTCTGCATTAGGAAGCTGGTTCCTAAATGTGTCAGACGCTGAAGAAAAAGTGCCAGTGATATTCTGCCTGCTTTTCTGGGTTTATTTATTTTCTTTAAATACTTCCTCTGAGTTAGCATAGAATTATCATTTTCTTCTAAATATCCTTTAGTTCATAATTATATTTTGAAAGTGTAATGCCTGCACAGTGCAAAGAGTAAAGCAATGTAAATGTATTTCCAGTGAAAATTAATCTGTTTGCAGTCCCCAGTTCTCCCCAGAGGCAGTCACCAATACCTGATTCCTTTATATCTTTTCAGAGATAGTCTATGTTTATACAAGACTGTATATACAAATAACACCATATATGTGCACTGCGCTACCTTTTTTAAGTTTTATTTTTAACAATATTATTTGAGTTCATTCTATGTAAATAGATATTTAACTAGAAGAGCATCTAGCATTTTCCACAGAATACCCACGTTGGCTATTGCAAATGACCTTGACTAAAGCCATGTAAGTTTCCTAGTTTTCAGATTCATGTGTTTTTATTTTTACTGGATCATGTTTAGGTCATAAATTTCGGCCAACCGCAACTGGCCATTTTGTTTACATTATGTTCCTGTTATCTGGTATAGGCAATCAAAGCGAACAGAAGGACCTGCCCTTGGTCCCAGAACAGGTGGCGGGTAACAAGGTGGTGGCTGAAAGATGGTGGCCTGGATCCAGGGCCAGTCCCAGCGCTCCACTTCATTCCCCTGACTCCTGTTTTCCCCTTTGATAAAAAGGGAGATAATCCTAGTGGCTTTGCAGATAGTTATGATGATAAAATGTAAAAATATGTTTGGAAGTGTTTAGTAATATTTACATGTTATACAATTATTATCCAACTCAAGTTAAATGCTAATAGAATTGCTATAATCAGGTGCTGTTGCTCTTTTTTTAATTTGTTTGTTTATTTAATTTATTTTTAGAGAAAGGGGAAAGGAGAAAGAGAGGGAGAGAAACATCACTGTGTGGTTGCCTCTCACTCGCACCCCCAACTGGGGACCTGACGTGCAACCTAATCATGTGCCCTGACTGGGAATCGAACCAGCGACAGTTGGCAGGTGCCATTGCTTTTTGAAGTATAGAATGGATCTCCAAAGCACCCAGCTGATGTCAAGAGTGAGGAAAAATCGGAAACTGTGAGTCTGGTCATGTTGCTGTCCTTTCATAACTCTGCAGTGGTTTATTAACCACCGAAGTCAGCCTATAAGGCCTTGCGGGATTGACCCTGCCATGCCTTCCAGCCCTCCTCTTCTCTCTCTGTGCTTCAGCAGAATAATCTTTTATGTCCTAAATATCTTCTGTGGCTCTGGTCCTTTGCCCCCACCATTCTCTCCTCCTGGAGGAATCTTCTTCCTTGACAAGCAGCCTCCCCTCTGCACTCCCACCCCACACATGTTCCCTCCACTCTGCTCCCCAGTCTGCATCAGGTGCCCCTCTCTTCCCGCAAGCATCAGAGCCTCGCGTCTCCCACCACTTTAGCACTGATCCACAAAGGGGCAGTGCTTGGTTCCTTGCTTAGATCCCAGACCCTACCAGATTTAGTAGGTATACATGAAACCCTTCCTGATTGAACGGATAGTAGTCAGTACATTCGTAAGGAAGGCGGCAGTGCCCTGGACTGCATCTTGTGTGGTTGGGGAAGGAGGGCATGTGGCGAAGCCTCCAGGAAGCCCCCGCGGAGCAGGTTAAAGTGAGGGGACTGCATAGATTTAAATAATAGTGCTTTTATTTAAGGAAAGAAAATCAAATGACTGTCCTTACTGTCAAGAAAGGGCAGTTGTTTTATCATCTTGGCTTCCAGGCTCTCTTTCTAGAGGAGGGTTCCCCCTGGGCATGCTGGTGGCGGTGGGCTCTGGGCTCGGGAGGAAGAAGGCAGCTGGGCTGTGCTCGGAGGGCGGAATCCAAATCCAGTCAGCCTAGGAAAGTGGGCCGGCCTGATGTCCTGCTCTGGAACGAGGTGTGGTCCTGAGAAGGACTCTAGATTTGGGACAATCAAGACACATTATTACCTGGCTGTGTGTGTGTTGGGAGGGAGGGGGTGGGGATAAGTACAGGGATTCTGAGAGATCTTGCAAAGACGATCTACAGTGTAAAGGTCTACCTGTCTGGTTTGCCAGCAGGAGAGAGATGGAGAGATAGCAGAAAGAAATAACTGTATCTAGTCAATTGAATTCCTTTGATCAATTTAGCAGAAATCACCTAAAAGATCCTTGTCATAAAACACCATTTTGATTAAAGATTGACACAGCTCTTTGTTATTGTCCTTTAAAATTTCACCTTTTTTCAGCCTTCACTCTGTCTCTTTATCCACGTGTATGTACCCCTGTGTGTGCACGCACGTTTGTACAAGTGTGCATTTTACAGCACTTCTGGATGGAAATATTCAGAAAATACGTTTTTTAAAATGGCAGGAAATATCCACATGCTGATGTTTACTAAATATAAGTCACCTTTCATATGAAACTTCAGTTAGAAGTCGCCTGTCATAGGAACCTTCAGTGTCCATCGACCTTTTTAAGGTTGGTTTTTCTTTGTTGCTAAATTTTGGATTGGAGCGTGCTGCCTTGCATATACCTGAGAAAGCAGAGTCCCCATCAGAGAACACACTGCCCGACAATGACCTTGTTAACATCATTAAACAGTGACGCTGAAAACAATGAGTACTGAAAATGCAGTGAGGTTTGTTTCTGGGTTTCCACGTCCACGGTAAACCAGCAGAGTATTGCAGCTCCGTAGAAAAGCAGCAACAGCCTCTAGATTAATAAGAAGCTCTCCTGAGTGAAGGCCAAGGGCTGTGCAGCCCCATCGCCATACAGGCTGGGGTGGCGATGAGATCCTCACCTGAGGAAGTGTCTGCAGATGGGTCAGGAAGGTGACTGGGCTGGGCGTCCAATTTAACGATATTTCAACTAAAGACTTTAGAAGTTTATGGTGGTGGGAAAGCGCTACTCATTCTGGAGAAACAGTGCTTCAGATTTTGAATCTTGATTTTTTTCCCCCTGGGTAGCAATATGCTGTACTCTCAAACAGTAAGCAGCAAACAGACTACAGGGGTGGGGAGATATCGATCCTTTCTGCCCTCCGGGAGGTCAGGTGCATCTTGGGGTAGCCTGAGCCCCTGTCTGGTTTCTTCCAATTTCAATCATTCTTTTTCTTTTATTCCTGTGTGCCTTATAAATATGTGTGTGTGTGTCAGATCTTGAATGAAGCTGGAAGGCACTGATAAATACAGTGCTATTGGCAGATGTTTCTGTTGAGGCATTATCCATGGACTTCACACACGTGCACGCACACACACGTGCATTTCCTGTTTCTCCCAACCTTCCAATGTATTTCTCATAATTTTGGCTGCATAATGTCCAGTGTTTCTTGTATTATTAGTAAGTAAATCCTGAATCATAATTTCTTCTCCTTTCCTGTACAATATTTTCAATTTTTTCTTTAATGAATACTTGTCTTGATTTTTTCTTTGTTTAGTTTCCCATGTACTTATTACTAATTTATCCCCAATACTTTACTGATTGTCAAAATCTGCAAGTATTTTTTCAATTTTATATTCTAGAAAAAATTCCATCAAAATTGTAAGCATCTTCTTCTAATGGATCAGATTGTCTTCTACTCCTTGCGTGCACCCATCGCCCTAGGTTACCCTTCATTTTCTTGGGGACTTTCTATCTCTGGTGTTGGATTCTTCTCTTTTGATCACTTCCTTGTTTTACTAGAGCCCATAACCCAGTACCCTTGTCAAAAATAAAGAGTAATAGGAAGTAATATTTTTTAAAGACTATGGCATGCCTTCCTATGTCCTTATTCTAGTATCACTCTTGGTTGAAAGTTTGGTTGGGTATAGAATTTTAGGTTGCAAATCATTTTTCCTTAGATTTTAAAGCTCTGGCTGATTGTCTTCTACCTTTCAGTTCTGTTATTGGGAAGCCCAAAGTTATTTTTGATTTCTCATCCTTTGTTTGTGTCTACTTCTCTCTCTCTGGAAATGTGTATAGTCTTCTTTGAAATTTCAGAATGATATAATATTTTGGTATGGGCCTGCTTTCACTCACTGTACCACACATTTGGCATCACATAACCTTTGGTTCTGAATATTTTTGATATAGTTTTTCTCTGACGACTCAACAACCTTCCTTCCTTTATATTAGCACTTTCTTTCTAGAATTCCTGTTACTGACATATCAAAAATTCTGCACTAATTTTTAAGTTTTCTTTGTGTTCTTTCCCATTTTCCATCCTAGACATTTTGTTCTCCTTTTGGGGCAATTTTCCTAATTTAATCTTGCAATCCTTTCTACTGACTTTTTTATTTCTGTTATTATATTTATTTCTAAGAATGCTTAAAAATTGTCAGAATATTTGTTGTTGTAAAGTACATCCAGTTCTTATTTTATGAATGTAATATATTAATAATATTCTTGTTGATGTTTTTATTGTATTTTTCTATTGTCTCTAAGTTGCTTTTTTTCTTCACTTGCATTTAGGTCTGCATCTTTCATATTAGCATCTTTCCTTAACGGCCTGATTGTTTTTTAGAGTGATGCTCTTAAAGGCTAATGTGAAATTCTGAGTTCTTTGGTGAAATGTGTTAACCGGAGTCTTCAAAGTGGAGGGGTGATCTGAACAGACTGCTATGTGGAGGAAATCTCAATGCCAGTACCTTTGTATCTTCCCTCTTGGGCTAGTCAGATTCCCAGAGACAATTCAATTTCCAGGCTTTTTCTTCCAGGATGTAGGTTTGATTTTCAGTGTTGTATTAGTCCAGTAATGAGAGAAGACTGGGAATGTGGAAGTAGGGTGGATCTCAGCATTCAGCATATAAACATGAACGTAATCTCTCCAAATTCAGTGAGGCAGCCCTATCCTTCACTGTGCTTGGCTTTCCCTGTCCAGTGACATTCAGCTGGACCTAGGAAGAAAATCTGAGGATTTAAGTGTTTTTAAGTAGATTTTCAAGGAATCCTTTACTTTTCAGCATTAACCTCACTTCCATAATTAGTGGTAACAAGAGCTGTGTATTCCTGAATTTTGTGGGTTTTTTTTTTTTTTACCATAAATTTGGATACCTTTTAGCTTTTCCTATTGCTTATTTAGAATTTATATTACTCAAGTATCCTAAGTCATTTAGTCCAAATGCTTACCAGATTTCAAAGTTTCGTTGCTTCATTTTTCTTTTTTTTTTCGTATGGTTTTATGCCTTAAAAATATTTTCTTCAGGTCATGTACTTAGGGCTTCAGGAAGCAGCAGGAGTACGTGCCTGTTTATTTGGCTGCTTTCACCTGTAAATCTAGCAGAGCTTTTTCCCTTTTCTCTTTGATTATTCTGTCCTCTCAGGCTGTAATGTCTTCTGTTGACCCCTTTTCTCTTCACTGAGGCCCAAACCTAGCCATGGCTCCAACCTCAAGTCTTTAATATCTCTGTTTTACAGGGCCACTCTCTTTGCCCTTAAAGCATTCTGATTTTCTCTACTTAGTATGTAGATTTTCACATGCCACTGCTGCTGAATCTATCACTACTAGTAACAATAATAATAATAAAAAATAATGTAAGTGAACACTAACATTTACTAAATATTAAGCACTGTTATAATTGTTATACATATTTTCTCTTATCCTTACAGCTCTTTGTAATTAATGTTGTTATTATCTCCATTTTACAGATGAGAAAATTGAATTACAGAGAGGCTAAATGAATTGACCCAACTAGTCAATTAATACCTGGTAGGGCCAGATTTTCAAGTGCAAATGTCTGATTTGAGTGCCTGTGTTCTTAACTATTCATAACAGTTATGAGAAGAAAATATTCTTGTGTCTATTTAACAAATGAGGATAGAGTGGTCCAGAGAGTTTATATGATCTTCCCGAAGGTGCTTTATTACTGACTGGTAGGGGACAGAAGCAGGACTCTGCATGACCATGGTACTTCATTACTAAGTATTAGCCTTTTCTCATTAGCAAAGCATTGTGGGTCACTGTGCCAGTTTTCCACTACATTATTGATGAACTGATTAAATATGTGTCCTGTGCTGCTTGCCAATGTGATATGTAATGGTAAAAATATATTTCTAGCATTTCAGCATTGACTTACAATTTGAGAACATTAAATCCATTGCCTTATTGGCAGATTACAGGTGATACTCAAAAAGCTGAGTAAGTTATCCAAGGTTTCATTGCTAATTTACTACAGAGGCCCTGTTCAAACCCAGTCATCAAATGTCCTCTTGCTTGTACGTAATAAAATACCTTTCAAATGACTCATATCATTAACAACTTAAAAACAAACAACATTTTTCTCTAGAGTGTTCATTTAGTTTCACTGAAAATCACTTTACAAAATATATTATTTCTTAGAAAGGACTTCTCTATTAGATATTATTTTCCATAATAAAATAGAGTTGTTTTCTAACTGATGTATTTTGGCCCCAAAGCATGTTAAAAATCACACAACATAGCACATTCACAAATATCTGCATTGTTTAAAAGTGTGTGTGTGTGTGTGTGTGTGTGTGTGTTCTTCTGCTAAAGTATGCGTGACTCTTAAAAAAAGGTCATGGTTATCAATGTAGCCTTGAAACCTAAAATACCACAAATCAGAAACAGGGTTGGTTTTCTTCTTGATCCATGGAAGACGGCCTGTGTTCTCTGTGCCATCTGTCTCTTTAAACTCAATCTTGAGTTTTATCTCAGTTCCAAGGTAAATATTCTTTAAAAGTCTAAATCTCTTAACTGTTCCTTTAAAAGGTTTATCTTGTGCACATATTGTTTGTTTATTTAGTAACTCTATGAAGCTGTTGAAGTGTTTGTTTAGTGGTCTTTCTCAATTTTTTTATGGTGAGAGCCAACTAATCTACCGCCACAGTGAATTTCAGGTTCTGGAAATCGCTAACCTTATTGATTGTATTTCCAGTTGAGAATTTCTACAAAGTGATCACATTCATATTAGTGGTAGTTCTTCAAGCACCTTTTTGTAGAGAAAAGTGAGGGAGTTTTTCACACTTGATCTTATTCCCAAAGGAGAATTCGGAAAACCAGTGAATCTGTGGATATTGGGAAGGGATTATGACTTCCATATTCATTCAGTTCTCTCTCTCCCTTTTATTATTGAGATAAAAGTAGAGAATTAAGAGGGCTTTAGTCAGGAGCTCAGGAGAAACTAGAAAAGTAGTGAAGACAGGAGCAAAATATTTTTAAAAAGTCACAGCAAATATGTCTCGTAAGAAATGTCAACAACGCAGAGGAAGTGCAGTCTTTGGCTCCGCAGCCTATCTTAAGCCTTGGCAGTTTCACAGTTCAGGGCAAATGACCAGCATGCCCTGAGCAATACTTCCCTAGTTCACAGAGGGGCCTCAGTACTTTTGAGAAAAGGGAGTTTTCGACTTCATCTTTGAGGGCAAAGATTAGAATCATCGAATGTTAGCACTCACGGGGAATTCATAGATCATCTACTTTTTAGTTCAATCCCTTTGTTTCACTGTGGAGGTCGCTCTGAGGCCAAGAGAAAGGATATAAGTTTTCCAGAGTCATATAGGAAGTTAATGGCAGGGCATTGATCAAAACCCATCCAAATCTTGTTTCTGAGACTTACAATGTCAGCAATAATGCATTAAAAGGCAACCAAAATCCAAGCTCCTTAACTCGGCTGACCTTGTCTTCTGTCACTCTCCTCGTTATTCCCTCTGCTCCTATCACGTTGGCCTTCTTCCTGATCCTGGGACATACCAAGACATTTCCTGTCTCCAGATCTTGGCTGTTCTCTGGGCTGGGAATGCTGCCTCCTCTCCCTGCCCATCTCATCTTATCGTGGGTGTTTTATTGTCAATCAGATCCGAGTCTCAGTCTAAATGCCATGTCCTCAACACATCCTTCCCTGACTAGGGTATACTAAGCATATGCGCAGGATCTTTTTTATCACATCATTATATTTTATTTCTCAGCCTAGCACTTACCACAGTCTGTTTTTGTTGTGCTTGTTCCCCTAATGCAACAATTTTCAACCGCTGTGTGCCTCCTGAATTTTTAAAAAATGCAACGCACTGATCTCTTCTCCCTTCGATTGTCAAATAAAGTTTTAAAAAGACAACAGCAAACACAACAATAGCCACCCAATATCAATGAATAAAAAACTATACCTGTTTTTGTCAGATTGGCAAAAATATATCTTTTTTGGTGTGCTGCAAAATTTTAGTAATTAGTTCGTTGTGCCGTGAGATTAAAAAGATTGATAATCACTGCCCTAATGGAATGGCGACTCTACGAGAGTATAAATTTTGTTTGTTAATTGTGTTCATCAATGCCTAGGATATGCCAAGGACATAGTAGGTGTACACTAAACTCATCTTAATCAAGCAAATAGGTAGATAGATAAAATAGTTGGAAATAAACACAATTAAAACATCTCATGCGGTGTAGACATTGGTTTCACACTTTTCAGCTTCACCAAGTTCAATGGCTTATTCTTAATATCAACTTTTATAAGTGTGTGTATTTCGAAGTGACGCGCAATACAAATATTTATGTATAAAAATACATACATATATACACACAAGGTTCAACTCTTGGATTCTATCTAGATAACCACATAATTGATATAAAAAGGGAAAATAATGCACATTTGGTGAATTCTTGTTGCATAGAAAATTTTTTTTCCTGGAGGTATGTTTGAATTTGGCAGAAATTCCATTTTTTTTTTTTTTCGATGAGAGTCTCCTGTGGTGTTAAGAGAACAGTCACTGACTGTGGGAGGTACTGTCGCTATCCATTGGAGCAGATAGGTCCATGAGTTCACCAACAGCTTCACACTTGAGGCAGCTAAAATGCTCATTGTCTTTTTGCTGGACCCTCACTGATGTGAGAGAGATGTTGACGTTTTTAGCCTCACTCCTCCCAATTTGGCAGCTTTAGGAGATCCTGGGTAGGAATAGAAAAATCCCTGAAAGGAATAGTAAAGGCCCCTTTTCACTGCCCCCACACACCCATACTCTTTCCAATTACAATTGTAAAGACATTGTTAGTTGTTTAAGTACTTTCTTATCAAATAACTAAATTTCACATTTTAAACATCTAATGTTTGCTCTAACCTGGATAGCTTGTGCTTGGCTTTTCACGATAGAGAACTGGGGGGCCAAGGGGACGCTGACTTCTCTGACCACCATCAGAGAAGAAGCAGGGTCTGTCTTGCTTTGTCCCTCTGGATCCTGTTCTAGAAGAAAAGGGGGGTGGGAGAACCTTCTTCTGGAGGCAAATGAATTAATTTGCTCCTAGAGGGTCAAGAAAGGGATAGAATCATAAATCTCTATGTGACGTTCACATCCCTTAGCTGTCATCGGAGCAAAACATGCTTTGCCCCATGTTACCAGAGAAGTAGCCACTGCATCATAACCCACCGACGGGAAGCCTATGAGCCCTATTAAGAGCATAGTGTACTCTCCTCACAACACCACTGTCACCATTAAGATACAATTTGAGTCCAACTGGTATTTGAGTACTGACTCCATAAGCAAAAGGGATACATAGGAACCAGACTCTTCTTTTTTCCTTTCAAAAAGGATAAGTGCGTGGCACCAAAAACACCAGCAACAAAAGAAAAAAATATGTAAATTGAACTTCCTAAAACTTAAAACATTTTTTGTTTCAAGGAAACCATTAAGATACCCACAGAGAATGGGAGAAAATACTTGCAAATCACAAGTCTAATAGGAGACTGTATCTAGAATATATAAAGAACTCTTAGAACTCAATAATAAACAGACTCCCAATGTGAGAGTGGGCAAGGATCTGGATAAACATTTTTTCAAAGATATGTAAATGGTCAATAAGTCCATAGAAAGGTACTCAATATCATGAATAACCCACCCACTCCTTGATTCTTCCTGGCCTTAAGAAACAGCTAATCTACTTATGTCTAGGTAAGTTTTCCCATTCTAGGCAATGCATATAAGTGGAATCATTCAAATGTGTTTGTTTGCAACTGGTTTCTTTCTCTTAGCATAAAGTTGTTGAGGTTTATCCATGTTGTAGCAGGTATCGATACTTCATTTTATTGTCATGTAATATTCATTTGTATACATATATTAAAATTTACTTATCCATTTATGAGTTGACAGTCACTTATGTTATTTACACTCTGGAGTTAGGGGTAATTATGCTATTAACATTTTTGTACACCTTTTTGTGTGGATGTATATTTTCATTTGGGGTATGAATGGTGGAGTAGAATTGCTGGGTAACCTGATAACTGTGTTTAATTTGGGGGGCAACTTCCGAACTGCCTGTTCAAAGTGGCTCCAACATTTTACATTCCCATCTACAATGTATGAACCTCTCTATCCCTTGTTATTACCTGACTTTTCTCTTAGCCGTCCTACTGGGTGGGAAGGGGCAACCCATTGTAGTCATTATTTGCATTTCCCTAATAACTGATGATGCTGAGCCTCATGTCAGGAGTTTTCTGGCCTCTTGTCTATGTTCCTTGGAGAAATGGCTATTAAAATCCTTTGCCCATTTTTAAAAATAGGTTATTTATGTTTATACTACTGGGTTTAAGAGTTCTTCATATACTCTCAATACAAATATATTACCACATATAAGATGGGCAAATGTTTTCTCCCATTCTGTGGCTTGTTTTTTTTCCTGTTCTTGATGATGTATTTTGCAGCATATAAGTTTTAAATTTCATGTAGTCCCGTTCGTCCATTTTTTCCTATGTGACTTGTGCTCTGGTGTCATACTTAAGAGACCACTGCCTAACCCAAGGTCACACAGAATCAGTTCTGTAATTAATTGCGTTTTATAGTTGTACCTCTGAAATTTAGATCTCTACTCCATTTCGAGCTGTATTTTTTTCCTGTTTTGAGGTAGGGGCCTTATCACTAATATGGTTGGATGTGCATGTGCGGTTTTGCTTTATTTTTTCCCTCTAAGTTTCATGCCTTTTGTTTTTTGTTGTTGCTGCTTCTCTGTCTTTCACAGCTTCTATTTTTTTATTAAGCAACAATATTATAGTATAACAGCTTAATACTTTTAATGATTGTACTTATATAGTTGAGTTATTTGTCTTAGTGGTTGCTCTGGGACTTTCAATACACAACTTATCAGAATCTATTTTTGGCTTCTACACATAGGTCGAGTAAAACATAGGAGCTTCACTCCTATGTAACCTCATTTTCTTCCCAGCTTTCAAAACTATTACTGTTAAACATATCAGATCAGTATATATTACAAATCCAATACTTTTTATACTTATTACTTTATCTAATGCCATGTTTTTGAATAAATTGAGAGAAGTATAGCTGGTATGTATTTATAAAGTGTGTTATTTCGACTATCATATTTACCCTTCTGGTTCTCTTCAATTCTTTCTGTGGTTTGACTTCCCATCTGGTATAATTTCCTAATGCAAATATAGCCTTCTTATTGTCAGACAGGTTATATTTCTATATCTTTATGACCCCATATATCTTTATGATTATGTTGCAACAGTGCACATATTGTTTTATGTAATTGCTTTTTAAATCAGTCAAGAGAAGAAAGAAGAAGTATGCGATTATACAGTCTTTTTCAATTACCTACATAATTATCATTACCAATGTTCTTTTGTTTTTTTATGTGGATTTGAATTACAGGCTGGTGTCACTTGCTTTCAGCCTGAAGAACTTTCAGTATTTCATGTATAAAATGTCTGCTAACAAAAAATTCTTTCAACTTTTGTTTATCTGGAAATATTTTTATTTTGCCCTCGTTTCTCAAAGATAGTTTTTCTGGATATAAGATTCTAGGTTGACATTTTAACTTTCAGTACTTTTAATATATCATCCCATTGCCTTCCAGATACCTTGTTTGTGAAGAGGTGTCAGCTGTTAATCTTATTCTGGTTCTCTTTTATGTGCTGAGTTATTTTTCTCTTTCTGCTTTTAAGATTTCTTTTTTTTTATTTCCACATTTTTATTATGAACTGTCTGGGTGGATTTTTAGTATAGAGGTAGCTCTACACACAGAGGAATCATACCATAGAGAAAAAGCTCTACAGCTTGCCTGAGGGGATTCACTATACCAAAGATGGGGGTAGGAAACTGTTCGCTTGTTTTTTGGGGTGCTATGAGTTAGCATATGGAAGGCAGATAGGCAGCCCATGGTCTTCTGGATTCCTCTCGATGTGGAATGTCTTCCCTATGAGTGAGCTGAGATGGTGTTCTTAGCCTAATGGGTGTGGGGAAGAGCTTCTGCTCTGTGAATGGGGGCTGGCTGAGGCGAAGAAACATGGTCCTCTCCCCAGTGTCTGCTTGAAATAGAGCTTCTGCATCATGGGTCTAGAGGGAATAAAAAGATCTAGCATCCTTCCCTTTGGGGAAGCAGAGATGCTCCTATATCCCTGAGATGTGGGGGTAGAGGGGACCAATAGTATAGACTGTGGCTAAATGCCACAGACTGAATATTCTTATTGAAAGTTAGTGGATTTTCTTGAATGAAATAGATTTTGTTTATCTCCAATATGTCCTTAGGAAAATTTCTAGAGGCTTTAAATAATTATTTTTAAATGTCACCAGTTAAACTGTTGTTTTGTTGGAGGGAGGGGGCTCTCTGAGCTCCTTATACTGTCACTCAGAAAGTCCTGAGATAAAGTCCTTTAACTTTTAGTTTAAAAAGTTAAAAAAATCGCTTCTATGTGCTTTTTAATTTTATTGCATCTCTCTCAAATGCTTCCACATATTCTCCACTGCCTTGAGTACAGATTATTTATTTTAAGATCCAAGAATACTCTTTATAATATGGCCTCTGTATTTTTTCCTTACTTATCTTCATTATTTCACATTTCATATTTATTTCATACAGGTCATTCACTTATCTTCTGTTATTATTCACACATTCCAGTGTTTGTTTATGCACCTTTGTCATTTTGTCCAAAATAGCCTAACTTGTTCTTCAGGGCCCAACCCAGATATTCACAGATCATCAGAGCTGCAAGGTATCCCATTCACTTAAGCAACAGGACCACTTGTACTAGATTGTTCTGTGCTGCTCTTTAGTTTGTTACATGCGTGCTGTTTGTACGCAGCTCATTTTTAAGCACCTGCAGTAAAAACTGCTTCCTATTTTTTTCTACTGCCTTTCAGCACCTGGCCCAGAACTTGGCCTATTGACTATGCAGTGAGTATTTAGTGAGTTTTGTGGAGAGAAATCTCAGTGAATGCTCAATTCCAGCATACAGGAACCTCTTCCCTTCAGAGTGACAGGCACAGTCCTGACAGGTTAATTTTCAGTTAAACTTTAAATAAAAAAGGATTATGAATTTTGTTCAATTTATGGTTCTTACTTTGGAATGTTTCTGAAGTGTTTGCTCATTAATGCCACATTCGTAGTTACAGTGTATGAATAGAACCAGTTCTAATCTGAAAAACAACCTTCATTAGGTAATTGTTTTAAAGGCTCAAAGTCTTAAAATTACCAGGGTAGATTATCTCTGTGGTACAGATCCATAACGTTTCATTTAATGGATATTTATGAAAACTAGACATCATGTGGGATGTCATGGATTTACAAACCTGAATCACTCTAAGGACCTTACAAGTCAATGGAGAAGTTTCTAACAAGAAATAAGGGGGAAAGAACAGCAGAAATATAAGGTAACTATGTAATTGGAACAATGTATTGTGGTTCTGTTAAGTCCCTCAACTGAGGGACTCTGGACAGATTCTCTTTGAGGAGATGCCACTTTAGAGTCCCTGGGGCCTTGAAAAATAGGTAGTTTTTTTTAGGAGGAACATGATAACCTGGGGCTTTTGATCAAAAGAGACTGAACGAACTCCCATAAATGAAAATCTAAGGGACTTTTTAAAAATCATGGGAATCCCCATACATTTATATCATGGGGGCCATGATAAAGTGCAGTTGGATGCAATAATGAACATTTAGGTTGATTCAGCTCATGAACAAGTTGATGAGTTTTCAGTTTATTTCATTCTCTGTGTTAGGATACAACTGAGTAATATTGAATGTTTCTGAATCAGTTACTGCATAATTGGATCTAGATCTACATGGTCAAAAGGTAGCTACTGGTCACATGTAGTTACTTAAGATTAAATTAATAAAAATAAATTAAAGCTCAACTTCCCCATTGCACTAGTCATACCTGAAGTGCTCAGTAGCCTTAAGTGGCTAGTGCCTACTGTATCATACAGTACACAGCATTTCTGTCCATGCTGAAATATCTGTTAGACCATTTTGCACTAGATTTTATACTCTGACACCAGTATAAATAGAAGGGTTTGTGGGATTTGGGTAACAGAGATAGGAAAGAAGCAATGTATCTGATAAGATGTCCTCAAAGTAATCCAAGCAAAGGTCTTTGGAGTTTCACCTGGAGTTATGGCAGGTGGGCAGTGGTGCCTTTCATAGAAATAAGGGGAGAAGAAGGAGGAGTTAGTTGATGGAGAATACTGAAATACTGAGTATGATCTAATAATACTTAGTTTGAGTTTCCTGCAGCAGGACAAAGTAAGGATTTCCAGAAGACTGGAACAAATACATAGGAGTTTGTGATAGAAGAATATATTTATAGTCAGTATTTCCCACATTGGGATAATGGTTAAAACCTTAAAGAAAAGGTAATAGAGTCTACAAATTACCTAGAGGTATTGCACTATATTTATTTACATTTTGTTCAATTCTTGATCCAAGCAATCTAGGTCAAAATTTCTAATTTTATTCATCGTTTCCAATTATTTTATTATCGTATTGTTTCTTAAGAGTGACTTTGTATGCCCAGTGACCCAAGGCTTAGTTTATTTCTTCAAGGAATCACGTGTACATTGTGCTAGTTACTGTTGAATGATATCAGGTACTAAACTTTTCTTGTGTAGCACGAAGGCTGAATTTGACTGAGGAAATAGTTAAAATATATCTATTGAAATAACAACAAACAATACTCACTGATCTCTAATTGCCTAATGTATATCTATATATCCTTAAAGTATTGTATTCATTTAATTTATTTAGCAAGTACTTACTATTTATAAAATGAACAAATACACATGATACAGAGACTTATGCAACTCAGATCCTTGCTCCCAAGGATCTCACATTTCAGCGAGAGAACAGATATAAATACAAATAATCACAATATAGTATGATCAGTGCAAGAGAAGTAGAAAGGACGTTAAGATATTTGTGGGTACAGAAGAAGGGAATGTTCTCTGGAGGAGTCAGTGAAAAGTTCTCAGAGTTGATGACTTCAGAAGTATTAAATGTTGAAGAATGAAGAGGAGAGCGGTGCAGAGACACCATGTGTGGAAGACCTTGGATCACTTATTATAATGCAGTGGTCAGGGCAGGCAGGCGAGGCCAGGTTCTGATCGGCCTTTTATGTCATTCTAATGAGTTTGGGCTTATTTTGGAGGAAACACAAGAAAGGGGAATCATTCAAGGACTTAAACCTATTTTAGATAGAGATCTAGTAGCTGGGGGCATGGCTATGGTTAAGAGATAATATTGGAGGAAACACCAATTAGAGACCTGCTGAGGTCAAGTAGACTTGGGGGTGGGGGTAGGTAAGAGATTGAGTCCAGAGAAGTTTAGGTGTGAACAAGGAGACTGGGCATTCATTAAGTTTTAAGTAGAAAAAACATCTGGGATGATACCAGATGTTTGGCTTCGGAGCCCAGGCATAAGGAGGCAGCAGTCCTTGAAGCAAAGGTGCTTGGAGAAGAAGCAGGAGTAGGGCATAAAAATGAATTCCAGTTCGGTCATATTGAGGTGGAGGATCACCCAGTGGAAAACGTGCATGTGAAGATATGGTTCCAATATTATCTCTTATCTGTACCGAGTGACCTACTTATTCATCTAGTGCGTATTGGTCATTTACAGCCCCTGTTTTATTTCCATCCCACGGGTGATGATGTGGCCTCAAGGTCTGATGCAACTGATAGAAAGCGAGATGCCATTTTATGAGCTGCCACAAAGTAGGACTGGATGTGGTGTTTTGTGGCCCCTTAGGTTGTCACATGGACTGGCATCTCATAGATGTTCTGCTTTTCTGCCCTGGAACACCCCTGAGAGATATTTCACAAATGCTTTTTTCCCATAAAGTATAATCTCTTTGATGTGTTTCTTCTCTCTCCCCACGCACTCCCTGCTTCCTGCCTCCACCCGCCCCCCTTCTCATTTTTCTTTCTTTAAATTCTTTTCCTGTGGACAATTTTACCTGCTTGAAAGGTACGTGTCATTCCTGGGCGTTTTCCCTAAGACCCCTTTTAACCCTGCGCTTCCGTCTGCTGCTGACAGCCCTTAGAAAACCAGCTGAGAAAGCCAGCATTTGGAAGGAGAGATGTAGGGAATAGCTCATGTAATGCCTTGATTTTGCTGATTTTGAGTTTGCAGAGAAGAACTTGTTCAAAGTCACATCACTAGACAGCGCCTTTCATACACTTTTGATTATCTAAATCCTTGTAAGTTTAAATCTTTGAATGTGCTTTCTATTTATAGTATAAATATATACATCATGGATTTTTAAAACATGAAACATGGGTTAATTGGTTACAAATGCATTTACATTATATGTTAAGAAATACATTCTAAGACTTGCTTAAAAATATTGCTCCTGGCCCAGTTGAACTTTATCATATTTGCTATTAATTTAATGAAAACATTTTTTCAGTTTATTGCATAAATAGAATGCTTTACAAATTAGATCAGTCTGTTTAATATGCTTTGTGTTAATTGACTGAACAATATGTGTATTTTTTTAATGTTGCCCTTTAAAACATATTTACATTTTTCTGTTCTTTGAATTAATAATATCCATTATACAAAATTTAGAAACTTTTAAAAATTAAGCAGAAGTTTTAAAAAGTCATGCATATCTCATTACAGTTTTATAACACGTATTATTTCAGTGTGGGTTACATTAATTATTCCTCTGTATGTTAATGGGACTCTGATAGATATTTCATTCTTTTTGTAACCTAAGAATTTAGTGTATTTCCATGATATATATCCTTCTTAACAAGGTTAATGGCTTTGTTATATTTCATTATGCTTCTCTACCAGATCTACTAATCTATAAATGTCCTTACTTTCGGATATTTAGCTTATTTTCTGTTTTTAATAATATGTACAGTGTTATAAAAATATTGTTGGATTTAAAGTGATGTTAAATTTGGAGATTGTTTCTTTATTATAGACATCCCCGAACAGATGCGCTGAGTGAAAGGGGATAAACATTCGCGTATGATGTTAAGGCTGGTGACCTGGGGCCAGCAAAACAAACATGCCACAGTGACTTATGAATAGTCTAGATGAACAAGGCCTGAGAACTCTCACTTTTTGGCTCCCCTGGGACCAGTGGAATATACTTTGAGATTGATTGAGATAAAGGGCACAATTCTTAACTGAAGACACAGAGGGTTTGCCTTGGTCATGCTAACTTACCCGTATGGGCAATAAACTTTGACTATAATAGCATCAGACTTACAAAAGTTAAGCCAATGTGGTTGACTATCTATATTGTCAGAGTGCAGATTTTATAAATATGTATTACATTTACACTGTGTACCTGGATAGTTCATAGAATCATAAAATTTTGGAGCTGAAAAATATCTTTAGAAATATTCTAACTCCTCTGTTCTATACATGAGACCATGCTAATGAGGAAGGACCTTTCCATTTGTTCATGCAACAGCTGAAATCTAAACCTCTTGATTCCCAAATAAGAGACTTTTATCTAAATACTAGGTAACAATGAAGTTATTTCATTTGAGCTGAGTTGAACCTTAGTGGGCTTTACTTCCTGAAAAATAGTGCCTGCTCCAAATTTCCTTGACTCCCAGATACTGATTAACGTGTATGAGGACAGACCTTGATTAGAGCTATTTGGGAAGCAAAGATACTGGAAACTGTTGATTCTATTGGCATGTCTCTTCATGCAAATCCAATTAATTTGATATTTACAGATTAACAAATTACAGAAGAGAGTGATATTTTCCATTATAGAGCTCCTATATATTTATTTATATATAATATTATATACATATATAATATATATATTGTGGTGCACTCACAGAGAAGAAGAATGTTGCCAATACATCTGGGGAAGGCTTTGCAGAGAATTGATTCTTGAGCAGGATCTCGAGGAAGAGGAGTAACCTGACTCATAGACGAGGCAGAAAGGACATCCAAATGAAGGAAGGGTGTATCTGAAAGGGCGCAGGCATGGGACTCAGTCCTTCATTGCACTGGAAGGGCTAAACCTGGCTGAGAGGGTGGCAGGACGGGGACCAGAACGCAGCTACAAAAGATTGTCAGGAAACCAGAGGCGGATTGAATGTCGGGTGCCCCGGGCGCGCGCCCTGGGCCCCGATTTCTGAAGGGCCCCGCAAAGCCCCAACTTTACACTTTTTTGTTTCTAATGCCAGCAAGTTCGGTTTCATATGTGCAATTTTAATTACGTACAAGTTGTAAACTTGCGGGGCCCTTCAGAAGTCGGGGCCCAGGGCGCGCGCCCGGGGCGCCCGCTGTTCAATCCGCCTCTGACAGTTCACCGAGGCCTGCAGGCTCAAAAGGGGACTTCATTTGCTGGAGGACGGTGAGCTAGTAAATACTTCTAACCAGGGAAGACAGCTCATTTTGTATATAGAATAGTAAACTGTAGTTAAAATTAAGTTAACCTGCCACCGAACAAATTGCATGTTTTACATCTCGATACAGTATTGAGCTGACATGTGGTAGGGCTTCATCAATCACGGGGGCGTTTACCGAGATTGTATTCAGTGGTGCGTAATTCAGCCTTTCCTGCGTGTCTAGAAGCAGTCAGAGTTTTAGACATTACACCCGACTGTTTCATGAGTGAAACAGTCACAAGAGCTACTAAAAGCAGTGCTTCGGTGAAACCCTTCTCCAGATGATCTTACGTCTGACCTCCTGTACTTTATCTTCCGAAGATCAGCTTGTGGTGTTAATTATGGGGTAAGTAAGCAGTTACTTCCTACAGCAAATCAGCCAAAGTCCAGGTTTGCTCTGGAGGTCCCAGGGATCACAGCTCTGTGTTTCTTCAGGTTTCAATTTACCAGCCTCAAACCACTTAAAAGCAGCAGGAGGAAGGAGCGGGGAGTGATCAGTTTACAAGTGACCTGGGAGTTCACAGCTTTCATCCCTGGAAATCACAGCCCATATAATAGGCCTTGAGAAGATACAATTGGGACAAATTGACTCAGGCGTCCTGCCTTCAGAAATGCAAGCCCTTTTTTCCCTTATCAGTGTCCCCATGCCTGAGTCCTAGGAATCAAGCATTTGATGGAGGGTGGTGGTTGTTCTCAGGTCAAATAAAGGATGTAGGTCCCGAGTAAGAGTGGGGGCTGTTAAATGGCACCCAGCTGTGGTAATTGGTTAATAGGACTCTTGCTTGTTTGGGGACTTAAAAGCCCTGCCCAAGAACCATGCCTAGGAGGCTTTCTCCTTTCTAGGCAAGTGAGCGATGGAACTGTGAAAACAATGTGCAGCCAGCACATCTTGAAACTAGGCTACTGGTGTACCAAATATTTGCGGAATGTTTTAGATATGCTTCTAAAATGTTTAAACGTTTGTTTGTTTGTTTTAAAGGGCCATAGTTCCAACGTGGCCCCTGAAGTTGACTTTTAGGGGCAGTTTGAGTCACCAGGAACCCAGGGTGGTGGGTATGGTGATACTTGTTGCCAAAGAGCCATACTTACCAAAAAGAAACGCAACTTTTAAAAAGATTATCGTGAGTGAATTGCAGCCTAGTTTTCGTGTCACTTTCCAAAGTGGAATAAAGAGAATCTCAATGGGGGTTGTTGTCTATACCCATTCGGATATAGAAAGTCTGGCTATTAGGAATTTCATGGTCTTGCTTTAAAGCCGTGCATCAAATGAATAATGAGAGCAAAGCATTCAGGCACTTCATAAAGTGAAAAAGTATTGTGGTCACAGAATTATCAAGTTATGACATATTACAGATGGACAGGTGCTATAGCGACTGTACTGACATTGTTCAGAGCATTGGTGCTGAGGAAGGACATTGTTCTTAGTTCGTATCACTAATGGATTAATGGTAATTATTCTCCCATTTGCCGTTCATGCTATGCCTAGGATATTTTTAAAATGTAATTCTAAACTTGACACCAGTATCTTTAAAGCATTGCAATGGCTCCCCCATGCCCCACAGAACAATGCCCAAAGGTCTCAGCCTGCCATTTTCAAAGGGTACAGTGATCTGCCCTGAATTAGTCTATCCAACATCCTTCCAGGATGCTATTTTCAAACCACATCAGGTACCTCAGTAGTTTCGCTACTAACCATGCACACCCTGTGTTTTAGCTCTTACCTGTGCCAGAAGTTCCTACTATTTTTTTCTCCCAATAGATGCTCCCCTCGTTTTTCAAATGCAACTTGGTTAGTGAAGCTCCCCTCCCTTTGTAAAATGGCCTTCTTTAACAAGTTCTCCAACTAGGTCCTTCCTCATCATGTCAGTAAAACTGTTCCCCTTAAAGTTACCCTCAATCTTCTTGTTACTAAAGCAAGTGAACACTTCTTAGTGTTTGTCTTGACTTCTCAGCAACATTTTATACATTAACCCCTTTCTTAAAATCCTTTTCCTTGGCTTCCATGATGGATTCTCTCATCATTTTTCTCTGAATTTTCTTGTTCTCCTTTGTGAGAATCTCTTCCTCTCTCCACCCTGCCCACCCATTAACTTCTATTTCTCAGGTAATCATTTTCATTGTCAAAGATTTAATTACTTCCGATTCATTGGTGATTCCTGAAATTTGCATTTTCAGTCTGTCTCTCTCCATTTCTGCTTGAGATCCATATTTTCAACTGCTTAATGGGCGAAAACCATTGGTCACCTCACCGGCATCTTAAAGTCAATGTCTCACTCAAAGTCATTATTTGACTCGATTCTGCCCCATTCTTGGCTGCTCAGCTTGGACCACGGTGTATCACGTTCACCGTCTCACATTCAAAACCTGCTGTCATCCTTGATTATTCTTTCCGATAGCCAATCAGACATAAAAAGTAAGCATATATCTAAATTTTCAAACTTAATAAAACTCTATCTATCCGCTGTCGTCTGTCTGCCTTTCTTGGTAGCTATAAAATCCTCTTCTATTCACCCCTATTCTCATGGTTCTAATTTAGGCTGTTATAATCACTCACATGGATTTTTATCAGTAGTCTCTTAACTAACTGTTTTTTATCCCTCCTGTTTGGACCCCTCCAGCCATTCTTCTCACTGAAAAAAATAAATAAATAAAAGAGTGATCTTTGTGAAATATAAGCTTCCGTCATTGTCTTACTGAGAACTTCTCGGTTGATGTCTCATTGGCTCCTAGATGAGACCCAAGCTCCTTAATGTAGTTCCTAAGACCCTGCACTAGCTTTATCTCTCACTCCCTTCTCTGGTTCCCTGCTCCGGCCACAGTAGGACACAGTCTTTTTGCCTGTTCTTAAGTTATTAAAATATGCCTCACTGCTCATACTGAGGCCTGGCCTTCCTGAGAGCATTCCGGCTCCATGCCTTTGCCTTATGCTGGGGAAGTCTTGGGGACCCCAGCTCTCCATGCCGCAGTACAATATTCTTCTTTGGGTTACCATGGAAGCTTGTTTTCTCAGTGTAGCATTTTGATTAGGCTATGTTTCATTTTAATGTTATTTTATCTATTCCCTACTAGTCTGTCAGCCTTTTCTTGTCATCTGTAATCCCCAGAACCTAGCATAGACCTTACCTAATAAAAATAAGCATTTGTGAATGATCTTGTTCTCCCAATCCCATTGCCCACCTTAAAATAACCTCCTCATCCATTGGGATGCTGATGGATCATTCCATCATTGCATAGATTTCATCCTGTTGTTTACAACTTATTGTCAGTTACTTCTTGTGTTTTATTTATTATGCTCCAGACACTGCAACAGTCATTTATATGAGGTCTCGATTGCTTTTCCTTACTTAAGGAGTGCATTGTCTTCCACACAGTGGTGTGTCCAGGTAACATTTGCTGAAGGATTCTATAGCTAAAGGGGTTCCATAATCTAATTTTGAAAAAATAAAATATAGATATTGAAACTTCTGTAGATCAATGAAATCTCGGAGGTGTAGCCTACGATAGCTCAATCAGGGCTACTCCCCACAAAGTAAGTTTCCAATAAAATATATTCTGAATTACCCAGAAGTAATATTGAATGTTTCGTTTCAGGAAATCTGCTTCTTAGACTGACAGTCTCACTGGTTCCACAGCTACACAAGCTGCTAAGTGTTCATTGCATTTAATGCCAGTTTCTCATCCTGCCTGGGAGATGAGGAGATTAGAAGAGACCGTGGGATGTCTTCTCTTTCCTCAGGGAGCCCCAAGTCTTTTTAGGGAGTTAAAATATGCCCTTAGTAACTAGTGGAGATATAAGGCAGCTAAAGTTACAATTACAATGCTTGATCGTTTTAATCCTGGGTCTCAGTTCCCCAGTAAGGGGACCGGTGGAGGTGTCATAAAATATCAGAGTGCGACTAGAAGTCCTAACTGTAAGTTGGCAGATCTTATTACCAGGAAGCAATATAAGAGTAACAATTAATCACCAGCCTACATATTGTTAGCAACTTAAAAGCCGCATGTTCTTTTGTTTTATCCAAGCCTCCTGTGATACCACTGTAATTATAAGTATTGTTGCTTTAATGATAAACTAAAAGTAAGTGAGGTCCAGAGTGCATCTTCTTCCTTACTAGAGACCGCTAAGGAAGTATCTCTAGGCTAGCAAATATCACCTGATAATCTGAATTCACAAAAATGAGGAAATGGCTAATCAGATGCATTTTGTTTTAAAATTATCATAGTAACATACATCCTTTTAGCATGTGATGCTCTCTGTATGAAAGTACATAGCACCCTGCTTAGTACAGTGACTGATGTTCAAACCGTGAAAGCCATTACGATTATTTGTATACTTGAAAGAAAATTATTTTGGCACACACACAAACACCTCTTTCTAATGGAGTGCTTTTCTTTGCTGTAGAAGTGTATGATGACAGAGGTCTTTATTATCATCAGGAGACTCATGCTTCCTTAAGAGGCCCCCGTGGTTTCGCCGCTGTGTCTATACAGGTGGAAAGTGAATACTATGTTTATGGAAACTATGTTTGAGGAAATTCTCTGAATTTGTCTGAGTATATCTTTAGTGAGAGGATTAGAAGAAAAGATAGTTAAAGTTTTTTCTAGCCTAAGAGTCCAAGGAATTTCCTTTGCCTGTTCACTCTTTATTAAACACAGGGGTTAAGAACATAATCCCTTTTTATGCTACTTATCACTCTTTAGTTTTAACATCTACACAGAAGCAAATAAATTTTCTTTAAATCACATTTTTTGGAGGCTGAAGCCACACTCAAAGTAAGGCATTTGTTGTTGATTTCACTTATTATTATTAATTGAGAAATTTTTCTCTGTCTGACATCAACACTAGTTAGTAGCTGTCAAGTGGGAAACTAAGTGGATGGTTCCAAGTTTATTCTATGACAAAAAGAAAATAAGGTTTTGGGTAAAAAATTACTTCAGGAAAAAATAGCATAAAAATCTGAACCTACCAAAAATTATTGTGATTATTCACAGTAGTTGGTTATCCTTCACGGTACAAAATAATTCAGCATTTTGGGAAGTAAGTTTAACCATGGTGGTAATGTCATAAGCACTTTCTGAGAGCTTCTCAGACACCAGGTTTTAGGAATCCATCTCTATGTATATGGCTGTATATTAAAACTAAAAATCTGAGTGAATGCATGTAGAAAAACCTCATCTGGGCCAGTAGTATAAGATACTAGAATTATGATTTTTGCCCATCACTTTTTCAAGAGATGTAGCATTACTTAATTTTCTGAGAGCTTATGATATATTACTGTTATTATTTCTATGTAGAGTTATCACATGGTGTGGTTTAAGTGCACTGTTTGTCAACTTTATTCTGTATTTTAAACTTCTCACAATCATTACATTTTGCAAAATACTCCAAGTAATCTCTACTAAAAGATTGTGGAGAATCAAACCTGCTTGCAATTGACTTGGCATTTTGTAGCATCTCTCTTTCCATCTTTTCTTCTTTACTTTTTGACTATTTTTAGTCTCTTGACCACAGCCCTTCTGTTAGAACCTAGTTTTTTCCATTTCATTTAACATATGTTAAATTTGTCCCCTAAAAATGTGGCCCATGTTTTTCTTTCTTTTTCTTTTTTTCTGTGTCAGGACCTAGCACACCCAAAGAAGCTCTCTGAAATTCTAGCCCCCGCGCGGCCCTCTGTTGGGCAGTAATTAGATCGTCATGGACTATACGAACAGACCAGTGTTTTCATTCCCACAGCAGCCTGCAGCTGGGGAAAGACCATCTCATAAACCTGCCAATACTATGATTTAGCTGAATACATGTTTGTTAATAAATCTTTCATCATATCGCAATCAAAGAACTCTTTCAGTTTATGACTCAGCTAATGAAGGATTTGGGGTGTCTGCTCATCAATTTGATGTTTGCAATGACAAAGCTAACGGGCGCCATTAGCGTGTGTTTAGCCCCTTGGCTCAGGTGAAGAGTGGAGGGGCAGAGGTGGTAAAGGAAATGAGAGAAAATGTTAATTAAAAATAAACGCAAGGTGTGAGCCATGTACCAGATCCTTGAAAAGTAATATACTGTGAGGAAAGTAAGATGTTTGACATCTTTTCAAGTCAGTAAGCCACTAGGATCTACAGTAGTCCTTTATCAAATGCCTTTTCAGAGACTTAGTGGCCACCATTATTAACCGAAGAATTTGATGTGGTTCTCTCCATTATGGAAGGGTAATTACTGATATAGTGTGAATGAAGTTCAGGACTTACTAGGGCTTGCCATGCATGCTGGCATACAATAATGAAAGTTTGTACTGTCTTTTTTACATTCATGCTACTCATTCAGGTTTCAATTTCATGATTTATTTGTGCCTTAAATTATAATCAGTTAAAATATTATCTTTTCTTTCTTAATATGTTAACAGTAGATATAATGATTGTAGTCCTGATATCTTTAGATCTAATGGTACATAAGCCCCACTGAAATATACCAAAGATTTTAATGAATGAAAAGCAAACATAAAGGAATATGTAATTTGCTAAAGCTATCGAGTAGGTTGTACCTTCTGTTGGAAACCTTTAAAACTGTACCCATGAACAGCCTGGTTAATTTCTCCTGCTGTTCTCTTCCCTGTCAAAGCTTTTCTCTGTGGTCCAGCTCTCAGCTGCCATTGACTGAGATCCAGACAAATAAATCTGGGGAAAGAGACAGTACACTGACCTCGGTTTCCTATGTGTTTCCTTCCAACTCGAGACTAAGTTATATTTCCGCCCCACAATCAACAAATAGTTCTGAAAAACAAATAGGTCCCACTGTTGGAAGTCAGAGGGAGTGAGGTCAAATAGAAGCCTCAAATGGCTGTGTGTAATGTCTTCTCCTCTCTTCTGTGGAAATTTCCAGTCTTCACATTCATGCATCAGGATATCCTCTTTGTGCAGTTGTCCCATTGAAATCGTTCGGCTGCTCCAGACTCCACCTGAAGATGACACAGCTGGGCAAGGCTGGGTGATCTTTAGTGTCATATCTGCATTCATTGCTTTCTCTGTTTCCCTTCCTTTGTGATATTTTCAGCATCAGGAAGTTTCACTCACCTTGACCATTGTTTTCACACATTTGGGCTACACACATGGGGTTGTTGTTTAATTTGAATCCAAAAGGATGGACAGGAAGGAAAGCAGACAGTAGAGATATCATCCATTTCCTGAGTGAATCATAAGTCTATTTTCATGACTTTGTCACACTGCAGAAAAATGCTGGGCATTCATATGAAGAAGCGTAAACAGTGGGACTGGAACATGTTCTCCTGAGCATCTCCAAGCTAAATGTGAAGACTGAGCTTTATTTTGGAGGGAATTATTAGTTTTTTCAATGACACATTCCCCTAATAAAGTCCAGATGGGGCTCAAAATAGGTGTGCAGTGTCCTACTTCTAAATTTTGAGTCCCTAAGTAAAGGTTGCCATGTTTACTATTTTTATGGTGGGTCTACAGAAATAAGGCTGCCTGACTGATTTCTTTAACACTGCTAGTGGGACTTGGGCATGTGTATGTGTTGGGTTTTGTTTCTGTTTGGTTGTGAGCGAAAGCTTTGGTGCTGGACTCATCTGGGTAGAAATATTGGCTTGACCGCATATTGTTGTGTAGCTTTGGGCAAGATAATGAACTTCCCTAAGCCATGGTGTTGTCACCGCTAAATTAGAGATGAACAACTTGACTTGGTGTAATGATCAAATGAGAAAAATGTATACTAAATGCTTAACTCAGTGCAAAGCATATAGTAAGTATTTATTTAAGATAGCTGCTATGCTAATTAGTGTCCATTGGTGTTGGACTTTTTTAGATTTCACTTAGTAGTCAGATCATTTTGATCTACATGTAATAAAATATGAACCCTAGGCATCTATAATTATTTTGTTAAATTACATATCAATGTTAATTATTATTTTAGATTTCATACAACGTTTTTACAAAGGACTATCCAAGAGACATCACATAAAACACAATTTTATATATGTTTAGTATTTGTTAAAATGTAGTCTAGCTTACTGTTTTCAAAAATATTCATTTTCTAGTTTTGATTTATTATGGAAATATGTTTCGACAGTTTTCATGAGAATCTCCAAAGTTTGAACTTATTTTTGATAATTTCTTTTTGTTTTTAAGTGAATGGATAAAACTAATACTCCCAAATAGATACTATTTTCCATATTGTGTTAAACATACAATTTATATGTTCAAAAATAACTTGAGATGAGGCTGTAGGACACAGTCTGAGGACACTCACACCTAAAGTGGTTTGTGTTTCCAGGTGAGGGTGATTAGCCAACTTGATTTCTTTGTACTTTCAGATTTGGACCAAGTGTATACTATCTATTGAATGAATTCACCAGTTGGTATCAGAAGTGACAATCTTCTGTGCCATGTGATAATTCCATAACAACCATAGTTATTTGAGCTTTTTCAAAATAATCAGTGAATACTTTTTTCCCCAAAGTCCGAAAGGATTCTGCATTGTTATATCACCCAGAAGAGAGCTAATGTCAATAACTCATGCTCATCTTAGTGTTGGTGGTCCCAGAGCCTTATAGCGTACGTACCTTGGTGTGTACCCTCCAACCTTGGACTGAAGATGAGATAGTACCCTGGGGTCTTGTCTCAGGTCTCTCAATTCCTTAGCACCTTGTCCTCCTTGGTTTCCCCTGGTGAAAATAACACCTTTCGGGATTATCATGTGCTGATGACTGTTGGCCTCCTTTAAGTTCAGTTATCTATTCAACATGACCAAAATAGGAAAAGGAGGGGATGTGATTTTATGACTTCATGACTACCCGGAGGTACCCTGAAAATTTATTAGAAAAACAAGAAAAAGAAAAAGCCCACCCTAGTAATTGGGTGAAGTAGGCTTCCCTCAGAGGGCATGTTGAGGAAGTCGAGGACATCACAATGCTTTGGTGAGATTAGGGCTTGTACTGGGAACACACACACAGTGGTTTGGATATAAAGGCTGTGATGCTTAGAACCAAATTATGCATATAATGGGGTCTTCATCATTCAATTCTCATTGATTTAATTGTGAATAATTTCCCCCTAAATATCCCAGAAATTCCATCTCCACTGCAGGTCCCAGTATTTTTCACTAGTGGGCATCAAGTCTTTAATTATACTCAACATAGGGAATCTGGTATCTTCCAATGCAATTTTTTTCATTCATTAATAGTTCTGAAAATAGTTGTAAAAGACTCTGTTCTAGAATATTCCATAGTTTATTCAACCAGTTTCCTACATAAGGGTATAGAGGTTAATGCCAATATTTTACAATTATGAATAATGTTGCTATGAATACACCTAAGCCTATCTGTCTAAATTATGATTAAATTGATCTATAAGTTTCAAGTAGAAAAAAACTTTTATTTTTAACCATCTGAGAGTAAATTGCACTGGTAATGCACCATTCTTCCCTAAACATGGTATTATAAATATATTCAGGCGTCTCCAATTAGCCGAATTCATTCCTTTCAGAAACAGGATCCTGTTCAAAACCACATATTGACCTTAATCTTCTCCAGTATGGGCTTGCTGTTCAATATTTCCTTGACCATCATGACTTCAATACTTTTGAAGATTATAAGCCAGGGGGTTTGCAGGATGCCTCAAAACTTGGGTTGGTTTGACATTTTTTTTTCATGAGTAGATTCAGACTATGTATCTTTGGCAGAAATATCAGAGATGTGATGTTACACTCTTCTGTTTGTATCCTATCAGTGACACACAATTAAAATGTGTGCCATTTCAGATGATAAGAGTTTACCTGCCAGGTTTCTTCTTACTTTACTGTATGTTACCTGTGTAACCTTGGCTAACAGGTCAAGTCCAGATCACAGTTTAAGTTTTCTACTGCAAGTTTTGGGAAAGCTCTGGTAATGGGAAAGTTTTGTAGTGAATTCTAAAGATACTGAACAAGTTTGAAAATTTCTACTTTGGAAAAAATTTAGAGAAATTTACATACACACATACACAAGAGAGAGACAGAGAGACAGAGAGACAGAGAGAGAGGGAGAACTTTTGTCTCTGTCTTGATGAGGGATATATTTTCTGTAGCTTTCTTTTCTTGCAATATTTTTGTTTGATTTCACAGTTGAATAATTCTGGTATCATCCAATAAGTTGCAAAGCATGCTTTCTGCTTTTCTATTGTGGACAAGGTTGTGTTGGTGGGTGTTTTTTCTTCCTTAAATCTTTGATAGAATTTGCCCGTAACCCTCCATGATACCTCCCCTGGTGAATGTTCCATCTACTCTAGAAAAGAAAACACATTCAACAGTTTTCGAAAGCTACTATTTTTGCTTTGGTTTCGCTCCCCGCACCACATCCTTCACATTCCTCTAGCGAGGCTTTGTGCTAGGTTGGCATGCGGTTCACCAGAGCCATGTCTGTATGATTCTGAGCTCCAGTTCTCCCATTTGTTCTACCCCAGACAGGGTCTCTTGGCAAGCTGCCATTTCTCTCCTGCCCTCTCTAGCAGTATTCTCCTGTTACGTGCCAGTCCAAACTTCTTAGTTTGGTGGTGGTGGTGCAGTGTGATTTCTGTTCTAACTAAAGCTCGGTGTATACCGTGTGCCTGGGTCTCAGCCCAGTGACGTTCTCTATCCCCTGCCACTCCCCTGGCTCTAGTGGTGGGTGCAGCACATCACTCTATTCTCCTCCCGGGACTAGGATTTTCCTCCCATTGTTCCTCCCTCTAGCTGCAGTGAGGTTCCCCTATGCCCTCCGGCCAGTGGCATTGCCCTTCCCCTTCAGATAACTGCTTCATCCCACAGTGAAGATATAAGGGAAGGAGCAAGAAATTCTTGTCTCCGTTACATGGCTACTGCTGCTCTCATTCAGATCTGCACCAAGATCCACCTTGCCGACCTTTTATGTGAACACTCAGGGGATCCATGAAGGGCAAGCCTGAGATATTGTGAGCTCCTATAACTGCTGTGATCCAACCCCCCAGAGATGTCGCACCAGCTCCCACTCAGCCTTCACCAATTTCTCATCAATTCTAGCTTAACTCTTTTTGCTGTTGTCTGATTCTATCTGTCCAAGTTCAGAGTATGTTCATATCTTCTTTCTCCCTTTAGGCAGCCACCACATCGTCTTAGACTTTGAGCCAACCCTCTGCAACCTCCATTCCCTGATGGGATTTAAAAATGCTGTGAATTTGAAGTTAGCCTCATTCTTTTCATTGTTTGTTGGGTATGCTGCTTTTTTTCAGCTCCGTATATCCTGGAGCTGAAGTTGTGGGCATGCCACTGACACCGTTGTGTTAAGATTAATTGTTAACTATTGTTCATTTCTCTATTTGTCCATTTGCTTATTTAAACATTTACCAAGCAACTACCATTGGGATTCTGGGGATATAAAGGTAAATAGAATAACATCCTTGTTCTCATGAATCTCACTATCTGGCGGAAATAGAAATAATCAGTCAAAAGAGCCATCGATTATCCTAGAATGAGATTCCAGGGCTGTGTGCTTTAGGGTCTAAGTGAACAGAGCCCAGTAATGCTTAAGTTTTATTCTTAAGAATGTGTAAAAATATACCAGGTAGGAAAGGTAGGGAAGTCATTACATGCAAAGGGAACAGATTATACAAAGCACAAAGCAAACTTTTGGAACTATCTATAAGTGGGATAGTGCTTTTTTTTTTTTTTTTTTTTTTTTTTTAACCTGTTACACATTGTGTCTTCATTTACACTATTATATCTTAACATAAGTCTTTCGGAAGAAAAAGGAAAAGTTAATATCTGTTCCAAAGTTACATAGATAGCATTAAACATGACAGGCATAAACACACAACTTAAGACAGATTTATTTCCACATAAATTTTAGCATAAGGTTTGTCTATATCTACAAAAACCCTTGTGGGTTTTTATAGGAATTGCATCAAACCTCGAAACCAATTTGGGAAAAATTGATCTCTTTATTGATTCTTCTAATCCATGAACATAGTATGGCACTCCATTTATTTAGGTCTTCTTTTATTTCTTTCCTGAGCATTTAGGAATTTTAAACGTAGGGATCTGTACACATTTAAAGCATAACTAGTTCATTTTCTTTGGAACAGTTATAAATGGTGCTATATGAGGGTTATTTTTACCTGCTTCACCCATTTCTCTACCCCACCCCCAGGGGTAGTGTTTCTGAATTACAGCGTGCACATCTCTACAGAGGATAGCTTTGTTTGAAGCAGATCAAATGCTGCTGTAAATATCAGACTATCCTCTTTTATTTTTCTTGCACCATGTTCAAAATACTGGATCATTATTTCACCCAGTCTCTTTACACTTGATACTTTACTCAGATACATGAAGCACGTACATTTGCTCTTCCTCTGCCATTAACTAGCTGTTCAACTTTGTTTATTCTGCCAGTGCCTTGGTGCCCTCATCCATCAGTTGAGGTAATAATGCTCCTTTTTCTGGCTCCCTCGCAGGAATGGGGTGAGGATATTGTGCGATAAAGGACAAGAACATGCTGTAAAAAAAAAAAAAAATTAAAAGAACTTTTAAAGGGCAACATGGACAGATTTCAGATTTCATTCCTGTCAAGAAATATTTTTTTGAATTTGTAGATTGGCTAAGTGTCCCTTCTGTGTGTTCTCATAATACCCTCATTTCCATCCATTTTATCACTTAAAATATTTTATTGAATTTATATGTCCTTGTGTGGATTTCCACTAAAAGACAATGAACCCCGAAACCCAGGAGGCCTAGAGCATTTATCTCCACAGCATTTGCCCTTAGGTCGTGGCCCTGTCTGATTTGCAACATCCACTCAGGTTCTTGGGGCTTCTCCTTGGCCTGAACAAGCTTCTGTTACAGATGAGGAGACCTGGTCAGCCTCCTTGGTCAGGCTCCATGATGAGATCACCATAAAAATGCTGAGGTGGGGAAACCCCTACTTCTCCTCCCAGAGGGCCCCATCACTTCTGAAACTCCTTAATACTAAGGCTTCATCTCACAAAAAGAAATTGGATGAAATTCAAAGAATCATAAAATGTTAAGGTTTTAAGGGCCTTTAGAGACTGCTAGTAAATTCTGTCCTGAAAGCAGTTATTTCCAGGACTAAGAGGGAGGCTGTGGGAGAAGAAGGAATGGCACTTTGATGAGAGCCTGGCATGAAAGGGGAGGGTAAAGGCTCCCCATCCTTTCCTTTTTCTCCATTTTGCCAAATACCAACCTTGGTCCCTTCTGTCCTTGAAGCTTAAAAACACCTTATCCCCAGACAGAGTGTATCTGGGTCTGTCCAGGGTAGCTAGAGTCAATAAGAGGGCATTCCCCCCAGGGATGGCCCCTAGGATTCCACAAGCCCATGGATTGGAAATCAAATACTTGTTTGGGTGCTGATGACCTGGGTTGACTGCTGTTGGGTCAAGCATGCAGCTGTGTTTTGCAACCATGAAGGGCTGTTTCAGAGTGAGAGAGAGCATTAGTGATGGTGGCTCTAGAGCAGGCAGGCCACTCTCTTTCTTCCTGAGGGCCACTCCATTAGGCACTGGTACATCAGGGCATGGTTGGCTGGGATGCGTGAGCCTTGGATCTGGGGAGTCCAGTCTTGGTCTGGGTAACCCTTCCATGCCTCAGAGTTCCACCCCCAGCTCCAGCAGAGCCATGGTAGACCTTTACTCACTCCCACAATAATGACGCAGGAAAGAGGCAACCCCACGGGTCACAGCAGAATACTACAAGGCCCCAAGTGCTTGGCAGAATGCCCAGCATGAGTTTCTTTTAACCAGAGAGAGAAGACAGATCTTTGTGGGAACGAGATTCAGAGACTCGGGAATACATTGGATCTGAGCCAAATGTTGAATCCTGAAAGGAAAAGAGAAACTCCAGGCATTGGACCGATGTCCCTGGTTGGAACAATTGAGTTACATATATATATGCATGTCTATACATACTCACATGTGTTTATGTATATGTGCATATATTTATTTCATATTTCATAATTTGTGAAGTTCAGACATATAACAGTCACACTCCAGGAGGTGGATTTAAACAAGGTCTTCAGAAATCTGAAGATTTTGCCCAATGAGCTTTTAACTCTGCCCTTGAAAATTTAAACCGGAAGAGACTTTAGAAATTGACACTGGCCCTTTTCCTCTTGTTTTATAGATAAGGAAAATGAGGCCTTGGGAAATGATGCAACTTGCTCAGCGTCACTTAGGGAGAACTACTGGGAGTTTTTCCTAAATTCAGGGCAGAGAAAGCCAGACCCTCTTTCATGTCAAGGTGTGGGCCTCTCTGGATCACATGACCTGGTGCTCCCATAAGCCCAGCCCTGTACTACGGGTCAGGGCTTTTTCATACGATGTCTTCATTTAAACCTCACTTGCGTTTTTGTGGGGACATACCCATTATTTTCTGCTTATTTCCTAAGAGGAAGCTGAGTTCTGGAAAGGTTAAGTGACTCGTCCAAGGTCACATGTCTAAGAAGCGGAGGAGACTGACTCAGGTCAGAGACCATCTGCCTCTCCGTCGTTGCAGCTTCTCGAGGGGAAAGGCGGTGAGGGAGCCGTGAGCACTCCTACCCAGGATGCTGGCCAGCCTCTCCCCACAGGCCCTGCCGTCCTGCCATGCCTTACTAGCAGCGTCCTGCAGGCATCACCCGTGCCCCCTGTGCTCCTGTTCCTCGTGGGGTCCCCCTTCTCCCTGCCCACCTGTTCCAGCTGGCAGCTTCTGGGGGGTAACCACTTCCCAACACGTTTTTTGCCCTGCTCCTTGTCTTATTCTGGATGCTGTTCTGGGGCTAGAAGTTCAAGATCAGAGCACCAGCACAGCTGGGTTCTGGGAGGACCCTCTTCTGGGTTGCAGACAGCTAACCTCTTGCTGTGTCCTCATGAGGCGAAAGGGGTGAGGGACATCTTTTGTATGGTTACCGAGCCATTCCGGAGAGCTCTGCTCACGTGACCCAGTCCCCTCCCAAAGACCCGAGCTCCGAATACCATCACTATAAGGGTTCGGCTTTCAGTGTATGCATTTGGAGGGACACAACCATTCAGATCCTAACGGCCTTCTTTCTCAGAAGAGCAATTGTCTGTGTCTTCAAGGTTCTTCTAGTGGTTTGTTTGTATATAAGACAGGCTAGGCTAGGATGGTCTGTTCCTTTTGCCTAAGCAGGGACGGCGTGAAAGGCTTTGTGCTCTCCCTAAGTCCCGGCACGTGCAGGGGATTCAATTTGCACCTGATGAGCATGTCACAGAAACATTAGCCCAGGGATATTAGTTCCTTGGAGTCTATGAGACGCAGTACACAGTATCTTGCACAGAGTGAATGTTTCCAGAATGTTCTGTTACCCAAGGCCTTGACCCATGTCTTTTTTCTTGCTGCATCATCCTCAGCAAGTTAGATACGTCTTTCCAGAACATTTTTCTCCTGGACCTCAGTCACTCTGTTCCCCCTCCGACCGGGAATCTCAGCGGGGAAAAATATTTTGACAGAAAATGCTTCAAATATATAAAATAGAATGAAGGAGAAATCAAGACAGATAGGATACCTGGTATCTGGATGGGGTCCTATAAAGGCCCCTTCACACCTAAAACCCTGAAACTAACCCTCAGGTGCATGGCAAAGGGTCTGGACGGATAGAAAACCGTGGCGTGGGGCTGTTTTTGGTTGGGTTTTGTGACCATGTTCACACACGAAGCTATGAATCTGACAACACGCAGCACTCGGTAGTTAGAGGGAAAGCGGGGGGCCTCAGGCGGAGAGATCTCCCTTCCAGCCCCACTTAACTGCCCTTTGATGTCGGAGTGGAGATCGGCTTTCAGGGGAGAGAGCGCACAGGCGACGAGATGTAAACAAAACACCATCCTGCGGCCTTTGTCAGGCCGTCTGAAAACAAAGTGGGAGCACAGTTGGCTCCTGTGCTGACCCGATTTTTAAATAATGAGTCTGAGACATGATCGAGCGGTTCCCACCCATCCGGAGGGTCCGAGGCAGCTGGACACTGAGCCCTCCGCAGGCAGATCGCGAGTGACCACCAGCACCAGCGACTTCTGAAGGGTCCCCCGCAGTTCCCTTGAATAGCCCTTTGGTAGAAACACCATTCACCCCGCACACAGACGGGGACAGCTCCGGAGAAAACGTCCCCCCTCTGCGCTGGCCTGACCGCTGCGCCCTTCCTGTGTGTGCGCCCATTCCCAACGAGTTCGAGGGGCTGATGGCTGTGGGTCGGGGTTCAGGAGCAAGAGGGGCTGGTTTGCGACCTCTCTCAGAAGCTGCCGAGCACGAGGCAGGAAATGGGCTGGGACACTTTGGAAGTCCCTCGCCCCGGCCGCACTGCGGAGGCCCCGAGGCTGGCACAGCTCCCCGGGAACCTGCGCTGCCCAGGCTCCACGCCCAGGTGCCTTCCTGGAGCCCGTGCCCAGGGCTCCCGGGGCCTGGCAGCCGCTGAAAGGGGCAGCTCTGTGCGGAGCACAAGCGGCTTTATTGCGCGTGGGTTCAGACGGGGCCAAGGGCACAGAGGCGGAGCCGGGGCCTGTCTCATTCACTTGGGGACCAGACTCGACTCCTCCCTCCTGGCCTCACCCCCTGTTCTTTCATGAATTCCTTCGGAGCAAGAAACGGCGTTTGTGTATTTTGAGAAGTCAAGCGCCGGTGTTAAATGTTCCTACCTCTGAGAGAAAGCACATTGCCTTCCCCACGGCCGGGCAGGGGAAGAAACCCAGCTCCGCCGTGTGCTCGCGACTCCAGCCGGGCCTGGTGGGTGCCAGGTTCTCGTCTCGGCGAAGCCCCTGAGAACCAGCCGCGGGCTCAGCTGCAGTTAATTTTCATTTTCTGTTTGTATATAAATGCTTTTAGTACTTAAACTAAATTCAGATCAATTAAACTAATGTTGTTTGACATAATATTCCTTGTTCCAAAATCAATATCCCTTCATTTGACAGACTTATTCTTGAATCCAGGATGTTTATTGTTCTTAGAGCTTACCTATAGACCTGGTTTTTGTCTTTAATGATATAAACCAGCTCTTCCTCGCATACTGTACGCCAGCATGTAATGGGGCTCAAATTTCTCTGGTAAATATCTTTAATTGTACCATCATGCCTTTTAATCTCAGCAGCACAAAACCGCTCCTTCTCTGTCTCCATTTGTGTCCTTAGTTTTAAATACATTCCTTTAACGGTGTCTGTTTGGAAGGAGCTGGGGTGAACGAAGGAGCCAGACCGGGATTTCAGGACCAGCGATCCCTCTTTCCGAAGAGCTGGGCCAACGGAGGAGAAGCCCCCAGCCATGCAGGCGTTCCCGGCCGGCTGCTTGGCTGTGGCCACTTAGCTCGGGGGGCCCCAGCCTCCCCTTCTGCTCCCACCCCACCATCATAAAGCAACATGCAGCTACTAAAACGCGCCACATTTTCTCATGTGGTCTTTCCCCCATGCCCTGCGGCTCTTCTTCACCCTGCCTTTAGCTCTTATAAATCTTGTTATGTTTTCCCTGGCCTCTATCCAGAGACAGGCCTCGCTTGGCTCTGGGGAGAGGAGGCTGGGGGTCATTTATCACTTGAACAGTGGGAATGGGGGACTGAACAGTAGTTTTTTTGCCATAGCCATGGCAAAGGTCTGTGCACAGTCACCTAATTGGAAGAATCTGGCCCATGTTCCTGTAATTGCTCCACCTTGATAACTTTGCCCAGGTCAGACCGGCCCACTTCATGACAAAGAAAAGGACCAGCCGAGAGTAAGGACCCCTTGGTGATAAAACTGGAATGGTTTGCCATGTTTTTCTTCTTTGCCAGGCAAATATTTTCTTTAAATTAATAGTCATTGAAGTGATGTAAGCTGGCATCTGTGAGAGCTCTAATCAGCCTCTGAAATGCACCCGCCTTTGCTCTGAGACCGGCCTTCAGACAGGATGAAGCCTCATGAAACCCGAGCTGGGCTCGCTGTCTCAGCTGTCCTACTGAAGAGGCTCCTGCAGAAAACGTCCCCAGCCCCAGCCCCACAGGCATGTGCGCACACGTACCTGTGCACGCACACACACGTGCATGCATGCTTATTTTTTCCTATGTTATTTTTCAAAGGAGCGAAGTTTGAGACCAGAGAGACTTGGTTGAACTGAGGCGTCCTTAACTTTACGTGCTGCTGCGGTGGGGGGCAAAGGGAAATTGGGGGAGGAAATGGCTCGTGCTACTGTGTTTTGTTTTCTACGAATGGTAAACACAGCTTAACTTGTATTCTGGACCAAAAGTGTGACCTCAGCCTCCCAGAGATCACTCACCCTCTCTATTCTCTCCTGTTTCTCTCCGCTCACAGACGCGGTCTCTCTCCTCTTTTCCTTCTTTTCCTGCCCACCCCGCCCCTCTCCTCCGGGTGCCCCGCATCCCATCTGGAATTTTATCCTGGATGGCCTGAACACAGGGATAGCAAGTCTGCAACCGTGAGTGCATAATGCAGCACCGGCTAATGCAGCATGCAGGGAAACGCTTCCCCGGGGTCCCTCCTTCGGTGAGCCATGTGTTTTCCTGTGGGACACCTTTGGTCTTGGCCTTGGCCACGCCTGGCTGCACTTCATTTCTACTCCTCCAGACTCACGTGGCCTCTAGCTGATCACTCTGTCCCTCTGCTGAGTCCTATTCCCAGGAGCACCCAGTGAGGCTAGGAGAGGGAGCAGTGCGTGTTGCTCCCTGGAGAGACGTCCCTGAAGATCCCTCAGCCTCTCACTCAGCTCCAGCCTGACAGGGCTCTCAGCAGAGGCCCGGGATAGAGAGGCTCTGGGTCTAGTCGAGGAAGGCAGTGAGGGCCCAGGGCTCTCAATGTAATGTCCTAGAAAAGGTCAGGACATTACAGGCCTGCAGAGTTTTCCCAAGGGATGTCCCTTACCTGCCACCCAGGAAGGAGATTGATGGCAGTCCCCTGTGGCACCTCACAGAGGGTCAGAGAAAGCATCTGTGCAATTCTTAATGCGGCACATTAGCAATTTTTCAGGTAGTTTCTTTAATGCTGCTTAACCTCTCCCAATTCCATGTGAAGTGGGAAAGGTTGGCATCATCAGCCCCATTTCCCAGTTGAGAAAAATGAGGCCCAAATTAGTGACTTGCACAAGGTCACTTAACTACATATAGCGGTGCTATGATTAGAATCCAGGCTTCCAATGCCTGCTCTACAGCTCATGCACTGGGGGTGCTCTACCCCTCCTCAAAGGAACAATCCCTTGCCTGGTTTCTGCCATCCTACCTGGGGCCTGAATACTTGAAACAGGCTTACATCTCAGAAGGCTTAACCTATCCAGAGCCAGATCTTTCCAGAGTGCTGACAACAGACTCAGGCAGCCGTGTGAGGAGGAACCGCTCCAGTGCACAGCTGCCCCGGCCGGTCCCAAGGCAGCGGGTAGGGGCCTCCCCTGTGCTTCTTGCTTCCTAATCACGATCATACTTGATTTATTTTTGGTTTTAGAACCAATAAGGTCTGCGTGGCCCCTGAGAATCCCTAGTTTGGGTTTGGGGACCTGTAACTCCAATAACTTATTTACCTAACTTATGTTGGGTACCGTTGATGTTAAATGAGATAGTACCTAAAAGGTGGCTTAGTTCAGGGTATGACACGTGAGAGACCCTTGATAAATGAAAGACTGAGTCCTCTCCAGAAGGAAGTTTGACTCTTGATTCCAAAAGAGAAGTGACAGACTAGAAAATTGAGGGTGGAGATGTCCACACCTGGTTTAGGTAATAATTTTACTGCAGGGTCATTTTCTTCTCTTTCTCTCACACAAACAGACACCAAACACAGAGAGCAGCTGAAGATGACAGGGACGGGATGATAACCCCTATACGCCAACATCAACCCCACCCCATGAATTTCCGGTGAGATTGACATTAAGATCGCTTACTCATGAGATTAATTATATGCAATCCCAGGACCAGGCTGTGGCCACCTACTCAATAATTGAGCATCTACCTTCACTTCATGTAGGTCTAGAAATTTCTAAACAAATGTAGTATATTAACTTTAATAAGAATGAAGCTCTTACTTAGTAAAGGGACCAGAAGAGGTAGGTGAGGGGTGGAGAGGCAGGAGGGGAAAGGCAATGAAACAGAGACAAACATACATGTGAGAAAGAGTGCCAGTGGAATATTCTCTTAGCAGTTTCCGTGACCTGCTTGCTCTCTCCCCTGGCAGTTCGGGATTGCAAAATCCAAGGCCAAGTGGGCCTTTCCTGTGCGTGCGTAGGCCATCCCCGATCCCATTCAACCTTTGCCTTTCAGTAGCTTCTCAAAGCAGACCCTGCTTGGAGCACTGCTCTTTAATTATAAAGGCCCAACGTGGTAAGAGAAATGCGTGTCATTACATATGGTTCCGATTCATTGAGACTTAAACCCTCAGCCCCGCTATTAGCTGAGAGAAAGGCAATTTTCAAGAGCTCATCTTGTTAGCAAGAGCCCTATTAAGAAACAAGTTTTGATTCTTCTGGGAAAAGTGAGGGCGCACGAACCCTGAGCAGTGAGGTAGGATGGAGCTCCACTGCTCCACCCTGCAAAGTGAGGGTGCATTGTGAGAAGCATGCCTTCCTCCGTCCTGGCTGAGGATCAATCTTTGTCAAACTGGAGTTAGTTGGGTCTCCAGGGAGTGAGGGGAAGCAGTAATTTAGGAGAAAAAGAGCTGTTACCTAGGGCTGCTGTTTACCTTACAGTAAATATAGGGGAACAGTGGTTAATAAAATAGTTTTATATTTTTCCTTTAAGAGAATAGCTATAATGTATGAAATATATCAGCATTCAAGCTTTAAAGCAAAACAATAGTCCTTCTGATTTAATTTTTTTTTAAAAAAAAAAGAAGAAATCCTGCTTTCTCTTTAATTGTTTGCAAACTTCAGCCATTCAGTTATTAATCGGGCCTAATTTTTTCAAGAGGAGTATTCATCTTTACTGTGAACTCCCCCCCACCCCCCCACCCCGACTCATTATGTTAAATGTTGCATTTAACCCACACTTTAGGGGGGAAAACTAATATTTCTGTTGGTTTAAACTGTCAGATTGACTCACATAGTGGAAAATGGGCTAACTGGAATTGGGGGGAAATATTTCAGTACAAACAAACATCCCTGGGAAGGGATTAGCTCCCACCTATTCCCAGCAGCAAACCTGGATTGCACTGTGCCTCCTGGCACCTCCGAGTGGAGGTCCCTGGGGTCAGGGCATGTGGGAAAGAGGAGGTCGGCTTGCTGACGCTGGCATTTCTGTCTTCTAACCTATTGTTACCTCTTATTGGAGAAACCCTGGGCAAAAATGTCAAAGAACAGACTGGGTTCATGCCCCCAGCTTTTCTTTTGTTTCATCATGCAGAATCAAATCTGCTGCTTTCTGTAATTTTTTAAAAGTTTACTGTGTTACTGTGTATTCTTTCTCCTAAGTGGCAATGCAAATCTATAAGGGGGGACCCCCAAAAAAATTAGAACCCAGAATTTATTTATAAAACATTGTATATTTATTTTTACATATTTAAACTTCAGTCACCTTCAGAGTCCTCTCCATTTGATGCAATACACCTATCAAGAAGTTTTTTCTACTGCTCAAAACTTTTTTGAGATCACTGATTTTTATGTTTTTTAGTGCTTCTGCTGTTTTTTGTTTCACTTCACCTCTTCCACTTTGGGAAAACGTTTCCTGTTGAGGACTTTTTCTTTTGGGGAAAGAAACAAAAAATAGTCACTTGGGGTGAGATCAGGTAAATAGGGAGGGTGGAGCATGGGGGTCATGCTGTTTTTGGTAAAAACTGCTGAACACTCAGCGTGGTGTGGGCCAGTGCACTTGTAAATCACCCAACATGAAATGGGCAAACGTGTTGAAAGAATCTTCAAAAAAAAAAAAAAATTAACTGAAGCCAAATGCAACCTCTCACAACAACACCAGCTGGTACGCTGATGCAGACGGGTTCCTACAATACTCACCTACCGGGGGGAGCCTGTACTGCAAGGGACCTGCCCTCCAGAAGAAAATTCTACCTTTTTTTTTTTTTTTTTGGTTCCCCATTACAATTCTTCACATGGAATTGGCCTTCATGCCTTCTTCTGAGAATGTTGTTAGATCTTAGAACTTATCAGTACCTGGCATATAGTCAGAGCTCAATAATAATCACTGAATATTGTTAAAAGGATTTTCAGAAGACGGACAAAAAGTGGTGAGAAGCACAGTTATGCAGTAGTTTGTAGTATATATTTAAGAGTTAGACAGTTGGGTTCAAATCCCGGTTTTGCCAGACTAGTCCTTATGTTAGCCATTTGTAAAGTAGGCATACGGATGACTACTTTGCATTATGTGAGAACAAATGAATTTATGTGTGTCAATGCAGGCACATGGCAGGCACCCAATAGACAGTTGCTGTTTATTCATTTAGGCCAGCAATTTTCAACCTTTTTCATCTAATGACACATATAAAATAATTACTAAAATTCTGCAGCACACCAAAAAAATATATTTTTTGCCCATCTGGCAAAAAAGAGATATAATTTTGATTCATCCACACAGGACGGCCATCATTGTGTCAGCTATTGTCATTTCTTAAAATTTGACTATCTAAGGGAAAAGAGGCCAGTGGCCCTGACTAAACAGTCAGGCACTGCATGTTTTAAACATCCTTGTAACACACCAGCGTGCTGTGGCACACTGGCTGAAAATCGCTGTACAGAGCCCTGAGACCGCTTGGGTAAAAATCCTGTTTACTAACTTAGATGGCTCATTTAACATTCCTAAGCCTTAATTTTTCATGGTAAAATGGAGATATGATACTTACTCAAAGGGTTGTTGGCAGGATTAAGTAAGTTTTCTTTTTTAAGTGTATGTGATGATGGATACGGTCATCAACCTCAAGCCTGCTTCTTCATCTTGAAAACATCTTTAATCAAATCCAAAACTTTGGGCTTATAAAATAGCTTCAGTAACTATATCTTCAGGAAAGGTGAAGAGAAGATCAATATTTGCTTCAGTCAGTTACAATTTGAGGGGATTAAAAACTCAATAACCAGGTAGTGCCATGAACATCAGAAATGCCTCCTATTGGTAGAGCGGACGGACCCCAAATGACCTTGCCCCTCCATTGACCTTGGCTGAAAATGAGCATCTCTTTATTGCTGCAACTGTACAGTATTGTTAATGCCAGAGTAACCGGCAACTGATAGCACTAAGAAATGATTTTTTTTACACTCCATCAGTCTTCCAAAATTTGAGTATGAAATGTTGAAAATGAAGTAGCAATAATATTTACTTTTTGATAAAACGTCAGATTTATTTTTGTACCTCAAAGGTGCAGTCTATAATAGCAATACTCAGTTTCTGCCTTGGCTTTTAGCCAAATATTGACTCTAATAATCAACCTTTCAGCGAGGTCAAAATTTGTGCGCCTTGATGACTATGTACAGTACATAGTCAACTACCTGAAAATAACAAGCATTCTGTGGATGAATATTTTATTATTACTGGTTGTGAGGATTCAGGGCTTTTCTCTGTTGCCCTGGAGACTGTCCTGATGTATTGTGCATCTCAGGCAAATTTACTCCTCTTTCTGGCATGACTTGCCCAAATGTAAGACAAGAGAGTGGTTTAGCCTCCACAGCCTCGAATGCTGGACTCTCTTCATTCTCCCCAAGCAAACTCAGGGTTTCCTCCTCTCACCACTGTGGTTACATTACAGATATAGGAAGCAGCCATCCCAGCTGCGCATCTGGACCAGTGGCTCTTTATTCTTCACTCAGACTCTAAGAGCTAATTTCTTAGGTAAGTAAAAAAGCTGAAGCCATTAGAGAGAGGAATAATGAGCCCCTTTCTGATGATGAAACATTGACATGGATAGCTGTTCCCAGAGAATAGCTCAAATCGAGAAAATAGCATGCCAGTGAAAATATAAATTAAAAATAAAACAAACTCATTTTGATGAAGAATCAAACCGATATGGAAATTTTTACGAGGCAACGAGCAGTGCCAAGAAGTGGTCGAGAGAATCAGTGCCACTTCTATTTCCTATTCTTTTATCAAGGAAAATGATAGGGAAGAACTGGCCATTGATTGATCTCTATGTTCCAAGCCGCTACTAAGTATCTGACATACATTTTCTATCGACTGCTCATTACAACACCACCAGATGTGTATTAAAATGTGCCTTTTATTGATGAGGGAGCCAGGCTTTGGAGAAATTTAACATGCACGCCAAGGTCACGTAGCAGCAGAGTGTGGCGGCTGATCGTGCCAGCCCCAGAGCCAGACTCCCTGAGCACGCATGCTGGATTCACCTTTTACCCATCCTGTGGTCTTGGGCAGTGTTCTCATCTGCACAGTGCAGATGATGATAGTGCACATGCCTGGGAGTGTAAGTTACTTTTTCCTTGGGTAGCTTTTTGGAAAAAAATCTCTGCACATAAGGCCAGTGAACCAAAATACAGGGAGGGGCAGACGTAGGTTTACCATTGTGACTATGTGAAACACAGTTTATTCTTGTATTAATATTTGCTTATTAATTATTGTATTCAAAAGTGGATACAACTGTAAACCTACTTCTGCGCCACCCTGTGTTCTGGATAGGTATGTATTAGAGCGGCTTGTCTGGGATGCTTACATCATGTGAACTCAGGGGTGGGGACCATGGGCCAGGGGACATGCATTCCATTCCTAGCTGCATGGGCCAGGGGACTTACTTTCCACTCCTAGCTCATAAAAGCTTTTGATAGGGCAGGGAGCCCTTGAATCTTTAATGCAGTTGACAGCTCTCATGGCGGGGGATGTGGGGAACCAGTAGAGATTAGCCAAAGAATGTCTGTGCATATATGCAAAGCCCATGGACACAGACTACAATGTGGTGAAGAGGGGTGGGGCTGGTGGAGGGGAACAAGGGGGCATGGGGGACATCTGTAATAGTGTGAGCAATAAAAAATTAAGAAGAAATTCTGTGACAGCATCATTCCTGCCTCCCACAAAGTCTGCCTTGCGTCTCTCCTGGTGTCGCTGGGTCCTGGGTGGAGGGGATTTCCCATGCCCCAAGTTCAGTCCTTTTCCGCACAGAGCATGTTCTTCTTGGTGGTTCTCTGCTTGCATCAGGAAGGCAGGACACAGTGGGCAGCTTGCAGGCTGCTTTCTGTTTGTGCAGAGCTCTTGCTGGGTGGACCAGAGTTAGCACAAAAGGGTCTGCCAAGAGCAATCTGTCAGGAGCAGAGAAGAAAGGGGTCTGATGGGAAGAAAGACATGGTGGCTTTTGTGTGTGCCTCCTACATCAGTACTTCTTCTGAGTCAGGGAGCATTGCAGCCAGAAAAACGAGCAGTGTTGAATTTACTACAAGTTTACCTGAGATTGAGGGCGAGCTGGATACAGCCAGGACCTTTTGTTCCAATATTGACTTAGTCTTGTTGTCACAAATCAGCTATTGATTTTGGGGGTCCCCATTAGTCGCAGGGAAGAGAGCTAATCCTTCTTTCATGTTTGTTTATATACCATATTTGGCCGGAGCCCAGGGTGCACTTTTCACCTTGGTCTGCAAGTAGGAAGGCAAACACATGACCTCAGTACTAGAAGCCACCCTGGCTGGTCACTCTCCACTGTTTGTTTAATTTTGTTCTAACTTCTGCCTGCCTCCTAGTCCCAGGTATTCGGACATGTGACAAAAAGAAAGAGACCCTGAGATCAAAGCACTGGTCGGGGTTTTACTAGGGGGCACCGCTGAAAGAATTTGCAGGCCTGGGTGAATGGCTAGTGCTGTGACCTCTAGAACATACTTTGCTCTCCAAATTGGGGCTAGCAGATTTATCACTCGCTAGGCCCAGACCTTCCAGGTCAGTCGAGGGTTATTTTTGTGTCGCGGGTGCAAAGCCGTGGTAGTTCTATTACGGAAGCCTGAAGAGCAAATATTTAGAACATGCTTTTCAGGAGAAAAGAGGCTTCTGAAAGTGTGTTTTTGATTTTAGAATTCCCTATAAAATTTTTAACTTCGTTGTTGTCTGCTTGGGATGATTGTCCCTGGACAGATTTCTCCCTTGGCCACCAGCATAGTGGTAGTTCAAGGTGATTGGTGCTGACTTCTGCTCTGTGGCATTTCAGTTTTTAGTCTGTGAGTGGCTAAATCTGTTGACAAAGGAATTCAGGACAGTCTGATTGTTTTTAAGTTGTGTGGAGTATGTTTCAGTAAAGAGGGAGTAGCAACATAGGCAATATAAAATAACTTTGTTCTGTTCTGATTTTATTGAAAGGGCGGTGGTTTTAATATGGTTTGAGACATTCTTATTCAAATCTGCAGAGCAAGAAATTGACAGAGTTTGGTAGATTGATATTCAAATCCTGATTTGCTATCTCTTTGATCTCAGGTGAGTTATTTTTACCTCTTTAAGCCCTAATTTCATAATCTGTAAGTGGGAACAATGTTGGTATTGACCTCAGAGGGTTATTTTGGGAAGGATAAAAAGAGTTGTATATATGAGACTTAGCATTACGCCTTCCACATCAATAAAGGGCAGCTGATGTTATTGTTGTTCAGTCTCCAAGACCTCCATTCAACTCCTTATCGTTGACCGTGACTTGTACCTTACTAAGGAGATTGAAGGCTTAATTTTTTTTTTTTTTTTACCTCAAAACATTTTTGTATATCAACCACTTAATTCGAAAAAGTGTCCAAAATATAGTGGGTGCTTCCTTCGTGCCTGCTTCTGTTTTGTCTAAGTGCTTCCTTCACGCATCTGGCTCATCTGCTCCCCACAACCAGCATGTAAGTTACCCGAGAACGGAGGCTCAGGAACTTTAGTGTCACGCTCAATGTCGTGTTGCTCTGCGTATGGACGAAAATCACCCGGCTCCCGATGCTAGCTTCCTAACCCCTGTGCGACCCTGCCTGTCTTCAGTGCCTTAGGATTTTCGTTCTATGTGATCCTCCTGCAAGTTTATTTCTTCTCCCTTTCTGCTAGTACTTTGACATCTTTCTCAAAGAATGCCTCAGTTCTTCCCAGATTAAATGCAGAAATAAATGGGTTAATGAATAGACTAAACATCTTTATCACTCATTTACTTTAAAACCTGATCTGGTTGTTGCCCCACTGCCCCCAAAACATTCCTCCCAAAAGTCACATTTGAATAGAAAAATGACTTTCCATGAACAAGAACATACGGCGTCATTTAGGAGGCTGTCGCAATAGCACAAGGAGATTGGTGACTAGGATTAGAGTCGTAGTAATGAAGGTGGGGAAGCTACATTATTTTACGATATTTGGGAAAGAAAGTCCTAAGGGTACATTGGTTGATGAGGGAAAGAGGAACATTAGATGACTCATCCTAGGTTTGGGGTTTGAGTAATTGATGGATGGTGTTGCTGTGTAAGAAGAATGTGCTTGGAGCAGGCGGGGTGAAAGGTATGGAGATCAAGCAGGTTATTTTTGTTTGTTTTTCTGGGTGAGTATTGTAGGGTGGGGATACCTAAGGATTATGAGAGTCTGGAGCTCCGAGAAAAGTCATTCACGTGAAAATAACATGTGAAGCCACAGAAGCGGTCACTTAGGGAGCAAATGTAGCCAGAGGAGAAGCAGCTCTGGAAGGAGGGCTGACATTCAAGAGCTGAGCAAAGGAGGTGGCAACAAAAAATAATAAAAAAACATGCACAGTGATGTAGGGATAAAATGAGGACTGTGGAGTTATGGGAAATTATGTATGTTCTCCTAGAGATTTTAGGAACCTGTTTTGCTGGTGGAAGTTCCTACACCTTTACGCAACCTGCCCCCACCACTGACAGGGCCTCGCTCAACTTCTCTGCCTGCCAAACGTTGACTCTTTCTCAAGACCTAGTTCAGTTCCTCTGGAAGCCTCTTCTGAGTCCTCACTTCTCATTTCCTAGATGGGTATTTCCAAAGTGCTTGGTCCTCTCCTCTATCTTAGCCCCAATAACTGAGCCCTTAGGATCAGATCATCTTATGAACTCTCTGGTTCCCGTGAGGTGAGCTCCTTGAAGGCAGTCACTGAGTCCTATTTCTGAATCTCCGGCAACTCGCACAGTGACTCTGAAAAAGTGAGTGTTTGCCATATTCATCGCCGTGTTGTTTAATTTCTACTACAGAGCTCCACCAGCAGGTTCAACATCGAGTTCCATCTAGAGTTCAAATTCTGAATATGTCAAATCCAGCTAATTCACTTCCCTTAAGCCTCCTTCTATTGCTATTTAGGGTGCAATATTCTCAAATCCTTCCAACAGGAAAACAAGAAATCAATTTTGGCACTTCTGTGTATTTATGTATACATGTGTGTGCGTGTGTGTGTGTGTGTGTGTGTGTGTATCCAGTCAGCTACTTTTCCTGAGCATTCTCCTTCCATATCTCTTGAATCTGTGTCTTATTTCTTTTCTCTAGTTAGCAGCCTGCCCAAGGTCACTGAACTACTCAGATACAGAGCCAGGAGCGGAATCCATTCTGTCTGACTCACTCAGTAATATCACTCCTCTGGCTTATGCCTGAGTAACTGGGATCCTTTGATAATATGGGAGGCCATTCCAAAGAATGTAACTTGTAATTTTCTGGAAAACTTTGGGAAGGAAAATACTCCATGGACCTTTGTTTTGTCTTATGTCTGAGACTTAAACTGGCTATTTTATGAGGCATTGACAGAGAAATAGATGGATGGACTGATTTATTTCCCACAATAGGATGAAATCTGATGACTGTCTGTGGATATAAGAGCTAATAAATATAGCAAAGCATTTGTACCTAGAATTTTTCTGGTAAAAATCACCGACTGCCTTCACTGTGACTTTGTCCTTTCACTCCCAAAGTTCTAGTCTCCTCGGTTTTGATATCCTCTCCTAAGATTAATGTGCTCCCTGGGAGCCCATATGAGCCAGAGTAAACTTTATAATTCCTAATTGTCATGCATTTTTGGCCTTAACCCTGGGTGATATCCAGAGAATGGTTGGTGACAGAATGAATAAATAATTGAATATTCATACTGCTTAGTAAGTGAACATGTAATTATGTATGTACAGCAGTACCAACAAGCAGACTGATAACTTTTGTGCTTTCTTACTATTTGGCTATTGACTAAAGATGGAGAAGAAGTTACCTTATCACATTGTGACATTGTCTTCCCATGAATAATTGCTCTATGTTCAAAGTCATGAATTCTCACATCCTTCTTTCTGACTTCTGCTCTACCCACATTTGGCAGTACCGTTCTTAAACTCATTGGGTCCACCAGTTTATTCTTTAAAAATTAAAACAACAACAACTAAAACAGTTCGGGCTTCTACATTCTGCCTGATTAAATGTGAACTCTTTCTATGAGTACTATAAAAACCAAACAACTTACATTAACTGACTGTTTTCCGACAATGCAGACCAGGAAGAACAGTGCTGTGACTTCCCAGTGGTTGTCCAGTGTGGTCCCAGGACCTGCAGCAGAGTGTGGAGGCCTCGCTGAGATAAAGAGGGCAAATGAAAGCTCTTGGAGAGCCCGAGGCCACTGGGATTTGTAGAGCCGAGTACTAGAAATGAGAACAACAGACAAACTGCGATGGACTGAACTATACCTCCTCACCCCCCGCAAGTCATGGGTTGAAGCCCTAACTCCCAACATGCAGGATTAAGAGATGAGGTCTTGGGGAGTTAATTAGGTTTAGGAAATCTATGGAAAAATCTATAGCTAACATCTTGTCTAATTGTGAAACATTGAATACTTTTCTCCCCAAATCAGATACAAGGCAGGGGTGTTGGCCCCTCTGACCACATCCACTAAAAATTGTACTGGAGTTCCTAGATAGTGTAATCAAGGCAAGAGAGAAGAAACAAAAGGTACATGTAATAGAAAAAATACAACTTTCTTTTATAGAAAATATGATCAGATGTTTATAAGATTTTAAAAAATCAACCCAAAAAAACCCTACTCCAAAAAGTCAACAAGAACTCAGGATACAAAATAAACATATAAAAACTAGTTTTATTTTTATGTACTAGTAAATAAGAATTGAAAAGTGAAAATTAAAAAGAAACCACTTAAAGTAGTATCAAAAACATAAAATACTTAAGAATATGCTTTAAAAAATTATGTGCAAAACCTATACAGTGAAGAATACAAAACATTGCTGAAAAAAAGAAGACCTAAATAAATGACAAGATATATAACATTTACTGAATTAGAAAATTTATTCACATTAAGATAGCAAATTTTCCTCAAGATGACCTATATAACAGTCAATGCAATCCCAACCAAAATTTCATCCATATTTTCTTTATTTGAAAACAGTGAGAAGGTGAGTCTAAAATTCAAATGAATATGAAAAGGATCTAGAATATAAAAAAAAAATTTTTTTAAAGGAGAACAAGTTGAGGTCCTTATATCTGATATCAAGACTTACTATAAAGCTGTAGCAATCAGAACAGAGGAAGACTTGGGTAAGGAAAGACAGAGCAAGGGAACTTGATAATCTCCTCCTCCGAATTCTCCTTTGAGCTTCACCACAGTTTTAAATAATAATTTTATATCTCTTACTCAATGTCTAAGAGACATCATAAGCTCCCTATAACTGAAACCCAGCCCATTATCTTCCCCCCCTAAACCTGATCCTTTTACCCTGTTTTCCAGCCCCTTCACTTAGATTCCTTCCCTCTGCTCGTTGTGCAAACCAGAAACTGACGCGTAATCCTCAGCCGCGCACCCTTTGATCTTCCACGGGACGGATTCCTGACTAGGAACTGCCCGTCTTATCTCCTAAACACACTTCGACTTCATCCACGTTTCTCAGGCCCTCCACCCTATTCTAATATCTGCCGCGTGGACTTCTGTAGAAGTTTCCTAAACTGGTTAACCCACATCTACTCTGAACTACCTCCGTAGTATATTTTCAAATGAAATGTTTATGCTAAACCTTGCTTAACACATTTTGTTTCCACGTAGCTAGGAAGAGAAAGATGAATGGTAGTATGACTTTCAAGACTCCGCCTCGAATCTGGTCTAGTCCCCGCTCGCCTCCCTCACGTTGTCTTGCACCTCTGTGCCTCTTGCTTTCTCAGAACGGTGCTCATGCTTTTATTTTTATTTTTTGTTTGTCTGTTTTTAATTCAGAAGATACAGCACAAACGATACATTTGTCACCTGGGTGAACGAAGGCATGACATATCCTAACATTACTACAGGCAAAGATATAATTATCTTCCTATCCCCTCCTGAAATTTGGCCATAAGTTGACATTACATATGAAGTTGTATCTTTCTAGACAAAAACTATAGTCAGGTTACTGATGCATGCACATGCTCCGAAATGATAGAAGTTTCATAGGTTTCTTCTAAAAGTTGGTGCATCGTTTTTGTGTTCTTGATAGACATTGAACGTTGCTATTGAGATACTTTCTTGTGAAATTGAGAACTGAGAGATTTCCCTTAACAGCATGTTCCAGCATGTGCTCTTCTGCCCATCACATGTAGTTCGAAGGTCCTGGAGCCACAGAGATTTGCAGGCTAACAGGCTAACCATGTGTTACTTCAGAGTCAGTGTTTTGGGAGAGTTCTCAACTTCTCAATCATGGCGCATGTAACAGAAAACACAGAAGACATGCATCACACATTCCCATGGGATGCCCCTGAAGGTACATGAGGTTTCCTGAGTGCTAACTAAAACCCAGTTCTCTGTCTTTAAGAAAGCTACTGTAAAGTTGAATGAAAGTGACATTATTGGGGCAGGATCTTGAATCTGATGTATAGTGTTCTAAAATTATATCGTCCCCAAGTTTGAGACCCTACCTACCATTAACAACACGTTACTTATGGGGCCTCTCACCAGTAAACTGGGAAAAAGCATCGCCTTATGACGCTGAGGCATACAAAGCACTGATTTAGAAAGTTACATTTCAACGGTCCTGAGCCATCACTGTATTCTAGCCTGAATGACTGTAACGACAACTGTGCTAAACACCAGAGGCTAACTTATGGGCACATTTATATGCCGATATTAAAATACACCCTTGAAAGAAATGAAAACATTTCTCTACTGAATGTGCCCATACCCCCAAATAGGCATGCATCTGAGGTCTGTCCAGAAGGTATCCAGTCGTGTAATATGAAAAATAGAGACATTTTTTGAAGAAGATATCGTCGTCGGCAGCCGTCCGTCTCGCGAGACGATGGTGTAGCTTCTTAAGAGTCTATCTGCACCGCCGAGAATGGCTGTGCAGTCCGAGTCGGGAGTGACACGGTATCTGTCTCCTCCCGTGTTGAATCGACATATTGCGATGACGCTAGAGTGTCCTCTCCAGTGAAGCTGAAGCTACAGAGCCTCGAGAGACGATGGTGTAGCTTCCCAAGAGTCTATCTGCACCGCCGAGAATGGCTGTGCAGTCCGACTCGGGAGTGACACGGTATCTGTCTCCTCCCGTGTTGAATCGACATCTTGTGAAGACGCTGGAGTGTCCTCTCCAGTGAAGCTGAAGCTACAGAGCCTGGGCAGGGTGATATGGAGGGTCTGCTGTTGCCCATGCAGCAGACCCGCCCTCTCTTCGCAGCTGAAGGATCCAAGGGAAAGACGGAGTCAATACAGCTTGGCTTCAGGTGCGCCGCAGGAGTTGCCGGTGTTGACTACAACGTCAAACCGCCTTAGGGACTCCGGCTCCGGATTTTCTGTCGGGGTTTACTCCCCTAGCCTTTCCCCTGAAGAGGTATGCCGCAAGGCAGCGGAGGTTTTTTGGAGTCAGAGTTTTCCTTCTCTGATGTGCCCTGACTGGAAGATCGAACCAGCGACACTTAGCTCGCAGGCCGACGCTCAATCCACTGAGCCAAACCAGCCAGGGACATGAAGAAGATATAAGATACAAGAAACATTGCACACAGGACAATGATGTCTCAGTCCCCTTCAAAGTATGCACCAGGGACCTCACACAGGTCTCCCAGTTGCCATCAGCTGCCCTATCATATTTTCCTGAATCTCATCAATGGTCTAAAATCTCTTCCCTTTCAAAGGTAATTTTAGTTTTAGGAAAAAGCCCAAAGTCTCAGGGAGCCAAATCTGGGCTCTAGGGAGGCTGAGTCAGCTGGATGAATTGATGTTTTACAAAAAAATCTCTGCATGACACATGATCCATGTGTGAGTGCATTGTCTTGATGAAGTTGCCAGCCACCAGTTGCTCATAGCTGCGACCTTCCGAATCATCCAGATACTTTCTGTGGAGGAATGTTCAAGCTTAACACAAAATCTGATGCAGGTTCATTGCTTTACTCACTGTCATTTGGAACATAATGGCCACACAGTACACATGCTCACTCGAGAGTGTCTACTGCTCCACATGGACATTTCAGTCCACTCTCCTTGGCGGCCAGGTTACATCAGTGTCGCATAAACCGTTCTCGTTATGTTAACAATGGCTGGACTTTTGCCGGACAGACCTTGTATTCTTAATAATGCTGCTTGTAAATTCCTTACCCACAAATATTGGAGAGTGGAGGGCGTGGAATTCTTGTTAGTAATATATATTTCTTAAACTGCTATAAGGCTGGGGAAAGTAATACCCTCTGGGCTTCTGTGCAGGCAGTTGGGCTGCGGTTAATTCAATCGACGACTCCGTACACGGAGAAGTTATTAGGGGTTTTTAAGTTCCAGTGGGGCTAGCTGGTTCCCTGTCTGCTGCCTTGCTGTGGCATTTCTCGGAGTCATCCCCAGATGGTCAATGTCTGTGAGCAGTCTCTTCTCTGGTAGCCTCTAGCTTTCTCTTGAAACCTGGAGCCCAGAGTCTTCTATAGGGTGTTCGTTCTCATGTTGTACAATAAATCTTTAATGTCAAGAAAGACTTTACTAAAACATGTTAAATCTGACTTGATACTATTTCCACCCACAGGTCCTAGTTCTGATTTCTTGTCCACACTCAGCAAACCTCCCCCATAATTTGCTTCTTCCCAGTCTCTTTCTTTTCCTGGTTTCTTGGCTTTGGGTTTCATTTTTTCCTGCTTGTTTTCCAGTTTCCTCTCAAATAACCCTTCTAAAAGCATTGCCCCCGAGATGAAGGGTGGTGTTCTAAGTGGATTCCATTCACACTTTTTTTTTTTTTTTTAACATCCAGGGGGTTTCTGAGAACGTGGCCTTTAAGCTGAGGCAGATGGTGAGGGGAGGGTACACAGGTGGGGGGAGAGCTTTTGGGATGGTGCAGAATCATGAAAGTTTGTGGCATCCCAAAAATGTTCTCAAATGTTTCTAAACAGAGCCATTCCATGGTAAAAGTCATGCTTTAGCAAAGTACCTTTGGTATTAGTGTTGCAAAGTGTGTGCAAGGAATAAAATTAGCGCAGAAAACCAGTCAGGAGAGTCGTCCTAGTGAAAGGGATGGACTAGAAGCAGAGAAGGGTCCTCAGCACATTTCTTTTTTTTAAATCCATGAAGGTAGGTAAATAATTAGAGGTCCTTTCTTAAAAAATAGGCCTTTAAGAACACACTTGGAGGCTAAGTTCCTGCTAATTCTGGGGGAAACACAAGAATGGCCAAGGCACACGTCCGTAGGCCTAAAATTATCTTGTTTGGCTGATAGAAAAGTTCTCTGCAGCTTTTAAAATTCCAGCTCTCTAGAAAGTTCCACCACAGTATCTTCTACAATCTACATTTTCCATAGAGTAGTGGGCCCTGCCAGGAAAACTGCTATAGGGAGTTACCTCAAGTCAGCCTTCTCCTCTCCTGTCCTCTCCTCTCCACTCCACTCCCCTCCTCTCCCATCCTCTCATAATGATTCAGAGGCAGATTCGTTCCACTCGTCAGGGCCACGTTCAGTCAAGTTGCTCATTAGCCCAAACTGATCTTGAGGTTATCCTGTTCTGAACCTCCCCACCCTGTCTGCACCACATCTCCCCCTTCCCTCTTTCCGCAGCCCCCAGCTCTCCAGGTACCCATATGTCCTTCTCTGGCCTCGTGGGAAAGAGGAGGGCGGCATGGTTAGCTGAAGAAGGACCAGCTCCGCAGAGGGGCAACCGTGGACTAACAGCCTGGCTCTGCCCCCAACTAGTTCTATAATCCAAGGCAATTTTACCTTTCTGACATTCAACTTCTACATCTGTAAAAATATTCAGAGGTTCTTTGGAGCAACACACACACACACACACGCACACGCAAACGCACAATGGCTGGCATGTAGTATGCAAATAGGCAAGATAAAAAATATTCACACCAGGCATAGATTTAGAATTTGTAAAGGATTTAGGAGACAATGATGGTGTCCTTCAGGGTATGTGGGGGGAGAAATCATTGTTGGAGGAGGTCTGTCTCCAGTCGCATCTTGGTGGGAAAGTGGAGGGGATGGGGCCGATGCAAGACACAGAACCAGTGTTTCACAGAATTGTTATTTGGCTTTTTGCCAGACACCGGTGCCTGCTGACTAGTGAGTGACACTTTTATCCTGAGGTGCAGAACTGAGTCTGATGGAAAGATTGAGCAACAGTTGGCCCAGGAACATTTGCAAGCCTAAATAAGCTGGAGAGTCCCTTTTGTTTGGTCTTGGGACTGGCTCAGCAGCTTGGTTTCTGCCCGCGCTGTGGTAGCCTGGCCCTTCTGTTCCTGCGTTGGGAGAAACTGGGGTAGGGGGAAGGCAGGCCCCTCTGAATCCTGCACTGCATCTTATTAGCAGTTTGTCAGCGTCTCCGCACCTTCCCGGCAGAGCAGGAACGGTTACAGAATTAGCAGACCGCGCCACCGTTCCAGGTATTGTCACTACGCGCAGCCACGCCTGCTTTACTTTCACATTCTCACCGAAAGGGCAGGCGGGAGAGGCCACCGCAGGGAAGGTGCCCACAGATGGCGAGTATAGACATCTGAAAGGCAATGACTCATGCCTCCAGCGACTCCTCTGTATCCCTGTGACTATGTTCTAGGGGCAGGGAACACGGGAGGCCCCGGCCACCCTCAGCACAAGGAAGAAAGCACAAGCAGATGCTTAGCACGTGGGTAAGTGCATGGACGATGGCCGGGTGGGTAAACACGGTGATCTCTCCGACCACCCAGCATTCTGCGCTGACACGTGTATGTGAGGGCCCCTCTTGAAAGTGTCTCTGCCCGGGATTTCCTACTATAACTATGGGTTAATTCTTCATGAATATGAAACAGTTCTTGAGGAAACAAACTCCGTATCTGATAAACACATGGATCAGGGTTTGGTTTCCATTTCATCGAAAAGATGCAGCCTTCAGATCTTAAAACGTGTCTCCTAATGGCTTACAGATAAATATGTGTCCACTACTACATATCATAGTTATACTGAGTGATTCATTCAGGTAAAAAGTTACTTCTAAATGCTTGCTAACACCCAGGCTTATATCAAAGGAAATATGGGAAGGTGTTTATCTGTCTAACCTGTGGAATGTACGTGCCTTGAAATCAGTGGCTTTTTTTCTAACTTCTGTCTGAATGAATAATATATTCCGTTGTATCTGCCATGTCATAGATGCTGAGTGAGTAACTTTTGAAGGATGAGTGAATGGACAGATGGAAGGATGATTCTGTAGAAAGAAGAGAGAACACATTTAAACAGACAGTCATTCAGAGGGCCTGCAGGAGTAGCATGAACAGCTTCTCTGAAGGCCTACAAATTCTGAATAGTGAAAGGATTTGTCCGTCCAGAGTATGAGTCCCTTTTCTGCAAAGAAGAGGTGTCAGAATGTAAATGAAATAGGACTCTTATGTACCTGGAGTTGTCTCTATTTTCAATAGTCATTAAGTAACATTCAGAAGGCCACTCAAAGAAATGAATCATGCATTGCACAAAATTATAGTAATGAACAAAGACAGAGTGTTTTCCTGTTCATCTGAACATCCAATGTTTTTAAGCCAAGTACTTAATAAATACAGACAAATTTGTATTACCCCATATTCCATACCCAGAGATCTCTGGAACTGTCAAGTTACTGCTTGGGGGACTATGAACCCTTAGGAAAAATACCCAAAATACATCCTTTGTGAAATAATGTTCATTAATAATAGAATACTTGAAAATGTAACTTCCAACAAAAAAGAGTATTTGCTAGCCATGGAGCAAACCAAACATTTACTGAGCACCTACTGTGTAATAGGCCCCTATCTTTGCGGATGAAATAATTAATAATATCCGCAACAGATAACAGATGCTATCCTGTTGCAGCCGCTGAGATGAGACACAGGCCAAGTTATCTGACACTAAAGGATTTAAAAGACAATGTCATACCACAGTACTAGTTATGGCAGTTACTTTCTAAAAGCATGAAAATTCTTATTTCTACTATAATTTACATTTCTATTTTTCTCTGACAGTAAAATGACATATTCCTACATGAGAGAACGTGAAACTGGGTTTTTCAGACCCAGAAGAAGTTTCATTACCGCACTTGAAACAACCAACTATTGCACTGGCATCTGGGAGTGAAGCCAACACACACACGTGGTCAGTTTCTTTACAAGGAGGATGAGGGGATTAGTGTTAGACTATTTCTCAGATTCTTTATAGTTTTAATCTCCAAAGATTTTTAACCCTGATTCCTAGGGAAGATGAAAGTATATTGAACAGAATTTCTAAATAAACACGTTAGTTTCAGCCCTACACCATTAGATTTAGAAGGCACATAAAATCATGCCTGAAAGTCCTCTTTTTATTTTTTTTAGACGTGGAAAACGATGTTTAAAGGGAAATGACTTGCTCAGAATCCTACATCAATTGGCTTCACAGCTGAACTTGAACTCAGGGTCTCTTGATTTTTTTCCACTGACTTTCCATTGTCCTAGTGAAGACTGCCTAGAGGGATGCTTCTGGAAGCAAGCACTTATGATTTTCTACAAAATCTGGCACATTCACACATACTAAACATGGGGTTTTGATTTAAATATTGAGCCGTTGCAGAGGCCATCAAGATTGGCAGTTGATCCCTCAGTTTATATTGACCTACAACCCTGTGAACAACCCAGGCTTAATCCCGAGCCCGAGGTGTTCATTTTTGTTCTTGCTTCCCAGTGACCACTTTTGCCTTGCTGGGAAAATATTCTGAAACCACCGAAAAGGTGCAGTGAATTTCTAAATCTATTGTTTTCCACATGTGCCATCTAACTGAAGCATCATGGTCAGTATTTCTAACCTAGAAACATTTCACATTCCATCACTAAGCTTTTCAGAATTCAGGAATGGCAGCCAAAAGTTTTTAAAGAATGCTTAGGAAAGGCATGACACTCTCTAGGTGACAGGGATGGCTCTAATTAAGAAATGCTTAATGTATGAGGTCTGTCCGGAAAAAGTCCAGCCATTGTTAATGTAACAAGAACAATTTGCACAGCATTGATGTAACCTGGCAGCCAAGGAGAGTGAACAGGACTGTGTATGCGTGAACACTGACGACTTCACTGTACTAGTCAGTGACTACTCAGTGGGGGAGGTAGATGCTGGTGAGTGACCATGTGTGCTGGAGCTAGCAGAGCAACAAAGCTGCATTACATTTTGCATTAAGCTTGAACATTCCTCCGCAGAAACTATTCAGGTGACTCAGAAGGCCACCACTAAGGGCAGCTGGTGATTGGCAGCTTCATCACGACATATGCCTGTTCATGCTTCATGTCTTGTGCAGAGTTTTTTGGTGAAACACCAAATCACCCAGGTGTCTCAGCTCCACTACAGCCCAGATTTGGTGCCCTGCAACTTCTGGCTTTTCCTAAAACTAAAATCACCTTTGAAAGGGAAGAGATTTCAGGCTGTCAATGAGATTCAGGAAAATATGACACATGACAGCTGATGGTGACTGGGGGAACTGTGTGAGGTCTCAAGATGCCTACTTTGAAGGGGACTGAGGTATCATTGTCCTGTGTACACTTTTTTTGTATCTTATACCTTCTTCAATAAATGTCTCTTTTTTATATTACATGGCTGGATACCTTCTGGACAAACCTCATATGTCAAAGGGTCTTCTTGAAAGTCACTTTACTAGTTGCTCCTGAATTTACAAATGCTCACAATTGGCTTCCATTATTCTGGAAATTTTAAGTAACACATTTCTTTATTAAATGTATTGGGGTGGCATTGATTAATAACATTATACAGGTTTCAGGTGTACAATTCCACAATACATTGTTGTGTGTTCACCGCCCCAAGTTTCCCCTCTGTCACCATTTGTCCCCTCTATACGCTCTTCTGTCCCCCCCCCCCAGGTAATCACCACATTTCTTGATCATTCTAAAAATTTATGAAGAAAAGGAAACTTTGAATATTTCAAGACATGTTCATTTTCCCTTGAATCATAAAAGCTGTAGCCACAGCCATCTTTAGAATCCTATTTCCTCCTCCCCAGCTACCATTCTGGATTTAAAACCCTGGAAAAAGTACCATTTCACCAGCCACCACTCGTACCCAGTGTCAGCAGCTCATATAAAACCTGGGAAAATACAGTCGGGATTAAAGAAATCTGTAAAACTATGAAGTAAGGCCATAGCATGTAAAATGCAATCCCTTTTACCAAGTACATAATTTATTAGGAAAGCTCTTTATTTATAGGAAATGTGCTTGACACCTTATCCTTGGCAACTGCCTAAATATTTTTAGAAGAATAAGAATGGATAAAATGTTTCCCAGTATAGGAATTCATTAATTTCTCCATAAATATCTCTATGTCTGTGCTTCGTACCCGCTCCTCTACCCCAAGCACAATACTCCTTTTCTACCTTTCTCCCTCAAGTAAGTCACCTTTCTATAACCAATCTGAGGACTAGATCTAACAGGTTTATATCTGTGCCTACGCATGTCCCCACCGTCTCCTCCTTTCCTGCATGCACCACCGTCCCCAGGATGAAATTCACTGCTGGACGTAACAAGCGTGTGGCTGTCGGACTCCCGTTGCTATTCAGTTTCAATTCTCTCCTAGTTCTGTGAGCCATGTTCAACTTTGTAGGGAGGCTGGATTTGGTCTTTCTCCAAGTTATTTTCTCAGGAAAACATCCATTACCCACAATTTTTGGACAGCTTTGCAAAGAGAAGGAGCATTTCATCCTCAGACCCCTTTTCTTGAAATAAGAGAGAGAGGCGTCACTGCCACAAGCACTTTATGTTGGCTCGAGCCCCCTCTCTTTGCAGACATATATTTCTTGTGTATCTGTGCTTCCTGACACCCTCAGGCTACAGAACCTTCACGAATGCATTTAGCGGCATGTCGAGTGGGGCTGTGTGAGAATCGGGACAGGGGCGTAGAGATTAGCTTTAGATCTTCTAAGACTGTGGTCCTTTGCATCTTCCAAAGCTCCACTTAGTTTCTGGAAAGGGCATGCCCTGATTTATTTTCCCAAAATGGAGCTCTGGGATATTATATCAGATTGTCATGTCTGGGGTATTTTTCTCTTCGAGAGGAAAGGATAGGAAAAGCTTCACTTATTCGTTTCAGAGACAAGACGACCATTCAGGGGTGAGACAGGAGAGTGGGCAGGAGGCAGCCTCATGCATGGTGGCCTTTGATCAATGTAGGGCCATGTGAAGAGGAAGTAGAGGGAAGGCCCCACCCCAAGTCCTACACATGCAAACTCTAAGACAGCTGGCACCATGATACTGCCCTGGGTTTTCCAACTCCGCTCATAGCCATAGCTCTGTAGCCAAGGGGCTCTCTCGGACCAACAGTAAACTCATCCTGTCATCACTGAGAGGAGTTTATGTGCAGAGCTTGGGGGCAGGGGTATACGTGTTGGTGAACAAAGTTCATGATCTCATCAATTTCTTATTTCAAACTTTGCACCCAACACAAGGTGCCCCAGGGCAAAACCTAAGTTATCTCTTCCTAATTTATTCAGGGAGACTTCATATTGAAAAAAAAAAAAAATCAAAGATCAAATTTTTAAAAACATATTTCAATAAAATATCAAGTTAAAAACACTTATTTTAGGATTGGTATTTTCATCAGTTGTCCCGAATACTAATAGCAGTTCTATTAGGCAAGTCCTTTGTGAGAGCCCAAGTGAACTTATACTTCGGATAGAGCACGAAGAATAAAAGTATTTTAAGTTACAAGGGGGAATGAGTTAGGAAATGCTATCTGTCTCCCCTAGTACATCTTTACATCTGAACAAAAGCCAAATCAATTCAGGGTTTTAATTTGGTGGTTTATTTATTTGCCCTGAAAAATACATTATTTATCTCTTAAGATACCACAATCTTGAATTAAAAAAAAAATACTTAAAGAGCATAGGCTGGTCACAGTCTTAATTATTACTATCATCATGATTACTGTTAGCCATCACATATAAAACATTTACTGTGAGCTAAATCGTCGTCGGCAGCCGTCCGTCTCGAGAGACGATGGTGTAGCTTCTTAAGAGTCCATCTGCACCGCCGAAAATGGCTGTGCAGTCCGACTCGGGAGTGACACGGTATCTGTCTCCTCCCATGTTGAATCGACATCTTGCGATGACGCTGGAGTGTCCTCTCCAGTGAAGCTGAAGCTACAGAGCCTGGGCAGGGTGATATGGAGGGTCTGCTGTTGCCCATGCAGCAGACCCCCCCTCTCTTCGCAGCTGAAGGGTCCAAGGGAAAGACGGAGTCAATACAGCTTGGCTTCAGGTGCGCCGCAGGAGTTGCCGGTGTTGACTACAACGTCAAACCGCCTTAGGGACTCCGGCTCCGGATTTTCTGTCGGGGTTTACTCCCTTAGCCTTTCCCCTGAAGAGGTATGCCGCAAGGCAGCGGAGGTTTTTTGGAGTCAGAGTTTTCCTTCTCTGATGTGCCCTGACTGGAAGATCGAACCAGCGACACTTAGCTCGCAGGCCGACGCTCAATCCACTGAGCTAAACCAGCCAGGGCCATGTGAGCTAAATACAATACTATGTATTTTATATAGCATTTGCTCCCAATAGCAGCATGAGGAGCTGGTATTTCCACCTAGACTCAATGAGATTCAACATCATACAGCTTGTAACTGATTGAGCATCAATCCAAAGGTTCATATTATCAACCTGCATGAAATCAGTTTCCTGATGAATTTATATCCTAAGATATATTTCCTTCTAACAACATGGGCTGAAAAGAAAACTATGACTTTGGTTAAATCTGTGTCAGATTCAGTAGTTCTGGACCCCCATACCTTTTGGGACTCACAGAAATTTCCATGTATCTGTATGATTTTCTCATACAAGGAGCAGAGTAAATGAGACCATGGAGCAGGAATGAGGAGGTAACTTATCCTCCAGCTGAAGGAGTAATTGTTATTAGTTTAAAAATAACTCCAAAGAGTTTCATTTCTTTAAAAGTCATAACTTTTCAAATAAAGAGATTTTGTGGATACTTATTTTGATTTTATGGTGTATTTTTATTGTTGTTTCTATTTGTTTTTTTTCAGTTAGAAATGCTTGCTTCCTTCCCAAATCAGTTTTTTTTTGTGTGTGTGTGTGTGAAAGATTTTAAAGATAATGGTAAAATAGAGACTAATATAGAAATATCTATGTCCCTTCTTCAATAATATTTTCTCCTTCTTCAGAGATATCTGTTGTCATAAATTTAACATTCATCATTGCCATGAATGGTTTTGTACTTATATGTCTGTAGGTAGTCATACACAACAAAGTATTGTTTCTCATGTTTATAAACTTGCTGTGAGAGCTATCACTTGTGTGTACTCTACTCTCTTGGCAACTTTCAAGTACATAACGATACAGTATTGTTAACTATAGTCACTGTGCTATACATTACACACCCAGAATTTACTCATCTTATAACTGAAAGTTTGTACCATTTGACTTAGATCTCCTCATTTCCCACTCAACCCCTTTCCTCTCATACTATCCCCCATTCCAGCCCTTGTCAACTACCATTCAACTCTTTCTTTCTCTGAGCTTGGCCTCTTTAGATTCCACGTCTAAATGATATCATACGGTATTTGCATTTCCCTGTCTGACTCTTTTCACTTAGCAAAATACCCTCAGGTTTCATTCATGTTGTTAAAAATGGCAGGATTGCCTTCGTTTTTATGGCTGAAATATTCCATAGTATATACCACAATTTCTTTTTTATCTATTCATTCATCTATGGACACTTAGTTTGTTTCCATGTTTTGCCTATTGTGAATAATGCTGTAATAAACACAAGGGTGCACGCATCTCTTTGAGATAGCCATTTCACTTTCTTTGGATATTACACCCAGAAGTGGGGATACTGAGTCATATGGTCGCATTATTTTCAGTTCTTCAGGGGAACTTCTATGCTGTTTTCCAGAGTGACGTACCAGTGTGCATTAACTCCAACAGCACAGACGGGTTCCCTTCTCTCTTCCCCCTCACCAACACTTGTGATCTTGTCCTTTTAATAACAATAGTAATGTTATTTCTTTACATATTAATTTTAACACATGTAAGGTGATATTACATTGTGGTTTTCACTTGCATGTCCTCAATGATTACTGATGTTGATTACCTTTTATGCGCCTATTAGCCATTTGTATGTCTTCTTTGGAAAAAAATATCTATTTGGGTCCTCTGTCCATTTTTTAAGCAGGAGTTTTTTTACTTTCTGTTGAGTTATATGAGCTTCTTATTTATATTCTGGTTGTTATCCCCTTATGACATGTCTGATTTACAAATGCTCTTTGTCACTCCATAAGATACCTTTTGATTTATTGATTGTTTCTTTTGTATTGCAGAAGCTTTTTTACTTTGACATAGTGATACTTGTTTATTTTTGCCTTTGTGGCTTGGACTTCTGCTTTCATATCTGAAAAACTGCTGCCAATACCTGTGTCAAGGAGTTTTTCCCCTCTGCTTTCTTCTAGGAGTTTTATGGTTTCAGGTCTTATATTTAATCTTTAATCCACTTCAAGTTAATTTTTGTGAGTGGTTAAAGATAGATATCTAATTAATTCTTTTTCATGTGAATATACAGTTTTTCCAGTGCCATTCACTTGTTGAAGATACTTTCCTTTTCCCCTTGAGTATTCTTTGTTCCCTTGTTAAATATTAGTTGATCATAAATGGGTGGGTTTATTTCTGGGCTCTCAGTTCTGTATCATTGATGTATGTGCCTGTTTTTTTTTTTTGTTTGTTTGTTTTTTTAAATCAAACTTTTTTGATTACCACATCTTTATATTCTAGTTTGAAATCAAGAAATATGCCTCTAGTTTTATTCTTCTTTCTCGGGATTGCATTGGCTATTCAAAGTCCCATAGGAATTTTAGGATTTTTTCTTTTTCTGTAAAAAATGCTATTGACATTATGATAGGAATGACACTACATCTATCTACCAGTGGCTTTGGGTAGTGTGAGCATTTTAACAATATTAATCTTTTCAATCCATGAACACAAAATATCTTTTCATTTAGTTTTGTCCATCTTCAGTTTCTCTTACCAATGTCTTACAGTGTTCATATACAGAACTTTCACCTTCTTGGTTAAATTGATCCCTAAGTAGTTTATTGTTTTTTGATGCTATTGCTAAAATGATTGTTTTCTTGATTTTTTTTGATAGATCATTGTTGGTATAAATAACTTATTTTGTATCATACAGCTTTACTGAATTTGTTTATTGGTTCTAACAGTTTTGTGTGTGTTAGAGAAGATTTATCTGTTCTTATAAGGAGAAATGCCTTTCCAAATACAAAAACAAAGGCAAAAAGAATAAAAGAAATATCAAAAGATTTAAATATATAAAATTTTAAATATTAAGATAAAAATACTCTGAATAAAATTAAGAGAAAAGGCCAATATTGGAAAACTCCAAAAATATAGCACATTATTTTAAAGAATTTCCTAAATGAAACTGTCTTAAATCATAAGAAAAAGATGAAAACTACAATAAAAAATGTACTTATAATACTAATGATCAGTTTGTAAGAGATGAAATACAAATAGGTAGTAAATGAAAATTAATCTCATTATTCTAAAAAATCAAATTAAACCAGAAATAAAATATAATTTTTATCCATCATATTGACAGTTATTCTCAGTTACCCTTCTCTTCTTTTTTGTTTTTTTCTACTTCTTTACCCCTCTGCCCCTTTGAACCACTCTGCCGGTGTGATTTATTTCATCCCCACCATTGTCCCCATCAAAGTTTGTTCTCTGAGAAGAACCTAATCACAACATAAGGAAATGTGATTCCATTTTCATTGTAGGTTTTCTCTTATTCTCTTTCATTTTAGAAAACTAAAAGGTGATGGTTTTGTCTTCATCCCAGGTGGGAGGTGAAGTTTTGGTGACCTTGTGCACTTCCACACCATCTTGACAAGGTGGTCAGGAAGGCTAAACTACCTGGATCGGAGTTCCAAAGGAAGAGTGAGGGAGTGAGCAATCTAGGGGTGAGGGAAGGTGGCAACAGACTTGGAGAAGAAGGAAGATGAGAGGGGAGGAAAATCAGGTAGGAGGCAACTGCTCCCCAGCATCTCTGCCCTGAGGGCCTTCAACCAAAGATGGTAACCTGGGGGCTGCAGTAAGTCCTTCAGGAAGATGCCACGTGCTAGGTCATGCATATCATGAGTGAGAACTTTGAAGAAGATATTGGGCCTACATCCGAAGGGAGTTGGCATACTGCTCTGGTCTACCCCAGATGTTTAACAAGGCATATTTAATAAGTTCAAACCAAGTGGGCAGTAACGGTGAAAACCACCCAACTGTACCTTTTCTTTCAGATTAATTACCAGGAACATGAAGGCCAGGTTCAAGTAAAAGGCTTCAGGATGGGGGAAGCTGTAGGAGTTGCCATTTTCATATGGTAAAAATCACCTATTATTCTTCTACATAAATAAAATTCACCATTGAATACGGTGACTGACCAGAATATGTTGCAGAATGCAGCTGAAGAATAAAAACACATATTCCTGACTTGGTCATGAGACTAGTTTGGCATAAATCTTGCTAATACACCTACCTTCCCCTTTGCACAAACTGCCTTGGCTCAGTCGTGGGAATGCACTCCCTGCCGAACCCTCCAGCAGAGAAGTGGCTTCAGCATTATAATAACTGCTCCTTTTAAAGAATTCTGGAAAGTTCTCCCAGTGTACTAGCCACATGGCAGAGACGCAGGGCACTCTTAGGGACAGAAAACTTTGTGAACGTGTTTCTTTTATCCTATGTGGAGTAGCCAAGTTTGTAGCAGACAAAGACGCAGGCTTTCCTAGGAGTGGGTCTGGGGCCATCTCTGGTTTCCTGGCAGGATATATGCCTTTGTTGTGCTGGGTCAAGTGCATAAAAGATTAGTCATCAGAAAGTGCAGCAAGGGAACTCACCTTTCCTTTTCAAAACTGGTCTCTTGCATTGCTGATGGCAAGAGATGGGGAGCCCGTAGCCTCAGCCGTGGCAGCGGGAGAGTCATTCTCTGAGCCTGGCCTTGGCACATGCTGGTTCTTCTCTGCCTGGAAAGCCCATTCTGCTCACTCATACTCTGTGCACTTCATCCTCCTCCTGCTGATATCTCTTGTCAGGAGATCATTCTTCTCTAATGCCTTCGGTTTACTCTTCATAAGAAGCCCTCTTGGGACTCTTCCCTAGGCTCTGTGTCCTTCACGCTCCGCCCCCCACATGACTTTGTCTCAGTGATCTCTGTCCTGTAGGCAGCAAGGTGCCTTGGAAGAAAATGAGCTTTGCAGTCAGACCAGCAGCTCTGCCTCATCATTTTGGATGTGGAACTTTGGGCAAATTACGGAGTCCTAGTTTCTTTAATAAAAATGGGGAATGAAAATACATTGTTTGCAGTAAAAATTATATAAAGCATTCTAGTATAGTGTTTGGCACATGGTTGCTATTACATATGTGTTATTTATATTATTTAAAGATCTTTGGTAGATGAACATTGCTTTTATTCTTTCAATTTATATTTTATTAATTATGCTATTATTGTTATCCCAATTTTTCCCCCTTTCCCCCTCCACCCTGCACCCCACCATTCCCTCAGGCAATCACAGCAGCTAGAACAGAGCAATAAGACTAAAACATAGGATATGTGAAAACTGACCTAACCTTGCTTTGCTACTTTCTAATTGTGTGACTTGAGGAAATCCCTAAACTCCCTGTCTAGATTTCACTATTTAATATTGAACAAAATATGAGCAAATATCCCACAGGGTTGTGTGAAGAGAGCCCCTGCTAGTAAATATTCCACAAACATTAGAGGCTACTGCTTTTCAAAGAAAATGCAGCACGATATCAAGCCAGAAGTAATTGTCTCTGCAAGTTGATTGGCCTCCCCCTCCCCGGAGCTCACTGTGTCCTGGGTAAGACAGGGGGTGGGGGCTTTAGGGGTTCTCAGGGCCATGGCCCTCATGTACAGAAGTGGAAGCTGAGGCTCGGGGAGCTCCGGGGCCTGGCCGAGGCCACACAGGGAGCTGACGGCCAAGCCGACTGGAGTGCTGGCTGTTTCCCCAGTTCCCCAGAGTCTGACCTCTCTGCCACCTCTCATTTCTGTGCCTTTTGACCTACAGGAGTGCACAGCAAGGCCTTCAACAAATAAACAGTGGCCTGGAGATTAAACTGCACCTGAAGCCGGTTATGCAGGCTCACTTAGCATTTGAACCAAGGGCGGAAACTTAGCTATACCCAGACTGCAAAGGGATTAACCCATTCTCAGACTCCGCCTGTGAGTTATGGCCCACTTAGTAAACACAGAGAGGGCGGCGAGCACCGGGTCTCGTAAAAAGAAACACAAACCTACATAAACATTTTAAGCAGGCAAAGAAAAGAGAAACAACAACAAAAATAGATAAAGCAATTGGAAAGAATCGAAGTCTATTTGGATGTACAGGAAAACAAAATCCACGTAACCTTTCTTCAGGCCGGCTGATACATCATGCACAAGAAGGGGGTAGGGTGGGATACGCTGAAAAAGGGTCACTTTCGGTGAGAAAACTGGGGGCCATCTTAGAATTCTGCTGACTGTCATCACATTTCAAGCATCCTCTTAATCTTTCCAGTCACTCCACTCCAGCCACATTGGGCTGCTTTCTGTGCCCTGAGCAAGCCGGTCACACTCCTACCTCAGCGCCTTTGCCTCTGCTATTCCTTCTGTTTAGATAAAGGTTTTGCTTAGAAGTCACATCCACCCTGAGGCCTTTCTGACGATTTTAGTTGAAGAGCCTCTTCTTTTACTCTTTTCCATCTTGTCGACATTACCTGTGTGGCTTCCTAAAACTTATAGCCACTTAGATTCATTTATTCACTTATCAGTTAACATGTTTATTGTCTTGCACTGCGCCCCTCCCCCATACACGCTCCTTGAGACCAAGGGCTTGTTCTGTTCCTGTGGTAACCCCAAGGCCTGGGTCAGTGTGGGCACATAGCAAGCATACAGTAAGTACTGCACACATGCACACATGCATGCACACACATGTGCATACACACACACACACACGAGGGCATATTCTGTAGAAAGGGACAGGATAGAAGGGCTATGGGGGTGAGCTGTGAGGGAGGAGGCTGTGTATCGCTAGAGCTGAAGGTCTTGAATGACTAGTTAAGGGTTTGAACACACTCTTAAAGCAGTAGGTTGCTCTTGGAGAGACAATAAAGGTGTTAGGGCTCCGGGTCCCTGTAACAGCTCCCCTCCTTCCACTCTGTGTTTAGAGAGTACTGAGCTTCAAGTGGAGCGCTTAGAAGGGGGTTGACTTGATACGCCTCTCATCCCCTTTTCCACTCTGATTCTCTCATTCCCTTGTGGTTACAAAACCAATCTGTCTTCCCACTTTACCTTGTCCAAAGGAGCAACAGATGGAAAGATAACCTTAGATATGTGTGATGCTGGCACCAAGGAGAAAAACATGTCATTACAATACCATTTAATGTTCATTTCCAGGTAGCTGTGAGGGACCATCGGAATGGCCTCTCTTCCATCAAGACTCAGGCTCTGCCTCCTTCCAACCCTCTGAGACTCAGTGGATGTGGATGTAAGTGTCCCGGTCTGCAGTTCATTAAGCCCCTACTTTGGTACAGTTTTATTTTCCAAATTTCCTGGTGGTTTGTAGTGAAGGAGAAGAATTCCCCTATGTGACACATATTGGGTACACGTGTGTAATAAATGTGGGGATTTTAGCATCCCTCAACAATTACATTTCTTGCTATATCAGCTGTTCTAACACATTTTCTTCTAGTTACTTGAGTCTTGGTTGTCTTTATTTCCAGACACTAGCTAGCATGTGGCATTAGGTTCCAACTTTTAAACAAGACTTATTTGTACCATTTATTGTAAGATACTGTTTCTCAATTCCTATTACTTTTCCCAATAGTTTTATTGATGGAGGAGGTGTGTTAAGATACCTTTAGCGTTATGAACCCAGGATTCCTGCTTAGGTAATTACCCCACTCTAGCAGTTGGCATGGTTTTGTATGTGTGTGTATTACAATGTGCATATATATGTAAATCAGTGATATTTTTATTTAAGTACCATGCATAAAGAACCTCAACTGTAAATATTTTTATTGATAGAATTACTCCTGTGATACAACATACATGTGGTCTTGTGGTTAATTTTGAGTAGACTGAGCCCACATCAAATTCCATGAAAGAAAGTAGTATCTGTTAGGAGTTTTAAGGGTCAACTGAGAATTTCCTCTTTAGTTACTTCCTAATAAACTGAGATTTTGCTGATACGAAATGACAGGAATTACAGGGGTTGGTCCGGTTTACCAGATTTTGCCAAGAGAATCTATATCCCCTGGGCTTGAGACCAAAGTGCATAATTAATTTTTGCCCAGGCCTGTGGAAGTCCACACACCTTGTCATTAAACGGGCTACTGGCATTCTTACCCTTTGAGGATATTTGTTTTACTGGAAAGACTGAGGAAGAAGATTTTAGTAAAACCTCTTGCAGAGGAGGGAAAATTGAGCCATGGGGCGAAAAGGAGAAGGTTCAGAGACAATAGCTGATGTGCCTGTGATAATTATGTTTACATGGGTAAGAGGTGTCAGAGTGACATGACTCATGAGTCTGATTTGAACAGAATGTTGCAAATCACTTTCAAGAGTTTTTTTGGACTTCCCCATAGTTTTGGAGGTTGGAGTCAGGATTGCTGGCTTTGGTAATTAATCCTTCCCAGTCTGCATTCTTTGCTACTGAGCGTAGCAGTGATTCAGGGGCCCAACCTGCTAAATCAAGATAATGCTGGACTCTGGAAACAGAAGCCTTTTCCCCACTTCGTCAGGGAAACTCAGCCCAGGAGCACAATTGGTAAAGTCCACAGAGTTCATATTTGAAGGGCTGTGGGGGGAGTTCAGAGTATCTACTTTGGGCATTTGGAGGGTACTTTAAGAATATAATGTAAAAAGTTATTAACTCAGAAGACAAAGTTAGTTGGGCTTTGTGTGTGTGTACAGACAGACAGGAGGCTCTTCAGGAGCTGTAATGCCTTCAGAGGAACCATTGATTTTACCATAAGCTTGTGGAAGGAGATCTTTCGTGTCCTCTGTGTGTGCGTGTTCATTGGCCTAGTGTTTGTGTGACAAGAGCCCTATATTAATATCCCAGCTCTGCATAAAGGAATTCTGCTGGTGTAGTTTGACCAGAGCTAAGATGTTTAGGATTATCTAGCCCTATTGACTATCATCATCTTTGTGGTGCTCTGCAATTAGTTACAATGCCTTTAGATGACCCCTACGACTGTAGTGAGATTGTGTTGATAAAATGATCACTTTGCTTTTTGTCCAGAGAGGGAAATAGGATTGCTTTTCCACCGTGAGACCAATTAAGTTTCCTAAGAAGTTAAGACCAGAGTGGCCCCCTTTGGGAAAAGTTAAGACAAAGAAGCCATGTTCTCTAGCAGAGGCACCAGCACTTGGCACTGAATAGGTACTTTAAAAGAACAACAACATTTGAGTGAGTAAATAATACCATATAGTGATTTTCTATTGTTTTAAAAATAATTTTGTTAGTCATTCCAACAGCTTAAACTTGAGACTTTGAGACTAGAGCAGTGAAACATTTTGAGCAAGTTTGCCATTATATTTCTCCAACCTCACACGTAAATATTAAAGCCTTACTGTATCTCTGAGCTTAAGGACTAGCCTGAGGTGGGCTGGTGTAAGAATAGGAGATATAGTTTCTGATCGCTGCCACTCTGCATCTTCCCTCACAGCAATCAGAGCTTGCTTTTATCATGTCTCTTATCACTCTGTCCTACAATGGTTGGGTTACTCTGTCTATCCCAGTAGATAGCACACTCCCTGAGAACGAGCTCTAAATATATCGCCTGACTTTATATTCCTCAGATCTACTTGAGGCCTGTAATATACTAGGATTGAATGACTGATTAAATGAAAGAATTATGAGGGCTTTTTCAAAACTACTGCATCCCTTCAGTCCTGTGTCTCTGCGTGTCTGTGTACATGTGTGTCCTACCCCAGATATTACTATACTCATCTAATCATGCTTCTCCATAATTTTAGTGTAAATTTAACGTTACACTCATACCCACACACCACCTCGTACCTCATACCCACCAGAAACACACCCACGATAGCAGCAACACACACCACATATAGTCTCTAATTTTTAGACTTTAAAATCTGAAAGAACAATCTCCATATATTTATTTTATTCCCAACAGCCAGGCCTCTAATGTCAGATGCCTGAACCCCTGTTAATCAAATCGTAGCCTGCCTCCTCAATGTTTTATTTTTCAGGACTCAGCTTGACCGGCAGTCATGAACATAGAAAGGTATCGGCCCTTATCCTCAGATTCTTTGCTCAATTAAACCTCTTTTGCATGGCAGTCTCCTCCTAGGGTGCCTCTCAGAATCCTGATCTTTTTTATGGCCTAGAGTTGCTGGAGACTCAGAGAAAGTGGGTGGCAGTCATGAATCCAAACCCAAACATGGTTTTCCTTTTAGATCAGCATTTCAGTCTTGGCTCATTTTGATGTCAAAAGCCCTAGCGTCAGAGAGGGAAAAATAGGAGATGCGTGTATTTCGGTCTGTGCTATATAGCACACCATGAACTTTTCAGAGAGGATTTGCAGGTTGTTTAAGGGCTAAAATATTTGCTCCCTGCTTTTCTAGTACACGTGTTTGAGGCTGAGAATCTTATCAGTAGATAAGAGTGGAGCGCTGCCATCCCGCATTCCACAAACTCACTTCCAGATGGTTGAGAGACTAGGGGTGAAAAACTCAGGCTCTTCAATCAAGCCAAACAGCCCACACCTTTATTGCTCCATTTGTTTAGCAGCCTGTCAAGGCCTCCCAACATCTCAGCATCAGCCGTGGGGGCAGCTGTTTAATTAACTCCTCAGGGCTGCGTTTTGGTGGGGGCAATTCATTTATTATGAAAAACAAATCGAAAGCCCCACGGGTTTTTTTGTTCTTCCACTTCTTTAGGGGTTATAGTTATCTGGTGCTTCTGACTCAGTCCAAATAGCAACGAGGATGGTTTTTTCAAAGGAGTCGCTTGATCTTTTGTGCTGTTAATTTTTCTTTCTTTCCTTTTTATTTTCCTAAATTAATCTGGCTATCTGACTTGAACATGGAGAGATTTCTTTTCCTTGGTGCCAGGAAACAATGGCATTTTTCTGGACTCTGTGTGTGTGTGTGTTAGTTGTAGAAATATTACAATTGTGAAAGTAACTTCTTATAGCAGGAAAAGGTTGCATGTTGTTCTGTCCCAGTTAAAATTTGGTTGTGAATAATTTTTGGCCATTTTAATTCTAAATAAGAATTTAAGAGCTGACTGTAAGATGCCTTTATTCTAGGTCTTAAGGAACATACAAGAAAAGGACAGAAGACCCTGGGCCTTGAGAAATTTACAGTCCCACTATGCTTACCTTTATATTATTCTTACATTTTTTTAAATTTGGAAATAATGTTTAAATTCAATACAATTTGCACAGATACTGCAGAGTGTTCCCATATACTCTTCACCCACCTTCCTCTACACTAACATCTTATATAACCATGCTATCAAAAAATAATAATAAATTGATAACACAATACTACTAACAAAGCTACAGACTTGCAGACTTTACCCAATTTTTCTACCACTTCCTCCTTTTTGTTCCAAGATCCAATCAGGATTCCACACATTGCATTTAGATGTCATGTCTCCTTGATCTCCTCCGATCTGTGGCGTCTTGGTCCCTTCTTCACTTCCATGGTCTTGACCCATTTGAAAAGTAATGGTCAGGCTAGTGCTGGAATGTCCCTCAGTACTCATCATTTTGCTGCCTCTAGAGACTCAGCCTCTTTCATAAAGCTCCCTGGAGACAATGTGTAAGATTTAGAATCGTATAGACTTAAAGCAAGAGTCAAAGGGATCCCTCATTTTTAAAATGTAGAAAATAAGGTGGGGAGAAGAAAATACAGACTCACTCTAACTGAGATAGCTGGCAGAGGAAGGATTAGAACCAACCCAGATTTCCAGACTTCCCAGCAACGTTAGAGTTATCCTTTTTCCTATTGGGAGACCTGGGGAAACTTACGTCCTGGGGCAGCGTGACTTCCAGGGCTCCCCTTTGATGCCCAGGGAGGGGGCTGCACATGCTTCCCAGAGCCCCTCCCACAGAGCCTGCTCAGCAAGCACTGGTGAATTGCATTAAATTGTGCTCCAGAGCATGAAAATGCTGGAAATGGGTAAAGAATAGTCTCCAAGGTAAGAGCTAAAGTTGCACAAAGAGGTAAGAACTGAGAAAGTGTGAGTGAGGTCAGGAGAACAAAAATACATAAAGCCAGATACCCTGTGGCAGCCCTTGCTTACAGCAGAGCTGCAGGGAGTGGGTGACAGGCTACAGGAGCTCCTTAAGTAGTGGATAATGTTTCCCCTCCTGTGGCAAGGGCTTTTCTCTGCTCACAACCCTGCAGGACAGGACCTATCTGTCCCTTGATCTCGGAGCACTTTCTGCCCGTCTTGATTCCTGAGGCCTGAGGGCACAGGATGTGGCCCTCGGGAGTCCTCTCCCCCTGCATGTCAGGTCAGTCTCCCCAGTCTTATACACGTCTGCTCAGGGCCGGTCAGGGCTGAGAAAAGCACCATTACCTTCCAAACTCAGGGTTTTAATATGTGGAGTTAATAATTGAGTCTAATAATGCCGTCCTTAGCCATGTAGAGTCCCTTGTAAACTGCCTCACAGAATGCTCTAGAAAGCAAGCTCATGCCATAGGATTAATGATCAGGAATTTACACTTGGTTTTCAATGTTCTGTGCAGACCCCTTGGACATAGAAGGGCTCTCTCCTGGGATACTCTGTTGGCATTATTCCCACATACACCAGGTGCAGCAGAGGGAATTCACCTTTTGCTTTGGAGTCAATGCAGAGCAAGCAGGAAAATGGCCTGGCAATTAAGGGTCCTGGGTTCTAGTTTCAGCTGTCCCACCACGTGATCGTGTGACTTTGGAAAAATGGCTACAATCCTGTGTTTCAGAGTTTCTTCCAGCTGTGCCCTTACAGAGTTCAGCTTGATTGGTGGGTTTTAACCTGGGTAATAAAAAGGAACTTTAAAGGTTGCTTTGGTGGGGGTAGAGTTATTAAAGAGGGTCAATGAACTCTTTTGTGGCAAAATATTAAACACAAAAAGGTTGGAATACTGTTCAAAGCGCTCTATGGCACAGTATTAACAATGAGGATTCTGCCATTATTCAAATAAATCTGCTTTTCTATTGCAGTGCCGCTCCTTACTAGCTGTCTTCCCGGGGCAATTTGATTAACCTTTTGAAGGTTTAGCTCCTTCAACTTTAAAGCAGAAATAATAAGTGTAACTCCTTCTGAAGTTGTTAGTGAGGATTAAATGAGTGGTGGATGAAATGTGGTTTGCCCGAGCACTGGGTGCATTTTAAGGGTGCTGTTACTCACAAAGGCTCTTCCATCCGCAATGGTCTGCGCTTCTGAGAGCTGGACCTGGTGACCATCTTGCGTGATGTTCAGGTACTTTCTAAACACGCGCTGTCAGTCTGCAGTAGGAGCTTCTGAACGTGGTTTCTGTAGTCATCCCAGCTTGAGAGTTTAGTGAGCAAGTGATGGAACTTTCCTCTAATTTCCACAGAGGGTGGGGAGGAGAGACTTGGAATGTTTCTGTTCTTGGCCCCCTTTTCCTTTTCTTACCCCAACTGCGCAGCACTATTCTGGGCCTCTGTATTTTGGGAGCCATAATGAGGTGCTTCTCGTCACACCTTGCCATTTTCAGGCAGCTTTCACTCGCCGCCTGGACATGGGGACAACCTAGTAATTTAAGAGCTATAGTGGACGAGGCTGGAAATAGAGGCTGAAGCTGCAGCGGGGCGAGGTGGGAGTGGGGGTTTTGTGTTCTCCCCTCCATGAAAGAGGATGACTGCAAAGGCTCACGGTCACACACAGCAACGTGCACAGAAGGTGAGCAAACACATTTCTTGTTTTTGTACCACACTGTGCCTGGAGAATACAAAAGGACGGACGCTCTCTTAAGGAGCAAAGAAGCAAGTTCAGTGGATGTTGGAGCAGTGGGCTTTCCTCCCTAGTCAAGAGCAGGGCCTCAGTTGCCCAATCCCGATTCACGTTGAGCTCAAGTTCTACTGACATGGGAATAAATTCAAAGAAAATCAAACTGCCATATCAGCCTCTGAGGCAAAATGCTACCCTTATAAATGCCTTCAAATTCCAAATGACCGATCACCCCATTTTTTTTGTTTTTGTTTGTGTTTCTTTCTATACACACAACAACTTGAGGATCTCAAAGCCCATCTTCCTGGACATGATTTTCTAAAGGTCAACCACTTTCCTTTTTTTAACTTTGAACTTATGAAATAATGTTATGGTGCGATATTCCCGGACCTACAGTCCAGAAAGTACCCATTTTCCGACGCCCTAACGCAAAATCCCTGCAAAAACCTAGTGCAGATTGAGGCCTAATTCAAAGAGCCTCACATGTTCAGTTCTCATTTGGCTGGGCGGGGGGGGACACACAGCTCACAGTAACATTTTGCTCAGGTTTTCAACCAAAAATGTTGTCCTGACTTCAAACCCCAGATAAAGGAAATGCTTGTCTCCAGGAGCTGACACTTCCCTGGTCATATTTCAGATACAATTAGCCTTCATTGAGGGTGGGGGTTGATCTATCAAATGAGCAGCTAATCTTATCTGCGGTTCACAAATGGCTCCGATGGTAGCTTGTGACTTTGATTACTGGAAGACTGGACCCCATCAGACAGCTTTGCTCCAAACAGTGGTCCTTTCAGCCTCCTGCTCCCGGAGATCAAAGCGCTCTCCCCTCTCCCTATCTGCAGGGAGGCTCATTAGAGGGAGGCTGTCAGGGTTATAATCACGCAACAGTTTTACTTCTGGGTTATAACGCTTTCCCCTTCTGAGCAGCCTGTGAGGTCCAATGTGAGAGGGATAGAGGAGGTCCTGATGACATCTGATCCATTTAATAGGCTCCCTGGTGACTGCTTGGGCCCCAGCTCTCTGCCACTGCTGCCTCACTGCCTACTGAAGGGTTCCCCTCCCCCCAGACCTACAGGGATTGTCTTTTATTCCTGGGGGGTTGGGGTGTGGACTGAAGGACTATTGGCCCCTAAGAGTTGCATTACTTTCAGAATAGAATCAAATAAAATAGGAGTTCCTAAGTTCAAAGACCTGCCTTTATATTTCTTCCCTTTCACTCAATAGCTGAGTGAACTTAAACATTTTGCTATAATCTTCAGTTTCCCTTATAAAATATGAAAATTAATACTTTTCCATTGGACTTACTATGCAGGTCTCAAAAGCCCCCTCTCCTAGAGGCCTTCTATTGTATCCTGTGTTATTCTTTCTTTTCCCTTCCCCAACCCCCTCCCTACCTGAGTTAAAGCACCTCCATTCTGAGTCACTGCCCCCTCTTCTGTATTCCCATAGCTCTCAGGGATTCCCACTAACACCTCATTTTTCATGCCTGATTTTCTATTCACTTGCCTTTTCCTTCCCAATAGATAGTTAAATCTGCAAGGCATAGGATGCCTCTGTGTGATATGCAGTTGGTACTTGATACTAAATGAGTGTTTTTTTTATCTACAATAAATAAAGTGCTGTATACTAAAATGATTTGCCAAGTACAGTGGGAGGGGCTGATGTTTATTATTGGACATAGAGCCTTTAGAGCTTCATGGGGACCCATGTAGATGACCCACTATTCTGTTCTGGGGTGGGAAGCAAGAAATTATATTTCTAACCAGTTCCCACTTTGAGAACCACTGATGTAATCTAATCTTCCTACTTGTAGATGAGGAAACTGAGGCTCAGATTGGAGAAGTGGCTTGTGCGGGTTCATATAATTAGTCAGAGGCACTCAATGTGTTCTTGTTTCTAAAGGGTTTATCAAAGTAAACTCTGCCTCATATGGGTGTGTGTATGTGTGTGTGTGTGTGTGTGTGTGTGTGTTTGTGTTGAAATGTAGAGGGAAAGGTCTTTTTCTCTGTTGTTCATCTAGGACTAGCTTCTGCAGGCTTCAAACGTGGGTCTTTTGATTGTTAATCTCAGGATCATTTCACAACATGGTCATTTCACAACATGGTCATTTCACAACACGCTGCTTTCATGTTAAGAAGCACTAGTCATGCCGCCAAGACGCTGGCTCAGTTATTATCTTTATTTGTCTTTTATATTCCTTAGATTTATTGATGCTTTTAGCAATATCTGAGAAGAAATGCTTAAGGGAACTCAGCTCACAGAACAATAAGAGAGGGACTCTGAGTACCACAGGGCAAGCTTGGTCTCCCCATCACTTAACCCAGGATGATCCAGGTCAGGTCCTTCCCCGTCCACGCTGGCGGGAATGCGCAGCTCTTGTCAGGAGCTGTCGTTACCCAGAAGAATGAGAAACAGCGATCTATCATTGACTGTGGGGGTGGGAGGTTTGGAGCTGGCCAGGCCTAGGTTTAATTTTCACTTTCTCATACCCCTGGTGGAGTAAGGCTGCAGTAAGGGATTTAACCACAGGGAGACTCAGTTTGCTATTCTGTAAAGTAGATGTATCCATTTCACAGAACGCGTTACTGTAAAATTGTTCAACAGTAATTTTTAAGCCCCTTGCACTGTGTCTGGAACCTAACAGGAGCTCGGCCATCTCATCTTGTCTTTCTTCCTCTCTTCACCGTCCGCCAGCCCCGAACACCTCTTCCACTATCAGCTAAAAACCAGCACCGGCCTAGCATGAGTGAAAAATGTAACCCAGCTGGGAAAATATGCAAAATACGCTGTCTTAAAAAATATACATATGTCCTTCTGATTTACTTACTGCTATTTCCTCAACACATTCAACTATATTATTTTTCATGGAGATCCATTTAAAACTTTTAAGAAAGAAATTTTTGTAGTTAAAACAATTACCTTTTCATCAAATATAATTTGGGAGGCATTAGCACTAATTGTAATTATAATGGAATTTATGTCTGACACATTATAGTTCATGTGATGAAAGAAAGCCAAGCACTCCCCAGAAATCAGTGACAAGCTTATCAGAATATTAATCTCCTTCAGTTGCTCCTTAAAAGAATAAATAACTAATCAGTCGCTGGCTGCTAATATAATATATAACCCTTTTTCTAAGATGTATTATAACTTAAGCTTTGGCAGAATATATTTATTTAACGGATAGAAATCATGACTCAATTTTATTTGTTTTAAATGACAATGTAGTAAAAACCAGACTAGCTATACTGCTTGGAAAACTGAAATTTTTGACTAATTACTTTTTTAAATTAAAGTTTGTGAAAAATCATGAATTCCATAAATTCCATCTTAAGCATTGAACATATATCTGAAATGTTGGCTAATTACCTAGTCTTAATAAGTGGTCTCTAAGAAACATTCTTAAATCTGCGTTAGGCTTATTATTAGAGTACAGTTATTTTGACCATCAAATCTCATGGCATCTGATTTCAGCTGCCGAAGGTCTGAAAATGTGGGCAAATGTTTGTTGACCTGGGCCAGAACTAGCTGTTTTGATTCTGAATAAATTTCAGGTATTACTCATCTTTGTGGTGATCGCTTTCCTCTCCTGTGGTGGAAAAAAGGGGAGCACAGAAACACAGAATTATAATGAAGTGCATGTTCTGTAGGATTAGGCGCGTGGAAGAGCCTCTCAAAACCTTCTATCCACGAGAGTCAGTGAAGCTGCTCAGAGGAGCTGGTTAGGTAGGAGGTTGCCAGCTAGCCTTGCTCTGAGAGATCACCGGGAGACCATCCAAGGCTTAAACACCAGGTTAATCGAAGAAAAGGGGGAAGGGGGTTGGAGGGAAGAGGAAACTCCTGGACCAACTCACCGGTCTCTAGGAGCAATGGGATGGGGAGGGGAACAGGGGAAGGGAGAAACAAGGGGGAGTGGAGACTCCCCGTCACCCATAAGGGCCTGTGGAAATCACCTGCCTGTGAATCTGCAGGTGCCATCTCCATCCACACTTTGCCAATCCCACGTTTTGGTTAGGGTGAGTTTACCCGTCAACCCACTCGGCAGGTTATTTACATCTCCCTGCTTTTCCCCCACCAGGCCAGTCAACGTATCATGCCAGGTCCATCAACATTGCTTCTGGGAAAGAGCAAAGTCCATTCTCATTTCCTACGGGAGAGGCTGGCACCAGGTTAATTTGCATACACTTCATTTGCATATGCCAAAAGTCCAGGCGGGCAGTCCAGCTGCTGCCATGTTCTGACGGGGGTGAGCCCTGGAGAACTAGACTGAGCTAACCAGATCCTTCTGTGGCCACTGGGGGTGTTGAGGGTGAGAGAAAAGTCAAATGGAGTCCTGATTGTTACGTGTCTGGTAGGGCTTCCTCTTGCCTGTTTCCTAGAGGATTATTTCCTTAGGGGCCCTTATGGATCTTGAGAGAGCTGCCCATTGGTTGACAACCCATTTCATATTAGACACCATGTTAGGTAAGTTATTTTTATTTCTTACAGCAACCCTGTGAACTCAAGACCATTATTCAAATTTTCATAAAGGAACCGAAGGCCAGGGTGGATAAATAACTCACCCCAGCGTGCACACAAAGCCAGAATGTCCAATCAGGGCTTTCATGTCTAGGCCCTTTCCATTACCCACGCTCCCTCTCCACGGAGCAGAAAACATGAGCAAGCAAGCACTGCCTGCTGGAAGCTGGCCGGGCCTGGGTGCCTCCCACTCTCAGGCCAGCAGCACTGGACAGTGAACTAGCCTCTTATCTTCAAAACGCTAATGGGCACCTGCTTATCTATTGATTCACTTGCCCCAACACAGCCTCACCCCCACTGATTTCATTTTTGATTTAGCTATTTGTTCCACTCCGACTGAAGCACATTGCCAAAAGTTGTGGGTCCAGGAAACTAAGGTCCTAGGCCAAAAGGAGGCTGCTGCCTCTAATGTGCCAGAGAGTCTGATCTCTCTCTCTCTCCGATGAAGTACTTTTCAAAATATTTGGGAGAGCGTAGCTCCCATCTCCTGTCCCACCTCTTTCCATCTCTACACTCACCATCTTCTAGAGACAGTGGAGGAGGCCAGTGCGGCTGGGGACAGGCAGCCAGAAGGCCGGAGACTGCTTGCTTGTTGCTCTGAGTTCCAAGTGAAACTATGTTTAATTGGCCTCCCGGTTCTCAAGGGCGGAGTGCATATTGTTTGTGGCTCGTTTTCCCCATGCAGTTTTAACGAAGCACGCCTTCAAAGATATCACGTAACTGAAAGACAGAATTAGGCAAGGATGGCAGAACTCTGGCAGCAAGGAGCCCTCTCCGCGCGTGTTTTTCATTGAAAAGCATATAGAATTACCTTATTGTTCCAGATATTAGCTTTCTGTACCCAGCATATACATATTTAAACAGCATAACAAATGCACTGTATTACAAAGCACCTATATGTCACCAAGGCCCAGAAAGCCTATGTTGTGCCAAGGCCTAGAGACATCCTTCCAAATTTCCTTCCCAGATTGTCTCAGTGCTCGGGGTGGGCCAGGCTGCCTGCGTTTAATAGCAAACATTCTCGGGTTTTGTCCGATCCCGTGTAAAACAACTTACAGTTGACTGTGACATCTGCCTGCCAAGGACCAGCTCCCCGCCACCACCAGCTCATCTCATCATGCCAAAACCCAGACGGGGCTCCATCAAGGGTTTTCTGCAGATACCAGGGCTCGGGCTGCAGACTGTACTCTTGCTCGCTGCTCTGGAGAATGTTATCAACCTCATGGTTCAGGGTTAAGGGTTGGGTTGGGGGTATTGTTAGTGTTTTCATCACTAGCGGAAATGTACAGTCTGACAATCACCATGCCTGCAGATCAAAGGCAACGCGAGGTGTTATCTTGCTGCCGGCTATGCTGTGACTCTAAGCACAGTGGTGGGGGGCTGACCCCGAGGTGAGCTGGGGTGGGAAAGAGTGCTCCGAGGACAGCTGTCTGGGTGTGGGCTCACGTACAATCCTGTTCTGAGAGTGAAGTCTCTGTCCCTTTCTTTGTCCTAGCCTCACTATGCCTAACCTTAAAAGCTTGAAGCGCTTTGAAACTGGTGTTGATTGACGAGGCGGGAAGTGTGTCAGTTTGTAGGAGTCACCTGATGGGAGCGAGGCGGTCTGTATTACCATCCTAGGTCTGCTGCTGGTCTGCTTTCTTACTTGGGCTGAGACCCAAACTCCAGTCGTACTGACTCCTCAGCCCGTCTTTGCGCAGATCACAGCCCCTCACGATGGGGACCATCTGCTCTACTGTCCCTGTGGCGGAACCCGAGGCTTCAGTTCCAAGGCTCCGCTTCTATGTGCCTCCTCTCTGATGCAGCGTGCATTTTCGTACTCCCTTAAAGGAGTGATCTGTCCCTTCCTCTATGATTCCATTGTTAACATTTTATGGGAGTGTTCACCACTGGCCGTTGTTCATCCGTGTGTCACCGTTACATGTCAACACCTCAAGGGTGACCTTCTCACTCTATGTTCCAAATGCCTATTATCGCACCTGGCGGGCAGAGCCAACTAGACATTAGCTGATGAACGCACACATGAGAGGACAGGTAGATGAAAGGAATGGGGTGTTCTTTGCCTCCTTGGAGGGAAGGCACTTCCTTTGCTGCGGGCATGTTTTGGCAGGAGGTAATATCTCCCAGCCTTCTGGTTGCTCCCATTTTCCCACCATGTCTACAGTTGCTGGGGGGTAGGGGGGCAGATCTGCTCTCTGCAGAGCAGATTCATATGCTCTTCATTCAGTACTTACGATTCAAGCCCTGTTAACCTCAACCTTTGGTAAAGTATGGAGTTTCTTACTGGAAAATGCTCTGCCCCCTCTCAAGTCATAACGTCTAGCATCTTCTGACACTATGTGGCAGGCCATTTCTTTCCTCTCTGTATGAGTTGCAGTTCTCATACCAGCCTGCATCCCTGCAGCTCTGCCAGCCTTTCCTCTGGGTTTTAGCCGTCTACTTTCTAGATTAAAAGCTCTGACATTTATGGCGCCATGCTCTCTCCACCATAGTTTGAGGACCCTTGTGCACTATGCCTACTGACAAACAGAGGTTGTCACAGCCCCTGGGGGCTCTGGCCCAGGAAAGCCAGAAGACACAAGCCAGGAGTTAAAAGATGTTCACCAGTGGCAGAGAGTGAGCAGGAGAAAACCGTTGGAAACATTCTTCTTCCTTCCCCATCCTATGTATTACTATGAGACAAGGCCGTTCATATTGTATGTTTCTCTCAAGATGATGTGTGGAAAAGGATGAGCACACATGTGTATCATGCAGCTATGCCAACATGGGCACTGCACACCCTCAGCTTTGCATTTGCTGCTGCCCGACTTCTCCCCTTTTGTCCTGGTTCTTTGGGGCGCGCTCCAAGTGTTAGCAAGAAAGCTTTGGCCTGTCTCCGTTTTTGAGGAAACCTGGGCTAAGACAGATGCCTGGCCGACTCAGGCTGGATCAGCCTTCTTTGAACTCCTGTAATAGTGTGCACCTCTCTCTTATTCTCCACACAATATCCCAAGTATCTATTTATGGGTCTCTTTCTGCATTTCATATCTCTTGAAGGCAGAGATCGCACTGTGTATTCTTGAATCTCTGGCACCTAGCACAGCGCCTGGCATAAATTAGAACTCTGAAAATAGTAAATATTTCCCAGATGACTGGCCATAAAAGAGAGCTAGATTTTCTCTGATTAGGGAGAGATTCCAACAGAGCTAAGGAATATTTTAAATGGTTTGCTATTTCAATGTGTGGTCTCTTTTGGCCTCACCTCTATTGAGTCAGGGACAGTGCTAGAAATTGCATCATGCTACAAGATAATAATTATATTCAATAATTTTTATAAAAATGATGACAATAAGCTTGGTACATATGTGTTACCATGCTGTTAGGTATGTTATATACATAATCTCATCGCAGCAAACATACTTGGTTGTTAGTATATACTTGGGGCTTTTTGAAAATATAGCTGGACAACCGGTCTTGACTGAAGGCTTTCTTGAGAGTATATTAAAGATTGTCTTTTTTTAACTGTAGTTTTTAAAGTAGGGTTTCTCTTAGTGGTTAATACAGTATCACAAATGCCCAAAGGCAAAACTGCTTTAATAAAACAGAATGACAACAGAAAACACCTCACTTCATCCTTAATTAACACAACGTAGCTTTATGTCTGACAGTCTTACTTCACTCTTGCCCATACAGATGTGCAGATATATTGTGAGGTGGACTCTGGACCACAGAGCTGGTCGCCAGTGTCACCTGTGTGTCCAAGGCTCCACTGAGACTCAGGAAGTCAGCAGGATGTAAGAGAGGGCTTTGCAACCCAGGCGCGGTGCACAATTATGGGATTCAAAGCTGGATGTACCCTGGTCTATAAATCTTCTGAAATCATGGAAACATTTTGTATTTCAGAGGGGCCACTTCCAGGGTAAAGTGTTTTTTATGATTGCTTTGATTGTTGTTCTATTACAGATGTCCCATTTTTCCCCCATTGCTCTCCCCTGCCCTGCCCACTGCCCCCTCTCCCACAATCAGTTCCCCACCCCGTTGTCCATGTCCATGGGGCATTTATACTAGTTCTTTGACTAGAACTGGAGTGAATTTTATATTAAATTCACAAATTGTTCCAGAAGCCCTGGTTCTGATTCTATGTGAATCACCACCTAGGGGTGGTCTGGAAAGACTGGGTTCAGAGGGCTGTGCCTCAGAGGGCCCAGCTGGTCAACTGAGTTCTGAATGGCCAGGGATCCTGAGAATAAACCCACTGGACAACTCTGGGTCTAGGCACCTGAGCTGGAGCTTAGGCATGCCGGAGTTCCCAGGATTTGCTCTTCTCTCTCAAACTGTTAGGGTCTGTGGGACTTAACCTTCACTCTGGGCTTGTCCTCGATTGTGGCTCTATTGTCAAGATTTCATGTTATGATGTAATCCAGTACAACTTGTCCAAAACAATATTAGATTTATTCCATTTGTTAAAAGGAAGATATCACTAGTATGTGGCCCTTTTGGCAAAGTCTCAACTCCTAGTTCTAGGCATGGTTTCAATCACCTGTTGCTAAGATACTGCAAAAAATATTATCTGTTTTTAAATGTTTCTTTTTAATTGAATAAACTGTTGCTTTGAAATATCAGTGCAAAGGTTAAATAGGTCTTTGAAATCATATATATATCTTTTTCACTGGCAGAGATATTTCTGAGCATTTTAAGCGGAGAAGCTGCTGTCTCAGTCGAGTTCCTTGATGGAGTTTTAAAAACACCCAGAAAGGAGCGCTCATAGCACAGCTGGGGCATGGAAGTAACACAGGGAGAGGCTCGATCAGATGTATTCGTGCTGCAAATGCTGGTCACGGTCATTGATGCCACAGCAAAGGTATGCGAGAAAGCAGGCACAGGTCCACTATCCCGATTAGCAACTCTGTTAGCCAGATTCAGACGCTTTGGGATTTCCGAATGGTAATACAATGCACACATTCCCGGAAGGGTCTGGGCCAACGCCTCATAGTCAAAATTATTAATATTTGTGTGACAAAGCATTTTAGTCTATATGTCAAGTTCTCGCACCCAACTCTGATCAAGTGAGTTTGTTGAAACTTAGGAGAACACTTGGGTTGAAGAGCATTTCTTATTTTTTGTATTACAAATGAGTGAGTATGGACCATTAAAATTGAGAAAATCTGCAGGGTGTACACAATTCACAATAATTTAAAGATCCACTTAGACTCCAAATGACCCATAGCAAGATGGGAAGCCAGGAGTCCAAGTGGGTGGAGAAGGCTGGAAGGCATGGACTGAACACACACATAAAGGCCAAACTAGACAAAGTCAGCAGTGACCAGCAGGGAGGGACAGAGGTCTGGGAATGTGGATGACACTTGGAAGGAAGGTAAGAATTGAGAAACCTCTTAAATGCAAATGCTTCTCTTATTTCACAATTATTGCATTAGTCCAGGCTATCTCTGTAGATCCCTACAGCAGTCTCTCATCTGTTCTTCCTTCTTCATTCTAGTCTTTTGAGCCAATCGATCTTACACATCTGCCTCCATTGCGACCATTCTATGACGCAAGTCTGACATTGGCACATCCCCAGTGAAACATTTCAGGGGTTACCCTTGACTGACAGGGTAAGTTGCTAAATGATAGGTTCTCTCCTGTCTCCATCTTATCTCTTAGCCCCCACTTCTCGTCTCAAGCTGTAACAACATAGTCATTAGATCATGATGCCCAACGTTTTTGCCTTTGGAATACTCTCTGCGCTACTTGCTTCCTTACATGGCCGGTTCCTACCTGTTTTGCAAGAGAGACATCAGTTAACTTTTGTTCCAAGCCCCAGGCTGACCTCAGTGCCTGCACAGTTTTTCCATACCTATGTCAATACAGTTAGCACTGTTCATAAAAATTGTCTGTTTGTATATTTTCCTCTTCCACCTGACGATGAACTTCCTGAGGGCAGAATCCATTTCTCTTCTATCATATTATCTCTTAGGGTTTAGCACAGGGTGTGGGGTCTGGTTTATGTTCAGAAAATAAAGTTATTGAACTGTGGATGGACTGTCAAGGCAGGCAAAAGTATGGAATCCAGGCAGTCCAAGAACATGAAGAAGCAGCATGTGTGAACAAAAACTTCCCAGGTGACATAAAGGAGGATGAATTTCTATCCTAAAGGTATTAGGAGTGTTATGAGATAGTCAATGTAGAGCCCTTAAATTATTCTGACATAAATAATGTGACCTGTCATTTCCTTTGCCCCTAAAGATATGGCAAAAGTTAGCAGAGTTACTTTAGCCAACTGAAAGGGATTTCCTTATGGTGAGCATGGGTGGGTAGGGGGATGGCTTCCAGAGAGCACTTTTGACAACAGGGACCTGGGCAACCGTGAGAGTAAAGGAGTGACCAGGAAAGATGTGATAAATTGACTTGTCCTTGTCCCTAAAATACAATGCTTTTGGTAGGAGCTTTTGCTGCACCCCTCCCTCCTCAGTAGAGTAAGCTGGATTGTGTCACATTGAAGTCACATTGTCACGATGACCTAGGGATGTTAAGCAGAACCCACAGAAGTCAACTGTGATGGAGTAGATACAGCACTGGTCCAAAAAACAGGAGTCCGTCCAAATCCTAAGACTGAGATTTACTGTGCCCTTAGGAAATCAGTTACCCTCTCTTTGTCTTCAGGTCTTCTATAAAATGGAGATAATGCCAACCTTAAAAGGCTGTTATAAGTATTAAATGAAAAAGTTGTGTGAATTCATCTGTCAAATAATATGCACTCGGATTTCTGTACATGCATTATGGATTTTATTCCCTGGATAGTCGGTATAAAAAGAGATAAAGCATCATTCTATTACAGACTAGGTTTTTAATTTTATGGGAGGGAAAGGTGTTACTTTCATCATTGCAAAGTCATTAGATCAAAAATGGCTTGAATTGTCCATCTCGAATATGGTACTGAAAAATTTCTAAAAACTTTACTTGTATTCATATGTATTTATTAATAAATATTTTCATGGCCTTTTTGTCTGTTTTATCCACTTGTACAAAGTACTCTGTCATTTTGACTTTTTGTGACTGGGAACAACATGAAATCAAATCCATTCAAAATAACTCCTCACAGAGCAAAACCATCTAAATATAAGCCCTGCAAGGATTCACAGAGAGGCTGAAAATTAAGATACTAATTAAGTCAGTAAAGTACAACCTAAAAGTTAAAGTTTAACAAGGGAGGAGGGATGGAAAGGGAGGAGTAGAAGAGTGAAAATTCTCATCTGTGACAGGAAGATGGGAGAAAATGTCGGAGACAGCGACCCCAGAGATGAGTTATTCAGATATTGTTAAACATAGGAGGTAAATGGCTGAATAAACTGTTCTCTGTCCCTGGGAGAGGCTGGACTATGGACTGAGGAAGGGGACATAGAAAACTACATATATGTCTAGATTTACATATACAGCTAAGCAGAAATACAGATGTATGCACACACCATATATATACACATTTTATACTTTTTGACATTGCCAACTTTGTGCATATCTATGGTGTCTATATATATACAGTATATAAATTTTATATTTAAAGAATATAACCAGAATGTTTTAAAAATAATTATAGCACTCACACATACATGTCCATTAGAAAACAAAAGGCCATAATATATCCTTTTGAATTAGAAAGAAACTTCCATTAGAGACTGTTTAAAACCACTCGAAGAACACATATTTCTTCTAATTTTTTTTTTTTTGTAATCTAAGCCTTTATGTTCTTAGCAGGAGAAAATATTTAAGTATGCATAAATATTTAGAGCTCAGTGGCCTATGACAGGGTTTCTGTTTAAGACTATTAAATACCTTCTGTCCCCAGACATGGTATATATGAAGTTTCATTGAATTCTTTCATCTTTTTCTCCATTTTTTAGTTTATCAAGATATAATTGCTATACCAAAAACAGTACACATTCAATGTACACGCCTTGATGTGTGTGGGCATGCCCTTACACCTGTGATACCGTCTCTACAGCCATCACCTGCAAAACTTGCCTTCTACCTTTTGTGATTTCATTTTATTTTTGGTTGTTGTCTGTTTTGTTGTAAGAATACTTAGCAGGAGGTCTGTCCTCTTAACATAGTTTAAAGTGCACAATATCTTGTTGTTAACTACAAATACAATGTCATGTAGTAGCTCTCCAGAGCTTTTTCATCATGGAAAACAATTCCCCATCTCCCCTTCCACAGCCTATGGCAAGACGTTGCATTCTCTGCTTCTTTGAGTTTTACAAAGTCTAGATGTCTCATGTAAATGGGATCCTGAGTTATTTGTCCTTCAGCGACTGGCTTATTTCACTTAGCATAATGTCTTTGGCTTTTCTCCTTGTTGTCACAAATGGCAGGGTTTCCTTCTTTATTAAGGCTGAATAATATTCCATTGTATGTCTATACCACACTTTCTTTATCCATGTGGACATTTGGGTTGTTTTTCTATGTTGGCTATTATGAATAGGTTTTAAAGTATATCTTGAAGAATGGACAGAGTCCACATTTGATTAATTTTATACAGCACCCACGGGACTTAGGACAGTATGTTTCAGTGATGAGCTTTTGTATGTTTGTTGAGCTGGATTAAATTTGCATAGAGGGGGAATCCAAGCAGGGAAACTTCGCAAGTAAAGTCCACAGGTAGAAATGCACACAGGCGTTTCTCCTTCTTTCCCTCAGCTTCCCCATTCCTTCCCTTTGATTTCTCCATCTCCTCTCATCTTCAAGCCCAAGGTCACAAGTGTTATCTGATCCTTAACCCTCAGGTACGCTGAGGCTTTGAGTCTTAGTGGAACATATTGTTGACTCTTTGGGCTGAAAACAGAGCTGTGTTCCACCTGCATCTACTCAGAGATCTGGTACGCATCCAATATTAACTTGAGGCATACAGATGACAGAGCTGGCTAATATAAGAGCAGTTACTTTTGGACAAACTGAGTTGAACTATAGTCCTTTGCTGAGAATGCCTGTTATCCAGAGGCTGAATGGATCTCTGGTTTTAAAGTCTTTGAGGGGACTCTTCACTCCCAGCATGTGATGCCATGTCAGCCTCTGCTTTATCTTATGAGGTCATGTCAGCCGAGCTAAATTTACTGGGGCATTCAGTTGGAGCTGTGGAACACATGGGCAGACATATTATAAGTAGTTACCTATTGATTTAGAACCAAATAGCAATGAAAATCTTACTGCATTTGCTTTGTGTGAACATAGGTCCATAATCATCAAGGTTTTGTGGTTTTACAAAGCAAAAATGAAAAAGAGAAAACAACCAAAAACACGATGCCATAGAATTGATCTGCTTCCAACATGTTTCAGCAGCAATGAACTTGCTGACACATCTCCATCATGGAGATATTCCCTTTGCTAGAGCTGGGATAGAGTGGGTAGAGAATTAAAGAATATTGAAATTGTAGGAAAACTGATGTTCACTCAGAAGAGTATGCCACCTCTAGTCTAGGGATCTTGGTCATGTCTAAACAAGATATCCTCACAGCGCTTGTCAGGACTCAGTAGTTATTAAACGGGGCTCCTCACATACTAGAATTAATCATTTGGAGATGTTTTTTTTCTGTAAAAAATAGCCATTCCATGTATTCAGCATCATTTTCTAAAAATGTGTTTCATGAGCCGAGCACTGAATTCCATATGCTTTGGGGGCTTAGTTAGAGCTTTTAATAATTTTTACATAAATGTGGCCTGGCAAAATAAGCATGTCACTTCCCGTGATAGCGTATTCTGTAATGGAGAAGACTGCATGAGTTAAATAGTGCATCCGACTGTTGATAAGAATGATGTGAAATAACAGTGTCTTAAACCAATTGGGAGATTACCTTTCTCTTGAGTAAAAGAAATCGAGAGGGAGACAGTCCAGAGATAGTGTGATAGATGTGTGCTATCATCAATGTTCTGGGTACCTTTTATCTTCTGCTGAACTATCCTTAACACATGGCATCCATCCTCAAGATCACAAGATGTCAGCTGGAAGTCTTGCTGTCATATCTGTGTTGCAGGAAGAAAAAAGACTGAGAGGGGAGTGAACAGAACAGTATACCTCCCAGCTGAGTCAGACCCATTAAAAAGCTTTTCTGTACCCCACCCAGTAACTTCTGATTATATCTCACTGACTGCTCTCTAGATGCAAGGAAACCTGGGAAATGTCCCATAGCTGGCCACATTGCTACAGCTAATTATATAGGAATGTCTGCTACTAAGAAAGATGGAGGAAGATGGACATTGGGAATGTAGTTATCAGTCTCTGCCACAAGGCATGTGGGGTATAGGGGAAAACATAACCTTGGCTGTCAGGTAAATGCCAGCATTTACTACATTAATCTGTGGAATCTTTGGCCAATCTTGAATAATTCATTTGACAGTTCTGAGTCTTGGGCTCTTCACCTGTAAAACTGGAGTTTACAGTGGAAATTTGACAGAGTTGTCTTCAGAATTAAATGTCTCACAGTTTAACATGGTGTTTGGTGACCAACCTCTATTGCTTTTTTCCCTGATTTCCTATCACATTCTGCAAAGATATGTACAATAGTAAAGAATAAAGTCACTGGCAAACATGTCAAAATCCAAAAGAATGTCTACTGACTGTAGGGAATAGGTGGATAATAAGGAAAGGAAAAAAATAAAAAAATCCTTCACCAGGCATGTGAAAAGAGACTCTGTGGGAAAAGACAAGAAGATACTTAATCCCACAATTCTTTTCTCCTGATGCAGACCCCTAAGGCAAGGATGTAGTCTGTTTCATTTACTACTCTTTCCCCAGAACCTGTAACAGAGCCTGGCATGTTGCAAATACTCAATATATATATTAGTTTCTCGGACAATCCCATTAATGAGACCTACTCAGAAACAGCAACTCACTGAAGACGTCTGGTTGGGAAACATGGATGAGAAAATCTATGATGCATCATTGCATCCTGAGAGTATTGTCCCTGCACTGGCATGTGGGACGGGAACAGAAGGTCACTGCTGATAGGTTTGCTGGAACTGACAATTCTCACACATTCCATAAGTTGTGCGTACCAAAAACCAAAACCCAAAATGATACCACCGTAGCAGAAAGAGTAAATACCCATATGACTGATGAAATATTGTAATTTCTCAAGAACTATATAATCAATGTGAACATTGCACGTATTCAATGAATGTGCATTGCTACTTACATTTCTTAGCAACTAGCCTTCCCTAGATTAAACAATAAATCCTCATGGACAGGAATTTTATCACATGCTTTGTTTTGACTTATGTGTACACATGACACCTGAAATACTGCTCCTTGGACATCTGGTAAAAGCCTTATTGGTTAATGGTTACAGACTTGATAGAAATCCACAGAGAGCCAAAGGAGAGATTTGGAAATCTGAACTGCACTAGACTTTAACCCAAAATCAAAAAAGCAGGGAAAGGGAAGGGATGTTCTGACCAATGTTGAATCAAGCAGATCTCATGGTGAGTTCTGCTTTGCTTCTGTCCAGGGAGGCCAGTCCATCCAGTATTTGATGACCAATATCACACTGGAGGGGATGTGTGTGGGCTGGTAGAACACAGTGGCAGTCGGTCCCCAGTCCAGACAGATGTCAGGATCGATGGAGAGCTGCCTCCGCCAGGTGTACGCTAGAGGAAGCCCAAAGGCCGTCGGTTTTGTGTCGCTTGAAATAGGAACGAGTGGCATTTCATCAGCTCTTCCTTGACTCCTGTCCTGTGAGCAGGGTGCTGGGGATGGATACAGAGAAGGAGGAAGTCTCTGAGCTGGGGCGCCTTGAGCACACGGATGAAGTCTGCGGGTTCCAGGCAGCGGACTATGTTCAGGCCAGAGACTCTGGTGGCTTTGCGTCAAGTGTGCCTCCTGTGTCCCCATTTGTTAGGCTCACCTTTCCGATTTCATGCAACTTACTTTTATCTCAGCCACGTCCTTCGTAACCCAACATTTCTTTTGAAATGTCCATCTTCCTTTAAGCCTTGCTTTGTAAACTCGTAATCATATTTGTTTGTTTTAATTGAACAAATATGCTCTGTGTCTTGGGTACAAGGGATGGCTCCTAATTGGTTACATGCTAGCTTGGCTCACGGTCCCGGAGGATGGAGTTTCTCTGGTTCTGGTTGGGTGTGTGGAGGGGGAGATAACTTTAAAGCTTGATTAAAGCGAGTTTCTCTAATGTCAGGGTTCCCTCGAAAGAAACAGACATAATCCTAGAGGAACAATGGAGACTCGCTTGCATTTAGAAAGTTAGAACAGAAGTTTAAAAAAACAACCCTTGGTCCAATTTTCAACAGGATTGTATAATGTTCAAAAAATGAAAAAAATCCCCCCCGCTTGTAACCACAGGAAGCCAAGCATTAAAGTCAGAAAAAAGAAACCCCCGGTCCCACCCCCGGAATGAACTGCACCATATTGTTTTCCTTCGTGCCTGCCGATTTCAGATTTTCATTTTCTGTACATTAAAAAGGAGACTTAAGAAAATATTCGTTAGCGGTTTCTGTCTAAATCTCATCATCTAATTATTTTCACAGTGCACATTTGAAATGGCACAAGCAATTCTGCCAAGAGCCCTCTCTCTCTGGATTCCAGGAGATGTTTCACAATAATTAGAAACCCCAATGGGTCTCTTAAGAACCCTTAAAGGGTTCCATATGCAGACGTCCACATGAAGTGGTACAATGCGTAGTTCTTCATTTTCCACAATAGGGCCTGACAGCTCTTAATGTATATTATTACATTAAATGAGATGCACATTAGTTGGTCGGACTGCTGGGTAGCTGGCCCCGATTCACTGAGAAATACAAACCAAACTGGCAACCCCGTTATTTGCTCCCACCCCACCCCACCCTCACAATACGGAGTACTGTTAGTCATTGTTTAAGTACTCAAGTACTAATTGGCTTCTTGGACCTTGTCCTTCGGTGTGAGCATGGATTTCATTGATTTTACTGGAATCGTAAGATGAATTGATGTATCTCAGTCAGAAATAACTGGGCCAAGCCGGGGATCTCGTTTCCATCACACTGCTAGCAGACTTTTGTGTGTTCTCTGGGAGGTGAAATACAGTCGTTACAAAAGGCCCAAGGATCAGGGTGTCGTCTATTTTAAATGCATGACTTGACTAGGTGTTAGCATTCCTTTTCCGTCGTTGCTGGGGCGTTCTGTGCTAAGGTGGCAGAAAACAATTACAGGCCGACAGGCTTGGATACCTGGTCAGGTGTGTTTACTTACCGTGTTTTGCTAAGAAAGGAGCACAGCTCATCAAGCTTCTCGTGACTCGGAGAAGTCAGACTGGTATACGCCTTTGTCGACAGTAAAATGCTATTTGTTACTTAAAGGTTATGCGTGGTTTCTTGGGTGGGTAATGAGTCTAAACTCTTTGGTCCCTGGTTGGTGACGGCTTAGGAGACTGATCCCTGACGCTTCGTACGTCCCTATGAGGTCCTATTGTGTGACTCAATAAGAGCTCCAGGGAGCACAGCAACTGATAGCCCAAAGGGGGGGACAAAGCTTCTTTCCTTGAGCAGTTTAGGTTCTCAGTAGACTCGAGAGCTGTATTCTCACTCCAAAAAATCTGTGAGTTTTTCAAAAAAATCAAAAAAGCTCTCACCAGTATTTTTATCTCGACAAATTATAAACATACCTCCCTCCTTCCCAATTATGCAGTGCCCCTCTTTGCCATTGTTATTTGAGTGCAGTGACCAATGACCAAGGTATAGACCCTTGCAGTTTGCAGTGGGTGGAGGTGAGAAACAACACAAAGAATAGCAGACCGTTTCCCATTGTCATGGAGAAGAAATGCAGCTCAGCCCAGCGCTTGGTGCCTGATCATCTGGTCCTCTCTCTCCTCCCTGCACAGAAGTAGACGAGTGAAGAATGCTAAGTTTTGGTAGGTGATGTCTATCAATATTATTTTGAAAAACACTATGGTCCCCTCTCCTACAGAAAAAAAAAAACAAAACAAAAAACTGTGAGTAGATTGACTTTTTGAGAATGCTTAAATTTCCTTCAATGTCTGATAGTAACTGGAAACAAAATAAGAAATCCAAGTAAAAAGACAAATGAACAATTTTGTATTACTTTTAGGAATTAGAGGATCGAGATTTTAAGTGCAGATAGACGTTTCTCAATAAACAGATCACACACACACACACACACACACACACACACACACACACACACACACACAGACATGCCAGTAATAAGAGCTAATCAAAAGCGAGTGGGTATAGACAATTGCCTCTTCATAACTCTGAGATCCTTTGCTTCTTTGATTTAAATAGTCTTCTGGTTACATATAAAGGTTACGATTTCTCCACCAAAAGCCATTAATTACCAACCCTTAGCAAGTCTGTTGCAGTCTCTTGTCCCCAAAGCACCGGAATTAAGAAATGCAAGTGAAGATAATTTGAATTCAGAGAAAATAGAGACAGGAGGCAGCGTGAAGGAGGTAGAGCAAGAGCAAAGGTAAGAATAACACTGTTACCAATGCTCTCGTTCAATCAAGTGAACAGAATAAATATGGGGACAGCTCTTCTGAGAGACACAGAGGTGCTTAAGCCTTTGGATAGAAAGAGAAGTGGGGGCCCTTGATGTTCAAGTGTGAGACAGGGAAGTGTCTACCAGCTTGTGCAGAGGGCACCCCAAGAGAAAGGTAGGGAGGAAGAGTTTAAGGAAATGGGGTTACAGGGCTACAAAGTGTCCCAAAAGAGTCATTCATAAACACTCATTTACACATGAAAGCATGTATATACCCCTGCACACAGGCACAATATAGCACAATAGCAGATTTTTTGGGGAAAAAAATCTGATTGCAATTTTGGACTTCAGCTGCTCACATTTAGCACAGAGTTATTTTCAGGGTGGCCAAATCATGTAACCAGTTCTGATTCCCACGTGGGTATTTGGAAATCAGTGGTGACAAGATAATGTGCTACAGTATCCAGGAAGAGAACCGTGTGACTGGGACACAAGAAGAAAAATTCTTCATTAAACTCTCGTGGTTTCTGCCCATCTTTATGGTGCTCTGTTAGTATGTGGAATGGCAGAAAATGGGGGAAAAATAAAAAACATGTTGTGACAGATTCATGAGGTCACTGTTGGTTCCAACTTTTGGATAAAAATATGTCACTGCACCAAGGCCTTGCCATGGTTCTCATGTCCTCATCAATGAGCAGGGGACTAGAGGGAACCCATTTCCTGCCAGCTCAGACCTGCCGCTTACTGAGTGGGTGTGGCTGACGTGCAGACACCCTCAGTGGGGTTAGCAAAGGCGGGGTTACTGTTTGCAAAGACGGAAGTCCAGAAGTGGCGTCTGGGTTTAGAAAGTTCGATAGCACTTTCACTGAGTCATTTTATATCTGTTGAATCTAATAAGAAAAAAAAAAGTGTCATATTTTTGTCTCTGTTTTCTGTTTTCTTGCTTTCTGAGAAATATATTTTTATTACAGCTTGAATTAAAATGAATTAGTAACTGAAACAAACAAACAAAATGGGTTCTCTGTCCCAGATAATTGGAGAAGCGTTGGCCTGACTGAAGTGTTCCAGCAATCCATTCAGTGGACTAAGATGTCCCCTCACCTCTGAGTTCGTTGTCCACGTTTTAATCTCAGATATCCAGCGCCCATGATAGCTGAATGCTTAATACGATATAGCATAATGTGTCCCCATTGGAATTCTAGTCCGTAAAAGATGTTCTGCCAAAATATTCGTGGCCAAATATATTTGAAGACAAGGGCAAACACGACATTCACCTTAGAGAATCGCAAGGCATGTTAGCATGCTCAAGATTCTGAGAAATTTTGCAATAAAGAGCAAATATCCATTGGACACAAAACTTCCCAGACCCATTTGGTCACAGAGCTTCTTGTACTCTGTAGTACCTTAAGAGATACTAACTTTCTGTAAAACTCGTGTTCTCTGGGACATACATTGGAAACTACTTCTGTGGATTGGTGCCTGGAGACCTCAGGGAGAGCTGGGAAGAGAAAGAATCAGCTGGGAGTAGATAGCATTGCAGGAAGTAAATGATCAGTGTACACCCTGTGTGATCAGGACCCAAGGGATAGGCTGATTCCATTCCCACTGGCGTGCTATAGGAACTGGTGACTTCTGGCCCGTGGTCGTCCTCCCAGCTGCCTTGCCAAACATGCCTACCTTCTCATCAGGCTCTTTCTTCTGGATTAGAAAGGTTTCTGCTCCCCTGGAGTCTTCACAGTTGATGCAGATTAATGAAATGGAGGGTTTTGCTAGTTTTCTGACTTGTTGATGTCTGGGCCTTTCTCTGTACTTACAACATGTAGTCAAACCCCTCTGATTTGGACTAAGAAGGGAAAGGGCCAATCTAATTTAGTGAGAAGCCTGCTTTATAGGATATCAAAAAGTGATACAGTTTTAGCTTTATTATTTTCAGAAGCTCATGGTGCCAGAAACTGATTGTAGACATATTCAGAGTTTCTATTGTGTAGACAGACATCAATGACTTGTATTTTTGGACTTAAAATAAGGTTTTATGTTAACTTTAAATGTCCCTCTCGTTCCCCTACTCACAGGGATTATAGATCCGTGATTATAGAACCACTTTAGTTTGCTTTAAAAATTATTTCTGGATAAAGACATAGCATTTTATTGCAAGTCCTGTCTCAAAAACAACTCTTCAAATCAGTGGACCCTGAAGAATGGCGCTTGCTTGCATTTGGTTTCCACCTTCCCTAGTGCAGGAAATATATGAAGCTTTGACGAAAGCAAAGAATTCTTAATGTCTATGCTCTTGCTTTCCAAATATTTACTCCGAAAATGATCTTTATTTTTTGAGGCAAAAAGTAAGGTACCTCTTACTGTCTCTTCTCATAATTAGCACCCTGTTTCTCTTGTAGTAATAAGCACTGTTTGAAATTATATCATTATTGACTTGCTTACTATGTATTTTCTGCCTCTCCACACTAGCATGTAAAGCCACAGAAAGAGGTAAATCCAGTCTATATGAAAGAAAACAGAAGAGGGTCCACTTAAAATTAGCAGGTGCTAAATGGAGACCCAAAGCACTGGGACTAATGAAATGCAGTCTAGAGAACAGGACCCCAGTTGGAGTCCCCTTCACCACTGCCCTCACACGGAGCAGCTGGCCACCTGGCAATCGAAACAGGCGGAAAAAATGACAAGCACACTCTTTTTTGGACAGTCCTTAATTTACCTCTTGAGAAAGACTAACTCTTGTAAAGGTCCTATCAATATGGCACTTGGGGACCTCCCAGCCAAATGACCAGCTCAGCTCTGGGTGCCGACTTTAAAGTAAAACCTTCCATCTTACCATCGAAACACCAAACCTAGGGTTTCCAATTAATAAACTCATCAATAGAAAGGCATATGAGAAGAACCCCATTTCAGTTACCTATAAAAATCAACAGTGTTCTTCATACTAAATGTAATGGACGATGAAGAAAGCAATAGAGAATATGAAGAAAGCAAACAGAGCTGATAATGAAAAAAATGTTAAACCCAGATCAATGAAAGATAAATAAAATAATAGATAGTTCATAGGACATAAGTGAACTTTTAGAAATTCAATATAATAGAAAGATTCAAAAAGATATTGATACATCTAGAAAACAAGAATTGACTGTGCTAACAAAAGAAAAAGTGAAAAAACTATAAATAACCTCTTGGAAATTAAAAATTGTTTGCTAGTTTTAAAGTTCAATAGAAGGTCTAGGTGCCAAAATTAATAATCTTTTCCAGAGGGATTAAAAAAAGATATGACAGAATAGGTAAGGAATAGAATACTAAAAAAAATTGACATTCAATAAAGTTCTATAAAGAGAGAACACAAAAAAATGGAGAGGCATTTAAATAAATAAATTTACTAGAGGTGTAAAAAGATATGGTTTTTCAAATCAAAGGGAACATTTAAGTGATCTCAAGGTAAGAATTTTTCAGTTGTAGAAAAAATAAGATTTTTCAATTTAAATATTAAATTACCTCAGTGTAACACATACACACACACATACAGATTCTTTTATGTTTTTCCAATATTTCAGAACACAAAAGATGCAGATAAAATCTTTAAAAGGCAAAATCACAGAACTTCAGAAGATAGAAATCAAACTAGCATCAGAATTTTTATCACCAATAATGGATGCTGAAGACAATGGAAAAACTCCTTCCAGGCTCTAAGATCCAGGCTCTAAGAATAATTAGTTTGAATCTAGACTTCTATACACAACTAAAAATAAATAAATAAATAAAGACATCTGTGGAAATTTCCTCGTGTACTAGTCTCAGGAAGTTTCCAGGGGATATAGTCAAGGAAATAAAATTTCAAAAAAAACTGATTGAGATAAAGAAAATACAAGATACATTGGAATTCGCTGAGAGGTACAACGGAAGTAAATCCCATGGCGACATCTTGGCTAGTACAGGAAGTTGGTGATCTACAAAAATATATATTTTTAAGAACAAAAGAAGAGATTATTTTAAATTGATAGATGGGTTAAGCAAGAAGGTTTTAGTTGTGTGGCAACAAATAGTCATATACATTTCTTCCACAAGAACAAAAGAAAGATAATTAGCAATGTCTTATAAAATGTCTATAAGAATCATGGTAAAAATATGAAGCAAATAAAATGTGTCATTTAAAAAAATTATGGAATGGTCTCTGGTTTCCTGTTTGGCTGAAAAGGCATTCCCTACCCTGAGGTTTAGAAGAATATCATTTAGAAGAATATTTCTTCTTCTAAATGATTTAGTTTAAATATTTGTAGTTTATGTTCTTTACATTTAAATTTCTAATCCATTTGAAATTTATTTTTACATGGAGTGTAATAGGGATTTAACTTTGTTTTTCTCCTGATGGGTAGGTAATTACACCAAAGTCACTTAGTAAACACAACATTCTTTCTCTACTGAATTCAAACACCCCTTTTATTATTTTATTCCAGATACTATAAGAAATAGCTAATGCTTCATGGCAAAGAAACCTGAAAGAAAGTAAGAGACTTCTCTTTTTCAAAGAGCGGAAATAGATATTTGATAAGGTGAACCAAGGAAAGGGCGTAATAAAACATCTAGGTGTCATAATTCAAGTCCAAAATTGTAGGTATAAAAGTGGAGTGTAGGATTTTTAATCAGAGAAGACAATCTTAATTATTCACAGGCTACAGAAGAGAAGAAAAGGGGGGTAGAAATTAAAGAAATTTAGAAATATAAAATAATGTGAAAAATAATTACCAAAAGTACGGAATGCACGCGAATTGTAAATTACTTCATCTCACTAAAGGACATGCAGAACCATTCAGGATGGGTTAAAACTATACACACCCATCCACATACACATACAAGCTCTCTCACAATAGGGAATTTGTGTACGGAATGGAGATCCACGTTCCTGAAAAATGTGGGTAAACCTTTAGATGAAATGCAACATCCATTTCTGATTAGGACAACTCTTAGCAAACAATCATAAAATGGAACTTCTTCAACCTGATAAAGGCCTCTCAGGAAAACCTACACCTACTTTTATTCTTAATGATGATTGTCTCAGCCAACACTCTTCTACTAATATTAAGAACAAAACAAAAACGTTCTCATTGTTTTTTTTTTTAAAGTAAACTTATTGGGTAACATTGGTTAATAGCATTATGTAAGTTTCAAGTGTACGATATTATAACACCTCATCTGTGTATTGGGTTGTGTGCTCACCACGCAAAATCTAGTCTTCTTCCATCAACATACATTTGACTCCTTTTTTTCCCTTCCTCCTCCTCCCATCCCCTGCCCCTCTGGTAACCACCATACTGTCATATGTGTCTACGATTTTGTTTGTTTTCTTTGTTGGTTCACTGCATTCTGTTTTATATTTCAGATATACATGAAATCATATAGTTCTTGTCCTTTTACATCTGACTTATTTAGCTTTGTATGATACTCTCAAGATCCATCCATAGTCTCATTCCTGCAGTTTAACTGGAGGTTCTAGCCAGTATAATATAGTAAGAAAAAAGGAAGGTATACAGATGAGGGAGGGAAGCATGAAGTCATTTTTATTCATAGACAAGTGATTATTTTTGTAGAAAGTCCATAGGATCTACAAAAAAGAAAAAGCTATAGCACTAAAACCTGAGTTCAACAAAGTTGAAAGCCACAAGATTAACTAACATACAACTATTAATGCATTTCTACATACTAGCAATTGGCAATAAAAAATTGAAATTAAAAATAATGCCTTTATAAAAACATCAGAAGTATGCAATGCTTAGAGATGAATCTTACAAAAGATACACAAATCATGTATACTACAAACACTGCTAATTGAAATGAAGATCTAAATAAATTGTGTGATGTCAGTAGATGGATCAGAAGACACAAATCTGGAAAGATGTTAGCCTTCACCAAATTAATCAACAGTTTCAAGGCAAACTCATTAAAATCTCAGTGAAAATTTTTGTAGAATTGACAAGATGATTCTGAAATTCATGTAAATTCAAAAGACCTAAAGTAGTGAAAATCTTTGAAAAAGAAGAAGTTAAGTTGGAAGAATACTTCCTGATTTCAAGACTTATTAAAGTTTTGTTAATCAATTTGCAGTGGTATTAGCATAAGATAGACAAATAGCCTGAGCAGAACAGATTCCAGATATAAAATCATGCATGTATGAACACCTTATTTCTCACAAAACTGGTATTGTTCTTCATCTGCCTTTGGTTTGTATTGTACAACTTCTCATTTTTGAATAAAAAAAATATGTTTCATAGGTTTGATATTGTTTTATTACCATGAATATTAGTAGTAATGTTTATATTTTGTAATTATCTTTGAATGGAGGGAATTCTTGGACATTTATGAACAGATTTTGTGGACATGGGGCCAGTGGGGAGAGGAAGCCGTGGTTGGAAACAATTTGAGTTGCAGGCAAGCAGGGAGGTTGAGCATCTTTCTGCAGAAACCTGCTCATCAACACTTCACCCTGCAGATAAAATTAAGGGCCAGGAGAACAGAAAAGTTCTTCTGCTTATTGTAAAACTAAATGATTCTACGTGAGGCCAGTGCATGAGTGTGTCTATGTATGTGTGGGTGTGTGTATCAGGGGCACATGTGATCTTATTTTAAGTTTCAGAGATGTTTGATTCCCATTCTTTCTCTTTTGCCATCTGCTTCTTCAAAAATGGTGCTCATTTTCTATTCCACCCTGGTTTGCCTGCCATTCCTTAGACTCAAAGTAGAACTCTCTCGAGGCTCGTACCGTGAGTCTACACACACTTCTTGTGTCATCTCAAACAAGGAGTCTCTACTCACCATCTGGCTCTGGTTCAAGATCTCTAAAGGCAGGTGCCTTTTCTAGGTTTCCTCTCTTATTATCACTCCCTTTTCATTTCTCTCAACAGCCCTTCTTTATACATTGCGGTTTCAAATGATAAGTGTTCCGTAGACTCGTCAAAGATGGCATGGTTCTTTCTGTTTCATGTTCTTCTTGTTGACTTTAGTTCATTTTAAAGAGAAATAAATAAAGTTAATTTTACTTTCCATCCAAAAGTTTAAATAATTTAAGAAATCTTCTAAATGATGATGGCAAGTTCTATGGCTGAGGTAGCCCATTTAAGAGCAGTGCCGACTCAGGGCCCTGACTCAAGGTCATATCTTCCAAATGCTAAGACACATTAAATGACGATACATTTTTATGGTAAGGAGCTCTTTGGACTGTGCTCCTCATTTAGCACAACTATTATCATGTACTTTTTATCCAGGAACTGCATTTCTAAGTTGACTGCAAAGTATGAAGGTATGTTCATTTGAAAATGTTGGTTTACTTGCATTTCCTTTGAAGGCCAAGTCAGAAGGTGAACTTGAGCAGTATTTTCATGTACTGGCCTTCTCTTTTGCTTAGGCATACTGTTGCTTTGATATAATCTTGTCTGGTTGTTTAGAGTAGATATAATCACCATACCTCTGAATATTCTGAAACATGTGGCTCTCCTGTGGATAGCTGTTTCATGTGCATTGACTAAGGACCAACTAGGGACCAGGGTTAAGGAGTGAAGTGATTAAATACACTCAGACTCTTTTGTCAAGGAGATTCCCACATGACGACAGTTCAGTTAGACACATAACTAGAATACAAAGTGAGCTTCCAATCCTAATCAAAAAATAGGATTATTTTTTAAATAAGACTATCACACACATGCAGCGAACCTTCAATAACTATTAGCTCTAGTATTGCTGTTATTGTTCTTATCATCATCATTGTTGTCGGTACAAAGAGGTAAGGACAAGATTCTGAAGGAAAGAGTTGGAAGACTCCTTTTTGTACCTAGATTGACCCCATGGATATTGGCACGAACCACATTTTGGTCTTTGGGTAAAGGATGTTCTGTATGGAGAAGCAGAAGTGGGCAGAAAGGCCAAGGTGACAGAGGAGAGGGGCTCTTTTGGCAATGCTGCATCAGGGTGCATTGTGACAAAAACTGCTTTGGTACTGGGTCCCATGCATTGACCTTTTGGTTCCGTTTCATCCCCTCTAATTCTCTCACTTCGACTTGGTCTGTTTTCTTTAGCAGAGCATTTGGCATCAGCCTGGTTCCTGTATAACAATTTTGAGAGGATGAGAGACGTGGATTGAAATAACCCATCTAAAGTTACGATGACCTTCTCCCATAATGTATTGTAATGTGGTGGTAATGATAGATGCACTAGCTTCTGTATTTGAAGTTAAAAGAAAATTCGGTTGTGTTTTCTTTTCACTATCCGCAAACTGTTATTTTGTAATAACAGAGGAAAGAGTTTTCTATAGCAGCCTCGTCAGTGGTTCCAAACTGGAAATAACATCCAACCACTAACTGCTGTTTAATTTTTTTTTGTTTTTACTTTATTTCATGCGTAACTATGTTTGCACAGCAGGGCAGCAAACATCTGAGGAAATATCACTTGGAATAGCAAACAAGCTACCCTTTTTGCTGGGGTTTTGCCTTTGGTGGGTCGACACAGTCCCAGTTCACCAGGAAGGTTTTATTTAAATGAAATGAAATCCGTGGGAAGGAAAAAGATGGCACACGGTGCTACTTGCCAAAATAGGAATTTTATATTTGTGGTGCTTTCTTTCTCTAGAATAGACAGAGCTCCTGAGAGACAGCTCGTAAAGAGCATTCCTGGTTACTGAGTGCAGCTCAGGCACAAGAGGAGGGGAGGCCTGGTGAGAATTCATCACGGGGGCAAAACCAGCAGAAGCCCGAATGCTCAGTGTATAATCTTTACATGTAACTAAAACCCCAGACAGGCTTCTTGTGTTTCTGAGGGATGCTCTTGGTTTTTCTCAGGGGTTTCTATTTTGGGTCCTTGGCACGAAGAGATGTCAGTAGATGTTGGCAGGACCTTTGTCTCTCCCCAGCTGCACCATGGTCACCAACACATCACTATGACTCATCTCCTTCCTTTGCCAGCGGGGTTTTGTCCGCCATCTTCTCTGTTCAAAGCCATGGCTGGTCACCAGGAGCAGGAGGAATCTTGGGACCCAGAGGAGTTGGTGACCTTGAGTTTGAGTAGCCCAACCTTGAAGGAAAAACTATGCGAACTAAATCCTTAGAGGTTAAAATGGGAGCATAATACACCCCTCTCTAATCAAAGCGATCCTCTTGCATCAGGTACAAAGCAGTGGGCTAGGTAATGGTTTGCAGTTTTGTTTCTGGCACCTTCAATGATATAATTTTCCCTCTTCCTCTTCAGCTTACTTCTTGTAACAGAAAGAGAAGCCTAGCATTTAAATTTATGAGTTCTGATAGAGTCCCAAGTCAGCATTTAACTACTTGGCGTTTCGGTTTACAGATCTGTAACGTGTGAATAGTAACCACTTCCTCCCGGTCGTTGAGAAGATGAAATTAGATAATTGAGTTTAGTGCATGTAAAATTTTCCCACCAAAGTTCTTCTGGAGGTAAGCCTTAGATTTCAGGTTTTCAATCTGAGGATTTCCTCCAGAAGAACTTTGCTGGGAAAACTTTAGAGGCAGCAAACTCCACTGGTGCATACATGAGAGTAATATCTTTTCTTTGATATAATATCTTGCTCCAAAGATAAGACCTGTATACCTAATGAAAACTCTACCTAGAGCTATTTCTTTACTCGCCTTTCCTTATGCAATCATGTAACAGCTTCCTGTGATGAAGCAGACATAGAGGTCATGATGTTTCAGAGCTATGGTCTAGTTACCACAATGCCTAGAAGGCTGGATTGTGTTTGGAGCAGTTAATGAGGCAAAGTCCTTGCCTTGAAGCAGTTCAAGTCAGATAATGTGATATAATAAAGCTATGTGCAGTTCCTTATAAACTAGCCTGGAGTAGGGTGGAGGAAAGAGGTAGAACTCCTCTGGGCCTTGGACTATGTTTGGGAGGATACATGTAAGACATGCATCAGGAAAGAACGTGGCATGTTCAGGAAACTGTTAAATTGGCTGAATGCACAGACCATTTACCATGTTGGCCACTCCTTTGAATTTTAGTGGCCATTCTCAAATTCCGTGTTAGGACCCGTGAATTGTGACTAAGTCAGGATTCCGAGATGGGAGGGAACAGTGGAAGTGCGAAATCTCTATAGCTGTCCCGAGTTACTTTTCCAATCACCAGAGCTCGGACCAGCACAGAGGACACAAGTCAGCTCATGTCCCAGATAAGGTTTTGCTAATCTTGTGCAGGGGTATTAGGTATAATCTAAGTGCGTAAATTTGGAGAATCAACAAGTCCACGTTAAAAACAATGTCACTGATGTTCAGAAGATGGTTTAGACAACTTTGAAAGAAATCTCAAAAGAAACCAGACCAATCCTTCGTGTCCTAGATGTATTCGGAAACCTAAGAAAAAAGCTAACAAGACACTTCTTTTCTGAAAAACGTAGAAAGGGGCCATGCATTCTTTGGTGATGTGCTCCAGAAAAATGTTAACAAAAGATGGTTTTTACTATTAAACCTTCAACTGAGTTTGGCTTGCAAAACACCAGCTGGCTTACATTACTTATAATGTGCTTTGGTGTGTCTCTGATGATAAATATGAAAGGTCCTTTAAGATATACAGAAATATGAAGCAACTAAACATGCTTTCCCCCCCTCCTTTTGAAAATTTAAGATGTCAAAAGCAACACGGAGGCCTTTTAAACCTAGGGGAAATTATGTTTGGATAAATCACCTTTGTTCCCACTAAGAACCAATGAGTTCTTCTTAAAGGAGATAATAATTGAGTTTGAGCTCCAACGGTCAGGACTTTGGCCCTACATAACAGAACCAGCAAACGATAAAAGCAGCCACCTTTCATAATTCAGCTTTGGTCTATGTCCCAAACAGTATCTCACAGGTTTACTTATTTTTTCTGCATCAGAACTGCTCAGGTACGCAAGAAAGCTCTTCAGATCCTGGTACGAGCCTGGCATATTCCTGTTACCAATTCTTTGCTTGTTCTTTCTGAGGACAATGCCTTACCCGGCCATTCTCATTAACATTCACCTCTATTCTCGCCGGCCTCCTAACTGAAAAACTGCAAGTCTTTTTTGGTTTTGTGTTCTTTTGGCTTTTTCTCTTCCTGTCCTCTGGGACCTAGTGCACTGCCTCCGAGGTTCATGGCCTTTAGGTACAATCCATTCTCATAACCTCTGATGTGTAGGCTCAATTACTCACCTCTCTTGCTCAACTCTGCCTCCCTGTAACATGGAATAAAGCTGATGAGTTGGAGCGAGGCTCCTGGAAGTCCGGCCGCTGCAGCAGGGAGAGAGGGCTGTATTTGACTGGTCAGGCAGTCGTGAACAGTGAACATTGGGGAGGTCAAGGCTCAAGAACAGTGCCTGGAGCAGACATTCAAAACCTGTCTCTTACCTACAGAGCTGCCATGATGACAACTATCTAAAATGATGGACATTTGAGTTTTCCACCCTTCACTCATATGATCTCAAGTGAGTCATGGCCGTGTTTGGTGACCGAGACCCCTCCAAGGTTTGATTTCCCCCTCCATCTGTAGAATGGAATAAGAAGCTCTGAAACTTGACTTGATTTCCCCAGGCTTGCACCCTTATGAGATAAAACTCGGAGGTGAACAGAATGTCTGGTGTGAATAAAATGTTCTTAACATGATGGATGGGTCTACATGGCTGACCAGCAGAATCCCTGGAAGGAGCTTTAAGCAAAATAAAAATTTCTGAGGCACTCCAAACTTGCTGAACTTAAAATCTCTGCAGCTGGGAGCGGCAATCTGTATTTAAAATTCTACCTCCCGTAATTTTGAGATAACTGCTGTGCAGCAGGAGACAAGTCATCTGGGTACAATTGCTTTACTCCACACGGGCACCAACACAGTAAGACCCTGTTATTGGCCCTAATTACTCACCCAGTTAGAGCTGAGCTGGGGCTATAAAATCTTTGAGTTTCCTCTTTAATAGGCTATAAAAGTGACCCTGTTTTCACTCCTGTTTTCTCTGACAACTTTTTATTCAGTTAATATCTAAAATTTGCTTTCAACAATTTTAAAAAATCTTTCTTTTGAAAAGAATTAAGAAATAATTAATCTAGCCAGTGATTTTATATAGATTCTGGGAACCCGAAAAGTAAATTCAAATCTATGTATTAATTTATCAATGAAAACAACACAAAAGTGGAAAAATGCTCTTGTATACTATAGCAAAAAGAGGCAAATGGCAAAATAGTTCCATACACGATATAAAACTCATCAGAGGAGTTGACAAGTGCATTAAATGTACAAGAAATTTTGAGAATTTGGGATATATGTGTGTGTGTGTGTGTGTGTGTGTGTGTGTGTGTGTGTATATATATATATATATATATATATTGGCCCTGGCTGGTTTAGCTCAGTGGATTGAGCGTCGGCCTGCGAGCTAAGTGTCGCTGGTTCGATCTTCCAGTCAGGGTACATCAGAGAAGGAAAACTCTGACTCCAAAAAACCTCAGCTGCCTTGCGGCATACCTCTTCAGGGGAAAGGCTAAGGGAGTAAACCCCGACAGAAAATCCGGAGCCGGAGTCCCTAAGGCGGTTTGACGTTGTAGTCAACACCGGCAACTCCTGCGGCGCACCTGAAGCCAAGCTGTATCGACTCCGTCTTTCCCTTGGACCCTTCAGCTGCAAAGAGAGGGGGGGTCTGCTGCATGGGCGACAGCAGACCCTCCATATCACCCTGCCCAGGCTCTGTAGCTTCAGCGTCATCGCATGATGTCGATTCAACACGGGAGGAGACAGATACCATGTCACTCCCGAGTCGGACTGCACAGCCATTCTCGGCGGTGCAGATAGACTCTTAAGAAGCTACACCATCGTCTCTCGAGACAGACGGCTGCCGACGACGATATATATATATATAATTTTTTTCCCTAACTACAATAACACAATGAACCTTATGTCTTGAAGTCATGAGATTGTGTGACGTGACTCAGGGTGAGGTGTCCAGCCTCTTCAACCTTTTATTTCTTCATGTATTAAATATAGAGCATTATATCTGCCTCCTAGTATCCTAGGAAAGATTTTAAAAGATCATATGGATGACAGTGTCTGTAACTAAATAAGAGGCCCGCAACAAAAGTAAGTTTGTCTGGTCTGTTCTTTAGAAAGATTTGCGGTGAAATGGTTCTCCAGTTATTCTTTGTGTCTCTTCATTTTCTTATCTGTAAATGGAGGTATTCAGATAATAGGATCTCCCCAATCTCTTACAAAGCTGAAGTTCTGTATTTTTATTATTCTAGAAAGGTTTCTTGTGTGACTCTAATGAGCCAGAACTATTCTGAGAAGTTACATTGGTTACTGAGAAGTCGATGAAAATCCCTACATAATAATAACATTATAAGAGTTATTACAAGAGGACATAGGATTTGCTTGTCTTTAGAAAATTTTGCATGTTAATAAAAATACATTAAATTAAATATAGAAAATGCCATTCTTTCTTTGATGTAAAAGGAATGACAAGATCGTATGTGGTCTTTTGTTTTTTCACATACAGCAAGAGTCATTGTGCTATTAGCATTTGGACATATCGGTTAATGGAAAATTTCAGGAAAAAATGATGCAAACCAGAATTCTCCATCTATTCAATGTTAGATGGACTCTGGGTTCATTATCATCAAAGTTTTATTTTTCTCCTGTCCCAATCACAGTGTCTAGTATGTAGGTATAGTGCTGGGGCTCAGGAAAAACTCACCAGCGAAATTAACAAGTGCAGTTTTCTATTGAGTTTCTTACTTGGTGCGATTTAGTGGAGAAAGCATTGATTTGAAGTTCTCCTCCAAATGCTTTTCTTCTCTTTCAGTTTCTCTCCCTTTCTTTTCCTCCCATTCTCTCCCACTTCCTTCTCCTCCACTGTCCAGTGTCACCAGCTGGTGCCATGTCACAGGAGCCACCAGCAGAGGCCTCGGGAAACAGTGGACTGGAATGTCAACAAGCCGAAGAGGAGAGGGAAGGCAGCAGGGCCCCAGAATCATATTTTCACTATTGACAATGGAACATAACATATGCTGATGTACATGATGTATGTCTCTGACTTAGACCTTCAGTGAAAGGAAATTTCTGCATGAAGAGTTATCTGCAAACAATACTCCTACAGTGAGTTAAATCATCAAGCAAACGTGGCTTATAAATATTTCCATCCCATTGTTTTCGCAAGAATGTAAGCCACACCTAAAAGCACATTCCTTATTTTGTAGGGAAATATATGGCGATGCACATTTCATCGCACTATGCCAAGACCTCTCCTGGAATTTAATTTTAACCTCGTTTTCCCCTTGCCATGTAGCATGATTGCACAGTACATGCTCCCATCTGCTGAAACAGAGGAGTGCTTGCATTTTAGGCTAAGATGACTAATATTCATGAGGAACGAATCCAAATACAAACTAAATGCACATTTTTGCATTTGTCCAAACCCAGCCATGAATTATCTCAGGCTATCAATAGAAGAAAAGGAGAGTTGCTATCTGTAAATCCTATTTGTTTTCCCAAATTGCACCCTTGGCAATGGGTGTGACAGAAAAATGTTCAGTATTCCTAGTAGCCCAACCTGCCAAGAGAGATAAAGCCACTTTGATGTCCTGGGACCAGAGACTACACAGATTTTTTTTACCCCATATGGGCCTCCAGCTCTTTTTAGAGAGAAGTGGGCTAAACCAACCCACCCACTAACCAGCCTTTGAATCCAGGAGGAGGCTGCTGGCCTTGCAGGCTCCAGCTGGTGGCAGATCTGAAGCACAGAAAGGTAAATGCCCTTTTAACTACCATGGCCAATACTGGAGATAGTGCTAATGACAATAAAAACAGTCATGGAAAAAGTTAATGCAGTAATAGTGAATATTATCAATGCTACCATTCATGCCGTGACCACTACATTCCAGCACTGTGCCTGCTGACTCACATACATTATCCTGTTTATTCTTACCATACCCCTGTAACGAAGCAAGTGGGGCTCAGGGCAGTGATGCGCCCAAGGTCACAGAGCAAGGAGCAGGGCTGAGACTCACACGCACCTTGCCTCCTTCCTTAACCTTTTCCACGTGGTCTATGCTCCCATTTCATACGCTACTGCCTTTCTCAGGTGAGGCCCGCCATGGTCCTTGTTCTGGGACAGCTTCTCCTACAGCGCTGTTCACAGCAGCAACCCTGCCGCATACCACACGCACAGAAATGACCTCTTTCGGGGGCCAGGTGGGAAGGGTGCCCCAGAGATCTGACGGCGCTGCGGAATGTACTGCATTCACAAAGAACCCCGGCTTCCGTGCCGTTCCGGGCACTCCTCCTCTCGCTGGAGTTTCTGTGGCTGCCTCCTTAACTCGGGGCAACCCGACCCCAGGAGTGATCTCAAAGCCACCTCCTCGTCACTTCTCAGTTATTATCCTTTATGGTCAAGGATTTCTCCTCTCCACGTTATTTTCTGTGCATCAATTTTGAACCAGCACGAGGCTAGATACAACATTCAATGTGGCCACGAGTCCTCCCAAAAATATTGTAAAAAATCATTCTTGGTGTTTGTCTTTGCTTGGTCTTGTTTTGGCCAATGAAGACAATTAGATCAGAGGCATTGATGTAATTTGCCCAAAGTGCAGTGTTGGTGCACCATTGATTTTCAACCAGATTTTCACTCCCATTCTTCCAAAGGGAATGTGGCAGTGTTTGGAGACATTTTCAGCGGTCACATCTCGGGGAGCAGTGGAGAGGGACCAGGCTGCTATTGATATTGGTGGAAGCCAAGGGTACTGTTGAAGGTCCTCAGATGCACAGGACAGCCCCCACCCCACAAGAAAAAGTGTTGTCCTGTCTGAAGTATCCATAGTGCTGAAGGTGAGAACCCAGGGATTAGGTGGAAAGGTTTTGGACTGGATTCTGCTATGTGGCCCCTCTGGTTGATACCTTAGAGGCTCCTAGATGGACTCAGCTTTTACTCAGAGCCTCTGGCTACTTTGCCATGAGAATGTCTACTCTCCAGTCACATGCAGCAGCCTGGGAGCCGGGGTCATCCTCACTCAGCCACGTGGCACTCCAGAATGTCCGTGGCTTAAAGTCTTGATGCTGCTACACCCGATAAACCCCTCTAGGTAGGCTAGACACCCAAACTTTGTCGTGACGGTGAGTCAGGAAGCACCCACGGCCCAGGAGTCTTGGTGTTCTGAGTATCTTCAGACCTAGGGAGCCCTCAAGCGAGAGCAGCTCTGCCCTGAGGAATGGTCATAAGCTGGCACTTTGACAGTGGTTCTTGGCCCAAAGAAAAAAGAGGAAAAGGGGGCTACCCATTTTTTTTCCAGAATATAGTCCAATTTCAGTGAGGCAGAAAAGGACTCAGGATTCAGGGCAGCTGCTCTGTCTGGGAAGGGAGACGGAAAGTTTGACTGTGCGCACCATCAGGTGCCCTGACCATTTAAAACAGAGACGCAGTATTCACAGTTATTCTACATAAGTGGATGTTTGTTGGGGCAAAACATAAACTGATAGTGTAAGACCTGAGCTTGAGACCTTTGGTGAAACTTAATTCCCTAAAAAGACAGACTATTGAGCATTTACTACATGCATGCCATGTACCAAGTAAGGCTTCAGCTATGTAGATAGTCTTGTGTGGGGGGAATCATAGAAAAATAGACATGAAACCCCGCTAGGACAATAAGTAGGGTGAGCTGCAGAGCAGAGGCTCTGGGCAGGGTAGGCAGGGGAAGTCTGAGAGTCTGGGTTCGCAGTAGAGTCGGTGTCCTGCCCCTGGAGGGCTCCAGGTCCGAACCAATTGTCGGAAACCAGGGAAGAGCACAGACAGACCAGTGAGCGTGGGGCTGCGCAGGTGCAGACAAGGGTGGGTGGCGTTTGACTAGAGCTGTGGCAGAGGATATGAGGAGAGGTGCGGGATCTGAAGTGTGCCTGCCGGGAGGTCAGGCCAGGAGCTGGTGATGGAGCTGTGACTAGTGAAGGAGGTCAAGATGAAAGACTTCATTTAGCCTCCCTTTCAGGCCCCTGGGTAGATGCCACTTACCATGACTGGGCTTCTTTCTTTCCTTGTCTGAAAAGTGGAAACACAATTATTTGCCTTTTCTGCAAAGCTGTTTTGATGACCAAGTGATACAATAAATATAAAAGGATTGTGTAGGCTCTAACACATGATTCATATCTGGTTACATGGTGAATGGTCATGATTATTATTATAACATGTTCATCTGTATGGCTTTGTTATCAATCCCTTTGTGCTATAAAATATCAACCCAGCTCCATGATAATATCATCTGGGTGCCTTACAGCTTGCTGATTTCACGGTTACAGAAAGCATTTACAGAACACACTCATAATAAATGACGAGGGAAAAGGTGTGGCTCCTTGTTCTCTAGCGTGAACTTGGCTCCTAAATCTTGAAATCGACTCTGATTGCCATGAGAAAACCCAAACCAGGCCAGCTTGGTTGCTGACATGAGTAGGGAATTGGGAGCAGTCAATGGAAACTGTTTCTTCTGTATTGTTTTACTGAGTTGCCCAAGAGCACCCGGGTCTCACCAGTCTCTGCCTGGTAATTATCCACATGGTTCTGGGTCATCAGAAGCGCAGGAAAGATCCTACTGGCTTGCTGCTCCTCCATGTCCAGGCTGTGACCTTATTATTTTTATGAATCCCTCTGCAGCTTCAGAGAATAGAATGTGACTGGATGAGCCTAGCCAATGTTGCAAGGAAAATATTTTGGGACTAAGTAGACTTGGGCTCAGCCCCAGCTTTGCCACTTAATCAACTATGTCACCTTGAAGAATTCACCTTGAGACGTACCAGCTTCCTTGAGCATAATTTGAGGGACATAGATAATTGATCCATTTCAGGGTGTGAGACGCAAAGGAGATAATAAATACATTTTATGAATTACAAGATGCTGAGAAAAATCAAATGAATGGATGGACAGGCTACGTAATGTCAGTACAGTTCTGTTAGGAGAAATATATATATATATATATATATATATATATATATATATATATATATATATATGTGTGTGTGTGTGTGTGTGTGTGTGTGTGTGTGTGTGTGTATAGTCTTCCTTTGGGACAGGAGATAATATTAGTTGGAAAAATTGTATTAAACTGGAAAATAAGTGACCCAAACTTATCCATCAGTACAAGTTTTAAAACCTCCTTTTGGAAGTATAAATAATATAACCTAACTGTATCTTAGAATGCCCCAGAATTGGAGGTTCCTTCAAAGACTCTGTACTCAACACATACTTTTTAGGAGGCTGCTTTCTGTTTAAGTCCTGGCTTCTTTGTGATGATCCATCCAGACAGCAGTGGTTTGGGGCTGAAGCCCAGATCTCTGACTTCTCGTTCTGTACTCTTTACTCAACCACATGCTCTCTCAAGAGCCTTTCTACTTTCTGCCAAACATCACAACACCCCTCGAGCAGGCAAGTGAGGATCAGGGTCCCATCCCAGCCTGCTGGTGGTGATGAAGGCTGTAGCCCTGATGGGAGCGGCATTTCACGTTTATTGCATTCACTGCTCAGGCCAGGCTACATTACAGATTCAACTCACAGAATTGGAATTTTTTTTTTCCTTTAACAATATGACCTCAGTGTGTAAGGTCATCACCGTGTACTATTCACAGTTACTCAGCTTTATTTTTAAAATCAAGCAAACTAGCTCTATTCCTGTATGGCAGAACAAAGGAGCAAGTGAGTAGGAAAACAAGAACTACGGAGCACTGCAGCTGAGGGGCAAAAGCCCTTCTTCCTCAGACATCAGGGAACTTCTTGACCCTGGGCATCCTGCCTCCGCTTTCTCCTTGGCAGATAAAGGTGATGTCAGGAGAGAGGGGAGAACATAGGGGCACTCTCTGTTTCTCAAAAACATCTTGAACAATTTTTCAAACGTTTTGAGTTGTTAAGATCCAGATTGCATAGCGCCAAGCAGTTTTGCTTAATTTCTAACCCCCTGAGTATTTAAAGGGAAATTTAATCGGTATTTTTCTGAATTGTTTCATTTAACTCATCAGTGTGCTGTTTCATAAGAGCGGTTTGATGCCAAAGAAGTCCTTCTGTGCCAATTCGGACATTTTACTTTAAAAGGCTCTGAAGGACAGAGAGCAGGAAGGAGAGCAAGGACCTGGGGGTTCTAGAATCTCTACATGAAGATCCAGAAAGGGCTGCAGAAAGGTCTTGCTCAAGATCATTCAGGAAACGAGCAGTCCCAGGTACTGCTCTCTCTCTGTTTAGAACCACTTCCGTCTCTGTGGTGGAGGACTGTGAACTCATGCTCAGCAGAGGCTAGCCTGGTGGTATGCATGAGACGGTTTCGTGATTATGCCTCTTGGAACTACAACGAGCTTTTCCAAGACGCTCTGCAGTCATTGGCATGACTATACACTCTTTTTGCTGTGAGAAAGGTTTTGCTCCCTCAAGCTCCAGGCCCAAGGCCCTCAGGAGACAGAAGCATCCCAAAGATGCTCCTTCCAGACCTGCTCATCTCCACCAATTCAGAAGAAGCCCTCAGAGCCTGTTTCTGTTTCTGTGCATTAAAGGTTTAATAGTTTCACACACACACACACACACACACACACACACACACACACACACACACACACTATAATGCTTTGAACAGGAATGTTCAAAACTAGATTTTGGGAATACACCAATGCGCAGTAATAGAAGACGTGTCAAGCAAACAGTGGTGTGGCCACATAGGCACTGCTGATGCAAATGCCTGCTTAGTGCCTCTTCTGCTTCAGGCACGATGCCCAATGGTTTACATATCTTCAGTCATTTCATCAGCATTAAGCTCAATTTACAGTGATGATGTCAGTATTTCATGAGGTCACATAACATGTCCAAGATCGCCCAGCTGTTAGATGGCAGAGCTGGACTTCAGCAAAGACCTGCTGCTTTCAAAGTGAAAGCTACTTCCAGTTGCCAGTCTGTTTGCTGCAATCACTGTCTGGTAACTGATCAGAAGTTTATAAAAGTGGGACAGCCACATGAATGATGTTCAGATCTGACTAAAGGGAGATTAATTAGACCAAGTTTTAAGCTGAAGAACTTTTAGTATTATTTGTTAATTAGATAACATACATCTTCCATTTGTATGCAAAATTTCCACTATAATAAAAAGGTAATCCTGAAATTCCAGAATGCCTAATAATTCAGTGTCTCATGTCTCATGGAATAAATGGGCATAATTAGGGTTAAATTCTAGTGACTTTAGGAGACTGTGCTTCCTTGTATCAGTGTATCCGATTATTGCAAGCCCATGCTCATAGAAAACGTTCATGGGTACTTCCTCATTCCCAACAGAAGCTGAGCGCCTTCTTGAGATTATTACATGTCAATTTGACTGGGCTAAAGCACACTCAGATAGCTGGTAAACCATGACTTCTGAGTGTGTCCGTGAATGCGTGTCTGGAGGAGATAAGCATTTGCATCGGTAGACTGAGTCAAGAAGACAGCCTACCCCAGGGCCGATGGACATCACCCAACCCAATCTTTTGAGCCCTTGAGTAGAAAACAAGGCAGAGGAAGAACACATTTGCTTTCTCTGTTTGAGCTGAGACATCCATCTTCTCCTGTCCTCAGACACCAGTGCTCCTGGTTCCAGGGCGTTCAGCCTCAGACCGGGACCTACACCACCTGCTTCCCTGCTTCCCAGGCCGTCAGACCCTGGACTGAATTACACCGCTGGTTTTCCTGGTTCTCCGGCTTGCGGAAGGCAGACCACAGGACTTCTAGGCCTCCACAGCCATGTGAGCCAATTCCTATAAAGTTCCTCTTTTATCTGTCTGTCTCTCTTATTGGTTCTGTTTCTTTGGAGAATCCTGACTAATAACATTACTATGTTTATTTTTCCTCTTACACATTGGTTCAAACATTTATTCATTCACTTGTTCATTAATCCAATCACTTACAAATTCGTTAAATCACTCATTTAAAATGATCCACGGCAGCTTCCCAGTATGGATAACACCGAACTGTGCTAGGCTCGAGGGACTGCTCATAATGTGTAAGGTATGGTAACTGTTTTGAGAGGGATCGTTTATTTATAAATTTGGCATTAAATGCCTATGTCGTCCCAGGCTATGCTGGCCGGGCCTGAAGGACATAGCCATGAATAAGGCAGATATGGGCACCGTATTCACAAGAAGAATCCAATTGGAGAGGCAGGTCCTTGCCCATAAAGTGCAAAAAGTAGCACCAACGATGCCACAACAGCTGGGCCATGGACAGGGGTCTGCGATTGTGAGTGGTTCATAGCTCTCCCGGCTTCGAGGGAGAGGCTTTCCCTGAAAGTACGGAAATAAAAATGGGCTCTGAAGGGCCCCAGTTCTAGGACTCGGAGCACGAGCCATGTCCGCTCCATTTCTCCAATAATGGTGACCAGGAGTTCTGGAAGAAGGCCCCTTAGTGCCTCGGGAGGGAAGCGGTTCCAGGCTCCCTCATAGCAGAGAGAGGAAAGCAGGTGGCTGGATTTCAGCAACGTCATCTGAACCTGGTAACCCCATCCTCTGTACCTCAGTGTCCCCACCTTTTCAATGGAAATAAAGATAATACCCAACTTGCAGGACTGCTATAAGGGTCATAGAATTGGAGAAACCCAAGTATTTGCCTTAAACAGTAAAACTTCAGTTAACTATGAAATATGTTTTGAGTCCCTACTGGCCTTCTCTTACCTGTGGAATGTTACACTCAGGAGTTTTATTATAATTCAGTTAGAAGTCATTAGCAATTCATTTTCTCCTAGAAACAACATAAAAATGATAGGCCTCTGTGATAACCCATAAAAGCTGATAAAACTAAAATAACCATGGAATAGGGAAGAACGGCAGAATTAGGAGTAGGGTCAGTAGCTGGCCTCTTACTAGGGCAGTGCCGTGGGAGGAGCTGGGGCGCAGGAAGTGGGGACATGAACAGTGCGTGTGTGTGACAGTGGCCCCTATGGATTGCAGCAGCTCAGTTGTGGGCGTGGGAGCCCTTCAGCCACAACTACTACCAAGTCATTGAGCCCCAGACTTTCTCTTGCTTTGGTTTGTGATGACAAAGTTCAGGGGTAGCATCTGTTGTTCATCAAGCATTCGGGAGACTGAAAATTTGTTCTCTTCCTGTGAGACTCGGTCTCTGAAAAGCATCACCTCTCTGGACAGATTCACAAGCCTAGCTCAGAAGCAGTTTTTCACACGAACACTTCTGTACTTTCTCTTCAGTCCTGCAAGCACCAAAAAGGCAGGGACCTTGAATGTTCTGTCCACCACTGCAGCTTTGATGACCAACATGTGTCTGATGTATCATAGGCCCTCAATGTACATTCATCAAATGAATCGGTGTTCCATGCATTCCCCATTCCCCTGCCATCCACCTTGCGATTATCAGGACACTCCATCAGCCAAGCTATAGAGGACGAGAGTTGCTATGCTTGGCGTACACTAGGGACATGGTTGCCTGGAATGCCCTCTTCTTTACCTGCTGGGTGCCTGCTAACCCATCAGGAACCACACTCAGGTACCTCCTCCTCCAGAAAACCTTCTACTATGCCACCTGCCTCAAACAGAGGCTGAGATTAGCCTATGATTATTTCCCTATTATTATTATTTATTGGTGTCTCCCCAATTATTTTATTTTATTTTTGCCTGCCTCCTAGACTGGGAAGCCCTTGAGATTTATTTCTCTTATAAGCCCAACATGTAACCCAATGACTGACACAAAGTTAAGTACTTAACTGGTACAGGCAAAGTATATATTTTCATCCCCATGGTCCTAAGAATGTCCACATCCTCATCCCTGGAACCTGTAAATATGTTAGGTTATACAACATAAGGGAATTAAGACTGCCAACCAGCTGACCTTAGAATTACAAGATTATCCTGGAGTAACTAACTGGGAGGGCCCAATGTGGTCACAGGGGTCTTAAAAGTGGAAGAGGGAGCCCTGGCTGCTGTGGCTCAGTGGATTGAGCGTTGGCCTGTGAGCCAAGTGTCGCTGGTTCGATTCCCAGTCAGGGCACATGACTAGGTTGCACGTCAGGTCCCCAGTTGGGGGCGTGAGTGAGAGGCAACCACACAGTGATGTTTCTCTCCCTCTCTTTCTCCTTTCCCCTCTCTCTAAAAATAAATAAACAAAAAAATAAATATTTTTTTTTTAAAATGTCAGGTTGAAAAAAAAAAAACAGAAATTAAAAAAAAAAAAGTGGAAGAGGGGACAGAAGAAGAGTGTACAGTGATGCAGTGTGGGAAGGACTTGACCCTCCATTGCTGGCTCGAAAGATATGGGAAAGAGGCCATGAGCCAAGGGATGCCAGCAGCTTGTAGAATCTGGAAAAGGCAAGGCAATGGATTCTCCTCTAGATCCTCCAGAAGGGAACACAGCACTGCTGACGTCTTGAATTTATCCCGGTGAGACCCATGTCAGACTTCTAACCTGCAGCATGTAAGATAACAACTTTCTGTAGTTTTGAAGCACTAGTGCGTGGTAATTTGTTATAGCAGCAAAAAGAAACAATGATAATAATACAAGTGGGATCTCCAAAGCTGCCATTCAGGATGTGACTAATGGATCTGTGCAATGGTGCCCCAGAGGGCGATCTTCAGGTTCCTACGTGCCCAGATGAGCGCAAAGTCCAGTCTCTCAAGCTCTTCTCACTTATTTGTCTAGGAATTCACAAGGGAACACCGACATCTGAAGCATGGATCCTGCTTGTTTCACTCTTATTTTGTTAAGGTCAGAATTTGAGGGCAGGCATTTTTGCATTGAACAGCCTACCTACCATGGGAAGGAGTATTGGTGCCACCAGGATTAGATACCATAGGTCTCTGCACATGTTCGTTCATAAGGGACCCCAATAAAGAAATATTCTGTGGGACAAAGAATCAAGGGCAGAGCCATTGCGTCTGCAAAGGTGAGTCCAGGCTAACATTTTGCTCCTGCTATTACCACACATGTCAGCATGGTTAAATGCCCAGGCCAGTGATTCTTTTAGAGGAATTAACCTTTTCTTTCCTGGGTCATACTTAACCAGAGTCTAGAATTCCCAAACTAACACACCCTCCTTCCTTCAAACAGGTGCTGTCAGGCCCCTGTGCTAAACCACTCTTACCACTCTTAACAGCAAGGCTCCCACTTGAAGCCCTGCAGCTGAGGCTTCTGGGTGCTGGCACAGTTTCTGCAGAGGTGTACCGAGGAAGGGTCAGTCGTCCCACAACCCTGGAGTTCCATGAGTCAGACCACATGCCTGAACCCTGCGCTGGCCAGCTTCAGAGGATGCCACCACACACCCATTCCTCCCAGACACCATGAGACACCCAGTGGCAGTTCCAGGACAGGTTCCAGTATCCTGGACTGAAGAGCCCAGGCCCAGCACTCCAGGTCAGCATTCCACTTTCCTTCTGCAATGGCAGTGTGGGAGCCAGGCTGACACCGTCAAGTCAGAATAACTTCACTTTCTGAGGAGCTCATTGTTTGTTCTTGACCTGCCCCAGACTGTCTCCCTAACTCCAAATCTGAGCATGGAAGTGAGGGTCTCCGGTTCTTCCGTTCAGCAAGCTCCTGCCCTCCTTACGTGACATCCCCCAGACGGTGTCCTCGTGTACCCTGGAGGAAGCCACTTTTGCACGTTTCTCCCAGTCTCCGCCCACCCGCGCATACACGCACACTTCATCTCACACGACAATTCTTGTGCAGCCTTACAATTACATAACCTAAAACCATTGGCTATTAAGAAACATTTTAATAGGTATAAATAAGTGGACTTTTTAAATAACAGATGATCTTTTTTGTTGTTGTTGTATTGAAGAAGCCCTCCTCATCAAATAGCCTTCTGCATACTTGCTTGACTGACTGCCTGGTGAGTGTATAGATGGAAAGAGGAAACCCCCAAGGATTTTTAGGATAATTGGAAGAAAGCAGAGCTCATGTAATGGGGACTCATTGGAGGAAGAAGGATTGGGTTGCAGAGGGGTGGGTTTTAAGGAATGTGTTTCCATCTGTACTGATAAGCAGAATGGCAGGAATTAAAGAACACGAGATGGATTTGTTACCCAGGAAAGAGGGCAGTGGATAGGGGTGGAGTTTCCAAGAATGGTAACCGAACTGATTCCAGAGAAGGGCTGGAAGCACATTGTCCTAGAAGGGTTAATAACTTGCCAAATGGCTCACCTTCTTTGGCACTCTCCCCTCCCCCAAGTTGGAAGGTATAAATCATTGGCTATCAGGATAATGAGAAGCAGATTTGCCTCTGCTAATTTCTGGGCTATGCAGGTCTTTAGAAAAAGCCTCATAAGACATTGCTGAGTGTTATGAGCCCTACCGCCTTGATAGAAGGCACATGTGGGGTACAGACCAGCAAGTCTGGGCTCCAATGTGGTGGAAGCTTCCCAGGTAATACCAGCCACCAGATTGTGTGTTCTGGTAGATGAGTGGCCTCCTTCCTTTATTTTGGACTCCAGAGGCACAGGGATGAGGAAAATATAGTCCGCCCTTCTGTGCGCTCTAAGTGTGTGCACCCTTCCCTTAGATTGAGGCCGGGTCTCTTTAGAACATCTGTCTCCTTGTGCTCTGAATAGAGTCAGGTGAGGCAGGTCAAACCAATGACTCTCTAAGTCAGAAGTGCAGGGAGTGTGTAGGAACAGAAAGTGAATGCACAACTGTACTTCATGAGAAATTAAGTTAGTATAGACCAGAAGGAAAGAGCCGAGCTTTTCCTGAAAAGAAACCTGTCAGTAGGTCCTGAAGCAGGAACTCTTGACTGAGCAGGACAGGGAGCAGCAGCAGCAAGGTCTGGACCTGTCTTCCTCTTACGGATCCTCCGAGGCTCCTTGTGGGGAGAGGGCACCTGCTTGGCTCCCTCCTGGGGACCCTCCGCAGGGCTGGACTCCCCAAGGCTGGCTTGTCCTCTGGATGCGGAGCTGGGCAAGTGCAGGGCGGGGAGGGCTTCCATGGCACCGGCCTGTGGCACCCGGTGACCATGAGGAATACAGGGACCTACCACGTTTACTAGGGACCTCTGACACATGAGCCATTACATTTCAATGTGATCTTTCCATGCAGTGGCAAAGCTTGGGTGACATGAATATTGTCTAATGGTTATCTTATGCCATACAGGGAAATGGGTTATCGATTATCACAGAATATCAGGATTGGAAGAGAATTTAGACTGTGTCTTCCGATCTTTCATTTGACCTAAAGAGAAACAGAGATTCAGAGGGGAGAACACTTAGGGTAGCTCTTCTGTTGAAGTTTTGGCATATGTTGGACTTTCTTAACAGTATTTGCTAGTGTCTTTATGTAGGATTAACCTCAAAGTGTATCTCTGAAATATATTTTATCCCTCAGAAATTGATTTTTTTTTTTTTTTGTAATGCAACAGGTAAGCAAGAGGCCAAGTAATGGAAAAGATATATTTTTCAGATGAGTAAGGTGTGACTATAAATACTTCAAGAAATTATATCATAAGCTGAAAAAAAGAGAAAATAATTTAAGTAAATTTAACTTTTATTCCTATAATAAAAGAAACTATTATGAAAAAAATTTTAGTATCTATATGAATATTATCAGTTTGATATATCATTACTTTTCTTTGAATAGAAAAATGTATTGTACCCACATCTATCATACTGGATATTAGTGCTACCCTCTATGAATTTTTGCCTGCCAGAGAACATTTTGGAAGTAATTATGTTAATATTATGAGGGTAATTCAGAGCTGGTTAATTATTCAGTAGATTAAATCCACAGATCTATCGATCTTATTATAGCCTGGTGTGTGTGTGTGTGTGTGTGTGTGTGTGTGTGTGTGTGTGTGTGTGTGTGTGTGTATTGGTGTGGGGACTGAGCAAAGGGACGGATGAGATTAGCCCAGATCAGAATATCAGAATGAGACCCATGAGGCAACTTCAATGGCTCTAGCTGTCCTCTGTGAGGCCACCTCAAGTTCTCAGGATGAGAGGGGAGTGGTGTGTTATGCTAGGTCCTCATGCCTTTGACCCAGCTTTCTTTGCTCTGCCAGGAGCTATCTGTAGTGATCCCTGCACCTTGGGGGAAACTCAATTTTCATCCTTAAAATCTACCCCCTTCCTCTTGTGTGCAACCAAGTCTTTGACCCCCACCTTGTCAGCTGGCATGACCCTCAAACGGAGGAAAATAATAGGATGAGGGAACAAGTTATTAGCTTCTAATACTCGCTCCGTGTGTTGCTGAGCTGAGACTGCGCCTGGAGGGGGCTAAGGGAGCACTGTGAATGTGAGCGGACGGACAGGACACGGGAACCTTATTTTCACGTGGGCTGGGCAGGCACGGGATGACAGCACTCGTACACACTCTTGGGGGGGGCCTTACAAGCCCCTGAAAGCGTATCCCGGTGGAAACGGGGAGAGGATGGAGATAGATATATTTTTAAAACTTCTTTAGAGTTGCTTCTCCGGACAAAATCAGAGAGTGACAGCAATTTCATGTTCAGTCTCCTCCCACATGATCTAATCATTAATGCTTAAATCACGTGGCTGCGGAACACCGATGCAGACCTCCGTTGGGCTGGCTCCAGTGATGCCCCTTTTGTGGCTGATTTTCAGCATATGCAGCTTTGGGTACGGCTAGCAGCTTTTAACCTAACACAATATGATAGAAATTGATATATATTATAAAAGTTTTTACTCTATCTTATAAATATAAATACATATATATATATATATGTATATATATGCATCATCATTACATAATATTTCACAAAAGCCGTTCTCTCTCAGATACTCTGCTAGCTAAACAAGTTTGAGAACCAGCAGCCTACTGATTGAATCTTGGTCAAACAGTTATCCCTTCAGATCTTTCCTCCTGTTCTGGCCCATCCAAGCCAAACACAGATGTGCAAGGGGCCATGTTTGCTGCCGGGATGACACTTTTTCCCATCTGACTACAGTGACTGGCGGCTGCTTTTCTTCTGCATGCGCGTGTCTCATCTTCTTCTTAGACCAGTCTAAAAGGGAAGAAGAGAGTCCGCTTTAAACTGTCTTCAAGTGTGGCCAACACAGATGGAGCTTCTGCTGATCGATTGAGCCATGAAGTTAGAAGCTAAAGCTGTTGGAGAAAGTAGAATCTTGGGACCAGGATGGGCATCCAGAGGTGCCCTGACTTGGAGGGTTACTGAAGGCCTCTCCAGACAGAAACACCACAGCCCCTTATGACCGAAGCAACAGGGCCCAAAGCTGCTGCTTCTGCTCACCTGTGAGTCACCTCCGCCCTGGCTGCTCTTCCAGTTCTCCTGGCAATTCTGCTAGCCTCTTGACAATTTTCTTTATTTAATCTTTCATTCTTATATGTACCATTGCTGTGATATTGACTGTGACCATCAGATTTCAGCAGAGGAATCCCCAGGGCAATGTCAAAGGATTTTTAGACTCTATAGGACTGTCCTAGTAATGGTTCTTCCTTTTCATCAGAACAGACCAAGTTATGAAGGTTACTCTTAAGTAACTTATCAACTGCATGTAGAAAGACTAAATAGAACGACTAAAAGTGTACAGTAAAAGAGTTCACTGTTGAAATTTCTCCAGGAGAAGTTACAATTTAACTGTAGCTTTCAGGGCGGTGATAAAACAGAGATGCATTATTTGACAGAATGGTGACCTCTACATTCTCCATGAGGATTTGGCTACAGGCCATGAGCACACCTCTGACTTAGCCCTCAGGCACCAAGTGACATTGCCATCTTGATGACCCAGGGCTACTTGGATTACTCCAAGCTGAGGCTGCAAGTAGTGGAGGGAACATCTGTAAATTGTTAGGATATTACATTTCAAATGAAATAAAGAGCATAAAGAGCCAATTGGCCAATGTGTTACTTGGTGTTTTGAAGTTTTCTCTCCTCGCTATGAATTAATTAAGGCATGAAGTAGCCTAGAGGGTGGAGGCACCCATAATTTTGACACCTAAAACAGGCAGCAGTTTACCAACCTGATGGAGCAAATGCCTCCATTTTCCTCATGAAGTTTCTAAATTCTCAAAAGTAGTCAAGGTAAAATTTCTTAGAATTAATTTGAATTTGCAAAAATCAATATCTTTGTTTTTCTACACTTTTGTTTTCTACAAAACTCATAAAAGCTGGCCTTGGAATGAAAGAAACCTTAGACTCCTCAGGAAGTAGACTGTCTAACTCGTGGAAATCCTGTGTGTGGGAAACACTGGCTTGAATAGAATGTCCTGAAACATGACCAAGACAGGAAAGAAGTGTGGGTTCTGAGGGTCATTGAGACCCTTTCCAGGGTCTCAGACATCACCAGTTGGATTCTCTCTTCTCTAATCTCTGCTTAGACAGCGGTGGGTTTGGTTTTGTTTTGTTTTGACCACTGTTCTAGAAAGTTCTTTCTCATACTGACCTAAAATCTGCCTTCCTACCACTTTGCTGTTTGCTCCTCATCTAACCCCCCTGAGGTCTCTTCTATTTAAGTCTTTTAGGGACCTGCAGACACCACCTTCTCCCTCTTCACACCAGACTCTAACCTTCTCTGGGCCAGGCACACCAGGGTTCACAATCGGTCCATGTAAGATCTTCCTTCACTCTCCTGGCCTCCCTTCTTTATATCAATTCACTTAGCTGGAGTTGTGTGTCCCTCCAACAGAAAGATCATGATTCTCCAGGTGAGATGAACACATCCCTTATTCTAAACACTTGATATTCAGCAAGTAGGAAGTCTGAATGTGAATGTTTCAAAATGTCCAAGAGTCGGATTTCACTGATCATTAGACAACTTGAGAATTCTTTTTCAAGACCTTAGGAGACAATACCAAATAAGTAAAAGTGATATATTACAAATGTGCATCTACAGATGTAGACATATGTGTGCACTCAGGGTGGTCCACTTGATGGAGGGTCCTTATAAACCGCATTAGGTTCAGAAGCTTCCAGAATGCCTTGAGTTCAATTTATGAGGTAGGCTTTCTTTGGGGGTCTACCATACATAAATAACTATTGATTAGCTTCCTAGAGACAGGTTTTTAGCAGAACTCTGAACAAGGGCATTAGAGAAATGCCCCCAGTGGGGTCATATTTGTTGACCTGGGACTACATAAAAATAGGAGTATTGAATGCTTAATGTCACATTTTATTGCTTGGTTCAGCTAATTTGTCTTGTGGGAAGCAAATGTTTTTGAAAGCATTCCAGAGCCTTTGTAGTGTTAAAGCTCATTACCTTGGATTTCATATGAGCCAAAAAATATACAACCAACTAAGTGCCCTGAACCTCAGCAAAATTTCATGACTAGACAGAAGCAAAGCTGTGAGTATCATGTCATGCAAAAATAAGGCAAATGTAGCCAAGGCCTTCTTGATAAAATGCAATATAATAAATTTGGGGGATTCCTTTGTTGCTATTTTCTTTAAAGTGCTAAAGATGATTTAAGAAACAGATTAAGGAACAGATAGGATATATCTTCTTTAGGGAAATTATATGACTTTTCTCAGTCTGGGTGTATGACCTTGGAAAAAGACTGGAAACGTTTTATGCAGACACAGTAATTTTATAGAACATTTTTCAGTTCTCTATAATAGAACCCATCCTGTACCAGGCTCTTTCACATACAGAATTCAATTCTAACACTTGAGGATTTGTTTATCACCATTTTACAGATAAGAAAATTAAGGCTCCAATATCACTTTTCTAATTTTTTTTAAAAAGTTATTCACAAGAACTAGAAGAATTTTACTGCTCCATCTGGTTCTCAGGATACCCACAATCTGATCCTAATTTACCTTGTTAGACCTTGCTTCCCACTCATATCTTTAAGGCCCTCTAAAACTAACTTAATGGTCAGATAACAGTCATCAATTTGTGTATTCAAATTTGGCCCCCCCTGAAAGATTCTATCTTATCTATTCTGACTGTTGACATTAGCCACTTCCAATCACCTGAATGCCTGCTTCTGCAGGAAGCACTCTGGGCTGGCCCTAACAGGACAATACCCATTGTGTCCTCTTAACTCCTTGTCCCTAAATGCTGAGGGGACAGTAAAACATTTTACTACCAGTGTGGTGAAAACATTTAATATACAGCACAAAACGTTAAAATATTATTTTCATTCTCAAAATGAACTAACCTATGTATTATAGGACTCTTTACCAAGTGACATAAATGACGTTGCAAATTATACCTACAAGTATTCATATAATTTTCCAATCACATTGATACTAAGACATTGCTGCATGATACAGATGATACAAGTATTACTAGCTAAATAATGAGCCAGCTTGCAACTTTATTTTGACAGGGAGATCCACGCACATTTTAAAAAACTTGTTTAATAGATAGTCCTTATGTGACTCAGCTCAGTAAGTAAAGAATTTCTCTTAACATAAGTTTTATCATTTATGGCACTAAATCCTTTATCATCTTCAGCTGAACTATGTAGTTAAATTATATTATTTTCAGTCCATATATGTCTCTCTGAGATATTAACATAATATATATCTCTATTATGCACTAAGTCCTGAAGATCATTTCTTAGACTGCTATATTTATTAACTTGCTTTTATTATGTTATATTTGCCTTTACTCCACAGAGATTTACAAACTTTCTTTGGTCAAGTTTCAGGATACACATAAATTTGATATAGTATTTTACTTTTTGTCATCAAACCATGGTCACATTTTCACATATTAAACAACTTAATAGCTATTTCTCTTGGAATGATACATTTTTTCAAACATTTTATTTTTATTTCTATATATTTTGCTTCTCTTTGTATAGTTACCTTGGCAGTTTCTCTAAATAATAACTAAAAGACTCACATTCTGTAAAGCTAAAACTATATTGAAATTAGGATTCAGTTTATTAAGTTGTCAATTTCAAATTGTGCAGAATTTCTAATTTCAAAATTTTTGTTAGAGTGACTAACTTGGTTTATTTTGAGGGCTTTTGCAGCTCTAGCACTCTGGTCTACCATTGAGATCCAAATATGCCTTCAATAGTCATGATTTCGGTTCTCCCTCGGTCAGCCTCTGCTCTCTGGTGCTTATTTTATGCATAATAAGATTTAAAGATTTATATGTTGTATTTTATTTTCATCCAGAGAAATGACGTAGGCAGTACCAAACTGAGACATCTAGAAATATTTCTCAAACTGTGGATGAGCTTCCAGCTCTTCGGCCCAGTCATGGCACCATCTATACAGCGTAATCCTTCAACCTGTAGTTCCTTCATCAATGCCTAGGGGACGCGCCTCCTCATAGATTTGTTAGAAGGAGCACCTGAACTGCAATTGTAGGCAAAAACCTGGCACGCATCGGTCTTGTCACAAATTACACTACAGTTATTTTATCTGTGATGTACAATTATTTCTATATGTCCAGCATCTTTGCTCCTTTATTTTCATAGTAGAAACCCTGGATTTGAGGACCTGCTCCTCTTGTACTCAAACTATGGGTTTCTTCAGGCTTCCGATGCCATGACTGCCATCTTTAAGACAAAGCACGAGCACATGACCCAGACCCAGATAGTAACAATGTTCCATGTTTCCGGCAACACTGTTAATCTTGGAATGGGAATATTACCAAGGTCAAGAAATCAGAGATTTTCCCATACTTCTCTTAAGTAGAGCAAATAGATAAATTTTTTTTCTTTCTGTTAAAGGAGCATCACGTACATGAAGACTGCAGACCTAGAGGGGACCTTGTCTCTGCACTGTTGAGACACTGGACAGAGTAAAGCTGACACCAGAGAGAAGAAGTAGAGACAGCACCCTGGAAAGGGTGAGTTCACTGTCCCCAAGGTTTCCCATTACTGTAACTCTTCCAATGAATTTTATGAGTCTTTATCTAGTGTTACATAAGCTTGAACCCAGTTTTTTGTCATTTGTACCCAAGAGCTTTGCTGATGATGACCTCCATTTGTTGATGAGTACCTCCATTTGTGTATTAAAAAGCAGCAGATGTGATTCAGTTAACAACCTTCAGATGGGGTGTTCATCCTGCATTATTAGGGTGGCCCCAGTGCAATCACAAGGGTCCTGAAAAGAGTCCAAGGAGGAGATATGAGGAAAGAAAGAGAGGTTGGGGTGATGGCAGTTGCTGGAAGGCCACCAGGAGACAAGGAACATGGTGGTCTATAGAAGCTAAAAAGGACAGGGAATTGGGTTCTCTCTGGGAGCCTCCAGAAGGAACACAGTCCTGCTGACACCTTTATTTTAGCTCAGTGAGACCCAGGTCCAATTATGACCTCCAAAACTGCAAGATAATAATTTTGTGTCATTTTAAACCAAAACGAAAAAAAGAAAAAAGCAAAGCAAAGAAAAAGCAGCAGGGAAGACCTGTTTCAGGTAACTGCGGTGTCAGTGAGTTTTAGATGTAGAAATCTCAACAACTCAGAAAGGAGCTACAGAGCCCAGGCTTTCCAAAGCAAAGCAGTGGAGTTAAAGAGGAAGGACAAAAGATAGACCCAAGGTGCAGTTCTTGAAAGAGAAAACCACCCCTACGTGCTCCCATCCCAGCATTCTGAGGAAGGCTGTATAAAATGAACTAATTGGGGCTTGAAGACAGTGCCTGGCAGAAAGTACATAATGGACAGTGGGAAGATGGCTGCTGGGAAGGGGGTTTGTCAGCAGGACATCACACTGCAACTCTCCTTAACCCAAAGTGTCACTTGTGTGAGGCGGGTCTCTGAAGGCACTCTCGACCGACCGAAGTCCATCAATGTTATTTTCCTTTCAGTGATTTGGTTTTACAAAAGGCATCTAAATTTTCTGGGACTCTCACCCATGTCTGTTCAACTCCAAAGACCCATCCCTTAAGAACTTTATTGTATGGAATCGGCCTTGTTTGTTGTCAGGGAGGGTTGTGCAGCCCAGCATTTCTCCGTCCTTTTGGCCCCGGGTAGCCCAGATTTCCTAGTCGGGAATTACTGGGTAAGAAGCTACCCAGAGGTTAGCTCTTTAGACTTGACTCGTCTTATTTCAGTTGACTATAGAAGAACCCTGATATTTCTCACATTCTTATGCTGAATGTTCTTCTCATAATAATTGGCCCCGCAGGCGCTGGGGGGTGTGGGGGGTGTGGAGGGAGGGGCTATTCCTTGAATTCCCAGGAGCTGACCTAGTCTTTGTGCTAAGTCATTCATAGCTCAGCGTGAAATGCTTTGGCTTTTTCACAGTGGTGTTGGTTTGCTGTTTTGTTTTGTTTTCATGCTACTATCCATCTCCAAGAAGCAGAGAGCTTTCTTCTCTCTGATACTGGGTGTCGTGTTGACGACGGAACCATAGGATGTTCAAGTAAGATGAGAATAAATCCACCGTATTCCATACTATTTTCTTTTTGCCCTGGCTGGTTTAGCTCAGTGGATTGAGCGTCGGCCTGCGAGCTAAGTGTCGCTGGTTCGATCTTCCAGTCAGGGTACATCAGAGAAGGAAAACTCTGACTCCAAAAAACCTCCGCTGCCTTGCGGCATACCTCTTCAGGGGAAAGGCTAAGGGAGTAAACCCCGACAGAAAATCCGGAGCCGGAGTCCCTAAGGCGGTTTGACGTTGTAGTCAACACCGGCAACTCCTGCGGCGCACCTGAAGCCAAGCTGTATTGACTCCGTCTTTCCCTTGGACCCTTCAGCTGCGAAGAGAGGGGGGGTCTGCTGCATGGGCAACAGCAGACCCTCCATATTACCCTGCCCAGGCTTTGTAGCTTCAGCGTCATCGCAAGATGTCGATTCAACACGGGAGGAGACAGATACCGTGTCACTCCCGAGTCGGACTGCACAACCATTCTCGGCGGTGCAGATAGACTCTTAAGAAGCTACACCATCGTCTCTCGAGACGGACGGCTGCCGACGATTCCATACTATTTCATCTTACTGCTCTGGGACATCAAGGGGAATGTGTCCCACCTATGGCTAGTGGCAGAGCTGGGCTGATAACCTAAGACTCCTCATGACAGCCTCTCTACCCCCACCGCATACGACTCTGCCTAAGGGCACGACGTCTGTCCTTGATGGAGCTTTGTTCTGCACTGAAGCCCCTTCTGTGACTGGGTTAAGGTCCTCCTCATGGAGTGGCTTGTGGGTGTTCGGTTTCCTGGGACCACGATGCCTGAGGCCAGAGTCCTAGTGCTGAGGAAAGACTGCAGGTGCCCAGACGGGTGGGGGCACCACTCAGGGGAGCTCAGGGCGGCATGCACTGTGCTGGCATCATTCTAGACCATTGGAGGAATCGAAGCCCCAAAGCACCTTCCGATGTTGAGTTTCTCATCTCAGTCTGGCCTTGGCCCATTCAACCCATTTATGTTGGACACTTTCTATATATCAAGGCTTGTGCTAAAAACAAATGACCTCTGTCCTCAGGATGCTCATAGTCTAGTGACAAAAGGACAAGTGCCATGTGAAAAGGGAAATAACTCTGTGCTGTCAAGATAGAGGCTACGTGCTCATCTCAATTCTGGGGGTTTGTAGATTTTCACGTTCATCTCTGCTGGAGAAATCAAAAACAGAGCATCGATTTCCACAAGTACTGATAATGGCCGCCAGCCATTTTATTCCCTTTGTAACCAAATTAAATGACTGGGGAGCAGGAGATCTGGGCAGCAGGCCTTCTACAGGTGCTAGTGCTCCTCCTCCGCCCCCCACAGCACCTGGGGCTCCTCCCACAAGAAGTTCTGTTCACACTGAGCTGCGCCCGCCAGCTCACCTAGCTGCCTCCTCTCCTCAGCCCTGAGTCAGGAGGATGTGGGTTTGTACTTATTCTTTTTATCTCCTGGATCAAACGTGGTCTGCACAGGAAAAAAAAAAAAAAAAAAGGACTCAGTGTATCTGCTCAATGAACAGATATGGTGGCCTTCATGTCCGGGGATTAAGTCCTCTGATGTCTAAATTTTGATATTCAATGGTTTAATGCCATGACAGAGGTTGGCATGGACAGGTGCAAGTGTGCACGTGTGTGTGTGCCTGTGTGTGTGTTGGCAAGGGGCCTTAGGTAATTGGCAGATTCCTATCAAAGTGCAGGTCATAAAGGCTTCACAGGTAAGGCAAGAGTGGTACCTCTAGGTCACACACAAGAAAGTGCCTTGGAACGGAAACGTATGTGAAACAGCGAGTGTGGAGCTCTTAAACACTCAGAGGCGAATGAGAGAAAAGCACTGCAGCCTGGAAAAAAATATCACACTGTTATCACACAGATCATCTGTTCAATCCTCAGCATTTCCATTGTAGGAAAGAAAGGCAGGTGATAGCTATACATTCCTTGAGGAAAAATATCTGGGTTTGAGTCTTGGTTTTAACATGTATATGGAAAATAATTCAGTTTTCTTTCATGCAAAATGGGGTAATAATACCTGTTTGATAGGATGGTGAGGAGGAATCGGCAAGGGTATGCCAGAAAGCCACCTGTGACAGAGCCTGTTACATACTGAGAACTCCGAAATATGGTTATCATCATTGTTAGTATTTTCACTGTGGAGGTTTCTTCCAGAGAATAGTGCTTAAACCAAGGCATGCTCTTGGGAGCAGAGCTCAGCTACGGTGAGTTTGCCTGGCCTCCTCACTAGATCTGGACACCGGGGGGCAGCAGCCAGGCCTGAGGTCTGTTACATGGCCCACCCTGATATAGGAAGAGAGCTGGTGTCTTCAACACAAACACACAAGCAAGACCAGCTCACGCCATGCCACCGCCTTGCTGGGCATTTGCTGGGGCCTTGGGTCCTCTTGAGGAGAGAGGACTCATTGCCAACACGGAGCTACGCCCTTCGCCCTTCTGAAGGCCACCGTCTGGCCTCATCGGCCTCTCACAGAGCAGTCTGGCCGTGCGCTCCTTTTATTCTGTGCCTTCTAAACAGGTACTCCATTGTGGAGCGCCCTTCTCCTGAGCTCTCAGACTTGACATCTTCAGCAAAGCCTGATAAATGGCATTATTTACAAGATGTCGTATGCATATGCATTATGCACACGTGTGTTTCTGCGTATGGATGCATGTGTGTAAAACCCTCTGATCTGCCTGGGATGGTTCCAGAGGCTTTGCTGGTGCAGGTCAGTGGCTGATTCTGAAAACTTCCATGTGTTCCTGGTCTGTGGGGTAGGAGGGAGGCTCTGGTTAACAGCCCCCACCTCTAGACTCAGCATCAGCCACGGTACCCGCTGGAGAAGCAAATTGGGTGGAAAGTTAAATCACTTCCACATATGCAGAAGCACCGTTGCACCAAACGGTATTATGAATAAAATAAATGCATAAAGATTTGAAGCATATTATCCCGTTTAGACCAAACTGTAGCTATTACCAGGCATATAGGCCAGAGGTTTTGAAAGTTGTTATTCTTGAAAAACATGATTGATTTTTGGACTTTTTTTCTTTAACTTCAATGTCATGCACCAGACATCCATAATTATATTATTTGTCTTATACAAATGAAAAGGAATAAATTAAAACTGGACATGTTGCAACAGGACTGTTGACATTATATACAAAGCCTGCTTATTGTCATAAGATACTCTTAACCTTCAAGCCAAAATCTTTCAAAACTATTAGTGTTAAATCTAGCAGCTGTTGTCAAAGTTCTCCTGTTCTCTGTTTTATGCATTGTGCTTTATTTGAAATGTTTGTTATATTTGTGTATATAACTTGCTGTGAGCTGTTCCTTGAAAGCTCCAAGGATTAAACATGAAGGTTGAGCCAGTTCAAAAGGAACAAAGTTAAGAAAATTAAAGAAAACTTGCTAAAATGAATGTTTAAACCATTAAAATATTTAGCAAGGTTTGCCTGGAGCTGTTTCCTTTATATAAAACATGATGCATTTCTTTTCTCTTTCATTCTTTCTCCTTTAAAACAAATGAGGTTAAGGAAAACATACTTCTGCTCTGAAGATTTTTTTTTCTTTAAAGCATTAGAAATTTAATATCTAAATATTTTGTGCTAATAGATATGCTTGATTGAGACAGAAATATCACAAGCATCCCATGTATTTGGGCTAGTGGTTTATGGATATCTTCGAGAGGTGAAAGAGATGCAGAACCCAAGGGATCATCCTATTTGAACTGGGGTCAGTTTACGACCTTCCTAAGTCATCAGGAATTAAATATATGGCATCAGATGATATAGCTCTTGCATATCTTCAAAATGCAAAAGAAAGGATGAACTTTGCGGAACTCAGTGTAGACTTATCAGGCATTCTGTTTATTTATACAATACCTAAAAAAGTTTTAATTGCTATTCCATCCAGCTTTCTCTACCTTCCTGTGGCATTTGGAGTTTCCTCCCTGTCTACCTTGTTCTGAAATGCCAAGTCTTTGACTTGTCCAGACATCCACCCACCCGCCCATCCATCTACCCATCCACCCACCCATCTGTCCATCCATCCATCTGGGGGAAGTGTGTTATGGTGGAAAGAACCTGAGCTCCCAGTCAAACTATCCCATGTCCAAATGACATCTCCAAACAGTGACTTGCAAACTTCACCTCTCTGAGCCTTGGTTTCCTCTTCTATAAGATATGAATGATATCATAATGCCCACTTCATTGGGGCATTGTCAGAATTATAGAAGATAATTCATTTAAAGAGTTTTTTTTAGTGCCTGGCTCAAGAAATGTTAGGAGAAAATCTTAATCAACGAAGATGGAGTGGGTGCTTACTGAAGCTGGTTACTTTCTTCATCCACTCAGGTGTACAAGCCTAAACTCAAGTGGGAATCTTGTGAGTTATGCTTTTTTAGGCTCACCAACCAGCTTTGCCTAAGGCAGAGCATCACAATCTTTCTCAAATCACAGTGCCCTTAGTGATTCAATATTTTCTTTTCAGGATATCCCTGGACTAAAAGCAAGGTCTGTTCAGTAGGATATTTCTGCTTGTTGTGCCCTGTATAACTTCTTGGAACTTGGGACCCAGCTGGGTGCCTCCGTGTTCCTCTCCTGCTCCACGCTGATTTCCACACAATGCTCACTTATTACTCACAACCACCAAAAGCCTAGCTTTGCAAAAATGTAACATCATTGAAAGGAATGTCATACTGTGCCCTGCCTCAAGCCAGAAGTTCTTATAATGTGTGACAGTTGTCCAGTATCACTTCCCTGGAAATCAATTCTTTAATTAAAACCCTGTAGAGCCCGGGGCTCCCCGTGTATTTGCCACAGCCTCCTGGCGCACCTCTGCATGCAGTTTGGTAACTGTGGGACTAGAATATCCTTGGAGGAACGTGGCCTTATTTCTGCAAAGAAATGACATTGCTTCCAGCCCCAAACGTGGATTACACAAGGAGGAGAGAGAGTAGTACCTGTGAAGACACTGAAATATTGTAGCAAAGGCCGGAGCTTTGGCATGTTTGCATCCTCCCAGCCATTCAGGGGACCAGTGGCAGCCTCGTCTCTTGTATCGTGGGTCCTCTTGCCTAAGTGCTCAAAACAGAGGTCAAATGGAGCCTAAGGATAGACAGCCCCACCAACCTGCCTGAATGTCTGATTGGGTCACCACCAAGTGGCTTCCCTACAGAAAGACCAGTCTTTCTACCTGCCTCTCTGGAACTTTTGTTTAATTTATTGCTATTAGTACGTAGTCATAGAGTGTTGTCTGCAGTCACCAACCAAACAGCTACCTGCTCGGAGCTTGGCATGATGTTGACTGTCGATGCCTGAGTTGCCTGTTTCTAGACTCTACTGGGCACACACTGAGATCGTATTTGCCCCTCGAGCACTGCAGCTTGCCCGTCAGAGGCTTGGTGTCTTCATACAGTGTCATTTCAATTAGCGACTTTCAGAGGTGCCACTTAGGCATGCCGTGCATGGGCTGTAGCCTGGTTATTCTCACACAATGGAACATATATTTTTGTGCTTCAGCTTAGGAACTTCCAGGTGCCTGGAACTGTGTTACGTTCTTTGGATGTGGAAAAGAAAGTCTCTGACATTCTCTTGCCCTTAGAGGAAAAAATAAGTTTATGTTTAGCTGCTTTTGAGGCTAAAGTCTTGCCTTCTTTAACACATAGAAACCCTGGGCTTTATTTTGAGACTCTCTGACCTTTCAGGTATGCAGCTGGTCTGTGGGCAGAACGAGAGGGAGAGCAGTCAGAGAGGAAACTTTCTGGGGAAGCTAGCTTCTTCTCCACTTCTGACCTTGGGAATGACACTGTGGTGGCCAGAAAGCATGACACCAGGAACCACGGTCATCTCTACCTGCTGATTTAGGTCCGCTTAGATTTGCCCTGAAGAAATGAGCGCCTGGCTTCTCAAGGCCTTGAACTGGGCCTCTGACTTAATGAGAAGATAGACCCCAAACTCCCTTTCCTGCTGGTGAAGAGCTGAAAAACCCTCTCTTGGCACAACTGTGCCACAATAACCTCCCCCCAGTACCGAAGGCAAAGATGCCTGTTTCATGCTTATTTAAAGAACTCATCTGAAATAATGAAACTAAGAGAAACTGTTCAATTTTGAAAAAGAAATTAGAAACCCTACCAAAAATCTCCTTGAGATATTCTTTCCTTGCTGTTGTTGTTGAGATAAATTCTGAAAAAATCGTTGAACTCTCTGTATCTATCGCATCCTAACTCCCAGTTCTATTTTGACTCCAGTTTTGATTCCCACACTCGCAGGGCCTCCAGGTCCAAGGATAACGGGACCCAGCGCGGATCTTCCTCTGAGCCTCGTTCTGCCCGCACAGCGCCCTCCGCTGCCATGCGGTACAGTCCCTGCCTGATGTGCGAGGGGAGCCCCAGTCTCCAAATGGACTCAGAGAGGTAAGCCTAATAGACAGGGTGGAGGAGAGGCAGAAGGAGTCCGTTGGATGCAAAAAGCAGGAGCCATTGGGGTAGAGGCACAGCGTTCGTGTTTTCCAGAACTTTCAACGCTGAACCAAGTTGTAAATACAAGTGAAGGGACAAAAGGCCATTCTACCATTTTCATGCCAGCCACCTCACTCTGGTTCCAAAAGTGTAGCAGGAATCTATCTCACATTCTCTTTCTGATGACATTTTGGTAAGACTCAGACAGAAGTCCCCTCTTATCCACAGCCCCCAGTAGATGTCTGAAACCATGAATAGTACTGAATTCTACATATACTATTTTTTTTTCCTATACGTACATACTTATGATAAAGTTTAATTTACAAATTAGGCATGGTAAGAGGTTAACAACAATGAGTAATAATAAAATAGAACAATGAAGACAAAACACTGTAATAAAAGTTACATGAATATAGCCTCTCGCCTTCACCCAATGTATCTTATTGTACCTGCCTCATCTTTTTACTTAAAGAAAGTACTTTACAGCTTCTCTATGGCATCTCTGAATTACCAGCATTACCACTCTTATGCTCTGGGGCCATTACTAATTAAAATAAGACTTACTCGAACATGAGAACTTTGATACCATGACAGCTGATCTGACAACCTGGATGGCTAATAAGTGACTAATAAGTAGCTTATCCAATGTGGATGCATCAGACAAAGGGATAAGTCATGTCTGGGCAGGACGGAGCAGGAAGGCTTAAGATTTCATTATGCTACTCAGAACAGTGCATAATTTAAAACGTACAAATTGTTGATTTGTGGAATTTGTATTTAGTATTTTTGTACCGCGGCTAACTGTGGGTAACAAAGTGAGGAAAGTGAAACTGTGGATGAGGGGGCTACCACAGGAAGTGCGAATTCTTCCTAGGTTTTGGTAATAGGGTGAGCATATCAGCTTTAGTTTTCAGAGTTGGTGCAGGGGCTAAGGTTATTGGGGATGGGACACCAAACTTATGGTCGGGAGACAATGAGACTTAGAATCAGGGACTGTTAACCAGATGCCATTTAAAAATTGAATTTTATATAATTCTTCAGTAAGAGTTCATCTGTTTAAAAGTAGATAATGGAATCTATGCCAAGCAATTTGATTCATATCTTATTAGGGTCTAAAAATTAGTGGGGATGACACCTAAAGCTTATACATGGGAGAAAGTTAGATTTTGTGACCTACCTGAAGGATTCACCTGCTGTTAACCCTTCGCTTATTCATTCATAGATTATGTATTTTAACACTTTCCCATCTACGTTATCTTGTTATTATCCTTATAAGAAGCATGTCTTTATTTTTTGGATGAAAATTATTGTGAAAGTATTGGAGAGACTAAGTGGATTCTGGTGGTACCATTTTTCAGTTCATTATCTAGATCACTCATTTATAGATTTATTCATTCAACTTTTTGATAAAGCCTATGTTTCAGAGCCTTTGCTAGGTTTTGAGGATGTAAGCAGTGGTATGCCAGAAAATGTTTACCAGAAAGCTCTTGGAGGTTGAGGGCTGATTTGTAGTACATGCCACCTTCTGTGGTGTAAATAATCTCACCATGGCTGATTTCTTACTACCAGTGTGACATTACTGAACTCAGGGGTAGAAAAAAATAAATATAATAGGCTCTTATAAGTGGTATAGCTGGCTCTCGCACCCCACTAGACAACTGTCTTAGTCTGTTCAGGCTTCTGTAAAAAGTTACTGTAGGTTGGGTGACTTATAAACAACAGAAGCCTATTTCTTATAGTTCTGGAGGCTGGGAAGTCCAAGAGCAAGATGCTGGTAGATTCCGTGCCCGGGAAGGGCCCACTTCCTAGTTCAGAGATGGCCATCTTTTTACTATTTCTTCACACAGTAGAAAAAGTAAAGGGAGGGCTCTCAGCTTTCTTATGTGGCAACTAATCCAGTTCATGAGGGTTTTACCCTCATGACCTAATCCTCTCCCAAAGGCCTCACTTCCAAATACCGTCACATTTGGCATTGGAATTTAACATAGGACTCTTTGCAGGGAGGAGCTAACAGTCTGTTGATAGCAACAGGGTGTAGAAGACAGTTATGGTGTTTGAGTTGCTAGTACTAGGCAAGAAACAGAATTGTAGATAAACGTATAAAATGAAATTTAATGAATTATGGGACAAAGAGATACAATTAGAGCACTAATTTTCCCAGACCAATGATCAAGGAGAATTCACAGAGAAAGTGGTATCTGAATTGAGTCTTAAAGAATGAGTATTATTTCCCTAGGCAGTCACGTGAAGTAAGGGCTTCACAGGCTGGGAAAAAGGCATGGTCAAGGTCATGCAAGTATCTTTGAGCATGGTGTGTGCCAGGAACTATAAGACATTGCTCATACATGTTTGTTAAGACATTAAGTAGATGTGTCCTGAGAGAGTTTCAGGAGATAAGCAAGATCACCAAGGAAATTTTAAATTGTGTTAAGAAACTTTGACTTGCCTTATAGTCAGGAAACTGAAAGAGTGTTTTCAGAACTTTTTTCAAGCTTTATTAAAATATAATTGATAATTGACAAATAGGAATTGTATACTTAAGGTGTACAACTTGATGTTTTGATATATGTATATATTGTGAAATGATCACCATAAACAAGCTAATTAATATATCCATCACATCATATAGTTACCATTTCTATATTTCTATAGTCTCTCTCTCTCTCTCTCTCCCCCTCTCTCTGGTGAGGACACCTAAAATCTACTGTTTTAGCAAATTTCAAGTACACAGTACAGTATTGTTAACTATAGTCTTCATGTTGCGTATTAGGTCTTCAGAACTTACTCAGCTTACAAAACTGACACTAGATTTTTTTTTTTAATTATTTGTAGCACTTTGCCTGCCAAGTGGCAAATTTGGTTTAAAGGTGACCAAACTTACGGCAATAAGCTAATGAGAAGGGTGCCACAAGAATTCAGCTGAGAACCCGAAGGGCTAGGCATGAAGAGGAGAGAAGGGTTTGACCAGCGGGATGTAGCATCTACTGGGCACACTGACTCAACGGAGACTTGGACCCGTTCCTCCGGGTCCATCTCATCGGGCCCTCCTCTCCTTTACGGGACTGCCTCCTACCTACGCTAGCCACTCTGGGGTGACGGGCCCCTAGACGAGCCTTCCAGGCCTCAGGTCACCCCAGGCTGGCAGCGTCCCCCCGACAGACCCTATCTGTGTTACTCGGTGTTGCAGAGATGGTTTGCTCCCTGCTTTGAAAGGCCACGCAGAGCCAGGGCCACACTCCAGAGCACATGTGGTTGCTATTTCATTCCTGCTTTATCATTTTTCATTCTGACATTAAAGCTCCTCTGCAGCAGGGTGAGAGCGCTGTACATTGTAAGGCGTAATGTGAACCGAGGGCTCCTGCTTCGTGCCAGAGGAAACGTGATTCAGAAACAATTTGAGGGCATCTGCAAGGTGATGTGGCCCAGAGAACCAGAAGCTATTGAAACTTTAAACATCATTTCTGGACAGTATAATATGTTCTGCAGGGCAGCTTGGAAAAACAGGAAAACCCTCCCTGGCCAGTCCTTGGAGAATTACAAGACTTTAAATATCATCTGGATCACATGTTTCTTAAAGAGCCCATGCAAGACCACAGAGTTGAGCTGGACGCACCCTCATCCCATGGCCCCCTGAGAAAGCCAAGGCCGCGGGACGAGGTGGCCTGGCCCAGGGTCTCATACTCTCTGTGCAGTGCGGGTGCTCTGACTGTCCCCACTCCATAGCAGGCTTGCTCTGCCAATGGCCGGCTTGGCCCAAGCGAGTCTCTTTCCAGTCTGGAGCCACTGAAAGGTGAATTTTCAAAGGGACAACTCTTCAAGACCTTTTAAAAAGAGAAAGACAGCTGCCTTATTTATCCTTACACAGTCAGTTCCATTTTTGAACATCTGCATGCCTTTCTCCCACTAGGTGGTGTGTTTCTGAAAGGTGTCTAAGCCAGGTGTCTGGACCAGAGCTGGTGCTCAGTAAATGCGAGAGGAAGAGGGGGGAGACCAGAAGGGGAGGGAGGGAGAGTGAGAGAAGCATCAGGGAAAGAACATTTTTAGTTTTGAGTTTTTCATGAAGGAAAAGAGAGTAATCAGACATTCTGCAAATTGATGTCGTCAGAGATAAAAATATAAAGCCCATTTCTATTTATTGAACGGCTTCTTTTATTTAACACCTCAAATTTTTTTTCATCAGTTTGTCACTGAGAAACTATGTTTTATCTATACACCATTAGCAATGAATAACAAAACAGATCAAGGTTATTGGTAAATTCAGGCTTGAAATATCAATGACTTAAACCAAATGCAGCTGCAATTCTTTGGTGAATCCAGAACACCTTTCTTAATTTTTCTGCTTTTCAGCCATAACACTGAATTGTTCTGACTGTGATGGGATGGACGCATGACCCATTGTGATATGTGGAATGAACATTATAAAATATACCCTATTCTGTTTTTTAACTAAACTTTCAGCAATTTAGATCAGTTTTAGATTTACTGAAAGTCTGAAAGATAGTATCCTGAGTTTTTATACATCCGTACTCAGTTTGCCCCATTATTAACAATTTATATTAGTATGGTACATTGGCTACAATTAATAAACAATGTTAACACATTATTATTAACTAATGTCCTAGGAAGAAGCCTAAAGAAAGTTGCCACATTTTATGTTCCCACAACACCTTGGCTTTCCCCTTTAGTAAGACCCATTACACCTAAAAACTGTTTGAACAGCTTCATTGAAAGGTAATGGACATAGATAACCTGGACATAAGTAATATAATTTGATGTCTTTGACAAAGACATATACTCATGAAACTATCACCACAATCAAGGTACTGAGTCAAGGTAGTGACATATCCGGCACCCACAAAAATGTGTTTGCCCGCCTTTGTAATGTTTCTCCTGGCCTTCCTCATTCCTGCTCCCCAAACCACACAGTACGCACTCCTTTGGGTCTGTCATTCTGCATTTAGAATAACTATTTTGACAATGGTTCTAATCCAGGGGTGATTTTCTCTCCACTCCACCCAAATTAATTTGGCAAAGCCTGAAGACATTTGTGGTGGTTGTCACAATTGGGGATAAAGGGGTACCAGCATCTAATTGGTAGAAGTCAGGCATACACACACACACACACACACACTATTTTGAGACTTAACATATGTTAGGTACGTCAGTCATCTTTTTATTTGTGAGTAGTATAGTATTTCATGACATGGATGTACCACAACGTGTTTATGCATTTACCCGTTGATGGACATTTGGGTTGTTTCCTGCATTTGGCCAGAACAAATAAGGTTTCTGTGAATACTTGTGTACAAGTCTTTTTATGGACATATGGCTTCACTTTCATTCAGTACATACATAAGAGCAGAAGAGTCTAATTATATAGTAGCTGCATATTTAACTAAGAAACTGCCATACTCTTGAAAAGCGATCATCCTATTTCATGATCACATTAGCATTCAGGGGACTTCAAGTTCCCCCTTTCCAACGCTTGATATGATCAGTCTTTTTCAACTTAGCCATCCCAATAGGCATCTAATTGTGGTTTTAATTTATATTTCCCTAATAACTATTGATAACTGACTATCTTTTCATGGGATTCATACATCTTCTTTGGTAAAATGTCTGTTCAAATATTTGCCCAAATTTTTTTATTGAGTTGTCTGTTTTCTTATGGAATTTTGAGAACTTTTAAAATATATTTTGGATATAAGCCCTTTATCATAAATGTAATTTGACAATATTTTCTTCTAGTCTGTAGCCTTTTAAAGTTCTTTCAACAGTGTCTCAAAAAGAGGAGCATTTAATAATAATAAGCTCAACTTATTCTTTTTTAAGAATTATAATTTTGGTGTAATATTTAATAAGCATTTGCTGAGCTTATGAACCTAAAGACTTTCTCCTATTTTAATCTATACGTTTTATAGTTGTTTTTAAATTAAGGTATAAAATTCATTTTGAGTTCATTTTTGTTGTACATGGTGGGATGTATTTATTGAAGCTTAGGTTTTTTTGTTTGTTTTTGCCTTTAGTTGTCCAATATCTTGAAAAAAGTATTTCTCTACTGTATTTCTTTTGTACCTTTGTGGAAAAATGTTATTCATATATGTATAAGTTATTTCTGGACCCTCTCTTCTATTAATCAAGTTTTATGTCTTTACATTAATATTACATTGTCTTAATAAATTTAACTTTATAATAATTTTTAAAGTCAAGACAGTATTAGTCCTCCTATTTTTAAAAACATTTAAAAGTTGTTTTGGCTTTTTAAGTTCTTTGCATTTCTAATGAATTTTAGAATCATTTTCTCCATTTCTAGAACACAAACAAAAATATCTGCCAGATTTTAATCAGGGTTACATTATTACATTTAATCTATAGACCCATTGTGGGAAATTAACTTTTTAATAGTATTCCATTTTCCAGTTACAATCTCAATACATCTCTGGATTTTTTACATTTTCTCTCAGCAATGTTTTTAGGTTTCAGTATACAAACTTGCAAATCTTTTGTCAGATTTATCGCTAAGTATTTCATATTTTGATGATATGGTATATTTTTACTTCAATTTCTGATAGTGCACTGCTTGTACATAGAAATCGAACAGATTTATGTATATTAACTTGTATTCTGCAGATTTATTAGTTTGGTTATTCTCATAGTGTTCTTGGTATATTTCATCAAATGCTCTACATAGATAGTTCTAATGTCTATGAATAAGTCAGCTTTACTCCTTTCCCGATCTGGATGTGTTTTATTTATGTTCCTGCCCTGACTTCATGCATAGAGTTTTTTTTAGCACATGTAGGATGATGTTATGACTAACCCTGAGGATGCTTTTAGTGATCTCACCCCCTGGTTTCCACGGAGCCTCCAGCTCCTGCTTCCTAGATATTCATTCTTAGGTCCAGGTTCTCTGTTTGCATAATTGAAGTGCCTGCTTCCACGTCAGGTATTCTTAGGCAACCTATGCATATTGTATCACTGCATCTTCCAAAGAGCTGCATGGGAAGACGACTGGTACAATATCTCCGACTTGGCGTGGTCCCCGATACCTGCCAGGTGCTCTAAACGTATCTGCTTAAGAGATGAATGACTATTTCTGTTCCTATCTCTATTTCCCATATGAGAAAATAGGTCATCAAAGGGATTAAGGAACATATTCAATAGCAGCGGTGAAACCAGGATGCAAATGAAATCTCTTTGAATTCTGATCTTGTGATGGACAGCCTTGTTTCCCTCTCCGTCACCTGGGTAACCCTGTTCCTGGCTTATCTGGTTGCCCACAGCTCTATGCTCTCAACAACGATATCATTAACTCTACAAGGATAATATGGAAGCCACTCCCTACATCCATTTTTTTTAAGTTGGGGCTATGCCCGTATTGCAACCAACAAGTTTATGTTAAAGGAAGATTTATATCAAATGAGAGTATATTTGTGTGAGTATGCTTAGGTTTTTATTTACCCTCTGAGAGACTAGGTGACTGTTTCCTGAAAGCTACTCAGTTACCAATGGAAGGCTGAGAATAGATGCAAGAGGCTGGTGTCTGTGCAGACAATGCAACATTTATATCTGTGTTAGATATTGAAGTATTACTTTGGATTTTACTTTGAAGCTGATGGATGGATAGATAGACAGATTATAGGTTGGTAGATGGATAGATAACTGCAACGATTCAACACTTATAAAATCTCTGCCTTAAATTTAGCTCCAGATTTAATATTTTAAGAATGCTTCAGAATAACATGTAAAAATATGGAATGAAGTCATTCTACAACTGACTCAGTAAAAATAAAACCTGCACTGTGGGCAGTTAATTATTTATTAAATTCCTCTTTTTAAAAAAGTCTTTGTAACAAACCCTACCCAACCAGTCAGCCTGCCCTCTCCCAGTTCACAAGGAAAAACTGGTCACTTGTCCTTACAACACTAAAGCAAGGGAGAAACTTTGCTGAGAAAACCCTGTCCCTGCCCTTCCTCCAGGGTACGGCTACCTTAAATAAATCGCCCCGTGTTAGATACGCACCATGTTTTAAGCTTCTGAAGGACTGTCAGAAAATGCATGAGTTGAGGTCAGGTTTATACTTCCACTGTCAACAGTCAGCCAATTGTTGAGACTGAACTATTCTCATTGCTGGTTATTAAATCATTAAGTGTCAAAGTTATTCATCCTGACAGTGCCCAGTGCAATTCAATTTTGTTTTTCAACTGATGAATAAAATGCCTTGAAACCACAAGGTCTTGATAAAGCTAACAAATTATCACTCCTCTAAGAGGAACTCACCACAGAGCCATAATTCACAACTTGAAGAATAATTGTTTGTTTACAGATACCAAACTTCGTCGCTAACTCAGAGGGGAAAGGACAATCTTTTCAACAACTGAGGCTAGAAAACTGGATGTCCACATGCCAAAGAATGAAGTTATACCCTTCCCGTACATCATAGGCTGAAATTAATTAAAAGCAGATCAAGATCTAAACATAAGACCTAAAACTCTTGGAGGAATGTAGAGGGGGAAATCTTCATGACATTGACATACATTCTTACTGACATTGCATTAGCTGTCTCAAGTCCATCAGTGAGGTACAGTGAACTTCACCGTGCCTTCTGGTAAGGTATACAGGTTAAATTGCTTTCAGCTGCAAGTTTCAGAAAACACCCACCTCTATTTACCTTAAATAATAAGGAAATGTGTTATTTCTCATGAGGAGAAATCCATAATAATACAGTGGATACATTATCTCACTCATCAGAGAGCCTTTCTCAACTGAATCTCTGAAGAATTCAGCCCCGACGCTCTCAGTCATCTGTTGAGTATAACGAGTTAACTTTTCTCCCGTACATCCAGAACAGTGCCATTACAACCACCCTTGAGAGAATTACGAAAATAGCCACATATATCATTTTCTTCATTCAGCAGTCCCGCAGAAGAGCCCCACTGCAGGACGGCTGGGTGGTTTGGCTTCCCCCACCCCGAAATGACTTCCTCTGTGATCGCCAGACACACCGGCAGTTTCTGCCGTCGCGTTCAAACATGGCAACTTTCAGGTGGGGAAAAAGGCCTTTTTCCTTAGATTTTTTCTTAGAAGCAAGGAAACAAAAAGCCCCCAACACACTCATCCACATCAAATTGACCCAATGATAAATTCACTGAATTCAAAATGTGTTTGCATGATGAGCTCCCACAGAGAATCAGACATCTCTTGCAGTTCATCTGTCCCCGGGTGCCAGTGTTTTTCTGAGAATGGTATAGACTGTAAGTCAAGGCTATGAAATGAAAAAGGTGCCCCACTCTTAGTTTCAATTACATAAGCAATAAACACGCATCTGAATCCAGAGTCTAGAGTTTCCTATGAGATAATGCAAATTTTGAGTATATATATATTTTCTAATATGCAGTTTTCTTGCAGTTGCTTATGATATAAACCACAGGACTTCAATAGATTGAAATGTTTAAGTGTAACTAAAAAAAAAAATTTGTAATTTACAATTAGAAGTCATCTTCAAAAGTTGGAAGCAGTGACTCAATTCTATATACTTTATAAAACCATTAGAGTATATTACTAGAGATGTGTGTTTGCTGATTTCCATTTATGCATGAAATCACACCCACTGGCACACGTATGTCCAGAAAGTATTCAGCCATATAATATAAAAAATAGAGACATTTATTGAAGAAGATACAAGAAACATTGTACATAGAACAATGATGCCTCAGTCCCCTTTAAAGTAGGCACCTTGGGACCTCACACAGTTCCAATTGCCATCAGTTGCCCCATCGTATTTTTCTGAATCTCATCAAAGATCTGAAATCTGTTCCCTTTCAAAGGTGATTTGAGTTCAAGTAAAAGCCAGAAATTGCAGGGTGCCAAATCTGGGCTGTAGGGAGCCTGAGTCACCTGGGTGACTTAAGGTTTTGCAAAAACATTCCGCACAATACATGATGCGTGAGTGGGCCCTTTGTCATGATGAAGCTGCCTATCACTGGCTGCCCATAGCTGCGGCCTTCTGAATCATCCGAACAGTTTCCTCAGAGGAATGTTCAAGCTTAATGCAAAATTTGATGCAGACTCATTACTTTCGTGGCTCAGTCCTTTTCAATGCGATGGCCACGCAGTACACATGCTCACTCAATAGTGTCTACTGCCCCGACTAGTACAGTGAAATCGTCATTGTTCATGTATATGCATTCTAGTCCACTCCCCTTGGCTGCCAGGTTACAGCGATACTGGGCAAATGATGCTCATTGTATTAACAATGGCTGGACTTTTTCTGCATGGTCCTCATATACCCAACACTCCAGTTAATCTGGGATTAAGGTACAGATAAAAGGAACTACTCAACCTCATATAAAGAGAAGAGAATTTGTTGCAGAATATCAACTGAATTACAGAATTCTTTGGAGGATTGAAGAGAAAGACTTGGGTTAGAGCATAACCAAGCCAGTTCAAAGACTTTCATCAGAGAGCAACTCACTGACTTAGGAAATTGCTACTTCTACTGCCAGATCCAGAATAGGCAAAATGAAATACACATATGGGCTTTCTTAATGTTACATTATTTTGCCTGCCTTAATGTCTAGAGATTAATGCACAATCCCACCCCTCTCTTCCTAAACTGTCACTTGTAACTCAAAGGACAATCTAGTCCCAGTTTTTTCTTTTAATTTCCTTTAATTCAGTATCTCCTAATATATTCCATTCTAGAATCAAATTCAAAATGAATTCTCGCCTTCAAGTCTGGTTTAAACTTAAACACCCTCTGGTTTTTCTTAACCCTAAGTGACTTTCTCTTAAGAACATGAGGTTTCTTGCTCTTTTAGTGTATATTTTTCCATAATCCTTATCGCCTTCCCCTCCACCCTTCCTGCTCAACAGAAAAGATTGCAGAGGCACAGTGGGAGGTGAAGGGAGAAAATGACAATGTTTTCCCTGCGTGCTCTTTGTAGTTCTTTATTTTCTTGTCTTTCTAGAAACATGGCAAAAGGGAAGTTAATAAAGGATTTTTCTCTCTACCAAAAGCATGTCATTTTAGTTGAGCCTCTTTCCATTTAGAAAGGGGCCATTTTCTAGCCTCTTAAAGACAAAAGAAGTATCTTCGTCTTCCAAAGCTAGTTCCAACTGCTTATGATGGGTTATGGCTTCTAAGACATTTTAAAACATAAACCTTTATCCAACAACTAAGGTTGTCCCTTAAAATACAGATATGTTGTTTCCTGTCTCCTGAAAACATGGTATAATGCAACAACATGTATCACTAAGAGGTTTTTTGTAGAGAGATATGAAAGGATTCTATCCTGACTAAGAAACCTGCTACTGCTGATTGCAGGCAAATCTTGGTATAGATGCTCTGATTATTAAAGTCTTATGTTGACAAACCCTTAGAGACTCACAGAGTTTAGGGTTAGCTAACTTCAGAGGATGGAGGATTAGGAGATATTCTAAGATTTAGCCTGTATTACTCCTACCCTAATCTTTAAGTTTGCTTTATAGCAGTAAGAATGTAGGAAATCGACTGGAAGTACTGACTAGATTTAAAAAAACAACAACTTGTTTTATCATTTCTGTGCAACTGAGCATTTTTGGTATTCCTGACTAGCCTTTAAATGTGCATTTTAAAATACTCAACCCAGTTTCGTGCTACATTTGCATTAAATTCGTACTCATATATATGGATAAGGGGTACAGAAGAAGAAAGTAAGCTTCTGTTCATGTCATAGATGAACACAGACAACAGAGGTTCTCTCTTTTATGAAACATCAGAATCTAGAAAACATGTTTCTCACATAGCCTTCTTAAAAATGAGACAAAATCATTAAACTTTAAGAATTCAATATTGAAGATAATATAAAATTGATAGTATAGTATAGTATTAAGTGTACAAAGCAGAAGTGCATACAGCCTAAGTAATAGTAAACTTGGTAGCAATAGAGAGAGCAAACATACACACACACACTCACACTCAGTTAACAGCGATAATCTGGGTTTACAGCTGCAAAATACATTAACAAAATCTCAGGAGTTAATCAACCAAATTCTTGTTATGTTTAATAATAGCTTAAAATTAAGGTGTTAGAATAACATAAAAATTCAGTTAATAGTTTTCTCATGTAAATATACAAATTAATTTGAAGATGATCTAGGAACTATTTTGTGCATATTAATAATAAAAAAAACCATCAAATATTCATCCCGACACAAATGTTCAAGCACACACAAAAACATAATAAAGCTCCCATAAGAAATTTTAAAATAAGAAAAGGAGAACTATATTCTGTCTCTAGATGAGAAAATTGGGTTTTACAGGTGTCCATTCTTCTTAAATTAAATTTTATTCACCAGGAATATTAAACATGATGACTAGTTACATACATATAGTTAAAATCCTAATTCATTTTATATGTCACAATTAACTCTAAATTAATATAAAATTAAATATAAAAAGAAAAACATTGAAAGAACCAGAAGTAGGTAAATAGGTACCTGACCTTGAGTCTTGAGGTACACAAGGCACTCAAGGAATTTTATGCAAAATAAAAAAAATCCTAGTAGTAAATAAATGACAACAAAATTGAAAAGGATTTATAATGAGATTACAATATTTTTTCACAAAAAAAATTATATTCAAAATCTATAATGCAAAACGTGAGAAAATATTTGGTACCAATATTAAGCTTAATATCTTCATATTTTATATACCCTTAAAAAGGAATTTTAAAAGTTTCTTAGTCAAAAATGAGAAAAAAATAGAAATGAAGAACAAATTTTAAAATATCCAAAGCGTATATGAAAACAAATTTAACCCCATAAAAAATGTATAAAAATTTGAAAACTTCATTCTTCGCCTGTCATATTAGTAAAGATAAAAATTATCTGGTGTGGCAAATGTATGAGCAAATAAAGTCTTTTGCACACCACTTAAATAAGTTGAAGATGGTTTATTTGGGGGACAAACTGGCAATGTTCTCATAAGGCCTTAAACTTCTTTATATTATTACCCTAGAAATTTTACTGGGGAAAAATGTGTATCCTGACAAATAATTAGAAATACGAGGTCTATCCAGAAAAAGTCCAGCCATTGTTAATATAACGAGAATGTTTTGTGCAACATCTAGGTAACCTGGCAGCTAAGAAGAGTGGACTGGAATGCGCATGCATGAACAATGATGACCTCACTGTACTAGTCAGTGGGGTTGGTAGATGCTGGTGAGTGAGCATGTGTGTGCTGTGTGGCCGTCACATTCAAAATGACTGAGTGAGGAGAACAATGACTCTGCATCAAATTTTACGTTAAGCTTGAACATTCCTCTGCAGAAACAATTTTGATGATTCAGAGGCCACAGCTGTGGGCAGCTGGTGATTGGCCGCTTCATCTCCTCAACGCTTCTGCTCACGCATCACATCTCGTGCAGAGGTTTTTGGCAAAACATCAAATTACCCAGGTGACTCAGCCCTGCTACAGCCCAGACTAGGCACCCTGTGGCTTCTGGCTTTTCCCCAAATTAAAGTCACCTTTGAAAAGGAAGAGATTTCAGACCTTTGATGAGATTCAGGAAAGTACAAGAGGGCAGCTGCAGGTGATTGAGAGAACTGTGTGAGGTCCCAAGGTGCCTACTTTGAGGGGGACTCAGGCGCCACAGTCCTATATACAATGTTTCTTATATCTTATATATTTTTCAATAAATGCCTCTATTTTTCATATTACATGGCTGGATACCTTCTGGACACAATTTACACACACACACACACACACACACAAAATGCCAAAGAAGAAAACAGTAGTTAAATAAACTATTTAATATCACAAAATGCAATATACTCCTGGATTTAAGAAGTCTGATTTCAAAACTGTTAAGAATGTGGCTAAAGAAAAGGCAGTGATAGCAGAGCCGTGTGCGGCTGCGTTAAAGCGCTGTATCATGGGGGATGTCTCCATTAGACCAAACAGCGTAGAGAGGAACACCAGCAACTTCTATTGCCCGGAGATGCGATGACGAGGGATTTAAATGTTTATGCTATTTATACATTCTTAATATTTGCCTAGAACATTTTTTTTAAGTGAAAAGTCACAGCTGAAGATATTACCGGTATCTCTACATTTTGGAATTAGATTCGATTTTTATATCTTTATATAATGGAATAATAGGATCCCTGTTTGTCAGAAATGATGTCATGATTATTTTAAAATAATTTCCAACAACTTGGACGGTCTGTACTTTGCTGCAAGAATTAAATATATCTCATATTTTAATCAGTTGCACAAAAAAAATGGGAAAATCATTATAGGTTGCTGTTTCATGGGTATAAAATTTCAGCTGTGCTGGAGGAATGAGTTCTAGAGATCTACTGTACAACGGTAGTGCCCACTGTTAACTATATGCTGTTGTACAGTATTGTGAACTTCAAGATCAAGTCCTTTCTAAGAGCAAACCCCTGTTGCTTAAGGAAGAGGACTTCGTGGTGCACTCGAGTGCTGTGTTCAAATGAGAAATCAACCGAAAAGAGAATGGAAGAATGAAACTCGGGGCAAGAGTGGGCGCTGTCTTGAAGATGGAGTGTATCTGGAAACAGCCTCCAGTCAAGGTCAGGGTCAAGAGTAATAGAATCCTGGCAAAATGTGCTAGTTTATCTTCCCCCAATGAACTGCTGCCAAACCATATACACAGTGTCGCACAGCGCCGGAGAGTGTCTGATGCATCTCCAGAGTATTTACGAGGACTTCTGTTTTGAAGATAGTTTCTTAGGTAACGGAGTGAAAACATGTATGGATGAGCTCTCATTTATCAGTGCCACGGCTTTCTGTAAAAATTAAACAGCAAGAATTTTGATATTTTCTCCTGAGCAAAGCAAGTTCTTCAAAGGGACGATAGGGGCGGGGGCTCTTGGAAGATGATGTGCGCCTGACCCACTCAGCAAAAGGCCTGGCATCAGTGTAAATTATTTGGAAGTCTGGCCCCAAGTGTCTAGTTCCAGCTCTAGCAGAGAAGAGTCAACAGCAGCAACAGGCCTCGGTAAAGCTGTCCAGTGTGGTGCATGGAGCCCCAGGGCAGGGGTGAGCCCTGTTTTATACTTGGCTAATCCCCATCACCTTCAGATGTCCCTGTGTTTCTCTAACTTCATTCAGCTTCTCTCGTGGTTGGAAGCTGTTAGACTAGAAATTATTTGCTTTTTAAAACAGTCTCTTCAGTTCTATAGCATGAGCTGGTCCTATGTTTCTACATAATAATTTTTGTCAGCTGGGAATGGCCAGGAAATTGCCTAGGAACCCAGGAAAGTTCAAAAGGGGAGCAATCCAGAACCTCGGGACTCTGATTGGGGCATGCAGGAGGCAGTGCCAGGAGTTGCCAGCAGAAGCACTCCCTGAGTGGCTTGAAGTAATTTTTTAATAGGACAAAATATTTTCTCCTCTGTTAAGATGCTCCCCAATAATCTCTCATTTTACTCCTGAACAGTATAAACACACACACACACATCATCATCATCATCTTTAACTGATAACATGGAACTAAAGTAGAAAGCTTTCACTTTATCAAAATATAAAATCCAGTCTAAATCAAAATTTGAAATAACAGTTACATTTTAGACTGTTACTTTTCAGGTGATTTTTTTTTAAAAAGAAATTATGTTCTAGACAAAGAAGTTGGGAACATACACATAATACTTAAAAATCGCTCCTAATTCCAGCACCCAGAAATGAAAGTTGTTACTGTTTTCCTAGATGTCATTTTGGTCTAATCCAGACATCCCTCATGATCGCGTGCTTTTATAATACTGCGCATAGTTCTTTGGTCACTGCCTTTTCCGTTAGTCACATCCTTAAACTTTTGGAAAACATCCTTCTTAAATCCAGTACTATACTGCATTTTATTAATATTCTGTAGTAGTGTGAGTACCCACAAAACAAGTAAATAAATTAACAGCTTTGAGGCTCCTGATCTAGTCAGTCAAATTGGGAATTCCCAGAGATTCAGTGGCCATTCTGAAAATGTAGACTATGAGTCTTAGTATAGTTAAGGGTTTTTTCCCTCCTCAGGTTACCCAAAGGCCAGGGAAGCTAACCAACTTCCCTTCTTCCAACCACCCCTCTGCCCACAGGCCAGACAGGTCACGTTCAGAAACATTTGTAAATGGTCAGCAAGGCAACAGCTCATGGAGGGTTGCTCTTGTGTATTGAACCGATAGGCCAGGTAAGTCACCTTTGTATGGAACGAAAGAGGGAAGATGGCGCATGCGTTTGTAGGCCCGCCGCTCCAGATTGAGCTGCTTGTTTCAGTCACCATGCTCTGGGCTCAGTGTTTCTACCTGCTCCAGTGTTCTGAGTCAGGCTCTGAGGGACTCAGAAAGTCCACATTTGGAAGCCATTTGCTTTTACAAAATGTTTACTATTCCAGCCCCTGACAGTTATTGTTACTGGAGTCATTACTGATGGAGTACAGGGAGAGGAGGGCTTCAGAGAGCCAGCATGTGGGGATGTATATGCATGAAGGGCCAGAGACAGAAAACAAATGCATTTCCCACACTAGCATTGCTCTATGCATTCTGAAATATTGGCTTTCTTATCACATCCTATAATATGAGAGTTTTCAAAAGAAGCAGCCAAAGGCAGTATTTTGTTTCCCCAATAAAAAATAACAATTCTTTTTTTTTTTTTTTTTTTTTTTTTTACTTTGTGGGGAATTCTCCAACTATAACACATTCACAGTTGCCAGAAATAATCCCAAGCTGATTATTGCTTTGCAGATTGTTCATGATGTGTATATCTTGAGAGATTATCTGGTGAGAGGGTAGGTGTGAGTAATAAGAACTCAACTAACCTTCAGGAAGTTCCAAGTTTGGTGAATCACCTCTTTGCATCTTGTTCATGGATGAGACCCTTCGCATTTGCAGAATCAGATAGGCAGGGCCTGCTTGATTAAATCTGTGTTATTAACTTTTTAAAAGTACACTATTTATTCTACTTTATTTATAAAATGAATTCTTGCTTATTGTAAAAAACGTGAAAAAATATGTATATTCCACAACCTAATGTAACCAAACAAAAAAATGGAGGTTTGGCTGCCTGACGCCACTGAAGCCAAAGTCATGAGGCAGATGCTGGTGCAAAAGGAAAGAGGTTACATTTAGGTGCTGCATGATCTGAGAGAATGTAACTCTTGTCTCAAAGCCCGTGTCCTCAGCAAGACCAAGCCAAAAGCCAGTCTCCAGAGTTCCTGCTCCAATTTAAGGTACAGTTATATGGAGCCCACTGGCAGCTGCTATGTGGTCATAATCCCCATCCAGGTAGGTAGACTTGTGTCCAGCTGCTGTTCATTTCAGGCTCCCTCCTGGAGCCTGTGTGTGGAGTCCCCATGGCCAAGGGCCATGTGGATGCCAGGACTGTATGGTTGCATGCTCCCAGGTGAGACACCACACAAATGCACAGGCTAGTACATCACCAGTTGGGCAGGAGAGAAAGAGACTCCCTTCTGGAGGCCATGGGCCACATGGCTAGTAAGGCCACGTGGCCCATGGAGAGAACAGGCGAGTTCATGATGTGAGTGCAGGTCACAAGCCAGCGAGCCATAAGCCAGAGAGTCTTTCTTTGTTCCCCTGGGATCGTATTAGTTTCGGTGTGGAACAAGCTAGATATTTTCTCAAAAAACTAATCAACTGCCCAAACTTTTCTGTGCTTCAGGCAAGTCCACCTCCTAACCTGTTCCTTGTTTCCCCCAGGCTAGATTGACAGGTATCTTTGGTCTAGCACCACTCACTGCACCATTTTTACTCCCATGGTGCATGTACCTGCCTTCACTGGTCCAACCCCTTATCTGCTAAGGAGTGGGGAGGGCCTTTTCCCTATCCAATTATCTTGCTAGCTTTTCATGCTCAGGCCCTATCTAATGATATTTCTATCTTTCCATGTGCTCAGTATAAGAACCTCCCCCTACCACCATCTTGGCCAATGGGGAAGACTCCCTGGTGCTCCAGACAAGCTACTGGTAACACTAAGACAATCACTATTAACACTTTGGATGGTAGTTTTTATCTCTCTGGGCATTTTTAAAATAATGTACGTAGACTGTGTTTCATTACCTTTAAGATGTTTTGATTAAGAGACACCACTAGTTTATATACCATCCAGAATATCTATGATGCCAGGCATTTTAAAATTTTTACTTTTCTTCTTATTTGCGCTACATATGTAGACTTCCATACAGATATAACACAGGGGAGAATTTTTAAATAAAATTCCTATCGAGTTCGATTTTTTAGCTGTTTTAGACTTAAATAGGCAGGCTGATTTCAAAACTACAGCTAGTTTTCTTCTATCACATCAAGTTTTTTCTGTACAGCTTATCTTAATGTGACCACTCTAGGCTGGATTGAGCCTGAATCGAGGGAGGCACTAGTGCTCTCCTATTGGCTGAGAGCAAACCTCCCTCGAGTGGAGAGGGGTGGGGGATGACCTTGGAGACCAGTGACAGGTCTAGGCTATTCAGTTACATATGAGACAGTGTGGTGAGAGGTTGTGTGCCGCTCTATGTAGTGAATCATATTCTGAAGTGTAGTCCAAGTTCTTGCCTGTATACAAGGAGTTAGCAGAATTTTATTTATTTATTTATTTATTTACATAGTTATTTCCTTTCCTTCAGATCATGTCTGCCTCTGCTATTTCTTGTCATAAGTGCCTAAACAACCCTGATTCATTTTGTTATATCTGTGGCAGTTTCACCATTCCCAAAGGACAAACATCAGCGCAGTTGTCAGGCAAGCCTATTTTGCATATTTTAAAGTAAAACTTGGTGATCAGGATAAGTCTTGGGCCCCTCACAAGGTGTGCAAGCAGTGTGTCGAGAGTTTACAGATGTGGACGAAGGGAACACGTGATCAATTGCCATTTGGAATACCTATGGTTTAGGGAGAGCCCAGAGATCATTCAAGTGACTGTTCCTTTTGTATAGTGAAAACGTTAGGATATAACAAGAAAAATAAATGTAAAATAGAGTATCCTAGTCTACCATCAGCTATACACCCAGTGCCTCATTCAGCTGAAATCCCAGTGCCAGTTTTCATTGGACTATCCTCTTTCAAAAAGCAGGGGTACGGTGAAGAACTAAGTGACAACAACGATGAAGATATTAAAACTGAAGATGACTCAGTTCATAAGGGATTTGATCAGCATGAGTTGAATGATTTGGCACGAGATTTGGGACTATCCAAAAAGGCTTCAGAACTCCTAGCATCAAGACTGCATGAGAAAAACTTGTTTGAAAAAGGAGCAAAGGCATCCTATTTTCGATCAAGAGAAAGTGCATTTCTGTAGTACTTTTGAAGTGAGGGTGGCTTTGTGTATTGCCATAACATACATGATTTAATGGAGGAATTGGGAATTCCAATCTATAACACAACTGAATGGTGACTGTACATCGATAGCTCAAAGCAGAGCTTGAAGTGTGTCCTCCTCCACAATGGCAATTTCTTTGGTGCAGTCCCAATTGGCCATTCAGTTTGTTTTCATGAAGAATATGAAGACATAAAGAGTCATTGATCTGTTGCAGTATCACAAGCACAATTGGATCATCTGTGTTGACCTTAATGGTCTGCTTCCTTCTTGGTCAGCAATGTGGATACACCAAGGATCCCTGTTTTCTGTGTATGTGGGACAGCAGAGCTCATGAGAAGCTTTGGGTGGAGTCGAATTGGCCTCCAAGATCTGACCTCAAACTGGTGATCCAAACATTCTACATGAGCCACTTGTTGACAGAAAGAACATTATATTCCCACCTCTGCACGTAAAACTGGGTCTCATGAAGCAATTTGTTAAAGCTTTGCCAACTGAAGGAGACTGTTTCATGTATCTCATTCTGGCATTTCCTAGCCTGTCGTTTGAAAAGATAAAATACCTTAATATGTATGTTTGGTAGCAGAACTTTACTACTTGTACGCAATTTGACTTACAGTAACAATATATAGCCTTTATATGAATAAAGTAACTCTAAATAAACAGTATATTTGGGTAATTTTTTCTTTATTTTCCCTTGTATGTACATTTTGTATGATTTGGGAGACAAAGGGAGGGTATCCTGTACCTTAAAAAGTTGGTATATTAGAGAAAAACTGGGGTCATTTTTGGATTCTGATGCCAAAAGTTAGTCAAAAATAAGTGTCAGATCTAACTCAATGAAAATTGTATTCCCCGGTGTAATTTAAGTGTTTTTAATTTACGTAAAGGGAATTGACCTTTTGGAGCATACAGCTCTATAGTTTTGCCACATGTATATATCTGTGTAACTACCACAACAATCATGGCAGAGAACACATGCATCACCCCCAAAAACTTTTGGTGCTGACTCTTTTGAGTCATACCCTCTCCCACACCCTATTTCTGGCAACCATTGATTTGTTCTTAGTCAATATAGTTTTTCTTTCTCTAGAATGTCACATGGATGGAATCATACAGTATGTCATCTTTGAGACTGACTTCTTTCATTCATCGTGATATCTTTAAAAAAATCATCCACGTTTTTGTATGTATCGATAAATTGCTCCCTTTTTCAATGAGCAACAAGCCATTGTACAGATACGTACGTTGCAGTTTTTTATCCACTCGTTGTCAAGGACATTTGTCTGTTACCAGCTTTCTGAGATTTTGAAGAGAGCTACTGTAAACATTTATATGCCGATTTTTGTGTGAACAGAAGTTTTCTGTGCTGTAGATAGTGCCCTGGATTGAGGTTGATAGGTTCACACAGAAAGTACATGTTGATAAGAAACTGCAATGCTGTTCTCCAGAGTACATTGTACAAGTTTTAATTCCCACTAGCAAGGTATGAAATTCTCATTGCTCCCAATACCCGTCAGCCCTTGTTATTGTCAGACACTCTCACAGGTAGGTATTTCAGCTCAGTTTCAATTTGCCCTTCCTTAATGGCTAATAATGTTAAGTGGCTTCTCACGTGTTTATGTGCCATCAACATAAACTATTTTCTGAAATCTTTTGCTCATTGCTTAGTTGGCTTATCGGTTTTTGTTTTTGTTTTCGTTTTCATATTAACTAATTTAATCCCCCAAGCCACCTTTCGGTTTGGTACTATTTTTTACTGAATTTATTTGGGTAACATTGGTTAATAAAAATATATAGGTTTCAGGTGGACAATTCTATAATGCATCAGCTGTATGTTGTATTGCGTGTTCACCACCCCAAGTCAGGTCTCCCTCCCTCAACGTTCACCGTACCTTATACCCTCTTCTCTTTACCCCGCCCCCTCTCCCTTTTGTATTCACCGTACTGTTGTCTGTGTCTAGGAGTCTTGTTTGTTCTTGTTTTTGCTTAATCTTTTCATTGTTTTTATCCAGCCTCTCAATGCCCCTCCCCTCTGACAGCTGTCAGTCTGTTCTCTACCTATGCCTCTATTTTTATTTTGTTAGTTTATTTTGTTCAGTGAATTCCAATATGAGTGAAATCATATAGAACTTGTATTTCTCTGACTGGCTTAGTCATAATGCTTTCTAGATCCAGCCATGCTGTTGCAAAGGGTAGGATTTCCTTCTCTATTATGGCTGAGTAGTACTCCATTGTGTAAATGTACCACAGATTTTTTTATCCACTCATCTACTGATGGGCACTCCAGCTGCTTCCCACTCTTAGCTACTGTAAATAATGCTGTAATGAACATAGGGGTGCATATATTCTTTAGAATTTGTGTTTTAGGTTTCTTCAGATATAGTCTCAGAAGTGCAATCACTGGGTCCTAAAGGAGTTTCATTTTTGATTTTTTGAGGTGACTAAATACTGTTTTCCACATTGACAGTACCCGTCTACATCCACACCAAAACTGCATGAGGGTTCCATTTTCTCCACATTCTTGCCAATACTTGTTACTTGTTGATTTCTTAATGATAGCCATTCAGATGGGCGTAAAGTGATATGTCATTGTGGTTTTAATTAGTAAGGTTGAGCATCTTTTTATATGTCTGTTGTCCATCTGTATGTCCTCTTTGAAAGGTGTCTATTTGGGTCCTTTGCCCATTTTTCAATTGGATTGTTTATTTATTTTTGGTGTTGAGTTGTATAAGTTCTTTATAAAATTTGGTTGTTAACCACTTATCAGATGTATCATTGGCAAATATGTTCCCCATTATCTTTTCATTTTGTTGATGGTTTTATTGTGAAAAGTCTTTTTAGTTTGATGTAGCCCCACTTGTTCATTTTTTTCTTTTGTTTCTCTTGCCCAAGAAGATATAGCAGAAAAAATATTGTTACAAGAAACGTCTGAGATTTTACTGCCTATGTTTTCTTTTAAGATTGTTATGGTTTTGAGACTAACATTTAAGTCTTTAATTCATTTTAAGTTTATTCTTGTCTATGGTGTAAGAAGGTGGTCTAGCTTCATATTTTGCACATGTCTGTCCAATTTTTTTAATATTTTTCTTAATGTTGAGTTTGAGAATATTCTTTGTATATTATAGATCTTTCATTGGTTGAATATATGATTTCCAAATATTTTCTTCCAACCTGTGACTTCACTTTTCATTCTCTTGGAAGCCTTTCTCAGAACAAAATTTTAATTTTGATGAAGTCCAACTTGACTAATTGTGTCTTTTATTGATTGTTTTATGTAACATGTCTAAGAGATCTTCACCCAACCCCAGGTCTCTAAGATTCTTGCTTACAATTCCATCTAAAATTCTGGTAGTTGTACATTTTATTTTTATACATGGTTCATTTTGAGTTCATTTTTGTACAGAAAATACGTTGAGGTTTATTTTTTGCATATGAATATTCATTGTTACAACACCATTTGTTGAAAAGATTACTCTTTCTCTGTTTAATTTGTTATGTCTGAGTCAAAAATTGATTAACCATCTTGATGTGGGTCTGTTTCTGGACTCCATTCCATTGATTTCTGTACTTTTACCAGTTAAAATTATGATAGCATTCATGTAAATCTTATAATTGGGTAACATGAATACCTCAACTTTCTTCTTCTTTTACAAAATTGTTCTATTTTAGCTATTCTAATTCTTCTGCCTTACCATAAAAATGTTTAAATCAGTTTGCCTATACAAAATAATCTTTCTCAGTTTGCTTGAAATAGTTGTAAAACTGTTGCTAAATTTAAAGAAAATTTATATCGTAAGTATATTGGGTCTTTCAATCCATGAACACATATGTCTTTCAGTCATTTATATCTTTGATTTATTTTATCAGTGTTCTGCATTTTCAGCATATAGATCTTTTACAAGTTTTGTTAAAGTTATATCTATTTTCAGGGGGCGGGGCTATTGCTAATGATATTCTATGTTTAATGTTGAATTCTAATCATTGTACATAAAAATGAGATTGATTTCTGTGTTATCTTTGTGACTGTGATCATGTTATCCTTAGCTTATCAGTTCTAGCAACCAGTTTTTTGTTTGTTTGTTTGTTTGTATATTCCATGGGATGTTCTATATGGGCAATCTAGTCTTCTGCAAATATAGATAGTATTATACTTTTATTTCCTATCTGTACAATGTTTGTTGCTGTTTTCTTACCTTAACACTCTGGCTAGTTCTGTTTTCAATACAGATGGTGAGAGTAAGCATCCTTGCCTTGCTTACTTCCAATTTTAGTGGAAAGAAATCATTCAGTTTTTCCCCATAAGTGAGTTTTGCAACTAACATGTTTTCGGTCCAAGGAGTTTATATAAGATTTTCAGGAAACACCCAGCCCTTGTATTCCTTATAAAAGTTGTTCTTAACTGGTTTCGTGAGTGAAACCGTGAGGAGTGGCAGTTTGTCCATTTATTCCAACAGGAATAACATCCAAGTTCATACCTGTGCCAGCAGAAACAACTGCCATCAGTGAGTGGTACCTGGCATGCAATTATAAGATACCTTGAATTTTAAGATGCATTCTGAATTTTAAATGTTAAAAGGTAAAAATGTGCACTGAAGAGCTGATATGCTGTTTTTTATAATGTGTTTTTAGAAACTTAACTTATTTCATGAGCAATTTTTTTCTCAGGTCATAAAAAAAATCTTCATAGGCCTCTTATTTTAACTGTGCCTAATATTTCTCCATAAGGATCTATCAGAACTTTTAAAATCAGTCTCTTTTATTAAATTTTATTTTGTTTTAAATTTTTAATATCATATATAAAACACTGATACGCATTATTTTTTGTATTGGCTCTTACATTTAGAGTTATATGCCTGTAAGAATCATGTAGAAGAGGATTTGATCAAAAGATAATTTGATTACATTTTAAGCTAATTGTTTTTCCAAGGGAATGAGAAAGTGAAATACTCCCTGAGAAAATGTGTCAGTGTTGGTAACAAACTTGTATTCAAAGGAGATCCTTGGTTACCACATCATGAGCTATGAAATAAAATTCAAATGATCAGATTTTTCTTGTCAATGTGCACAAGGGTAGAGAACAGGCCAGGGATTAGTCTTTATTTTCCCATAAAATTTGATGGTAAGATGAGAAAAAAATCAATTTCATAACATTCTTCTTGTTAATATATTTCCACTGAGGGGCTATTATAACAAATTGTAGGCTAAAATGGAATGTTTGCTGGACGAAGCATAAGGATTTTTACAATCTGACACAAAGCAAAGTAATAGGAAAGAAAACACAAATTTTTGAGTTGTAAAAAATTGTAAAATTTTTACTTCTACACAAACTTGTAAACCAAAATATTCCATTAACTCCATTCCATCACTCTATGGGTAACTACAGGAAACTTTGTTAACATGTCTTGGATAAGAATATCAGTTGTATTGGAGTTAAAACAAATATGTGTTGCAATACAATTTGCTTAAATGTTTAGCTTAGCTTAGAAACAGAAAATGTTAACACAGTAATTTCAAACTGTTGATACTAGTTTGTGTTTTTGGAGCCAGCACTGAAATTGATATAAACAAAAAGTACGCACATTGGATTTTTAATTCATTCTATCTTGTGGTTCAAGCTGCTGGCTGTTTAAATGAGGAAGTAAGAGGAAAGAGATTAGGATTAAGTGGCCCCCACATTTATGCATTTCTCGGTAAGTGTAATTATAAATTAAATAGAAATTGAATAAAGAGATGTGCACATTCTTAGAAAAAACACACAACACAAATGCAATGTGGTATTGTAGAGAAAACCCTGGATTGAATTAGGAACCTGATACTTACAAACTGTGTGATCTAACATGTTTTCACCTGTGAAGCAGAGATTGCTGGCTAAATTACAAGTTTGTGAAAATCAGCAACTAACCAATGAGAAAGTTTCTACTTTGAAATTTTTTAATAACATTATAGACAAGTGAAGTATTAAGAAAGGGCAAAAATACTCATCTTTACTACTTATTCTGTGACATTGAACAAATAATATAACCTTGCTCTTTTCTCTGACACATTAATATTAACCCCATAAAGTTGTTTAAGGGTCAAACAAAATGATTTCAAGAAAGTGTAAAAGCTGTAGTGTAAGAAACCAAGGACAGGACACTTTCAGACACATCTTCATAAGAAGTACCCTTTCTTTGGTCATGACGGGCAAGTATTACCCAAGCTCCTCCCCACAGAAGTGCTGGAAGGTATTTACCAGCTTAGACTTTACAAAGATCACCAAAAGATGATTCAAGAACAACCAGAACCCTGTAATGGAATGTGTTCTAAGAATCATGGAAGCCTTCTGTGTAAAATATATGTATTGAGGGTAACAAGGTATATCCAGCCGTGTAATATGAAAAATAGAGGCATTTATTGAAGAAGATACAAGATACAAGAAACATTGTACATAGGACAATGACACTTCAGTCCCCTTCAAAGTAGGCCCCTTGGGACCTCACACAGTTCCCCCAGTCGCCATCAGCTTCCCCGTCATATTTTGCTAAATCTCGTCAATGGTCTGATATCTCTTCCCTTTCAAAAGTGATTTTAATTTTGGGAAAAGCCAGAAGTTGCAGGGCACCAAATCTGGGTTGTAGGGGAGCTGAGTCACCTGGGTGATCTGATATTTCACCAAAAAACCCTGCACAAGACATGATGCATGAGTGGATGTGTTGTTGTGATGAAGCTGCCAATCACCAGTTGCCCATAGCTTTAGCCTTCTGAATCATCCACATAGTTTCTGCTGGAGGAACGGTCAAGCTTAATGCAAATTTTGATGCAGATTCATTGCTCTATTTGCTCAGTCATTTTGAATGCGACAGCCACACAGCACACATGCTCACTCAAAGGTATCTACCACCCCCACTGACTAGTACAGTGAAGGCATCATTGTTCATGCATGCACATTCCAGTCCACTCTCCTTGGCTACCAAGTTACATCAATGTCACACAAAACATTTTCATTATCTTAATAATGGTTGGACTTTCTCTGGACAAATCTTGTATACTGCACTTACTGACATTAATCAGCTATTTCTAGGCAACAGGGCAATGTTAACAACCAATCTTTCATACCAAGCAGAAATGAAGTTTTTAGGAAAAAAGCTTCAATTGTCTTATGTCCCCATCTTCATGTAGTTTTCACTTACCATTACTGAGTACTTATTTAACACCTAGGGATATTCATAACTTTCCATGCCATGAATATTCTTATCATTCTAGTTGATTTTATTTGAACTGATTGGTTAATCAGTTGACCATAATTCTCTTTGTAATTACCCTGCATTGCCTCATTACGTATATTTCTAAAACTTTCTTTGTTCCCTTTCTGGTACAATATTCTCACAGGACCCGCAAAGGCAGGTGCTGCAGTGCCCTCACTCATGCTGCAGTGGGGCACGTGTATGCGAATGGGCAGCCTGGCTACGAGGGCAAGGGTTGCATTGGCCTCCATGCATTTTGGCCGGAAGAAAAGGAGACGCCTCAAGACCCCTAAGACCCTCTCAATGTCAAAGCCTTTTACTCTAGCATTACATCTATTGTCACAGAATCAGACAAATGCTCTGTCAGTTATATGCCCTTGTTGCCTCATTTAATGTTCTCATCTCCAAGCCCAAATGGCTTTCCAAAGCACGTTGTAAATTGAAAATCAGTAGACACTCTGGACTGGTTGTTATTGTAGTTTTAAAATTAAACCATTTCTGTGTTTCACCCAAGACTTTAAGACAGAAGTTCCACCTCCATTCTGAAGAAAGAAGACTACACGAGAGGGTGTTCACCTGAGCTTGTGAAAGTCCTGCCTTCTCCCTGCCTTCTCATTGCAAGCCCCTGCCTGGAATAGGCCCGAGCTGCAGAGAGATCCAATTTTAAATGAAATTCAGAGTTTTGGCTACTGTATATGATTGGATGTTTTAATTAATGAAATAGCACAGTGTTGTGAGTAGCTGAAAACGGAGGAACTTACATTAATAGCAAGCGACCAGAGCCCCACAGACTGTGCTGTAGTTCACGAAAGGTACGCGGAGGGATTAGCCCTGCAGGGCAGGTGTGACCGGCAGCGGGAGAAACAGCGTGGCTTTCGATGGCTCGCTCATGGCCCCCTAATTCAAAGCGTGGTGTCAAGCACCAAAGGACAGTGACTCCTCTGCTCTGTCTTCTTTCCGCCCCACAGCATGAGCTGTCACGACCCTGAGCGCAGGGGAGTCACAGCCCGAGGACCGGTTAGAACTCGGACAAAGGCAGCTGCTCATGGTCCTTCAGCAAAAGCGTGACAAGCACGCACTGCTGTGCTCGCCGTCAGAAATGCCTCCTGTCCGTGGCCGCTCTCATTTGATTTTTTAAAAAGACAATTTGTTGGGCTCAGGGAAGTGAATTTTTTTTTTTTTTTTTTTTTTCCCAAAATGACTTCACAAATACCAAGGGCAAGACCTCATTTCAATAGAGGAAAAACTTACCCAACCCCAAGGGAGCATTTCTCCCGGGATGGTGATTTCTGCCGAAGACAGGGAGGGGTCTGAGATAAGCGGAGGGACTGTGCTGGAAGAAAACACAAATATGTTTGCTGTTCCCTTGGCGCCTGTATTTCCTAATATAGTCCCGGACCACGAGCGCTCTGGCGGCCCCTGCCCTGGCCGGGAGACTCAGCTCTGGCCGGCCGAGCCCTAGCCCTGCGCCGGGGAGAACCCCCACGCTGCCACGACCCGGCCTGCGCAGAAGGACGGTCCCGAGTGGGCCCGCTGGCGGCAGGCCATCTCGGGTGCAGGCGGGTGAGGGACTGGACCCTCTCAGGTCGCTGTGCAGGTGGGATTGAAGAGGTGGCCGCCTCACTTCGGACCCCGGGCCCCGCCTCTAAATAGGAAAAGTTCACTGCGTAGACGCGTTTCTTAAGCCCGCGCTTCACTCAAAATTACCTCTAGGCAGTGGGACGTGTCAACGTTCACGGGCTACCTGCCAGGTGGGAGGCTCTGCTGGGCACTGGGAATAAAAGACGAGTAAGAACAGCCAGTGGTACCGTAAGAGTTGGGGCAGTGACAGCAATGAAATTGGGCGCTCTCTGTAGAGAATGTAAATATAATAGTAAAATAGATCCACTTTTAATTAGCACAGTGCACCAGCAATTCTACGTAGCATCAATAACAAATTCCCCTCCTGAAAAAAATTTTTTTGCTGCTTCTCTCAGTTCTAAACACCTGTTGCAATGATTAGAACATTTCAATGATATATATAGTGCATATATAATTATATATTTATAACAACTTATAACCCATAACATTTATTAGTTATACACTATATAATTACATGCATGTATATATTTACCTAAATGTTTGTTTATATATTAATATAAATGTATATCAAATTAAATATATGATGTAATATATGATGTGAATTAATATATAACATTTTTAAATAAATACGTATTAAATAGTATATGTAATATAAATTTTCACGTATATATAAACATCAAGTGTGTACATTTTTGTTGCTTTTTCTTCAATAAACATTCTCCATACATTAGTTCAGAGAACTCTCAGTTGTGAGTCAGTCCTGCCACACATGCTCTCAGCTGCATGTGTTAGTTTTGAAAACACATGCTTAGTGATTCAGAGTTGTTGGAACTAATTTTAGGTACAATTTGTGCCCAGCTTCTGTGGTACTAGATAGTCTCTTATTGAAAACAGTAGATTTGAATAAACAATAATGACATCATGATTTTTAAAAACAGAATGATTTCTATCACTACTCAGAGGTTTTATTTATTTTTGAAATTTAAATCAGTAAATCAGAGTGCAGGCTACATGGTGGGATGTGATATTTTCAGCTGGTGAGTGCACATTTTAGTTCACATATGGATATTTTACTGAATTTGAATAACGCCTGCAAGATCAAATTTTATTTTTTTTAATCATTAATTGTTGCAAAACGAAAGACTAAACGCGACAGAACATTACATCAGTGGTATGACTTAGTTGTTGTGCCTTTTGAGATCTTTTGTTTTTATTAAAATTCACTTATTAGTTACTGAGCAGTTATTTACACAAAATATTTTTGTATCAGGCTGTAACCAAATAGTCAAAGTTCAAACAGTTAGGTATATTTAACAACTATTAAATAAATAGCTGTGTGGAGCTTTTTTCTTTCTTGAATCACACTACTATATTTATTTTTACAAATGCATCAATAAAATAAATTTGTCATTACTAATTTTGGTCCTTACTATCTGTCTTACTTCCTGACTATAAATGAAATAACTTTGTTAGATAGAGGTAATGGGTGTAGAAAATGATCTCTCTGTCTCAAATACACTGGGTATGCCACTGGCCAAACTACTATTGACAATGACAAATATTTACTAAGCAGCTTCTATGTGCCACGCACTGTTTTAATGCTCTGAATACAGCAATGAGTAAAACAGACATTTTCTGTCTTTGTTGAGCTTATATTCTGGCGGGAGAAAATAAACAATAAATAAAATAGAGAGTAAATTATATGACTTGTTAGGAAGTGAAGAGTGCTCTGGGAAACAAACATATCTGCTTTGGGAGGGGCTATGATTTTAAGTAGGGTGGTCAGATTAGACCTCAGTGAGAAGCTGCCATTTGAGCAAAGACTGAAGGAGGTGACGGAGCGATTCACATTCTTGTCCTTAAGGATTTCATGGGTCACTCTCTTACATGTCATCTCATTTGCCAATCTTACCACTGATGGCTGTGAAGACAAGGTCACTGAGGTCCATGGATATAACTTAGCTAAATATTTCCTACTGGAGAATAAAAACATTTATATTTAAAAATGTTTTAATAACCTGGATTTATAGTGATAAATAACAATACATATTTTATTGGAAAAATATTCAATACCTACTATATACAACACATTCTGATAAGCATTGTTTGCATCTCATGTGAACGAAATTCAGTCCCTGTTCTCAAATATATAATGCTAGGGAGAAAGTGCTTTGTACTCTCATCATTGGCAGCCGTCCGATGTCGGCAGCAGTCAGGGCTTTGTACTCTACACATACATTAAAGCACTGTGAGGGGCTAAGGAAAGGCAGAGTTAACCCTGGCAGCATGACGTGGGAGAAGGCTTAGGAAGCAACAGTATTTCAATTGCTTTCGAAACACATCTAGGACTGCAGTAAACTCTCCTGTGGAGAGGCCGTATGGACTAAGGCTCCGAGGTTGCAAACTGTAGTAATTTGGAATTATTGTGGATTTCCATTTAAGATGGAGACACACAAATGATTAAGAAGATTTGAAAGAAACAGAGGACTCTTGCTAGATTTCTGGTGTAAAGACTGGAAAAGGTACGTTAAATAAAAGGAGAGGGCGGTTGGGAGTGTGCCCTTTTACACAGAGACATATGTTTGCTGACAATGAAAGCCAAAGGCGGCCCATGCTTGAGGCTGGCTTCAATAGGCTATGGGTAAGGCCAGAAGATTTAAGGAGGCCCAGAACCAATTAGCTGGAGATGGGGTGCTGCAGTCATCAAGGCGGGCTTAAGCCTTTGAAGAGAAGCACAGAGGCTCAGCCAGGGAGGAAAGATTGTGTCTGACACTGATGTCCATGGAGAGAGTGGGGACATGTTCCTATCTTAGGAGAGCAGTGAGGGTGGGGAAGTCCTTAAGTGATGGGTCCATGTAGGGTAAGACTAGAGCACAGCCTTCCTTCTCAATTTTGGTAGGCTATAGTTCCGTTGTGTCGATGGGGGTTGGAAGAGAGCTGGGGAAGGGTGGGGGAGGGACAGCAGACATTGTTCATGGCGTCAGATTTAGTAAATGTTAAATTCAGTTGGGCGGCGCCTGCAGTTAAATGCAAATTGACTTAATGCAAAACTACCAACATGCTCTGTGTATTCTTTTAGGTCCCTGTTATGCATATATGACTCAAAGCCAATTGACAAAGAATGTGTTTTATAAAGTGAAAATAGAAATGTAGACATTCTCAACAAATATGACCCTCTAGGGAAACCCCAGGGGACCTCCACATGGGGCAAGGCTTACATAAGAGACATAGAAGCCCCGCTCCACGTCTTCCGGAAGAGATGCATAAGGAGGAACTATTTCTGAACACTTGAGTACCTTCCTTTGCACATGCTAAAAGCTTTCCTCCAAAACCTTGTTCTTCTTCCAGAACCTCTTAAATACTATAATTCGCTCATCCAGCTGAATAATATCATTTAAGAAGGAAAAAGTAGGAGCTTTCGAGCTGAGAACAGATGTACTTCCAGCCGTACTCTAGGCCGGCCCTTTTCAAGTTAATAAAGGAAGAGCCATCTTCTTCTCAAAAAGACCATTTATTTAGAAGTGCATAATTTGGTGAAACACTCAATTTGCTCAAGGTTTAGATGCCTCATGAATACCTCTAGGCTCAATCAAAATAGCATTTTAAAAGCAATCCATGTCCAGGTTAGAAGCTGTCATATTCTGAGAAAAATAAAAGAACCACACAGCGATGACGTTGAAAACTGAAATATCGGTAGGCATGCGCAGAGACCTCAGAGGAGGTGGTTGAAAGAGAATTCTCGTCAAAATGCCAGCTTCTGCCACCCCCTACCCCCCACTACACACACACTGGTCTTTTTCTTTTCTCCTCCAGTATTAGGGTGCACTGTGTGAGTGTGTTTTTCTCAAGAGGACAGAAATTACTTTTGGAATCTATCAGGGCACCTCAAAACCCTTTTGACATTTTTTTTTGCTTTGATGTTGGGGTTATCCCTGCAAATATTAGAGGTGTAACGTTTTCACTAATGCTAGTTCAAAACTCACAACGAACAATAAAAGCAAGTTGCCTAGGAAAGCCCTAAAGATCCATTTTTGGAAGAGAATGTCTGTGTTTATATTTCCAGTTTATAAAACTTGGGTTCAGAACATGTTTACAAAGGAGGAAAACACCCACAACAGAAATAAACCACCGCTTGCACAGTTTAGACTGACAATCTTTGGCTCTCTCCCTTCGGGCACTATGTTTCCCTGACTGATAGAATTCACTATCCCAGTCAAGGGGTTTCTATGGTTCATCCGTTCTCATGACCAAAGCTTAGTTCCCATTCCCTCATGTGTGATGTGGTAACTACTGGTTAAAACTAGACCAGGAAGGTTCTTACTGGGTAGGACTCCTCACCAACCAGCAGACCCAATGGCTGGAGCATCCTGGGCAGAGTGGACAGTGTCCTGAGTCTGTCCAGCAGAGGAAGGGGTGGCTCCAGCTACAGGGGGGACCTCTGTTCAGATTAGCAGAGAATTAAATAGGCAGTTCCTACTTTGATGCATTTTTTCAAGGGGAGCATGGCCTTTAGGAACCGATGTACCTATTTCATTGGTAAACTCAAGTCCGACGTGGGGAACACGTGAGCTGCGTCCTTTCAGCAGCTTGTTGAAAAACAAAACAGAACTAAGGTGAAGTGATGAATATCCTTGTTAAATTTGGTGAGAAAGGTCAGGCTCTGACGCTACTGAAGGTATAAATGCAGAAGAATAAAGTTTGAAGGAGGAGTTGTGAGGACTAACTACAGAGGGATCCAAGTCCTACACAGGAAAGAGCAAGGAAGCCTGTTCCTCAGTGGCTCTTGGGTCTTTCACATCAGACCCAGCAGCTCTGACGTTTTCATTAACAAGTTAGATTTCTGAACTCCTAAAAGGCAGCAATCAGCTACACCCCATAGGAAATGCAAGGAGTCATGCTTTGTGAAAACCTGTCCCTTCCACGAATCATTAGTAAAATGTCCTGTGTAGACCATGCCAGCTATAGAGTTTCATGTGAACCCTCAGTTCCGTAGCATTTGATAGTAAATCTCTGCTCTAGTTATTGCTGCTGGGCATGTGGTTAATTCTCAGTAATGACTGTTTAGAACCATCAACAGTCACACTCAGTGATTCATATATAATGGAGACTCAAGAAGTATTGATTGAATGAATTTATCAATTAAACTTTTTATAATTCAACAGCAGTTAATATATAAATATTTAATACTATTGTTGAATTCACAAAGGAATAAAGAAATCAACCAACACCCTTTCCACTTCTCAATTAAGTCCTTGAAACTGTGTCCCTACACACTAAGAAATCATCATCCTAGATCATGTTTATTTCCTTGCTATATTTTTATTACATCTCTATACACTCTTTTAAAATTTTTATTTAGGTTTTGACTTTACATAAATATACTATGCCATGCTTTAGAACTATCTAGTGACTTCTTTCCTTTTTACTTAATACTGTGTGACTAAGGCGGATCCCTGTTGTTGTAAACGGTTGTAGTTCCGCTCTTTGCACTACAGTATAAAAGAGGTTTGTTCATGCCCTGTCAGATCTTCTGTTGATGGGTATTCAGGCTTTCACTATGAAAAGTATGGCTGCTACGAACATTCATACGCACATTTCCTCTTGTATGTGCAAGAATGTTGTTGGGTGCATACCCACAACTACATTTATTATGTTATAGGCTATATGAAAGTACAATTTTAGAAGGTAATGCGAAGCTATTTTCCAAAGCTGTTGCACCAATTCATAATCCCATCAGGAAACAGAGAAATTCTATTGATTCAGCCTTTCGAACACTGGAAAATGTCCATTATTTTTTTAATGCACCAATTGTAAAACACATTTATTTGTTAACTAATACCTCATGTGGTCTTGATTAGCATTCTCTAATCACTAAGAACATTGATCACCTCTTCATATGTTTATTGGTCTGAGGATCCATTTCTGTGTTAACATCTCCTCTCAGGGTTCCCATAAGTTGCAGGTCATGGTTCTTTTTGGTGATTCCTTTTCAGAAGTTGTACTACTCAAGTTGGTCAGAATGAGCCAGAAACAGTGACCAGATTTAGTTTAGCTCCTACATTAGGTATAACAGATCTTTCAAGCTCTGATTTCTAGTCCTAATTCAGCAATACCTGTAATGGGCATGATAATACAATCATGGAGTACATCAAATGGCATTTCAATAAACACCTTTTCTGCTTTGTATTTTGCTTTTCCTTCAAGGCCCACCTTCTCCCATTCCTGCACTTAGCTGTGTCAAATTTCTACTGGCTTGCTATTTCATATTTTTGCCTGTTAAAAAATAATTCAAATCTCATGATAATGATAATAATAATATTTAACCATCACTGGACTGTGCTAAGCACGTTGTAGATATTACTTCATTTAATCATCATAACCACTCTAGGTGGTGGATATTATTCTTATTATCATCCATCCTCTATCCTGTGATAAGCAAACTTTATCTCTAAGGAACCACCAAATAGTAAATATTTTAGGTCTTAGTGTTCATTGATTTCTGCAATTATTCAACTCTGCCATTATAGTGGGAGAGCAGATATAGACAATGGGAAAATAAATTTTTCAATAAAGCTGTTTACTAAAATAAACTGTGGCACAGATTTGGTGTGTGGTCTGTGATTTGCCTACCCTGGAACATTCCCATGGATTCAAGAGCGAGAGCTACACCTCAAAATTGCCCTCATGCCTGTGGGCTCACCTTCAGAATTGACATGACTTGCATAACCTTTTACAGCCACAAATACTCTTCATTTAACTTTAGCAAGTATTTACCCAATACTAGGTATACACGCTAAACATTATGGCAGGTTCCAAGGATACAGAAATAAATTAAGTCATATCCTGCCCTCTGGGCTCAAAGACTAATGGTAGGAAGATCAGGTCAATAAATATGCAATTCAGCAAGTGCTGTGATAGACATGCACAGCCAGGAGACACAGAGAGGTCACTGTCAGCTCACAGACGTCACAGGGTACCTACTCTGTCCCAGAGCTCTGCTAGACCCTGGGGAGGAACACACATTTCTCAGAACAAATGTTCCACCCCACGTGTACTGACAGTCTAGTAGGGGAAAATGTTTAAACAAATAATTTAGTAAATATTTACAAGTGTGTAAAATGCTGAGAAGCACCAAGTACTAGGAGAACATATGGACATGTGGAATCTGGGAATGGGGAATTTGTCTGGTATGACTGGATTATGAGGTGGTGGGACATGAACTGAAAGGTGAATTAGGGCCAGACCAGAAGGGTTTGAACACCCAGTTAAGGAATTTGGACTTTATTCCGGAGACACCTGGTAGGCATCAAAGATTATTGAACAGGTGAATGACAACACTAGTCCTTTTGAAAGAAAACTCTGGCAACCATATGGAAGATAAATTGAAAGTAGAGAGAACCAAGGCCAACAGCCTGGGCCCCATCATGGCCCTCGTGAGGAAGCCGTTTAATGAGCGCATAAAGACAGCAGGAAGGAAGACCCAGCAGTTGTAAAGCTGTTGAATAAACCCCAAGTGAAAATTAAGTATTCCCTTTATAGGTTTTCAATATTTTTAATTAATTGCATATCAATTTTCCATATAATTTTTGATACAGTGATGAGTTGTCAGTTACCTATAAATAGCATCATGATTTGCTAAAATAGTCTGGATTAAATTTTTAAACTTTAAGTATTTAAACAAAAGAACTGCTATTTATTTGCCTGTTGATTTTCTTAGAATCTGTCTTCTGTACATGTAGTTCAAAAGCAAAATGTCAGTAAGTCAACGTGATTGTAGACTGCAAGGTAATGGCACCCACATATGTAAGATTTCTCCCACGACGTGCCGATTTGGTGCTCTGCTTACAAAAAGAATATCAATTGTGTATTCTCCCTGCTCTGCAAGAATTTATAACCCAAGAGATTTCTAAACACTGTTTTCTCCTTCAATGGCTTCCCCATGGATTGGATCACCCAAACTCAACCCTTGTGGTGACATTGGACAACCTCTTTCTATATCTAGTTACCAAATGCAGTTGAGGCTTTGTTCAAACTATATCTCAGCTTTAGTCTTTCTTTCTTGTCGTGCTTCTACCATCCCGAAAGATTAATACATTTTGCATGTCAGGAAAAAGAGACGGCGAGAGATAACAAGAGTCTTGACAAGAGCTGCAGCTTCTGGATAAAAGATCTTGGCCCACGCCATGCCAAGGTTGCCATCTGCCTGGTGGCACCAAGTCTTCATTGCTGGTCTGTAGCAAAGGAGGAATCCCCTTTGGGAGTCAGAGTATCTCACGGGCAGGAAAGCAGAGACAAGAGCTGTGAATAGCAGAAGGTCTTACAGGATGAAATTCAGGGGAGAGATGATGCCTGGGAGTGAGGAAAGGGTTACGGGTCCCCAGGGCGCTCCTCCTGCACACAGCCATGAACAGGGTATCCACAGAAACAGCCTCCTAAGTGAAGGGCAGCTGATCATTTCTGCAGCAGACATTGGTTTTAATATCTGCGTCCTAATTTATTTGACATCTGCAGAACATCCAAAGAAAACATTCAAGTACAGGATGGGCAATCCGGCTGCTTTCCGAGTTCATCAAATATCTCACACTCCTTTCTCAAATGTTTTCAGTTTGCAAAACTCAAAATGCATTTTGCCAAACATGTTCTCCGTTAATGTTTATTTAGAAGGGAATTTAATCCGTATGCTGCTGATGCATTTACACTTAACTCATCAAAATGTTTTACTAGAGTCATTTGATGTCCAAGAAACCTTTTGAGTCTTTTTTATAAGCCTCTTCAAGCCCATTTTGCTTCGAAACAGGAAGTCGCCTGTTACTAACCATAAACCAATGCAGTCCCCATAGGATTTGGTTTCATTTAAGACACCGAGAGACCACAAGTTCCAAGCCTACCCTGAACTCCACAGAAAAGATTTTCTCCTGAACCTACTGAGAATATGCCGTGCACAGATGAGGTGCTGTTATTATTTTCCAAAACAGAATCCTTTATGAAGAGGCATCTTTCATGCAGCTCCTGGGAAAGACAGTTACCAAAGCAGAGCGCTAAATCATGGGCTTTGCAGTCTGCACCTGGTGAATGTCACTGTCTCCTGTGATCCACTGACCATTCAGTGTTCATTCGCTAGTATTAATAGAACAAATAAAATGGAATGGGAGGTAGAGACACCGGCACAGTGATTTCTTGCTTCAGGAAAACCTTCCTGGGTTACAGACCAATACAATGTTCCCAACCACGAGCCAGGGAACCAAAGCTGATATAAACACAGCATCCAAGCCACAGAACATGACTTGTTTAAGGCTTAATTCTGTGAAGTAAGGCAGGAAACAAGATTTATCCTTCTGGGAAACTTTTGGCATTTGCCTCGAGCTGGGCCTGATTACTCTGCCGTCCTCACCATCCATTACAGCTATCTGAGGGAAATCAATTTTTTTTTTTTTTTTTTTTTTTTTTTTTTTTGCCCAAACTAAGGCAAAGGAGAAATGTCTCCATCTGAGTCCCATGGAAATCCTCTGTTTGACGTGGCATTAAACAAGGAGAGAGAGAGAGAGAGAGAGAGTAGCCCCGTAGCTGTGTAGCTGTGAGGATCACCATTGCTATCTTCGGCCTTTTGGCTGTGAAGGGGAGCGAAGTTAGTTTGGGCGAAAGCCATTTTGCAAACACAGTAAAAATAAATTACTACACTTAATAACTGGATCTTAAACTTGTCACTATGGCAAAGTCTAAGTTATTCCCAGAGCCTTCCCTGGGACTTGGCAAAAGCAGTGGGTGCTGGAGGTCAGTTTTTATGTATGAGATCCAGCTTTAGGTTATAACTGTGCAGGCTACGGAGTAAATGTCCAAGGATGAATGGGCCATTGAGAAGTAAATCCAACTCCTCAAGTCTCTTAAATGAGTCTGGAGGGTTCATGCCATCGGTGTGGTGGGCTACCAATAGAATTGAGTTGTTATTACGGAAGAATTTGAGCTTATTAATACCAGGCTTATCTGTTTTCCCCGTGTGTCTGTATGTGTGTGGAAGTGTTTGTTTTTTAACATGTCTTTTATTTCATGTTACTGTAGATGTTTTAAGGGTGCTCTGATAGGGCAGAGAAAGCTGGGAGACTTGGCCCACACTCCGGCTCCTAGGCACAAACCTGGAGTGTTTACACTGGATTGGGAATGTTCAGGCGCTGACCCAACCGGGAGACATTTCAGTTAACATCTGGCTTTGCTTACTTGTCCCAAATATTAAGCTATTAATGGATTATTAATATTAGACCCTTTCATTGGCTCACTCTTTTTCTCCTGAAAGTCACATTTAAAGGTCACTTTCTTTAGAACAGATTTTTTAGCCCTCTGTCAGTGCCGCTGCCTTTGAATTTGGCATACCTTGAAATCATCAGGGCACCCCAGCAAAAGAATTACCAAAGCAAAAAAGACACCAAACTAACACTTTTTTTTTTTAAGTAAGTTTGGGGAAAATAAATGTGTTCACTCTTCAAACTGAAGAGGTGAAAACTTTGTAACCAAATGCCGGCATTATTGCAAATAGCTCACAAAGCCTGGAGAAATTGCCTAATCTGGTAGCATATGTACCTGGATATGCTGCCCAGAAATAAATATTTTACGTTTTTATCCATTTTGGCTTCACAAATTATTTTTGAAGCCAGGTCTAGACAGTCACAATTGCCTAATTAATTTAGGTAAGATCGCTTGTACCGCAGTGCTAGGCATGTATGTACTCACTGATTCCATGCCAGTCCACTCTTGGCAGAATAACTCACAGAAGCATCAGGCCTAACGACAGAAATGGCCTCAGCTGGGAAACCATTTTACTGACTGTACTGGGTTCGTCAGCCCACACGTGCTCATGATGTCTGTGTGAAACAGTCACAGAAAGCACATACGCACCTTCATCATGACCTACGGGGTATGTACGTCACTACTTGACTACGAATTATTAGGAGGTGAGCCCCCCCCTTATTTTTGAAGTGCCCTCATTTTTCTAGAGGAATCCACAGTCTCCCATGGGTGCCACTAGCAAATCAACCTTGAATGTGTCATGTTGTCCCCATACCTGCAGTTCCTACTGAGTTCTCACTTTTTGTTCATTGTACCAAGATCCTATTAACCTCCAAGTCTCCTAATTTGAAGGTGAACAAAATAAACAGTCCCTGTTAAATAGAATCTGGAACCTAAGGATACTTTCTAGGAGGCCCCATTCGATAAGCCCTCTCCCTAGTGCCTGGAACAACCCAGGACGAGTTTCTGTTTAACCTCTCACTACCATTATTAGTCAAGCCACGCATCTGCAGGGACTTGAATATATATTAGGACTGCGTATGTGCAGTTAGTGATTTATGTCTGTACAATTCTGTACGTGAACAATTGTAAGTATGAAGGCACTAAAAAAAAAAACGCAAACCATGGTAATCAATGAAAACGAAAACACTCACTTTTATTTAGGGTTTTGTATATGACACATGTGACTCTGATTGATCTTCATAAAAACCTTACTTTTCTCTCTTTTCCTTACCATTTCCTTATATGTTTTCTTCCATTTTCTTCTTTCTTCTCATTTTTACTATTTTTCAGCTTTGCCAAATAATATCTGGCGGTTAAGGTTACCCAGGTGATGAAGCATAAGCATAGGCCTCAGTGCCAGATAGATCCGGCTCCGAGTCGATCTCTGTTCACCAAAAACCTGCCTCTCGTGAGGATGGGCATAACCCTACTGCGTTTGCCACTGCCATAGGGAAACCGGTTTGGGGGAATTAACCCCTTTGCGTGCGCGGACACGTGTACGTCCTCTTTATAAACAGCTATGAGGGAAACAAAGTCACTACTTTCAACATATAAAGGCAGATTTTGCAAAAATACTTCACACTATCATCTAATCAGGGCTGCTGCTACGGTGAGGCAAGGGAAGACTCTGGGGAATAATGTTTAAGGAAGCACTCAATCTCAGTCGTCCAAGTGCAAGGTCCACAATTCAGTGTAAGCACCCCCTTGAATCTTGCTCCTCCCAGGCACCTCACTAGCTTCATCCTCCTCCTGGCCCTGCATGCAGCAATTACCATAAGCTTATCACCTTGCTCTAGTTCCTCAGAAATTAAAACTAATCCATGAGGGGTTTATTAAACATCTACTAAGTGTTTGTTACATGTAATGGAAAAAGGGAAAACTTTTCCAATTGTATTGCATGTGCCTATATGAGAGGAAATGTTATCCAGCTAGCAAAATAACACATACACATGGGAAACAATCAAAACAGGTATATTATCAATTTATAAAATATCATGGTCACGTGAGTCCACAGACGGTGGACTCAATATGGCGGGGAATGGGGGACGTTACTAAAGATGTCCTAAAAGATAAGCCCACATACTGTAACTCATATATGGGTGGGTGAGGCAGAGCCCTGCTGGGAAGGCAATGGAACTCCAAGCAAAGGCCAATTGATGTTCCCCATGTTGTCCGAAGGAAGCCAATTATGTATTTGAGCAGGGGAACAATGTGCAGAAAGCTCTGTGATGGATTGTGCATCATTTTGCTGGAGCGGATCAGGGTGATGGATGGATGGTAGGTCCATCCAAAATAAGAATGTTGTTTTAAAGTGGGGGCATATTAGTTTAAAACTCATTTTAAAGCGATTACTGCTACAGAATGGTTTTGATCTGTTACAGGAAAATTGCAGTTGGAAGAAAGGAAACAGTAGAGGTTGAAATGTCCAAATCAGGCATCTTATTTATACCATTTTGTCACATTCCCATTTTTCCTGAAGTTGGCCGCACAATCCACTGAGCAGTTGTTGTTGGCTCTGAACTCCCTATTGTCTGACCCACATGACCGGCTGCTCTAGCACAGGCTGCCTGCTTCACTGAGCTGTTTGTGTGGGTGACTCTGGTCTTCCAGACGAGATCGTCAGCCCTGCGAGGTCAGGGTTCAGAGCTCACTGTGGACTGTTCCATCTCTGTAGGCTCTGGAAGCAACCGGGGACTTGGAAAAGAGTTAAGAAGGGTTTCACAGCTGTCTGCTTTGGAGCAAAGACATGGAGAGAAATTGAACTTGATTAGCTAATGTGGAAAGGCCTGCATTTCTTGTACTCTGCAACGTTTGGACTGATCTGAATGAAATTTTCAATGGCTAATTTCATTCCTAATCCTTCCGTGAGCCAGAAAACTCCACCTGCAAGGGAATGGTTTTTCATTGCCTTTCTTTTGAAAAGGGTGAGCACCCCATTTCCTGTCATCAGGAGCAGGAATTGGTTTCTTCTCTAACAGTGGTAGTTGCTTAAAAAGGAAGTCCAGGACTCATGCTTCTGTAAAAGTTCTTGGCTTAGCATCAAACTAGTATGAACAATGCAAGACCCATATGTCTACTGATAGACAGCTATCTGAGCCGGGGATGCTGAGGCCCAAGATAGTTTACGAAAAAGGTAGAATTATGTAACCCTGTCACTCAACAGAGCTCCTTTCCAGTTCAAGGTACCCTGGGACTAAACAGTGCGCATAGCAACAAAACAAACTGACCGTGGACACTCTTTGCATTGTCAAATGGAACACACTCCACATCTTGATGCATAAATCAGTATAAAGGCAATGGAGTGATGCCTCATTTGTGTACCATCACAGGGGAATGAGCTATTTATTATAGATAATATTCCAAATAACTAAAGCCTGTGACTCTTAAGTGCCAAAACTTCAAAAAATGTTAACCACGTAGGATGAAAACCCTTCTAAACATTTTCTACTGTCTTAAGCACCATGCTCAGAATATCATTTGCTTTCAATATGTTTGGAGAAAAAGAGTGGAAAAAGGAATGGCCAGGCACAATGCTAGATATGAGGTTTTAATGCTAATGACTAACCAGGATAAACAAAGTGTTTTTAGACTTAGTCAGCTCCTTTATTTTATTCCTTTTTAAGATTTTATGTAATTATTTTTAGAAAGAGTGAAAGGGAGTGAGAAAGAGAGGGAGAGAAATATCAATGTGTGGTTGTCTCCTGTGCACCCCCAACTGGGGACCTGGCCCACAACCCAGGCATGTGCCCTGACTGGGAATTGAACCGGCAACCCTTTTGGTTCACAGGGTGGCACTCAATCTACTGAGCCACAGAAGCCAAGGCTCCTTTATTTTTTTAATTAATTTTTTTTTGAGAGAGAGAGAAACATTGATTTGTTGTTCCCCTTATTTTTGCATTTATTGGTTGCTTCCTGTATGTGCCCTGACCAGAGATCGGACCTGCAACCTTGGTGTAGCAGGAGGATGCTCTAACCAACTGAGCTCCCTGGCCAGGGCACCCCAAAAAATTTTTGTTTTGAGAGGAATTCTTGGTGGACTGATGGGTTATCTGGATAATGCTGGGGAGAAACTGAAGTCTCATGGTGGAGGAGGCAGCAGGGGAATATATTTACATATACACTTGACCCTTGAACAATGCAGGGTTTGAAGCACCAACCCCCTACACAGTTGAAAATCTGTGTATAACCTTTGACTTCCCCAAACTTAACTACTAATGGCCTTCGGTTGACTAGAAGCCTCAATGATAACATAAACAGTTGATTAACACATGTTTTATACATGTCTTATATACTATATTCTTAGAGTAAAGTAAGCTAGATAAAACTGTTATTAAGACAATCAAAAGGCAAATATATGATGAAGGAAGATGATTTGACTTTGGGTGGTGGGCACACAATGCAACATACAGATCATGTACCACAGAAATGTACACTTGAAACTGTATGGTCTTATTAACCATTGTCACCCCCAATAAATTTAAGAATAATAAAAAAAAAATCACAAGGAGAAAATACATTCATAGTACTGTGCTGTATTTATCAATATCAATAAATCACCTATGAGTACCTACATCAATATTGCTTTATATGATACAAAACACTGTAGATGTTATACATATTACTAAGAGTAGATGTAAAAAAAGATAATATGTAAAAGAAATTCATTTTTATTTACCGATATAATGTTATGCATTGGTATCAAAGAAGCAGCAATATGATAGCGTTATGATAGCCTAATTTAATCTATATGACCATTTCACAAATTTTTCCATTATGTATTATTGAAAAAAATTCCTGAAAATTCTTATTTGAAAGTTTCAGTTTTTCAGTCACACACCCACATGGAATGTCTCATAGAATGTCTTTCTCTCTGATCTTTGAACAGGCACTAATGGCTGGTATCAGTGAGGTCCCTGCTGACCTCCCTCACTTACAACCTCCCTTCTGATTCCTCAGAGCCGTTCAGACTTCTTGACTTTCAGAATCTCAGAGTCCCCAATTCTGATCAGCAGAGGGAAAAGCGATCTTTCTATTTGTCCTCTCTTCTTCATTCCCCATGATGAAAAGACAGGAAAGTGAGTGGGTGAGCATAGGTGCTCACCCTTGACATATAAAAGCATATTCCAAAAGTGATTGCTAAAATATATTTTCCTTTTAGAATAATCCAGTTTTTGTATGTATGTATAGAATAGCCTTCTCTCTATGTTTCTTGTTACAGATTTTCATTCTGAAGGACTTCTCAAGACTTTTCTATTGGTGCCCTCAGGTCTTTCTGAGTGATTACGATCATTGGCTTTAGAGGCAGATAAGACTGGACTTGTATCTCAGCTTTGCCACTAACTACTTATATTACCTTGTGCAAACAACTAACCACTCTGTGGTTCAGTTTCCTCATCTGTGAATTAAAAAAAAAAAAATCCAGTGCCTATCTCATAGGCTTTTTGAGAAGATGAAGTAGGCGATTAAATGTAAATTGTTTTAAATGGTGATTAGGATATAATAATTGTCCAGAAAATGCAGCTGCTATTTTTCTTTTCACATAAGACAAATCAAAGAGCGGTCAGGAAGCTATATTATCATCTCAATAAATGCCAAGTGATTTTGAATAAAATTAACGTTTTTGTTTTTAATTTCTGAAAATTTTAAAAGTCCATAAAAATAATTAATAATACTTTCCTAACCTGACAGCCATCACTGCGCCTAATACTGATAACCCAATTGTATTTAGGGAAAACACTCATTCATGCTCTGCTCCTTTATTAACCTAACTGTTCTGGAACTCATGGCTGTTACTATGAGAAATGGAACAGAAGTAGAGATAGATTATTGTAATTTTCATACGCATTCTTTCACAACTAAAAAACCCAAGAAAATTAAAGGACACCTCTTAATATTAGTAAGAGTTTACTAAAGTGTTTAGACACCAGAAATAAGAAAATGTGAGAAAAATGTTAAAGCCATTCAAAATCAGCAAAAAACTACAAAACTGAAAATATTAAGAATAAAGACTTAAAATGTCTTAGAAACAAAAATACAATTTGAATAAAGTCGTCTGAAGGGAAAATTAATTTTAGAAAGATTCTGAAGCGGCTTAGTGACCTTTAGAGGCAACATAGAACCCCAGGGTTCTGAAGATGTGTGGCCTGGGTTCACAGCATGGTTCCATCAACATACTGCTGAGAGGTCATGGGCAAGTTATGTACCTTTTCTATGCCTTGGTTGGATTCTCTGTAAAATGACTGTAATAACCACACTTGTCCCATAAGGTTGTTGTATGCATTAAACTAATGTGGTCTGGCAATAAATGCAAGACCTGGCACACAGCAGGCGCTCAAAGAATTGTAGCTACAGTTTCATTTCTCATTGTGATTGCCATTGACATTGTTATAACAATTATTCCAAACTTCAAGTGTAGACTTTATACCAAAATAATTGGATAATTTTTAAAACAACTTTGTAATAATTTATGCAAAACTCTATCAGCATTTTTCAAAGGATAGAACTGAAAATGTTATTAAAATATTACCTTTAAATTTTTGAGGAATCACAGTACTGGTTTTTATAGCAGTTGTCATTTTATAATCCTGCCAACAATACACAAGAGTTCCAATTACTCCACATCTTTGTCAACACTTGTTATTTTCTGTTTTTTTTGTGTGTGTGTTAGCCATCCTAATAAATGTGAAGTGGTATCTCATTGTGGTTCTGATTTGCGTTTTTCTAAGTTTTAATATTGTTTGTCTTTTCGTATGCCTGGTGGCTCCTTTATGTACTTTTGAACTTGTCAAGATGTTTATAATTAACATGTGTTATTTTGTATCAAATGCTAGGAACATAATTAGGATCAGTTTTGTCTCCAGTTTTGTGACATTAGCAAGAGCAAAGCTTTTTTTCTCAGGTCCTCATATCTCCATTTGTAAAATAAGGAAGCTAGACTAGCCACTCCCATCTATGATATTTTTAAATAAAGAAAATAATCTTTCCTCATTTCCTTTAATGTAGCAAAAGGTACTTACATTTCTAAATCTCCTAAATTTTAAACTATTTGGAGAAGAGCAGGTGTGCAGGTAAACAGATGATTTGGTGGTAGTCTTTTCAGCATTTTTTTCTTCGTGAGCATTTTTATAGCTCCAACTTAGTAATAAGCATTGGACCAGGGTCCAAGAATTCAAAGAAAATGTAATCTGGACGCTTTGTTATTAACTCACAAGTCTACTCAAGTAGGTGAGCTTATAAGTCAATTACTATAATACAACCTGAAGTTGATATAATACATGTATGAATACATTGGTGTTACAAAGTAGCAGGCATCTCCTTCCTTGATGCTAAAAATGTGAAGACTCCTATAATAGTGGGAAACAGATCATGATGGTTGTTTCCAGACCTTGGTGTTTACAAAATCCGTGGCATTCAAATTTAGTGAGAAGAAATTTAATATTTACTAGCAAAGACAATGCAGAATTTCCATGAGCATTTAAGCATTGCATTGAAAAAAAAAAAAAAACTAACAAATGGCTAAAATGTTTTCCATTCAATCAAAAAGTATTTTAGAATCCTATTGTGGTCTACACAAAGGATGTCTCTTGCTGGGCAGAGTAATATAATACATTCTATGTGGAGTAGGAAACTTTAATGATATATGCAGTTTTGTTATTAAAACTGAGTTATATATTTTTCTCTGCTCTGGAAAATTGTGACCCAGTATAACATATCTTCACATTGTTTATAACTTCAGGAAAATCAACATTTTGGATTCCCAGTTCACACAGTAGGAATTACATTTGTTTTGGCCAAATATAATTTATATAACTGCAAGGAACAATAAAACATGAACTCTACAGTGTTTTCTTACCTAAAAATAATATAGACCTTGTAAAATTGAAGAGATTGTTATTATAAAGGAAAAGACAGTAACTTAAAAGGCTGAAGCTCATTTTACAACACTCTTTAATGTCTGTGCAAATAGGCAGACACCTGTGTCCCCATTTTCTTTGACCCTAGCCACAGGAGCGAGATTCCACGCAGTAATAAATAACCTTGCAAATAAAACTTTGAAATATAATTTGCTTGAACAAGCCCAGTGCTTCTGTGTCCAAAAGTCATTTTCAAAGTGACTTCTTAAAACGATTCAATGTTCTTTATCCATCTGCCTACAAAGATCTTCTGTATGTGATCAAAGCATCTGGTTCATCTTATTAATAAGGTTCCAATTAGTAAAGGGAGCATTCTGGATTTAAGAGTTGGGAATTGTGTGGATGAATGAATGATTGAATGGCATAATCAATCAATCAATCAATGATTGGGTATGTATCCTTAAAATCAATGAATCTGTGCAGAAATTGATTCTACTATTTCAATACCAGAATATAAAATGTGATCTCATCCTCAAAGATATGGGAATGATAAGATGAGGGAAAATTAAAACTTCCTTTGAGGAAATATGTACAAGAGTCACACTGAATTCATATTAAAGAATCCCTGATTGTCAAATCAATCAGACAACTGGAAAAAATGTTCATATTTTGGAGGCAAGTACTATGTTCAAGGAACTGGTCCATTGTATCTTATTTAATGCTCTAAAGTCTAGACAATTCCATGAAGTTGGCAGGGCTATCACTATTTTATATGTGAAGAAACTAAGGCTCATAAATCTTATGCGATGTGTTCCAAATCACATAGTCAAGTACGTGGTGTCGTTGACCCTAGACTGAGAGTCTTCTGGGTCTGCAGACTGCATTTTCCCTACAATGCATGAGAGTCTTCTGGGTGAGGACCTCAGGCCGTACCAGTCACAGGTGTGTCCAACTCTCCTACCAGGTGACACCTATCTCCTCTTGCAAAACTTACATTTCCTTGGGCTCCAAATGTTTTCAGTTACAGAGCAGATTTTCCTGCCCTGAGAGTAACTAGATTTTAAATTCTTCTAATTCCTGATATCATTTTTGACTTGGTCTTTTCAGTCTTTTCAGTATCCCTCTCAAAGTGGAATTTGAATTGTACTTAATAGTATTAGGCTTCCTAATTGTATTGAGTTTTTCTAAAATGATCTATTCTTAATACTAATTTAGAGATAGTCCTAAGAAAGCCCAAATAATGTGACTTGTTTCTCAGGAGCCAACAAGAGAGTCCATTTTCCTTTAAAAACTTTGCAGCCTCTCCAGGCATTGAATCATCTGGCTGGTGGCCAGGCACTAGAGGGTGCTTTAGAAATATTATTTGATGATGAACTCGGATGTTGTCCACTTGCTTTTCAGAAATCATTCCTGTAAATCATGGCTTTGAAAACTCATCAGCATTTTTCTCTTTCTTCTGTGGATTTCTTCAAAGAGAGGCGGAATGCCTGAAAAGTAAACATTCAATAGCCATAACTGCATCCTGAGGAGGGTGGAATAAAAAAATATTATAGATACTTATAGATATATAAATATTTCTGTGAGATAAAAAGAGAACCCTGTGGATAACTCACAAAGAGCCTACTGGAACTGTATCAGTCGGCTGGGCTTTGTCAGAATAAAGCAGGCTTGTGAGGGGGCCAGGGCAACATGTGTTTCTGCCTATTCCACACCCTTCTTTTCTGGAATCTTGCAGTAAGCATAATCCTTCACATTTGTATGAGACTTCTTTCTCTTTTTTTTTAAGAGGCCCTTTTCCATATATCATCTCTCAAGTGATATTCACTACACCCTGTGTGGTATTGCTATTCCTACACTTTAGATAAAAACCACTGACGTTTAGAGAGGATAATTAACTGACTCCGATCCATAAGGTTAAGTGACAAAATCAGACTTTAATTACAGGACTTTCTCTAGTATATATAAGGCAGCAAGCATTCTTCTTCCTTATGCTGTTAACAGAACCATAATTTCTCCCCTTCTTCCTTCAGACTTTGTCACCACATGTCTCTTTCCCCTCCTCATTCTTTCATTTCCTCTTTCATGACTTCCGATCATAAATAAAAATAAAATAAAACACACAAGCAACAAGAACCAGAGGCCATGAAATATAAGACAAGGGCCCACACCCTTCCCCTGCCCTCCTGGTGGCGGTGCGCACACGTCCTGTGGAGACCACAGTGTAGCGAGCGGGCAGTGGGGCGCAATGCAGGCTCTAAGGTTTCAGCGGAGGCAGAACTCCTATTGGAAAGATCAGAAAAGGGCTTTTTAGGAAAATAAAATTCCTTCCTCTACGCCTCGAAGTACAATTCCACAAGAGCCCTCCAAGCTTTGGAAAGAGCGAAGGCACAGTCTGCACAGCTCAGGGTGTTTGCAGGAGACCAGGTACATTGGAATTACCGGAGGATTGCTTGCCTGGAGGGGACCTTGGGGAGAAGAGGTTGGCAAGCAAGCTGTGAACCAGCTTCTCAGGCAGGTCTGCCCAACAGAACTTTCTGAGATGTTGGGAAGTCTTTTATGATCAGCCTTGTCTGAATACAGTAGCCATTGGCCACCTGTGACTGTGGAGCACTTAAAATTAGTCAGCGTGACCTAGAAACTGAAAATGGAGTTTAATGTCATTTAAATTAATTGTTATTTTAATTTAAAAGCCTCCTGTGACTAGGGGCTGCCATTTTGGACAGAGCACAATGGCGCCTTGACTGATAAAGAATTCGAGGCTATCACAGAATTCTCAGTGTACGCAGGGGAAACAGGTACTTGCTAATTGATTTAAATGGAGAGAATTTGGAGAGGCTGAGACAGGAAAAGTAAGGTGGAGGAATTGGAAGTAAGGATCAAAAGAGACATCAGGTTATAGATAGTTGCAGAATTTGTGAACTGAAGGATTCAAAATGCAATTGCTTACACTCATGTCATTTGTATACAAAAGTTTGTCACCAAAATTATGAGCTCTACCATCATCAAAATGATGTTTATTCTTTCATCTCTTAGTCAATATCTAGTAGCCATAACCATGTCTTACACAAAATATATTGTGCATGTGGCATTTTGGATACACTCAGCCACACCTGTGTTTTAATATGTTATAGCTAAACTAAATATTCATTAGCTAAACTGAATGGAAGTGAGAAGACTGGGAATAGTTAACACTCAGTCATTTAAACACAACATATATAACCAAGTGAGCCTTAAAAAATGTATTGGCTTGTATGTATGTGTGCGTTGCTTTATTTCCCCCCAAATCTTTCTCTATCTCTAAAGCACTAAGAATTTTAAAACCCCAACATGATTTATCAAACACATTATCTGTATTCTTTCAAATCCATAGGAAATAATATTTTTATTTCAGCTTCATTAGATTCTTAAACTATGGAGAAAGTAGTCTGTAAAACTAGCCAGTGACCACTCCTTCACTCTATGGCTAAAAGGACTATCAAAATTAAAACAGAAAACCAGTCTCCCCCAGATTATAAAGAGTTGATCCCCAAAAGATTTAAGATATAAATATCAAAACCACAAGTTAAAACTAGTGCTGAACCTGATAAATGATTTCCTATAATATTTTGCAAAAAGAAAAGAGCAAAAGCAACAGCAATGTACCAACACCACACACTCAACCACTAGTAGGACTGTATTTTATTCCCAAAGGGACTCATTTGGCTGCCTTCTCAAATGAGTTACAATATTTTTGTGGTGATGAATCCCAACACATGCACATTTTGAAGATGAATCGGTACCAAATTGCCCTTCATGAGCTGTCTTATGGGCCAGTGTTCACTGAATGGCCTGGCCTCACTTCTACTATCTAAGGATATGAGCAAAGTTCACTGAGTTTCAGAAAGAAGGGTTTGGAAGTCAGTTAGTTTTCCCATGACATTCATGCAAATGGTGCTTTGGCTAAACATCCCTGATGCCGATGAGGGGTTTATCCAGGTCTCCAGACTGGGGCTATCTGTGTTCTGCCTCCCAGAAGGTCTTATTGGAGACATTCTTCACAATTCATCAATAATCCCTGTGACTATTGCAAAAAAAAAAAAAAAAAATTTTTTTTTAGTTTTATTTTGTTTTTTTGTAGACCTGAAGGGAAAGTAAAGAACAGCCGATGAGGGCCACTGGAGTGTATTGCAGATGGAACGCTGGAGGTTTATAATCATATGCCTTCTTTGTCTCATAACAATGAAAATTCTTGAATTTCCAGAGGTATTGTTTTCTAGCATCGTAATTTCATCCAAGTTGTCTAACATTTCTTTGAAATATTGGCAGCAGAAGCAGAAATTTTGAAAGGGATTTAGCTCAAATTCTCAATTTTAACTTTTTATGTGTGTCTTTAAGCCTCACTTTGGAGTTTTCTTACCAAAAAAAAAAAAAAAAAGCATCTGGCATCAGTGTCTTCTTCTATATGTTTACATGAACTCAGGCAATTGACTATATAAACCTAAGGAAAACAATGTGATTATCAATAGCAACGTGTTATTTATTGCTGGAATTGTTCCTCCTCTCACAGAATCTTAAGATCTTAAAATTGAAATTGACCTTAAGGGAAGCCACCTTAAATCATTCTTACAAATGGCTGTGCTATTGCAAGTATTAAATGCCTGGGATCAGAAATGGGAAGAATGCTTGTTCATGTTCTGCTCTTCTTTTTTTTTTTTCCCCCAAATGTCCAAGCAGCCAAGTCTCTGGTATGTATCAGAGGAACAGGCAATTTTCAGATTGAAGTCAAGAGAAAAATATGCAGATGGCAGTGTAAATGTTAGGAGATTTAGGGGGAAAATATCCCAACTATGTGCTGTTTTGCTACAGTAAGTATAGAACTGTTTCTCCAATGCCATGGACAAGATCCTTGCCAAGTGGAATACCCTATTTATAACCCTATCAAGAAGAGGAAGTAGTGCCAGGAACAAGATAAAACTATTAGCTGTATTAACAAAAATACTTAAAAGCATGTTTGTGTTTGAAAACGTTGGCGGTTAAGAGAAAAATATAAGTAGTTGTAGATCCGGGTGTTGAAACCTGTTGCAAGACCATTAATTAGTCATCATCTTATCTTCAGTGCCATATCTCTGCCAACTTGCCTGTGTGAAGTGGTAAATGGAGCTCATAAATGGACTCTTTGGGAGATACTTAGAAAATAAACAATCCCTCCTGTTCAGTAAATAGTTAAGAAACCTCCCTGGGCTCACATGTGTTATTCTCCCTGTTGGCACTGCTGATGCAGAACCCATCTGGAACATCCTCCCAATCTGTCTTGGAGCTGTCAGTCTTTCCAATGCCAAGTATTTAGGCTGCAATCCCAGAGGTGGGAAAAATTGACCGAATGCAAGGGAGTGCCATGAGCATGCAGACTCTGGTCACAACGGCGTCACACCAGGAGGGACTTGGCAACCAAACTGCACGTGCCAGCATCAGGGCCTGGGCCATGAGACAAAACCCCACGTCATTCCCCTTCTCCAGGACCCAAGGAGCAACAGACTGAATAAATGAGAGGTTGTGGCAATGACTGGACTGGTGCCAGGAGGGCTTCTTTTGTCTTCTTTATCAGCGAAACTTGACATATGCCACGCTGTCCTTTACTACGAGTGCTGGGCAAGAATTCAGGTACAATTTCCCTTTTCTCCCTCTACATTGTCACTTTCTCTTCTCCACTTACTCATCTAACCAAGTAGAGTATAAAGACTTTATGTTTGGAGACGTCCAGCTAAGATGGAGGCCTAGACTGACACACTCCATCTCCCTCCACGACTAAGAAGGACTACAACTACCGCAAAACCAGAAATAACTGGAAATTCCAGAAAATAAATCTACATGGAAGTCCAACGTATGAAGTTATAAACAAGTGTGCCTGTCCAGACTGGTAGGAGGGGTGAAGCCGGGGCGGAGAGGTCAAGCTGTGCTGGTGGCAGCTGCAGCGACGACGGCGGGATGGCGGTAAGCACAGACACCTGTATTTAAGGGGAGGCGAGAAGCTCCCAGGGAGCACCCCTGGCCACAGACCAAACCCATCAGCTCGCGATTCCAATGCCGGGGAAGGCAGACCCCCATTGCCTCAGACTGTGAGGGCCGAAGGGGGTGGGGATGGAGGAGGAGGCTCCCGGTCTCTCAGCGGAGAGTGAATGGAAAGAATTTATCTTGGACCCCCACCCCCACACAAAACACCACAGTGTGGTGAGAAGGGTCGCCTGGTAGTGACGAGTGCATGGGGCTCTGCCCTCTATAGCGTAGGAGGTGTGACAGCCCCACCCAGGAAGCAAAGGTAAACATAAAACTGTCAGGATGGCACAGATTATGAGAGATATCCTAGTGATGCAGCTGACCAGACAGAAAATATCTAATCTAATGGCTCAGCAAATAGGAAATCTTTCTGAGGCACAGTTCAGAGCTTTGTTTATAAAAATGCTTATGGACCTCACAGCAGATCTTAAACAAGACGGGGAAGGAATGAAGGCTAGTCCCTGCTGAAATGAATGAAAACACATATGAAACTAGTAGTAAGGGAAAGAAAACCAGGGATCAAATCAACAAATCGAAACATAGGGAAGGAACAAACAGTCAACCAGTGCAGAAAGAGGAAACAAAAAGTGAGGAAAATGAGGAGAGGCTCAGAAACCTATGGGACAGCTATAAGCAGGCCAACATCGAAATCATAGGGTTGCCAGAAGGTGAAGAAGAAGAACTAAAAATTGAAAAATTATGTGAAAAAATAATGAAGCAGAACTTCCCGAACTTGGGGAAGGAAATAGACTTACAGGTCCAGGAAGCACAGAGAGTTCCAAAAAATCTGGACCCAGGGAGAACCACACCAAGACACATTATAATCAAAATGTCAAAAATTAAGGATAATGAGAGAATCCTAAAAGCAGCAAGGGAGAAGAAGAGAATTAAGTACAAAGGGGTTCCAATAAGACTATCAGCTGATTTCTCAAAAGAAACTCTGCAGGCAAGAAGGGACTGGCAAGAAATATTCAAAGTAATGAAAAGCAAAAACCTACAACCACAATTACTCTATCCAGTGAAGCTGTCATTCAGAATAGAAGGGCAGAGAAAGTACTTCCAGGACAAAGTAAAACTGAAGGAGTTCATTAGATCCAAACCACTGTTATATGAAATGTTAAAGAAACTTGTTTAGGTGAAAGAGGATCAAAACTATAAACATTAAAATGAAAACTGCATCACAACAACCAACAACAGAAGCTGGGGAACCAAAACAAAGGCAAACTAAGTAGGCAACGAGGGTGGGAAAAGAACTATAGGTATGGGGAACATTTTGGGGGGAGGTCAGCAGAGAGGTGGAAGGGGGGAAAGGGAGGGAGATGGTACAGGAATTAAGAAGCATAGTAGGAGGGAGTGGAGTAGGCAGGAAGATGTTGAGAAGAACTATATGCACAACCAATGGGCATGGACTAAGAGGGGGACAGCTGCAGGGAGGGGGGGTCACTGGGTGGAGGGGAACAAAGGGAAAAGAAATTGGGACAACTGTAACAGCATAATCAATAAAGCATATTTAAAAAGTAAAAATAAAAATTAATTAAAAAACAAAACAAAACAAACCTTATGCTTGGAATCAGACAAAGTCAGGGTTCAATGCTGGCTCTTTTACTTGCTCTGCATCTCTGAACAAACAAAAACAAACAAAAAAACAGAACATTTAGCTCACCTAAGCCTCAGTTTATTTTCCTGAGTGGCACCTGTCTTTGCTGGCTTGTCAGGAGGTTTAAAGTACTTCGCACTGTTTCTAGCACATGGGAGTCAGTAAATGTTAATTTGCCATAGCTAGAGGCACTACATTAGACTATGGATACACCAATTTACTAGTGATCTATTAATCTTATTATTTAGTAACCTAATTCATTTATCATTTTATTAAGTAATAATGTAAGATATTACCCTATAAGTATTTACTTATTAAAATAAATAATTTATTTATTAAACCACTTTTATCAAATTATACAGTTATTTCATAAACAATTATATATAATTACTGAAGATATAATTGCTATGCATTATATGTTATATATATATTTTACATTATATATAAATATATTACATATATTATATATATTATGTATTATGTCCCATATATCATACACTACATTATGGCTTGTCTTATATATTATAAATCAATATCATGTATATGTTATATACCATGTATCATGTTTATCTATTAATTATATTAATACATATTAGTTATTAATTTGTTTATATAAATTATATATTATTTTATTTAAATAAAATATAAAATGATACAATGATATAATTAACATATATACATAGTGTAAGGCATGTTAGGTTATGACACAGTTAATTGGATTATCTAGTTATTAAAATTCATGAAACTAATTTTCTTAATGCTGTATGTGCTATTTATATAAAAGTGCAAATAACATATACATATCTAATTATTTAATAATCTTCAGTGTACCTGGCCCACAATTCTCATGGTTAAGACTTATCCCACGAGTTGGTAGTAAATGTCCCAGAAACAATTAAATTCAGGCCCTGCCGGGTGCGGGAACCTGGGTCTGCCAGTTACCCTCTCTGAGTCCCTATTTCTTCCTCTAGCAAGACACGGGGACAGTAGGTTTAGGCTGAAATGACATATGAAAAGTGTGCAACACAATCGGTATCGCCTAAGTAATCCATACGTGACAGATATCGTTGTTCACATTGCTGTTGAAGTTCATTACTACCCAAAGCTAAGGCTCGCCGCTGCTTTCAGCGGGAGCCTTGGAAATACATTTAAGCAGCAGCCGTCCCCCCAGCGGTGCTCTCCGCTGAGCCGCTACAGAGGTTCCTGTTTTGCTTGGGCCCGATTCGGAGAGCCGGCCGCTTGTTCTCACTTTCGAGTGGTTGGAGAATATTCAAAACGATATCCCTTGTGGGGTAAGATCTTGGGGACAAATATTTCTTCTATTTCAAGGTTTCTTAAGTTTCACATGTGATTTAAAAAAGCAAATAAGCCCCTTAATTGCTTCGTTAAGCTAGTCAACACTAATTAAGTAAAGTCAAGAGGAAAGGTATTAGAAACTGCTGTGCTTGACTTTTAAACTCCTCTGTTTCTTCCAGAACAAGTCTCGCTTTGCTGGGGAAAGGGGGTTGGTGATTTTTCATCACAGAGCCCACTCTGACCTCCTCAGTTCTGAGTGTGTAACTGAGCTCTAGTCCTTTGGGGTGGGATTCAATTTATTCCTGGTGAAACATGATTTTCCAGCCCCATGAAAAAATGCCTAAAATGCCGTGTAAAGGAATGCAGGGGGTCATCTGAATGATCTGATGAGTTAGAATTCAACAAGCCTGAAGCATCAGTTTCTTCTCCTCTGGCACAGCTTGGGAGCTTACAGACACCGGCCCAGAGATCAGAGGTGGTAGCTCAGGCTGAGTGGGAGCTTTGCACGTGAGTCTGTGAGTGTGTGCTTAACTGCATGCGTGTGCGCATGTGCGTGTTCTAGGCACCCATGTGCACATACACGGTGCGGGTGCATGATAAAGATACCCCATTATCTGCAAGACAAATGGAACCTGAATTCAGCCTTTTGTTCTTGTCCAAACTTGGGGACAGTTATTCCTCTTAGCTCCGCCGAAGGTTATAAGAAAAATAAGTTTGGTCATAAATTTTCCTGGAACTAACTAGGCTGCGTCCCTGGTTATAAACTCCCTTGGAATCGCTCAGACCCAGAGAGGATGATAAAGAAAACCCAGCAACTTGCCGTAACTCTGCTCTACTATAGTAAATAGCTTCTGTAGTGTATTAAGCCCTCACCACGTACCAAATTCTATTTTGGGGTTTTAGAGCCACGGCCACATTTAATTCTCACCGTGACCCCTCGAGGCGCATTCACTACTCCCATTTAATTGATGAACGTCTAAGGGTAAGAAAAAGAAAAGGGCTCACAGCCCCAGCGTCGGTAAGTGCTGGAGCAGGAAATCGGACTCAGAGCAGCCTCTGCAAAAGCAGCGCTCGCCTCCCTTATCCCACGGTTCAGAAGGCTCTGGTATTGTGACCCTCTGAGTCAGTCCCAAATGAGAAAAACCCAAAGCCCAACTTGTTCTGAAGACACTGCTTTGCATCGTGCCTCTGCTGAGCAGATCTGAGGCGGGCTTTCCTCACAGCCTCGAGGACCTCAGGGCAGTGGGATCCTTCAGGGGAATTTGGGTTGCTTATGGGAGTTTGCTAGAAGGGCAGAAAGTGTGAAGGGCTAGGGATTAGACCCAGAAAGAATTTTTCCCTGTCTCACCTGTGCAAGGGAGGCCAGGCCTGAGTTATTTAGGGCTGTAGGTGATCTTCCCTAGATGTACCCAGTCTCCTAGATGGCCTCCCTGATCGGACTGGCAGTGAGTGGAAGGGATGAGAATCTTGCCCTGATCATAGCAGATTCAACAGGAAGCCTCAACTGTAGGACTCAATCAGCCTGGGTCCTTTGGAGGAATAGATGCTGGGTGTGCCTTGAGTGAAGAGATGATGTAGAGGATCCCAGTGGATGTCGTCGGGGTCCAGTTCACAGGCTCCCAGGGGCCCCATTAATTCGGTGTTGACCAGTTCCATGACATCATGGGCACCATTCTGCTTGGTGAGGCAAGGCAATGGGGCTTAGTCTGTGATTAGCACACTTCTGGGAGCCCAAAGACTTGCCACTTAGTAGCAGATACATGAGACCTACCCCAGTTTCCTCAGGGCCCAGAACTGGTGGGCAAGGACCAATTCTAGGTTCCACACAAAGGGGGTCTGAGTCAGCTGAGTGCCCCCTTGCCTGTGGCTGAGAAAGATAACACCTGCAGGGAGAGAGTGGGGGGCAGAACATGTGCGTTCTCTTTAGAAAACAAATTGCCTCTGGCCAGGGACTGATGTAGATAAACTAAGGCACAAACTGTGCACAATTAAAATGACTCCAACAGCGACTTTAATTAGAACAAGCAAATAAAGGAACAAACAAACCTCACATATTCTCTTCTAGTTCTCAGTGTTCTAAAGATCCACGGTGACTGATTATAAGCCTAAAACATTTATCAACTAGTTATCAAATAACTCCCATAAAGAATATGAACCATCATTGTGAAATTCCTTCTCAAGAAGATACTTAGTGAGGGGAAAATGAGGTCTTATTAACAAATAACAAGCCATGGCGGGGCCACTATCTCTCTAACTGCTCGCAAATCAAGGGCCAAGGGCCAGAAATCAAGTGTAAGCAAGAACAATGGGAGGGGGTTGCTCAGGGGATGGGAGCACACAACACAGGCGGGCCCAGGAAGTTGAGCGTGAGAGACTGTGTACCAGCCTTGGTCGGAGTTTGGAAGGCCATCCTCGCTACAGCATCTATCAGCCAGGCGAAGAATCCAGGCTCTGACAAGCAGAAGGCAGGATATCAATACCCCAGACAAATGAGCTGAGTTCTTGGCAGGGCTGTGATCCCGTGGGGGGCCTTGGACCCTGAACAAAGTGGGGGTTTATGACTAAAAATACAAGTGGAGGGGGAGGGGAGAGGGGCTGGAAGTTGGATTAATCACCAATGGCTACGGATTTAAAATCAAGCTTATGTAATGAAGCCTCCGTGAAACCCAGCAGGACAGGGTTTGAGAGCTTCCAGGCTGGTGATCACGCAGAGATTTGGGGAGAGCGGTGTTTCTGGAGAGAGTGTGGCAGCTCTGTGCCCTTTCCCATACCTCCCCCTATGCATCTCTTCCATTTGGCTAGTCCCAAATTATAATCTTTTTAATAAGGGGATGATCCAGTGAGAAAGGAAGGAAAGGAGGGATCGGGGAGGAAGGGAGGAAAGAAAGAAAAAAAGAAAGAAAGAAAGAAAAAGAGAGAGAGAGAGAAAGAATAGGAGAGAGAGGGAAGGAAGGAAGGAAGAGAGGAGAGGAAGGAGATAGGTTAGATCTCAGTCCTATGGGCAAGGTCAGAGGGGTTACCTAGGGAAGCACCAAGCCTCAGCTCTCATTGTGGAAAAACTGATTAAAATGTAATGAGAGTGCCTGACCATCAAACCCAGTCAATGTATCCTGACAAGGATGCATAATAGCCTACGTTCCGCTGGCCTGAAGATTGAAGTGGTCAAAGGCTCCTGATAACCTCTGTCGTGGGCAGGACGGATTCAGGTCCTGGGCACTGCTAATCCCCGTGAGGGTTCAGAGGATTGAGCCCTAATAATCTGAAGAGGCAAGCAAAGTGAAGGGCAAGAGATTTCCTGCACCAGCACCCTGGAAAGCCATCAATCCCAGATCCTTTCCATGGAGGCTCTCCCAGGAGGAGAATGGCCCCATTCTCCAAGCAGAAGGCGAATATGACACAGGCCTATGTAGGAGCGGGTGTGAAGATGAACTAACCTGAGGACACCTGCCAACGCAATGAGAGGGTCACATCTCAGCTACAATGCACTAGGTGGGCCAGGGAGACCAGTAGGCCTCGCATCCAAAGGCGTCTACATCAGCCACAGATTTTGTTATTCTGAGTCCAAAAAAGCTTGTGCACACTACACTGAAGTATGTCCCTGAGGATGGCCCCAGAAAGAGCCCCAGAAAAGTTTTCCCTTCCCGCAGGAAGTTCTAGGAAAGCCACAGTGGTTCTCTTCCTTCAACCGGCTCCGACTATTCTGCTGCCACCATTGTCTCAAGTCACAGACTCTATCTTCCCACCTCTGTTCTCCATCCAAAGCCTTCCCTTTGCTTGGAATGCCCTCTCTCCTCTCTAGCCGCTAGACTTCTATTGGGACTTGGAGCTGAAGCCCACCTTTCTCCCAGTCGTGACGACTTTCATTTGTGGTCATTTTTCCTGGCTCTAGTAATGGAATCATGCAACAAGTCATAATTATTTAGTAGACTTTCCTAAAAGGCTCATAGGTAAGAGTTGTATTCACATGAAACCACAGATTAATGAGTAGAAAGAACCCCTATAGACCACTAGCCCCACTATTTTTCTGGGTGAGCAGGCAGAGGTCCAAAAGGCAGAAGTATTTTCCTCAAGGTCCTGAGAGAATCAATAGGAGAGGAAGAAAAAATCCATATCTCCTGACTCTCTACCCAGGATGTCTTCCATGACTTTTTCTTTTTTTTTTTTTTTTTTTTTTTTTTTTTTTTTTTTTTCAGATTTAATGTGTTTTATTGATTAAAATATTACATTTGTGCCAATTTCCCTTCCCTCTGCTCCCCTCCACCCGGTGGCCCCCTCCCTCCAGTTGTCCCCCCCTTTTAGATTATGTCCATTAGTTGTGCATACAGTTCCTCCCAACCTCTGTCTATTCCATTCCCTCCTACCATGATCCCCAATTCCTATATCATCTCCCTCCCTCTCCCCACTCCCCCTCCCTGTTGACCTCCCCCCACTATGCTTCCCTTACCCACAGTTCCTTTTCCACTCTCGTTGCCTGTTTCGTTTGCCTTTGTTTCATCTCCCTATCTTCTGTTATTTAAACCAGTCCCTTTAACTTCTCATATAACAGTGGTTTGGATCTAATGAACTCTTTCAGTTTTATTTTGTCCTGGAAACACTTTCTCTGTCCTTCTATTCTGAATGACAATTTCGCTGGATAGAGTATTCGTGGTTGTAGGTTTTGGATTTTCATTACTTTGAATATTTCTTGCCAGTTCCTTCTTGCTTGTAGGGTTTCCCTTGAGAAGTCAGCTGATAGTCTAATTGGGACCCCTTTGTACATAATTCTTTTCTTCTCTCTTGCTGCTTTTAAGATTCTCTCTTTATCTTTAATTTTTGACATTTTGATTATAATGTGTCTTGGGGTGGTTCTCCCTGGGTCCAGTCTCTTGGGAACTCTCCTTGCTTCCTGGACCTGCAGGTCTATTCCCTTCCCCAAGTCTGGGAAGTTCTCCTTTATTATGTTTTCACTCAATTTTTCAAGTTCTAGTTCATCTTCCTCATTCTCTGGCAAACCAATGATTCTTATGTTGGGCCTTTTATAGCTGTCCCAGAGGTTTCTGATCGTCTCATTGTTGCTTCCTATTTCCTCTCGCTGCATTGGTTGACTGCTTCTTCCTTCTCCATATTCCAGTTTGTTGAAATGAACTCTGGATTCCTCACCATCTGTCTCGTACATGGTTTTGTTCCTTTCGTTATGAAAGTTTTTCGCTTCTTTCATATCTTTTTCCTGCTCTTTTGTGAATTCTGTAAGCCACCTGATAACAATGGCCCAGAACTGAGCCTCTGACAGGTTTCTTATCTGTTCATCTGTCAGGTTCTCTATCTGCTGCCTGGTGAGCTGCACCACCGGGATCTCTATAGTTGTCTGCCTCATTTTGACAGATGCGTTTTGTTTTCCTGGGCTGGCTGTCGGGGGCGGTGCCTGTGTACTCGTAATGACCCAGCGACCGGCGCCCTTTGGCGTCACAAGTCAGCGCCCGGCGCCTGTCTGCGACCTATTTCGCAGCCCTGTGGTGCTTTCTTTCTTTGGGGGCGGGGGTCCAAAATGGATACACACAGTTATTCCGCTAGGAGACCGGGATCCGTCCTCCCGCGCCCCTGGGCCTCACTGTTCAAGGCGATGCTGCGACTGCTCTCCCCAGCGCCCGGAGTCGCGCACCGGCAGGGGCTTGATTGGAGTCGCGCCAAGCCTCCGGGCTTTTTCGCCGCCCCGCCCCCGCCGCCGCTCCGCAGACAGCTTTGCCTTCTTTAACTCTTACCTGCCCAAATGGCACCGCTGGTTTATAACTTCATGTGTTGGGCTTCCGTGTAGCTTTATTTTCTGGAATTTCTAGTTATCCTTTGTTTTGAAGTAGTTGTATTCCTATCTGGTTGTAGAGGGAGACCTAGCGTGTTCGTCTAAGCCTCCATCTTGGCCGGAAGTCCCCCCATGACTTTTTCTTGACTAAGATGTTCAACTGGAGATCCAAGCCCAGCAAAGATCATCTTGCAGAGAAATGACTGTGTCCTGACATTCTGACAGCTATGAGTCTTGCTTGTTTCAGCACTGCCTGAATCATAAGGTTTCTGAAGAAGCAGGAAGAAGCCAGGGCTAGGTGAGGCTAAGGCACTTCAAGCTCTCCCCAGGGGGAAGTGAAGGAGGTCCATTATGTTAACCTTGAGATTTCCTCCTACGTTCCCTTTATGGCTTTCTTCACCTCACATGCATTCTGGGATACGAGTGTGCTCAGGGGTAGGGAAGGCTGTAATCCCCAAGGTCTTGCACTATAAACTTCATTTCCTCCCTTTATTGCACTTAACTGCCCATGAACTCTATTAATATTTTGCAAATTGAGATTCCCTGAAACACATGTTACAGTTAATTTTAACCTCATGCTAACTAGGATGTGGTCAAATTTTCACAACAAATTCCAAGGATATTTTGATATGCCTTGGAAAAAATGCATTTAAAGGTAGCTCTGGGGTATATATGTATATATATTTTCTAAATCCACACATTTCCTTTCAACTCCTGTTGTTAAGGAGCAGGCAGAAGTAGACTCTTTCAGGAGAGGAGGAGCCAAAATACAAAGTGACCTGGTTATGATGCAGGAGCAGCAGAAGGAAATGTCCACCAGACCAAGAGAGACAGTTGGAGGATTCCACATCTCCAAACTTGCCACGGTAAAGAGTCTCACGTTTCGTTAGTGAAACATGGGTGCATGCTTTTGCACATAGGATCATTATTCTTATAAACGCTTTACCTTTCCAGAAACACAGTTCTTCCCTTCAATGAAATGCCTTGGACTTTTTAGTTTAGTGGGGAAAATAGATTTTTCCTAATCCCAGTTAGGCCAAATGAACTTTCATGGAATAGTATCACACATGTAAGTTCCAACGCCGGTCAGCCAGAAAGAAGAAAACTTTTCTTCCCTCCCTCCCTGCGCCTCCCCCCTCCCTTCCTCCTTACATCCCTCTCTTCATTTCTGCCTTTCACTCAGCAGGTATGTACTGAGTACCTACATGTGCCAGAAGTTGCTCTAGCTCTTACAGATATACCGGTAAATATATCCTTGGAGAACATTTAACACATGGTCCCACATTTAATCATTTAATCATTTAATCATGCTTATAAGTATGCACCCACTGAGGCAGTTGGGAACCCTTCCCCCAAAATATCAACTGATTCATGAACTTCATCTCAACAGAAAGGTTTGAGAAGATTTCCAGCTATAGAAAATTAAGCAATGCCCCTTCTATTCATCTTTGGGTCAAGTCACTTATTTTGTTTCTAACTCTTTTTGTTTCCCCAAATGACTCTCCATTTTCTCTCCATCAGAATCTTAGGTTGAGGCCCACCTAAGTCTTGGTTACTCCAAATGAGGGGGCGGAGGAGGTATAGATACAGCATTTTTCCCCTCAAAACCAATTCTGAGACAGATGAGGAAGCACAAGGCCATTCAAGAGGAGAACGTCCAACTTTCTCTGCTTTCTGTCCTTCCACCATGGCCAAGGTCAACGTGGGCCTAGCAGAGAGCCCCTCATCTCATATATATATCCTGTGGGACTCATTGTCCTATCTCAGCTACTCTCACTCTTATTTTCCCACTCTTGTCCCCAGTACAGGGGTGGTATTCTCAGTAAGTGCCAACCCCTCTCAATACCTTCAGTAAGTATTTAGTTATTTAGGGAGAAGGACATCCCTGGGGGAAAAACAAAATATACTTCTTGAAGGACCAGTAACAAGCAAATTAATAATCAGAACAAAATTGTGTTTACATTTAATCAGGCACCAGTGAACATGCCATAGGCCTTAGTTATTTTTATATTTTGTGAAGATAAGAGGATGGGAGATATTCTAGATTAACGAATGGAGTAAATGAAGAGTTTTCAAACTTTTGGGTTTCAGAACACTTTACGCTCTTACAACTTACAGAGGAACTCCAAAATTTATGTTGCTCATACCTACCAATTTTAACATATCAGAAACTAAAACTGACAACGATTTAAAATGTCTGCTTACTAGTTCACTTAAAAAGAATAAACCCATTACATTTTTACATACATATTTTATGAAAATAACAATAGTATTTTAAAAAGTAGTTAATGAGAAAAAAAAACAAAATGTTTACTCTCTCACTCAGTAGTAGAAGGCTGGTGCTCACATGTGCTTCTGCATTCAGTCTGTTGTGACGTCACACGTCACGTAGCCTCTGCAGAACTCCACTCCATATTCAAGAAAAACCATCCATTACTTTACTTCGTTGCTAAAATGCATAGGAAAAATAGTACCTACTTCCCTGATAGGTATAAGAATCAAATAAGTTTGTAACAAACTGCTTGGAACAGCATCTGGCGCATCGTAAGAACACCGTCGTGATTAGCATTTACTCTGCCGAACCAGACCCTGAACGAGGAAGGATCCGCTGGGCCTCCACGTGTAGGTGCACTTACGCACATGGCACTTGAGGGGAAGTCAGCACCCCTCCCTCTCTGTGTCTGTGGTGATTTCCATCTGAGTCAGAGCACGCAGAACCTCTCCTTTGTAAACGCTGGCCTAGGTCTGAGCCGCTGGTTCTGTACTTTCTCAGACTCAAGGCTGTCAGATGGATCCAGACGGCATTAAGCAACAAAGCCACCGTCATAGGATCCTTCTCATGGTCTTCAAGGTACTGGGTTGGGTGGGGCCTCATGGGTCATTCTGTTTAACTTGCTTCCAGCTGTAGGAATTTTCCATGCTCTGTCTCTGGTGTTCATTCGACAGCCTTGGTCGGGTACTTTTGGGGATTAGGAGGTTACCCAATTAAGATGTCCTCTTAATTGATATCATATCAGGGGCTTACAGATCTGAGTCTTGCCTCTCTAGAGCCTCTCCAGAGCTTATTCTTTTCTAAATCTTCTCAATTTCCTTATCCAGGCTATTTCTTCAGCAACAGGGTTTAACATTATTTCTATACAGCTATACTATACTATACTGTACTGTTTCTATACTGTATTATACTATATACCATATTATACTAGTTTTTCTGTAGGAATCAATAGGGGTGAAAGTCAGGGGCTTGGACACTGAGGGACTCAAATTTGACTATGAGCTGTGCAACCTTGAGCAAGTTACTTAACTACTCTGTGCTTTGGTTTCCTCAACTTAATACTAAAGATTAAATGGAAATACCTCACAGGTTTAACTGAAGATTATGTGAACTAATACACATAAAGGGTCCTACATGATGCACAGCAGGGCAAGAACGGGCTTGTATCAAGGCTGAAATGAGAGCCCGAAATGAGAACAGGAGTGCTTTCAGGAGAAAAGGAATAGGAAATAGGATTTGACAGGTGGGGAGCTGAGCTAGGCTGAGGTCTCAGCTGGAGTCCCCCCTTCAGCCTGATCCCACAGGGAACTATGGAGCATGACTCATGCCACCGTGTCCCACCTTGAGACAGTGGCCTTGATGCATTTGTAATTCTGAGTCAGGGCGTCACTGGCTGCAGTATGAGTGACGCAAGAGGTGTGTGGAGGGAAGAGGGTGATGGGGCTAGAGGAGGTACATGACCTCTTTGATGAGATGACTCCCAACCAACAGAACACAGTTCTCAGAGAAAGGGCCGCACTGGCCTTGGCCAGAGCGTCCTGGTAGGCAAGACCAGCATCTCTAACCCTCACCCTCTCTCCTGCTCAGATCCCCAGACTTCTCACGTGGAGGTCCGTTCATCCAGGCACAGCTTCTTGAAGATTCTGGTTGACCACGATTCCCGAGCAAACCAACTAGAGCAGGTCAGTGGAACCAACTCCAGTACTTGCTCTGCAATGGGCTTTGAAAATAATGGAGACATTATGTCCCCAGTCCAGCTCGTTTCTAGACCCATCCCCTCCACTCCCTCGGTTAGCACTTTCCCCTGCCTGTCTAGGTGGCTTACCTGGTGCATTAAACCGAGATGAGTTAACCCTCAGAGATTGAGGGTCACTGTGCCCTAAAGCTTGTACATTTAGTAAGTGCTAGTCACAGCTGCACCAGGAGTGATTGACTCGTTTATGACGTCGCTTCCCCTTTGGGAAACAGTGGCCCTTCCTCTGTATCAGACTGATTACAGCCATCAGTGTGGTAGCTTTTCTCTTTGCCTGTGGGCCCCAAGTGACCCACTGGCTCTCCTAGCTTTAGGTTGATAGGAGTCCTATGTTTCCTGGTAGAAACACTGTTCAGAATCTCAAGTTCCAGGGACAAGAGGCACACGCTCCCCTTGTCGGTGTCTGAGAGTGCTAGTGAGTGGGCACCCAAAGAACTCTCTATAGAGCTTAATAATAATAATTCCTCTCCCTCTGAGAGAGACAAAGGCCACCTTGCACCCCCTGTCCGTGATGTGGGGGCGCACAGAAGCCCCAGGGCAGAGCTGCTGCAGGACCAGCTGGGATGGCGCAGGAGGCTCTGTCCCCAGGGAGAGAGCTCCCTGACGGCCCATGGCCGTGCAGGGAGCCGGGCCCCGGGCCCCCTCAGACGAAGGCAGCAGCCCCCAGAGTGTCTCAAAGCTGCTGCTGGCCTCAAAGCTCAACCCGCTTGGCCCGGGCCCACATCACTGCAGAACACCCAGGGCTTCAAAGGAGGGCCCCTCGGAGCAGCCTCCTCCTCCTGCACGCTGCTTGCCAAAGCACAGCTGAGACAGGCTTGAAGCTAAATATTTGGATTGAATGGGAGGGTGAGTCCAGCCCCTCTGAGGGGTGTTTTCACCCAGGCCATCGGGAGAGAATCAGCTCCTAGCGCAGGCATCCCGGGCCCCCCGGCATCGGAGGGCAGGAACAGGGCTGCCGGGCAGTCGGCTGCATGCTCTGCCTGCAAACCTCCCCCTTCAGAGGGGCAGCCTAGCGCGCAGAGCACGTCCCAGCCTGCACCCTACTCTCCCTTCTTCCTCTGCACAGCCCTCAGAGCCCGTGGGGTAGGCCGGCTCCGCTCCTGTGCTTGCAGAAATGGAGCACCTCCTAGGAAGGAAATGGCCTGAGCCCTGGTTTGCACACCGGATGGGGGCTTGAGACTGGACTCTAACCCACGCCTCCTTCAGGCAGTTTCTACCCTCTTCCATAGCAAAGACGGTTTCTCCTAAATAATGGTAATGCCCAGCACAGGCACACGAGGCTACAAGGAGGGAAAAAGAGCATGGGTTTGGGGAGCCAAGAGCTCACACAGTCAGTCCTGTGACCCCAGGCCCCAGTGTCATCTGGAAAGTGCAGGTAATCATAAACCCCTCCCTCAATGCAGCCTACCCCCCTCACCGGACTGCACTGAGGACTGAGTCAGTGAGTATTTTAAAAGCCCCTCCCACCCTGCACTTTCCCTGCTCCAGGTCCAGATGGTGACGAGGATTATGCTGAAGGAAATGATCATCCTGGCCTAGGAGAAATTGGAGATGGAAGTTATCTTAGACAACATTTCATAAATGTAAAAACGAGTTTGCTTAAGCTGACCTAGTAAAACAGTAACAATCAGGCTCAGATCTCCCGGGCCGATGCTGTTTCCTTGCTCTTCTCTTTCCCTAGATGTTCCCAAACACATAAAAATGCCAGTGAAGTAGATAGAACAGATGATACGTCCTGAGTTTATGGATGCGAAAACATGACACGGAGTTACAAGAATTACCTCAAATGGCTTGGCGAGTGAGCGACAGCTTGGGTCTCACGATTGGTTGGCCCAAAGTAATTTCATTTCAAAATTTAAAGGAAGAAAAAACCACTCATCCTCAATATTTGCCATCTAAATGTTACAAGGCCCCTCTGCGTGCCAATTTCCCATCCATTGCAGGAACTCCTCTTCATAAAATCCCTGCCCGGTGGGCAGCCCACTTCTGCCTAATGAGCTCCTTTGAAGCTCCCCTTAGACACATAATTCTGCTGCTAAACACCCCTGGCTTCAACTAATAGGTACAAACAGCCTACTATGTGCAGGGACTCCATGTACTGATTGTCAGAGGGTCTGCCTCCTGTGGTCAGACCTGAATGCAATCGCTCAGTGTGGCACTTGCTGTGGAATTGGCCCTATGAACCGCTTCCTTCTTCTTGATATTCTCTTTCCTTGTCTCCTGGTATTCGGGCTTCATGTTCCCTGTTCCCCAGCCACTGAGTTCTGAAATGCGTCCAGGAGTTCAAAGCAATCTGCAGCACAAAACATCAGGGTCAAAAGGGATGGTAGAAGCAGCCCAGTTCAATGCCGTCTGCCCAGCTGCCCAATCTTCAACTTCAGCTTCAGCCGGAGGTGATACTTGGGCATATTTGATCTTTAAAAATACATATACACACAAGGACAATATACTCCCTCTGATTTCAAAAGTAATGAGTGCCCATTCTGGAAAATTTGAAACCCATACAGGATATTTAGAAGAAAAGATATTAGAGAATTTATTATTAGCAGAATGTTGCATTTCTTTCTGTTTTATTCTAGATACATGTATTCGTTAATTTTTCCTTTTTAAACTTTTTCAAAATTGGGATAATATCATAAATAGTGTTTTAAATCCCACTTTAAAAATGAACACTATTATGAGGACTTCTTATTTTTAATTATTATTTGAAATCTTTAATTTTTAAATTAAATGTATTGGGGTGACATTGGTTAATAACACGACATACATTTCGGGTGTACAATTCTATAATAAATTACCTGTACATTGCATTGTGTGTTCCCCACCGAAGTCCGGTCTCCTTCCGTCACCGCGTATTTGACCCCTTTTACCCTCTTCATCCTCCCGCCCTTCCCATCTGATAACCACTGAGCTGCTGTCTGTGTCTGTGAGTGTTCTGGTCTTGTTTACTCATGTACTCATGTGTTGCTGTTTGCTTTATATCCCACCTATGAGTGAAATCATACGGTCCTTTTCCTTTTTCATCTGACTTATTTTACTTAGCTTGATACTCTCAAGACCAATCCATGTCGTCACGAACGGCAATATTTCATCATTTTTATGGCTGAGTAGTATTCGTATTTATGTATCAAATCTTTTAATTTATTTATTGGGGTGACATTGATTAATAAAATTTTATAGGTTTCAGATGTACAATTCTATAATATATCCTCTGTACACTGTACTGTGTGCTCACCACCCCAAGTCTCCTTCCTTCCCCATTTATGGCCCCTTTACCCTCTCCTGCCTCCCCCACTCCCCTTCTGTCCTTTAATCACCGTGCTGTTATCTATCCGTGAGGTTTTTTCCTTAATTCCTTCACCTGTTTCACATCTTCTTTAATCATTGGTCAAAAAATTACGTTATTTTTACATCTTGGCCACTGTAGATGATGCTGGAATACATATAAAAATATACACATCTTTACAAAGAAGACTTTCCAAATTTTTCGGACAGATACCCAGAAGAGAGATTGCTGGATCATATGCTAACTCCATTCTTAATGTTTTGATGAACCTCCATACTGGTTTTCCATAGTGGCTGCACCGATTTACATTCCTATCAGCAGTGTACAAGGGTTCCCTTCAAAACAATATTTTCACGAGTGCATATTTGTCACGTGGTTAAATTATACTTTATTAATTGCCTGATTTTGAACAATGGGGTTAATTCTGATTTGTGAATAATATAAATGACACTATGACTATATTAGCTACATAAAGATTTATTAGTATATCTTACTGTTGCCTTGAGATAGTTCCTAATGTTCTTTGCACCCAACTTTAGATTTCTGCTGGCAGCTAGAGCCTGGAGAGGGGGAGGGTTGTTTAATTGTAGCACTGCAATAGTTCTTCTAGGAGAGGATTACTTCCACTCACCACAAGGGTAATATTCAGGTGTGAGTGATGAGATCAATTGATATCTTCAAATATCCAGATGCTATTAGGAAACAAAAAGAAAACAAAACCATGTTCTAGAAGGTTCTGGAGGTAGAACAAAGACTAAATTAAGAGCAGGCAGGTTTAGCTCAACCTGAGAAGTGTCCCGAAAATCTACGAGGCAACATCAATAGCTCCCCTGAATAACAGGGACCCCTGGCTTGCTGGAGACATTTGTGGGGAGCAGGAGGGGCACCTCCCCTAGGAGGAGTAGGCAGAGCTCAGCAGAAGCTTTGGAGACAGGGGCTTGGGATTTTAACCACAGCTTTGCCACTTTCTGGCTGTGTGATCTGGGAAAAGGGGTACAACCTCTCTGTGCTTCAGTGTCCTCTTCTGTAAATTGGGCATAAGTGCTAATGGTTGTTGTGGTAATTAGATAAATAACTCATGTACAGCTGACCCTTGAACAATAGGAGCCTACTTATATGCTGATTTTTTTCCATAAACAGTGTAAATCATTTCTCTTCCTTATGTTTTTGCAATAGCACTCTATTTTCTCTAGCTTACTTTATTATAAGAATATAGTATATCGTCGTCGGCAGCCATCCGTCTCGAGAGACGATGGTGTAGCTTCTTAAGAGTCTATCTGCACCGCCGAGAATGGTTGTGCAGTCCGACTCGGGAGTGACACGGTATCTGTCTCCTCCCGTGTTGAATCGACATCTTGCGATGACGCTGGAGTGTCCTCTCCAGTGAAGCTGAAGCTACAGAGCCTGGGCAGGGTGATATGGAGGGTCTGCTGTTGCCCATGCAGCAGACCCCCCCTCTCTTCGCAGCTGAAGGGTCCAAGGGAAAGACGGAGTCAATACAGCTTGGCTTCAGGTGCGCCGCAGGAGTTGCCGGTGTTGACTACAACGTCAAACCGCCTTAGGGACTCCGGCTCCGGATTTTCTGTCGGGGTTTACTCCCTTAGCCTTTCCCCTGAAGAGGTATGCCGCAAGGCAGCAGAGGTTTTTTGGAATCAAGAGTTTTCTTTCTCTGATGTGCCCTGACTGGAAGATCGAACCAGCGACACTTAGCTCGCAGGCCGACGCTCAATCCACTAAGCCAAACCAGCCAGGACTACTACTCAGTATATAATACACATAAAATGCAGTATAAAATAGCCCTGGACAATGCGGCTCAGCTAGTTGGGCATCGCTGGGCTTGATTCCCTGCCGAGGCACATGCTGAGGTGTCGGGTTCGGTCCCTGATCAGGGCATGTACAAAGGGTGACCAATCAATGTTTCTCTGTCACGTTGATGTTTCTCTCCCTCTCTTGTTCCCTCCCTTCACCTCTCTATAAAATTAATAAGCATGTCCTCAGGTGAGGATATAAAAAATACAGTATAAAATACACATAAAATGACTATGTTATTGGTAAGGCTTCCAGGCAACAGTAGGCAATTAGTAGTTAAATTTTGGAGGAGTCCAAAGTTATATGTGGATTTTTACCTGATTGGGGAGTGGGGCCAGTGCCCCTACCCCCAAGGGTCAGCTGTTCAGCGCTAGAACTATACTAAACATCTGATAAATGTCAGCATTTGTTCCACATGTCGTTTCCATAGACAGGCTTGATTAAGCAGTACCTTTGTCTGACAACGCTCAGAACATGTGATTCTGTTCTGGGTCTCCCAAGGTCAATGTTCCACCCCAGTGACACCAGGTCAACGGGCCCTGCTAGCATTCTGCAGAGGACACTCTGGCTCTGTTTGTTTTCAGATCTGTGTGTCAATGTTTGCTGTTTTACGAGCAAAACCAACTTTCGGTCTCTGTCGCTCTGCCGTCAAAAGATGGAGGCCGACTGTAGCTTTGTAGCTTATCCCTTTTGGAATCAGTCTGCTGCCTTGTAAAAGCAGTGTTGCAATGCTTAAATGCCCATAAATAAGGATTTGAACATTTATCTCGTATCACGTGACGTGGTAAAAGTAAACAGAAAGTCTTTCGGCTGAAGGGTGGAAGTGGCGTCTGAGTGAAATGATATAAAACAGGAGACTTAGGTGGAGAATGTGTGTTGACTGTAATGTATGAAGGAGCAAAGTCAGATTCGTGTAGGGCAGGCCCAGCCCCATCCCATGGGTGGAACAGGTAGTTGCTGCCAACAGAGGGCGAGTGCTCCAGCAGTGGCAGGATCCTCTGTCCTATTTTTGTCCCTCACTTCTTGTCTGCACCCTCTCTCTCGTAAATAGCAGAGAGGGCATGCTCAAATGAACAGGTGTGTTCTGTTCAGAAAACCAAAGCTGAGTCGGAGCTGGGATTGAAGTCCATGAGATACCATGGACCACCTGCCTGTGGTCACCTGCCAACTCACTGAGCCTCGACCAGCGAAAGCAACACACCGGAACCAGCTCACTTTACAGAGTAGGGAGCGAATAGTAGGAAATCATTTTAAAAACTAGCTAATTGTTGGAAATAAAAATGAAATTGTTGAAGTTAAAAGCTCAGAGAATGCGTTAAACAGTCAATTACACTGTGAGGGCAAGGGGGTGAGGACTGGAGAGACCGAGGCAGGCAGGCAGGCTGGGTAAAGACAGGTAGAAGATCCACTGGTGTGATCAAGCTCTATGAGAACACCCCTTCTGCCTCCGCTGTGTATCCTGGGCCCCAGCACTGCTCAGAATGAAGAAAACAGGGCCGAGGCTACTTCCAATGACTCACAGACCCACCAGTGCATCTGAAAGGCAGACCGCTTATCTGAAGTCTTAGAAACAGCCAATCCTATAACATAATAACATGGTCTCTCACTTTGTTTGTGTTTAAAATGTTGAAATTTCTGAGGGTTTACAGCTGATTTTTCCCCTAAATGCCCCCCATGGATAATGGTGGCTCGACAAGGAATATCATACCTGGCCACTGAGAATATTGGCTCCCGTGACCTAGCACCAACTCATGCTAAAGACTCTAAAATTTGATTTCTTCCTGTATTTTGGTCACAAACATTTGTTATTTGAAAAGGCGTATACATTTTTCTCAACGTAAGCTCTGGAACAACATATGAATTGTAAGTTTAAAATCCAAGTCGCATTTAGAGACTGGCTCCTAGGGGATAGCTCGGGGGTAGACCATGGCATCTGATGTACCTTCAATTAATGACAGTCTTCAGTTCCAAGGGAGGGGCAGAAATTCAACTGAGCAAGATGTCCACAGCAGTACTGAGAGGTGACAGGAGGAGACCAGAGATGGCCATGGTGGAGGGGATCCGATGGACGGAGTGGTTGAAGAGCTGTTTGCTGGGGCTGGTATAAGCACAGGGAAGATGCAGGTGGTGTTGTGGGTGATCTGTGGGTGATCTAGTGAGGAGGAAGTAAGAATGGCTAGGGTAGGCGCGTGTTTGTTGCTGTTGCTGGATATTAGTTTCAGAATCCTAGCCTGCTGAGTCAGATTTGTCCAAAGCACACCAATAACCGCACTCTTTCCTCTTCTTCTTGAGGCTGATTTTACACCAACGGGCCCTACTGAGCCTCACTCCTACCCTCAGAAACATCAGAGAGAGATTTAACAGATACCTCCTTCTTCAGGGGTGACTCTGGGAAATTTATCCACCAGCGGGAGGAAGCTAAAAATAAATTTTAGAGGAGGCGGAGAAGGTTCCTAAATGGGGACAATATGAGGCTTAGACTGTAGCACTGGTATAAACTCCCTTCAGTTTAACTTGACCAGCAGTCACTGCATGCCTCCCAGTCTCCGCAAACCACGCCAGCCCACGATCGCGTGGACAGGGATAAGAAAGGCAACAGTTTTTTATTCCCCACCTCACCTCCATGCTGCAAGAGTTCCTGGGGTCCCTGTCCTTTCAGCTAGTCTCTTTCCAGAGGCACATAGTAAAGTCAGGAGACCATGGGCTTCTGAGGCAAATTCAGATTCTGCCTGAGAACAAGCCACGCCGCCACCGAAGCTCAGTGTTTTCACTTGCAAACTGTGGATCGGCTCTCTTTTAGGTCATACCTGTGAAGACCAGCTATAATGTACAGGAAGCACCTGGCCCCTTGCTGGGTTCCAAGGAGGCACTCCATCAGTGGTGATACTACCGTGGCTAGTTTCCCATAAGCCCTTAGCCCCCGGCTGCTGCCGCTCTGCCGCTCCGGCTTCCTCTAAATTCTTGTTGCCATAGGGACTGCCATTATTCTTGTTGCTTTCACCACCACCCAGAGGTCCTCCAATTATGGGATAGTTTTCCCGGTAATTATAGTTGTTTACTATACTTTTTTAAAGGTAACCTGGGCTTTTGAGTATTGTCATCCAACAACAGAGAATTTTGAAAGGAGTCACCAGGAAGCTACTTGCAGAGTATTCAAGTTGTTACCAAACAAATAAAATTGGGGGTTCAACTGTCTGTTGCCACAAAAGCCAAATTGGTGAGGCGGGTGCTGATTCAAAATAAAAAAAGATTTTATACAGATGCTGCAGCATCTTGGAGAATGGGGGACTCTGTCTAAAACCTCATCTCCTTCACAAAGCCCAGACAAAACCCAGACTTCCTCTGCAAGAAAAGAACAGAAGGTAGTTCCCAGAGTTCCTACTCCATTTTAAAGAACTGTCCTTTGGAGCTCCAGGCGGCTGCTAAGTGGGCATCCATGCAGCTCGGCTTGTTCCCGGCTGCTGTCTGGATTCAGACTCCCTCCTAGAGGCTGCTTGTGGAGCCGCTTCAGACATGACCATGAGGCTGCCAGGGCCACAAGGTCACGTGCTTCTGGATGGGAGAGCACATGACCACACTGATGAATGCTCCGCCAGGTCAGTGAGAATGAGAGAGGGAGAGACTCCCTCCTGGAGCCCATGGACAACATGACGGCTAAGGTCACGTGGCCCATGGAAAGGACAGGCCCGGGCACCACCCGAGGGCAGGTCCAGAGTACCGAGCAACAAGAAAGAGGAGTGGAGGTCCTGAGCAGCGAGCAACAAGCTTGAGAGAGCAGGTGCCCAGCAGTGAGCCACAAGCACACAGGGCCCGTCCAAACAGCCAATGACAAGCCGGAGCAGCGCTGGTCCCGCGCAGCGAGTGAAGAACAAGAGATAGAGCATTGTTTTTCCTCTGCTGCTATATCCATTTTGGGTGTGGGATGGGCCAGGTGCTTTCTCAGAAAGACCAATGAACTTCCTAAACTTTTGTTTGCTTTGAGTGGGTCCACATCCCAACCACTTTTCTTCCCCAGGCTAGACAGAGAGGCCTCTTTGGACCAGCACCTCCTCCTGCCTCCATTCTGCCTGCTATGGCGCATGTGCCTGCCTTCTCCTGGTCCCACCCTCAACCTGGTGTTGGAAGGGGAGGGCAGGGGCTTTTCCCCTTATCCAGTGATCTTTCTAGCTTTCAGAACTATTGCCCCGTTCATTCATCTTCCTAGCTTTGGGCTGCCGGGGCCTTATCCATTCATATTTCCAGCTTACAGCACACTCAGTGTAAGAACCTCTCCGAGCCGCCATCCCAGCTGCTGGGGGAGAGCCCCTGGCTCCAGCTGTGTCCTGAGGCTCCGCAGCTTTCCTGCCCTCCAGGCCTCATTCCATGTAGTGGCAGCAGCTGTGGTGGCGGGCCATCTGCAGGCGAACGCTCTGCTGCAGCCAGGCCCAGTCACCACTCCCACGGGGGGAGGTGGCACCCTTCTGTTCGTGGTGTCTCGCCGGGTTCCCTCCACCTGTGGTTTGGGCAGTCACGTGGCCAAGATGCAGCAATCATCCCAGCCTCCGGGGCTCCATGCCCCGCCTGCAGAGGGGCACTCCCTCCTCGCTGCAGGTTGGCACAGCGGCCCAGTGTCTGGTGCCTCAGCTCGCTGGGAAGGGGTGGGCAGAGGGTGTGGGCTCACTCACTCGTAACAAACTGAACTTGCTCTTTTTCATTTCAAGCCTCTTCTTTCTCTAAAAATAACCCAATGTCCCATAATGGGGCCCTGAACTTAATTCCTCTTCAGTTCAAATTCAGGTTACTAATTACCCAGGATTTTCCTAGACACTGAAACAGGTGTTACCACTTTTTTGTTTCAAGGTTGTAAGCCCTGCTCTTACTGAACAGCAACTGGGGTCCTGCTGCCTGCCAACAACACCCTCTAGACAAAATTCTTGAGGCAAAGGTTTGGTGATAAAGGAAAGGAGTCTTTATTCAAAAGCTACACAGTTTTGGAATAACCGCTTTCACATGCATTCGTCCCTTAAGCCTACCAATTAAGGCCAAAATCTTCTTAGTTCCCTTACCATTCCCTCTGTTAGTTTAAAATTATCTTATTTCTGTAGGATTAGTGTATAACTAAAACAACATAAGATACAAAAGCTACACCATTTTGGAAGAATGGCAGATTTCTGCCTCAGAGCCTGGCCCCTCTAGAACACCCGAAAAAGAATAGCCCTGCCATCCCCTGCCAGGCCAGCTGGGTCTAGACTGTGCCCAGAGTTCCTTCTCCCATCCAAAATGCCATCCTTTGCGAAACACAGGCAGTTGCAACACGATCATCCAGGCATCCTTGAGGAAGAAGAGCCAGGGAGCCAGTCTCTGCCCTCCTTCTATTAAATTTTCTGGCCCATAATTCCATGCACCGCAGAGGCGTTCAGCTTCTTGGCCAATCCATCCCTAGACTGCTTACCATTGCCACAAGCAACCTCCTCCTATGGCCCCTCTCTATTCCTCCCCAGTCATCTGATCAGATCTCTCTGTATCACTGTGACCTAGGGTCCCAACCTTCAATCGTCAGATCTTTCCATTTCTTCCAGAGGATTTAAATTTTGATAAAGACTCCAGTGCCATGCATCATGCCCCAGTGTCTCTCTGGTTTAAACACAAAATATTCCCTATTCTCTGCCACTCTGCCCCTCAGTTCCTGTGTGAGGTTCTAGAGGTAGACACAGTCACACTCCATCTCTGTCCTTTCCACTCTTCAGTGGGTGCATCGAATACTCACCTAACTACATTACAGTTGCCTATGACGTGTGCCATAACACAAGTACCTATGGGTGCTCAAGAGGTAGGAGGAAATGAAAGATAAACCACAGATCAGAAAAAAAAAAACCTTACAGAATAGGGGACATTTGAGTAGACTTGAAGGGAGATTTTGACTGGCCAATAAATGTGAAGATACTTTCAGGCTTCGGGATGAGCACGTGCAAAGTCATGGTGTGGAATTGCATGAAATATTCTAGGAAATGGCAAGTGGTCCTATGATAAAGGAACATAGGGTGTTTGTAGAGGAGTTCTTGGGGTGAGCCTAGAAGAAGAGTTAAAGAGAGACTGAAGACTCTGGAAACCATCTTAGGAATCATCCAAGCGAGTCTGTGGCCTTCCTTTATAAGACACTCCTGTATTTTGAGCACAAGACACCTGTTCTGTATCTTAACCATGGTGACGGATACACAAATCTAACCATGTGATAAAATGTAAAAGAACTAAACACACACACACACGTGAAACCGAGAAGTCTGAATAAGACCAGTGGATTGTGTTGATGCCAGTATTGTTCTTGTGATATTCTACTTGTTCTGCGCTTTTGTAAGACACTGGCATTGGGGGAAACTGAGTAAAGAGTACACAGGATCTCTATTATTTCTGACAACTAAATATAAATCTTCAATGACCTCAAAATACGTTTAATTTTTAGAAATGGATCATTATCAAAAATGTTGGAGAGCTGTCATTCTAATCTGCTCTCTGGTACTGCAGAGACTGGAGAGGCGAAGACATATTCCCTGGAGAGTAGGGCTCCATACGTGATGTAGGTTTCAGATGCACTCCCAGGATGCTGAGAGGGTGGAACGGTGGGAGCATGGCCATGGAGGCATCAGGTCATGGCCTCCAGCCCCACCCCATCCCACCCCTGGTTTGAGCAGACATCCTAGCCCAGCACCGACTTCTATTTTGCCAGTGCAGAGGTAACAGACAGGGCGTGGCTCTGAATGCAACGGTTCTGGAGGCAGTTCCTAGACTCCTGGATTATGGTTAAGGCCGTGTGTTCCCAGAGCCACATGTTGGTGGTATTTTGCCCATTCCCTATTTTCCTAATGGTGTGAGAGGTGGCAGCACAGAGAAGGAAAACTCTGATTCCAAAAAACCTCCGCTGCCTTGCGGCATACCTCTTCAGGGGAAAGGCTAAGGGAGTAAACCCCGACAGAAAATCCGGAGCCGGAGTCCCTAAGGCGGTTTGACGTTGTAGTCAACACCGGCAACTCCTGCGGCGCACCTGAAGCCAAGCTGTATTGACTCCGTCTTTCCCTTGGATCCTTCAGCTGCGAAGAGAGGGGGGGTCTGCTGCATGGGCAACAGCAGACCCTCCATATCACCCTGCCCAGGCTCTGTAGCTTCAGCTTCACTGGAGAGGACACTCCAGCGTCATCGCAAGATGTCGATTCAACACGGGAGGAGACAGATACCGTGTCACTCCCGAGTCGGACTGCACAGCCATTCTCGGCGGTGCAGATAGACTCTTGAGAAGCTACACCATCGTCTCTCGAGATGGACGGCTGCCGATGATGATGATGACGATGAGAGGTGGCAGCTACCCTGAAGGGCCAGTTGAGTGGTGCTGCTTCTCTGAGTCAGTCATTCGTGGAGGCTTACCTCAAACCTTTCAAGCTTTTTCTAGACACGTCATTCTGTGTCTCACATCCCTTTTATTTAAAAGAACTAGAGTGTCTTTGTTGTTGTCTTCAACTGAACTCTGATGCTGATGCCCTACGACTTCATGGGCCCACCATTCTACCGCTGGGTTCCCTCCCAAATGAGATGTCCTCAGTCTAATAGCCTAAAAATGTCCAGAGGTAGTTCACTAAAGTCACAGAATGGCAGGTGAGACTCCTGGACAGCTAAAATCCTCTGAGGTGTTATCTGACAGTGGACAGGAAAAACAGGCAGAAACAATGCGGTCTTGGTTATGGGAAATTGGTGATGTCTTCACCTGGATAGATAACAGGTTACTGTTGGCTACAGCACAGGTAAGAAGTCCCAGGGAGAACTTAGAGAAAGCAGAATGCTGTTTCAACAAAGCTGTAGTTGTAAAGGATGAAGAAATCTTAGGTCTTGCTCAGCACGATGACTGCAGTTGATCAAAGTAAACTGTACACTGGACATTTGCTAAGAAAGTAGATTTCAGGTGTGCTCATCACTAAGACAAAATGTGGAGATGGATTTGACTGTAGCAATCATTTCACTGTATATACATCATGTTTTACTTCTTAAATATACACACCTGTTACAAATATAAATTTTTTTCTGATACATTTAAACTCTCCTGTTTTAATAATTTGTTTGTTCTTAGTGAAAATCTTGCGGAGACTGTGCTGTGCACCCCACGGGAAATTAAAAGCGGCTGAGAGATTTTTTTCCTCAGCTCCTATCTGTCCCTCTTGTGATTTTCTTTCAGCCCATCTCTCATCATCTTAATAATCTCCCCTTCACAGTCTATAGAACAAAATGGAAGTGTCCACGAAGCCCTTGTAAATGGATGGGCTGAGACTGATGCGGTCCGGCGCTATTGCGGTGAGTGGAGTGAGGCAGCCATGGCTTTCAAGTTCAGAGAGGACAGGTAGAGAGTGCCTGCACCCTGGAGCAGAGCCACATTCTCCACGGCCTTCGCTACCCTACGCTCTTCCTCCTTTTCTCTTTCTCCCCACCTGCCTTTCATCATCCTCAGAAGCCCATGTGTGTGAAAAGCTGCAGAGGAATGTGGGTGGGTTGCCTTGTATAATTAAATCCACGTTGCATCGTGTTCTTTAGAATTAATAAGGAATTCGTCCCATTGAAACTCACCATGACATCTTCCCTCTGACTCGGATTTCTTCTGCTTTTCTCTCCTTTCCTTGGCTAAAAGCATTAGACATGGGGCTATGGTTCAAATTAGTATCCTACATTTTTTGTTTTCTTTTTTCAATTGAACTTTTCTGTTCAGTGAAGAATTTAATTTGTTTATATTTCATTTTTCTTCTATTCCACTGATCCACCATTGTCTTTTTTCTTCCTCGTCCTAGAAAACTTAGTAAAGGAGGAAACAAGAGAGCTCTTCATCTCGTTGAGGACTGCAGAGCTGGAGCAAGTGCACCACTGACCCGACCTTGACAATCCCTATGTTGTCCTTGGAGGCTCTTCCTTCCCTGGCTCTTCACACCCTGCCACCGTGCAAACCATGTTCTCACATCTGTCCCGTGAGACCAGAGGGGGCTGTGTGTGTGACTGAGAGACAGGGGAAACCAGGGAACAAACAGTGAGCAAACCTGGGTCATGTTGCAAAACACCTTTTTATTGGGGGTAATAAGTTGACTTCATTCCCCCATAAAAGTGGATTTATTTATGTGATGGATATGTAATATATATTTTCCTGCCACTGTTCTTGTGGGATAGTGATTGTATCAGTAAGGACTGGATGCAACTGTGAGTAACATAAACCCGAAATAACAGCGGCTCAGACGTGATAAAGAGTCGTTCCCTGCTCGTGCACACAACCAGCAGTCACGGCTGGTATGGCGGCACTGCTCCGTGACATCTTGCTCTCTCCCTCAGCGATCCAGGCCTCCTGCAGCTCAGGGTATGGTGCTCAGCTTCATGGTCCAAGCAGGCTGTTACACTGCTGTTTTAAGAACTTGCTCATAGCCTTGGCTGGTGTGGCTCCGTAGACTGAATGCTGGCCTGAGAACCAAAGGCCACCGGTTCAATTCCCAGTCAGGGCACATGCCTGGGTTGTGGGCCAGGTCCCCAGTTAGGGGCACGTGAGAGACAACCACACAGTGATGCTTCTCTCCCTCTTTTTCTCCTCCCTTCCCCTCTCTCTACAAATAAATAAATAAAATATACTTTTTAAAAAGAATTTGCTTATAAACCATCCAACAGAGGCCATTCCCTTCCTCTGTGGCTCCTGACAGTGACCACACAGGCAGCTGCAGCTAACTTCACACCTGGGATTTGGGGCTGAGGAGTGAGACCAACACAGGCTTGATTCTGAATTGTGCTGCTGCTGGGATGTGAAGTTTGAGCACATCCCTTACCCTCCATCAGGCTGGGTTTTTACGTAGGTGAGGTGGAAATTATAATACAGCTCTCTCGGAGCAGCATATGAGTAAAAGACAATAGAGTGTAAAAGAAGTGGCCACACTGGCCTGTGTGACTCGGTTGGTGGGAGCGGCCTCTGCAGCACGTGCTCAAGGCAACCAGATAACGTTCCTCTCTCACACGGCTGTTTCCCTCCCTTCCTCTCTCTCCCTCCCTCCCTCCCTCTTCCCCTCTCTCTAAGCATAAGCTCAGGTGAGGATTCAAAATAAATAAACCCTAGCTGGTGTGGCTGCGTTGGTTGGAGTGTCCTGTAAATGAAAAAACTGGGTTCGAGTCCCAGTCAGGAGGGCACAGGCCTGGGTTGCGGGTTTGGTCCCCGGTCGAGGTGCATTCGAGATGCAGCCGATGGATGTTTCTCTCTCACATCAATATTTCTCTCCCTCGCTCTCTCCTTCCCTTCCCCTCTCTCTAAAATCAATGAGTATGCCCTCAGGTGAGGATAAAATAAACAAAAATAATTGGCCTATTAACATAATAAATACCATTTTACTCCTGTTGAGCAGTTTTTCCATTTTCAAAGCCAACCAAGCCTATGTTTAGAGACTGGTGATTTTCTCTGAACGAGAACAACCGCAGAAGTGGGCTGTATGCTCTTTACAAGCCCTTCTCCCAGGCAGGAAAAAACACAAATGAGAAGAGGGCAACCTAAACCTCATGGCTGTTGTACCTTCAGCGCAGCAGGTTCCCATTTTCTTTGTTGCTTTTCATCTGTCGGGGACCCAGTGGATGGACCGTAAATAGCGACTCCACACTCCGTTCTATTCCGGTATCTCTTAAACAGCAAGTTGAGAGACCCTTTGGTGCATTGCGAAATCAATGTCCTGGCTCATGACCAGCACCCTGTTAGGGAAGAATAGAATGGATTAGAAAACGTTAGGAAAAAGTCAAGTGCACCACAAAAATAATCAATCTCTGCTTTGCATGGAATGGATTTCATATACATGTGTATGTTTGTGTATGTGTATTCTATACTATAAAATAAAATATATTTATTAACATGGGTCATGAACTTGAACAACAAAAAAGAATAAAGTGGGAGGAATCACTCCCCCTGACATTGAAGCTTACTATATAGATACAGTAATTAATACACCATGGTATTTGCAGAGAGATAGGCGGAGGGATCAATGGAACAGAATAGAGAACCCAGAAACAGGTCTCCATAAATATGCCCACCTGATTTCTGACAAAGGTGCAAAAGCAATTCAAATGGAGGAAAGTGCAGTCAGTTAGCCTTTCAACTCAAATGGCCTTTGAAAAAATGGCCCCAGTAGATCATCATCACATCTGTATTCTAAGTAGCAGCAAGAAAACAAGAGAAACCACTGTGTGCCAGCTCTCTTTTAAGAAAAATACCTATAACTGCCACTGGGTCTTTAGCTACATCCTGTTGGACGGGACTTAGTCATACTAATTGTAAGACAATCTGAGAAATGACATTTTTATTCTGAGGAGTCACATGCCCAACTAAAATTTCTATTATTATATTGAAGTAGAAAAAATGTAGCTACTGGGTGACAGTTTACTGTCTGTGCTACACAGAGATATGCAAGGCAGAATTCCATTTCTCCTACACACCAAAAGATTTCTGCAGCACATGTTAGACCCATGATTTAAAATCTTGAGGCCTCCTTAATGCGCATAGGGCAAGGTCTGAGATTTTCCTAAAGGTATTTATGTTCTTGAACATTTGGCCCAAGCCTAGACCTCCAGCCAGCCCCTGCACAGACGCTACCACCTCTCAGTTCCTGCTCAGAGTCTTCCTCCCCTTGGATTACTTCCTGTTCCACCCCCACCCCAATCCTATAGCGAAGGATGCCTCACCCTGCAGCCTAGAGGACTTGTCATTTCCTCTCTCTGATGTCCTTCGGACTTCACAGATCCAGCAGAAGTAACTGCCCCCCTCTCTAGGCTTCCACTAACTCATATGTGTATCGATTATAGCCCTGACCTCATGTCTTCCTGGGACTTATTTATCTGCTTTCTGTTCTTATTTTCATTTTGTTTCATTTTGTTTTTGCCAGGGACTCGAAGCTCCTCCAATACAGAACCTATCTTTCTGAATCCTATCGCCACAGATCTCTGAATCTCTCCACACCCTTAAAATTGTTTGTGGAATTATTGAGAAGTTTCTCAGGGTCAAACACTAGAAAGAAAGAAAAAAGTATCCATTTACAACAGGTGTGGTTTGAATGGACAAAGTTGTTATTTCATAGGGTTAGTTGTGACGGAATAATCTCTGTTTAGAGCCACTTTAAAAAGCTAAGGTGAAAAGGATGATTCTTTGACATCCTGAGAGTCCTATTTCACTGTAGTGAGCAAACGGGATTCAAAGCAGAGCACCGGAGAGTCCCCTGGGACATCATGTTCCTGTAGTGGGAGCATCTGTCTGCAGGAGGGAGGGAGAAGTCTTTGGATTTCAGCACACAAAGACACGGTAGCAAACACAGCTTCCAGAATATCGTTTCTCCAGTTATATATTTGGAAGAAAATGCTCTTCTTTCTAAGGAAAAATAGAAGTTTTATTCTTGGAAGTCATGTCTTTTTCTTTTTTTTTACATACACAGTTTTTAATACTTTATTGGTATTTGTAAATTTGTGCTTGAGATCTCTTATATCAGTAAATTTATTTTATTTTTGGAGGGGAGTTAAATGGAAAAAGTGTGTGACCGTTGAATAACACCTCCCAATTTCCTCCTCCCCTGAGCCCTTACTCTACTCTCTTCTGTGAGTTTGACTATGTTAGGTTGCTCATACATGTGCAACCACAAAGCATTTGTCCTCCTGTGTCTAGTTTACTTCACTTAGCACAGTGTTCTGCAGGTTCCTCCACATAGTTGCAGATGGCAAGATTTCCTTTTGTTAAGGCTGAATAATGTCTATTATATATTTAATATCGTTTGTCCAGAAGGTTTCCAGCCATGTAATATGAAAAAAATAGAGACATTTATTGAAGATACAAGATAAAAGAAACATTGCACACAGGACAATGATGCCTCAGGCCCCTTCGAAGTAGGCACCTTGGGACCTCACACTGGTCTCCCAGTTGTCATCAGCTGCCCCGTTGTATTTTCCTGAAATCTCATCAATGGTCTGAAATCTTTTCCCTTTCAAAGGTGATTTGGGTTTTGGGAAAAGCCAGAAGTCTCAGGACACCAAATCTGGGCTGTAGGGGGTGCTGAGTCACCCAGGTGATTTGATGTTTAGCCGAAAAACTGCATAAGACGTGATGCATGAGTAGGCGTGCTGTCGTGATGAAGCTGCCAGTCACCAGTTGCCCATATCCACTGCCTTCTGAGTCATCCAAATAGTTTCCACAGAGGGATGTTCAAGCTTTGTGCAAAATTTGATGCAGATTCATTGTTCTATTTGCTCAGTCATTTTGAATGGGACAGCCACACAGCACACATGCTCACTCAATGGCATCTACCAACCCCACTGACTAGTACAGTGAAGTCGTCATTGTTCACACTTGCACACTCCAATCCACTTTCCTTGGCTGCCAGGTTACACTGATGCTGCACAAACCATTCTTGTTGTATTTGCATGGCTGGACTTCTTCTGGACAGACAGATATATATATATATATATATATATATATATATATATATATATATATATCTCACATTTTCTTTATTCATTCATCTGTTAATAGACATTTAGCTTGTTTCCACATCTTCACTATTGTGAATAATGTATGCTTTTTTTAAAATGAGATACTAGGTGACATTTTCATTAGTGACATTCTTTAAGAGCATTTAACAGTCTTCAAGTGCAAATTGGCTTTCATAGGCGTCAGTTTCTTAGAGCTGTAAAATTTAGATTCCCTATTGTGGCAGAGACAATTTCATTTATTAGCTAGGCATTTTCTCCTTCCTATATCCCAGTCTTCCAGTTGGATTAGGGCCATGTGACATCTTTTAACCAATAAGCTATAAACAGAAGTGAAGTGGGTCACTTCCCATCATGATAGGCAAGATCTAGCCTCTCCTCTCTTCATCTTCCCATGAAGAACATGTGTGCCAGGTGGTATTGTTCAACATGGAGTAAGACTTTATTACATGAATGAGAAAAAAAATCTCAATGTGCCAAGCCACTGAATTTTGGAGTTTGTCACTGCAGGTAGAATTAATAACCGTGGCTAAAATGCTGAGAGTCCAGGTCTTAGGAGGACTGCACAGGCCACTTCCATCTAAGCTTGAGCACAGTGTCTGAGAGGAATGTATGTCCACCATACGGTGATGTAAAGTTGATTACGTAAGAAAGTGGTTATATGAAAAAAAAAGTCTCGAGGACACGAAAGCTTCCTCCCAGAGTTGAACTTTAGACCTGGACTTAGAAGTTATTGATATAGTGTTTTCCAAACTTGTATAATTATAAACCTCAAGTTCTTAGCAGAAAATACGTACTTCTAGACCTTGGCCCAATTATAATGAATCAAAATCTCAAGGGGAGATTTTGATCCCAAATGTTTTGATAGTTTTTATATGGAAGGAAGATGAGTCACAAGAGGTTAAGGGCTTTTCTAAGACCATTGACTTGATTATTGAGCATTTAGGGACTAGAACCCAGCTTCCACTAAGTCTAATGCTTTACTTCTGGGCTCACATAATAATGTTCTAACAGAGTGAGGCTAAGACTGACCCTTTGTCCCCCTTTCTCTGATAAATCATGTCAAGACCTGCAAATGATTTTACCCCTTAACAATGAAAAGAAGATGTAATTTTAAAATTACCTTGGATGTACAGTAAAAGCAGCATTCCCATAATCAATCATCCAAAATCATGGGGTTATTTGGAGCTATTTGAAGGAAAGTAAATTGAAAACATGTTGTTAAACAATGCACCAAAGAGTTATCAAATCATAAACATCTAGATTACTTTAACATGTTGATTATTCCACATTTAGGGTCTCTTTACAAAGTAACTCTGGCCATGAAGAGACCTGGAAAATTCAATGAATCCTTTCCTAAGTTGTTAACTGTATTGGGTTCAATCACTTGGCCATGTGAGAACATATGTTAAAGTTAAAAAAAATCATATATATATATATATATATATATATATATATATACACACACACACACACACACACACACATGTATATATCCACATATATCCTTCTCTTTGGAGCTATTATTCACACTTTTCACTAAGCAGAAGACACGGAGGCCTGTTATTAGGACATGTCTCTAAGGATACAGAAATAGCTTGGGGAACGCAGTGGTATAACACTGAACACATTAAAATCTATCTGGAGCTTTGGAAATCAAATATACAGACATTCCATAATGACCCTTGGGTTTTAGCATAATTCCTGAACCTGAAAATTCATAACTAAATAATGGCAGCACATTTATGACATAAAATGCCTTAAACCATTTGTTTATTATTATATGTGGATTTTTAGTTTTATGTTTAAGAAAATTGAAAGCCTACCCCTTTTTCCCCCTTAGAGAGGTGATACACCAATTACCTTTGAGAGCCTTTGTTTTTCTCAGTGGAAGAAAGCTAAACCAGGACCGAAATTTATGTCAAGGCATCTATTTGGTTATCAAATCTATGATCATACGCCCTGGTTAAACTAAACCAAATTAAATTAATCTTTGTTGAAAAATAAATGATGTAATTCCTGAAGGATCCCATTTTACTCCGAGGATGGTGGCCTGGCTCTTCTAAGCAGCTTGTATGAAAGCACAGTCTGAAATAGTTCTTGAGACTGAAAAGAGGAAATTGCCTTGCATGTGGCAGGTGTCTGGAAGGAGCCACTACCCACGAGTGATCTGCGATCTAAGGGGTCATCATTACAAGACTAAATTATATATGCATTCTTCCTGAGACCGGATTCAAAGACTGGAGTCTAAAATTAATCTCGATGTTATTTCTTCTTTGAGCTCTAAAACGAGCCCAGGGAAGATGAGAAGTCATTCATCTGACTGAGAATCACAGTGCATCCTCTGACTTTTCTTGGAATGGATTCCTTATGTGGACACAATGTAATGTGAATTGCATCTGGTTATTGTTTCTAGAGCATTTTGCTGAAATTCAAACTGAGTCTGTTACTGTGGACTGATTTATCAGTGTGAGAACCAGAATAGAACTGGGAGGTGTGACAACTAAGAGGTCGCACTGTGGGCCTCCGTCCAGGTACATATTAAAGTGAAGTGGCCTGGGGGCCAGAAGCACAGGCAATGTACTCCTGGACAGTGAAGCCTTCTCTTAGGACTCGATAATGGCCCAGAGAGAGACTAAACGACAGGAGCGTGGTGGGAAGAAGATGAAATTGGAGATCAGACATAGCCGAATCTTGATCCTGGCTCCACTGGGTAGTAGATAGGATGTTTGAGGAAGTTCTGCAAACTCTCTGAGCCTGTCTTCCTATTGGTAAACTAGCAAAAATGGTGCCTGCCCTATGGGGTTGCGAGAATTAATGGGAAGCTTTATGCATAGTACCTGGGACCTGGTAGGTCTCAAACAGTGAGGAAGATGGCAATTGTTCAATAATCTCATCAGCAACTCACACGTAGTGGACATTCATTATGTGTAAAGCACTTTACCTTCTAATGATGCCTAGCACGCATGTAGCAGCAGATACCCAATAAGTCAGTCATGGGATGACGACATGATGCTGAGTTGCTTTTAGTGTTGACTGTTGTTGGCCATGAAAGGAGAGACCAGCAAGACCAGAGGGGACATGGCCAGGTGCCAGTGCTGTGAGCCTCTGCTGTGCACACAGAGGCCTGGCTTCTAGAGAGAGGGTCCTCTCTGCGTCTCAGGTCCCTGCCCTCCTGTGGACGGCTGCGCCCTGGCCGCTGCTGGGGTGGCAGGCCTCATTGAGTGCTTTGTGGCCATGCCGCTTCTGAGTCCAGAGGGGAAAAACTGAAACACAAACTAAAAATGTCAAGTTCTGTTCTGCTCCAAGAGCTCCCGAGGGCTGGGCAGAGGTTTTGCAGTTTCACCACAAACATTTACAAGGGCCGCACACTTTGGCAGGACTGAGTCTCCAGATAGCCCAACCTCTGCAGACCCATAATGCAGCTGAGTTTCAGGGGTCGCGGATGGGGGAGGTTCTGGGGGGTCCTGGAAAAGACTAATTCAACCTGGGTTCATCATCGTGCTACACTCAAACCCCCATGTAGCCAGAGCTTGCTCGGTTTCTGGTTTCAAAATGAAATTTTCACACGGCCCAAATCCCAACCCACCCTAATTTAAAGAAACAGGCACTTGGCATGCGATCCAGACAGATCAGCACTTGCTCACATACAGCTGTGCACATCTGGCACACAGGTATGTGATTTTGCATGAAGATAAATTGTGTGGGGACCAAATGCTCAGTTGTGAAACTAAAAATGAATAGCTTCTTGGAAGCAATCTTCCTGCACAGCAGGGCCTCCGCATGAGCTTGATCTTTTTCATTCGGCCTTTTTCAGAGAGCTCAGCTTTCTCCAGAAGGTCTGTGGGTGAAGAAAGGGGCATGCCCACACCTGCAGTTGGCTTTCTGCTGGTCCCTTCACATCAGAACTTGGACACCACCTCTGAGCGCCATGGTCAGGTGGCCTTCCCAGGGGAGTTACTCAGATCCCCGGCTCAGGAAGACACCAGGCCCTTCCTTGGTACTGCTCCCATTTCCATAAATTATGTTTCGTCCAGGGGCTTATTCTTAAGGGAGAGCCCTTTTGGGGACAGTTGCTGAAAAGTTAGGGCCCTTCGCCAAACGTGATGAAGCAGGAAGTCCACCTCCCTCGAGGGTCACAAGAGTCAATGGCGTCCCCATCAGGGGAGCATCTTTCCCATCATTCGTGTACTTGTGACTCAAGGGGGAACGTCATGCTCACATGCTCCTCAGAGCAGAGGGCTCCACTTCCAGGTGCTTCACTGGCCTGGAGAAAACAGAAAGAATGAACCCTGAGCAAGGCGGTCTCCTGGATTCCAGGTAGCACTGTGCTCAGTGGTCTCAATGGCTAAGGATGGATGTAGAATGTTCCAGTATGAGGCTCCATTTCAGTTTCAGCAACAGGAAGCTGCCAGGTGTTGGCACAAGTAAATCAATAATTTTGAAGGGAAGTCTACTCATATTTTTACTGTGTGATCATAATACAAGCAATGGTCTAGCAAAGTAATCTTTACTCTTAATTCTCTCTCTCTCACCTCCATATCTATGTATCTCTCAAAACAAAGAAATCCAATAAGTGAAATGAAATTGCAATGATTTTAAAGGGAAATATAATCTACATCTTGTCCCATTTGAGTTAGAGTAGATTAGACATAATATCCATTTCTGCAATGTTGTATATGTTGTTTTGGTCTGAATTTTTAAAAAATTTCTTTTCCAGATTGGTGAACCCCAGGATGTTCTTTATAATTCAACCTGCCTCGCCTGCTTTATGACTCCTAGTACAGTTGATAACTTCATTCTTTATCCCTTACAGTACTTCATGTAGACCTGTCTCAATACCACACCAGTTTTGTGATTATCTGTCTACATATCTACTTGCCCACTATACTGTGGGTCTCTGCACAGCAAGGACTGTCTAGTTCTTTCTGTTCCCAATGCTGATCCCTATTTCAATAAATAAATATAGGGGAAAGGAATACCAATACTGTTCCTTCTTCCCTTGATGTAACTGATAGGACCCAGGTAGTCCAAGGTTGTGAACTCCACAATAGCCCAGTATGAGATGGCAAAAGGTCCTTCATAAAGATGACCTGGACTTGACCCAGAACCCAGTCAGAAGGCAGTCACATTCTGAAGAAGCTTGCAATTGCCAGAAGTAGCATGTGAGTGAGAACGGGATTAATTTTCTTCGCTCTCATAGAAGAGACTACTAGAAGATTCGTGTATTTTAGGCCTTACTGCTGGGACCAGGGTGAGTGCAGGGATACAAGTCATGGTGAGAGTTCCTCAGGGTGTTGAAGACCTATCTCTGCAAGAGTTCCCTGAAGGACACACGATGTAAGAACCATAAACAGCAACACATCCCAACCGATCCAACCTTTGCCGTGCGCGAATAGTTTATAAAGCTCTGCTGAACCTCAGAATAAGCAAAAGCCTCGAGAGGGAAGGGTCTGTCTTTTGCAGAACCCAACATAAATTTTACTCTCATGTGGGAACAGAACATTTAGAAGAAGTGACAGCCTATGAGTCTGCTGATATATATATATATATAATATATATTATACATATACCCACTTACCAGCTGTTTTTCTATTCCGTTTTTAGGAATAAAACCCAAAAGTACTCCTCAAAATTAATGACTGATAAAACTATAAACTCCTCTCTTCCTGGTGGAGGAGTTTTAGCTCGGGTCCAATAAGATAATAAGATCATGATGGTTACAACTCAGAATAGAGGGTTTCGAAGAGGAGTCTCCCAGGATGTCTTATCCTGTTGCCAAAAACCCTGGCAGTGCCCCAGGGTGCTCCCTAACCTTATCATTCACCTTAGACTGCCTCTGCTCTCCACTGAGCCTCTGGGCCAGGAGTCCCTGAAGCCTTACTGCCTCTCTCTCCTTATGGTCCACATGGGGGCCAGGCACCAGCCCATCCCAGAGACTGCCCTGTCCCTTACGGTATCAGGAGAGACACAGCCAGCCAGCTGGAGTGAGGGGAGGAGGAGATCACACCACAGCTCTATCAAGGTATCTATGGAAAAATACTTGTTGAAAATGTCAACCTCTGGTGACGTAACCAGATTTAGTCGGGACTTTCTAGTCACACAGAAACTTTCCATGCCTGTACCATAACCTGCCATCCAGTCAAAACAGCGCATGTCTCCAAGGGAGGGAATAAGAAGCCCAGTTGCCCACGTGCCGCCCAAGGGTGACTTCCTGGAGACTTGGCCCTGGCCTCTTCAGAGCTTCTGCACAATAAACTAAAAACTGTCGTGGGAATTTCAGGAGGCCAAGAGGAAGAAAGTGACAGTTGGAGAGAACAGAGAAAGAAGAGGTAGCACTGGACTTAGAATTAAGAAGTTGGGGTTTTGTCCACTTCATTCTGCTACTTCAGAAAAGGCCCTTACCATCTCTAAGTGTCTTTCATTACAAAATAAGAAACATCAACCATACAAACTTAGCTTGTTTTAGTTTTTAAATTTTCTCACCTTCTAGGGTCTTTACAAAAATTACGTTGTTATAGAACCTAAAATTGTTGTTTTCAGTGCTATTATCCTGACTTACACTCTCTTATCTCTTTCCAGGGGTTTTGTTCAGAAAGATCCTGTTGTGCTGGATTCAATCCAATGACCGCTTTGCCCTCTACATGCCTCCTCGGTCTGCTCGGGCCTAGCCTGCAAAGCTAAGTCCGTTTTCATGTTTGGGTGTCGAATCCATGTGGAGCAGGCATTCATTAAGTGTTTTCTAACTAAAACAGTCACCTGTTTTTTTAAAACCAACACTGAGAGATGTTCTCCAAAGTTCAGTCTATACTGAAAGATCCTCAGCATCTTGTGGTTAAAAGCAACTGGCCCACTCTGACCTGTTTTCTGCATTAGCTCCAGGAAGACCTCCTCTGTTGATCAGGAAATACCAGTTACCAACCAGCTTTGCTGGGCTGGGAGATCTTTAGGGTGTCTGTGAAAGGCTCATCTTCAGATTTTCCTGGCATTTATGACATTCCTCGGTCATATCTTTTCATCCAAACCACATCATTCCAGGCCTCTCAAACCCATCTTTTCCTTAGGAAATTGGGTAAGCCTCATAAGCTCCTTCCCTCTGTTTCCAGAAATGCAACAATCCCAAGTGTATATCATCACAGGGAGTATTTGAAATCCGGGTGTTATAAAATTCTGCCTCAGAGAGGAGTGACTAGTTGTCTGTTCCTCATGCCTTTGGTTAGCAGCTAAAAGAGCAGGGCAGCTGAACAGAGAAGTCCGTGATGCGAAGTGTTATTGGTTCTCAGCCCTCATTTCCGACTCCAGTCATGAAGGTGTGGTCATAGTAACATCTCACACCAGGAACTCAATTCTCAACGAGCAGAAAGGGAATGCTCCCTATGAAATGTAAAGTAGGCTGATACAGAAAGTTTCCTTCTTCATCTCCCACTGTCCTCCCTCACCTTGGCAGTGTAGTCTTCTCTCCTTTCTCATCGGGAATCAAAATGCCCATGATTACGCTCCACACATCACTGTCAAAACCACTTCCTGGGGGAAAAAAAAAAATCTGTAAACCAACTTATAATAAGGAATGGATGACTAGAATAATCTTAAATTGAGACGTGAGGGTGGGTGGCATTGTAATAAGAGAAAAAGAAAGCCTTAAACTGAAGCGACGATGAACTTGCAGATGATGGTCATTGGCAGAGGGAAGGCACTAACTCTGAGATGTAAAACATGCAGGACCCTGCCAAGCTTTGGCCAGGAGAGGGCCAGGGTATGTGAGTCACTCAGTTCTAGTAATAAACCCACAGCAAGACATGAATCTGTGTCTCCAGTGAGCCTACTTCCTTGTAACAGAGAGCAATCAAAATGTCTGTGCTGGCACTTGCTTCCTGAAGACACATCCTTTGGGCAAGCAAGCCCAGACCCTTCATGGGGAGATGGGGTGTGTGCCCCCCGGAAGAAGACCAGGGCCACTTGTCCATCCCACCCCCACACTCTCTGCCCCCAAGATGCTCAGGAAGAAGGAAGTCCTCTGGGTTCTGCTTGCTGAGCAGGGTGCCTGTCTGTAGATGTCTAAACAAGCAACACTGAGGGGAAATGTCGTGGGGCGGGGAGTGAGGTCGGGGGTGTTCTTTAAGAATCTGGCTACTGTGAGGGCACAATCCATCATCTAAGATGCCGTGTAAAGTACAGTGTGTGGTCCTGTTCCCTGGGGTCTTTCTTGGCCTAGAATTTAATCAAGGTCTTTAGGGGAAGACTGTGATACGAAACAACTGGTGTGTCCCAGCGTGTACATTGTAAATGTTCATGATTGCACACTCCCCAGTGAGTTTTTATTTATAGAAAGTCCCAATGTGAATAAACTAAGCACAGGGCATAATAAATGGCATCCTCAGTATAATTAAACCAGGAAGACCGCACTGGCCATGTGTTTCCTTCTGGGGCCTTGGATGACACAGTATGTCTGTCACTCAGTTGACAGTATGTGATCCAGTCAACCCTGGGGCCACCTTGTCATTAGAGTGTGTAGCTGTACCAATTGCCCTCACTTTCAATGAAGATACTCTAAACCTAGCCCATATGCCCCTGGATGAGGCCAATACCGCCCCCCCCCAAATGATAGTTCCTACACCCCACCATCCTAAAGGTCAGGAAACCCTGTGATTCTTTAAGTGGCAGCAGCCTTGGTGAACTATTGATGCCTGCAGAATCGGGGACCCTTGGTGTGGGATGGGGTTCCTTCATTTGAGAAATGCCAATTTGATTTGGGGGCTAGAGAAGACAATTGAAACAACAGTTTTATTAAGAACATATCAATTTGAACTTTGTTTCTCAGGATCGCCAGACCAGGGAAACGCAGTAGACACGTCAATAATTCATACATTTCCGAGTGTGAGGGCTCCTATGGCCTCAGCGCTTTTCCAGGCTCACAGCCCCAACTGAGGTTGTTTTACTTTTTGTGCTTGGTTTAAAATGAATTGATTTTTGAATAAATTTGCAAGTTGTTTATTCCAATAGTGTCTACGCTTATTTTAAAATGCTCATACAGAAGTGGGAAACATATAATTTATTCAGTTTACAGATGGTATTTGGTTAGTGTGAGAATGCAGAGATCATTTGTGATACTTGCACAGTTCCCAGCGGCCACTGGGAATCATGGAGAACTGAAATTGTCACTGGTGTTAACCAGGCATAACAGTTTCTCATGATATATTGTAAAGACCAGAAAATAAAAGTGCACAGGACAGGTGAGTATCAGGTGAAGCCACTTCTGAAGGTGCTGGTAATTGAAGCAAGTGGAGTAGCATCTCTAATGAGTGACTACAAGCTCTGCCTCCCCTTGTTTGCCTTCTCTGTCATTCATCCTTGGTCTGCCTTGTGACTGTGACCTGGGAAATGTCATGTTTGCTCTCTGAGACTATGGTTCTCCGTATGGGACATGGTAGGTGGGGTATGAGGTAGAACAGCAGTCCTGCATCTTTTTTGATTTATAAATGTCATTGAAATTTTTGTGAAGGGTAAGAGCCATCTTTCTGGAAGATATACACATGCACAATGTGTACCTCCAATTCAGGGGACTCGCGGGTCTTCTGAAGCCATGGTAAGAACCCTCCTGGATGGTGACTGCTGAAGTGACCCCCGGCAAGGACACTGTGTGTGGCTGTGGCACTGCGGCGATTTCACTTTTATTTCAAGCACCTCCTTCGCAGAAATGTCGCAGGAACCGGTTCCAGGGAGGCATCTGGAAAGCATGTAGCATGACCTGCAGCTGTGCTCGGTTTCAGCTTGTTCCAACTGGTGACCTTGCAGTGCTCTTTTTCTCCCCCGACCCAGACATGCTCTCTTCCCCTGGCTGCCCTGTGCCTTCCCTGGCCCTGTAGAAATAACCGCACCAAAGGCGGGATGATTCCGCCCAGGAAGAGGGCCTTAGAACACTGCCTTTGTATCACAACAGTTTCTTTAGTCTACTAAGCAGTTCATTCTCTCCTCGAATGGACCTCCTTCCAAAGGCCTCTTCATACTTTAGAGAGAGGATTCCATTTATAGGCATCAGCCACACAGTCTGTCCACCACTCTGGAGTGAAGGCAAGTCAGGGAGAACACATAGATTATGGATGCTGGTGTCTTCAGGCTTCCGAGCTGGCTACGGGGCTATATGATTAATATTACATAGGGAAAACATGCAGGGGTTGATCAAAATGTCCTTTCTCGGCCAAAGTCTCACTCTCTTCTGGATTTGCAGCAGTCCCTCATCATGGCACCTGAGCACTATTTCTTTAGAAAAGCTCTGGTCATTCTGTTACTCTCTACATCTGTGCTGTCCCGTACAAAGATAAGGAGAGGACTCTGTAGGAGGTATTCCAGCAGCTATTCATCTCAAAGAGTGGGCGCTTCCTTTTAAACTATTATATGTAAACCACTCTCCCATCCGTGGCTAAGTCCATTTCTGTGTGCCTCTCCTAAAGGCAGCACAAGGCCATTTAAAGGGCGCATCGTGAGTTCCTGGCTGCAATCCAGAAGGTGTTATTCCACATCTCATGACAGGTGAGGGCTTCCTGCAGTCAATGAAGACCAACCTCATGGGTCTGTGGTGAGAAGACTCTGTCATGATCCTCACTTCTGGAATGTTCATTACAGATTTCAAATTCCTTCACTGCTGTCATCTCCTGTGGTCTCAAATATCCCTGTTAGGTAGATAAGATCGACTCTGTTATCCCAGTTTTACAGATGGCAAAACAAAGGTCCAGAGATATGAAGTCACTTCCTGGTATCACATTAAACTACAGAACTGGAGCCAGGCCTCTTATTGTCACATCTAAGCTTTGAAATGTGTTCTCAGAAGGCGAGTTATGTAATTATAGCAAATTCCCCTAAAATCCAATTATCCTTGCACATTTGAACGAAACAGTCAAGCTCAGGGAAAACAACATGAGATCCTTGATGCTCGCGTGCAGTTTAGAACAGTCGCAAAATTCACAGCAGCTCAAAGCCCTAAACACTTCTCTTAATAATCAACAGAAACTGGAAACTGACTTCTGGAAGTCACCAAGCTCAAAATGTTCAGGTGGCCACAACCATCAGTGACCTCCCTGTTACATGAGGATAAGGAAGAGTTTGATGAGTTTAAAGTTTTCCTTCAAAAGAATAGAAATAAAAGAGTATATCTTGACTCACATTTCAGTGGATACAAAAAGAGGGTAACAAAAATCCAGGGCCCGCCCTGAACTGGTGCTGCAGAGCAAACACAAAATAAGAAGTCTTTTCTGAGCCTTCATCAAATTGCAACTGCATAATTGCAAATAAATCCCAGTACATGTTGTTTAAATTAATGGGAAATAATAAGATAACAGTCATGATCATGAGGCTTAACCAACCATACAGTTAAGCCTACATTTGTTTTCAATTATAGTTAAAATGTATTCAGCTGAATACAGCTTAAGTGGTAATTGCATTCTTTACAAGTTGCTAATAATCTCTGGAATGGCAATTCTAATAAAAATTTTACTCTAATGGGTACATGTCCTGCTTCCTCACATGTCAAGGCCAGGGAACTCATTAGGAGCACTAGCAATTCAATAGTCTATCTGGAGATTTGGACCTCTGTCCAAAGCCCACACATGAACCGCTCACTGTGTACTCAACGTGGGAAGCCGCATGGCCATTTGACTGTGGTTTTATGCTGTTTCCCAGAAATGCTTCTCAGGGGCAATTCTGCTCCTGGAGCGTGGCTATTTGTCATTGTCTAGCAGAAGAGGCCTTTGACGGGCCCTTCAATAGGATGCTCGAGGCCATCCTAGCTACAGGAGCTGAACTTCATCTTGAGATAGTCACTGACCTCCCCTCAAATTCGCAAGACATCAAATCTCTGTTTAACGGGTGGGTGGTTGTAGGACCAGACTGACCACAGCATTCCAGCCCAGGAAAATATGTCTGGGTGCACACATGGTGTGATAAACTGCTTGTAATGTCCTGAGTCAGGGAAAAATCTTAGGCCCCCCCATTGTATGTTCCCTTTGTTTCTCAACTCTCAATATTCTTATTGACTGTGTTTCTCTGCCTCAATTTTTCCTTCAATACCATGCTCCTTCTTTCTTCTCCTTTCCTTTTTGCCAGCCCTATGGGAGAATTTCAGGGCAAATAACAGACAGACCAGACCCTGTCTTAGAGTCAGGGCACTTCCATGGGGTGGCCCTGAGCCATACCATTTGCTCAACTGCCATCTCAGCTGCTTGTCATTCTAGTGACTCAGCTCTGCATCTCTGGGTTTGGAGAGTTATTACAGCTCAAGTAATTAGAATATTATTATCCCCAACAGCTACTGAAATCGAGAGGAAGACCCTGAGAGCTTTGCCCAGAAAGAGGGAGGAGGCTTGATAGAGACAGAGGGGCAGCCTCTCCCAATTTTAACAGAGTCCAACCCTTGATGGAAAGTTGAGCCTGTAGCTAGTAGTGTGTTTGTAAATGGAAAGGTACGAAGTTATGCAATAAATGCACATTAAACAAACAAATGCGAGTGGAAGTCGTCAAGAAGAACAGATGGCAGAGAGATGACTGTACTCATAGTGAAAAAGTAGCCATGGCAATGCATGGGCCATTACTAAGTTTACATATAAGTTCAAAAGGCAAGTCAGCCACTCTTCCTAAGAGCCGATGTCTTTATATAAATCCTCTGCCTTCATTTGTCAGTCCAACATCTGGGATGTTTGTGGTAGAAGAGGTGCAGGTAATATCTGGTCTAGCATGAAGTGACTATGGCAGCTGTAACAATTTACCTTCACTTTCTCATCTTTTAAATGTTCATTTTAAAGGTACATCTTAATCTCTGACAATTGTGATTCCATAAAATTATAACTCAGATTAGGAAAGTCGCATAGCCGATGGAATCTAACAATTCAGCCTTTCCATAGTGGTGAGCTATTAGTAGAATTATTCAAATGAACACAGATTGATTAGAATTTTGTAGGGAAGAGTCACCACGTTTGATGCTTATTTTAAATGCCCACTAATATGGCAGCTTTTGCAATACAATCTATAACAAAATTGTTTCGAATGAAATTTAAAAACAACCAAGTGCCACTTGAGCCATCCTATGGAAAAAGCTAAATGAACGTTTCGGCCAACCCAATACTTATCATTCCTAGAACATTTTTATTACCCCTTTTAGACACGAGTTTTTCTCTGCCCAGTAATTACCATTGCCTTTTCCTCCCTAGTCCTAAAACCATCACCTTCATAGATGACTTTAAGTTTTCCCACTCTACCTTCTAGGCTTTCGCTGCATGTAAAATTCTTGGAAGTCACTCACTCATTCTGGAATGTATTTCTGTTTGCAAGGTATCCCCGCCCCCCCAGTGTGCACAGATCTTGTTCAGAGCAGGGACCTAAATTACATACAATTTCATATCCCCTTCTCCCTCTCCAACCTCCACCACAGCACCCTACACAGTGTGTTCTACGTAGGCAGCAGTTGGCAAACAAATACTAGTGGAATTCAATAAATTGAACCAAGGCATAGAATTACAGAATCTGCAAGGCTGGAACTGAGCTTTGAGGTCATCTACACCAAACTCTCTCCCTTATTGCTCTTGGCTGGAGGCTACTGGCATCTCTTCATGTTTCTATGTCCCATCTGCTATCAAACATTTTTTATGACATTTATTTCCTCATTATAGTCCTTATTGTGCTTTATTTATGTATCTGCAAGGCACACAAGAGTTGGAAATTCTCCCCTTCCTTGCAATCTTTTCTTCCACGAAGCCCCAGCCAACCCAGACTCCCTATGCCCATGATAGGTCTCCAGGGCCCCGTGACTGCGTGCATGACTCCCCACTTCCCCACATCTTTTCTCTCTCCTCCATACCTCCGTCATCAATTTCAAACTTCCTGCCCTGACATTCAAGGCCTCCTTACACTTTGAGTCTGCCTTTATCACCTTCGGTATTTTCCCTATGTCTCCCTCCCCAGCTCCCACTCCAAATTCTGGGCATTCCTCCAAGTTTCTCAATATTCCTGGAATCATCATCCCCCACTGTCCCCTCCCCCATTTTCACCATCATCTGTCAAGCGTTCTCTCATTTATTTTCTCTAATCCTCAAAAAAAAAAAAAAAAAAAAGGAAGGAGTTCTCTTTTGACACAATAAACAGATGTATATTTAATGTTCTATTAGCTAATGTTGCCTGCCCATGGCTGTTTGACCATTGAAATATACATGCAGGACAAACATGATAATGCCTTGTTCACAGCCATGGCAAAAACCATAGGCAGCTTCTTGTGCTAGACACAGCAATTTGAGAAGGAAGCCTCCAATGGACCAGAATAAAGTTGTTTTGATTTGCCCATGGGACTAACTCAAGAAGCAAAAAGATTATTTGGAGCTAAAGATATCACCCGGTAGGTCTTTCATCATTTCAGGTAAAGGACAGGCTAGGCAATAGAGATATTTTCAAGGTTAATTCTCATAGTTACCAGCTGGTATGATTTGGGATAAACTATGCCAACCCTCTGACATTCAGTTTCTTCCAAAAGGAGATGCTCCCAGTGATAATATCTAAAACTGTCAGTTAAATAAGTCAACATGCAAGAAAACGCAGCAAACTGTAAAATGCATGTAAGAGGCCCTCACAATCTTATAGCAGCGCTTCTGACCTCAGCTTGTGTCAGACTGGCTGTTGTGATTAACTAGGAGAGAGCCACTTCATCTTACGGGACTTTGATTTCTTCATCTTTAAAACTGGGGTAATAAATCCCGTCTCACATATCTCCACAAGCTATTCTGAAGATACCATAAAAGAAGAAATAGGAACATTTTAACCATAGCTGGCAGCGCTGCCACCCCAGAAGGAAGTAACTAACATGAGTCGTCTACACTTCCTGTTTTCTCTACCTGGAACGCTCTTCTCCTTCCCACTTCCCCACCTCACCTGACATACCTGCCTTCATATTTCAGGTCCCAGGTAGTCCTGTCTCCCCTCCGTGACCCACCAGCCCAGCTCAGCAGTCTCCTGAGCTCTCATTCATTGTACACCCCAGCAAATGGACATGGGACTGTCACAGTCTCCACCTGGGGACACCCAGCCAGACATTTATTTTAGGCTGAGTTTAGGAGCTGTCACAAGGTGGCTTTGTCCAACAGCAGGGAAGTTTGGGAAATATCTGAACACAATCATTAATGGCTCTCATAGTCTGAGATTTTCAAGTCCCTGGTTTCATAGATGGTTTCTACTATTCTTTATACTTGCTAGACATGAGCAACAAATGTTGCAAGATTGGCAAATTATTATATTTTTATTTCTATAAAAGTAAGTTTACTTAATGACAATTTTTGATATTTAAGTGATATGCCATTCTCAGATGAATCTATAGGAATGAAAACACTTAGGTAAAAATCTATAATTTGGTCAATTTAAAACTTGATTTCCAACATCTTTAGACTTCTTTTTATTGAAGATACTTCCTGAATTGAATATTTCCTGCTTTATTCATAAAAAAGGTATTTCAACCAATTTTATTGATCTTTAAGGTCAGATCCCCTTTGAGAGATTCAAAGCTTCAGCAGAGATTGATGTGGAAGTCTCTTCCAGATAACTTTCTTTTATCTTTAATCTTATTCTTCTGTTAATGTGTGTTTAATAGCCACAGATTCAAATTATCAAAGTAGAAATATAATTTATCTTTTCAGTTTCCTAGTTTATTCTTCACTTTGTAGTGAGGCAGAAAGAAAAGACATAACACAGGTGATGCCTGGAATCTGCCCAAATGTATAGACATTTTTCTCTCTCTTCAATCTAATCTTCTTTACTTTGAACATAGTGACTATTTTATAAGTATTTTGAATCAAATCCTCAGATTTTATCCATCAACTTATTTACAATATTTCTGATTCCATTCTAGTCTAGTCTCTTTGTACCTTTGTTCTCTTTATTGACTTTGAAAATCACATTAAAAGAGACTTGTTTTTCACCTTATTGGTCCCATGTCATTCACGCCCACCTTATTACATGCACCCCTACCTTCCAGGTCACTAAGTGAGTTTTGGGCATAATTTTCTAATTTGGAGATTCTAGTCACTGTTCACTGAGGAGGGAAAACTCTGTGCTGTCCCAGGCTTTCTTCAAATGAAGCAATATTGCAATTTTAATGTGAATTATTTAAAGGATTAAGTGGAAGCTTCCCCTAACCTCAGTATCTGGGAGATCCAGTAGATTGAAAGGATGTTAGCTCCATACAACCAAAGGTTCCATTTCTTTAGGTACTAGATTCAGAGGAAGGAAAACAGAAGCACCAAACCAGCACAATAGTTGGGATCATTAGCGTTCTGTTGTTGCGTAACATATCACCACACCCCTTTCAGCTTAAGGCCACACTTATTTATCATGTCACCATTCCAGTAGGTCAGAGGTTTGGGCACAGCATGTGGGTTCTCTGCTTAGGGTCCCACAGAAGAAAGTCAAGTTGGGGCTGGGTGGGGCTCTCATTTGCAGGCTCTAGGGAAGAATCTGCTTCCAGACTCACTCAGGTTGTTGGCCAGATTTAGTTCCTTGTGGTTGTTGGTTGTTGGTTGTTGGACAAAGGTCCCATTTCCTGGTTGGCTGTTACCCAGGGGCTGCTCTCTGCTCCTAGGGCCACCCACATGCGTACTCTTGCTTTCCATGTGGCCCCTCCATGTTCATACAGCAATGACCCATCCAGTCCTCACACTTCAAATCTCTCCAACTCCCCCTTCCGCTTTTAAGGACTTAATGTGGTTCTATCAAGCCCACCTGGATGACCTCCCCATTCTGAGTGCAACTGTCCCATACAGCATCATACAAAATCACAAGCATGATGTAGCCTCTTATTCATAAGTGTGAAGATTGGGCCAGCATAGCTGGGGAAGAGCTCATTTTAGAAACTGAACCTACCATGCCGGGGTATATATATATTGTTCCAGGTTTTCAGGAAGCTTCAAACACCAAAAGTTTTCACCTAGAAGATGACATCTCCTGAGAATAAGACCTGGAGTGAGAAGGCAGTTTCCAGTAAACAAACAGGAGTATTTCAAACTGCAATGATTAATTCTCTGCAATGTCACTGGAATGAAATTACTGGAAAGGCAGAGGTGTTCTAACAAAGAGAGAAAGAAGCAGGGGGGGGGGGGGAAATAAACACAGTTTCATTAGGAAGGACCCAGAAATACCAAGCCTGGTACTAAATATACCGACATGAACTACATGAAGCAAATGAAAGAGACGAGCCTGGAAGGGAAATTGTACGAGTCAATAACCAGCGAGAGCCCGAGCGCCCAGCGATGGGGAGCCAACGCACACAGAACATGAAGTCCTGAAGGAGAATTCCCAGATGATGGAAAACACCAAGTAAACAAATACCCAGCTCAGAGCCAACAAGCTGCTTCAAGGCTGAGAAGTTCCAAGGTTTAGATAACGGGGGTGGGGGTGGTAGGGTGGAATCCAGACATTTTGTTGTTTCATTGTAGGTCCGTCTAGTAAATTGAAAGGAAAAAAACATATACATATATAGGCAAATCATATATATATATATATATATTTATATGATGGGCAAATAATCCCATTAAAAGGGAACAGGCAGCAAGGCTGAAAACTGGATATCCTAGACTAGGTGTCTTTCACCCTTCAGTCTTCTAGAATGTTAGTGCTCTTCTATGTCTTTACTTTCTACTTAACTCCAGGAAAATGAATTACAAAATATTAAAGATGGTAAGAATCCTTAGGGATCATCTGGTCTAATCGTTCTTTATGGCCTGGTAAATCAAGGACCAGAAAAAGAAATAAACACATCTGGGTGAAGCAATGAACCTCAGGAATAGTCAGCCCTCGGGATAGAAGACCTGCTTCCCAGCCCCAGGGGCTGTGTTCCTCTTTTTAAATAAACTGCCCATCCATAGGATGTCTTGTGCTGTTTAGTAAACACAACTAAGAAGGAGGTTTTGCCCAAGGATGGACACCCTGTAAAACATCACTGGGGGCCATCTTTTAGGGTTTTTATAAAAGCTTATACTTCTGTGTTTCATGCTATCCTCACTCGTCCTTAAGAACATTTATTTTTCCATGCAAGATTTCACTTCAACGCCCAATGGTTTTATTTTTTTATTTATTGACTGATTGATTGATTGATTGTCCAGTGGATTTTAAATAATAAAGATTTCTGTGGTGGTCAAGGTAGGTCTTATAATTTTATGAAAAAATATTTTAAACTTTATATGTTAAATAAAAGTTTATTTCCCATCAGGTATTATTAGCATGAAATGTGGATAGAAGTGAGGAGATGTGAGGTCTATGCTGGAACACATACATCCGCTCAATAACTCGTTAATGAAAATACATAAGACCCTCCATTGTCAAGCCTCAGTGTCTCATCTGTGAAAGGAAGTGGGAGCGGATTATACGTATTTTCCTGTTAGTGTCAATAAACAATGTGTCCAGGAATGCAAGTGCCACGTGGATAGACAGTGAGCTGTGCACTGCAGGCTTTAAGGGTGCCCTTTCCATTGCAGTCGGTATGAATGGGCCTCCCAAGAAATAAGACATAAGACAACCGTGATGTTATATACAGTGTTAGACTGGAAAAGTGCATCTCAAAAGAAAACATTTAAAAAAAATTTTTTTTAAATGGAAGATAGTATTAGACCATCCATTCCAATAATCATCTCACATTTGGCTATAATTTTCCAGAAATCTCTGATGTTAGCTGAGAAGAGTAAAAGACACTCCTCTTGTTCTGGCTGAGAAGAGCCCTTTTACTCTTGAGATACTATCTTCGTTTAGTGAGAATCATGCTGAGTTACTGTCCAGCTTGCAGTCAGGGGCATATGGAAAAGAGTCCAACAACTGTTGGAAAAAGGAGAGTGTGTAGTGATGAGCTCAGATGTCTAAACATAGATAGAAGAGAAGCCAAAAGCTGAGGAGGAGATTACACAGGGAGCAGCCCAGTGGAAAGGCTGATATTCTGTAGGCATGGTGACAAAAACAAAAATTAAAAGTACTCAAAATTAATCCAGCCAATTTTACTAAGAATAACATTATGTAATTGAACTGAATGCAACTTAAAGGCATATCACCACATGTACATGTCCTTCAATATTGATTCTTTTAATGACTAACACTATTTTGAGTTAGGCCTATGAGAAAGATTCTTTTCAGACAGTGAACTCACCTTGGGCAATCAAAGCCACAGTGAGAGATATTTGAGGCCTCCACTCCAAGAGAGACAGGAGCATTAATAGAGTTATGGATTAAGAGAGAGAGAGAAAGAGAGAGAAATCCAAAATAAACCTTTCAAGAATATTTTTGCAGAAGTAATTTTTTAAATATTATCTAGTTTTAGACTTCCGGCCAAGATGGAGGCCTAGGCAGACACACTGCATCTCTCTCCACAACTAAGAAGGGATACAACTACCTCAAAACCAGAGACAACCAGAAGTTCCAGAAAATCAAGCTGCATGGAAGTTCAACAAACAAAGACATAAAGAAGAAATACTCATCCAGACAGGTAGAAGGGGCAAAGCCGGGGTGGAGAGGATACGGTGTGGTGGCGGCAGCAGCGGTGGCAGCAGCAGGCCAGTGGAAAACACAGTCACATGTACTAAAAAGTAAGGAGGGACACCTGGGGAGCACTCCCAGCAGCAGACCAGACCGCACAGCTCACAGTCCCAGTGCCAGGGAAAATAAAGCCTCATTGCTTCTGACTGTGCACACCAGTGGGGGTTGGAGTGGAGGCAGAAACTGCCAATCTCTCAGCAGAGTCCACTTGTTTAAAGGGCCCCCATGGTCCTAGAATGTCCGCAGATCCACCCTCTCTGGGAACAACCAGGGCAACAGCTAGAGAGGGACCAGTCCCATACAAAAGTGGGAGAACTGCCTTGAAAAGGGGTGAGTGCTGAGCAAGTGACACTGTTCCCTCTCAAACCCATCCCCCACATACAGCACCACAATGTGATGAAAAAGGTCACCCTGTACTGACAAATACCTAAGGCTCCTCCCCTTACAACGTAACAGGTGCAACATCTCTACCTAAGACACAGAGACAAGCAAACACAGGAGCCTGTCAAGATAAGGAGACAGAGAAGTTTGGCCCAAAAGGGGGAATGGATCAAGGTTCCAGTGGGAGAACTAAGTGATGGGGAGATAGTCAACCTAACAGATGAGAAGAGAGCCAATCTAACAGATGCAGAATTCAAAACACGGGTGATAAAGATGCTCACAGGCTTGACAGATATGCTTGAGTATGGCAAACGCATAAGGGAAGAAGTGAAGGCTACACTAATTGAAACAAAGGAAAATTCACACAAAACCAATGGTGAAGAGAAGGAAACCAGGGTTCAAATCAATGATTTGGAACATAAGGAAGGAAAAACAGTCAACTAGTACAGAATGAGGAAACAAGAATTGAAAAAAATGAGGAGATGCTTAGGAACCTCTGGGTCAACTTTAAACATGCCAACATCCAAACCACAGGGGTGCCAGAAGGATAAGAGGAAGAGGAAGAAATTAAAAGCTTATGTGAGAAAACAATGAAGGAAATCTCCACAAATTGGTGAAGGAAATAGTCATATAAGTCCAGGAAGCACAGAGAATCCCAAACAAGCTAGACCCAAAAAGGACCACACCAAGACACATCATAATTAAGATGCCAAAGGTTCAAGATAAAGAGAGAATCTTAAAAGCAGCAAGAGAAAAGCAGAGAGTTACCTACAAAGTGGTGCCTATAGGACTATCAGCTGACTTCTCAAAAAAAACTTTGCAGACAAGAAGGGGCTGGCAAGAAGTATTCAAGGTGATGAAAAGCAAGGACTTACAACTAAGACTATCCAGCAAAGCTATCATTTAGAATGGAAGGGCAGATGAAGTGCTTCCCAGACAAGGTAAAGCTAAAGGAGTTCATGATCACCAAGCCATTATTATATGAAATGTCAAAAGGACTTACTTAAGAAAAAGAAGATCAAAATCATGAACATTGAACTGATAACAAACTCACACCTGTCACCAACTGAATCTAAAAAATGAAAACAAAATCCAACTAAGCAAACCAGAATAGGAACAAAATCATATGTATGGGGATCATCTGGAGGGTTATCAGCTATGAGGAGGAAGGAGGAGAAATAGGGAAATGGCGCAATGATTAAGAAGCATAATTGGTAGATACAAAATAGACAGGGGGAAGTTAATAATATAGGAAATGGTGAAGCCAAAGAACCCATGGACATGAACTAAGTGGGGTGGGAATGCCGGAGGAAATGGGGGGTACTGGGCAAAGGGGAGCAAAGGGAAAAAATTGGGACTACTGTAACAACATAACCAATAAAATATATTTAATAAATATTATCTAGTTTTAGAACAAATAATCAACTGGGGAAGTCCAATGATTTTAAAGTTAGGAAATCAGCTTCAACTTGACTCACACCCCAAGATGACCCACACACTTCAACCTCTCTAGCTCCATGAATGTGAACTACTTCCTCAGACAAGGTCTAGCCTGGGCCACTGGATGGGGTGGGTGTCATTTTCTAGAACTACTGATCACAGCAACTCTGTGGCGTTGAAGAAGCAACAGTGCAAAGCAGCCGCATCTAAAAAGGAAGGGCGTGCCTCCCAGTCCAGGTACATGACTAGGTTGCAGGTCAGGTCCCCAGTTGGGGGTGTGAGTGAGAGGCAACCACACAGTGATGTTTCTCTCCCTCTCTTTCTCCTTTCCCCTCTCTCTAAAAATAAAATAAATAAATAAACAAACAAATAAATAAAAATTTTTTTTTAAAGTAAGGGTGTGCCTTGGTTCTGGGAAAGCATCCTTTGTATTGCTCTTCGATGGACACCGTAAGACAATTATTATAAATTAGGCTGATTCCATGCATTTTTCTTTTATGTGTCTCAGAATCAAGCTACAGGGAGAATGAGTCCTTTATTAATTAGCATATATTTATTAATTCAAAAATGTATATAATAAAAATGGGCATGTTAGGAGCTAGGTGCTGGGAATGAACACAACATTAGGAAATAGAGTCATTCTGCTCATAGAAGTGTTGAAACAGGGGATAAAATTTAAGGATTTCTCAGGAACTTTAATAAATAAGAAATGATCCAAGATCTTTGATGCTATGGACCCCTGCCTCCTGCAATGGGAGTGATGTTTTTCAGTGTTCTTCCCGTAGCTGACACGTAGCCACATGGGGGTTAAATGAAACGAGATAAGGGCTACCAGGTGCGGAGCCCGCGGCTCCCGTTATCAAACGGACGTGCCTTGGCTCACCGCGCGTGCTCACGTATTTTCAGCTGCCCAGTGCTTTTCAATTACGTGAAGTCCCCTTTCTCGCATGAATCATATTTGTTCATGAAGAGGCCAAGCTGTATAGTCCGGATACATACATGAAGTATCCGGAAACAGGACCATTTCCGTGAGGCGGCTCACTCCTTGCTGCAGCCACCAAGATCTAAATCCGGAAGGTGCTGCCTGACACTCCAAGCAGGGAAGGGACAGAGAGCATGAGCATCCAAGCAAAACGTCAGCCATGGAGCGTCTGCTGTTATCTCCCTGTGCCTCCCTGTGCCAGTCCTCCGCCACTGCGCCTACCCTGTTAAAAACGTAAGCGTTTTGGGCCATATTTACTTAGCCATCGACCTACTGGCTCTGGGATTCTGTTTTGTTAGATCCCGTCGTCACGACCAGGCTGGAAGCCAATGTTTGTGCTGGGTGGGAGTTACAGGGAGGCATAAACAGAATCAACCCTCTTGTGCTTTAGAAAATCAGGCTAGAATTATATACATATTTCATGTCAGAAAAATAAAATGTGTCTTGGCGGTGGATGGGAAGTTGGAGCGCTCAGAGGGGGAGTGGAGAATTGGCAGAATTGCTCCCCTTTTCCCTTGGCCCCCCGCCTGACAATCATTCAACCCTTTACACTTGGAGTCAGCTCCTTCCCCCTCTCGGAGGCCGTCCAAGGGCTGCGGCTTCCTTGCCGTCACCCCGCGCACGCTGTCAGAACCCAAAGGAAGCGTGCTTTTACAAAATGGCGTGCGCTCCCTCAATCAGGGGATGCTGTTCAAGTCACACAGGGAATCACCTTAAAGGTTCAGATGGCAAGGCCAAGTGACAGGAAGATTGGAGGAGCTGAATGAGGCCACATTTTGTAATCTACCCTCTTCAGAAAAGGAAATCCCATCTCGCAGATCTGTAGAGCAGTAAGACTGTTACCTGCTACAAAATATTGTGCCAGATTTCCCCAAACTCAGTTGTTTCTCTGACTTGAGTGGTTCTGTTTCTCTAATTCCTGGTGTCCTCCCGGACCGCTCGGAGCAGCAGTCTCTTCTGAGCGGTTATCTGCACAAAATGGGGCCTTTGCCCCAGTCCTTCAGACCCACCCTCTCACTGAGAGCTCTCATTGCCTCCACTGTATCCCCAAGAAGGACCACCCTGTTTCATTCTGTGCCCTTCCTCAGTCCTCAAACTCCTCAGAAAGCGCGCATCCTTGCCAGGGTCTTGGAAACCTTGAACACCTCTGGTGATGGGGATGCTTGTGTTCTTGTGACCCCTAGATACTGGTCCTCGGAGGGACAGAGGGATGCTAATAGGCCTACGAGACAGCTCCTAGGCCACTGCTTCCACACCTTCCTCACTTGAGACTCAGGTCATTAGCCTGCTCTCCTCATCTGTGTGTCTGTCATTTGCCAGCCTCTGTATAGGCCACTTCCTTATACTTAACCGGGCAGAACATGTTACTCTTCACCTTAAATCCTAAACGCAGTGGTGACTTCACCAGCCACACTCCTAGAACCTTGCTCATTTGAATGGCTTCAGACAGTCCTCCCCAACTAAACAATTAACTACAGGCAAGACCCTGGAATTCTTCACCTCTTAAAGCACCCTGACCCCCACTAATATGTCACCTCTGGAACGCCACCCTTCTAGCTTTGTTTAAATAGTGCAACAATATAGTTTAGTAGAGAATGATATCATTCAAATTCAGGTGGCAGATCCAGGTATCAAAATGGATACAAACACTATCGTTAGGCCCAAGCCAACTGCTTGGTTTGGAAAGAAGAAAAAGCAGTAGGAAGAACAAGCAAAAGTAATATGAGTGTTGATGGTTTTTCCTCCTATAAGAAATGTCTACCCTCTCTGTGTTGGGAAACAAATTTAGCACTCAGCACTCTCCTCTTTTCAGGAGAAGAGAGGATTTCTGCTGGGTCTCCACAGATTTTCAAGGAAGGACAAAACTGAAATTTTCCTACGTCATGATTTCTTGGGTTGTTTGTGGTGAAGAATTCACTTTTGGCCAGAGTGCCATGACTTGTCTACTTAGCCCCTCCTCCAAGGCCAGTCCACCAAAGGAAACTAAAGGTCAAGTGTTCCATCCCATTGAAAATGTGTGTGGACTGTTCCAGATTGCCACACTTTCTATCTGACATGATTAAAATAGAAGAAATAGGAGGCTGGGAAACTTGCCTTATCTAGAGTTGAGTCCCAGATCTTGGAATTATCCAAAGCAATCCAGGAATCCAAGTTACACTAATGAAATCATCCTCCCTGTGCCAAAACAACTTTTGATGAATCTTTTACACTTACTTGGTAGGCCATACATTCTCCCCAAAATGTGAGTGTTGATGAACTAGAATCAACTAATTTCCAAGAATTTTCAGGGCTAGAGAATAGTCCCAAACATGTTTGAATTTTCCTGACATTTTGTTGAATGGCCACACCTAACTTCAGCTCTGTGTTGTCAGCAGAATTAACCAGTCTATATCATTTTTTATAGATTGTGAACATGGAGGACCTCAAGCCTGACCCCCATCGGGCCCCAGTAAATCTCACAGAGCACAGTTAAAGACACTCCTCTGGGCTTTGTTTTTCTACCAGTCCATCATCTCCTCCTGTACACTTTGGATACTGGCAGAACTTTTCATCTGAACTTTACAGTAGGATTTTTTGTAAACATCTGCTGAAGATCCAAATAGGTTATTACACAGGATGCACTCTGTCATGTGACCTCAAGGAATATCTCACTCTATTAAAACAGGGTTATTTTTCTGCTTGAGAGACTACATTTCCTTCCTCTACATGCCCAGTTAGCATCTTTTTCACACACTAACCCTCTGGGATTGCTTCTCCTAGACTACTCCTTTCTACTTAAAGTAGAAACATTTCACATATTCTTTTATTTCAGCTTGAAATAAAGCTGTTCAAGATAGGCAGGAAATACCTCCATTCATTTGAAGGCCACTTCATTTTGTTACCAGCTGGGTTTAGAGACTCTCAGAACAATAACTTGAAAATCTCTTGATTTCTTTGTTTCTTAAAATGGTCAACTCCTAGGACCCACACGATAGTATTATTCTTATATGAAGAGGAACACCTCATTCTATAGGATAGAATGAGAAGTAAGTCCATGTGTGCTTTGCAGACAGAGACTTTAGAGCTGCATGCTGTGTCTTCCCTTCAGGAGGGAAGGTGGCAGTGCACCTGCCAAAGTTCCTCACGCCACAGATTAAGAAGATAATGAGACAGAGATCTTACCAATGACCATATGCGAGTGGGGAGTGGGGCTTGTGCTTTAGCTCTTCTTTCTTTTTCCTAATCCTTTGTAGAAAACAAAACAAAGTGGGAAACATTAAAAAAATATAAAGAAAATGACATTGGGAACTCAAAATCCACAGCCATGGGTAACTATTATTCATGTTTTGAGAAATGTCATGTTTTATTATGAAAATTTTAGGTTATATAATTTGAGGTATAATTATATAAAATTGGGTATTTGTTTCTTTTTACACATAACAGTATATCACAAATATTTTCCAACATGAATAAAAATTGTAATTCATATATTTTGATGATCATTTAATGCATTATTAGCAAATACACAATTCAACTAATCATCTTGATTTTCTAGGTTTTTATTTTTTTAATATGCTTTATTAATTATGCTGTTATAGTTGTCCTAATTTCTTTTCCCTTTGTACCCCTCCACCCATTGGCCCCCTTCCCTCCAGTTGTCCCCCACCTTAATTCCTGTACCATCTCCCTCCCTTTCCCCCCTTCCATTTTCTAGAGGTTTTTAATATTCTAAATATAAGTATCATTGATATAATAGTAACAGGAAATAACAATGATATATTATTTAATGCACAGCTATATTTAGATTTTCCTAAGACCGTCCTTTATTCCGACCTAGAACCCAATGCAGGATAACTTGCTAAGTTTCATTGTCATGTTTTTATCATCTCTAATCTGGAAAAGTTAGTTCCTCAGTCTTTATTTTTCATGACATTGACACATTTGAAAGAGTCCAGGCAGGTAGTTTTGTAAAACGTCTCTCCATCTGGGTTTTTCTGAGTTTCCTCATATTTAGATTCAGGTTAAGCATTTTTGGCAGGAATGCCACAGGGGTGCATCACATCATGATGTCAGTTTGTCCTATTTTGGTGATGTTAACTTCAATCACCCAGTTAAGGTGATTTTTCCATGTTTCTCTGCTGTACACATAGCTTTTCCTTTTAGCAATTAACAAGTTATCTATGGGGAGATTGTTGAGACTACGGAGATATACTGTCCTTCAACAAACTTGTCCATGGGCTTTTGCATCCATTTTGATGTGTCTGAAATAATTATTACCATAATAATTGTAAAATAATGATTTTTCTAACTCTGGAGTTCCTTCTGCATTTATCATTTGTCATTTTATTGTAACAAAAGCTTTTACTCTTTCTTGCCATTTTGTTTGTATGTATTTAGTCAGTCTTTTGTTCATTTATATTCTTTGGTACCCATATGGGAACATGGATTTTTTTTTTATATTCAATATATTTTAATTCACTACAATCATCATTCATTCTGATTCTAAAATTGTCTCTGACTTGGTTAATGGAATTCCTCAAAGACTTGCTTCTAAGTTCATTGACCATACCTCCATCATTATTTTTTTAGCCCTTATGTGACACAGCAGACAGAAGCCTCAGAATTTGGGGGTGGGACTCAGTGGAGCCCAGCCATTTTCCTAAGAGAGGCCTAGTTTCTTAGCAATAGATACAGTTGTGGGCTGCTGCCTGGTGCCAAGGAGATGGGAGGGGCTTTGACCACAGAACGTGATAAAAAACCTTACAGGACCTGCCTGAGATTTCCTGTGGGTGGCTATGCCTGGTCACCATACGCACTGCATCACAGGCCACAGGCAGGGATTTAAAAATAAGGTGGGAGCTATTAAGCACGAGAGAGCCATGTGGTTTGAAAGGGAGCAGAAGCATCCCAATAGCCAGCCATAAGGTTGGGTATGTAAGTTGCCACGTGGTTCTGAATTAAAAGCTAAAAACACCGTGACATGGGCAGAACTTCCCCGATCAGGCACAGACGAATGGGAGGTGCCAATAGAGCTGAACTGAGTCTGGGAAACACGAAGCCATGGACTTCTATTTTCGTAGAGGGAAACGGTACCTCTGACTTTTCTGTTCTGAAACTGGCCTGGTTTGTCAGGAGGAGGCAGGACTATATGCTCGTGGGTGTTTTAAAGGGAGTGGGACTTAACGGCAGAATTCCACCATTAATTTAAATCCATATAACCTTTAAATAAACAATTCTTTTCCTTTTCACCAAACTCTGGTATTGCCTTTTGGTGGCGGTCAATCAGGCCCCCTCATAACTGAGTATCCTGAGGTTCCGTTTCACTTATATTTTGTCTTTCCCACTAAGAAAATTCCAGATTTCTTCTCAGAGTTACCCTGCTCTCATTCTGGAATTGGTCATTTCTCCACAGAGCCTGGATTTCTTTTAGAGGGAAACAATTAATTCTCTTTTATTTTTGAAAGGTAAAATGCTTTGTTTCTTATTTTCCTTGGTTATTAGTGAAGTTAAAATTTTCTCTATTACTCTATGCTTACATTTCCTCTCTTGTTATCCTCATTTTAATTTGAGTAATGTTTTTAAGAATACCTTGAATACACAGTAAAAATGACGTGCATTTTTACATTTAGATTAAACCATCTGTTCAGCAGGGAGAAATAATTTGTAATTTAACTGTTCAAATGGTGTTTAAGTCCCCCAAACCACTTTTCATAAAACTATGATAGGCATGTTGCAGAACCCAGTCATATTTGAGAACACTGCCTTGATAGTCAAATTCAGAACTTCAACCTCTGGGAGGTAGCCCCTGTCCTGTGCTTTCTGCCTTAGAGAGGACACAGCAGGATCCTCGCCTGAGGGGGTAGGGGGGACGTGAGGGTAAGGAGATATGTAAAATCTTTGCTGGTGGAAACAGCAATGAAGCCTGGGAGAGACAAGGTAAGTCTGAAGACAAAGGAATCTGTGCAGGGGAAGGGGGCATCTATGAAAAAGAAAGGGATGGGCTATTTCAGAAGCAGTTGGGTAGAGAAAGAAAATGTTCTTTCCCCAGAAGTACCAGTTAAAAAAGAAATCACCAAACAGAATGGCAGTTGATAAAGAACTCTATCTTTATGGAGAAATATGAATTTGAAACATTCTATAAACATATATGGATGGGGGAGATTATCCCTCTGCTTGCCTAGAAATCTCTGAATTACATGGTGATCACTCTTGAAATGAAACGACGGTGAGGAAACTAAACAGCCAATTCTATTTGGGGGCACGTATTCCCACCATGAAGTCACATGTTGAACTTTAGATGTCATATCTGAGATGTTTTGGTGTCAGAAACACTTTCACCTCACCCACGCACATCAATAACCTCCCAGCATGCCCCTGCTTGCAATGAGATGCAGGAGTGACCAAGAAAACCCAACCCCCCTCTCAGCGGACCTGTCGTCCGGGCTCCCCACCACCACTGGTCCTTCAGTGGCTGCTGAAGCTGCAATCTCTTGACTTCCCATTTCCTGTGAAATCGCAGCATGTATTGTCCATTTAGGAGACTCTTAGCCAGAGAGACAAGTGCCATCAAAACACTCACCCAAGTTTCCAGAGGGGAAGGAAATTAATTGTGTCCCTGTCACTACCTTCCTTTTTTTTCTTTCCATAGCTTTTCCTTTATTGACTAGTCACTTCCTACTGCTCACTGGATCCCCCGATGGCCTGTCTTCTCACCAACTCACCACGGCCTCCGTGCAGTACATTTCCATGCTAGTGTCTCTTTAAAAAAATATAAAACTAATTTAAAAAATTTTTTTAAGAATACAATTGTTTTAGAATTACTGAAAATGCAAAAAAATGTAAATAAGACAATAAACAGGGGGGGAAGGAAAGTGGAGAAGCGGGAAAAGAAGGGGAAGGGTCCAGTCAAGGAACTGCTAGTATGAATGACCCATCAACATGGACAACGGGGTGGGGATCGACTGTGGGAGCAGCGGTGGGCGGGGTGGGGGGAGCAATGGGGGAAAAAGTGAGACAACTGTAATAGAAAAACAATAAATAAATCAAAATTCAAAAAAACACAGGGGAGACAAGGAAACTTTGGGACGCGATGGATATGTTTATTATCTTGATTATTGTGATGGTATCATAGGTACATTCATATGTCCAAACTCATCAAATTATAACCATTAAACACCTACAGTTATTTGTTATGTCAGTTACACCTCAATAACACTGTTAAAAATGTAAAACAAGCCAACAAACAAAACCCCTGTATGGCTATGTAGCTGCTCGGCATTAAAATCTCTTGCATGACGCTGCCATTTCCATGTTCACCACTAAACCAGCTCCAAATGCTTACCTGCTTCATGTGATGGATGGGAATAGATGAATAAGTGAAGGAGTGACTTTAAAAATAAAATAAGATAAAAGCTACCTGTACTTCTAGCATTCAGAATTTACCACTGTTCACCTTTTAAAGTGTATCTTTCTACACCTTTTAAAGTGTATCTTTCTATTCAGTTTCTCTCATTCATGAGTCTTCTCTGTGTCTTTATGCAATTATGTCTCTGTGTCTGTCTTGCTGTCTGTCTGTATATATGTACACAGAGAGAGACAGAGACGAGGAGACAGTCCTACCAAACTGTGTATGCCTGTGTGCACGCACACACAAACAAGAAATAAACTTGATTTGTTAAGCTACAGAGATTGCAGATTTATGGGTAACAACAGACAGAGAAAAACCTAAGCTACTGCAGTTATTCAGATGAGGCAGTTGACAGACGGGTTCATGCAACTGAAAATGGAGGGGCGGAGGGTGAAGGGGAGAACAAAAGGTGTGGTCAAATCAGAGGGGGCCACGGACAGCCCTGTGATATAAATAGGCAACCCGTTTCTGAGAGCCTCAGATCCAAATATATTTTAAATAATTAACCAAGGATTGAGAAATCAAGGTCAATCTGTCAATCACTCATCTCATCCATGTATTCTTTCTAAAGTATCTGTTAATTGCTTGTAAGGTATGAGACCATAGGATAGGCACCAGAGCTATTTTAAGAGTTAATGTGCTTCCTCCTTTCAGGATGCTTATGGATTATGAGAAGAAAGATCAGCTTCTTTATAACTCTGTCAGCAAAAAGAGCTGTTTTCAACATAGACCCTTTGGAAAAAAGGAAGAATTAAATGAAGAATTTTAATAGTCTCATATTTCATTAAAGGTTATTCTGTTGTTTCTTTCTTTCCCTGATAAGTGACTAAGATTTAAAATGAATAGTCTGTAAACTTTTGCCATCTTTTTACTTCTAGCTTTTAAGAAAACTCTAAAATCTTTCAAACTGATCCAAGTTATCCAAGGGGTGGAGAAAAAAAGATAAAGTTAACAGCCCAGATAAAACAGTGATGGGAAGGAAAATCCACACACTGGATTGACTCTTCTTGCCTAAATGTATTTAATTAGAAAAGATTCTATAGCATTTGGAGAGGATGGGGATTTTAATCTCAAAATCTGTAGGTCTTTTGCTGTCTGACTTGCCTCAGTTCACCTCCCTGAGCTGCTGAGCCGGGCTGGTGTCTGTGCACCAAGACAAACAAGGACTTCTGCTGAGGGACTCCCCGTCCAGTGACAGGCAGGACCAAAGACATTCTCCTCTCTGTGCTCACACAGAGTTTCACATCAGGCCTACCACCCAAAGAGAGGAACCTCAGTGACCATACAATTTACCAACAAAGAGCGGTGATTCACCAATAACCCTTTCTCCCCACATTTCCTCGGCTGTCTCTTCTCTTCTCTAGATGGTGGAAATGACCTCTCTGCATGAATTCAAGAATGTGGAACCAGAAACCTGCTCGGGCCACTCCAAATGAGCCACACGAGACCCTGGTCCTGATGCCATTTTTTGCACCTTGGACCTCTTTGCCCTGGAATGTCCTACCACAGATGAGAGCTGCCCAGTGGTTATCTGTGTTATCTTATCATTCAACTTCTACCTGTATCAGAAAAGTAAATGGAGAAAAGAATTGTATATATCCTTCAAATCAAGAAAACATTTAGATGCTGTATTCCCAAAGGGAAAGTGATGTTTCAGAAAGGGCTGACATTTTAGCAATGTTAGATGGTATTGTCCAGGGGGTGGAGGCCAGGAACATTTGAGTCCTCCCCAAATCTCACAGTTCCTTCTTATAAAGTCCCGAACGGCATTATAAAAACGGGACTACAGCAAAATGAGAAATTAAAGTACACTTTATTATTAGCCTGGTCAGTGCCAAATAAACAAACTGGGACTTTCTGGTGATGTGCCTAGGGGGACATGGCATATTATCAGACCCCAACCCGGATCCCCAGACTCTAAATTGAATATCTTATCTTGGAATCTTAACATCGTTGGGTGGTTCACATTGCCCAGGGGAGCAAGTTATAAATAAAGAATGTACCTCATGGAAAAAGAAATAAAATGAACCTGGAGAAATTTCAGAGACAAGCAGCATCTTATTAAACCAAACAACAAACAAATGAGAAGTACTCAGCCATAAAAAACAGCTCTATCATAAAAAGTAATCTCTCATCATCAGGCAGATAGGGATCCTGGACCTCATCCCTCAGTGATGGACACAGAAGGATTGTGGGTTCCAACACAACCCCGAGGAGAAGAAGAAAGGGGGCAGGGGAAAGGATAAGGAGGAGGAGGGAAAGAAGAAGGAGAAGAAGAGGAGGAGGAGAAAGAGATGAAGGAGAAGGAGAAGAAGAGGAGGAGGAGTAGGAGAAGGAGAAGAAGAAGGAGAAAGAGAAGAAGAAATCAGTGACCTCAGGCCCTCTCACCAATCTGCCATGTTGTTGGAGGAGAAAGAAAATGTTAACATCTTGTGAACTGCCCACTGGTGAGTATTGCCCGAATAATACCAGGCCATGTGGTACAGTTAGTTTAGTACATATCCTCTTAGAAAGAAATGAAAAATGGGACACGAGGATGAAGGGACAGATTTGCAAAGCCCTCACATGTCTGGGACTGGTTGAGAAGAAAAGAAAACAAAGGGCTGTGTTTATCTTGAGGTGCTTTTGTTGCCACGGTCTGTACGCCATTGGCAGCCTCCTGCACTTAGCAGGGGCATTTTGTCACAAGTCCTGCAAGCATCACAGTTCCTATTGAATTATGTATTTCATGCTCACTATGTAGATCAAGCAAACATGCCTCAGAAAGGTTGGTTTGACCAAGGTCTCAGAGATATTCAATGTGATCTTGAGGTATCCAAATCCAGAGCAAGTCTCTTTGTTTTAAACCAGAGGTTATTATACTAGAATTGCACTATTAATTAGAACAGGATTGGAAATAACTTGATTATTTTTTCTTATTAGTCTTTGCAATTTGGCCTGTAGGGAAATACTCAAAGTAGACAGATACTGAGTTATATGTTCTGTATACAAGTGGCACAAAGCAGGCATTGTTGGCCAGGCCCTTTGCAGAATTCTCTAAAAGTTATCTTGATATTGTCAAGAACAGAAACGTCTACTCACTGAGAGCTTCTACATTCTTCCAAAAACAACATTCTTTTTTTAATAAGTATTGATGATCACCTTTATTCACATGCTTATTTATCACGAAGAGCTTGGTACCAGAGTTAAAAAGAACTATTTAGTGGAAACAACTGTAGGAATACAACGAGGGGACCACAGAAAGCCTGGAATTTACTTATAAAAAATTGTGTATTTATTCTTACATGTTTAAACATCAGTTACTTTCAAAGGACTCTCCACTTGATGCAATACACGAGATGTTTTTTCCACGGCTCAAAACAGTTTTTGGACTCATCAATTTTGATGGCTTTTAGCGCTTCTGTTGTTTTTTGTTTGTTTGTTTTACTTCTTCTACATCAGTAAAATGTTTCCCCTCCAGGACTTTTTTCATCAGAGAAATAAAAAAAAGCTTCTCAGGGTGAGATTGGTGAATAGGGAGGGTGGGGCATGAGGGTCATGCTGGTTTTGATCAAATACTGCTGAACACTCACCGTGGTGTGGGCAGGTGCACCCGTGTTATCAGCCATCATGAAATGGGCAAATGTGTTGAAAGAGTCTTCCAGAAAAGTTCACTGAAGCTGAATACAGACTCTCACAACAATGCCAACTGGTACGCTGATACAGATGGGTTCCTAGAACATTCACCTAGTGGTGGAAATCTGTACCACAAGGGGTCCAATCCCCAGAAGAGAATTCTGTTTTGGGGGGGCCTCCCCCTCATATGGACAAGTATATTGCACTAAATATATAATATACTTACTTCCCATTAAAGGAAGTATGACTGACCTAATTAACAGGTTCCAGAGAATTGAGGATTTCCTGATTTATGTATAAATGTATACAAATGTACTTACCCAGTTTTACATAATGTCACCATATCAGTATTCATATATATGAATAAGTACCTATTCACACATCCACATTCATATAGCACACATTATATGAATATGACTGTTATTATTATTGAGAAACTGGTAGCCATCTGGTTTCTGTTTAGGATGTAAGAAGCTGGAAGGACTGTCACTACCACCCTTACAAACAAAAAAAATCCAGAAATTTACAAGTTCACAACTTTTCTTGACCACATCAGAAAGCCAAGGTTACAGGAAAAGATAGAACAGGAACCACACTTGCCTGGGCAGACACAGTCAGACCTTGATTAGGAAAGGTCACCTAGTATAGGCAAGGGGTTAGGGGCAGCAAAGCATGAGCTGGCAAGGGAGTGTGGCACTCCTTAGTCCTGCAGATATAGGGGGAGTTTGCACCTTCTTGCTCCACAGACCCCACGGGGCACTGGCAAAATAACTGGTCAACATCTTGAGAAAGTGTCCCTCATTGTTGAGTTCTATACCTTTCTCTATTCTCCCTTAATCTGTGAGGCGGAGAGGAGGGGGCAGAGGAAGGCTGATGTGCTTGAAATACTGTCACCCTTTAGGCACTGGTGAAGTCCCATTGCATCTGGGCAAAAGAAATAGGAAGGAAATCTCTACTCTTGGGGCAAGAGCAGAAATACTTTTAGGGCCCACAACTACAGCTGAGGGAGGGGCAGAAGCACCAACATGGAAAACATGACTGAAGGAATTCAAAGTCTGTGGTGCACTTACAGTCGTCGGCAGCCGTCCGTCTCAAGAGACGATGGTGTAGCTTCTTAAAGAGTCTATCTGCACCGCCGAGAATGGCTGTGCAGTCCGACTCGGGAGTGACACGGTATCTGTCTCCTCCCGTGTTGAATCGACATCTTGCGATGACGCTGGAGTGTCCTCTCCAGTGAAGCTGAAGCTACAGAGCCTGGGCAGGGTGATATGGAGGGTCTGCTGTTGCCCATGCAGCAGACCCCCCCTCTCTTCGCAGCTGAAGGGTCCAAGGGAAAGACGGAGTCGATACAGCTTGGCTTCAGGTGCGCCGCAGGAGTTGCCGGTGTTGACTACAACGTCAAACCGCCTTAGGGACTCCGGCTCCGGATTTTCTGTCGGGGTTTACTCCCTTAGCCTTTCCCCTGAAGAGGTATGCCGCAAGGCAGCGGAGGTTTTTTGGAGTCAGAGTTTTCCTTCTCTGATGTGCCCTGACTGGAAGATTGAACCAGCGACACTTAGCTCGCAGGCCGACGCTCAATCCACTGAGCCAAACCAGCCAGGCCTGCACTTACAGTAACCATAGCAATAATAAACCTCAGACCCAGCCGTACTCCCGACGAGCTTAACTCAAATCCCCACATTAAAAACATAGCAGAAAGAAATGTATGTTTAATCCTATGCACACGAAATGACTTATCTCAGTCTCTATTGCCCTGCACAAGATGTTTGGCTTTAAACAAAAAATTACAAAGTATTTGAAAATGTAAGGAAAAACGACCTAACGCCAAGAGCTGACTCAGTCAATAGAAGCAGACTCTGATATGATGATGGGATTACCTAAAAGCAAGTGGAAGAAATAGCTAGAGGTCCCTATTGATAAATTCCAAGCTGCCTGACCGTGATATGTCTATGAGACATTGCAGTCAGTAAAAATAGGAAAGTCCACGTCAAACTAAAGCATCCTTTACTCAATAAAGTTGATTCCTGAAGACTCTGTTATGGGTCTTCTAAGAACATGGTTTTCCATTCATTTCACACATATTTATTGAATGGAGAACCCAATTTCAGGCTTTTTCTTTAAGGCAGAAACACAATTATATATTAGATCCCACCACACTAAAACTTTTGGGATCTAAGGATTATATTGGGTTATATCATAGCTCTCCTTGACTTCATAGCATCATCTGATGGTCTTTCTTGACCGTTTGCTCGTGAACCTTGGTTCTGTTTAGTTCTGCTCTCACCACAGCATCGTTTGCACACATAGAAATGCGCACCTGGATTCACAGGTGTCTCCTGATGAAATAATGCTCATATTTGAGACAAGTATGAGGTAAAAACCATCACTGTTTGTTGACACTTTATTTGGCCTAGTGCTTCGTTGCTGAATTATCATCTATTCCGCTTTATAATTCCGTTTAAGCATAGAGTTGGGTCATTCACTCACTCATTAAATCATTCTCCAGGGCAATGAATGAATGTCCATGTTACCAAGTGAGCAAACAGTATTTTTCCAACAATCAATAGCATCAGGAACTGTTCCATGCATTTTCCTATGCATTATGCATTTCTTACAAGAATGCTATTTTAAACTCACTTTACATTTTAGGAAACGGGACATAGAGATTTTGAATAGGATTGCACAATGATATATGATAGTTAACGAACAGAGCTTGCCTTTTATAGCCTGTTCAAGTTAGTGCCCAATAGGCCACAGCTGAGTTTATACTGGTGGTAAACAAATCTCCATGGAGAGACATTTCATACTGAGATGGTTTCTAGGGATGATCACCTTCCTCCTTTGCCTCTTCTGTTGCACTTTTAGAGGACGCAAATTGATCATAAAAGAGTGCTACAAAACAGAAAGTTAAGAATATCGGGCCTCACTAGCAGCTTCCATCTGTGACAATTTTTTGAACTTTAGAAAGCTTCTGAATTTGAGAAGCTTTAGTTTTTAAGTTATCATCATAGTCAGGCATCCTGGCTCATGGAACACAATCCCTTCTATTAAATGAGCACAAAATCACATGAGAGACTGAGAAAGGCCAGTGAGAACAAGCTGGTGTAGAATCATGCTTCACAACCTAATGAAATAACACAAGAGACAGAAACTCACCCTCCTCGACATCCCCGTTGATACCTTCCTTATGCTATATTATTCTCCTGTCAGAGAAGGAAAACTCTGACTCCAAAAAACCTCCGCTGCCTTGCGGCATACCTCTTCAGGGGAAAGGCTAAGGGAGTAAACCCCGACAGAAAATCCGGAGCCGGAGTCCCTAAGGCGGTTTGACGCTGTAGTCAACACCGGCAACTCCTGCGGCGCACCTGAACCCAAGCTGTATCGACTCCGTCTTTCCCTTGGACCCTTCAGCTGCGAAGAGAGGGGGGGTCTGCTGCATGGGCAACAGCAGATCCTCCATATTACCCTGCCCAGGCTCTGTAGCTTCAGCGTCATCGCAAGATGTCGATTCAACACGGGAGGAGACAGATACCATGTCACTCCCGAGTCGGACTGCACAGCCATTCTTGGCGGTGCAGATAGACTCTGAAGAAGCTACACCATCGTCTCTCGAGACGGACGGCTGCCGCCGCCGACGACGACGATTATTCTCCTGTGTAATATCATCTTGTTAATTCAGAAAACATTATATACCTCTCCCCTTCTGGCAAGTGCTAGGCTCCTATACCTTTACACATAAGCCTTTCAATTTCTTTCACAGCGCTAATCACATTCCCTAATGTTTTCCTTTGTTTCCTCATGGTTTTCCCTTCTCCTTTGTCTGGCTTGTTCCTTGCGGAGAGCACCCAATATGTATTTGGTGAATGACTGAATCATGCCTATTATGCGGTTAAGTATTCTCGTTGAGATGTCTATCAGTCATCTATGCGGGCCAGACCCTCCTGGAGCACCATTCCTTTAGGACGCTCCATGTACTCTTCTCATCTCTCTTTAATTCTCTTCCCATTGGCCAGGCATCCCACTCTCACTCAGTTCCTTCCTCCCCTCCTGTCCCAGACTGTGTCAAACCTGATTCTGCAACCTGGTGCTGTCTCGGTTTCCGGAGGCTGTGGTAATAAGTTACTACAAACTGAGTGGCTTAAACAACAGAAATGTTTTTTCTCATGGTTATGGAGGCTAGAAGTCTGAAATCAAGGTGTTCGCAGGTTTGGCTCCTTCTGAGGGCTTGGAGAATCTGTTCCACATCTCTCTCATAGCTTCTGGTGGTTGCTGGCCATCTTTGGCATCCCTTGGTTTCTAGAAGCATCACGGTGGTCTCTGCCTTCATGTTCACAAGGTATCCTCCCTGTGTGCATATCTCTGTTTCCAAATTTTTCAAGACAGAGTAGATTAAGGCCCATGCTAATGAACTAATTTTTTAATGTGCAAAGCTCTATTTCCAAATACAGTCATATCCACAGGTACTAGAAGTTAGAACTAGAACATCTTTTAGAGAGATACAATTCAATCCACGACAAGAGGGTAAGTGGCAGGAGGGGGTTGGGGAAAATGATATGCCTGAAGGTACTTCCCCCGCTTTCCAGCACCCTCATAATGGTTTCCCAGGTTAATTTTCAGGTCATATCTGAGACTTTGTCTTTCCTTTTCAAACTCTGTCTCTCTTATTTCAAAACACAATTTGAACTCTGCTGATAAAACACCCCAATCTCAGTTTGATTTCCTTTGGAAAAAAAAATCTTCTCTCAATAAATAGTTTACCATTAGAAATTCTACATGACTTTATCTCCTTAAAATAATTTCAGGCCCTGGCCACATAGCTTAGATGATTAGAGCATCATCCTGATATGCTAAGGTTTTGGTTTGATCCCTGATCAGGGGTCCTACAAGAATCATTCAACGAATGCATAAATGAGTAGGACAAGAAATAATTTTTTTTCCAAAGAACGGCAGAGTTAAAGCACAGATGAAATAATAAGTTGGGAATCTATTTTGTTTTTGTCTTGTTGCTTTGTTTTTCCTTTTACCAATTATTCCCATCTTTAGAAGACTTACAACCAATGATCTTACTCACCTTCACCTACCATCCCTGTAAATCATGCCCCAGCCAGATGGAATGACTGAGCACTTCTCCAAGCAGGGCATGCTTTGGCTGTCTCTTACCCTGCTAATTCCTCTCTCTGCAGTAACAGCCTCCCTTGTTCATCTAGAAAACACTGCCCAGTCTTTTCGTGTAGGGTGTCCTCTTTCCTAACTTCTGCAGGGATGTGAATTCAACCTGCCTCTCATCTTCTCAGTGATTTACACAAGTTTCCATTGTCATAGAAGCTAGCGGCCACTTCTCACTGCAGTTTGTCGACAACGCAGCCCTTCCTGACTATATCACATTCCAGTGGTGGGGACGGCCGCACTTCCCATTGTGCCTGGGACCTGGCTGGCATCTCATAAATGCGTAAGAGACACACAGAGAGAAGAGATAGACAAGTCACAGAAACTCTCCTTCCAGCTCTCCACCGGCCTTGCGTGCAATGACAGAACATATTCATTCCCTGCAACTTGCCACTGATACAGTCAGTCTTGACAGGAGTGAGCTCTAGGACAAAGGAAAACAATATCGTTCAGTAAAATAAACACTGAAGGCTCATAAGAGCTGATATTTTTAAATGGGTTACCACTCAGAGAGGTGGCTGGGGGAAAAAGACTGTTGAGGAAAATGGCTAACCTTAAAAGATTCCAGCCTTTTGTTCACATGAAACAAGCTGCCATTTTAAAAGTCAACACCCAAGCAAAGTTCCCTCAGACAAGAAAAGCACTCAGGAAAGCAAAGACAGCACCTCGTTTATTTATTTGGCCCTTCCCCATAAGGCTCCATTGTTGCTTGTCATGGGACAGACACGCAGGAATCCTCAGCTGATCCATCCTCCGAGCCCTGACGGGGAGAGGAGTCAATGGTGCCCATTCACTGGGCACGGATTCAACTAGGACGGCTGGACAAGGGCCTCGTGCCTTCCCCGTTCCCCATCTGGGTGGCTGCTACCTCTTGCCTCCAACCCTGACATCTAAACAACCAGCAACGTCTACCAATAACACTTTAATAACCTCCTTCACATTCTCAATGTAGCATCTGCAACTCCATAAACAGGAGTGAACTAGTAGCAGTCTGAAGTTGTCATCGTTGACAGCTCGTGATTTATCTTAACTCTCCCTCGCCATTTGGCCAGGGCTTTAAGTAAACACTTTCCGTCTTCCTCATGTTCTCGTTACTGCCACCTCCCACTAATAGGAGAGACTGCCAAGAAAAGCATCCAGACAGTTCATTTACCTCCCAAACTTGCCTGAAAGTAGCCGCCCCAGTGTAGACAAGGGGCGAAGCAACTACTGCACATTTTCAACAGATGGAACAATGCTCCCCAAATTGTTTACATTAACATTATTTGTTTTCAGGACGTGTGTAATGAATGGGTAGTTGAATGAAGTATTATGACGCAGACTGAAGACACCAGCAGTTCAAGCAGCCCATTTATGGTGAGGGATGGAGAGGGGCCATTTTGCTTTCTAAGAAGCTGAGGGGCTTGGGGCAGTCTGTTCTTGCTAAGTTCTTGGCACCGCCTCATTCTGTCAGGTTTGGCCCAAATTCACAGGGAGGTTCCTTGCTTAAAGCTCTGTGGCCAGAAGACCCCAAGACTGTCTCCTTCTCACCCACCAGCTAATGGATAAGACTGGCCAAGACCACTGTTGCTGTGTTATGCAAGTGGCCACCCAAAGTAGAGGTGACCCCTGGATTTCCTATGAGTATCATGAAACCATCCCTGATAGAATGTAAGGGACCTTCCCTCACGCGACTGATGGGGCTCACCCATGACTCAGCCTTCCTGGAACTATTAATGGCCTGCCCACATAATCCAAAGTGGCACTGGGTATCAGAGAGAGAACCATGATGAGGACCAAATTCCTAGTTGTTATGCCTTTCACACCAAACCAAGAGCAGCGTAACATGGGCAGGTGGCCGGCTACATATGGGCAGGGGGTGAGCAGAGATCTGCCGTCTCTTCAAGTGTCCGTCCCCTGAACACGTATCCGAGGCTTACATCATGCACATTAGTGAGGATCTAAAGGAAGCCAGAGTAAGCCCCCTTAGTGTCAAAGTCAATGCCATGGCAGGAGATTTTGAATTCTGTTTAGAAACTCATATGAGAATTCCTCATGTGGAATAACTTAAATCATCATGTATTTATTAAGTGTTTATTGAGTGTATTCAATATCCAAGGCTCTGTGTCTATCTGGTTCCATGGAGGACGCCTGGAAAATGCGTCTCCAATGCCAACAAAACGTTCCACGGCAGACCTAGGCAGGATTTCTCAGAGAGCCTGGGAGTGGCAGCTAAACTGCGCGGGCACTTGCCTTGTCCTTGGTGTTGGCCAGGGGACAGCAGTGAGAACACTGGGGTGGGGGCTGAGGCTCGATTCTTGCGCCGACCATTACTAGGTTGTGTGCTGTACAGAGAGATGAGGCACCGGCCTGGGCAAGCCAGCTTGGTTGAGGAGCCTACAGAGCAATGTGGAGAGTGGGAAGAAGCTCCAAGTACTGTCTGGATTTGTCCTCAGAATATTCTCTGGTGGGTGATTGGTTCTCTCTCCCTCCCCCTCTCCTCTACCCTTCCCTCCCTTTCTTTCTCTCTTTCTCCTTCTCTTTCGGGGGTCCTCACAAATATCTCATTTTGTCCCCCACCCTCCTGTTAAATCCCGAGTTTCTTGTTCTCACACGAGGGGAGACACCGGGAGACAGCGGAGCACACACAGAGGCAGGGGTCCAGGAGCGGGTGCCTCTGGGCTGTGCACACACCACATACACTTGCCTCATCGATGGCCCTGTTGTTGCTCTGAGCTCCTGGCTCTGCCTTTTGGGCTTAATTCCTTTGGGTTGGAACCAGTGGGGGCTGTCCTGACCTGGCTGGGGTGAGCTGTGCTGGATATAGCAGAGCAGGGCCGGGTGGGACAGGGCCAGGCAAGGAAGAACCGCAGATGGGTTCAGAGGTCAGTCTCTGCCCGAGCGGGAGCTCTGGGAGTCCGGGGGGTCTCAGGCCCTGCAGTACCCGGATTACTCCAGCTTCGCCATCCTGAACTGGCCTTGCAGCTCACCACACCAGCCCTCGCTGTCTCCTCACCAACCAGATGTGTGGTATTCATCTCAGCCTCAGCCCAAACATATCGGCCTGCCCTGACCAGGAGGAGCAAGAATCCACGCTTCCCCCAGAGCTTCAGAGAAGGGGCCTCAGTATGCCCGCCTTGCCCAGAGGCTCTGGGAAGATGCATGGAGGTTCTTTTGGGCCTGACCCTACAGTATGGGCTGAACTACAGAAAGCATAGGAAGGCAGGGCTGCTCACTCCTGAGTGGTGCTCAGGGGACAGTTTGGGAAGATGGTTACTAGCATCCTTTGTCCCCCCCGCAAACGGATCAGCTTCCACCTTTGTAAACCTGGTAACATCTACATTCTGGCCCACATGGGTTATTCATTGATGGTATCAGCCATTTTCATGGGGGTTTATATGAAAGCACTTACAGAACACTTGCCATACAGCCAACTCTGTGCTGGGTGCCGGAGACAAGAGAAGAATCAGTCTGGGCCTTGGTCCTGGGAATTAAAGGTCAGCGTGGGGCATCTACAAGTCACAGTGATAAAGCAGCAAAAATACAAAAGGCTGGACTTCAAACAGCCTAGAAATTATCTCCTATCTTCACCTCCATCTACAGGTGTGACTTTGGAGAGTTTCCCTAAGGCTCACTGAGCCTCTCTTTTCTTCTCAGCTATGAAATGAAACAGGAAAATCTGTTCACAGGTTCATTGAGGATTGTGTAAGTTTCTGTATAACATATCAATAATGACAAAAATAGTGGTTATTACTTATTAAGTGCTTCACAATGTAAAGAAACTGGATCAAACTATAATCTCATTTAGTCCTTACAACTACCTTCTTAATTTTATCCTGTTTTACTATAATTAAATTATAAAATCCGCTAATAAAGTGTGGAAAGTTAAAGACAGAACCCCTGTGAGGTATTTAAATTTTAACTGGGGCTCTTAAATGTAAAAATGCTTTTAAATCCCAAAGACTGAATCTCAAATGGTGGAATTTTACACAACATGGCAGGAAGCAGGGAAGACAATTTTTCATAAAAGATCTTGCTAGATCCCATTAGTTGTAACACAGAGGTCAACACTTTTTCCTAACTTTTCTCTAACTTTGTCCAGGATCAAGGGTTTAGATAATGTCAAAGTTAATCTTACACGTGACTTAGGAAATTTACAACCACTACTGCCCCGCTAACATCACCACCTCTGCCACTCAGCATCACCAACGACTCCACCAGCAACACCTCCACATTTAGCACTGCCTCCACCATCACCACCATCACCACCATTCGCCACGGGCACCATCACCAGCACTGCCCACTACCCACAGCGTCCCCAGCTGCAGCTCCGCCGCCACCACCACCACCACGTCCTCACCATTAACCCCACCATCACCAGTAACACCACTTACACCAACAACTCCCTTAGCACCATCTCCAACAACTACGCAATAACTACCATGGCTATGACTATAGTAGCGCCTACAATAAGCAAAGCACCTTGGTTAGAACCTCATAAAGAAGACATTTTATCCTGTTTTGCTTATGGGAAACTAAAGTCTCCGAAAAGGTAAATAACCTCTCTGAAGTCTCACAACTTCAAAACAGTCAAGCAAGGACCTGATGCCAAGACTACCTGAATTGGGAAAGCATGATCTCGCTTTAGTAATCTTTCTTTCACCCATGGATCTGTCTCTATTCTGAAGGGCTGGACTCCATTATTCTGCTCTGGAATATAGAATGGAATTTCCCCTTTTAGCCTCTGCTGACTGTATATACTGAAGAAGTCTTGCCTGGGAGCAACTGTCTTCATTTACTGAAGTGATGACAGGAAGTCAAAGTCACTGCAGAAAGGTAGAGGAGGGAAGTTTGAAAGAAGGATTGGTAAATATATAACACTCACACGTGACATTTAAAATGTCACAACCGTGGGCTCTGAGTATTGTCTGAAAGGCACAAAGTCTTTCCAGCTGGTGGGGAAAGTCCAGCTGAGGTCAGGGGAGGGAGAGGGACCGGGCAGTAAGGCCATCTTCCTGTGATGATGGGGGTGTGGCGTTGCTGTCACATCGGAAATGAGGGCCACCTGAAGGCTGGGGTTAGCCTTCAGTGAGAGGATTGCAAGGACACTCTGGAGTCTAGATCGCATTTCTGCAGAATGCCTGACAAGAATTCCAGACTTTAATAGAAAGATATGGAGACTGGATACGCTTTGCTCTTGAACACTTTTTATTTGCAACTTTATAGTTTTTCGCCATAAATTCAAACTGAAGTGGGTATTAAATTGCAAAAACCACATAGTTCATGCATATTTTTCACACACACACATGAAAGACTCTTGGAGTGAACTGTCTTGACGAGCAAACAGAGTGGTGTTAGGATAACACCATCACCAGGGTTTATTGCTTCACCAGAACTAGTATGTCCTCTGTCCCACTAGAGAACTGAAATTCATCAGGGCCCTTGATCAGCAGAACTAGGAATCCTGAACCCTGTTTCTGTAATATCAGGAGACGGTGCCAATAAGAACGAGGTGACATAGTTCAGTGTTTCTGTGCTTGAAATGTCAACACCTCTACATCGCTGACTCAGCAGCTTATTTTCTAAACCAAGCATGACGAGACTCAGTCCTTCTGAAGACTCTAAGCCATAGATTGCCATTTTTGTTAGGGCTTTTTTTTTTTTTCTTCCTTTAGATTTATTTATTTATTTTTAGAGCGAGGGGAAGGGAGGGAGAAAGAGAGAAAGAGAAACATGAATGTGTGGTTGCCTCTCGTGTGCCTCCAACTGTGGACCTGGCCCGCAACCCAGGCATGAGCCCTGACTGGGAATCGAACCAGTGACATTTTGGTTCACAGGCCGGCTCTCAATCCACTGAGCCACACCAGCCAGGGCAGGGCTTTCATTTTGTTGTTGTTGTTGCTGCTTTTGCAAGTGCCCTGCAAGCAAATGCACTGCCAAGAAGATGTGCAGCAAATGCAGATTACTGCCTATTGTTCTTACATGGTCGTCCGCAGAAAGAGGTTCATAATCTCATTCATGCACAAGGACGGTGCGAGGGGTCCTGATTAGCCCCCTCATTTGATCCACTAAGATAAACTCCAGGGATGATGAGATCTGCACACGTTTGAAACTCTTCCAAGCATTTGGTTCTTCTTTATATTTATTCAAGTAAATAAACAGCCTCATCAGAGAGTTTATAGATGTCTTTGGACCTGTCATACAAATGTGTCCTCTATAAGAGCTTACGTACAAGTATATTTAATGTGTAACGTGTAAATATATAGATAGGGCTCACAAACTAATCCCCATGAAATAGTCCTCAGGGCATTCAGCGCTGTTAAGATTGATGTTTTAGAAACCGCATTCGGTTGGTGAATAAGATAAATGCTCTTACGTGAGTACTGGGAATGCCACAGAGCGCTGATAGGAAGCCTCCTGGCTGGGTGAGGCCCACTGGGGAAGGAGGCGGCTGGCGCGCCCCCCAAGGAAACCAAGGCTCCCACTGCAGCCTGAGCTATACAGTTGGCACCGGTGGCTGCTTTGGCGGCCTGCAATCCCTCCGGGTAAAAATCTAAAGGTTCCATTCATAGTGTCAATTATTACTCACTCCAGCGCCCACGGCTGGCACTAAAAATGGCAGAGTGATAATTGCCTTTGGTCTTAAAGAATAAGTAGCACGGGATGCCGGTGCCCTGCTCCATATGAGGCCTTCTCTCCCCTGCAGAGGAAACTGGCATCTTTCTTTGGCTTTTTTCAGAGCAGAGAAATGGTTTCCAAGCCAGCCGTGAGCCGCCCCTGCAGCATGTTCTGTGCCAGCTTCTGGTGGGGCACCGGGCCCTGGTGTATTCTGAAGAGAGCGGTTGGCATGCTCAGAGAATGAGTGTATTTGTAAACAGTAATCACAAAAATGCGAAGCCAAACACTACGTTTGCCAGCCATGTCTCTGTCCTGTGTGTGGAAGTGACTAGTGCCACGGGGGTCAGAGCTTCAAGGGACTTTAGCATCGCAAGGGCCAAGTCCACAAGGGTGACAGAGAATAAGCCACTCTGCCAAAGCCACTCAACTATTAAGTGGCAGATCTGGGAATAGGGACTGGGACTACTAGCTCCAGTCCAGGGGCCCATGATCATACCATGGCCCCTTGGTCCCCTTGTTTATAAAAGAGGAACAGCAATGCTTGTCCAGCAGAGTACCTGTAATGACTAAGTGCCTCACACAGAGACTGACCCACAGTAAATATTTAATATCTTTCTTTAAATTACCAGGTTATTACTCCTACTTATTGTCCTTTCTTGCCATGCTTAGGTTGACACTACATGCATTTCCACATGTGTGCAACCTGGTGTGATGCTGGAGGTCATGCATGCCAGGCATGAGTTTCTGCTACAGAACTCACCTCTGGGTGATACAAAACATGAATTAACCAATACAGAAAAGTCTCTCCTTTAAAAAAATTACTTCATATAAACTTTTTCACAGCATAGAAGCACCAAGCCTAGAGCCTTTTTACTTAAGTTTTCTTTGAGATTTAGAGCCTGTCTTCACAGATCAAACACGCAAATTCTTACTCTTCCTGGAAGCACACTGTTATCCACTGTTTCTCTAGTTAAAAGGAAAACAACTTCCAAACTCAGGAATTTTATTTCAGTACCCAGAAAATCATCTACCCCATGGCCATTAGTAGTATTCATAGCCAGAGAAAGGCACTCACATCTTTATTGTGCATATTTAGTTCTTAAGACATCCCCTAAGGTTTGTAATTACAACTGTGAGAAAATGACCGACGCCTGTGACAGTCCTACGCTCTGTGTCCTCATAAGAGTCTACGGGTAACTTAAGTAATAGCACACCAGTGATGGTGTGCCTGAAGGCATTTTTCTCGAGTCTAGTTTCCTTTGAACAGAGGTTTTAGGCCTGAGCACACGATTGTCATTCGTCGTCGGCAGCCGTCCGTCTCGAGAGACGATGGCGTAGCTTCTTGAGAGTCTATCTGCACCGCCGAGAATGGCTGTGCAGTCCGATTCGGGAGTGACAATCCCTGCCGCACTTGGTACAGGTGAAGGCAGATGGCCGTTGTTGCTGCTGTTGACGCTGCTTCCGCCTCGATCTTTTCTGGACCGCCTCCTCGTTGCGCGCAGCCTCCGCGCGTGACGTACCTTGCCTGACCGCGAGCCTCCAGGCTAGGCGGTCGTCTGCTTGAACTTCCCATGTGTTGAGATTGATGGAGCATTGTGTCATGTCCTTTTTGCAGATGTCTTTGAACCGCAGTTTTGGGCGCCCTGTCATCCTCTTGCCTTCTGCTAGCTCGCCGTAGAGGAGGTCTTTGGGGATACGGCCTGCATCCATCCTTTTGACATGGCCGAGCCACCTGAGGCGTCTCTCGCTAAGAACTGCATGCAAACTGCTCATATTGGCTCGCTTCAGCACCTCGGTGTTGGGGACCTTATCCTGCCAGGCGACATGCAGGACGCGTCGCAGGCACCTCATGTGGAAGCTGTTGAGTTTCCTTTCGTGCCTTGCGTAGGTGGTCCACGTCTCACTGCCATAGAGGAGAGTGCTGAGTACGCAGGCTTGGTAGATGCGCAGTCTGGTTTTCTCAGTGAGGCTGGAATTGTTCCACGCTCGCCGGTTCAGTCTGGCCATAACTGTGGCTGCCCTGGCGATTCTCCGGTTGACCTCCAAGTCGACTGACAGAGAGCTCGAGATGGTGGACCCGAGGTAAGTGAAGTCGTTGACAACCTCCAGGGTGTATCCGTCGATGGTGATGCATGGGGGAGTCCCCGTGCCTTGAGCCATAACATTCGTCTTCGTCAGGCTGATGGCTAGTCCAAACTCCTTGCATGCGTGGGAAAGGCAAGTGACTAGCTGCTGGAGTCCCTCTTCGGAGTGTGATGTCAAAGCTGCGTCGTCGGCGAAGAGCATCTCACGGATGAGCACCTCTTTGACTTTGGTCTTGGCTCGTAGACGGGCCAGGTTGTAGAGCTTGCCATCGGATCTGGTGTGAATGAAGACACCCTCGTTGCAGTCCTTAAAGGCATATTGGAAGAGCATGGAGAAGAAGATTCCGAACAGCGTAGGCGCGAGGACGCAGCCCTGCTTTACTCCGCTGCTGACTGGGAAGGCCTCAGAGGTTGCGCCGTTGTAGGACACCGTGCTGTGCATGTTGTCGTGAAAGGACATGACCACAGCAAGCAGATGTGGTGGACAGCCAATCTTCCGTAGCAAGCTGAAGAGTCCGCTTCGACTGACCAGATCAAACGCCTTCGTGAGGTCAATAAAGGCGAGGTAGAGTGGTTTATGCTGCTCGTGACACTTCTCCTGCAGCTGGCGTAGGGAGAAGATCATGTCCACTGTTGAGCGGCCAGCTCTGAAGCCACACTGGGACTCTGGGTAGACGCGGGAAGCAAGGGTCTGCAGGCGGGCAAGAGCGACCCGGGCAAATACTTTGCCGACGACGCTGAGGAGAGAGATGCCCTGGTAGTTGTTGCAGTCGCTGCGGTCTCCTTTGTTCTTGTACATGGTGATAATGTTGGTGTCTCTCATATCCTGGGGGATGTAACCCTCCTTCCAGCAGCGACAGAGTAGATGGTGGAGCGGCTGTAGCAGGACTGGTTTCCCGCTCTTTAGGATTTCTGGAGGGATTCCGTCACTTCCTGGTGCTTTCCCGCAAGCGAGGCGGTCGATGGCTTTGCCGAGCTCTGCCGCAGTAGGTGGGGTGTCTAGCTCCTCCATGACTGGTAGGTCTGGGATGGCTTTAAGAGCAGTGTCTGTTACGGTGTTCTTCGTTGCGTACAGCTCGAGGTAGTGCTCGGTCCACCGCCGCATTTGCTGTTCCTGGTCAGTGATGACCTCACCTGTCTTGGACTTAAGGGGGGCGATCTTGGAGGGGATTGGGCCTGTTGCCTTCTTGATACCCTCATACATTCCTCGTGCGTTGCCTATATCGGTGGCTTCCTGAATGCTTCTGCACAGGTTTAGCCAATAGGTGTTGGCACAGTGGCGGGCGGTCTTCTGGACTTTGTTCCTGGCAGCCAGTAGAGCTTGAAGTGTACTGGGAGTGGGCGTGACCTTGTAAGCCAGTAGGGCCTTCCTCTTAGCCTCGATCACGGGTTCCATTTCTTCCCAGTGAGCCTCGTACCAGTCAGCGTTCTTCCGCTCTTTCTTCCCGTAAGCAATAATGGCGGAGTTGTATATGGCGTCGCGGAGACGTGGCCAATTGGATTCGATAATGTCATCTGCCGCCACTCCCTCGCTGAGTGCATCTTCCATCTTGTTGATGAATTGCTGGGTCTTAACTGGGTTGCTGGCACAACTGGTGTTGATGCGTGGGCGACCCTTCATCTTGGAGTGGTGCAACCTCTTCGGCATTATGCGCACCTTGCTTACCACGAGGGCATGGTCCGTGTCGCAGTCTGCACTGTGGTAGCTGCGGGTGAGGAGGGTGCTGCCAATATCCGTTCTTCTGGTGATGACGAGGTCAAGCTGGTGCCAATGGCGGGAGCGGGGGTGCCTCCATGACACCTGGTGGATCTCTTTGCACTTGAAGAATGTGTTTGTCACGCACAGGCCGTGGTGACACAAAAGCTCAAGCAGTCGCTGACCATTCTCATTGATCTTTCCTCTCCCAAAGTTTCCAAGGCAGGTGGGCCAGGCCATGTGGTCGGCTCCTACTCTTGCGTTGAAGTCTCCAAGGAGATAGAGAGCGTTACTTCTGGGGATCTTGGATAACGCTTCGTCCAGTGCATGGTAGAACTGTTCTTTCTCTTCGGTGGTGGCGCAGAGGGTTGGGGCATACGCGCTAAGAATGCTGACTGGGCCGAAAGTTGTTGACAATCGGAGGGTAAGTAATCTCTCTGTGCCTCCTGTGGGTGGCTCTATGGAGTTAACAAGCGTGTTCTTCACAGCGAACCCAACACCGTGCTGTCTTGGTTGGTCCGGAGACTTCCCTTGCCAGTAGAAGTGTAGTTGGTTTCTCTGATAGTTCCGTTGTCGGCCAACCGGGTCTCCTGTAGAGCCGCAATGTCGATGTTTAGTCGTGCCAGTTCCCTATCGATGACAGCGGTTTTCCTGGCACCCTTGATCCACGGAAGGTCTGCAGTAAGTCCGGGGCACATGGTCCTGATGTTCCAGCTAGCGAGGCGAAGAGCCGGAGGCTTCTTTCTTGTAGCTTCAGTTTCACGATTGTCATTATGTATTTAATATTTCCCTACAAAAGAGGACCGCCCTGTTGGTAGCAGGGTACGCCTTGACATGACTCAGCCAGACAACTATCACAGAATCCACATCACACAGAAATTACACCCAAACCACACTTTACAATATTTCATATTCTGAGAGTTCAAATCATTTTATCAGAATGTTATAAAAACATTGAAAATCAAACTCTAAAACCACATTCCCAACTGTCTCTCCCAAGAGCTCCACACTGCACCCAGCCTTGTGGTCTGGCTGGGGTACGGAAGGCAAAGTGTTACAGCAAGAGCCCCGGTGAGAGAGGAGCAGGTGGGAAGGGACAGGCGCTGTAAATTTGAAATCCACTATACAAGAGACTATAGTTCTGATAAGGAGAAACCTCAACCTTCTGAAGCACAGTCACGGACAGAAATGACTTTCAGAAGCTCCTCTGTGTGCTCAGTGGGACCCAAGGAAGTTTTGCTTCTGAAATAAAATGCTGATCTGATGGCCAGAGTCTGACATGACGAAACGGGGGACAGAAGAGGTGGCCTGGTGGTTTGTTATTTATTTATTTATTTATTTATTTATTTATTTATAGCCACAGAGAGAGAGACATGCATTTGTTGTTCCACTTATTCATGCACTCACTGGCTGATTCTTGTATGTGTGCTTACCAGGGATCAAACCCACAACCTTGACGTTATCTGGATGATGCTCTAACCAACTGGAAACCCGGTCAGGGCTGTTTGGCTTTTTAATGCGATGATCAAATTAAAAACAACAACTCATTAAATTAATGACATGAAAGACACAACTAAAAACCAGCATCACGTGGAAGGGATGAGGAAGGGGGATGTACATAATATTAAGGATGACAAATATGGAGAAAAGAGGCTAAAAAATGTACCAGTTCAGAAAAGCATTGATTGAGCAACTACCACGTGAGGGTCATTCTGCTAGTTTTCTTCTGTTGCTTAAGAACTCGAAAGCTGGCAGGATTTAGGATCAGAACACATTTAAAGTACAAATAGCAAGGACCCCTTTAGTATTTTGCCTGTCATGTGTTGCCTTTTCAACTGCATTATTGATGCAGGCATAAGATTTATTAATGCAGCCCAGGCTGGACCCCTCACTTCATCCTGAGTAATCCTCAGAACAACCCCGGGAGATAGGTATTATTTCCCCCACTTTGTAGGACAGAAAACAAGCTTACAGAAAGTAAAAAGAAAATATGGCAAATGGGCAGTGGGCGAGGCAGCTCTGGTTGCTATACAAACAAATTAGCATAGGCTGGGTGGCTTAAACAAAGTTTTATTTCTCACAGTCAAAGATCAAGGGGCTGGCAGACCCCGTGTCTGATGAGGACCCACTTCCTGGACTGCAGACGATCATCTTGTTTTCTCCTTGTGTCCTCAGGAGGCAGAGAGCAGACGGAGAGGAAGCAAGCCTCTTGTGTCTCTTCTTACAAAGGCACTGTTCCCATTCATGAGGGCTCCACCACCATGACTTAATTGCCCCTGCCTCCAAGTACATCACATTGGGGAGTAGTCTTCAACAAATGAATTTGGGGGGACTCAAATGTTCAGTCCATAGCAGACAGAAATGATAATCAAATGTATAACAAAATGAAATGAAACGTCCTTACTTGAGAAGGACCTAACACAAGAGAATGCAAGATATTAATAAGGAAAATTTGTGAAAAGATATCGCTACCTGGACATAGTCTTTATTGGGGACAATGAAAATATTCTATACGCACTAAAGAAAAAGGTAAACAAAAGAAATTATATTAGCTGCCAAGGAATGCAGATTAACCTCTTGTAAAGTGAACAGAAAATAATGTAAAGGCCTCTGAAGAGGGTGAGGAAAAACGGTATGAGCTCTAAAATTCGTAGCCCCTCGAATTTTTGTTCCTGTGCAGTGGGAAATAAACATAATTTATTGTACTCAAGTATCTGAGAAGTGATTCACAGATATTAACTTTTTAAATTATGACAACTCTTTGAGGAAGAAACTATCATTATCTCCATTTTACAAATGAAGAAACCGAGGCACACAGAGGGCAATGACAGCCTTAAACAGCGGACTCGGGATTTCTTCCAGGCAATCTGATTTCTGAGCCTTTGCTCTTCGCCAACACCTGAGAGAAACTCAGCAGACAAAACAGATGGGATAACCCACATCGCGAAATCTGGGTACAGCAAAGAGGTCAGAACGACTTTTAAATAAAGGTGTTCAGAATTCTAGAAAAGATAAATCAAGAAGAAGAATGCCTGAGAGAAATAATGGATTTCTTTTGGGGGGAGGGAGAGTAGATAGGCAAAATTGAAAAGGAATCAATATAAATTCTAAATTTGAAAATTATACTCAACCACTGAATTAAAAAAAGTGTGTGTGTGTGTGTGTGTGTGTATCAATTGGTAAGTTTGATGGTATGGTAGAAAACACTGAATTTGACAGTGCATTTGAACTTGAATCTTGAATCTATAGCTGAGAAAATCTCCCAAAATAAAGCAGAGAGAAATTAACAAGATGGACAAAGAAAAAGGGAAAAGGACTGGGCAATACACAGCAAATGCCAATATACATCTAATGACTGTTCGAGAAATAGAGAAGAAAGAAGAGGAAGCAAAGAGAAGTTAGATATGATTTTGAGATTTATGCTTTCATTTTTATTTAAGATTTACACTTAATTTCCCTTACAGTTTCTGCTTTAATCCCAAAGATTATTTCAACTGACTTTCACACGTGGGGAATTTTGAAAGCCATCTATTTATTATCAATTACTTTTTGATTGCTAATTCTAACACAGTTTGTTATTTGCTGTTTATGATAAAAATACTTTGCTCTGTTGTTCTTTTCATTCATTTATTTATTTAAAAAAATTTACTGTATTTTTCCATTACCATTTATCCCCCTTATGCTCCCTGCCCCTCCACAATCACCACACTACTGTCATGTCATGTCCATGACCCCGTTTTCCTTTTTGCTCAGTCCCTCCACCCCCTCACCTCCCCCCCAAGAGCTGTCAGCCTGCTCTCTATAGATGAGTCTGTCTCCATTTTGCTTGGTAGTTCAGTCATTGTCCTGATTTGTTTTCCCTTGACTCCAGGGAAGACCTGATTCCTCAGAATAAAAATAATACTGAGCCCTCACATGGTTAAAAAATAAATCTAAATCACACAATGCCAAAGATCTTTTTTTAAATTAAAAGCAGAGTTAAAGAGATTACTTACAAATGAATGACAATCCAACTAACACAGAGTAAGCTGGCAGTAATGGGTGTCAAAGACAACGAGAAAGTGACCTCAGGGTGCTGAGGAGATATAGCTCAGCCGAGAATTCTAAACCAGCTACCCCGCCATTCAGATACAACACAATAAAGGCCTTTTCAGAGAACTGCCTGTGGACCATGGCTGCGAGACACCTACTCTAGTTTATACTCAACAGGAAGCAAACTGAGCCCGCGGTGAAGCAATGAGATGCTAGAAGCCAAGGTGACAAAAAAAGGAGAGTGTCGTTCTCTCAGGACAATGTAGCCCGAGTTACATTAATGATGACTGGGAGCATCAGATGCCTTCATTACCTAAAATTTCAAAAATGAAGAATTTAAAAACAATAAAGACTGTTCTGTTACGAACAGTAGAATGAATAAAGTTACCATAAAATATTACAAATTAGCAACAAAAAAAGAACTACTAGTACAATAAATGGTACTTTGAAAATAGCCAATAAATTGAATAAACTTTTAGAAAATTAGGCAAATATGAAAAAACTAGAACATGAAAAAACACAAAAGGCTAAGTTATAAAGCATATTAGCTATATATATTTTCTCTAATATACATGAAATCCTGATGAAACCAACTAATACCATTATTCATTAACAAAATAAACTCAATTTGGAACAGAAAGACTAAAGAAAAAAATTACCAAGAAAAAAATGTAACTGCCCTAAAACATACAAATAAATATAACAACAAATTCTAAGCTTGAATGATTTTATCAGGAAAATACTTCACATATTTACAGAGAATGATTATTTCTCATGCTACATAAGCAATGGCAGCAACACACACCCAGGCTTTACTCTAAAATTATATTTTCTCTCCATCATATATTTCACATACTAGGAGAGCCCCTGAGATCCTAAGCTGGTGGGGAAATGTTTGTGTCTCTTGCAGAGTGAAACAGAACCATGCCCAGGACCTAAGCTGAAGGATAACTCTCCTTTTCCAGGCAGGTTGCTTCAATTCTGGTTTGTCCTTGAAAGGTCTTTTCCCGGTGTGATCCCATTCCTCCAGCCCTGCCCAATACTCCAGGCCATCCCAAGTCTAGAAGAACCCTTCCCCTCCTTCCACATGGGGTAATCTGGGTGCACATGAGCCCTCGCCACACAATGGGAGATACTGGACGTTCTACCAGAATAATCATTCAAAACAAAATCTAGGCTTCTAGGTCAAGTGGAAAAAACAAATTCCTGCTTATCTCTGCTGCATCTTGAAAATATACCCTTGCTTCCCACGGTTCCCCAGGCCTTCTGCCTGACAGATGCCTTTGCTGCAGTTACAGAAAAGCATAAGAAGGCAAAATAACTGCAACAACTCACTTAAGGATCTGTAGGGAGAAGAATATGTTTCTAGAAGAGAAAACTTCTGTTGATACTGAATAGATAGAGTTTGAAGAAAACTTTTGAAACATGAATACTACAAAGGTCATTCAGAGACCAATAAAAGGCTTTGTGGAACTGGAAAAAACAAACAAACAAACAAAAAAAAAAAACGATTTAAAAATGTAATAGATAAACTGGAAAGGGTGTAGCCATAGCTGAGTACACATTTAGATCTGAAAGAGCCAATGAAAGAATGAGCTCACAGTGCAGAGCAAAGGCACCAGAAACTGAAGTCCCTAACTCAGTGCACCAGTCCTCTGTATTCTACTGCTGCTTGTAAAAGTGAAGCAGCTGTGACTAAAATGCATGGCCCTATGTTAAGGCTCAAAGGACCTCAAACCCCAATAAAATTCTTGAGGTACACCCTGGCTTCAGAAGCCTAGTGAGGTATTCACAAATAAAATGCTCCAGTCAACAATTTCATTTGAAAATCCCTTTATGTGACACAAAGGGATCAAAAATGAATGCTGAATTTGAGGTAGCAGTTTGTTGGTGGCGCTTCGTATACAAGAGAGTTTGTGTGTGTGTGTATGTGTGTGTGTGTGTGCGCGTGCGTGTAGTCTTCTGCCCTATTCTGGATTCCTCCCATTTCAGAGAAATGACAACTATCTTCCCTAAAGACTATTTAAGCACAAACAGGACTTCCTGCTACTTCTTTGTGGTTTGTCATACAAAGGAGATGTTTTGGTATTTTATGCAATTGGATTTTTAAGACTGAATTTCCTTTCAAATAAATTCTCAAAGGAATGAACAGCTCCATGCTCTATGCAGGGTTACAGCATTGTTTACAAAAGCTCTGGCAAGTAGAGACATGGAAGCTTGGAGGTGAGTGTAGGGAGATAGTCTAGGAATGTCTGGGTAAGCCCCACTGAGAAGGTTGTGACGGACAACAGCTCCAGGAGCTGGGGCAGGAGAGGCCATCGTGACACTGGGCGCCGACTTTTTGCAACGTCCAAGTACATGCCAACTCTCTCTGGAAAGGCTATGAAACAGCTGGTCAGAGGCACATAGGAAAAAAAAAAAGCAGAGTACCTGAGACAGAAAACCAAGTCCAACCAAAGAAGATAAAAATGAAGGAACCAAGACTCACCATCACATTTGGTTCTGAGATGTCTACCAACCCAAGTACAAAGTGAAACATGGTGGATGATGTGGTTCTTACTGTCAGAAAGGAACAAGTGCACCTACATTTTTCTGGGCACGCAACTATAAACTAAACTTCTCACATTCCTTATAATGGAGACAATGAACCACAACAAGCATGTCAACCTGCAGAAGTAAGTTATTGAAAGTAGGACTTCTGAAGAGGGGCAACTGCGGTCTTCACCAGAACTTTGCAGATTCTCTCTTTCTTGGGTTTTTTAAGAAAAATCAAATTTGTAATAGCCTCTTTCCCTCCTGGTTTGGAAATCCAGTTGTGGTTGGTTTAACTGTGCCACCCCGGTCCCCCAATTCATATACTGAAGTGCTAATCCTCAGGACCTCATAATGTGACCTTATTTGGAGACAAAGTTTTTACAGAGTTGATCAAGTTAAAATACGGCCATTAGTGTGGACCTTAATCCAACAGATGCTGTCCTGGTAAAAAGGAGAAATTTGGATATAGGCACACACAGGGAAAAGGGCACATGAAAATGAAGCCGGAGACACGGGCTGATGCTTCTAGGAGCCAACAAATGGCAATGGCTGCCAGCAAACCATCAGTTAGGTGAGAGGCAAGGGACAGATTCTCTCTGCTCTCCTTCAGAAGGAACCACGCCTGCTGACACCTTCATATCAGACTTCCAACACTCAGACCTGTCAAATGATGAATTCCTATTGTTTAAGTCACTCAGGTTGTAGTTCTTTGCCAAGGCAGCCCTGGGAAACTAATACACTTTAGGCCAACAGATCCTCCAATTCAGCTTTGTCTAGCAGTGAACAGGACCTGAATAGGAGATTCTAGTGATTCAATTAAAAACAAAATAATTAAGAAATGAACACAGGATAATTTTAATAACAGTCCGTGATTGGGAGCATTTTCCCAGTATCCCACTTCTCCAGCAATGATGTGGCCACATCAGACCTGATTCTACCATAAAAAAGTTCTCATTTCTACAATAAAAAGTTCACATGTTTTCTTTGGTCTTGTCCTACTTTATACTGGTTCCCCTTTATGACAAGAGTCCAGAGACCAGAAAGAACTGGCCAAGGACCAAAAGTAAATATACTCTGAAATCTCTGTCACTTAACCCGACCCTTAATTAGGAGCAGGGAAACCCTGCACCCAAGCTCGTGCCAGCACAGGTAACGCTGCAGCATGGTCCCAGCAACTTCTTTTATGACTTGGCTGAATTTTGCCAAGTATTTGCTTGGTGTCACATTTATGAGCTTACTTAAGAATCTTTTGTGCAAACTTTTTGAAGGCTTACTTTATGGACTTGCTCCAGAACTAGATTCCTGGGGCCCATTGCAGAGGATTTTAACGAGGCCAAAAGGTAAGGCTTGCCTTCTGGTTATTTTCTCCTCTCTTCTTTCCTGTCCTTCCTCCTGCTGCTGTGATGTCTCCTTTCCTCCAGGGATTCCTGCTCTTCTAACAAACAAGTCAGCTCCTTACCTATAGGCAAAACTCTCTTTAGAACCTACCATTGTCCTGTATACTCAGGGCATGGACCTGGTCTCCATGAGAAGCTTTATAGCTTTAGGACATCCATGAATGCTTCTGTGTGACTGTGCAGCATGTGTGATTGTACGTATGTGTGTTCTGGGAGGAGAAAGACTTCGTTGGCCACTATTTATAGAACCCAAATATCTTAGCGCTGCAGGTAACCCTCTAGAACGTCTGATCCCAGCCATGACTGCACCAACCTCTATCCCAATAAAAACTTGCTCTAACATCTTTGCTAGCTGGTCATATCATTCTGATTGACCTCTTCTGTTATTAAGGTGATCTCCGGCATTCCAATAGCTCATAAAATTGCACAGAGTTCTTTCACCTCTCAAGATAACTTCTTTCTTGGTTCAGTCCCACTGTATCTCCTGTCCTGGTAATGTATATGTGGGCATGCACTTACAACAAAGCAAAACAGAGCCAACCAACTCTACAAACTCTTAGGAACCAGAAGGAGACACTTCTAATTCTTTTCTCACATGCCAGCAGCCACCTTGGTCAAAGCACCCTGAAATATCTATATAATTGGGGGCAAGATTCCATCTCCTTTACTCTCTGGCTCATGAAATCCCTTTTTGTTGACTTTTCATAAGGTTGGCACAGGGCTGGGCTGGGCTGGGCAGCTTCTCCCAAGTCATATGGCTGTGAATGGCAGAAACAGAGGGAAAAAAGGTCTATCATCTCATGGTGCAAAATGTTTATAAACAAGACATATGGATCCCAACAGTTCGAGAGATGGTGTCTACTTGTGATAGTGCCAACAGTTCGAGAGACGGTGCCCAGAGTGAGGACCGGCAGGAATGAAGGGAGCTCACACAGGAAGAGGGAGCCTTGCCAGGCCCAGCGTGGGGACACAGGCCCTCACAGTCTGGCATTTGGTGCATCAGCAGAAATTTCTCCTTCGTCATGTGATTTATTGACTATAAAAATTATGATGTTCTGTTTTCTATTATTTAAACTTATATTCCTGGAATATTCTGAGAAAGTCCCTGGTAAGAGATGCCCATTCCTTACACGGATCAGATGTGGCAAAGGACGGCTGGGAATGACCTGGGGGCAGCACAGACAGTGCCTCGTGACACCAGCGCCAGAGGACTTGCTGGCCAGGGCTGCTGACCCGGGTACCGGTGACATAGGTTTCTGGCCTGGAGCCTGAGAGAGCTCCACAGAACTCCGGCTATCCACCAAACAGTCATTGTTTTGCACACTCCTGTTACTTTGCATCGTGTTTCATTGCTTTCTTATACTTTAAGAGAATCGTCTCATGTGCACAACTCTAAAGAAATCCATACCAAGGGGTTCTAAGCTTTTTGATAGATGAGAGAATTAAGAAGTTAAGTGGTTTCTCCCACAAAGGGAGTTCAGAGTAGAGGGAAGAACTTTACCCCAATCTATTGTTCTTTCTGTTGTTGCTTATACGGCTGAATGAAGAAGGGAGGTAGGTTAACCTCCTGAATGGTCCTGGCAATCATCTCCTTTATCACTTTTGCTCAATGTCATGTGGCTGTGACCAAGAAGAACATATCCAGGAGTTTCCCTAGCTCCACCATAGGCCTTTTGAAACTAGAGTTTCATTCACTGAATAATTTCATGAGGACATTTTTGTATTTTCTTCGTAAGAGTGAAAATGGACTTTAAATGTTAGAGAACAAAATAAAGTAACTTTAGACGTTAGAAAATAACATCAAGTATTCATGCAAGGGTAAAGGCAGTGTCCCGAATGAGAGATGAATCCTCCTTGTTCTATTTATATGTGTAAATTACTTAACCACACAGGTTACATTACCAGTTGGGAATGTCTCCACCTGACTAAATATATATTAGTACACGTTGGCATCAATCTCCATTAACATAATATTAGCCATTACGGGTGCATTACAACATCATCCTACTCACAAATGTGACACAGAGCACAGTGTCACAGACACCTCAATGCTCTGGGCCCTTAAGTCAAAATGGAAAGTTAAAAACACCTTCTGCAGGCAGCCGCTGGCATTACTTCATATTTACATTAGTTTTGCTAATCTACTCGAGTGAACTTTTTCCCTAAGAAAATGTAATAGGAATATTTTATTTGAAAGTTTTATGTGGTAAGCAGCTGTCTAAAGTCTTAATTCCTGTTTTCAGTAGGGTAAGTGGCAAATGCAACCAGGAAGAAAAAAAGAGCAGTTTTCCCAGTGCTAGAGAGCTCAGCAGGCAGTGGAAAATCCGTGCGAAGTCTTTCCAGGAACACGTGCCTACAGATCCCTGTGTAAGTACTTAAGTGCTGGTGTAGAAAATATAGCCACACGTTTCTTAATGAGATGGAGCAAAAGAGCTGGAACTTACCACCCCCGGTGACCAGAAAGCGGAGGCAGAGGGGGAAAGCAGCTTGAGAAAGCCACACAGCCAGAGAGTGGCCACAATCGAGGAGCCGGGCCCTAGGCCAGGCAGCTCTCTGTGTCCATCATCCATTGCCCCACCTTGTCCTGACCTCTGGTGCCACTGCGCGGACTGAGGGCAGGAGGGGAGCTCCATTACACCCTGCTATTGCTCCAGTCCACAGCTTAGTCACATGCCAAATGACAGCCTGGCATGGGTTGGTTTTGTGTTTTGTAAGAACGGTTTTGTTTGTTTGTTTTAAAATATAAGCATAGGTTAATCTCTTGGGAGGAGAAAAGTATACTGTCAGGAGGAGACAAGAGATGTCTGATCCTTGAGGGTGTTTGGTATTTTATTACAGACCGTCAGTCAGATATAGACACAAGAGGAGACAGAGGAGAAGTACGGGAAAACAAAGTTTATTATACTCACAGGTCCTAGTCAGTGTCACTGCGTGCCACAAGGGCACCACACTTGGAGGAAGCCTCAAGGGAGGGGGACAACCAAGCACGTGGGCAGCCAAGAGAGTAAGGACCCTGAGCAATGCTTTTACTGGGAATCAGGGTGAAGTACACAAGAAAAAGGCATGAGGGAATGTCACTGGTGTGTAGGATTGCCCCTATGTCACACTCAGGTAAGGGCAAGAAGGAAAACTAGTGGTAGGGACCAGCCTTATCACACTGGTGCACCTGGTCACCTGCGTGGGATGTTCACAGCCTGCTTGTGGGGCTGTTGACGCACCAAGAACATCTGAAGTTTAACCAGTTACCACACAGGAAGGTGGGTGTTTAATCAATAAGATGGTTCCAGTAGAAGGAACTGTGGGCATAACCTCCACCGATTACATCCCTGTTAAGGACAGAAGAGGTGAATTGGAAAGTAAAGGCTATCACCAGGTTTACGTGCATAGAGGATAGTTTAAAGGAATGTTGTAGAGAAATCTGGAACCAAAGATAACCCTTTGGAAATGTATTTCTCTTACAATTTTAGACTAAGGTATCAAAACTAAGAATTTTTGTATATGAGTTACAATAATGATATAGATCACTCATTCACACAGATGCACTCACATGCACATCTGCACATACCCACCTCCTGACATACACACCACACCCCATGGACCCATGCAGAGTCATTGATTTACTGATGACTCCCCAAAGGACTGCTTACTATAGTACTTACACAGAACATGCACTCAATAAATACTCATAGATTACTCATGAAATAAACAGATGAACGAATGAATTAATGAATGAATTTAAAAAATGAATGAGAGAAGTGTTAATCATTGACTCCAGAACTAGGATTCAGAGGTGCAGAATGTGAACCAAGCTTCCCATTCAATGAGTCTTCAGTGTGGATTAAGAGGAAACTCTTCAGATGGCATATTATAGAATTATGCACTTGAAACCTGTATAATTTTTTAACCAAAGTACCCCAATAAATTCAATAAGAATATTTTTTAAAAGGGGAAACTCTTTGATTCTTTGGATAAAAGGTCACATGTGCATGTAAAAGAGGACCTGAGAGTCAGCATATCCTTAAACTAGCAAGTCCAAGGAAAATCAAGGGACTACAGAGCCAACATGTCTACAAAATCTATGTGACACTTTCCTTTTTCCTTAAAAACAAAAAACAAAAAAACTCCCTTTTGCACAACCTACATGTACCTAATGTTCCCAAAAACTCTGGCTGTGGATGAGTGGAATGTTGCATGAGGTTTTAAGCAGGTCACTTTATGTCTCTATGACACCATCTGGCCATCTGTAAAGTACAATAAAATCACCCACAGGCACTCCTTACACTTGAAATGCTGAAATACAAATGCTAATTCCTTAAAATGTTGACAACCAGAGGCAGTAGTTCTGAAGGTAATGTTCATTAGGAGAAACCTGAGGGACTATCATGGGCCTACAGCAGCCCTGTGGTAAAATAAGGGGCTTTCTAAATGGACATAGTCCAGATAGGTCAATGGGTGGACTGAGCGCCCTCTTTGCAGGAATATTTTAATGAGGTAAACAAAAAACATGACAAGCTTGTCCTTAAATCAGGGGCCCCACTCATTATTCTACATGGGGTGAAGGCCAGTTATGGAGGGGAACAAAAAGTGTAACATGTAGCTCATTGAAGAAGTCTGTTAACTTCCCCAGAAGGATTGGGTTGAAGAACAGGCTGTGCCACTTAAAAGTTGCATGACCCTCCTCAAAGTCCTGAATCTGACTTCTCAATGAATTGTACAAGCTCAGTGCCTGACGCAGTGGGCTGTTAATGAATGGGAGGACCAAGGGTGTTGTGCAGATCACACCAGATAGTGTGTGTGCATTTTCTCTGTGACATTTAACACACCACACAGATGTGCAGTTATGACTGTTACAATAAGTATTCTACAACTCGTTCGGAATCCTTGAAAATGGATTGATCATTTTCATAGGGCCACATGGGCAGAATTTGAACTGTTAACTTGGGGTGCAAGCAATTTTTTCCTCTTGCAAAGACTCGCACAGCTAGAAGCTCCAGCCATTGAGGCCAAAGAGACAATTCCTTGGAGTCCTTGTGTTGTATACGCGTGCCTGTGCCTTATGTGTTAGGCGATGCGGGTTATCGATGTAATGCTACCACCACTTCTCATACTGCTCAAGTCCATCTTATTGCCTGTTCAGTCTTAATATTTTCCCCCAACCAATTAACTCGAGCGCCAAAAGAAAGGCAAGAATTTTCCACCTTGCTGCTTAATTGGCAGTCTAACATTTGGCCTCTTCCACTTCTCAGAAGTTTGGCCACAATGACTAGTGTTCTTCGCGCCAAGCAGCATTTAGTGCTCTGTCAACACTAGGCAGCAGCACAAGCAAAAGGTTTCCTTGTAGTCACCATGCGACTTCACTTAGCTGATGTGTGAGCAGAGAAAACACGAAGGAAGTCTGGGCAGTTATTTTATGAGCAAACAGGAAGCAGAAAGCGAGCTATGGCATGGTCTAGTTTGAGAAGCTGGTGGGTCACTTTAGGCGCCCTGCTGATACAATCTGCAGAGATAATGCAGATGCACACAAGTTTAAGTATCAACAGAGCAAGTCTGGGAGGGGCCTGCATTACTGGCTGATGAGGGAAGGCCACCCGGCAGAGTGATGCACCACTCTTTCGACTCCCTCTCTACATGCCGCACAGTCTCGCATCCCAGAGCTTCCCCTGATGTCTTTTTATGAGTCTAATAAACAACTGTCGCATGGAGCTTTTGTTGAAAACTATTGACTATGCACCACTTGTGGGAATTTGCCTGGGGAAACGGCTGCTCTCCACGCTTCGCCCATTGTTACCATCTGAGGGTTCCGAATCCTCCGCAAACCATGAAGGAGAGGGACCAACTACTTCCTGCAGGTTTGGCATTTCACACACAACTGACTGCACAGAACTGAGATTCATGTTTGCTGCGAAGACAGGAAACCCAGCTACTTAGGGAAGCAGTTTAGTATGTCCACCTTCCGCCATGCAGCATACCAGAGCCCCGCTGCGGATGCTGCAGCTGGGTCCCCTGGGCCTTGCATGCCATACTCTCCGGAGTGACCTCCTCTTTTCTTGCTACTCTTTCCACCAACTTAAATAAAGCTTGGGAATATTTTATGTTGCTTTATTTCATTCTCTCTGAGGTCTTAACAAAAAAAAATCATGAACCCATGTTTTTCCAGCATAAACTCAGGGCTAACCCTCAGCAAAATGATGTGTTTTTCATTATTTGTCCCTCTGCACTATGGCTTCCTAATTTCCCACACCAGGCCAAACCCCCCACCCCATCCTGCTTCCAACTCCCCTCTAGTAAGCCCCTCAGATCTCTCACTTACACTACGATGGGATTCTCCACCTCGACACCACTGACACTGGGGCTAGACAATTCTTTGTCATGGGGACTGCCTCACGTACTGTAGGGTGCTCAGTAGCATCCCTGACCTCCACTCTTTAGATGCTGGTAGCACCTTCTGTCTCCAATTAGAACAACTAAAATTGTCTTCAGGCTTTGATGAATTTTCCCTTGGGGACACCATCACCCAGGTTGACCACGATCGCACTAAAAGGTACTTCAGCAGTGACCCCGTACCTCAGGGAATTGCCAACAAGTTATGAAGACTGTGTAGAATGATAGAATTTCAAGAATTCGCCAGCTTGATGACCTTCCTGGGGACATTGAAGTCACTGAAGTAGTGCAAGGAGTCCCTTCCTCAGGTTAAGGTAGCTCAGACAGTCATTAGCTCGCTTACCAGGTCTATGTATTTGAAAACTGTAATAAATCAATCACAAGCATTTGGCCTGAAGCAGTAGCAGTTTCAGGTGCAAAACCTCCTATTCATTGGACTTCAGGGCCAGGGCACTCCCTCAAGATCCTAGCATGAGTAAAGACTGGGCAGAAGGGATGCTCTCCACCCCTCGGGTGATGAATTTTCAAGGTCAGAATATAGAGCTATGAAACCCAGCACTTAGGAGCCAGTGTCTGTATGCGAGGTCTCACACAATTCACAGCCCTGACCCGAAGGTGATGTCATCGACCAAGGCACATATTCCACACCTCGTTTTCCTGCGGGAGGATTTACACGTTCTTGGAGAATGTTGAGTTGGCCGAGAGCACTGACGTGAGCAACAAAGACTCAGGGCAGGCACAAACTATGCTTTAAGAGTAAAGCTCTATTCCTGTGTGGTTTGTAACCAGCCACAATGTGAATGCTTCGGCACATTTTGCGCAGTGTAAAATCATTTACCACGGTATGAGCGAGGGTTGCTTTAAATAGAAGGAGAGAAAATGACTATTGCAGTAAGGAAGCTGGCTAATGAGCCCTAGCTTGTGGCAGGGTTGTTTCAAAGATTTGGCAGACTTGGGCAACTGACTGAAATTCAATATTAGGTCCACCAATTGGCTTGCATGAATCCAGTCACAGCAAACAAGAAGTGTGAACAGAGACCTCTGAGTCTAGAAAATTTTGTAAAGTTAATACCAACATTCTATCTTCCTTTTTTTTCACTGAAAAATTGTCTTCTGATGAAAATAAAAAAGGGCTTTACCCCAAAACTTTAAGGCAAATTAAATTTATATATGTTGACCAATTATTTGTGTTGGTAAAATATTTATAACCTGTTCATCTGGACTTTTTCAATGTTCAAGTTGTTTATATCCTGATACCACATTGGTACCATGTTGATACCATATTAATTCCATTGCTACTGATAAAACTAATACCATGTATTAATATCTGTAAAAACTGATTTTCCCCCACTTTGAGGACAACTCATAGAATCATAAAACAAAGCTTTAAGCTGGCACTTGACAACTCTAAAGGCACTTGACTCTCCTGGCAATATTATCTTCCTGCTAAAAAAACAATTAACAAATGGTATGATTTTTGCTAACCTATGGCTTTGGGGTCATGCAACTGAGTTGGAGGCAACATTTTCTTGCTTGGCCACACGAGGTATATATACATAAATCATACAGAGTGGAGTTTATGCAAGACCAAAACACGAAACCCAAGCCCCACACTTCTTATCCAGAAGAAGTACATCATGGAAGATGTACCATCACATGCTGTTGCTTGAATTAAAATTCTGTCAGTTCAAATTAAAATTCTGTCAGCTCAAGTGTCTGAGGCATGGCCAACAGACAGTCCCGTGTGGACCCTGCATTCCGCACTGTGCCTCTGGCCCTTTCTCTCTTCTTTCAACTACCCATGTTAGAGTGTTAATGAAGGCAAACATTAAATAAGTCATGGTTTAGGGCTTTTCTTTTAAAATGTAATAATCAAAGAGTTGACTTCTTAACTGGTTTGTGGCTGAGGTGCTCTGACAATCTTGGCTCTCCGCCCCTCAAATTTTCTCTGTTGCTCCAACACAACTTCCATTCTTGTTCACTGGGATGTCATTAATATGCTTTTCTCTCCATCAATAACCTCCCATCCTCAATTCCTTGAGGGACTTATGTCAGGACTGTAACTGAGCATCAACTTCACTGGGTCCATCCTCAGCCTCCCAGACAGTGTGAATGGTTCTCCTCTCCCTTTTCCCCACCACCTTGGTCATGTCTCTGTGACATTGCTTCCCATGTTGTGCTGTGATTATCTGGAAGTATTTTGTCTCCCCTCTGATTCATAAGCACTATGTCTTACCCATCTCTGTGTCTTCAGGGCCAGATACATGGGGATGTTCTATACGTTTCTGATAAAAGGACAAATGAATAAATGACAAAGTCAGTAGGCTGAAGAATTGCACTGACTGCTTTCTGTCTGAAGTTCACAAGAACTCCCAGAATAGCTGTTAGTTCAGAGCAGGCAATGGGAAACACCCTTGTCTTGTGGAGAAAAGGAGCATAGTAAGGAGAAGGAGCTCAATCAGGAAAGACATGTCAGATCTTGGAGCAGGGCCTTATGCTCACACCCCCTCTACTATAGTTCAACTCTTTTTATTTTTCTAGTTTCAAGAAGTTATTATTTTCATAATTTCCAGGGAAAATTTGAATCAAGCACCACACAACAGAGAAAATTATTATTTAACTAAGAACACAAGGCAAATACCCTCAGAAGGTCAAGTGCTGAACATTGTTTCTATTGCTATAAGCAGCCTATGTAAATGACTGAAAATCATTATCACCTTGACCATTTGATAGATGTCATGGGAAGAGCACTAAATTACAATGCTCTCACTTGGAGGGGGTCTCAGGAAGATGATTTTGTATCAGACATGCTTTTGATTGGTTTTTCTTAAAGACACAGTAAATCACATAACCACCCTGCTTTTCTTCTGCCACTGGCTCCTGGCAAGTTTAGAGTCCAACAAACTACTCATCTGGATCAAGTGTTTCAGGGTTACTGCTTACACTTTTGTGTTGGTCTCTTCCCTGCCCAAATTTATCTATTTTTGTACTCCTTTTTTCTGTTTTGCCTATCTCTAGTAGGTGTTATCTTTCTAGTGTATGGTATTTGTGTAAACTGCCATAAATCATTTTTGAAATAATGCAATAGAAAAAATACAATATTTGTATAAAAACAGAAGCAATAATCAAAATATGTAATAAGTACTATGGCATGGTCATGGACCAATCAAACCTATCCATTAATGACAAAAATTTCAAACTGGTAATACAAGCAGAACACCATCTTGCTGATAAGTTAATAGTAATGTCTCAAGTAGAAGGGACAGCACTTGACTTGGATTCGGGGGACCAGGAAAAGCAGCATTGACTAGGATAAGAACTGACCCCAAAGTAAAAAAGATCCAAGTTGGAACTCTTGGCTCTGCCTCTCATTCACTTTCTGAGTTTCAGATTTCTTATATGCAAAAAAAGAAAATGAATACTTGCCTACTTCACAAGGCTGGTAGAGAAAAAAAGGAATATGGGCTTTCTGCAAAAAAAAAAAAGCATTACTCTGTCGATGCAGAAATGTCATACCCCATACGATTATTTGGATCTTTCAGTGAAAATTTTCAATGAGCGACACCATTTTCTTCCAGTTTGTTTCATAGCAGAGAAACATGGTCACACATTATAAATCTCTACCTTGGTGTCCTTGGGTAATCTTTCAGATTGCTACTGAAGTTGGTGAGTTCTTCCATGGAGCAAAGCAGATACACAGGACTGCCAGGAGCTACCACCCTGTGCACAGAAGGCTACTCTACCGCAGCCTTGGAATCAGGCCACGTGGCCACAGGAGCAGCCAGAAAGGAGGAAAGGGTGGGTGAGGCCAAAACTCAAGCCAGGCATTTCAACTTCAGCCCTTAGTCAGTGAGGTCATTTTCCATGTATTCTCTGTTTCCACTAGATTCAATGTCTCTTTAATGTTGAACACACAAAAACTGAAGTCATATGATGAGCCATCCAGGCCGGAGCAATGGTGCTTGCCATCCTGGGACTGTCATTTAGGGATTGAATTATTGGTGAGTCCAAGAATCAAGCCTGAGCTTGAGGTTATACTTTATCCTTCACATCCACGAGCTGCTTGTCCTCAGAGGGGATTGCCCCAGCCACCGAGGTCACTTCATCATGCCTCTGAGAGGCAGAAGGATACAGTGATTCAGAGACTGGGCTGGAATCCCAACTCTGACCTGGACTCCCTGTGTGGCTTTGGGCTTCAGTTTCCTCATGAATCAGATGAGAATAATAAGAGTACCTCACTCAGAGCGGTAGCAAAGCTTGAATGAGGTCATTCATGTAAAGGACCTAGTTATTGCTCATAGAAGCATCCTGTATGTGAAAAGTGTCATTATTATCTGTGCCCCCCACATGAGAACAGTACAATCTCAAACTTGTTAGCACTGCGAGGCTGCCACTGATCACGCAGGCTCAGCCCCACCCTCTCACAACAACTCTCCATTACAGCCACAACTGACACTTGTTTTTTCATACCTGCTGAGCTTTAGTGGTTCTGTTTCCTGTGCATGGAAAACCGTGGCGTTGTGATATAATGAAAAGTACATAGCTGGGCTCCCGAACCCGGTTCCTGGCACAAAGCTCCCCAAACCCTTGGAATTTCCTAACAGGGGTGAGAGGAGCATATTTTGTTATTCATGATAAGTCACTTTCGACTGTACCTTAATTTACACAATAAGGTAAGTTTTGGAAAGCCCCTGAGCATGGGGGTCTGGTTTCCAGGAGAACCAACGATGTGATTATAAGACTGGAACTTTCAGTCCCACCTTCTTTAACCTTCTTGGGGAGACTCAAGAGATTGAGTTCTATCACCAATAGCCAAAGACTTAATCAATTATGTCTAAGTAATGCAGTCTCCATAAAACCCCTAACCAGTGGAGCTTCAGGGGCTCCTGGGTTGGTGAAACACCAAGTTCTGGGAGGGCGGTATGAAGCTCCATATCCTTTCCCACCTTGCCCTATGCATCTCTTCAATCTGGCTGCTCCTGAATTGTAACCTTTTATAATAAACTGGTAATTTAGTGAGTAAACTCTTTTCCGACATTCTGTGAGTTGTTTAGCAAATTATTTAACCCGAAGAAAGTTTGTGGGAACCCTCAATTGATAGCTGGTCAGTCAGATGTACAGGCGGCAACCTGGGACTTCAGATTGGTGTCTGATGTGAGAAGGAATCTTGTGGGACTAAGCCCATAACCTGTGGGGTCTGTGCTGACTCTAGGCAATTAATGTCAGAACTGAGTGAAATTGTATGACACCCCATTCATGTCTGCTAAGAACTGGAGAATGGCTTGGTGTGGAAAAACTCACATATCCGGTATCAGAAGTGTTGGTGTGAGTATACAAAAAAGGATTTTTTTAAATGCCTTTACCAAGTCTGCTTCTTATATGTCCTCCAACTAGCAATTCCAGGCCATGTCATCCAGGATCTCCTCAGATTATCTCTCCGGATGAGACAGGCATCCAGTCCTGTCTTGCTTCTTGAATGAAAATTAAGTCTGTTTCCTGACTAGATTGTGAGCTCTTTGAGGACAGGGCCTAAGTCCTTCCACTTTGCTCTTTCCATAACCTAACAGGGGGGTGGTGATCAGTAAATGCTGAATTAAACCATAAACAAACAAATAAATTTAACGCATTGGGATACTGGCATGGTGCACAGGTTTATGAGGTATCTGACAACATGGTTTGCTTTCACGGATGTGAGGGAAAATGTCTTAATGACATCAAATGCTCTTCTACTGGTGAGCTAATTCCTTACATTCCCATTCATTCATTTATCTGCGCATGGCCCCAATGCTGTGTTGGGTGCCAGAATTGCAAAACGTAATCAGACCTGGCCCCTGCTCCACAACATTCCTCCTCTGGGCTGATGATTTTAAATCCCTTGGAGTTCAGACCGTGTGTACACAGCAGGTCATTCTCTAAATGTCCTGTATGCCTGTGTAACATGAGTGAAGGATCACAGGAACATTCTGACTGGGGTGCTGAGGGAGAAAAGAGGAGCGCCTGAGGGTGCTGGGCATCTGTGCAAGGCCAAGAAAATAATGAGCACCACCAAGAAGGAAAGAAAACAGCCAGAAGAGGTTGAGTCAGAATGTCTGCCCAAGACACATCTCTCTAGGAGCTGGCCAAAGGATAAGACTTATTAATAATTTCACTTAGTGGGAAATGGATCTGAAAATAAGCATGCTTTAAAAAAAAAAAAAAAAAAAGAGCCCAATCTATCCTAAGAGTTAAACGGACCGACCTGGGTTTGAATCTCATCTGTCCACTTAGTAGTGGGAGAAGCTTCGAAGCCTCTAATCTTCAGTTTCCTCATCTGTACAATGGAGATGGCCTTACAATATTTTTGTTAATGGTTAAATAAAATATCAAATAGGCAGTTAAACTGTATGTGCTTGATAAATGTTGTCACTATTTTCTGCCCTCCTACTTAGATACAGAGCAATCCCTGCACTTGAATGCACTTCTAATGCATCTGATGCTGTCTGTGTCAGAGAATTCAAGGGTACGTGTTCAGAAACTCGCTCTCCTACCAATCAGGAGAGCAGGAGCTTCTGGCAAGCCAGAGTCGCTCTGGGAAGGACATAAGTAGGGCTGCTCGGGTCTGTATCAGGGAAGATGACCTCTCCCATGAATACCCTTCTAGAACCAGGCTACACAGGAGACTAGGATGGATGCCCTTCAAGATGAGCACAGGCCTTCCTTCCACATGGAGCTTCTTGAAGCACTGTGCCTGGCACCTCCAGGTGTTAAGAGGACTGCATGGTGGGCAATGCTGGCCCCCTGACTCCAGATCCTACCCCTTGGCCACCAGAAGCTGGTCCCACTGCTCTCCTGGAGTCTGGGCTGACACTGTGGAGGGGCACGTGGGGTGAGAAGTGGGGGTGGGGCTGGGCTGTGCTTCCTTCATATATGCAACCTGAAAGTCTCTGGGAATGGCGTTTGGCATGGAAGAGAGTCAGAGGCAAGTGGAACTGTGGGATCTCCCATTATAAAAGGTCCCATTCAGAGCTGCACACCCTGTTGCATAACGAGGGAACAAGGAGACATTTGATGACATTAAAAAGCCTTGAGCTCAAAACAAAGGGACGCAACTTTCTCTGCTTTGTCTTTTGGTCTTCAAGGCCTGGCCTGTGTGATGGTAAGTTAATAAAACAAGTGGCAGCCTATCCCACCTGCCTTGGCGGAAAGCTTGCTTCTCAACAAAGACCTAGAGGCAGCACTCTCTGACCTGGGTTTTCCCAAAAGCTCAAGCACACATTTCACTGAACAGTGAAGAATCAGGATGAAAAATACAGCTGTCCAATGAAGAAATATGAACTCTGAGACGCATCTCTCTCCCTCAGCCTGATAACTAATCCCGACCAAACCCCTCATTACTTCTCACACCCCTCTCCCCGGCCCTCCCCTGTCAGTTTACTCTATGGCTCCCCAAGTTACCTGAGAGGCACCAATTCTGGAAAAACATCAGTACTGTCCAAAATCAATGTCATCCTGACCTCAGCTTGTATTTTACTATTCCAATAAGCTGGATGAGCAAGAGCATCTTATACACACATCTTGTGCTTGATTCCTCGGAGCAAACGTTCCTGGAGGAGGGAACAGGAACTCAGAGAAGTTGTCTAAGGTCTGGCACCAGTAAGTGGCAGAGTTCATTTCTGCCCTTCAGCACGATCCTGCTATCCTGCCCCTACAGCCACTCACCTGCAGTGTTTGCCTGGGTAATACCCTTGCCAGAGTCCTCATCCCCCCGAGGGGACTGTGTGGAGGGCAGGGACCCAGGTGTGTGGACACCTCTGGAATCCTTGGAATGCCCTCAAAGATCTTACTGAGCACAGGGCTTTTGAGAAATTGATTCTAAAAATAATTATTTATACCTGATCAGAATCTGAATGTGTTAAGTTCTCCAGATACCAGTTGCTCAGATCTCATTTCTAATTAAAAAGTTTTATAAAGCACAGTACGTAGATGTGTACCTTCGGAAGCATAATTGTAAGCAGCACAATATATATTTTGAAGTGTGAAACATTTGTGTTTCAGAAAAAGAATACTTCTGTGTAGAGAGAAAAACAATTACTTACATGCCAACTCAAAACTGGGAAAATGAGTTCCTCAAAGAAACCCTCACAATGGAAATCTTGTGTTTCTGGTGCACATGTTCAGTCAGAGATGTGACATTTTAAAGAATCTTCATCTGCAAGAATGATGCCAGCTCCTCTCTCCTGCACATCCTCTCTGTGGATTAATCATCAGGCCCCGTAACCGCAATGTGACCACTATGTGAGGCGCCTTCTTCCCTAAAACAATGAAGTTCTGTCCGATTGTCTTTGGGAGGCATTTACAGCTCCAGGACATTGCTGTGTTTTATTGAAAGCACTCAGCACTGGCTTCTTGGGACATGGCTGGAAGGGGTGTTGAGCTGGATTGGGCAATAACAAATGTTCCAGGGGGACACTGAGACATTCTTACGGTGTGCGCATGCAGGAGGGACACGATGTGAAAACTGAGGGAGGTCAGAGTGTGCTGCACAAAGCCCAGGGCGAGTTTGCTGACCTATTACTCAGATAAAGCCTTGAGTGTCGTGATCTATGGGGCTCTTCCCCACTGAACAGCCTCATGACAGGGACAAACACAATTGCTGGAGCCTCAACTCTGTCTCTGTAACTGACAAGATGTATTAGTTTCCATTCGTATGGGGGACAGAGCCCTGGAATGCAGCAGCGCTGCCCAAGGGGCCTTGTGCAATGCACAGAGCAACCTTGTCATTCCCAGAAGAACGTGGCAGCCACCTTGCACAGTAGGCTGGTTCTCTCCATCCCCACATCTAAGGGCAGTGACCAAGAGTTCTTAAAATAATAAACAGCTGGCCAAGGGCTTCCTACTCAAACCCCAGAATTTCAGTACAATCCTACTTGACTGAACAGGTTTTAGACCACAACACAGGAAACTCGGAGCCCAAGGGCCTCCCACCCCACCCACTGTGCCCAGGGAACCCATCACAATGGTTGTCCCAAAGCTTCGTGTCTGGGAGAGAATCTCCTATGAAGCATCCAAGTGCAGGGGACTCAAAGGTTTTGATGTGAGCAATCTGTTCACCATCTTTGCAATACACAAACACAAGGGGGGTGGGAGCCTCTGAGTTGCATGCGGCCATGACTTCATTTCCCACGTCTGGTGGGTCCCTCTACTTAGGAGGTACTCACCAACCTCACCCCCCTACGTCAGCCAGAAGCAGGGTGAGCAAAGGGTGGGAGGACAAAAGTCTCAATTACAGTCAGAACAAAGATTTGTTCAGCAACACCGTTCTGAATGTCCAGCATGAGGTCAGGGCAAGGAGGACAGTGGTAATTTATCTGAAATCTGAGGGAAAAAAATGTGGAAACCATCAAAGAAACTGTATTCTGTTTATCGGTCTGCTACCTGCAGGTTCATGTGACTCTGCATAGATTACTTAACTCTTCTGGACCTCAGTTACCCCATCTATAAAATGGAGATAACAGCCCTAAGATTTTAGTACAAGATTTCATTTGGTCTCTGCATTATAGTTCACTGATGGTGAGCCCCTACCTTTTCATGTTTCATGGTCTTCCTCTGTGAAAGAAAAGAAAAGGAAGGAAAGGAAAGGAAAGGAAAGAAAAGAAAAGAAAGAAAGGAAACAAGGAAAGAAGGAAGGAAGGAAGGAAGGAAGGAAGGAAGGAAGGAAGGAAGGAAGGAAGGAAGGAAGGAAGGAAGAGAAAGAAAGAAAGAAAGAAAGAGGAAAAGGGAGAGGGAGAGAAGGAGGAAGGGAGAGGGGGTGGGAAGGGGAAAGAGAGAGAAAAGAAGGAAGGAAAGGAAAGGAAAGAAAAGGAAAAAAAAGAAAAGAAAAAGAGGGATCAGTTGAAGCCATTTGAGCTCAGCATTCCAGAGCCGGGGCGGGGGCAGAGGGTGACTGTGTCTCCTCACGATGATTTTTCGATAAGTTTGCCTTTCTGTTTCTGCGGGGCAGAAGGAAGCCGGTGAGGCGACCCTCCCAGGTCACTCCTGAGAAAGAGCGCCTCCATCCACACAGAGCTAAGATGCTATCAGTCCAGAACTCCCCACCTTGACTAACACTTCTTATCTTCTGTCATCTGCACAGTGACTGAAAAATGCTCTCAGCGGGTGTGTCGGATTCATTTTTGTGATGGTCCCATGATGTCTGAAAAAGTTAAAGTTTAAACTCTCCCTTCCCCTTGGCCTTTACAGCTCTGTGGATTGCGCCGGGAATGGGGCGACTGCTGGGGCCTGAGTTTTCTAGAAAGGCAGAGAGCCCGGCCCTGAGAAGTGGCTCCATGAGCTGAGGAGAAGATTCCCCCAGCCTTCAAACGGGTCTCTTACACCGCAGCAATAAATGCGACCCAGCCTGGTCAATGCCTCCGTTTTCGGCTGGCAAGTTACAAGATCTCTATCTAGGAATAAACTTCCTCCAAGATAAAACAACAAGGTTGAGCAGCTGCAGACAATAGTAATATTGTCTTGGGAGTTTGAGACCTGCCCCTGACGGCACTTGGAGAACTCAGTGTAGCCTTCCCATTGATCCTGACAATTTCTGTATTGTTCAGAAACTAGCCCCAAGCCAAGTCAGAGAAGAGTCAGCATTTGGGGTCCTTTAAAACACTCAAGTAGACCCGCTGTCTCCAGAGAATAGAGAGAATCTGGGGAGGGGGTGGGAGTTATCAGGTGATGCGTTGTGACTGCCTCTCGGGCCAGGACTCAGGGTGCTTCCTGACGCTCCGTTTCAGCGTCAAACACACCTGGAGAGCGTGCAGGTTAGGCGAGCAAGTGTATGCAGCACACGTGTGTACAGGTGCTGGCCTGTAGTCGTTTGCATGTGCCTGTGCTGCTGCATGTGTTTGTGAAGAGGGTGAGTGGCTGTCAGCATGAATTTGGGGGAGGGCCGTCAGTTTGGGGTGCAGACGAGGTGGATGTCAGCACTTGAGGGGACTGAGCTGCCCACACATGCACAGGTGTGAATGTGGAGGTACACCAGCGTCAAGTGTGTGACTGTGGGAGGGGCAGTGAGGTTGTACAGAAGCGTATCCCTGCGGACAGGCCCAGGGAACTCTCAGTCTCTGCACTTGCATCAGGGAGGACACCGCCGGCCCAACCCAAACCCAGCTGTCAGACCTGTCTGCTCACTGCGGAGGTTTTGTAAATGCCACGCCTGTGCAAAATTCTGTGTCAGACACTGTCAGAAAGGTAGGAAAACAAGAGAGGGGACGGGGGTTACGCTCTCAAAGAGGTGACCACATAGTATGAAAGATGAGGTGTCTATATTCGCAAGGTAGCACACCCCCACGCGATGGGAGCCTGGCGAAGGCGGCTTTATCTGATCATGGAGCTCAGACACCCGTCTGCTGCCTCGCTCGAGGGCATCTTCAACTATAAAATTTATGGAGGCAACAAAAAGGAACATTTTCAACATGCTGAGTGAATTCTCTGAAATGCAACTGATGTTCCTTTTATGGACAGTTCATTTAGATGCCGTCTTGTAAGAGGAACTATAATATAATTACTAGTTACACGTGTGAGGCTGACTTTTGTTTTTCCTCATTAAGGAGCTGACAAGGATGTTGCAAGGACCAAGTAAATGATGACGAAGATGATGATGATGCTAGGACAAGATCAGAAAGAGATACGCAAGTCCTGAAATATTGGGGCACTAGAGAAAGTCCTTTGCACAGCTTTACATGATGGTTTGGTTTGCATCCGCACGCCACGGGAAGCTGGAAAGAGACCTGATGGAGAGGTCTGAAAGGAGACCCGGAGGAGGACTGGCACAGAGTACGGTGGGCGTGCAGACCTGACTCCCTCCCCACAGGTGTTTGCTTCCCAAGAAGCCCTCCGGAGACTCTAAGCTTTGCCTTGAGCCCAAGCACTCTGGTCCTAGTTGCGGCAAGCTGAGGAGAAGGTCACTCCTTAGGGCTGGCTAGTGTAGGGGTGGCGGCCAGCCTTGTGGGCAAGGCACTTATTCACTCCGCAGCCCATTCCACCTCCAGACATTCCACCCCCGACTTACTGCTTTAGGAAAACCTGTTCTGAGATGCAAACCCTTCTTTGCCTTGTATACACTTTCATGGGGGGCAGCTTTCAAAGTCAGCCCAGATTTTAAGTTGGCCACAGCATCTCCATGAGTATCGTTACGAACAGCACCACCTCCCCAAACATGTAGTTTTTGTAGCTCACGTACAGCACTCCCACCTCCCCCGTTTGATTAATCTGAACAATAGCCTCCTGAGGTAGCTAGAACTGGTCAAGGATACCGCAAGGCAAATCACCCGACATGCAAAGGGTAAAGCTACTATTAATTGCCCAAAAATATCTATATATTAGAAGTCATCTACTGTTGAAGACTGTGCAATAATCAATACATTACAATGCATTCTGGTATAATACATGACAGGGACAATCAGACCCTTGATGGTAAAACACGTTGCCCCCAGCACAGACCATCCAATGGAAATGCCCTTCTCTGCTCGGGTGGAGAGTGGCAAAGCTGGGGCTTTTCCTGGACCAAGAACTAACACCAAGGGAGCCCCATTCGAGTATTCAACCCAGGGAGAGCGAGCACTGAGAACCAAACTGTAATAACAGCAAACTTCGGTTACTTTCATCATGGAATTTACATATTGTTAATGTTCTGAAATGATTGTACATATTTTTATATCACTTATTTAAATGAGTCCAAAGGAGATTTTTCTTAAATAAGTATTTTCTTGTATTCTTGGGATATGTTTCTGAAATGGAGTGCAACGCTCATTGACCTAAACTTTTGACCTAGAAAGGAATGTACGATAAATCTGGAATGTCCCAGGTAAATTCAGCTGCACTTATGAGGTTGTTGGCTCTATTGTGGGGGCCTCCAAACTGAAGGTGTTGCCAGATTATTGGCAACAATGGCTAGTTGGTTTGTAGTCTATTGAAATTGTGTTATGCAAATAAATCAAGTTGATACTCATTTCTTTGACTATTTAGATACTTTTTAAAAATGTAATACTGGCTTATTTCTTAGGGACTTTCCTTTAAGGAAAGATGATTTCTAAGCAATTTTTATTTCTACCTGCTTAATATTAATACATTTGCCTTCTTCCAGGGTTCAAAGCTGAACCTATTTGTTTTGTGAGTCTCTCGCCATCTTTCCTGGCACAAGGCCAGAATCACCATCCGTCTCAAAACCCAAATTTCTTGAGGAGTTAAAAGTTGATCTCCTCTGCAGTGGAAGCCCACTGAATTTTCTTCAGCAAGGGAGTGGCATGCAGGAGACATTAAACTCTGTTAGTCTACATCACTGGGTATGGAAAGATAGTATTATCAATAGGAAAGGCCCTACATTACAGCTATGTGGGAGGGAGAGTGTTATGTAGAAAGAACTTTGGCTAGGAGTCAGCAGATAAAGAAAATCTGATCTTCTAATAATTTCTCTGGCACCGATTCACTGTGTTACTCCGGGCAGGTTACAACCTCTCTCTGGGCCTCTAATTTTCCCTCTATAAAATAAAGCTCTCTAAATAGCCATCCAGGCTTGGCATACTCTGGTGTTCCCATTCTATTCCCAATTTGTAGCTTATAATAAATGACTTTTCTTTCTCCTGGTTTCTTCAACAGTCTAGTGTCAAAGAAGAGACTGGGCATTGTGGGAAGCCCCAGAGAGCTCCTGGGGACTCTTGTGAAGAAGAAGCGACATCCAACCCAAAAGCGAGCTGCATCTTAGGACATTTTCTGGTAGAGGGGAGGAGAGAACCTGACCAAGGAGGAGAGACTGTCATCGAGCCCATGGTCAGGAGGCAAACCCTACCACAGTTACAAACATACCCAGTCTTGCCCAGCCCCTCCCAAATCAATCACTGAGCTCAAGCAATACCTATGCAATGCATCCTAACCTTAAAAACATACATGATGTATGTTTCATTGGGGACATTACGGAGTACTAAGATAAATCTCTTTATTCTGTAAGGTTTTGGATATCCTTCAGGGAAGAATTCTTGTTTGCCTAGATGAAGTACTGCTGGGGCTTCTTCACCACTCAGAGATGAGGAAGGTTGTCTCCATTTCATCCAGTGATTTACGAGGCTGACTTGAATATGGCCCAGTGGGATTTTTTTTTTAAGAAATTTTGCCAGCTTTTTTTTTCACCTCCCTCTTGGTAGCAACTGCGATTTTTGAATTCAGTGAATATATGTTAGACACTGTTTACTTGAACTTTCTAAAACAAACTGTTCATCTTGGGTGTAACAGAAATGCTCTCTTTTTACATTCGCTGTTCCCATGCCTCTCTGCGGAGACTCGCCAACACAAACACCTACTTACAGGGCTGCGCTCCACCACTAGAAGCCGTTTGGTGACTCTGCCATTGGATTTCAGTCGATAAATTTGCATTTAGCGCTTAATTTGTTCAGTATGCCTTACTAATTTGGCAGTATTTATTTTGGCTCAGAAAGCATAAGGCAGCTAAGTTCTTTTGTTTGGTTTGGTGTATTTTTTTCATTTTCATAAAAGGATTTGAGATATGAAAACGTTACAATGTCATGGACAGGACTGGTTTCCTGTTTATGAGTCACCATAAATATGAAAGGTGCTGGGTGACATTTCTCAGCTGAGAGAGTCCATGCAGCCCTGTGTGGAGAGAAAATCCTCAAGCAGGGTGGTCTTGAGGTGACTTGCTGACCTTGTATAACGTCAAGAGGAATTATTGCTAAAGTACAGTAGCCAGATACTGCCCGCGTGCGCCTGTGTACACACACACTTACACACACATACACACAACTTCAATGGTTTCTCTCACCCTCATTATTATAGGATGGGAGTCTTATTGTCATACTTTCGTGTTCTCAAAATCAATCTTCATCTGTCAGAAAAAGAAGTGGCAAAAAGTGCATTCGTGTCTGTCATTTTTTGTTTGTTTGGTCTGTATATCCTTTCACAAGACTCTTCCACAGGAACAAATCCTCCTCCACAGCACTGTACCCAGAACATTCTCGTAGTAGACATGAGGCTGCAGCAGCCCTGTGGCCCTTTCTTTCCCTCAAAGGAATGCTGTAGCCCCAGGGCCCAGAGCAGGCCGTGAGCTGTGGGATTGATTTCTGAGAACACAGTAGTTACCAGACTCTGACCTTCCTAAGACTTGTGTGTTCAGGGAAGAGTGGCCTCATGGTCTGGGTTTTATATTGTTTGCTGGAACATAGTGGGCAAATAGAATGCTCCCTAGAGGGAAGGCTGTTCTCACTCAAAGACAAGTAGCTTTGATGCCTGACATCTTGGGAAAGTCTCAGAAGCACAGGGCGTATGGCATCAGACTACAGCCATCCATCTCAGCTCTGGGCTCTTCCAACTCCCAACCCACAGGCACTCAGGAGCTGGTCTGAGATATTAAGGCTGTTTTTTTTTTGCAAATCGAATCAACTTGAATTGTGAACAGCAGTGCTATTGAGGCTGTTATATCTCCTCCCACAAATTAAACTCTGCCCATGAAAATCTGAAGACCATTTGCAGATCACTGAACTATCCACTCCCTGAACATGCTATGGTTTTTGTTTTTAGTACAGCTCCAGAGAATTCCAAGCTTTTCCATCTGCCCAAAGCTCCTGTCTCCAGGATGCATGCCCCCCGGTAGTCAGTTTCAATGCAACCACTTCTGCAATGTTTTCACCAGCTTCCCAGGAAGAAAGTCCTTTTCCTTATGCTTCACTTGATCTGTGTACTTTCACATGTTCTTTTTTCCATGTATGCCTTATTTCATTTATTTAGATAGTACATATTTTAATGACATGTGTATGCCAAACATCATGATGCCACTTTTCCTAAAATACTGCAACATTTGTCTATAAAAATTATCTCTCTGACAAAACTGTAGGTCTTATGAAGTCAAGGGCTTTGTCATCTATATCTTAAAATCCCAAGTGCCCAAGGCCCACAAATTATATTTACAAAAACAAATTAATGTTCTGCACTCTATAAGTTCAACCCTAACTAACCATTGCTTATCTGACCATTATTAACCTACCTACTGGATAACAAGCCACATCAAGTCTAGGTAGTTATGCTCCCAAGTACTTTCCTTGAATGCAAGAAACACTGGATATTTCATGACGTATAGTTGGGGAAAGTTAGTGTCTCAGTTTATTTCTTATTAAATAGATTAAAAATGCTCACAATTTTAATGTGAGAACTTAAAAAAAAGAACATGTAAAATGCATTTTTCATTTATACCAATGTTCTATGAGTGATGGCCATGAGTTTTAATGATCGATATCATTAGGAATCTTGTTAAAAGTAACATTATACACTTTTAGAATGACATACAGTGAAAAACTTAGGAATGTTGTCAGGACTGAACTGAGCCGCTCCAGTGCAATAAATGATGTCCACCTTGTGTGTCAACAAAGACTACTCTGGGTTCATCTCAAAGAATCAAGAAGATGTCATTATTTTGTTACTTAGATACAGACACTCTTGCAGATGTAAGGTTGAAAGATGACCAAGATACGCAAAAGGAGTTCTAGGGCATGCAACTAATCAATAGTAATTCACTCACATCCGTACCAAGCACATGTGAAATGGCCAAGCCCTTGCAGTCTTGAAGCCACTGTTTCAGGATGACTTCTAAGACTGGCATCCTCCCCAAGGGCATGGACTAGCACCTTGGCAGCAGGAGTGGTATTTTTGCTGGGACAACAGACATTAAAAAAAAAAAAAAAAACTGTCCTAAAGCCAATTGGGATACATGGTCGCCCCTTTATAAATTAATTTAAAGAATACAGATTTTATTTCTTTAAAGGGTTTTAAGTATAGTGATGAAATGATGTGATTTATGCAGGAAGAACACTAGGGGGGCTATGGCAGTAGACCAGGTAAGAGGTGCTGATGTCGTAGACTAGGATGACTGCATTGGCTGAGAAATTCCATAGACCAGTGGGGAAAACAGAGACATAAACGGACACTTTAAGTATAATTTAATGAAAGACTTGTCTCATAGTAGGCAATTTATAAATTTTTATCCATTCATCAATTTCCATAGTCAACAAATACTGGACCAGTAAGTACTATAGACCAAGAACTGTCCTGAACAATAAAACATACAACCTTTCCCAGTCTTCATACCCAACTATGGTCAGTATAATATATGTCAATTCCCTGTAATTAATCTATCAAGCCAATAGAATATCCTTAATACTTCCAAAACAGTTTCTGTTGAAAAATAAGTTGACCCAAAAATTCATATAAAAAGTACTTTTCAAACTTCTATTAAAAACCATGTTGCAAAAGACAATCTCATGCATATAAACTTAAAAACTTGTGAGAACATCCAAGGAAAAAATGACAAGTGAGAAAAAATTATTTGAAATACATGATTAAAGACTAATAATATATGGAGAACTCAGATAATCAATAAGGTAAAAAATGGACTATTGAACAAGAATTATGAGTAGAAAGTTTATAGGAAAAGTAACTCAAATGATAAACTTATAAAAGATGTTCAATTTCATTATAACTAATGAAATGCAAATTAAAAGTTATAAGATACAATCTATCAATTTAGTCAACACTAAGAAGTTTCAAACTGTCTATCTGGCAAATATATGGAGAAACAGATTCATAAAAACTGTTGATGTGCAATTCTAGTAAGAATTGCAATATAAAATGGCATAATATTTAACACAGCAAGTCAGTGTCTAGAAATGTATATTATTTAATGGATGATGAGAAATATTTTTCTTGACATTATTCTAATTTTCTGTATTTTCTTAGTATTTTTGTCTGTTTATTCTTTTAGGTAATTTTAAAAGATATTGTCTCTTAACTTATTTAGAATTATTTTATTATATATTTAAATTCACATTTTAATTATTTTTATTTTTATTAATAATACTAATAATTAAACCTCAGTATCTGTCCCTGAGTATAAATTTTGGAAATGCTTTATTTTTCAATATTATTTTAAAATAAATTATTACCTAAGAAGTGTTTTGTTTTAATTGAATTTTTCCAATTAAAAATTATAAAAAAAAATATTTTTATTGCAGTCTGAAAATTACCTCTATAAAATTACTTTTGTATGTTTTAGAATTTATTGAGACTTTATTTGCAATCTAGTTTATGATTATTTAAGTGCCCATTGGGCACTCCCATTTTTCTATTTCTAACTGATTTTCCTTTATGTATTTGATATAATATTAAATGAATAAAAATATTACTACATATATTGTGGATTTGGCTTTAGTTTTTTTAAGGATAATATTGTATTAGTCATTTTTTTTCTGTATATTACAATGTTCTCATTTCTTAAAAAATCTTTCCTGTTGAAAGATTGGCCCTTCCCAAGGGCTAACCAATTCTTAGTGATAGCAGGATTCAGCTCAGTATGTGTCTTTTAAAATTATTTTTTAATTTTGGTTTATTGAGGGATAATTATCCTGTAAAATTGTCACATAAAGTGTGCATCATGATTTGACATACGTATAGATGTCCAAGAATTCCCCAACATCTAGTTAAGTCACACATTCATCACCTCACTACACCTGGTTTTTTGTTTTTGTTTTGTTTTGTTTGGTGAAAACATTTAAGTCCTACTCTCTCAGCAAATTTTTATTCTGCGATCGTGTTATCATTGTAGTCACCATGTTTTACATCACAGTCTCAGAACTTAGTCCTTCTTACAGCTCCAAGTTTGTACCCTTTTACCCACATCTCCCTATTTCTTCACCCCAAGCCCCTGGCTGGCTTATCTTTCTTGGTATAATGTCCTCCAGGCTCATCTATGTTGTTGAAAATGGCAGGGTTTCCTTCTCTCTCAAGGATAAATATTTCAATACACATACACACACTCCACATCTTCAGGAATATGCGGCTGGTATGCAAACTAACCGATCCAGATAGATCCATATAAGGGCATCCTCTCTTTGGCCCATTCACCCCAGAAAGCAATATTTTTTATGCTTCATTCATCCCAGGGCAGGGTACTAGGAGTTACCCCTGCAGTTTAGAATCTGCCCCAATTATTCAAATTAGTCAGTCTTGAACTTTCTACCCTGCCCTGTCCCACAATCCACGTGTTGGCCTAAAGCTACCACTTGCTCCTTTGATCTGGTGTCCCTGGTGTCTACCTATATGATGGCCCTGCTGTCAAGCCAGGCCTCTCATTTCTAGAGGCAACTGAGTAACATTAAACTTTTCTTTCAATGGCACTGACCTCTCCGTGTTGTCACTCAACTGCCTTTACAAATTAAGCCCCAGGCACAGAACACAAATCTGCCTGGTCAGTATAACTGAAATTACACTTTGCCTCAAATTTATTATTCCTATCTATATTTATATTTTTCAGAGTTCAACCAGGAAAGAGAATCTCTCTGAGTAGTGTAGAATCAAGAATATGAGATAGGAATGTCTTTCTATAATTACGGAAGAACCTGGGGAAACAGAGGTCTGGAAGGAGAAATGAAAGAGCAGAGAAAAGCCTCTTACCCACTGGCCAGGAGCACTGTCTGGGGCAGAGAAGTGGCAGTTTGCTGGGAAATCCAGAAACATGGAGCTGCCAGAATGAGGCATGAAGAGGAGCAGGTGGAGAAGTGTCTGGAAAATTAAATCCTCTGTTTAACTAGGACTTTTTCTGCAATTCTGTACCCAAGCTCCTGGTGATGGGCCTGGAGAGGCTACTGGTCAGCAGGGCTGGCATCCTGAAAAAAACCAGTGGACGGCGGGGTGGTGGGGGATGCAGGGATGAGAACCAGCTGGAACCCTCTAATGCCTACACATCTCTCTGCTCCCCTATGTGCCCACAATGACCTCCAGAGAAAAACAGCTCAGTTCTGTCTTGTGAATATCAAGTGAATTCCTGTTTCACCCTACTCTAACCTGAAACACAGAGAGAAGGGGGTTCTGGGAAATCATTCTAGAGTAACCAAGTAGACACAGCACCAACCTCCATCTCTCCTTTGTCATTATATTTGTATTTACTGGATAAATTTTGTCCATCTTAGCATTCTGATCTTTTCTGTGTTACTTTGTTTCAAGTTTGTCCCTTACAAAGAGGAGATATTTGTTTTTTAAGGTTATTTTTGGTCCCCAGAGAAGGTCAAGTCTTTTAATAAGGATGCTAAAAAAACTATTTGTATTTATTTTCCAAATTAATGTGTCTTACTTTCCTGTCATCTTTTTTGTGCTTCATATTTGTCATTTATATTATGTATTTCTGTGTTTTTCAACTTCAAGGTCTTTGCTTTTATCTCTTCCTGCACTTTAATAGGCACACATCTGTTTTTGATTATTTTAATGATTACTTTTAAGATTTTTAAAAATATTCTTAAACATATATCTGTCAGTCTAACAAGGTCAAGACAAAACACTGAGGCATAACTGAAAAAGCATTAACTAGGTGAATAATCAGATGCCAATTTAAATCCAGCTCCTGCTGCTAGTAACTGTGTCAAGTCTCCAAGTCTGTTTCTTCTGCTGACCTTGAAGGATTGCTTTGTGGTCCAATAGTAAAACAAGAATAGGGCCTCAAATATTGTTATTACTGCTACCAATATTAAATGCCAACTATGTGCGAGGCTATGTGTACTCCTTGCCTTACTTCATTTAATTCTCACAGCATCCCCCCAAAAGAGGTATTATCATTTTCATTCCAGTAAACTGAGGTTCATGAAGGTTAAATGACTTGTCAAAGTTGCTTAACTAGTAAGGATCAGAATGAGATTTAAACCCAATTATTTCTTACCTCAAATCAATTCTTATAACCAAGACTATACATATATACCAAGTTTTCTAAGCTCTGAGTCATATCAACTTACAAGTATGTTTTGGAAAAATAATTATTTTATGCGTATACTCAATAAATTACAATTAGTGTAACTGTCATCTCTGAGTCTCCTCACATGTAAAATATTCAACACACTTTTACTTACCCCTCCTATTCCCCCACCTTGCCTTCTCCCACCCCCTCACCCATGCTCAGCCCCACCCCCGGGGTCCTAGTCCCCTCAGACACTACCCTATAAAGCAGAGGAGTCTGAGTCCTTCCAAATATGTGGAAATTCTGATTGACAGGCAGGTGGTGGAAGAAGGATATCTTTCTTCTTGTCCGGTGGGAGCAGGTTTTCACTGTCCTTAGCGACATCATGGGCACAGGCCTCTGATGATGTTTATTCCCATTTACAGACTCACGGTCCTGCAGCTGGTACTGGGTAGTGTGGCTATTAGACCTAAATGTTAGTGGAGGTGTGAGTTTCCATCTTCTCCTGTGTCTCCATGTGAATTTTAATGGAAATCTGAACAATCCAATTATATCTTGATTTTGTGATGCTTGGCATTAAAAAAAAAGATTCTAACCAAACCCAACGAGTCAAATCTATGCTCTTCAGCCACAGAACTGAAGAGGTTAAAACCGTGCGGGTCAGTTCTGCAGAGGCAGAACGTTGGTAGAATAACAGCAAGAGCAAAGGTACTGGCATCAGACAGGCTGGGGTTTGAATGCTGGCTTCGCCAGCTATTAGGTGAGAGGCCTTGGGTACATCACTCAGCATTTCTGTACCTCACTGAACTCATCTGTAAAATGGGGTTAACAATGCCTAGCTGGCCAGGTATAATGAGGACAATAAATAATTACCAGCACCAAGAAAATATGCCATGGATGGGAGCTGCTACTGGGGTGATGTATGGTTTCTGTTATCACTCCCACACAAATTGCCTTTCCTTCTGGGTGACCGCGGTGGTTGCCTGGCAAAAGCAAACCCATGCCGAGTCCCGTGGCGTTGGTCAGCGTGAGCTTTGTTACAGTATACATAGATTATGAACTACTTAGTTGATTTACACATTTCTTCAGCTGAAGAAAAATATTTACTAGGTAGATTAAATTGAATTAAAACAAACAGATTAAAAGGAGTCTGGAGGCTGCCCCTCAACTCAACAAGGGACAAGTTGTCTTGCTCTGAGTAGCAAACTCATGCCAACAGCTTGACTAATTTAGCAGTAACATGAGGAGGTGTGACTAGAACTGCAAAGGGGCTGAAATGCTCAAGAAGGAGGGTGTTCTCTTCACATTGTACTCATATTACCTCACTGATTCAGACCAACATAGACAAGGAATGCAAAGTTTGCATGAGCGAACACTGGCTTCAATGCCTATGATGTAGGACAGTTAGGTTTCCATTACAAGCAATGCCATCTTAGAAATAAGTCATTTTTTTCAAAGGTGAAGTGGGAAGTTAGCCCTTTATAATTCAGACCAGATTTTCTTATAAATGTAAATTTATATTGGATCAGGTGATCAGCCTCCCAGGTTGGCCACACAAGTATTTCTAATCCAAAGAGCATGATGTGACAAGTGCCACACCAAACAACATTGAGCCCAATAAAGCAGTGTTCTGTAGCAGCCAGATTGTTTGTTTGTTTGCTTGCTTTTTTTAGACATTCCGTATAAAGTTGAACGCTCTTCAGATACTGTTTACTCTTTTTAAAGCAGTACTTAATGGCTATGAAGTATATTATTAAAACAACATAGGATGCTTCTATGGGTTTTCTAGCACCTTCTAGTCTAAATTATACTGGCTGCCTTAGCTTAATTATATCACAGTAAATTAACCCCAAATTTACCAAACTGTGTTCCACAGCTTAGTATTTCAGGAGATGTTAATAGTTCTAGAAAAAAAAATTACTTTGTAAAATAAAGTAGAGAAATGCAATACACAAAATGCCCCTCTTGGAGATCCACAATGCATGTTAGATTATTAAAGATTCTAAGGTAAAGAAACCTTTCAAACTTTGTATCATCAGCTGTCATTAAAATTAACTTTATTCCATAACAAGTTTTTGTTCCAAATAAGCCTAATTAAAATTCTGAGAACAGCATTTAGGAAGACCCTAGATTAGAAAATGTTAATCTACTTATTTCCAACCAATAGGGCACATATTATTTAATACCCACAGTAGAATAATAGCCGAATACATATGCTTTTAGCTGCATGCAGTACTATGATAATAAATACAATAAAACTACAGATATGTCGTAGGTAACTTGAATTTTTGCAAACTGTCCTAAGAAGGTAATGACTATGTCTAACATAGAATTCAGGGAGAAATAAAATGTAAGGTTCTGTGGGAAGGGACCATAACTTCTTTTACTTCTATCTCCGGGGCTTCAACCATGAGTTCTGGGCCAGCATCTTCCCCAGGAGAATCTGCTCAGAGAGAAGCTTGGGTTCAGTGTTGGCTCTGAACCCAAGCTTCAGAGAAGGAAAATTCTGATTCCAAAAAACCTCCGCTGCCTTGCGGCATACCTCTTCAGGGGAAAGGCTAAGGGAGTAAACCCCGACAGAAAATCCGGAGCCGGAGTCCCTAAGGCGGTTTGACGCTGTAGTCAACACCGGCAACTCCTGCGGCGCACCTGAAGCCAAGCTGTATTGACTCCGTCTTTCCCTTGGATCCTTCAGCTGCGAAGAGAGGGGTGGTCTGCTGCATGGGCAACAGCAGACCCTCCATATCACCCTGCCCAGGCTCTGTAGCTTCAGCTTCACTGGAGAGGACACTCCAGCGTCATCACAAGATGTCGATTCAACACGGGAGGAGACAGATACCGTGTCACTCCCGAGTCGGACTGCACAGCCATTCTCGGCTGTGCAGATAGACTCTTAAGAAGCTACACCATCGTCTCTCGAGACGGACGGCTGCCGACGACCTATTTGTACTGGCACTCCCGCTGCTGAAAATACTCTTTGCAATATATAGATATGTTGGCTGCCTCCAGTGTTTTCAATATTATTTTCTTTCTTCTCAAGGACATAATTAGTCTACTCCCCTTGAAGTCTTTTTTATTGTGAAAATGTATGCAAAAAATAAATAACCCTGTCTCCATATAAGAATATAAACGTAAACTTGAGATAGGGTCCCCAGCTCCGAAAGAGAAGGTCCTGAATTAATGAGATTCCATACTTTCCTGATGGTACAGCACAATAGGCAGTGAAGAGTCCTAACCTGTCTTGTGCTGGAAATACGCATTCTGACTAGGTAAGGCCAGGAACTCCGGGGGAAGAATTCACTGTGCAACTGGATTCCCAGCATGCACTAGTGATCTGACCTGGAAAGGTCCAGACCCAGCTCTCATCTGTAGCTCTGGCAGGCCTGCTGGAGACCAGCAGCATGAGCTTATTTAATTACCCCCCCTAACTGGTGGAGTTCATGCAGCTTTCCATGGCACTTGAGAACCAAACGGTTTGATTTCATGTTCTTGAACTTGGGTGACACAAATATTTCAGTGGTGAATCAGTCCTGGAAAGGGGAGGTGGGTAAGGTGGGGAGTGTTTATAGAAGACATTTCATCACCACTAGTCAAACATGTCTCATTGTTGGTTCAGGAGGCGCTGGTATTTTCCTCTTTGAAGGGGATGCTCAGGGAGCCAAGAGCTTCCAGCCTGGAGCTCAGCTCCAGGGAAGGGCAATGGCCATTTGCACACAGGAAACCCGCAGGACTAGTTGCTTTGGAATGTTGACAATCTTAGGAAAATGGTTTTATGTCTCTCCCCAGGAGAGAAAAAAAAAGTTGGTAGATCTATGTAAAAAATAGCCTTAGGTTGTCTGAGTGTTGCTACGGAAAATTTGTTCTTCTGCCTGGCTTCCTTCTAAAAGGCTTCCCTAGTTGCAGAACCTGAAAGATGAGGTCAAAAGATGAAGTCAAGAAACTTGTAATTTCAGAAAATCAGTACTATAGATATCAATGGTTAAAAAGCTTGGTTGGGAGATGAGAATATGGAATTTCTCTGGCTTGGGTACATCACTTGGACCATAAGCAAAGGAGGCCCAGACCATACATAGCAGTGCCTCCCAAGAGCCCTCACCCTTCAGGTGAAGAGGTGGTGGTACCATGGTCCTGGGTACCCTTCTAAGTCTCAGGAAATGCAAGTCATCTAAACAGCTTGCTGTCATTCTGGGGGCGGGGATGGCGTTATAAGTGGCAAGGGGGTCTGAGAAGATTACATTTAGAAAAATCATAGCTGAGGCATGCCAAGAAACATAAACCAAAAGGAAATATTTTAAGAAAATAAACAAAGCTACTGAGTCAAACACACAAAGCAGGAAAGAGGAACAAAAGATTATTTGAGGCCTGAGGTTTGGACATGTTGAAGCCACACATGTGATGGGCCAGCCCAGGAACACGAGGAGCCTTCCAGCTGTGTAAGCGCTGAGGAGCCTGCTCCCGCCAGGGGTTCCCCAGCCCGCGAGGCTCGGAGCAAGCCCACGGAGCCAGCTGATGGTGCTGTCCGGAGCCCAGCCTTCGGCTAGGCAGAAATAGGGCCCTCCAATGGGAGGCCACCCACTGATGAGCTACTGTCACACGCACTGAAGGGTCCTCCTGTCTGAAATCTGTTGTTCAGGAAGCCGGAAGAACATGAGTGTTGTAACACATAACGAATGGTGGGATAACTGTGGATGTATATTGGGTTTGACAAGTTTGGCTGTCAAACTTCTAACCAAGAACCTGTCACATCAATATTATACCTGTCTTCAGAATCCCAGAATTCTGCCACTGAATTTCTTGAGCTGTATCATTTAAGTTCCCCCAAATTTAAACTCTGTAAACTTAGATACAAGTTGGACACACTTCAGGGTCAAGCAAACGTTCTACTGAATAGAATGAGGTTCGAGGACCCAAGAGCCTTTATCAGAGAGGAACATGTCTCAGTGGAAGTGAATTCTGAATCCATTTTCACCTTCTTTTGTGTCACCAGAGGGAACCAATTCCTTTGGCCACAGCATACTGTCTTTCATCAAGATGTGCCATAATGCATGCCTCTAGCTGTTGAGAGGGGTCGATTGAGCACATGCTTTAGGAAAACTGCTCTAAATTTGTTGTAAAACTATTGTCAAAAGGATAACCATATCTGATTGCAAGTTATTTTCGTGATTAAAGGCCAGAAAATGTGTGTCTCTTGAGGAATGAATACATTTCCTGTTCTGCTGATGAAGCTCATCAGGTTTTCCTTGCTGCCGTGGTTGCCAGGAAATTCGTCACTAAATTTCATTATCATAACTCCATAACTTCTCATAATCAGTACAGTTTTGGCTTCTCCTTTCTTTAGTTCTGCTTTTCGTTCTTTAATACAGGGGTGGGCAAAAGTAGGTTTATAGTTGTGAGTACATGAAACAGTTTATTCTTATTATTTATTAAGTAGTGTATTATTTATTTGTATTACAACTGTAAACCAACTTTTGCTGACCCCCGTATATACATACATACACAAACATATATACACATATATCTTACATTTATATGTGTGTATATCTTTCTTGGAATTAGGACACAAAGATCAGGAAGTGTTACTCTAATTAATGAAATAAGAATTCTCATAAATATATGGTCTTCGTCTACAGATGTTATTCCAAAGGAACACCCACTATCCACCCATCTCCCAGTCTGGTTGAAATAACTTGTTTTACTTAACGAGGGGTAGCATGATTCATATCATGGAGGTGACAATTCTTTGCCCAGGTCTCTGTCCTCGGAAGACACTGGCTGGGAAGGAATGAAAAGTCTAACTCTCTCCATTGTTCAGCGGTCTAGGACAGGACGATGCTAAACCTGGTAAAGTGGATAGTGTTGTGGAAAACTTGCTCCGATGTTGTGAGGTTGAGAAAGAGGCAGAGAAACAACAGAAAATATACAGTAGGAAGCTGGAGTCTTACTTGGCATAAATGACCAAGGATATTTTTTGGAATTGGAACGTTTATATTTCATTGAAATTATCTAATCAACCAAGCCGTAAAGTAATCTGTTTGTTATTATTTTAATACCAAAATTGCAACTTTTGACTTGAAGGTCAGGGAAAAAGCTGTTGGAGGAGGCAGAGAGCTGACAGGATTTAGGGAATGTTATCAGGGAGAAAGGATTGGGGGTTCCCTGTTTAATTGAATATTAAAATTATAAAAGAAGAAGAAGAAACAGGGAGAAGGTAAAAGATGGACAAATAAAATTCAGTGGAAGCAGGTAACTGGAGGGAGGTCTCACTGGCAGAAACCGGGGGCCTTGCGAATCTGCAAACACTGTGCAGGGACCATGGCAGTTCACAGTGCTTAGACTGTGATGAGAAGGCTCCTGGTGACAGTGTCTAAACCTCAGGGACAAAGGGGAGACCTTGAAAATATATTTCTATTTGAGGTCTCTGAAGGAGGCATCAGCTTAAAATTTACAAGCTGCTTCTTCATAGATCTAGGTGGGTCACAGCACAGCTACATGGAAATGGCCTAGTAACACAAGAGAGGGCATAGGGTAGGTGTGTCCGGTTTCCAAAGAGATGGTTCAAGTACTCAAAAGAGAGGTTTCTGTAAGCAAGAATGACCAGAACAGGCTTCATGTAGGATGTAGATTAGGGGCAATTGTACAGGCTGGATAACAATTGCTCCACCTTTATTTGTTGACTAGTAAATAAATGAATGCATGAAGAGTTAAGACTGATAGCACTCTAAAACTGCGCTCTGTATTATCTTTTAATAAAAGCTATGACACCGCGAGAGATGTAATCTGAAGTACTTAATAACTTGGGCCCAAATATAGGAACGGAAGAGAATAAATAGAAAGCTATCTCATTTTTCTCTATATGTGTGGTTTAATTTTTTGAGTTACTGTAATAGAAACAAATTGCCTGTATACATCTGACCCTATAGAGAGAATAATTTCTAAGCATCAAAAGGGACTGATTAGCTATTATAACTTAAATTATCCTTAAAAGAGGAAATCAGTTTTAAGATGCTTTGTCACTAGAACTTGAAACTCAAGAAGCAGAAACAGTTATGGTTAAAATTTGGTTCAAACAACATGTAATTTTCTCAGTTTAAGAAGATAAAGAAAACGTCTACATTTTAGTGTTCTATTTATCTAGTAGGCATATTGGGTTTTAATAATAATTTAAATAAAGTATTTATACCCTGCTTATTTCTAAGGAAAAAATTATTTGCTATAATAGTTAAAAAGGAAAAAAATATATACAAGAAAGCACATACAGAGAAGGGTGTGGTAAAGTCATTAAAAGGTGGTGCCTTGAAATAATACTTGGAAAGAGGGGATAAGATTGAAACTTCAGAGGTGCCTTTCACACACCAAGCTCCTCATTTCCTTCTACCTAAATGCACTCACGGGAATTTACCCTTAGATATCACCTGAGTATTTAATTTGCTCGGCAGATGATTTCATTGTGCTAACTTGGTTAGACTGTGAAAGCTGAAAGGGTGTATACAGCTCTTCCTACAAATAAGTACTTAAAAATAACAATCACTGATGTGTATGTAATGCAGTATGGACTGAAAAACACACGCACATGCAACCCACTACAACCGACTTTAAACCTTTGGAAACAGAAACTTTCACATGCTGTGTCCTGCCACAGTGCCCACTTTAAGAAGTGTTTTCCCTATCATTTCAATTCTATCCTCAAACTATGAAATAATAAATACTTTCTCATTCCCAGTTTATAGATGAAGAAATTTAATGCTGTCACCAATTTAACTCGTGACATAGAAGGATCATTAAGAAAACTTATAAATATTCCTCCCAATGAATTCATGTACTTCTATTCTTTTGATTTACAGGTTTTATTTTTATTTTCCAACAAGTTCAATATTAGTATTACATTATATCTGCCACTTTAGTTTTTAAAAATCTTTATCAACTCTAACAGGTATATTTGTCTTTCGATTCCAGCAACACAATAAACTGACCTAAGTGGAACCCCTTTTTCCATAAATAAAATATTACCAAGAGAAAAGTGTTTAAAATATAAGCACTTATAAGAAAGAGAAATGTCCAGCTGCCAGGAATAAAAAGCAACTTAAAAGGCAGAAGCTGAAAAAAAAAATCACATATAAAATTTGTGAAAGGCAATTAAAGTAGTATTTACAGGGACATATACATCTGCAAATGTGTGTGTATGTATATATACTCATATATGTGTGTGTGTATATACATATACACATACTGTATGTATAATATACATGTGTATAATAAAAAATGGAAACCTATAAGCTTATGTGCAATTTAAGATAACCTAAAGAAATTTGGAGGAAGAAAATAATACAGAAAAGCAAAATAGATAGAGAAAAACAACAAATCCAAAACTTACTCTTTAAAGGCTAATAAAATAGTCAGATTCATTATAAAACTAGTAAAGAAAAAAATTTAAAGGGGTATATAACTCTAGGTACAGTGGAAGCATTTTTAAATCTTTTCAGAATGTTAAGAATAGTTATGTTTCAGTAACTTTAAAAACCAGGATGCAATAAACAATATTATAGAAAAAACAGTAAATTATCAATACCGATCAAAGAAAAATAAACTGAATATCTATTTAAAAATTAAATTGAGTTTAAAAAATCCATCTCAATGCCCCACCTTACAAACTGTTCCCACAGTCCAACATCAACACCATCAGGCTCAGACAGTTTTACAGACAACTTTTACTAAAACTTCAAGGAACACGAAAGCTCTGGCTTACACAAACTGTTCCAGAGGATAATAAAAAAGGAATTCTCCCAAACTTGCTTTATGAGGTAGGATGACCTTGATTCCAAGTCATGACAATCAAGGAAAATTATAGACAGATTGCACTCATTGACACAGATGCTAATATCCTCCGCACAGAAGAAACCAAATCTTCCCACCCTCTTCGCCCCACAGTTACCAGTGACCAAGAGGAGATCTTCATGGTAGATGTAAACCAGCCTCCCCTAGTCAGCTCTGACCTTCACCTAGAATATGGAGTACTGGCTACTTTTCCCCAAGAGATCAAGTGGGCCCCACTCACTGAAATGATAGCCATAGCCTCCACCCCGAGGCCTTCAACCTCTTCCTCCATGATCCAGAATCAAGAAAGGGCTTATCAGCACTGAAGAACTCCAAGTGGAACTACGTCTAAGCCCCAAGACCTCCCGGCCTCTTTTAACAGGATCAAAATAGAGCACAGAGGGTTCCAAAGATAATGAGCTTAGAAGTACAAAGCTGAACAGACTGAAAAACCAACAACACTTCTTGGATTCGTAAGAGAGGGGAGGACATAGGGCAAACAATAGCTCCCAAGACTGGAGAAACACACGGGAAAATGGAGGGAGTCATGGCTTCCCGGAACTGGGGCTGCTGAGTGGGAATGAACGCCAGAGCAGGAAAACTTGAGCCATAAGTCATGAACTGCCAGACGCTCAATGTAGACAACTCTGGGAGTTAAGAACTTGAGGAGGACCCAGTCACAGGGCTCCCCACAAGTCTGTGAAACTGACCTGCAAGAGCTCAACCAGGCTTTCAGAGTTAATATCAAAGAAAAAGCCATTGTGCTTCTGGCAGGAGAACAGAAAAGAAACCATTTTGAAATACATCAGATCACTCTGTTCTTAACAAAACCTCTCCTTGGGAGAAACCAGCCCGAGAGAAGGGAAATACCTAGCTCCAGCTCACTCTAACCATCCTTCCTCGTCTAAGAGGACAGAAAAAAACTGAGAAACACTTGTCAAGTTCACAGTCCAGAGGCACAGGCTCACTGAAAGACCAACACCTAATCACAGGACTATAGAATGCTTCCTCTTCCCTGTCACCTTACCAACACATTACAGTAGTTAATTTTATCCTGTACAGTATGTTCAGCTATCAAGAAAAGAACATGTCATAAAATAAGGCAGAAAAAATACAATTTGAAGACTCAGAAGAAGAATCAGAAACACACACAGCAGGAATGTTGGAATTATCAGACCAGGAATTTAAAATGCCTGTGATTAATACACTAAGGACTCTAATGGGTCAACTAGACAACTTACAAAAACAGATGGGTAATATAAGCAGCAAGATGGAAATTCTAAGGAACAAAATGCTAGAGAACAAAAACACTGCATCAGAAATGAACAAAGCCTCTGATGGACTTGTTAGTAAACTGGACAGGCTGAGGAAATAATTTCTAAGCTAGAGGATATATCAAGAGAAACCTTCTATGCTGAAAAGCAGAGAAATGACTGAAAAAACAGAAAAGAATACCTAAGGACCATGGGACAGCTACGGAAGTGTATTATATATGTAATAGAAATACCAAAAAGGAAAGAAAGGACAGAATAGAAGATATATTTGAAACAATGAAGACTAAGAATTTGTCTCAACTTAGTATCAGATACTAAATCACATATCCAGAAATCTCAGTGAATACCAAGACTGAATGCCAAAAAAAAAAAGCCAAAACAAACAAAAAACAAAAAACAAAAACCCTGACATCTAGGCATATCATTTTCAAACTACAAATCTCAGGGGACACCACGCAGAATAAATGCCAAAATAAATGCCAAAAACATGTCTACATGTAGACATGTCATTTTCAAACTACAAGAAAACAAAGATAAAGAAAAAATGCTGAAAGAAGCCAGAGGAGAAAAATGCCTTACCTGTAGAGGGACAAGGATAAGAATTACATCTGACTTCTGTTCAGAAACCATGCAAGCAAGAAGATAGTGGAGTGGAATATTTGAAGTGCTGAGAAAAAAAAATCCACAAACCTAGAATTCTGTACCCTAATAAATTATCTTTTAAAGGTTAAGGAGAAATAAAGACTGTCCCAAACCAAAGAAATATCATTTACATCAGCACCACTGAAAATAAAATACTTAGGTATAACTCTAACAGAAAATATATAAATCTATATGAGGGGAGCTAAAAAACACTGATGAATTAGAGAACTAAAAGACAGAGAAATTTCATTTTCATGAATAAGAATACTCAACAGTATGGTGATGACCAGAGGCAAGAGGGTGGGGGAGGCAGAAGAGGATAAATGGGAATAAATGGTGATGGAAGGAGACTTGACTTGGGGTGATGAATACACAATAGAATATACAAATGATGTAGTTAGTATAGAACTGTACACCTGAAACCTACATCATTTTATTAACCCATGTCACCCCAATAAATTCAATAAAAATATTTTTAACTTTTATTTTTCTTCTTAACTGATCTAACATATTATTTATTCCTAATAGCAACAATGTATTAAATTACATGTGCTTATGTATATGTCTTATGCACACACATAACACATATGCACATGTTTTTGTGTGTATACATATAAATAATACATATGTACTTAGCTTTGCATATATATGTAAAATGAATGACAGCAATGATACAAAAAACAGGAGGGAAGAATTAGGATTATTTTGTTATTTATAAAATACTCACACTAACCATGAAGTAACATAGTATTATTTGAAAGTGGCACTGAACTCAGATTAGTTGTAAATGTGTATTGCAGATTCTAGGGAGACCACTAAAACAGGTAATAAAAAAGTATAAATGACATGTTAAGAAAGAAAAAATGGACTTCGGGCCAAGATGGAGGCATAGACTGACACGCTCTGTCTCCCTCCACAACTAAGAAGGAATACAACTACCGCAAAACCAAAAGTAATAAGAAGTTCCAGAAAATAAAGCTACATGGAAGTCCAACGTATGAAGTCATAAACAAGTGGTGCTCATCCAGACGGGTAGAAGGGGCGAAGCCGCAGCTGAGAGATCGAGCTGTGCTGGAGGCGGCAGCCGCAGCAGCGAACAGCGGGACCCGGTAAGCAGACACCCGTATTTGGGGGGAGGAGAGAAGCGCCTGGGAGCCAGCCCTGGCTCACCAGACCCGTCAGCTCGCGATTCCAATGCCACGGAAGGCAGATCCCATAGGCTCCCGGTTCCTCAGCGGAGAGTAAGAGCAGGAATCCATCTCGGACCCCCGCCCCCAGGCAAAGCGCCACAGGGTGGTGAGAAAGGTCTCCAGGTTGTGACAAGCACACAGGGCTCCACCCAATACAGCGTAGGAGGTGTGACAGCGCCCCGCCCAAGAAGGAAAGATAAACAAAACGGTCAGAAAGGCAGAATTAATGATTGAAATACCAATCACACAGCTAACAAAAAACAAATAAAGGCCTTGACCGATGAACAAATAGCGAATCTTTCTGAGGCTCAGTTCAGAGCTATAATCATAAGGCAGCTTACAGAACTAACAGCTGGGCTGAATCAAGACAGGGAAGGAATGAAGGCTAGTCCCGCTGAAATGAACAAAAATGCATACAAGTGGTGAGGAAGGGAAAGTCATGGATCAAATCAACAAACTGGAACACAGGGAGGGAACAAATGGTCAACCAGTGCAGAAAGAGAAAACGAAGAGTGAAGAATATGACAAGAGGCTCAGACACCTCTCGGACAGCTATAAGTGAATGAACATTCGAAGTACAGGATTGCCAGAGGGTGAAGAAGAAGAACTAGAAACTGAAAAATTATGTGAAAAAATAATGAAGCAGAACTTCCCTAACTTGGGGAAGGAAATGAACTTATAGGTCCAGGAAGCACAGAGTTCCGGATAGGCTGGACCCAGGGGGGACCACACCAAGACACATTATCATCAGAATGTCAAAAATTAAAGATAGAGAGAGAATCTTAAAAGCAGCAAGAGAGAAGAGAAGAATTATGTACAAAGGGGTCCCAATTGGACTATCAGCTGATTTCTCAAAGGAGACTTTACAGGCAAGAAGGGACTGGCAAGAAATATTCAAAGTAATGAAAATCAAAAACCTACAACCACGATTACTCTATCCAGCAAAGCTGTCAGTCAGAATAGAAGAGCAGAGAAAGTGTTTCCAGGACAAAGTAAAACTGAAGGAGTTTGTTAGATCCAAACCACTGTTACATGAGATGTTAAAGGGACTTGTTTAGAAGAAGGAGGATCAAAACTATGAACATTAAAATGAAAACTGTATCACAACAACCAACAGCAGAAGCTAGGGAATCGAAACAAAGGCAAACTAAGTAGGCAAGGAGAAGGGAAAAAGAATTATAGGTATGGGGAACATATTGGGGGGAGGTCAGCGGGGAGGGGGAAAAGGGAGGGAGATAATGCAGGAATTAAGAAGCATAGTATGAGGAAGTGGAGTAGACAGGAAGATGTTGAGAAGAACTATATACACAACTAATGAGCATGGACTAAGGGGGGAACAACTGGAGGGAGGGGGGTCACAGGGTGTAGGGGAGCAGGGGGAAAAGAAATTGGGACAACTGTAACAGCATAATCAATAAAATTTTAAAAATTAAAAAATTAAAAATAAAAGATAAAAAGAAAGAGAAAATGGAATTACACAAAATACTAAAATAAAACTACAAATGGCAGAAAAAAGTGAAAGATAAAAATAGGAACAAAAAAAGGGCAATAAAGGAAACATTAACAAATATAGCAGATATGAATAACATTATATTAATAATAACTTCAACTGTCAAGAGAATGAGAAGACAGGCCATAGGCTGGGAGAAAATATTTGCAAAAGACACAGCTGATAAAGGACTGTTATCCAAAGCATACAAAGAACTCTTAACACTCAACAATAAGAAAACAAAAAACACAATTAAAAAATGGGAACAGGACCTTAACAGACACGTCACCAAAGAAGACACACAGGTGGGAGACAAGCACACGAAAAGATGCTTCATATCACAGGTCATCAGGGAAATGTAGATTTAAGAAAACAACAAAACACCACTATGCTTCTATCAGAATGGCCGAAACCTGGACCACTGACAGCACCAAGCCCTGGAGAGGCTGTGGAGCAACTGGAACTCACACTCACGGCTGTGGAAACGCACGATGGCACAGCCCCTCTGGAAGACACTGTGACGGTTTCTTATAAAACTAAACCTAACTTTACCATACGATGCATCAATCGCACTCCCTAGTATTTACCCAAAGGAAACGAAAACTTAAGTTCTTGGATCCCTACAGCGCTGTGAAGTAGGACGGAACCTCTACTGCTTTGTTGTCGGTGCTGTGTCTGACACACGAACTTCCAGAGTGGAGAAGCTGAGCGACTCACCTAAGGCTGCAGGAGCACTGAGTTAGGGGCGGAGCCCAACACACAACACACAGTATCTCCCTCCCTCCTCGCACAAATGCTTGAGCAGTTGTGGCTAAGCCCCAGTCCTCTCTGTGGATATGGTCAGGCCAGGGAGAGAGGCTGCTCATGAAGGAGGCTGGGGACCACCTGACAATGCATTATCATCCCATGCCAAGACAAAAGGTACAGTGATACAGTGGGAAATTAGATTAATATGAGCTCTTAATTCAGGTTGGCTAGCTTTAGAACATTTTGTCTCCTGAGTCGACTTGAAATAGACTCTTACTCATTAGATATGTATTTCTTATCATTTGATCGTTGGTGTCCTGATAATATGAGCTGAAGTCTCCTGAGCACTTGCACATTATAAACTATGCAAATCATTTTATTTACTGCATTTAAACCTCAACACATTTCTGAGTTAGATAATCTCACCCCAATTCATCAGAAAATGAAAGAGATTATATTTTTCCTGAATCCTCACAGATCATACTCATATATTGGGTACCCAAGATGGTCTGACTTCTAACCCGTGCTCTCAGCCACCTAATCTCTCTTGCCTCTCTGAGCACATTAATTCTTGCTACATAAAGTTGCCTTGCATATTTGAAATAATTTATGTTAAAATCGACTGTAAATACTTGCCTTCATCGAACTTTTGCCCTTTTCAGTAGATGGGAGGATCCAAGTTCCTAAGCCAACTCGCAATTGGTCGGGGCCTCACAACTAGTTCTTACCAACTGTTATGGACAGAACAGACCCGTGCCCCTTTCGGGCTAAAACATTTCACTGTCAGTGCGGAACCATCCAGTTCTCATCCTGCCTGGGAGAATGCGGCCGTGAGATTCAGGCACCCTGGAATGTTGAGTGAACACATGGAGGACAGCTGCTGGGGAAGGTTTTGCAAAGTGAACTCTGTATGAGAGAGAGATGGGTTTTTTTGTCTTAAACCACTGAGACTGGGAGGTTGCTTGTTACCATTGCAAAACCTAGGTCATCCTCACCTATATGACCTAGTACCTGGGGTGGTACTGACAGGGGTCATAGTTTAGTGGTGGTTGGTCTTGACATTATTGCCCATAAAGGCCATCAGGCCATTTTCCCAAAGTAACTGCTTTATGGTCCTTGACCCCTCCCCCACAGAGATGCAAAATAATATTTTCATAATCAAAGCAGCAAAATTACGAAGACGTATATGTAAGACATTATTCAATGATATGGATGAGGAATGGATATATTATCTGGAGTGTTCAGCAGAAGTCCAAGCATCAGATAAACAGTCTTTTCCCTAGAGTTGATTCTGCAGGCTCTCAATCTACTTACAAGTGATTATAAAGGCATTATACTCACGAGCATGAACGGATTACAAACCGTTCCACCGCTAAGTACATTTAAGCAGCCTTCTTGTTCCCTATCAGGAAAGCCTTCCCTCCTTAACAAGTTCCACATTGCAGACAAGCCTTCCTGCCATCTGCTCGAATGGAAACATGTGGCTAGACCCTGCAGTTGCACACTTGCCCTTGGTAAGGAAAGAGACCTTGGGGAATATTTTTGGAAAACCACCCTCTTGGCACACAATTTGTGGCTAAGTTTTGCCCTTTGTCCCTCGTGTGAAATGTTATATTTTGATATGAATGTCACTTTGGATGAATGTATATGAGATCATATTTACATATGCTAACCACCAGCATGGTTTCCAGCAGTGACGGTGATGGCAATGGTGGCAAGATCCCCATACTGCCATACCAATGATTTTAATTAAGTGATATTAATATATTCTAAGCCACGAAAGGAAATGAGCCATCTTTTAAAGCTCCGTAGTCCTGCTCCACAGTAGTTGCCGTAGCCTGTACTGCATTTCTCCTCCCCCTCCTTCATCAAGCTAACCCTTGCTGGCCCTTTACAATTTGTATCTTCCCAAATGCTTTCTGTGACTGCGCCACGTGGGTTAGGTAACCATTTCTCGTGTTGCCTTTACCTTGTGCTTACCCCACTCCACTATAAAGCAAAGGCTATTCAGATATGATGTGGTTACATATAATGCTAGAGGTTTTTTGCTGACCGGAGGAAGTGTAATGATGTTTCAAAGTTGCATCATCATCTGTGCGTGTGTGTTTCCTATGCCATGGACATTAATTTTCAGATCCAACTTAAAGCAAAAAGCGAACCACCCCACAATAGGTGATGTAAAGCATGCTCTTCTCCCAGCACATAGGAGATCAATTCTGCAAAAGCCACCAAAGGGAACTCAGCTACTTTTGGGAGCTCTGTGATTAGAGAGGAGAAAAGACAGGACATCACAGACATGTCACTAAGAAAGAAGGCAACTTGCATTTGGCAGGGCACACTTGATGAAATGAAAGCCATTCTCAGATGGCAACGGATAACCGACTACATACTCAGAAACTACGTGCAGAACAAGTGCATTGGCAAGAGCAAAGGATTCGATGTGACTAGCAATAAGGGTTCCAAGATGAGGCAAGAAATAGTCCAGTCAAACACAAACATTTAACATGGCGTATACCAAAGACAGTCCAATTTGGATCATAATCGGTTGCAGCTTTATAATGCAAATGTTCTCACTAGAATGTTAGTGGGGAAGGATAAAGAGATTTTAAAACTCAACAAAATATAAGCACATAAAATTTGCTTTATAATCAGCTATATGTGACTCATTCTTAAAAATTCTTCTATTTTCTTCAAACATTTTTATAGGTAAAAGATTGGACTAGATGCTCCCATGTGTTATCAGTCAGGTTTGTGGGGCAGATGTAAGCAAAACTACATAAGTTATTCACCTTATAGAATCCTGCCTTAAGGAAGTCTATTTCTGCCCACAGGTACTATGTATTGTAACAGTGCTTATAATGGTCTACAAATTATTTGTTCATGAGCTTTTCTCCCCACCAAGCTGAGAGCTTCTTGAGGACATTATCTTTCACATTTTCTATAGCTCACATGTGTAACATGGCACCAGAGGAGCCAATGATTTAACTCCTAGTCCAAGGGGAGAGGAAGAGACAAATGCTCCTGCCCAAGCCACTGAGCAAAGAGAGGCAAATCCTTCCTTCCTCCACCCTGTCAACAACCTGGATGATGCCCATCCACACTGGGAATGACAATCTGCTTCACTTAGCCCACTTGACTGAAATGTCAGTCTCATGTGGAAATACCCTCATAGAAACACCCTAAAATAATATTTAGCTAAATATCTAGGTACCCTGTGACCCAGTCAAGTTGGCACATGAAATCAACCATCCCACTCTTTTTTACCAATATCTAGGTTTCAGTTGTTCTCTGTAACAAAATAAGAGACTGCAAAATATTAAAAGACATTTTCTACAAAATGGAAATTTTAAATTTTTGTCTTTCATTATTTTCCCCATGGATAAAATGAGGTTGGCAATAAATTTGTTATGCTAAATACATTATTTCAGCTTGTAATATGTAAACTCAAAATATACATATATTAAAACAGGTTGATATATATAGCTAAACATCATTTTAAAAAATGTTTATCTAATACAGTGTATCCTATTTCTTATAAAAGCAAATGCACATAATTCATATTACATGTGATGTGGCCTGATGTTATTACTGTTCTGGTCATCTGATGAAATATAAGAATGCTTTATAGAAATTAGAGCAATTTATTGCTGATAACTGTTTGCATAAATAATCAAAATAGCTCATTTTCTTCAGTAATCAAAATAGCTTAGTTAACTTTTCCATTTACCAACCTAAGTCCCACGTAGTTCTCCAAAGGTGAACATGAGAAGGCAAGCTTTTAGGAATTGAAAAGTTGACAAGTGCTTTTTGATTAAATTGGTGAAATTTATCTTTTTTTTTTATTTTATTTTTTGGTTTTTCAATTACAGTTGTCCCATTTTTCCCCCATTGCTCCCCCTTCATCTTGCATTCTAGGTCATCAATGGAGAAGATAACAAATATAGAAAAGTTCTATTAACATCTGTAACAAAACAGTCGTTGATAGATTTCCCATATCCAAGTTGTTACAATCTTTACTAAGACGTGTTCATGCACTAGTAAAGTACAGTGTTTCCTGACTTGATTGCTCATAACAAGGGACAAACAAGAACCCATGTTTTGTCTCTCAAAACTGGCATCATTTCACTGTGGGCAGCACACATGGGAAGACAAGTGCAGATACAACTCATTATTTCTCTGCATTCTTGGATCAGCATTAGCTAGTTACCCCAGTTCTAGCTGGTAAATGGCATAGTACTCTTACTTGACAGCTGGTTCCCCATGTAAGATGTACAACTGCTTTTAGAGTGTCATGAAATTTCATTGTGCCATTCCTTGTCAAACATTAAATTGCAATATTTAAATAGAAAACAAGGACTAACATCTCTAGTCTGAGTATTGTTTTACATTGCGTTGAAGGCTCCTGAAAGAATCACATGTTCCTAGGAGATAACGACTGACTTCCTAACTTCCTTGTGTAAGTTAAAAAAATGAATTTGAAAGTGCAATTTTTTTTTTTTACAAAATAAAGGTATAATAAACACAGTATTAAACATGACCTGAGGAAGAAATGGAGGTGTAGCAGGAGAATCAGCATGTTTATCAATATTCTAGTTTCCATGTGGGATGGTGGGTACATCAGTAGGAAAAAATATGCTACTTTAATTCTTAAAAGGCTCCTTAGAAATCAAACTAAAACCATTTAGAAGAGGAAGTTGCAAAGTAATGAAACTTGTAAATGTTTCCTCAATCTCAAAAAAAAAAAAAAAATTCTAGTAAGTAACTACTTGGAAATAAACATCAATAATTTGAATAATATTTCCATTTTATCACTGTAGAGTAAGAAGACCAGAGATAACCCAGTTAATTTAGAAATACATTTCTTCCACTGGGAGTCCCATTTCTGGTTCAATCGTAAGAACTAGGTCAAGGATTTTTAGTGTGCCCCTCCTCTCTGCCAGAGCCCACCCACATCCAACCACAAACCTTAACTTCACGAACTGCCTTTACCACATAAGGAATCTGCAGGACATCCGTCAGTGTTGTTTTGCACAATTATAAGCACTAGTGAAATGAGATTATACAATGTTTACTCAATAATAATATATAAGCAAATAAAATAAATATTAAGTATATATCCAAGGTCATCCTTTATGGTCAAGAGCAGAACAGGGTGTATCGCTATCCTTCATCCCAAGTCCTCTCTTGTATTCTGCGTCCCACCTCCAAGTGCCACACCACTAGCTCTTCTGCCATAGAGAAACACAGCTTCTATAGAATATGAGCACCAGACATGCAAATGTCTTGTGTCTATGAATGTCTGACTTGTCTCATGCCGAGGCCAGAGATGCTTCTCCCAAACCCTGATGAGTAAGAAATTTGACCTGAGCTGATAGCTACTACATTCATGGAGAGAAAACTGAGATATAGTTCCTCTCCTGCATTCGAGGTTGAAATGAGGAATCCCCTCCTAGAAACAGTATGGCTTAGATTTCAAAGATGTCTGGGGATGCCTGTTTGACTCGTTGTAGTCCTGATTTGTCACTCTAAAATCTGCCTTATTGATAAGAGTTAACAAGATCAATTTTTAACTTGGGGACTGCTTATATAAATTAACTCCTAAGTCAGTTTATCAAGAGAAGACCTTTCCCAGACTTCAACTACATTTGTTCCTCAACATATAAAGATGAGTTCAGGGAGACAGCAAAGTCAATAAATATTTCTTGTGTGTTTACTCTGCTAAGCATTATTCTAGAAACTAGATAGTAATAGCTACAAGTTCCCGAGTCCTAGCTATGTGCTGGATATTTTGCATTCATTTTCTCTAAAGTTCATGACACCCACATGTAACATGAGGAAACTGAGTTGTCCTAGTTCACAGGACTAGTAAGTGCTGGGGCTGGCATTTGAATCTAGATCTCTCTTATTCTGAGACCTGCATTCCTTTATTATAAGATGGACAATATTATAGAAACTTACCAGCCAACATGATAGTTTGAAAAGCCAGAAATTCTTTACAACTAAAGGTTCACTGCTTTTCATGAACATTTGGAAACTATAAAAGGTCATATCAAGCCCCTCTTCATCCCCATCTGTTTATTATAACTACGTTACATTACAAATTGAAATCCTCGTCCAAGACCACCTCAATAGCCTGATATGTTTGTTTATTTTTACCATCATTCCATCAGACCCACTATATGCTCCAGTTTGCTGTTCAGGGGCCTACGAATGAGAGTGGGTGGAGAAGACGTCTTATTCCTGCCTTTTTGGTTACAAAAGGTTACCTAGTAAATAACTCATCAAGAGGCCCAAAAATGTGTTTTGTGAGTGGCTTAATATGACAAAGATGACCATATATAGGGCTGGAAAAGGTACTTTTTTAACATCAAAGATCAAGGCAATAATTTTGATTTAACACATTCAACTTTGAAAGACTTTAAAAGACATGTGAACTATTATTTAAGAGGGAAGGGGAGCTGGATGGGGGCTGGAAAGAGAGGGGCAAAAGGTGGGGGGGAAATGGGGACATCCATGATAGTGTCAACAATAAAAACAAAGAAAAATATTAAATTTAAAAAAACTTGGAAATTAGGACTTGATATCTTCAGGAAAATAAAAACAAGCCCATGTATCATAGGTGGAATTAAGTAAGTGGACAAAGAAGTTAAGCTGACTTTGCACACAGCTCATCTCCAGGGAGTAAGACAGCATTTGTCAGCAGTTGTCCAGGAAAACCATCTCCAAGATGGGAAAAACAAAACAAAACAAAACACCTGTTTGATGACCAGGTGGAGGGGCAGAACTTGAGACAGAAGCACCTGAATTTAGGAGACCTAGAATGGCCTTTATGAAAAAGCAACCCAGCACCCAGCAGTACCCCCAAATTGTAAAATGCATATAAATCAGTGAGGGATCTTATTAAATGTAAATTCTGACTTATGAGTTCTGGGTGAAGCCTGAGACTCCCAGGTGACACAAGCTTGCTGGTCCTCAACTGCAGTTGGTACCTAGGTTATAGGGCAGTTAGTTATTTAATGGTGCCAACTGATATTTTGTGACAGTAAAAGACAAGGATTAGGGGAGATCAGTCATGCGAAATGAAAGCAGCTCAGGAAGGACAGGGTGGTAGAGTCTAAATGTGTGTGGCCCCCACCTGCAGGAGGCCATGGGAAGGGCCCGAGTCCTGGGTTTGGCCCCAGCAGCCACCAGGACTAACATTAGGAATTCAGTCATCCATCCTGTTCTCATATAGCCAAAAGGACAAATATGTTTTGGAGTTCTTTACTTCTACAATCATCTATTAATTTTTCTCAGGAATAGTGTCAGGTTGCCATCCAACCTTTCTGCTATGGTCTGAATATTTGTCCCCCTCCCTCTGAAAACAAATTACATGCTGAAATCCTAATCCCCAAGGTAAGGGTATTAAGAGGTGGGGCCTTTGGAAGGTGATTAGGTCGAGAGGGCGGAGCCCTCATGCATGGAATTAGTGTCTTTATAAGAGAGATCTGTGAAGGTTCCCTTGCCACTTACTCCGTATGAGGACACAGCCATCTAAGAAGTGGGACCACCTCACCAGGCACCCAATTTGTGGGCACCAGGTCCCGGACTTCACATTCTCCAGAACTGTGAGAAATACAGCTCTGTTGTTTATAAGCCACCCAGTCTTTGACAGTTTGTTACAGCAGCAAGAACAGACAAAGATACACTCTGTACCCTTCCTCTATCTCCTCAATCACTTTCACTTCTGGAAATATCTGAATGTGGGGCAGGAACTCTGTCAAGAGTTCCTGTCAAGAGCTTTAAATGACAAAAAGCACAAATATTCGGCTCCTGATTAGACCTACTTTATAAAACTTGTCCTCACTTATACCTACCAACTCCTTCTCTCTCCCAGGAGGGTATGTGTTGCTCACGCTTCTCTGTCCTGCTAGCATCTCTCAGTTCTCCGCCATGTGTGCTTAATTTCACAGGAACTGGAAATCCCATGTCTGCTCTTCGGTTATAGCATGTCCCTAATTCACCTTATACGAAGCCTGGTGGTAACTGTGTCATTTCACATGCTCTCCATCGAAGGCATCGAAGTCACAGAGATCCCAAACATTCACTGATGATGATGATGATAAGAGGAGCACTTGTCTCTTCTTGTTGGCAATTACCATCTTGTCCCTTTGCCATTCACAGTCCTTTCTTGTAGAGCTCTCCAAAGACTCCCTGCTCCTCAACTCTCAATGACCCTCAACTCTGTGGCCCTACACTCAAGTCTAACAGCATTTAGTACCAAAGCACAGAGCTACTTTGAAATCTATTCCTGTTTAAAATATCGATATAGAATGGCTCACACCAGTGATTTGTTTGTAAAGAAAATAAGTTGAGCTGGTTAGTAAATATATCAAATTTCCAAGCTCTCCATCCATCATTCTTGCGCATCCATAAACCAAATGGCCATAGTCATGGGCCCAAAGGCATACAAGGGCAAAGACAGACCCTGTCCTTGAGAAATTGATAGTCTCTTTAAACACACCATTTGTTTTCATTTATACACTCGCAGATTTACCAAATCATCAGTGAGCATTAATTATACGCCAGGCACTATGCTAAGTTCCAGAAATAAACTACAGACAAGACAGACGTGAGTCCTAACAGCTAAGGACAAAACGGGGATTCAGATGCTGCAGCAACTTGGTAACTTGTGCCCTGCTGGCAAGGTCAGAGGTGGCGCAAGGGAGCAGTAACACTTGAATGCAACTGCTATAAGTGCAAGGAATTCAAACACAGGACGTTGTGAAGAGCCAACAAGTTCCCAGGGGCCAGGGGAACTCGAGAGACACCTCCTAACTGAAGGAACTGAGCTGGCTGAAGGTTGTTTCTGGTGCACATTTTTTCTTAAACTGAGGTTTACCCCTTAGGACTGAGTACTTGGTGGGGTGCCAAGGGTGTAAGAATCCATGGTAAAATCATGAAACATCCTCCTGGAGTAACAGATTTACTAAATGGTGATTTAAGATGTGCGTGTGTGCATGGATGTATGGAATAGAATGCAAAGTTTTCATGAATATTTAACAGGAGGATGGGGATTGACTGTGGGAGAGGGGGGAGGTGGGTGGGGCAGGGGAAAGTAATGGGGGGAAATGGGACAACGGTAATAGAAAAAAAATGAAAAAGAAAAAATATATGTATATATAACAGGAAACTTCAAAGGCGTGTCTTGTTTGCATCAGATCACTTTGGCCTCTACACACACAACAGGGCCTTGACTTGCAGCACACCATGTTCTCTTCGCGGTGTGCTGCAGAGCATGCTTCTAGGAAGGAAGAAACTCTGCCCTGCTGAGAAAATGAGACATGTGTCGGGAATGTCGGTCTGAGTCATTGTATGGAAGATTAAATGCCAGACAAAGAATGTCACATTTCACTGATGATGCTGGTGGAAATGGAATGAGACTGAGTATTTGTGACCTGAGCAGGGACTCATGGAAGCAGGCAGATGGTTATATTTCTGAGGCTCATTGATTGTGTCTAATATTAACAAATATCTCTGTAATTTTTCTACACAAGTGCTTTCTCCCTGTTTTCTCTTTTTTTTAAACCTCCTTTGGCTATTTAAAGCCCTTTACATCATCATATAAACTTTGGAATCAGCTTGTCAATATTTTCAAAAACATGTTCTGATATTTCAATTTGCAGATAATTAATATCTGGATATCTTACCAATATTGAGTCTCTGACCCATGAACACATATTTACCTCAATTTATTTAGGTCTTCCTAAATGCTTTCAGCGGTTTCATAGTCTTTAGTGTATAGGTCTTGCACGCCTTTTGTCAGATTTATCTTTATTTAATATTTTATGCTCTTATAAATGGCTTTGTATTTTTATTTAACTTTCTGATTATCTGTTCCTTGTATATAAAAATACAATTGATTTTTATAATAATCTTTTCTTCTGTAAATTTGTAGTAAACTGAATTAGTTATTAGCTTTTTTGTAGATTATAACAAATTTTCTGCATAGATGATCATGTCTTCTGAGAATAAAGACAGAATTGACTTTTCCTGCCTGATCTGGAGGAGAGTGATTTATCTGCTTAGGCCTTGTGGCACTGGCTAGAATCTCTGGTACAGAGTTTACTAGGAGTGGTTGGAGCCGTCATCTTTATTTTCTTCCTGATTTTCAGAGAAAGCATTCAGGCTTCCACCGCCACGATGTTAGCTGTGGGTTACTTCATTAGTTCCCTTTAGCAAACTGCAGAAGTGCCTTTCTGTTTCTAGTTACTGAGTTTTTATCAGGAATGGATGTTGGGGTTTTTCATGTTTTTTTCATTTTTATTGAGACCATATTTTTCTTTTTCAGTTTATTAATTGATGAATGACATTGATCGACTTTTTAATGTTAAGCCAACTCGTTATTTCCTCAGTAAATTTAGTTATGATATACTGAATCCGCTATATTTTGTTTAAAATTTTTACACCCATTTTCCTAAATGATATTGGTCTACAGTTTTCTTACAATGTCTCTGTTGAGCTGTGATAGCGAGATAATGATGACCTCATAAAATGAGTTGGGTATTATCTCCTTTTCAACTTTCTAAAAGAATATATGCAGAACTCATAATATCTCTTTTTTTCTTTCTATCTACCTTTCTTTCTTTCATTCTTTTTTTGAGAATGTTTAAGTGGCTTTATTTATAATTGCTGTAAACTGGCAGCAACCCAAATGCCCATCAGCTGGTAAATGGATAAGCAGATTGTGGTACATCCACATAATGGAATACTCAATAGTGAAAAGCAGTAAATTACTGATACATACAACAACATCGATAAATTTCAGAAGCATTGTGGTAAGTGAAAAAGCCAGGCACAAAAGGGTATTGTATAATTCCATCTACATGACATAACATTCTTATTCAACTCCTAAAGTTGTACTTATATAATATTTCACAGAGTAATTTTATATAGATATTTATAGCTTTCATTAGTGAGTACATCAAAATTGTTTTACTCAAGTTATTTGTATCTCTTTCTTAAATGTTTGCATTATTGACTGGTGAAACCAACTTGTCCTGGAGTTTTCTCTAAGGAAAGGTTTTTAACTATAAGTTCAATTTTTAAAATAGATATAGAGCTGTTAAGGTTATCTAATCTTTCTTCAGTGAACTTTAGTATAATAGTTTGTGTCTTCATAAAAATTTGTTCATCAAATTTGAATTTATTGACATAAACCTCTTACGTTTTTAATATATTTGTAAAATCTATAGATTCCACCTTTCTTCTTTATACTTGTAATTTGTGTTTTCTCATTTTTCGCCCTCATCCATCTGACTAGATAGAGCTTTATTGATTTTGATTTCATTAATCTTCCAAAAGAGTAAGTTTTTGGTCTTATTGATTTTCTCTGCTGTTTTTCTGATATTAATTTCAATGACGGCTGCTCTGATCTTTACTATTTCCTTTGTTCTACCTACTTATGTTTAATTTCTTCTTCTTTTCTGGTTTCTTAGGGTGGAAACTGAGGTCATTCATTTGAGACCCTTCCCCTCTTTTGATATAGGCATTTAACGCTATAAATTTTCCTCTAATTACTGCCTCCCACAAATTTTAATATGTTGTACATATGCTTTGGTTCAGTTCAAATACTTCCTTTTCCCTTTTGATTGCTTCTTTGATTCACAAGTTATCCATAAATCTGTTATTTAAGTTTCAAATATTTGGGGATATTCCTGAGATCTTTTCATTATTGATTTTTAATTTATTTCCACTGTGGAATCATTTACTCCTGCTCTTTATTCCCCTCTCTTCTATATCTTTTAAAAGCTGTGAATTTTCCCTTGTCACTTGGCGCAGACGCGCTGTCCTCCGTGCAGCTGCCCCAGACTCTGCCAGAGGAAGCTGCAGCCTGCTCTTGGTGCCCTCCAGCCCTTTGCGTGCACTTGTCCGAGAGCTCTTGTCACATGGGGTCGCAATCAGGGCCGTGTAAGTGTTCCTCCGCCCCCGACCCCCATCCTAAGACTCAGGTCCTCAATGCAGCAGCGAAACTTTATGCAGGTTTGTCTCCACAAGAGCCTCGCACACAAGAGTTTCTTGAATGAATGAATGAATGAATGAAGTCAGTGAAAGAGCCACTTAGTTATGAGTCCTCCTAAGCTCATCTCTCCAGCTCCTAGAATGACTCAGCTACTGAAATCAAAGAGAAAATATGAATATCAAGAAAGAGTCAGGGAGGCATAAATTAAGTTCTTTGTGTGAAAGACCTAGGGACACGAAGCAGGCCCTCTCAGGTATGGCAGGATACCTGCTTTATGTCCACGTTTGCTCTGTGCCTGCAGGAGCTGGGCTGGAGGTTATAGACCAGGCCCCGGCCTTACCTATGCAGATGGTAACCAGGCCTGCCCATGAGTGAGTGCAGCAGACAGAAAGCAGAGCCACACAGGTGCTCCCCATTCCAGCTGTGGGAAACCTCTGGGCTAAACACAGGGAAATGAAGTCTGCACCAGCCTGGGGCTCGAGTGTGCACATGTGTGTGTGGAGGGGGACAGAGGAGGGAGGAAGGATGGTGATGAATAACTACTAAACAATCACCAGAAAAAGGACTAGCAGGTTCCTTGCATCCATCCATGGCTGTACTCAAATCATACTTTTTCTTAGTGATTTCATATAATAAGGTCTCACCTGCCCTAAAATCAACCTGTGACTGTCAGTGACTAATAACTGCCATTAAAATTTGCACTTTTATAGCACTCCACAGCAGAAAAGGAGGCTCTCCTGTAACAGTAGATGCCTTTTAAGAAATTTTCTTTATAAAAAGAGATCAGAATATCAAGCTTCAATGGAGGATTTGAGACACCAGCCAGCAAATGAGGAAGGTATAGAACAGCCTTCCCAGGATCCTCGCTCACCCCACACATTCTACCGCATCCCTCATAAATTACAGACATCAGTACTTCCTATTATTCAATATCACGTGCACAGGTCTAAGTATAGAAACTACTAAGAGATCGCGAAGAGAGGGAACATCTTCCTAGCATGATGGGATCCATCACGAAAAGGCACCCTCAGCGCAGCCCAGTGAGAGGCCCCCGGAAATGACTGCCTTGCTGGGGAGGGTCAGACCTCTGGCTTGCCTCCCGCTGCTGCCCTGTCTCCCGCTGTTGCTGCACAAGTGCCCTGTGCTCCTAAGGTACCAGGCCTCTGAGCAATCTGGGGGAAGAAAACGAAAACTTCTGTATGTTCCCAAGTCTTTGATCAATATGTAAGATATTCAGGCAGCGTCCTGGAAAAAAAATTTTAAAAGCTGCTGACTTGGTTGGGCTCCTCCAATAAACAGATGGACTCGATCCAGTCCATATCTGGAAAAGCTTTTAGCTCTTTAATTCAAGGCTCCGTTGAGAATAATTGGGCCCATACTCTCACATGAGAACTCAAAAGAGTTTACCCTGGGTCCTTATAAACGACAGAGGGTGAAAAACACGCTGTAGGCACTGGCCTCCGTCCCTAGCGGCCCCTCTCTAAGGAGCTGGTGAGAACCCTTGACCAGGGTGGCTGCGGATCCAGGTGTGTGGGAATCGGCTCATGTGTGGTCCATGCCGGAGTTCCACGGAGTCAGCCTGGAGCTGTCTGCTCCTTCCTCTGAGCTCAGTGTTTGAAAACTCAAATTGCATCTGTTGATTGCAGAGCGGTATAGCTTTTCTCCAGCGTGTTCTGCAACGTGATGGCTGTAGTTCTAAGCGAGCACTCAGAGACCAGATCTGATGTCTGGTCCTCTCCCCAAAAAAGAGATGTGGGTTTGGAAACAGCCTTAATCTAGCTGGTGGGCAGCCACCTTACACCCCAAGAGAAGGCTGTTAGTTTGCATTGAAATAGATCATTCTAGGTTCTAAAACATGGGAGAAGCAAACCTTTCTGAGTTTTGGTCCTAGGGGACTAACTACTTATCCTTCAAAGTCCTTAACCTTGAACTTATAGCCTTGCTCTGCATCATGTATTTCTGAAGAGAACCTTTTATTTTCTGCTGCTGATTCTCTTAATCCTGGACTGTTTTATCAAGAAAACTGATTTGACATCTACATCTGAAAATAAATTTAAGTCCTATTAAGTGACATGATTTTCCTTTGCCCCTTATAGGGGCAAAGATTATCAGCAGAGTAACAATAAAGGGTCTTTAACAAAGCAGCTTGTTACCAAATGTCTGTTTCATTTATTTATTCATTCATTCATCACACATTTCCTGTGTTCTTACTTTGCACCACATACCACGTGAGGCACTGGGGATACAAACAAACAGACTCCTCCTTTCACGGAGTTCATAGCCCAGTGGGGTGACAGACATCTAAGCAAGAAAGGAAGTGTGTGACACTGTTGGATGAGCAATGTTAACCACCTGTAAAGGGCAACGTGGGATTCTAGGGGCTGTGGTCTGCGCTAGAGTGGGGAGTGGGAGGATGGAAGGATTGTGAAGACTAACCATCGTCACCAGATACAGCTAAGCCTGAGTCTTGCCCTGCCCCTGCCCCTTACTAGCTGTGAGATGTCAGGAAAGTTACTTAACCTATCTTAGCTTTAGCATTGTTATCTGTGAAATCAAAATAATTATGACGGACTTTTTCAGAAGGTTGAATATGATCATATTTATGAAACACTTAGCACAGTTGCTGGCACCTGGTAAGTGGTCAGTAAATGGGACCTCTCCATTAATTTTATCATTATTATTTTCTATGCAGTCTGGGTCAACACCTGACATACTAGGAGAGGATCTGCTAAAGATGAGATATGGGGAGGCAGACAGCAGCTTCTTATCCAGATTATGCAGAAGACCTATGTTCTGTTTACTGCGAGCTGTCAGCCTGCCTCAATTTGCTGTAAAACCCACTTCTTTCCCAGTTGCTGGTTGGGAAATTCTACCCCGAATTATCAGTTTATGAGGTGCATGGCAGAGGCAGGTCTGGGAATGGTCCTGCCACTTTATCTGGTTTCTCCGCCTTGGCAATGCCCTGATCCTCAATTACCTTTTCATTATGAACACAGAGTTTAAAGCAGAGAAGACTGCGTCCTGCTTGTCATGGGCATGACTGTGTCTGTCTCCTGGACAAGTGCCAGTTGTAAATGGTTCGTACTTTTCTCCTGGTAAGACTGCATCTGCATGCATGCCTATCTCGGCCTTTGTTTATATATGGAGTAGTACGTCCAGACAGTAAGCACACAGAAATGTAGACTCGTGGCCAAGAAAAAGAGTGTGGCTGATATAAAATACAGTGGTGATAAATATTCAGAATCTGAGAAATTATAATGATCCATTCAATTTTCTTTCACCCACAGATTTATTCAATGTAACGGGGACATGAGGAAACACAGAACTAGTGTGAGTACTTTCTGTATAACTTGTTTATAAATTCGTTCAACATGCAAATTTGCCATCAGCCTTTCTTTTCCTTCATTAATCCTAGCAAGGATAGAGAGAATGGGAAAGCAGGTTCTTAGAGATCTGCTCCAAGCCACCAGGGATGCTGGGAATCACTTACAGTAATAATCCTATAAGCACACCTTCCATCACCCCTAGATCCTGAATCAAAGTACCAAGGTTACAGAGGACAAGAGTGTCCATTCATTCACTCATTCATTCCCATAAACAGCATTAATGGCATTCCCATTGCCTATGAAACCCCATGTAAGGGTCCATAAGAAACAAATTAATAAAATCAATTTTTTTCTAGGGAGTTCATGGTCTAAAGGAGGAAATATATAATTATAATATCAGACAAAGGGATGAAAAAAAGGAGGGGACTAAGATCAGTTAGGGTTATTAAAAGAACCCAATATTTATTTATCATGTACTCTGTATTAAATACATTATCAATGGTTCGTTTTTTTAAAGACGAGACAGAATATTTATTACATGACTCTACAAATTATATAGAACTGGCAACTTGTATGAAAAGTTGGAAGTTTAAACCAGATATTTTTCCTGATGTCCAACAGAAACATCGCCATGTGATTATATATGCTCAGATCATATCTATTAATTCTAGAACTTTTCACAAGAAACAGTGTCTTTGTGTTAGCTTCTGTGTATTGAGCTAGCATTAAATGCATAGTCATATACATTGACATATGTATTTTGATTTGGCAATGTATTGAATTAAAGACCACAACAACTTCCAAATTATTCATATATCGAAGTGTCAGTAGAATACATTGTTCTAAAAATCAAACTTCAACAAGTTTCTCTTCTCCTCAAATTGGGAGTGCAACATATGTGAAGCACAAAATATTTCTTAAATGGTCTACTGTATGAGAAAAATAGATTCCTAATGTCGAAAAAAATGTGATGGCTACGGTGTTAGATTTACGTTTTGAAGAATACTAAAATCCTGAAGTTTATCACCCTCTGATTCCACACATTGAATCTAAATCCTGAAAAGTGAACGACCCCAATGTCTGTGGCCAGAGTCAACAGGGAAAGAACTTCAAACAATTTGGAAGCATCCTGTTTACTCATAGTGTATTCTACCTGCCATTATCCTTCTTAATTCTGCTCAATCCTGAGGCTTCTCCGAGCATGCATTTGGGGGCAAAAAAGAAAAGATGAAAATGGGGACCTGAACGGTAACAGAATGACAGTTCTTTCTTAAATGTAATAGAATTCCAACAGATTTTTTCCTAGTCACTTGTGGTTTCTGAGGTCTGACACCGATTGAGCACATGTCACACAAATACATCACCTTGAAAGCTAACTTGGTGCACTACGCTCTGTGTGATAAAAGTGGTTTTAAAGGGATAGCTCATACAAGTGGGAACCGTTGCCCATGGCTCTGGAAGTCAACCTGGTCACCTTGTGTGATATATGTTTAAATAGCTGGTATAGAATCACTGAAGGACAGAGGACAAAAATTTTAATAAATTTTAATTAGCATTAACTGTTAAAAATATCAATAATGATGATCTATTTGAGAGAGTTTAAAATCAAAGTAGACTATATTCCAATAAAAGATGTTCAAAGGGAAGATAAGAATATTGATTAAACGTTGACGATGTTAACTGAAGTATGAACTGTGAACAATCTTAGATTCACCACTAAAAGAAGGGCAGTAAAGTATAATTTTAAACCAACTACAGGAAAAATTAGGAAAAAAGGAAATAACCTATCCAATACAAGCAGGAAAGGAGAAAAAGAGAAAACACCGTGCCAAACTGAAAACACAATATTGCGAAAAATATCAAAAGAGAAATTTAAATATTTAGAACTGAATTATAACAAAAGCTATATGTATATAATATATATTTTATATATATTATATATATATTACATATATATATACACACACATTATAGTAATGGTGGTGGTCATGGTTGTGGGACTATTTCTACTGGACAGCTGGCATCTAAGAAGTGCTCAGAAGTAAAGTTAAAGTTTTACATTTATATATGTATTAGAAAAAAGTAGAGATTGCAATTAATAAAAATAGTTTTTAAGCTTAAAAGAAAGTGATAAATCCTGAGATATTATTGGGCAGTCAATAATAAAGAGAAATTTTATAGAATAAAAGAAAATTGTAGAGATTATTGACAAACCTAAAAGATAACTATTTGAAATAACAGAAAGAAGAGAAGATTGAAAGAAGGAAAGGAAGATGGAAGGGAGGGAGGGAGGGAAGAAAGAGGAGGGATGGAAAGGAGAGGGCGGGGGAGGGAGGCCGGGCAAGGTCAAGACTGCTTCTGTGTCTCAGATTGGACTGATGCATACAAGTCTGAATTTTCCTACCACATCAGAGAAGAGATCCCTACCACTAGGACCAGCATCCTTCCAGTCTGGATCCTTTCTCTAACTGGGACGCCAAGAAGTCCATTGGAGGAGAACTGAATTAAGAGTAGATCCCTGAACATAACAGCTTACTTCCTAATAACGGACACATTGACTCTGAACTGATTCAAAACCTTTTAGGACTCATTTCCATGCATCGTGTTTTCAAAATTTACTCCCCATTATGAGAGGCATGTGAGCCTTACGTCAAATCTCTTTTACTGTCACAAAGTTCCCTTTAACCATTAAATGTCAATGCTTTTAAGCTTCGGGATGTGAAAATTATGTTGAATGCAGAGAATAGAGTCTCCTGATTATTTTATCATCTCTTCCCACCTGCACCCTGGTCTCTAAGTCTAGCGGGCTCTATGCCTGGGATCCCACCCCCAGATTCTCTCCTACCTGCCCGACTGTGGAAGAGCACTCCAGCTATAGTTGAACACCGGCTTAGAAGGGTAAGGGTAAGAGGTAAGTCCCACTCTGTGACCTGGACTGGGCCAGGACACATCCCACGGTTACTTTAGCTGAAAAAAAAAAAAATTCACGAAGAAGGGGAGGGTTGGCAGCAACCTTGAACAAAGCCCCGATTGAAGCCCCCGTTTCAGGATTTCTTGCAGGTGTGCTTGATTGCTTTGTGCCTACAATCAGAAGCTGTGAAAGTGGCTACGAATCCCTTTTCATTCTTTGTCTGGCCGTGCCTAGTGATGTCAAAACAGCCTGTCAGTTCAACACAGATGTTCGCGGGTTCATTGGAGATCCTCCCTCACTGTCTGACATTGGGGAGACAGAAATACTGGGAGCTGGACTGCCCTCTCCCCTCCCTGGATTCCTTCCAGCCACCTCTAGAGCAATTGCTGTTCTGTGACCCGTGTGTAACTGTGAGAGCGGTAGCCCACTCGGAGACTTGGTGAGTGAGCAGACTGGCTTTCCTGTTCACATTATTTGATCTGCATTAGTGCTCATAAGGAACCCTACAGCCACTGAAGAATGAAACCCAATGTACTTCAATATATCTAGTGTTAGTCTATGGTTGGATGAGGATAATTACTATAGTAATTATTAAAGCATTTGCAATGATAGGAATTTGCTCATTATCTTCACCTTTATCTTCAAAGCCTTGGATAAATACTAACTTTATTCTTTAAGCACCCTCTGCTTGGCCAATTCACATGGGTCAACTAATCTCAGAACAGAGCGAGGGAAATACCCTCTTCCTGCAGCTACGCTCCGTAATGACAATCTCGGAGGCTGTGGCTGCCCCTCACCTGCAGCCACCTTCCTTCCGGCATTCGGTTGACGGAGAGCCTACTTAGACCACTGCTGGGTGGTGAGAGATGCTGAAGGCTGCAACGCACATGCTCAACAAACCATCTTCCGAAGCACGTTCTGCAAGTAAAGGCAGCTTTCTGAGTGTGTAGTTTTCCATTTGGAACTCTGAATTATAGAGATCAGGGATAAAGTGGTCACATGGACATGGAACAAGCCACATAGTTTCAGAAATAAGAGAGGTCTGAGTGCATGAAGGCAGTCCATCTGGAGCAGGAAGAAAATCTAATGTCATTTTCAGTCTGCAGTGTGTTTGCTATGGCGAGAGACACCAGAAGTATTTTTAGCTCGCTTCATTTGAACTAACCAAAAGGAGGAAAAACATCAACCTTCACAGTCTATTTTTAAAATATTGACAGCTCTTCATCCCATAGCTATGCAATATAATGAGGACTGGATGTCTGATCAGGTGACACTATCCAGCAACCAGGTTTTAAAGATTATTTTCCCACACGGAACATTTTTTTCCTTAAGCTGAGTGACATTTTTCAACTGACAATTGTATTCGATTTGTTTGTACAACGTGCAATGAAATGTTTGCCTATTTCAAATTAAAAATCAATTTTCACCCTTTATCTCTCCCTACAAGGAACCCTCCAGAGGGAAATACTATTTCTGGAGCTTTGGTTGTTGTGGTGAATGCCAAGGCCGTTGGCTGCATGTGGTCCCGCACACTGGGCGGGGGGGGGGGGGGGGGGGGGGGGGCTCCACTCAGACTCTGACAGCTTGCTGAAAGAAAGGTTTTTGAATCAGACATGAATTTGGCAGTGATGAAATCTGTTAAACATCTTCTCTACCTTCTCAGGAAACATCAGGTGACTTTTCCCCAGCAGCTGTCTCTCTCTCCTGCTTCATTCCTGCAGGAAGGCAGAAAGCCGCTCAGTGCTGAGTCAGTTTCTGAGCACCTGGGGACAGTGGGAAGTGCCAGGGCTTGGAGTCAGGAGACCCGAGTATCTGCTCAGGCTCTGCTGCAAGCTTATCAGAAGACCCTCAACAAGATATTTCCGTTTTGAGCCTCACTTCTCCACTTTTTAAATGAGAAGAACAGTTCTGACAAAGATGATATATTAAGTTTATGTCTAGCACTTTGTCAGCTTTAAACACATAGCAACGATAAATATAAAAAGAGAAATCCAAAAAGACAGAGTTGGACTCAAAAATACAACAAACATCACCACGGACTGAAATAGAAATTAGATGCAAAGCAACGAGCAGAGCGGAAGCCACACGCCTTCCAGGTCATCATCCAAACTAAAGCACTGGTAGCTAAGGGCCCAACAGACTAAAAGTGCTCCATACGAGCTGGGAGGTTAAAGCTAAAATCAGAACCTGAAGTCAAGTGCTGTATGGGAAATTCCCAACCATGACACAAAAAAAGCTACTGTTGATTCTACCCAGGGCTTATGCTTATCGGAAACCGTCACAGGGATGCAGGTGCGCACAAAGACTGAGTGGAATCAAGTTACTCAGATTCACTGACCAGGTATGTCACTTCCCCAAACTGCCGCAGGGAAGAGGCGGTAAAATGGCATTAGAGGATGTGGGGCTGGTCTGCAGGTTCAAGAAAGTTTCTTCTATAAACTTTAGAGAATAAGGAGGATACACAGAAGTGGGAAAACAAGGAAAATAAACTTTCAAATCAATCTGAGACTAAAATTTTAAATGCACAAATAAATCTTATGGTAAGAAAGAAAGTCAAAAATCATTAAGAGATTGAAAAGCTATTCCCCTCAGATGAAATTAACTTTATATGTGAGTCTGAAAAAATTATAAATTAATGTAGGAACATCAAAGAGATAAAGGAATAAATTTTTTAGAATTGAACAAAAATATGAAACAAAAATTGGTAAAAAACAAACATAGAGTATTTTCCTCTTAATTATTTTAAGATAGACAGGGCTGGTTAAAGCAAAATTATAACACTGTCATGTGGCATTTATCATTTATTCACATGCAATATGTGAAAATATATCAAAATTAGTCTACTTAGATCATGCAAAATAAAGGGTGTATATTTTAAATCCCAGAGCCACTAACAGACCACTAAAAACAAAAACAAGTATAACTAAAAAATCAATTGATAAGTTAAAATAAAAAACTTTTTTTCCATATTCAAGTAATCCAAAAGAATCAGAAAGGAGTAATGAAAATTTAAAACATAGGGATAAGTATAAAATAAATAATACAATGGTAGATTTACACCAAACATATCAACATTATATTAAATGCTAATGGATGAAACATTCTAAGCAGAGGGCATAAAACTGTCAAAATGGATTAAAAAATAATAATAAAAACAAAAAATAAACATGAAAGTATCATGTAAGACTCACATCAAATATAAAGACAGTTTGAAAGTGAAAGGACAGAAAATGCTATCCGTACTTTGAAAACACTATGCCTACAAAGATGAAGCTATCTGTACTATTATCAAATAAAACAGACTTCAAAACAGAAAATATTACCAGAGAAAAAGAGAAATATCACATGATAATAGAGTCAAATCCTCAGGAATTCACAACAAGCACAAATATGTATGTATCTAATCAAAGAGCTTCAAAATACATTAAAACAAAAACTGTCATACTTAAAAAGAGAGACAACATGACAATCACAGCTTTGACACACCCTCTGTCAGAAAATAATACAATAACTAGACACAAATAATGTATTGCTCAGATCACTGATATAATCCTTGTTTGTAAAGCATTACTGCTAACAGCAGCAGAATACATGTCCTTTTCAAATGTATATGAGCTACTCATCAAGGTGGACCATATGCTGGGCCATAAAAGATCCTACATATTCAAAAGGATAGAAATATACCAAGTCTGTTCCCTGACCATAATAGAATTGAATTAGTAGTCATTATAGATAAAATAACTCAAAGGCCCAACTATTTGAAAAAAAACAATACATATTTATATAATCTGTTTTGGTCAAAAAGATATGACAATGGAAATAACAAATATTTTAAACTCAATGATAATAAAAACACAACACGTCAAAACGTATGGTATTCAGCTAAATCAGTGCTTAGAGGTAAACATTCAGCTTTAATGCCATAGATAGATCTTAAGAAAGATCTAAAATCAATGACCTAAGGTTCCACTTTAAAAAGCTGGAAACATAAAAGCAAAGTAAACCCAGAGTAGGTAAGAAGGAAGAAATACAGATAAAAGCAAAAACAAAATCTATTATATTTAACACAGAAAAATTAATCAATTAACTTTAAAACAGAGTCCAAGTTTGGTTTTTTGGAGGAAAAAATTCAACAAAATTAAGAAATACTTAAACTGGTCAAGCAGAAAAGAATGAAGGGGAGTACAAATTAGCAATATTTGTGAAAGATGTTATATCTATTGACACTACAGATATTAAATGTGTAATAAAATAATATTATGAAAAACTTCATGCACGCCAACAAATTAAACATCTAGGTGAAGTAGATGCATTTCTTTAAAATTTAACTTACGAAAATAACACAACATGAAATCAAATCTGAATAGCGATTTTATAAGTTGGTTTTATCAAAACTCTTTCCCTAATAAAATACAAGATCCCAATGATTTTACTGGTGAACTATGTCAAGCATTTGAGGAAGAAATAACACTAATTTTACACAAAATTTTTAAAAATACAGGAGAGCAAACATATCTCCTCTCATTTTATAATGCCAACTTTATCTTATTACCAAAACTTACAAAGACGTTACAAAAAAAAAACACAATTATAAATCAATATTCCTCATGAATATGAATGAAAAAATACAAGCCCATGAACTCTAGCAAGTGTATACAGCAATATAGTGTAACTATTGTTTCCAACCCTGACATCTCCCTCCAGGAACAGGCTGAGTCAACGATCTATGAGCTACCCAACTCCCACAGTATCTGAAGGACTCATGTTAGAACTTGAACTTCCAAAGGGAAAAAGAACTAACCTAGTCCCTCTGTGAGGTCAGCAGGGCCCTTTCGTTCTCCATCACTGTTCTCTCTTTTGCAGACTCAGTTTTACCCTAAGGCCAGCTCCTTACGCCATGATAGGGTGCCTGCCAACAGCCATACTCACCAACAGGAGATCTTCCTGAGGTTTTTCTTATGATCAAGGAAAATTTACCAAAATCCTCTAAAAATACCCTCTTATATCTCATTGCTTGGACGTATGCTACCTTCCCATTTACGAACAAATTCTTGCCAACAGAGAAGGCCACATGGTGATTAGCTTAGGCCTGAGTTCTCACATCCTTCTTTGGCAAGAGGAATAGGAATGACCTAGATTGATTTGATGTAACCAAGGGCCCAGACCTGAAACTGGGAAGCTCCCAACAGAGAAGGGCTATACTGATTGCTGGAGAGACCAGTAGTATTGAGTATCGCTGTCTCCACGACAGGGGTGCCATCAAGCATTTGGGGGCTGCTTAGATGGATGACATATACCTTTCATTCCATATTTTGTGTTCCACTGGTCTCTTGAGAAGATTATTTGATACCAATAAATCTAGATAAAAGCTGAAGCACTGACCTATTCTGCCCTCACAGAAAAGACAACATGGCAGAAACATCTGGCTGGGAAGGTGAATAAATGAAGCTTGATGGTTCAGACTCTGAGAGGGAATTCCAAATCAAAATCTTCTTAGGGAAATAAGATGCCTCAGAATCTGTCAGAGTCCCTGAGTGGTTGGGGAAAATCCTGCTGACTTTTGTGCTCTAACTGCTCTTGGCTAGTATCAGGAAGACCCCAGTGTTTGGAAAGCTGGGGAGGGAGACTTCATGGCAGTGACTGACTCAGCAAAACGACTTCTAAGAAAATATGGTCAGCTTTATGCTCTTAAGAGTCCAGGCTACCTGGCACTTGAAAAACTCTTGCCTCTGTGGCCCGATTAGATGGGAAATACATTTTTTGTCTCAGATATTTATTTAAGAGTTTCATTTTCACTTAATAAATCCATAGCCATGGCATCCATGGAAGGTTTACCCAAGTGGTAATTTATGCTTATTAAAGAATTACTTTTGAAACTACATGGGCTGCCTGTCATGGAGGGAAATTGTGGCCACTCAGTCTTTAGACTTATTGGCTGTTACAGATCTGGGAGTTGATATATATTTGAAATGTTTATGCCTTCTCTTTCTTGTTAATTATCGATCTAAACCTTTATGGGGTCTGAGGCATTTGTGAACAAGGCTTTCATTAATCCCCAAGGCTGCTGAGGGGTTTGGGCAATGGCATTCCCAATTTAGAGATATGCAGGAAACTTGGAAATTAACAGGCTAATTTCCAGGGTCATGTAGTGGGTCAGCGATGGCCAAGCTCACAGTGTTTATAACAGGGCTTCAAGACATCTAGTTTGCTTACCGAAGATGACCCTCTGGCGGTACCTAGAGTACACAGTCAAGGCTGGCTCCAGGAAAAAAGAGAGAGAGAGAGAGAGACATAGACACAATGTCCCTTTGCAATCCTCCTGGGGCCTCCATTACATGAGGGACACCTATCTCGTGCCCGGTTTCAACCCCTGGCTGAGTGTCATCTGCCTTCTAGTGTATTTATCCACTTATTCTGAAGCAGGTACAGAAGACTTCCAGAACTCTCTGTCTTACCTAATACTGCTCCTCTTCTTCTCTTTCCTCCCACCTCTCACCTCCCCATCACTCTAAGGCAACAGAGGGTCTTAAAAATGGGAACACTGGCTAGAATCTGACAGGAAGTAGTCACCCACACATCCCAGAGCTGGGAGTCCAAGGTGAGGTGATTTCTTGCTCTCCTCGTTGGTGGGAGCCAGTGGAGGGTTTCAGGACCAACCACAAGTTCTACCACTGACGGGGCAGGCAGAGGTGCTACCCCAGCCCACACAAGGCCCTCACCTCCCCGGGTCCACAGAAGGAAGGGAGGGGGATGGTGCTCTGTTCTGTGTTCCCATTTTGTGTTCTTTTTTTTTAGTATATTTTATTAATTATGTTGTTACAATAGTCCCAATTTCTTTTCCCTTTGCTCCCTTCTTCCCAGTTACCCCTTCCTGCCAGCAATCCCACCCCCCTTAGTTCATGTCCATGGGTCGTGCATATAAGTTCTTTGGCTTCACCCTTTTCTATATTATTCTTAACTTCCCCCTGTCTATTTTGTATCAACTGATTATGCTTCTTAAGTCCCTGCACTATTTTGTGTTCTTTAAGGGACTTGAGAAGAGCCTCTCACTCCTTGCCTCCTCCCAATAATTTCCTAAGAGGATTCCTTGCTCAAGAAAAAATGGAAACTTTTTCCTTCTATATACAAGACTACCTTCACCTGTCAAACCTTCCAGAAAAATTCTAGTGACTCTGAATTCTGGTTTTTGCCTCCCTGGCACTTTTCTTCCCTCTTGTTTCCTTGGAGGTCATGACTGTGAAGTAAACATAGTAGAGATGGATGGGAATAATGGGAAAGCAGACATCAGATCCCGTAGGCCTTCAGTGCTGAGGCGGAGAATCAGATGTTGCCTTGGGAGCCATAAGGAGCCCTTTTCCAAAGTGCCCGCTTTACACTTTGGGAGTCAAGAGAAGACCCAGGCTCCCTCCGTCATGGGCCAGAGGCACTGTGAGCCCTACAGCATTCTACACTTCGTTGAGATCTAGAGGGTCCTCAGCTCCGGACCAGTAAACCTCTCCCCTCTGGACACAGGGCATCCACACTGGAAAGAACTTTCCTTGCCCAGGCCCCTCATATGCAAGAAATGAGGATGCTGAGGCCCACTGAGTAGATGTGAAGGCTTCAGTCTTTCAATCACATGCTCCTGATTACGGATTCAAGAACGAGGGGGCCCAATGGGGTGCTGGCCTCCAGGAGGCCTGTGGTTTTATGTGTGTGAGCAAACACATTTTGTTTAAATAGACCTTCCTTCTGCCCCCACCCCCAGCCCCGCCTCCGCCACCCCGTCTTTATTCATTGCTAACAGATGCTGCCCAGGCTGCAGCCAGACAAGAGCAGGAGCACATGGGCTCCCACGCGGGGAGAAGCGGGAAAACTGATGAGCTGCCACAGAGTAGGGTGTATGGGGCCCTTGGCTTTGAATTTCAGTCCCCCCTCCGGCTCCCCCTCACCCCCCACTAAGCAGCCCTTCAGACAATTTCTGTTCTGTGTCCTTCACATCTGAGAACAGCCAGATGAAAGGAGGCCTGGGCAAGCTGCTGCAGGGTTGGTGCTCCTCCTGACAACCACAGGAAGGCCCAGGAACTGACCGACGACCTCCTCCTGAGGCACCAGCGAGGTATGGGGGCCAGGGAGGCCGAGAGCCCTGGGAGGAGCAGGTCCGTGTTGTGCTCAGGCCCACCTCCTTCGACGTGGAAAGTGCGCCCTGTCTCTGCAGCTCAAACCACCCAGAGCCAGAGCCAGAGCAGGCCAGGGCTGGCAAGGCGGCTAAGGAGGGGCACTGAAGAGGCTCGAGCAAGATCCTCACGACCACAGCTCTCTCCTGAGCCCCTTGGCACCCCCTGAACACCCTAACATTCTGATACTGTCCTGTACGATGTCACATGGAAGGTCCCCTGTAGTGATAAGCTTACTAAATGTCCTGCCAGATGACAATCACTCCCCTTAATTCTGCCTAACTCCTGACCATGCTCAGGACCTTGGTCAAGAGAAGCCTCCCCTGACCCCCAGTCTCAGGTGGTCGCTGCTGCCTCTGAGCCCCATAGCTGAACTAGATCTCTCATGAACCAGTTACATACTAGAAATCTCCATGGCCTTGGTATCAAAGACCTGCATTGGAATCCTGGCTCTGCTGTGCATACCAACTGTGTGACCCCCACCATGTCCCATAGGCACATGAAAGTGTGGCCTTCTTATCTGAAAAACAAACACTTTGGTGTTATTCCTGCCATCTACACCATCACGCTTGTGGGACCAAAGGAGAAGCCAGGTGTTAAAGGATTATATCAACTATTCAGGCAAGATCACAAGTAAACTGATGGCATAAAAGCCCTGCTTTTGCTACTTCTGCCATTATTACTCCAGTTTTATTACTATTAATAATGGAAACTGGAAGGAGGGCCCTTCTTAGGAAGTCCATTCCAATTACTCAATAATCTCCTCCAGAAGGAATTAATTTCAGTTATCCTCTTCTTGAGGTCAGTTTCAGCACAGAATAGAGTGGGGACGAAAAATCCCTTAGCTGTAAAATCAAGAAGATTTCTTCCTATCCATCTATCCCAAATGTATTGGCCCACTGGTCTGATCTGGGTGTTCTCATAACCTCAAGAGTCGCTGAAGTCTCAAAGTGGGATCTAACATTATATGCATGGAAGTTTACAAAGTGAATGTGCCATGAAAAGTCATGAAGGAAATTTAAATGCATATCACTAAGTAAAAGAAGCCAATCAGAAAAGGCTACATACTATATAGTTCCAACTATACAACATTCTGGAAAAGACAAAAGTATGAGGAGAGCAAAAAATCAGTGTTTGCCAGGAGCTGCAAAGGCAGGGATGACTATGCAGAGCACTGAAGAATTTCAGGGCAGTGAGAATCCTCTAGATGATATCTTAATGATGGAGACAAGTCATTATACAGATGTCCAAACCCATAGAAGATACATCGCCAGGACTGAACTATAACCTAGACTATGAACTTTGGGTGATAAAGATGTGTCAAAGTAGGGTTCATCAGTCGTAACAAACATACCACTCTACTAGGGGATATTGACCATGAGGAAGGCAATGTTTGCGTGGGGGTGCAGGCTAAGTGGAAAATCTCTGTATCCTCCTCTCAATTTTGCTGTGAACCTAAAACGCCTCTAAAAAAAAAAGTCTTTAGAAAAAGGGAAGGTATTCCTCATAACAGAAGCTAACGCTTGCTTCTTTGTGAGTCCTGAAAGCTGAGCTAGCGGTGTGGCTTTTTATGAGATTTGGGACCACATTCCAGTCTTCCTGAGGAAGAGCAAAGGAGGACAGGAAACTAGCAGGGCTGTTCAAGACCAGAGGAAAGCCCAGCACGGGGAACTGGGCAGGAGAGGCACATCACTGGGGGCACCCAGACCACAGCTCAGCCACAGGCCTGCCCAGAGGCATGGAAGTACTGAGTAGGACTGCTGAAAACGCTGCTGCAATAACGAGGACAGTTCCCTCCCATGGTCCAAGGCTGAACTAAGAAGACCACCCTGGTGTTTTAGAGCACTGGTTGCTATACCAGACACCGGAAATGGAGGGCTACAGCCTTCTATATCTTCTGTATGTCACTACCTGCACGGGGCTTCATGAACTTCCTGCCCTCATCACCTAGGCATCAGCGTTGCTGTTCTGTCCCTCCATGGTGGATGCAAGAGCAGCAGGTGGACATCAGGGAGGAGGTGGTCTTGGGGGCTCTTTTATCCCTGTTAGTCTCCCTGTGAGCATTGTCTACGTATTTACAGGGATGCTTCCTGGCCCCTGTCCTGACTAGGTTTTCCTCAAGGGTACTCTGGGGACACAGCTGTGTGGGTGACCTACAGGGTAGCCTGCTATGAAAAGCGCTGGGGAGAGCCTGGAGCAGAGGCTCAAGTGCCCTGAAGTCAAGTCGAGAAGAGGAACGTTTTGTTTCTGCCCATTGGCAGAATGATTCATCCCAAAGGGCAGAAACTTTCCCAGAATGCCCAGCCTGCTGTGCTGCCTTTCACGCACTACGTAGAGGCAGAATTTAGACTTTCCCATTGCTTGTTGCAGCCCATGGTGCTTCAAGGACACAAGTGTGTATGAACATGCTGTGGCTGTGGTCTTCTCAGGAACTGAGAAACATCTGTCCTTCAATGTGACATTGCAGAGACGTCTCTGCCAGGTGCTGTCCCTGGCCACCCTTCCACCAGCCCCAGAGCAGGGTGCCTGTCCCTAACCTGTGCATCCACATCACCCATGTTGACCTTTGCCCCTGTATTTATTAATGGTATTGAAATTATGTGTTTACTTTTCTGGCTTTCTCAAAAAAACATAAGCTACTAGATGTCAGGAATCCCACCTGTGTGACCAGTTTTAGTGACCTAACCTGTCTTTGTGACTGAGGGCAGTTAGCAGGTGCTCAGTTGCTCAGTAGATGTCAGTGGAATTAATGGAGGAATACTCAAACACTTTAAGGAGCAGGAAGTCTCAAAAGAGGCACAGAGAGGCAACTAGACCTTGAGAATCAAGAGGTTTCAAGCCAAGAAAATATGCAGAAATAACAAAATAAACGTATACATAGATGCATAAATACAGATAATAGTAATAACATTGCATGGAATATATGAGTCGCTAAATATGCATTATGATATTATCTCATTTAATTCCCTACCTCATGAAGTTGCTGCTTTAATGTAGAAATGTGGTCCTGAGAAGGAAATCCTCATCAGAGACACCATCCACAGAGCTCCTGCCCTTGCCTGGAGTGACTCCTGGAGGGACTGATGGACAGCTTCATGTTTTTGAGCATATTCTGTTGGAATGAGGCACCCTCAAACAGAAGACAGGAGACACTGCCAGCCACTACAGGGCCACCAGTTACCAGACTGGGCACACTACACATACCTCCTCATTGAAGCCCACAGAAATCCTGAACAAGTTGTACTATCACCCATAATACTTTAATAAATGAAGAAACCGAGACTTGAAAAGGGGATAAGGTTGAAATGATCCCAGGCTACAGGCAGAACCTGATATATAATTGGCACTCAATAAATGCACATTGAATTAAATGGAATGGAATGAAATTGAATATTCTCTCTTCACAAAGTCAAATTCTACTTGAGGGTGCCTCATTCCAACAGACCTGGCAGGCTGCCGCCCTCAATCTCTCTGTAAAGGGCTGCAATGAGCCCCGGGAGCCATTTGGAGAAGCGAGAGCAAGTGGTACCTCCCACATTAATGAAAAGTGCGTGGTGGTCATGGATTTGTGTTGGGGCTGTGGCCTGTGGGCCACAAAATCTCATCAGCCTTGTAAAGGGAGATGTATATATGCAGAAAACTTGCCAGTTGGACTGCACAGGGCTCTTTCCTCCCAGAACACCTTGGGAAGGCAGTTCTGGTGGTAGCAGGAGTGGCTGTGGGCCAGTTCAGAGCTGTGTGTGTGCCCCCACCCCCAGAACATAATTGAAATGTTATTTATTATATTTGAAATAGCTGCCTATGGCACTTGGATGTCGGGGTCTCCAGCAGTGATCCAGAGAGGAACAGGGTAATCACATTAAATAACTAAAAATAATTTGCTTAAAAAATGTATATATTGGTTGTCTCCTACCTAGAAATATCTCTCAGTGAGGGAACGATCATTTTGGATTTTTGCAACGAGCTTAGGAACTAGTACTTGTTATATTTTCTGCTGGTGGCACCAAAAGTCTATGTATTTTAACATCACCAGAATGAATATTTTAATTGGAATGTGAGCTAGACATTCCGGTACATGAATCCTCCTGAGAACCCTCACAGCCCCTCATTCACCCAAGTGATCCAATCATGGAGTTGGTTTATAATCAAGAAGAATGTCAACCGGAGGCTCCGCCCTTTGGACTGTTTTTCTTGTCTCTTGGATATGTCAGAACGTTAGGTCAGTTATCCCCATCCTCATGGCTCAGACGGGCTCAGTGACCAGCAACAGCAGCTTCCTGGGCTGCATCACAAATGCCGGAGGAGGCAGAGAGAGGAAAGAGGAGAGCTCAAGGACTTGAAAGCAATGACACTCAAAACAGGTCACTCCTTCGTGTCCGCGGAAAGTCCTTCCCTGCTACTCTTCCCCAGGCGCCAGAGTCTGCCTCCCCCTGAGAAGCAAGCAGCAGCTTGCGGCAAGCTTTTGTTGACACAAATTCCATGTTGCCTGGTGCTTTTGTTTGTTTCACGCATAATTCACATTTTTCTATCCTACATGCATTTTTCATAGTCCATCCTGAAGCAATGTCCTGGCTTCCATCTGGGGCTCCCCATCTGGGGTCAAAGTCCCCGCAGATAACTAGGCTAAGGGTGTTGATGGAACACTCAGCAGGATGGAGCTGACATGTAAGGAACCAAATTCTTGCAATACAGACTTTAAAAATAATTTTTGATCAGATCCTAAATCAAACATGAAAATGAGCCATAGCTCAGGTAGTCCAAGCTTAAGGACACAAAAAAGAGTCAAATTTGCTTCTTTTCCGTTCTTTTCTAAAGACGTTTTCACAAAGATTAGTGTGGGGGACAAGAGGAAAGTGTCACTTTTGGATGAGTTGGGGAAGATGGGCAAGGACAGAGAGCAAGAATAGGGGATACACTGGGTATTATCCATGAGACCAATGGCATTTGTAAGATAAGTGACTTGTCACAACCCCTTTAACCTTCAAGAAAACGTTCTGCAAGTGAAGATCACCTTTCTATCTCCCAGCTCCAGGATACCTGAAAGGAGCTTCTAAACATGGCATTTTACTTTCAGCAAATTCCATGGTCGACTTTGTGGAAGCTTAAACTGCCAAGAGTAGAAAAAACATCAGAACCACTTATTGCAACTTTCTACATAATGTGGGACTCGGCTGTCCAGCACCTCCAATAGCATAGGTGCCCCATTAATAGGGTGCTCACTGACCCACATGGTGCCCATTTCCTTACCCACACTCCTCTCTGACCAACTTCCTCCCTCCATTAAGATCAAGCACAAAACCCTCTGTCTTCCATTGATGAGTCACAATGAATCAATCCCTTCATTTGACCATGGCTGGATCATGTGATGGTCATGGGCACGGGTTTTGCACTTACTCCATCCCACCTCTGCCACATACTCACTTTGCACAAGTTACTTACATTCTCCAACCCTCAGTTCATCTGAAATAAGAACAGCAGGATCCATCCCATAAATCAGGTTTGCCTTTAGGAGACAATGGTGGCTGGACCACATGGCAGAGAAGAAGTACTTGAGGCTTTGTCCTAGTTTTGCCACAGTAGATTGTGAGGCTCATATAATTCACTTAACCTTGCAGCAACTCACTCCTGCCTTTGTTTTTTTTCTTTTTTTACCAATAATAGCTATCATTTATTTGGCATTTTTTACATGCAGTCTCAAACAGCCAGGAAAGTAGAAATTACGCCCATTTTTCAGAAAAAAGAAGCTGAAGTTCAGAGTATCTATGTTAACAGTACATTGCTGGAATTGGCATTCCGATGCAAGGCTTTCAACATCAAATCCTATGCTTTGAACCATCACATTATACTATTTTTGAGAAGCGTCATCTTTTTATAGTTTCGTAAGACAAAAACAAAACCCTAACTGATTACATATTTGCAGATCAAGTACACTTTTTATAAAATGTCACTTGCCCTGCCTCCTGGTCTAGGTGCTGTGACGGAGCTCAAAGGCAGACGTGTGGCTCGCACATCTGGGTGACGTGGGTCCATGGCACAGCCCCAGTGCCGGCCTAAGCAAACGCGGAGTGGCCACTGTGAGCCTGCGGACTAAATCACAGGTGTGCCTCCTGCGTGAAAGAGGAGGAATTGTGGGCCGAGAAGGGAAGAGCCTTCTCGGAGGAGGGTTACAGCTTGGCAGGCTAGCTGGGAGGCTAACGTCCATGGGAGGCTGTGTGTTTGGGCTGCAGGGGAAAGACCGGGGAGACAGGGGAGGATTGAGGTGTCGCCTGTTGTAAAAGAACCGGAGACACAGGAGTGATGAAAACAGCAGATCCCTGGGCTCCGGAAGGCGCTTTGTGGTTGTCTCTGTGGGGCTGATCAAAGGGCTTCGAGGGGAGATGAGTGAGGACGGGCCTGGTGTGCTGAAGGGCTGCCGGGCTGACACAACGGGGCTGGGGTGAGCAGACAGGCATGGACTGAGCCCGGCAGCTTTCTCAGCTGAGGGAGTTGTCAGTGGAAACCCCACGGCTGCTGTGTTTAGGGAAAACAAGGCAGGTGAGGGGATTGTCCAAGGACGGAATACAGCTCTTGCTTTGCAGTCGGCTTTCTTAATTCTCTCTGATTCCCCAAGTCTCCCTCCTCTTTCAAGACCAACCTCAAACCGAACCTTTCCCAGGAGGCTTTCCCCCAACTCTGGAGCCCGAAGGAATCTACCCCTTTCTATCATTTCTGGCTCAGGAAGGGACCGAGCTTTGGCAATGAGATGACACGTTCCCAAAGAAGGAATCTCCAGAGGCCCAGCTCTGTACCCCTTCTTCCATTTCCTACTATGCTTGCTAACAGCAGAGCCATCCACAAACCGGTCACTCACTGAAGGTTGGTAAGTTTGTCTTTGAAGAAAGTGGCAAAGTGTCAATGGAAGAAGCAGTGTCGTATGTGTGAGAATCAGTGCCAGAAGTGAGTTGTCCTTGGATCTCTCTCAGTCACAACAATGGGTCTTGCACATAGAAGGTGCACAGTGAATATCTGCTGAGTAAAATCTACAGCCCCAAGGCAGAAGGGATAAATATAGAACACCGCAAGTGGGAAAGTGGGAGGACAGAACTAAAAAAAGGAGCACTCGCGGACAACAAGACTCTTCCATGAGACAGAGCCCCTCCCTTAAACACTGGCCTCCACTCACAACACTGTGCAGAGCATTTGTGGCTCTCCTCCAGAGTCCTGGACAGAGGTGCTTCTGGCGTTGTGCTGCCCACGCAGCTTAGGAAGGTTGCAAATGGGAGGCAGAGAGAAGTGACCACGCGGAGCACCACCCGCCACCACCTTCCCACCTTCCCTTTGCCTGCATCCCCAAACACCCACAGGAATGTGCCCCCAACAACTGGCTCCAGCCCTCATGGAAGCTCGTTTCGCTTGAGTCCAGTTACACGCCAGCATTAGACAATGCCTAACCAGAGAGGTGGGTGATTCATCTGTGTAGCACACTGAGGACTGGGATGGAGGAACAGCCCAGAAGGACAGCAGAGCGCACAGGGCAGTGGAGAAACTCAAAAACTACAACCATTCTGAGAAGCCAAGTTCTCTACTTAACTTTCGCCATTATTGCACCTGCATTCCCAATGCTAACGTGCCTCGTTCAAACCTGTTTCTTTCCCATTTGTGTGTATGCACACCATGTTTTTGTTCTTGGCCATAACAATTATTTATTAGTTATCTTCTATATACCTGGCGTAGTGCTAAATGCTTCCTCACATTTTATATCACTCAGCCATTCTATCAATGATTATAAAATTACTATGGTTATCTCTGCGTTACTCCTGCAGAAATGTAAACACAGAGAAGTCAAGTCACTTACCCAAGGTCACACACCTAATAATATAGTTAGGTTGGAATTCATAGCTCCTGAAGAAAAGACGAGGCATTTTTGCTTCGACAAGTATATAATAATACTTATAAATTCACAATTAGGAATAATGCTTATGAATTCCATGGTAGGGAAGACATACAACTTTATACATTGCATTGAGTGAATCACCTGTAGTTATTTTAGTGCTTAATGTAAATATGGCACTTCGTTGTTGTTTGATTTTGTATTTTGGAGTTCCCCATTGGTCCTAGCAACACTTCTAACGTTACTGAGACGTTTACAGTTAGACACTCTCATGACCACCATCTAATTTGCCACGTCTTCCCTGACAGCAGCTGTGAACGCTACTATTTCCTTCTCACGGTGCACTCTGCAGGACAGGCTTACAGCCTCAGGGTGGTAATTCACACAGAGTAGGAGCCCAGCGAGGTGCAGTGCTGTTTAAGTTCTAAATCATACTACCTCGGGACTATGTCAAAAGGGAGCCATGGTTATAACCAACACTCACCATCTTGGGAAAGAACAGGGTGTCCAGAGAGCTAAGGCTGGATATGCTACAGGTGGAACATTTGGATCTCCACTTCAATCAGTTCTGACATAAATCTGGGACTCACTGGCAACTCCCTGGCCCAATTCTCTGGCCTACAATCTAGTGGGTTTTGGATATGAGCAGTTGGGGCTGAAAAACCCAAACTGTCCAATGAAAACAAGGGCTTAAAATGGGAGGCATTGACATAAAGTGGTGTGAAAACAAGCTCTGTTCCAACGAAGACAGCTGAAAGAATTCCCCCTTTTGTAACACGGAAGAAAAGTGATGACATATTTGGTCTCACACTGAATTCATGAAAACAGAGATTTTTTGCAGAGGGTGAAAACATATTTTTTTGGTGTCCTTTTCCAGCAACAAATGTTAGCATTTCACAACAGGTGGACTTTGGAAACGGGGGAGGGCAGTGGGAGACGGCAGTCGTCCTCACAAGAGCACTTGGGTTCCTTCTTCATGTTCACACCAGAAATTTCTGAAGGCCAGTTTGTTCTTTCGTATTGTTTCTGCCTGTTGCGAATTATGTCTGAAATGCCTTCTCCTGACACGTGGCATTTCACCTTGGTGCTCCTTCTCCAGAGAAAAGTCTTGCCCATCTGTTTTGAGAAAACTTGGCATCAGAATCTGATTTCTCTTGGAAAGTTTAGGGTAAGGCTGGTCATCAAAGCACATTAATCTCAAGTAAAACCTGAAGCTGGACACATGCATCGAGTGCCCAGTGCCTGGTGTATGAGGGTCCCCGCCACGCAGGCTGCACTCCTACAGTTCCTTCCACTGCACCACGCTCCCCTCTCCGAGGCACCCCAAGCTCCCCATCCTGGTGCTGGGATAAGGTCCCTTGGCTTGTTTGCATATTTTAGCCTGCTCAGGCTCCTGTTTAGCATTTGTTTTTCTTGGCTTTTCCAAGCATCATGTCCATTTTTATTATACCCTTGACAGACCAAATCCTAGTGCTAGCAGACCACAATGAAACATATACTTAAAATTTATAGAAGAAGAAACAGCATGGTACTGGCATAAAAACAGACATACAGATTAATGGAATGGAATAGACAGCCCAGAAATAAACCCACGACTTTATGATCAATTAATATTTCACAAATGAGGCAAGAACATACAATGGGATAAAGACAGTCTATTCAATAAATGGTGTTGGGAAAATTGGACCAATACGTGCAAAAAAATTTGTCCACCTTCTTACACCATACACAAGAATACACTCAAAATGAATTAAAGACTTAAATATAAGATTTAAAACCATAAAAATCCTTAGAATAAAGCATAGGCAGTAAAATTTCAGACATTTCTTGTAACAATATTTTTTTCTGATATATCTCCTCGGGCAAGGAAAACAAAAGAAAAAAATAAACAAATGGGAATACATCAAACTAAAAAGTTTCTGCACAGCAAAGGAAACCATAAACAAACTGAAAAGACAACCCATTGAATGAGAGAACATATTCGCAAATGATACATCTGATAAGGGATTAATATCCAAATTTATAAAGAACTTATACAACTCAACACACACACACACACACACACACACACACATGCACACAATCCAATTAAAAATGGGCAAAGAACCTAAAGAGACACTTCTACAAAGAGGACATACAGACAGCCAACAGATATATGAAAAGATGCTCAATGTCACTAATCATCGGAGAAATGCAAATTAAAACCACCATGAGATTTAACCTCACACCTGTCAGAATGGCCATCATCAATAAGTCAACAAAACAAGGGCTGGCAAGGATGTGGAGAAAGGGGAACCCCTGTGCACTGTTGGTGGGAAGGCAGACTGGTGCAGCCACTGTGGAAAACAGTCTAAAGTTTCCTCAAAAAATTAAAAATGGAACTGCCTTATGACCGAGCAATTGCACTTCTGGGAATATATCCAAAGAAACCTGAAAGTTGAAAGAATACATGAACCTCTATGTTCACTGCAGTGTTATCTATAATTGCCAAGATCTGGAAGCAGCCCAAGTGCCCATCAGTAGATGAGGGGATAAAACAACTAACTACTGTATAGTACATTTACACAATGGAATACTATTTGGCCATAGAAAAGAAGAAAATTTTACACTGCAACAGCATGCATGGACCTGAAGAATGCTATGCTAAGTGACATGAGCCAGTCAGAGAAAGACAAGTACCATATGGTTTCACTCAGATGTGGACTCTCACGGACAAAATAAACTAACAAAATAGAAACAGCGGCATGAACACATGAAACAGACTGACAGCTGTCGTTTCTCCAGAGAAACTGGAGAAATATCTATCTATACATACATGCACACACATGCACATACATACATACATGGTGATCACAAGAGGGAGGGTGGGTGGGGAAGGTAGAAGAGGGTAAGGGGGTTACATGCTGACAGAAGGGGATTTGACTTGGGGTGGTAAACACAGAATACAATATACAGATGATGTCATATTGAATTATACACCTGAAACCTGTATAATTTTATTAACAAATGTCACCCCAAAAAATGTATAGAAGAAATTCAGAACATACTTTCCATATAGCTGAGAAGTTTCATCACCTGGTAAAATACTGTAGGCAAGACAGTGGACTTCTACTATACTTATGTGCCTTCAAAAATATATTTCTCTCTCTCTCTCTCTCTCTCTCTCTCTCTCTCTCTCTCTCTCTCTCTCTCTCTCTCTCTCTCTCTCTCTCTCCCCCCCTCCCTCTCCCTCTCCCTCTCTGTCTCTACACACACGCACATACATACAACTAGTGAAAAGAGAGTAAACTCTGGTATAGATGTGTTAACTTTAATAATGTAGTCACATACCTACTGTAGATACTGAACTTTTTAAAATGGAAAATGAGTTGTTATCTTAAAACAGTTATGGAAGACTCAGAGTCCCAACCATTTCAACTCTGTCTATATAAGATTCAGCCTAGGCTGTCTACTCAATAGTGCATGTATTTTCTCACCAAAACATCTTACCTCCTGACAAAACCCAGCAGAGCTTTAAGCATGCCCCCACTCCCCAGCTGTCAGTCAAAAGCAGGTACCACCATGGCACATATGAGGTGATCATTCCTGTGCTTAACGCTATGAGTCCCCAAGTAGAGCATGAGACAGACCCTTGTTCTTAACAGAATTACTATAGTTGAGAAGGAAAATCTTAATAAACCTAGAGCAGTCAGTACACATTCTATGTTCCACCGATATTCATAATTATGTTTAGTTAATATTTTCCAAATGTCTTTGGTTATGGAATATATAATAAAAACTCATGGAGGATATGAGGTGGGCCCACACAGGGATTCCTGGGATGTTAGTACCACCCTCTTTTCCAACGTAGCTGGGAATCACATGGGTATTTGCTTTCTAACTGCTGGTTAAAGCTACGTGTATTATCTGTTCCCAAGGGCTCTAAATCACTGACCACAGCCTAATAGCTGAGATATAGCTAACATTAGAACTATCGCTCAACACTCTCAGACTCAACTTACCAAAGTGCTGCTGTTTTCATACTACACCCTGCTGAAGAACTTAAACATGCTCTTTCGTACCCAGAATACTCTGAAAGGTAACTCTAAGATGTGACTCCACATCTGTAATAGCTCCTGCTATGTGTCAACTTGGAGGGTGTTTTGGGGTGAGACTATCATTTAAACAGTGAACTGTGAGTCAGAGTACCCACCATATTTCAGGTGGGACTGACCCAATCATTTGAAGGCCTGAACAAACAGATCAGCCTCCCCGAGCAAGAGAGAATTTTCCAGAAGACATACTTTGGACTTAATCTGCATCATCAATTCTCCTGGATATCCTTCTGCTGGCCCACACTGCATTTGGACCCATCAGCCTCCCTAATCACATGAACCAATTCTTTATAATCTCAATCCCTCCATTAATCTCTCTCTCCTCTCCCCTCTCTTCTCTCTCTCCAGAGTTCTCTGGAGAACTCTAATACTACATCCACTGCTGCATAACAAGTTATGCCCAGACTCTGAAGTTTAAAACATCTACTCTCTCACATTTCCTGTGGGTCATAAATCTGGTCACTGCAGAACTAGGGTCTTCTGTTTCAGAGTCCCTAATGGGCTGTAATCAAGGCATCTGCCAAGACCAGTCTCATCTGAAGGCCTGCATGGGGAAGGATCTGTTTCCAAGCCCATTTACATGGCTGTCAGTAGAATTCAGGTACGTGTGCACTGTTGAGATGAACAATTCAGGTTTTCATTGGCTGTTGGCCAGAGGTAGCCCTCAGCTCCTAGCCACATGGCCCTCTCATTGGGAAGGCCATGACAGGGCTGCTTGCTTCCTTAGACCAAGTGCATAAGAAGAGCCACGGAGAGAAGGATAGAAAAAGTCCGTCAGTCTTTTATGACCTGATTGTGTATGTGAGATCCATTATTTTTGCCTTATTCTATTTGTTAAAAGCAAGTCATCAGGTCCAGCCTACCTTCAAGGAGAAGGAACTACACAAGGGTACTACCGCCAAGAACTGGAGACCATTCGGAGCCATGTCAGAAGCTGCCTACTCCACCCACCCAACCTGCCTTCTCTGTTTTTCCACAGGAACGCTCAGCACAGCCTTGAGAACTCTTAACTGGAACTCCACATCACTCATACCTTTGCCAAGCTGTTCCTCCCTACAGGGGTCTTTCTTGTTTCTGCTTCCTAGCAAATTCTACCCCCAAGTCTGGATATGTATTTCATAAGTTGTCAGTTATCTCATACATGTAAATGCTTTCACAGCTGTCTCCAAAGTTGTATTAGTCGTGTTATTTAAACTCAGGAGATGTGTGAGTTTGGTCTGAACAAGCCCTCATTTGTGTCATCTGAAGAAATGCATCTATTTCATTAGAGAATTGCTGCTCAGGAACATGGGTCATTTGCTTGGGAAGCATCCAGATTTTCTGGACCATCTAGAAACAGAGAGAGAAATGGCCATCCTTATTAAACTTCTAGTTCTAAAGCCAAAATGGTAGAAACACAAGTCTAACTTAATTTCAAGAAAAACATTTCAACCCTTCAGAGAATGACTGGTTTTAGATTCTGGGTTCTGTTTCAGGGAGGCATTTTTTTTTTCTCCTTATTGCCTTTCTTCTATTCCATGGAGGGCAGTTTCATTGTAAAGAGAATAGTAGTTAAGGTTGGTTTTCTGTACGGTAAGAGATTTGCAAGCCACCTCATCACAAAGGTATTTATCTTTCTGAGTAAAGAAAAAAATTAAATGATGCTAAGGTATGCTTGCCAAAGAAAGCCTTAAACTCCAAATGAAGGGTCAGGCATATATGGCTGCTGTAATCCACAATAAATAAATTCAATAGAGAGAGAAGGGATAAATTTTCACATCCCCAAACACAGGCTTTTAAAATTATCTCAAAAAAATTATCAGTATAATATGGGAAAGTTCACCCTGGCTGGTGTGGCTCAGTGGATTGAGCGCTAGTCTGCAACCCAAAATGTTGCCAGTTCGATTCCTGGTCGGGGCACATGCCTGGGTTGCAGGCCAGGTCTCCAGTTGCGGGCATGTGAGAGGCAATCAACCAATGTGTCTCTCATACATGGATGTTTCTCTCCTTCTCTTTCTCCCTCCCTTCCACTCTTACTAAAAATAAATAAAATATTTTTTTAATGGGAACGTTCATTTTGTTACTGTTAAGTTAATGCTATCACTGTTATTCATAACATTCTCCTTCCCTTCGTTTTTCTCAGGTTTATCTATTGGTTTACTGTTACTTCCTTTTTCCAGGTTAACTGTGATTACAAGAAAACAGCATTAGCCATCACTTTAAATAACAAGCCTGGACACCAGATTCCGAATGAAATGGCACATGTAGAGCACACACTCAGTTCTTCCTATGAAGATGCAGGAACAAATGGAGGACTGACAAGGGTTCATGGACACTGACAAAATTAAGAATGCTGTGGAGGTGGCTTCCATAGCTCCAGCAAAGTTTGAGATTAGTTTTTTGGCAAGAACTCTATCTTTCGGGATGCTAAGAAAACACTAAGATGGCTACAGAAAGGATGAACTCTCCATTGCTTTGGACGCTTTCTCTGAGTGGTGCACTAACACGGCATATCACGGGGTGAAGAACAGAGAGGGACTGCCAGGTGCGGCACCCAGTCCTACAAGTCAGTGTGGTGGAAGGCACCATGCTGAGTCACCGGTGCAACAAGGCCCCATGCTGACCATCTGCAGCGTGACAATTGGTTCATTTCTTTCTTTCTCTCTCTCTCTCTCTCTCTCTCTCTCTCTCTCTCTCTCTCTCTCTCTCTCTCTCTCTCAGAAACCACTCAGATTTAGCCTGGGAAAAAGTTGGTGACAGGCCATGATGTAAATGGACTTGCTGAAAAAATCATTATGTCTTAGTTTTTTTTCAAGCCTTGTGATTTCTACTATATTGAAACTTTTGTAACTCCAATGTGAAACCAAGGAGCAGTGCTGCAAGGAATCTAGTCTTAATAATGGCTCCTAAAAAACAGTTAAATGAAAATTATGAATAAAAAAGGTGTAGCTTCAAGGACAGCTCCACATGGGGCATTTACACCTCTTGATGAAGTTTTCACCAGTCAGATATGAAACAAACAAACAAAACCAGGACAATAGATTAGGCATATAAATATCAGCGTAAGATCGCCAGTCCTTTACTTTGAAATTATCATATATTCTTCCAGTACATTTTGGTGGTAAATCATCCCTTATATGTGCCTAAAGAATAATGGGCAGAGTATGGTTGGTGCTTGGTTTTAAGTGTTCTTACCTATTACAATAAAAAGTTGTCAATTTTTGAATGTTTATGTGTACTCCCCACACTATTTTAATTTTTACTTGTTCTTGAAATCCAAGTTTTAGCGCCACTGATTCACGGGGTCCACAGTGTTTTAAATAACAAGATTTATGCACTACGATAGACTGCAAAAAATGGTTTACATTCTCCATTCATCTCTGCATCCGTTACCACTCTGACCTTGCAACTCCTGCCACGAAGGGGCAATAGCTGTTTCTCCTCCCCTGTGAATCGGCTTGGTTTTATGACTTGGCAATACAATGCCATGGGAATAATGCTGTGCCAGTTCCAAGTCTAGGCCTCAAGAGACCTTGATCTCTTCTCCTGTTTCTTGGAATCTGCAACCACCACGTGAACGAGCCCAGGCCAGCCTGCATGAGGACAGAAACCTTGTGCTCAATTGTCCCCGTCACCCCAACAACCAACAGCCAAGTAAACCCCAGAATCAGAATCATCCAGCATACATATGAGTGAACCAAGCCCAAATCACCAGCCCACGGAGTGAAGAGGAAAATAAATGGCTGTTACTTTAAAGCCTCCAAGTTTGGGGATGGCTTATCACATGGGAATGCCCAACTGATACCGTCACGAATCTTTAGGCGTTGGTTAGAAAGTGGAACAGATATTAGAAAATCTTGTCACTCAACAGAGCCCTGAAACCAGTCTTGAAACAATTTCTTGACATATACTTTTACCTAAAAGGGAGCTTTGCAATCACCTTTTCTGATCTTATTTTAAAGCTGAAGAGATTTTAAGTGCAAAGCTGTTGTGAGAATCATGCAAGTTCACACATCTAATTATTGGCAGAAATAAGCTAGAAACCTAGAACAACAGAACTTCTTCACATGGCCTGAGTGCGCCAAAATTACCTTGGCTTACCTACTTCACAATGGTTACATGGTGTTCTCACGACATGACAAGTTATACACCAACTACCTCTGTTAAATAAATGACACTAGACTTTTTTGATGAGTCAAATAAAGGAACGGAAACCCCACTTGTCACATGCCAAGCTGACCCCATTTTAAGTGAGAAATACTTTCAAACCTTGTCACTCTACTTAAGTAGTTAGGAGTTGGGAGACCTCCATCAGGAAACATGAGTCCTAGTCTTGTTCGTGTTGGTGACTGGCCCTTGGAGAAGGTCCTTCCGCACCCTGCTCTTCACACTGCTCATCTGTGAGGTAAGGGACGGGCCCTCAGTGAACGTCACTGTCCTCACCATTCCAAGAGCATAGCAAGTCCTTAATCTGGTCACTCAGTGCTTGGAAACAAGGTCCAGAAGATAAATGCATTAGAACTCTCTGGAGACTGAAAACCCAGTAGAATCAGGCCTGTTGCTTTTCCAAAATCCAAACAATAGAAAATTTGGTTCACAGGTGTTATTGTTATGGGTTATTGTAGGTTATTCTAATAAAAATAAGCTCTACTATCTCTTTTTTTCCCTCTGCACATTGACTATGCTTTTCCATGGTCATTAAATATATTCTGTAGCTGAAATTAAAGTGTATTCAAGATCTACACGAAAATAAAACCAGGCACACTGCAACCTCTCTTGTGATATTTATCACTGATGGTGCTCACATGACTGGGAGCTCCATAAAATGCTGGAGGGGTTACCTTCCCTTAATGGCGTCCTTCCCTTTCACTCAGCAGCCACTTCTTATTGCAAACAGCTGCCTGGAAACAAAAAAACATTTTCTATTTCCAAGGGACATTGCTGGCTCTCAAAGTACTTTGCTCATTTTATATAACAAATGTTTAAGTTTAATCAAATTTCTAATTCCAAAAACGAGCCAATCTTGCATTCTGAATCCCTAACTCACGAGACCTGTGCATTGAAAATCGCACAAAAGGAATCAAATTCAAGAGCCAAAAAAAGTTTTTTTTTAAGTGAAGTGTGTGGCTTCTATGGCTGCAGCTTACTCCTGCGATGTTTCTGCCACCCCCTTGGACCAGCTGGCTTCTGCCCACGCAGTGATTCTAGGGGACAGACCAGTGCGGAACGCAGTGAAGGCTTCCTCGCGTTCTGATACAAAGCTCATTCTAAATAACCCAGTAAAACCGCATCAGCACCAAAGTAAGGGAGGAAAACAAGCGTCATATAAACTTTATTAGTGCTCTTTATTATAAAATAAACTGGGCTTACACTTCTTTTGGAAGGGAAAATGATGAACACAAAAAACGTACCGTATTTTTACTTACTAACGTGCACTTGTAAAATGCATGGCATGCTGTTTTACAGGCAGTAGCATATAAAATACTTTTTCCAGATGTGGATTCATAATTCTCCAAAGACTATAATAGTTATCATAAGATTTATGGAGGATAATTTATTAATCACATTTTTTTTCCTTTTAGAATCTGTTTGGTAAGATGAAAGAGAACTTTAAAATGTCATTTTAACCAAATGTAGATGGTATAATATCAAGTTACTCCTTTTGTTCAAATTATTTTTAATGACTTTATTTGTTTTATTGCCTCCACAAGTCAGTACCAACTTGGTAGTAATGATCTATTCAGGAAATCTCTTAAGATTTTTAAAGTAAAATAGCATGGAGCTATTTTAAAAATTAAATGAACTGAACTGTGTGAGTTGATTAGTGTTCATTTATTTGAGGGACATGGGAGCAACTAAAGCTTATATTTTTATAAACCTGGAGGAGACAAATCTCGTGAAAACTGTAGCTCACTGAACATTCACACAGCCTCCTCAACAGAAACTTAGAAGCCCACGTGTGTCTGAAGTGCTACAAGTAACACATTGTTAAATAAAACACACATTTCAAACACGGATTCCTTTAATCTGGCTTAGATTATTAAAAACACAGCTGTGTTGAATCCATACTGAGTACCTGAGTCACATGACAGTAAAAAAAAAAGTCCAAATGACCTTCTTTGTGTCATCACTTTATCTGATGTAAGTTTTGGCCACAGCTTACCAACGCCAAAGAAGAAAAGATAATTCTCCAGTTCCGGGGAGTCATCAAACCTCAGGTGTCTGCACTCTCCCACCCCAGCCCCTCCGTTCACATCCGCTGCTTCCCTGGCTGAGGCGTCTGAATCGGACAAGGGACAGAGATCATTACTGAAGAAAGAGTTAGCACTTAGACCCTTTTTCCACCCGGACTGTTACAGCGGCCACCCGTTTCCTCATCTCTAATATGACGATACTTTCTCTGCAAAGTTATCACAGGGACTAAAATAAAACAATGAGTGTAAGTCACCTATAGCCGGGCACATAGTTGGTATTCAACAAATAAGAGCGGTTATAATTGTCATGTGTGCAAGTGTATGAGAAGCGTGTTTTAACTGAAAGAACAATATGGTCAAGTAGTAGCCATTGATAGATTTAAAAATATAAGGTAGAAAAGTATTAGGAAACAGAAATATATTGAGTAGCTGCCATCTGTAACCCACTACCCTGGGCTGATTTGGGAGAGACAACAAAATCTTTGGGAGGGGATCTACGCTCCAAAGGGCTTATAATCCGTGAGAGAGTTCTGATATGCGCGTTGAAGCTTTCAGCAGTGTTTTACACCGATGGACTATGACACACACTGTGACACCAGAGACAGATGTGGGGCGTAAGGGGCAGTTTCCACACGGCTCCTGAGAGTCAGGGAAAGGCTGAGACCAAATGCGCGGGCTGTGAGGATTTTATGCAAGTCGGGCATAAGAAGGTGGGGAGTCCAGGAGAAAGAAAGTCAGGAGCATTTGAAACTTGAATTAACCAGGTGATCTGTGCTGCTGGACAGGCTGAGGAGTGAGGTCATGTTGCCAGAGAATGGATCTGAGAAATTAACACCAGGCTTGGGTTCTATTTAGAGACCCAGGGCCTCTCCAAAACCCTCTGAAATCTGAGCAAAGGGTGAGGTTAATATCAGCAACAGTCCCTAAAGGAGAAGATGTTCTATCTCTGATGAAGATTAGTGTCTGGATGGGACCTTCAGCCGTGGTCCTGACTGTGGCTAGTTTCCATGAGCAAGAAAACCAGCCCTGGCTGGGACAGCACAAAGCAGCCTTTCTAGGACACAGCCCTCCAGCCCCTGCTCCATGCATCCACCCACTGCAATAACTCTGAACTCCTGGCAATTCTCCCTCTGTCCATCCACCTGATGAAACAGGACTGGGAGATCTTTAAGGATAGGAACTATTTCTCTGTTTCCCCATGATCATGGACAGAGCCCATACTCTGGGAATGTCTGCTTGATGGTCTGTTTCGGCTGGAAGGCCAGTGGTAATGGCAATTGTCAAAATAAGTAGTCTACAAGCTTCTCATCTGCACAGGGAGTGCCACATGGAAAGAGGATAACAAGGAGGGTGGAAAAGGAGTCCTGAAGTCCATTCAGGACACTGAATTGAGGAATTATCTCACACCTCCCGGGAATGCTCTCTAGCGATGCTTTTGAACCGGCAGCCAACTGGTCATGGTGGCCCACTCAAGATCACAGCAGACTCCATCTGGATCCTTTCTCTTCCAGAAGAGGGACCAGGCCATGAGCAAAAGGCAGCTGATCTTGAGTACTGCACCCAGCAGCCCTGTGCCCTGAGAAAATGCAGACACATGATCTCTGCCTGAGCCTCACAGCTCACCAAGCAAAAGACAATGCAGCACCCTTGGACCATGGCGAATTATGCTCTCCTACTGAGTCAGCTGCCCCCAATCTGGAAAGCAAATGAGCGTTCTATCCATATGAAACAGCAGACTCTCCCCAGGCAAGGAGGGGAAGCTCTCCAGCTCTCCCCAGGCCTACTATTTCAGTCACCTGGTCAGTGCTCTACTCGCCTGGAAGGCACTATCCGAAGTCCTGGAGAGACACCCCAGAATGAACTCAGCATCTCTTCCAAGCCAAGGCTATTCTTTCCTTAATAAGTGCTTCCTAGCTGAAACCGTGAACACAAACCAGTGGTTGACACATGTGCACAACAGAGAAGCCATGTGGGTAGCAGTAAAGCAAGCCTCACAGGATAAGTCAAAAATACACCACCTTTGTAGTCAGTCCAATCCAAGGACCAAACTTTATGGCCCAGAAAACACGCATCATAAAATTTCATAGATAACAGAGAAAACAAAGAGTGGGTAGATCTTCTCTGAAGAGGTGGCATGCCAGTCCTTTCCAGAGGGAAATAGTCAAGGAAGAGAAGCATGGGACATATGGCTGTCACCTTTTGCTAAGCCGGGGCCAGACCATGGCAAGCCTTGAATGGTTACCAGAGGAGCTTACTCTAGGCGATGTGTATAGCGTCATTGAATAAATTGTCTGCATGTATATTCACCTCCCTCTCTGTTTCCTCAGGGAAACAGCAGCTCACACACACATAATGATTAGTCTCAGGCAGTATTCTTAGTGCTTAGTAACTCAATTATTGCTCACAACCAGCCTAGGGGTTATATACTATGTTTTACCCCCATTGTTAGTGGTCAAAGTAAAGTTGACAGATACCCTGGTAGGAAAGTTCCAGTCTCAAAGGCTGGTTTATCCTCTAACAGGCAAATGTTTTTCAGAGCCCAGCATCCATAAAGAAGCTAAGTCTCAGTGCACCTCTGCTGAAATCCAGAATCTGTGAAGTGAGAATAAGCGGCATTTACCTCATTAGCCTGCAAATAACACCACTGTATATTCTCCTCACCAGCTCAGGGAACAGAAGTCAGAGCAAAGGTGGAGGCTCGGGGCATAAATTCACCATCTGCGACGAAATGTAATCAGAGCCGAGGAGTTTCCACTTTGAAGTCTTCCTGAATCTGTGTGGGTTACAGGTCTGAGCACATCACCAGCTTTGACAGGTGGCTTTATTTTTCATTTCAAAGATGGAGAAAGAAAGGCAAACACAGTGGAGGTCTGACCGTTTCCCCCCCCAGTGCTCGCCAAGGCGCTTCTCAAAGTCCGGGCCACATGTCCAGAGGAGCAACTGCAGCTGGGCTTTGGGACATCCCAGACTGTCCTTCCTGTCATGGCACAGCGAGCAGGACGCCCACCCATCCCCACCCCTAGACTGACGACAAAGGTGACCCATGTCTGAGGCAGTGCTCCTCGGGCCGGGCGTCTGCCAGGTGATGGCAGCAGGCAAGAAAGCTCACCTAGAAGAGTAGCATTTGTCATCTCCTTGTGAAATGACAGTATTCCTAAAGGCTGAAACCCAGCTGCTCTTCAAACTCACTCAGCCTGCTGGTGACAACACTGGGGCTGTCTAAACAATGCCTTTAACATCCTGAGCACGGCAGGACAGAGAGAGACGAGTATGGCCAGTGGCTCACCCTGGGCATGTGGTCTTTGACGTGTCATTTAAATCCTACCTACTTCCGAAAGGATTACCTGCCAGTTATTCATAAAAACGCAGCAAATTCAGACAAACACCAGCACGCCACAGCCTGCCAGGAACCTCCTGCATGAGGTCCCCAGGGAGCCCCTGGAAAGGTCAAAGCTGACAGTCACCACATCCCGCAGCACGAGAACCCCTCAGCCTGTAAGAAACAAGGGACATCCCTCCAGGAGGCAGAACTCTGGTGGGGGAGGCATTTTCTTCAGGAGGAATAGGTCTGGTGTATGAGATCAGATCAGGTCCCTGGCCTTACAGGGAATAGTAACTACATGTCCCCTGGCAAGGGGACACTCAAATTGTCTAGCAGCCCAGATCCCTCTGGCCCAGTCCCAGGGTCCTCAGGAGAGGGACTTAGAGCGTGGTCTCTAACCAGCTGTTTGGTCAGAGCTCCCATATGAGGCTGGGGGTGCTCACAGCGTACCTCATGGATGTCCTGGGCGGAGTGCTGGAGGGCAGGATCTGGCTTCGTATTTTTAATAGATGACATTTATTCAACAATTTTTTTCTGATTGCAAAAGTAATACATGCTCATTACAGAAAGACTGGGAAAAATGCAGAAGCACAGAGAGGAAAACAGCAGTCACCTGGGCATAGTGCACATTTCGCTTACCCAAGTCTTTTTTAAAACTATGAATATGTTTTTTAAAAACAAAAATAAATGCTGCGCTGTAACCTGCCTTTTCCCTTAGTGATATTGCAAGAAACCTTCCCCGCTCAGCATATATCCTTCCACAGTAAGGAGTTAGTGGCTAAGGTGCCACTGTGGATATGAATCACAATTTACTCCCAGTTCCTGCTGATCACTGGTTCAGTGCCATCATTTTTTGATGTCATAAATAACACAGAAGTAAACATCTTGTATGTATAACTTCATGTATTATGTCTAACTCCACCAGAGCTTATAATGACAATTGCCTTAAGTTATGATTTAGTTTAAACATATGAGAAAAAAATTACTGTATCAGAATTTGCTGGGTATCAACAAGCAAGACAGCAATTAAGAGTCAAAGGGAATCATGGGAAGTACCTTAGGAATCAAGCAGCCCTCACTCCAGGGCTTTGCAATTAGGGAAGGCAAGCGAGGAAAGGGGAGGATCAGCCCTGCTTGCCAGTTTCCACTGCAAGTCCTGGGCCTCCAGCTTTCGTCTCCCTGTGCCCTTCACCAGGGTTCCACAGGTCTCCAGAGCGACAGAGGGGAGCAAGGAAAGTAAATTGCATTTCCTGCATAACTTTCAGCATGGAAGTATCTGAGGTATTTGACCTGCCCAAGGTCTTATGGAAAGTGGGGGGGGGGGGGGGCGTGAACTCTCCCCCCGGGCAAGAGGGGTACCTGTCTAAGTCCTGGCATGGGCTAGAACACACTTTGGGGGCCCTACCCGTGAACCAAGACAGAGATGGGGAAGGGAGCTGGGGTCCCGGTAAGAAGCGGCGGCACGAGCGACAGGGCCCTTCTCGGCCAGCTAGTCCTTCACTTCAGTGGTCACCACAGGCTTGCATGTCTCGGAAATCTCCATTAAAAATGAAGACTAATTAAACCTGGGGTTCCTGAACTCTGTGAACAATCATCATTCCTCTGAGGAAAAAACATCTGTATCCTCTTTACCCGGAAACGGAACCACCAAGATGTTGCAAATACCCTGCAGAACCATCTTCACCTAGGAAGCTCCGCATGCCGAGAAGCAGCCCTGAGCCGCAGAAGTGAGGTCCCCGCCCCTGTGTGTGATGCTGCTGCTGCCCTCACCCCAGCCGGAAGCTTGTTAAGGCCGGGCGCTCCATGCTGTGTCTGTCCCCTTCAGTTCTGACGGTGCCACTGGGTCTTCAACACTGACTCCCTGAAAGGTGGGCTCAGAGCCTCCCCTGAGCCGTATGCCTTTCCCTGCCCCTACGGGTGTTCTGTCTGACCCCTGTGGAACCTGGGATGTGACCCTTCCCTTAGTCCCCGGCCTGGTCCTAGTGGGGCTAAGACAACACGTCTTTTCCAAGCCCAGCTCTGAGGACCCCGTGTGGCTTTGCCCCCTCTGTGCACCAGCCATGCTCTGCACCACGGGGCCCAGGCCAGCCCTGCTCAAGCCTCAAGCTTCCGGGAAGAGAAGCGAGAGAAGCAAGAGAAAAGCAGCAAAGTATGTCTTTCTTTTTTCACTTTCAGCTTCACAATAGTTACAAGGGCCGTCCCTGGTCTCAAGGGATGAAGCACAGAGCTGGCCTGTGGCAGCCAGGAGTCGGTCAAGATGATACACGACTCTCGATGCTTTTCAGAATAATTACTGAAAGGCCCAATTTAAAATAACACTTAAGATACATACAAAAATCAATAAAACAGTAACACATGAAAACCTAATTCCATTAATGTAGTTTCTAGTTTCTATCCTTAAAGAAGAAGTTCAGCTCTTCAGTTCTGGGTACTTCCATGACGTCTCCCGTCCTGGAAGAACTTAAGAAAGAGGGAACAACGTTTAACAGAAGTCGTTCCTGAAGCCAGGCCGGCAGGGTAAACACCCTGGTGACGGAGAGCTGTGCGGCGTGAGCTCAGCTACGGGAACTGGGGGGGCACAGTCTCTCCGGACACATCCTGGTCTGCGGCACGGAGGGCTTTTGTCGCTGCCCCCACACAGGTGGCAGCGCACACCCATGAAGTGCTCTCTAAGGGCCTCTGCCATGATGAGTGTGGCACATACTATCTCACTTAACCCTCAGTGACAACCCTATGAGAAGGTTCTTATTCTCTTTTTACAAAAAAGGACTCTGAGACTTTAGAGGCTAACCATTTGTAGGCGACAGACCTGGAATGAAAATTCAAGTCTGTGTCTATCACTCAAAATCTTTCCCCACTTAAGTACTGTATCCTCTTAACTGCTCCTTACGAAGTGCAGAGCTAGATCCTTAGGTTTCTCTATTGCATTTCCCAATATAATGTGTTGCACTTACCACAAAGCATGTTTTGGCTGTGTTTATTATTGTCCTCGTGATTTATGAAAAACATCATAAACAATTATTACTACTATTGTTAAAACCAACATGTATTTATATGTCACTTATAGATTATACTGTCCTTTTACAAAGGTTATACGACTAAGTTTCCAACAACTCTATGATGCAGGCATGTCCTTGTTTCATAGATGGGCAACAACTTCAGAGCTTAAATGCTGTGTACAGTCTGTCACCCAGGCAGCCCCCACAGTAGCGCCAGCCTGACAGTGATGCCTGCATAAATTCTGAGCCATCAGTGCTTGCTTGTCTCACCCTGAGCCCTGCCCTCTACCTCAGTTCACTTCTCTTATGCAGAGTATACAATTTCCATCATTAGCCCTGGCTGGTTTAGCTCAGTGGATTGAGCGTCGGCCTGCGAGCTAAGTGTCGCTGGTTCGATCTTCCAGTCAGGGCACATCAGAGAAGGAAAACTCTGACTCCAAAAAACCTCCGCTGCCTTGCGGCATACCTCTTCAGGGGAAAGGCTAAGGGAGTAAACCCCGACAGAAAATCCGGTGCCGGAGTCCCTAAGGCGGTTTGACGTTGTAGTCAACACCGGCAACTCCTGCGGCGCACCTGAAGCCAAGCTGTATTGACTCCGTCTTTCCCTTGGACCCTTCAGCTGTGAAGAGAGGGAGGGTCTGCTGCATGGGCAACAGCAGACCCTCCATATTACCCTGCCCAGGCTCTGTAGCTTCAGCGTCATCGCAAGATGTCGATTCAACACGGGAGGAGACAGATACCGTGTCACTCCCGAGTCGGACTGCACAGCCATTCTCGGAGGTGCAGATAGACTCTTAAGAAGCTACACCATCGTCTCTCGAGACGGACGGCTGCCGACGACGACAATTTCCATCATAATAAGATATTGATGTTCCCAATTCCTTACAAAAGATGGATGCAGAAGCAGCTGTGCACCACTCATCTCTGTACCCCCAGCCTTGGCCATGGGCTTGATGCACAGTGAATACTTAATACTTTCTGAACGATGAATGAATAAATCCATCAACAAACACGTCTGAGCAGAGAGCTCTTCAGTCCCTTCCTACCCTAGTGCTTCATCTTTCGACTTGTTCCTACCATTAGGAGGAGATGGAAGGAAAGCAGGCAGCCTTGCGGAGTCCCACGCCAGGCAGGACGTGAGTAAAAGACATTCAGCTCAAGCTTCCATTCCCAACCCTCTTTGCCTGCCATGTCTGCCTGCTCCTTGCTGACTCAGATCCCTGACCCCCAGGTGCTTCTCTCTGTCCTCTTGGAGGTCACTGGGCAGAAGTTCTTGCAGTTACAGAGGAGCCCATTCACCTCCGCTTTCCTGTCCCCAATTATTCTCAGAGAAAACTGGGCACTTTTCATCTGCAATCCAGGGGCTTCCACCCCTTTGGAGAATATTAAGATCCAATTTTACATAAAGAAGGGCTTCTTTTATTTCTTTTTTCTATTTTAGGGAGAAAGAGAAGCAAGATTGATCCCAGTTTGTAACATGGATTGAAAATGGAGTTTTGCCAGTTTTCTATATTTTTACCCTGCCGTGCTCTGCCAGCCAAGGCAGGGGAGGAACAAGCAGCCTGTGTTCCTGGAGCGTTTTTCTGAGAACAGGAAAATGTCAGTGATTTGGATAATTGAATGTCTGGATTAAAATTTACCTATGCCACATCTCTGAAGAAAAAGGGTTTTGATTAAATAATATCAGCAAAGCAAACAGGATGATAAAGTAGAATTTCTGTCTGATTTAATGAATTTTTTGTATTGATTGTATATGTAAGTAATGTTAATTGTGATCCAATTGAAACTCCTTATTAAAAACATATCCCATAAGGCCCTGTACTAAACATTTATTAGTCTAGTCTGGGTATAGAAATGGCTTCCTTGCCTTCTGTTACTTTCAACAATTCAGAGATTGTCAGGTCAGTGAGATTTCACTGGCAAAGGGCTCCCAGGAAGGACTGGGGACAGTTGTTCTGCCAGAGAGTGTTTGTCAAGACCAACGCTGGCCTGAGAAAGATGAAGCTGCCTGGCTGCTCCGATGTATGGGGTAGGGACACTAAGGGCGGTGAAAGAACACGGACTACATACAGAAAGGTCTTTGGACAGAATTCCCAAAGCAGACAAAGCTACATACTTTGGTTATGCAATCTTCAGTAGCATTGAGATCTTTCAGCATGCTGCTTCATGTGATAAAATGTTTAAAAGAGGGGAAGAAATTGGCCTGTGATGCAAATAATTCCATCTGTGCCCAAATATCTTGTAAACAAGAGAAGATTCTGAGTGCAGAGTGACTCTGCACTTGGGGGCTTCCAGGGCAAGGCAGAGCTGACAGAAGGAGCTGACGGAAGGAGCTGACGAAGAGCAGAGGGAGTGTGATGAGGGCCCTTTTCCTTCCTGGCCCAGAGGATCCTGCCAACCATCTGTGGGCACCCTGACTCCCCTCACAAAATAAGTCTGGCCTCAGAGCTGAAAGGATCTCCAGATATTACCTGGCAACAGCATTACCACTGGCTTAAATATAAATATCTCCTTAAGACACCTCAGTTCCCTGATGAGACCAACTGAAAATTAGTGATACTAGGAAAGGAGAAACTCAGATTTTCTGCCACTTCAGCTGAAGGAAATTGTGTAACTCTACTCTGCTTTCCATGGCCCTAAGTGTTTGCAGAGGAAACATCAGTTTATAATATCAAAATCAATCATGCATTTTCAAGCATCACAAATAGAGTTGTACCATGATTTACCAAATAAGTAGCCTCCAGTGCCTGTGGACTCCCCTCTCTTCTGTCCTCCTCTTACACACACACACACACACACACACACACACACACACACACACACAGCTTTATATTGTCCAAGCTCCTCTTCAACACTTTCCTGGGCCATGCCTACCACAGTGGTTTCTCCATTATATGGACACCCAAGGAACTCAATATTCTCTTTGCCAGAGATTTCTTGTCACTCCCAATAAAATTGTAAGTTCTCAATCAAACACTTCAATCTCTCACAATGCCTCACACTTAGCTGGCACTTAGTTGAGACTTTCTGGTTGACTGAATAATTTCAGAAGAGTAAATGAGCAAACTGAAGTTACTTCTCCTTCCCTCTCACCTCCTTGTGTATCCCATCCCATACCTTCCAGGACCCTGGGTGGTTCCAGGTCTGTCCAGTCTTTGTGTGATTGGGGATTAGTCCTGTTCCCTCTCAGTTTCCTCAGTATAAACTAATGGGGTTGGGCTTACGGTCTGCAAGAATCTTTTCTGGTTTAACCATATGGTTTTATGTGATACTAGACTTTACAAATGGTCATTCAGTTAGTTTCTCAGGCAGCAGTTTCATAATTTCATTTCCAACATTTTAATGCAGATTTAAAAGGAAGTGTTTTGGTTTTTTGGGGGGGGCTCATTCGTCCTCCTGGATTCTTGTTTTCCTCTTGATTATCCCTGGAAAAATGTGAAACACTGTCCTGAGTGTTATCCTCTGACCTACTAAGCACCACTCCCCACTACTCACCCCTGCCCTGACCCTTCCTGCAGCGATTCATGCAGAATGCCCTCCTCCTATGCCTGGGTTGTACCGCTGCCCCCACCCAAGCTCTCTGCCCCTTTGTCTTCTCCTGACCTTCTCTTGGGCAGTCCCACCTGCCCACCACACTGTCACCTGAATGATGAAGGCTCTGAGCACTCTGCCTCAAACAGGCCCTGCTGCCCAACCTGTCCAGACTGCCACCTCCTATTTGAAAGTTGTGTTGTTGTTGATGTTCACGTGTTTTCTATTTGCAGGCCCCTCTTACTTTCCTCTCCATCCATACTCTGCCTTCCCCGACATGTCCCTTTCCTCTGGATCTTGGATGAACCTCATGTCAAGGTGACCACAACTACTCTCCAGGCTTCTGCTCTCCACTCACCTACAACCCCAATCAACCAAGCATGCAATCATAACAGCATCCTCAATCCCCAAAATAGCTTCTTTCCAACTGAGAGATGCAAAGTCAACTGGCATGTCAACGTGAACCCTGTCAACCTACACAAGGCCTGGTGTCCTCCAAAGGGGAGTCACACCTGCCCAGACACACTTGTCCTGCTCCTACCCCAGGCCACCGGAATGCTCCCATGAAGTCTACAACCATCCTTGTTACAAAATCCAGAGTGTTATAATTACATGCCCCTGCTTCCTAGACTGTAACTCGCAGGAAACTGAAACTATATCTCAGTCATTTCACAGTCCCCACCCATTCAGGACTAGCGCATAGTCATGATCGGCAAATTTCGTTGAATGAATGAGTAGCCATTTGGGCCATACTCCTTTCTCACACACGGATTTCTTATTTCCTCGACCTTACAAGTCCTTCAAACTCATGCCCTGCAAACTACGACTGGCTTCTTGTCCTACCCCCTCCCCATTCTGTTCTCACTGCCTACTGCAATAATACTTGTGAACGACAAGTTACCCCTCTAGGATTTAAACTAAGCAGTATCAATTCTTTTGCCTTTCTTCACAAAACTTGCCTTTTCACCATTATCTTCCTTCTCTTTGGACTCTCTCCAAATGGTCCGCCTCCCTTCTGAGTTGTAAAGCTGAGAAAGAGGTTAGGTTTGTAAAGCCAAACCATTAGGTTTTATCTACTCAGATGGAAGCCCCTGAGAGTTTGGCTTCTTGCTCCCAGATGCTTTCATAAGTTTCAATTAGCCGGAATGACAAAATGACTTCAAGAGCAGCCAGTCACTTCTATGCACTGGTCATAGCTGCAGTGGGGTGTGAGCACTGCTCATCATTTTATGAGCATGACCTAGGACGGCTTTGTCACAGTGAGGGCTGCATCTTTACAACCAAGGTAGGAATTAATTGACAAGAGTGTGCTTATCCAGGATACTATTGTGGTCTCTGCACTTCCACTGGGAGGCTTATCATCCTCTTCTGTTTACCAAGGCTTTTTAAAAATTATTATTATTAAACACCTAGGATTGTAGGGTTCATGAGCTGCATGATAGGAAGGCTTAAGCTCAAGTTGTCTGAGTTGCTTTTGGAAGAGGATCAAAACCCAGGCTGAAGCTCCTTCCCGCCTGACTCACAAGGCCATTGTTATTGTGTTTAGCTTTGGATAAACTTTCCTAGGGAAGGTGATTGCTCACAGCAGTTCATTTTAAATGTGCAGGCTTAGATCTGGCTTCATGTGTGAGCGCAGGCCTGTCATCGTGCATTCCAGGTCACTCTCCGAAATGAATTTGTCTTTCCTCAATGTTCCTCAGAGCCGGGGAGCAGACATTCCTTCGGCTCTGCATTAATCCAATTACTAAACACCTGCAGACATGCAATAACAGTTTGGGTGCCAAGAGCCTTAGAAATGGTTTTATAGACGAATGTAATCGGCTGTCCTGCTATCAGGAGTCACGTTACACACCTGCCAAGATCCAAGCAGAAAAAATAACATTCACGCTTCTCACTCCGGGCAGGAATGTTTGGTGCACATTAGAGAGACAAAGTGACAGGCATGTTAGCCTGACTGCCACAGAGCCCATTAAACATTCTGAACTTTAGTAATTGTATTCAAAGTCATTTTAGTACTAAAATATTTACCAAAAAAAAAAAAAAAAAGGTATGACAAAACCGGATTCTTTTTCTCCCGGCGACAGCGAAGGCAGACTCCTCCCCGACCCACAAGCATTCAACGAGACCAACAGCTAATGCTGATCCCCGGTGCTTCGCAGCATGTCAGAGGTGGCTTCTCCGGGGATCATCCCCAGGATGCCCCGTGGCCACAAGGATGCCTGAAATGAGAAAATAATCCCATCCCACCTCCTCATTCTACCTCACTGCAAAGCTTCTCCGTGATTGAGATATTCAGAAACCACGGAGGCCTGGTTTTCCTGAAGACCCTGAGCTGAAGCCTAAAATAGTGCTGCGCGGGGAGGCATAGGGACACCTGCCTCCGACACACCTACCTCTAATGAAACAAAGACCGGAGAGCTGTCTTTTTCCCCCCGTAAGATTAGAGCAGGAAGCATGTTTATTTTTTCATTGTTGTTTTTTTTTATTTTTTTCCCATTACAGTTTACATTCAATGTTATTTTGTATTAGTTTCAGGTGCACAGCACAGTGGTTAGATAATCATCTCCAAGAGCTCTTTTTGAGAGTTTGTCAGAACAACCCAAATCGATCGGAGCCCTGACTGAGAATTACTTTTTTCCCCTGAACGTGCATTAAAGAAATCCTATGGCTGCCTAGCGCAACTCCCGTAGTCGAGTGCCTTTTCACAGGAAATAAATGGCTTTACAACCGGAGCGGCCATGTTATTTAATTTCCACCCACCTGCGCTCTTGGAGGGTAGAGACGTGCCCCTCCTTCCTGTTCAGCAGGATCGCTGGAGACTCCGCCACCGGAAATGCGCGGGCCGACCGGAAGGTTGGCGGAATTCATTCCTGGGTGAAGGGTCATTTCCCATGAGGCGCCGCGCTCGGCTAAGCGCACATCCAAGTACTTGGGAGCGGTCCTTTCCCTCTTCCGCGTTACTGGTCTGCAAAGCAAAAAACAAACAAAAAACACTGGAAACATTAGTACCAGGACGTGAGCACTGAGTGTCCCGGGGAAGAACGCAGAAAAGAGCGTTGACCTTTCCACGGCCTCCTTTGCGTTAACCCCGTCGCCTTTGAACTAAGCCTCACTTCGAACCTGGGCTCCCCAAACACCCCGGACAGCCCGCTGCTTTCCCCACCGGAGCACTTGGGGTGTGCACCCCTCGCCGGCACTGCGGCAGCGATGAGCAACGAGGCGTAGGCGGCTAGCTGCATGGGTGTGAGCCCCGTCTTCCCAGGGCAGGACGTGGCGGGACGCTTCTCACCTCCTTCGGGTTTTGTGCCGCACGGCGCCAGCCGCCCAGACGCTCAGCAAATGGGGCCCCTGGGAGTTTAATCTCCGTGGGTTTTCTTTCTAAAAATTTCTACAGCTGAGAGGACGCATCGAACTTGGTTTGCAGCTATGTCCTGGGTCCTTGCTAAGCAAAAGGTGGTCCCTGGACCAACGGCACTGGCATCACCTGGGAGCCTGTGAAAACGGCAGAATGTGAAGCCCCAAACTAAACCCACTGAGTCAGGAGCTGCACTTCAGGGAGAGTCCCCAGGACATTCAGATGCATCGCAACGGCCGGGGGCCTAGTTAAACTACAGCCCTCCTACGAAGGAAACCCTGCAGCGCCCTGAGGGTCCTCCCGCTTTGGCAGAGAAGGGCTCAAAGCGGAGTTGTCTGTGTGACCCACAAGCCACCCAGCGCAGTGCAGCCCCCATAATGGACCAAGAGGTCTGAGCCCGAAGAGAAGAGACAGACGGCAGCATCACCACGACGTGCTGGAGAGGACAGATTGCGGTCCAGAGCCAGGGATCGCACAGCCAGACACCAGGCGGCCAGAGGCTGGCTCCCGGGCAGCATTCTGAGGCTGGGGCTCAGTCCGCCAACCCCTCCCACGCAGCCCCGCGTTTCCAGCCCACATGTAACCTTCAGCCCCTGCCCAGAGTAGTCAGCGTGACTGTAATAATAGTAGTCACAAGAAAATGCAACCTCGATCACGCTAACAACTTTTGAAAAGTAAAATGCTGGGGATATGATTTCAATTAAAACTCACATTGTCTGACTTGTCTCTCGCATAGCAAAAGTTCACTTCCTTTCGCTCTCTTAGCTCCTCTTTTCAAAACTAAGGCAGACAGGAGGAGGTGTATAAATGCCTGCTCCCACCTAAGGTGCCGGGGTCTGTGTGCCTGGCATCACTTCCCATGCCCAGGCCTGCTGAGCTCCCTCGGCAAAAAATGGCCTTCATGTTGACCTCACCCCGAATAAATCCCAGGGGTTCCAAACAAAGTCTGAGTCTCTCTCTCTCTCTCTCTCTCTCTCTCTCTCTCTCTCTCTCTCTCTCTCTCTCTCTCTCTCTCTCTGTCTCTCTCTCTCTCTCTCTCTGTCTCTCTCTCTCTGTCTCTCTCTCGGAATAAACAACTCGCAAAAGGAAACTGTTCCTACACAAATAGAGTCTAAATTCTTTACCAGGGATTGTCTCATTCAGACAACCTAAATGATCTACCTAACTTGTGCTGAAGGTGGCTTTTCTGAATCAATTCTGATCATCTAGCAGGTGAGTGCCAGAGAGCCAAGTGGGGATGGGGAGACACTGGCCTAGTCAGAATCCTGGAGCGTAATTTCCCCAAGGAAACAGAACTGCTGTCATCCTGGAGATCTCCAGTGTTCCCTTTCAACAAGACCTAAATAGAATTCAACAAACAAGGCCAGCATCTGAGCTACTTGGTGACAAGAAGACAATCAAACTTAGGCTTCCTACGAAATTCATGAACAAATATTTGTTGAATGTTTGACCCTCTTTCTGAATGTCTATTCATTTCTTATAATTAGCTCAAATGCTATCTACACTAAAATTTTTCCAAATCCTACCCAAATTTCCCCAAAGCTCTCCCATTCTGCTTAGGGCTAGTATCTTCCTCTGATGAGGTTTTTCAGGAAAAACAAAATGAGCCATTGTTGCTGAGATGGTATCTGTCTATTGCTGTGAAGCTTTGAAATTCAAATGAAGGAATTTCTGTTATAATGTCATATATATGTTCCTGATAAACCTCACATTTTATAAAACCATACATTAAAAGCAGCAGGAAAATAAGGTTAAGGGAAGACCACTTAAAACACATGAAATTTTAACCAGAGCACTGACAGAAACAGTAATAATTAGTAATACAAACAACAGAGTCATTAAATTGCCACTGATATTTGCTGCTGGTGTCAAAACATTCCATCCTTTCCATGTTTAATTTAATTTTTAATTTAATTTATTTAATTTCTGCTTTTGAGACATAGGTCTTGAAAGGCATTTGCATCTAACAAAGACCTAACAGAGTTTCATTAAAATAAAATGTATGATCCAAGGTGTAAACCCTCTTCATCAGTTATTAATTTTTTTTTTTTAACATGAGGAGCAATCTATTTGCAGGTTGGCTATTTTACCTTACAGTTCAGCAAATAGCTTAAAACAAAAGAGAGTGTACTGGTACTTACAGCCCTCATATCAGTCACATTTTGCTCTAAAATAAAGCCTTCTGGGGAACTTTCATCTTTTTAATTAAGGTCTTCATATATCACAGAGGCTTTCTCTTTACTTGAGAACAAAGTTGCCCCTTTTTAAAAACCATAAAATGTTCAGTTAAAAATCACCATTATTTCTGAAACCATTTTTCTTATTCAAAGAAACATGTTACAGCAAAACAGACTATATAAACATTTGCAACTAATATTATGTGAGACTAATGTCCCTTAAATAGCAAGAGGCTTGACTTTGTAATTAAGTTAATGATTGTATAATGAGAAGATTTTCTTGGGTTATCTCGGTTGGCCCAAGGTAATAACAAGGGTGTAGAAGGGGGCAATGTGATGACAGCAGCAAATGTTCAGGTGATGTGCGACCACAAACCAAGGAATGCAGGCAGCCTCTACCAGCCAGCAAAGTCAAAGAGATGGTGTCTTCTCTGGGGCTTCCATTGGAACACAGTCCTGCTGACCCAGTTTATACTTCTGACCTCTAGAACTGTAAGAGAATAGATTTGTGCTGTTTTCAGCCACTACATTAATGATAATCTGTTATAGCGGCAATTGGAAACTAACGAAGATAGAAAAACCAACACAGTAAAGTCAATATTAGTCATTATTCCTTCATCTATCTTATTTACAATCATCACCTCCACAATTTTTCAGCTGGGGAACCATTATAAAATTGTTACTGTGGGTATACCACCTTAAGAATTTTGAAAGTATTGTTTCATAACAGATCTTCATGTACTCAAAGACTGAGAGAATAAAGTGATTATAATCAAAAAGTCCTTTGTCAGATATTCAATATAAACCAAACAAATCCTTATACTTACTTTTTAAAGTCCCTAATTAAAAAATCCCTCAAGGTACTGCCCTGAACAATATTTAGACCAAAGGAGTCCATCTAGCTACTGATTTCAAGGTCTTAGAACCAATTATGTGAATAATAGGTATAATGGGGCCTGAACTTGATGATATCCAGTCTGGGAGAACTATGCATTATACTTGCACGGCACATTGCTACTACCCAAGAGACTGCAAATCAGGAATAAGCTGGAGCCTCATTCCCAGACTGCATAAACAGGAGACCCCATGGCTTGAGCCACCACCCAGGGGTTAGTGCCTCAACCTCACCTCCTTACTCCAAGCTAAGCCCACATCTTCAGATTACCCCCCCCACCATTTTTTAACAAAAGTATATAAAATCCAATGCACACTACAAAATATCATTCTCAAATCAACTCCATCAATTTTCTATTGAACCTCTTCTCAATGAAAAAAGAGAAAAGAGACATGGCCAGAGACCTTTAGCACCTCCTCAAGGAAGCTCCAAGGCCATTCTGACTGATCTCAGATTTCCCAGCATTCACAGACTGTACCACTCAGAGTTTCCGCTCATCTTTCTACCACTCTTTCCAGTCCGCGTATCATGTTCATAGCTTTACTTCTTGGTGTGGGACAAAAAAGCCTCAGTCCTTCACTTTCCCTGTGCTGATTCAATACCCTTTCAGATGAAAAACTGACTTAGTGAGATGTAGTAACCAATTGTCAGTCAACAAGCATAAAAAGCAGCCCTGGGGTTCTATCAAAGTCCAAATAGAAACATGAACCTGGCTTATTGGATAGATCTGAGTAGTGCCTGGCAGACCTCAAAATATACATCCCTCTTCCATCTCACCCCAGTTCTCACCATTACTGATCCCCTCTCATTCCCTAATATTTTCAGATTGGTCTAAAAGGGAACTTCAATTTCTTCCACAAAACCAGGAAAAATTAGTTCTTTTCTTCTGGAACTCAGGAGTCCCAAGCATGCTGCCGATTCATCTGGTCACCCATTGTTGCAGGAGCCCAATCCATGGCGAGGGGCTAATCGTCCACGTGATATTTCCAAACACACCCCCATTCCTGCAACCTCACACCACCCTTCCTGCCAAGAGGCGTAGTCTGCTTTCTGCCCTCGAAATATCCAGCTGCCCTGTGATTTTCTTTAAGCAACAGAACGTGATGGAAGGCAGTTCTGGGCCAGGCCTACGAGGCCAGGCAGCTTCTGCTCTCTGTCTCCCAGAAGTCAGCCTCCACACAGAGATGCTCAGGTTGACAATGGGATGGTGAGTGACCACACAGAGAGAATGGCCACATGGGAGGAAACAAGGCTCCCAGCCAAAGCCACCTGACACAGAAAGCAACATCTCGTCATGTCCCACCCACATCATACAGTCATGAGCAAATATATGGTGGTGGTTATTTAGCCAATACATTTTGGGGAGATTTGTTACGTAGCAATAGAAAACTGATAGGAAGGCTGGCATGGGTGAAAACTAAGATCTCTTCTTGTCCTAAAATCCTTTGCTGTTCATTATTTCTCAACACAAAGTCATCACCTGAAATTGCCCAAACTAAGATGTGATATGTTGAGAGGACATTATTTGAGGAGACATCCTCCTACGTCCACCCCAGAGGGGCTCTGCTGTTATCGCCCAGTGACAACTGAGAGGTAAGAGGCTGAGCTGGCTGCCACCGAGCATTGGCCCCAGGCTTCTTACCAGAAAGAGGTGTCAGGGGATGGGATGCCCAGAGCCCCAGACAGCGAAAGGAAGGAAGAAGTGAAACCGTTACAGAAAAGCTGGGTGGATAACTGGAGGAGGATTATGCTAGGATAACAACGAGGATTGGATTTCATAAAATCCTCAGTTCACAAGTTCACGGCTAGAAACAAGGCCTCCCCCGGCCCCCCGAAGCAGTTAGTTCAGCAGTCTTGAAAAGCCAGCCCAGCTTTTACATCTCTGCTTTCTCTGCTCTGCTAATAAGACCAAGTCTGCAACTACAGTCCAGCAGGACAGCAAGTGAGAAAACACAGCTTGGTCCAGTGAGGTGGAAAAGCAGCTGCCCACCTGGTGTGACTTAGAAACGCCATCCAGAGAGAGAGGGCAGAGGCTGCGACCCATCCCGGGTGCCTGTGACTAAGGAAAAGAGGGAGGGAGACCAGTCAGATCCTGGGGGAAAATAAAAACACAATGAGCCTCGACAAAAGGAGGTCGGAAGAGCGATCCAGAAAACACCTCCCGACACACGTTTACAGTTTAGGGATTTCTGCGTTTAATGATGTCAGAGGTTGTTTCGAGGGTTACCTGGCAGAGGTGGAAAGCGTGTGATTTGGGTAATAACAACCACATTGCTCAGACTTGCCTCACAGAGGAGCAGAGCCTGGCTGCCCAGGAGTCCCCGGGGAGCAGCCAGCCTCAGCTCTGTGAGGCCAGTGAGCACACACAGTCACTCCAATCTGGAACCGAGCCCATGACTCACGCATGCAGTGTAGGCCCCAGGTCCTGCCTGAGGATAAACTTGAAGAGAGGCAGAAAGGCACAGGGCCGTGACCCTACCAGGACACCCGGGCCCCAGCTGCGTGGCCCGGGACAAATCCTCAGCAATTCTTACTGCACATGGTTTGGTCTCCAAGATCTGTTTCTCTAGTCTCGAGTCCCTCCACTGTACGTGGAGAGAGTTGAGCAGAATGATGGCTTAAGAATCTTTTCTAACTCTGTGGTTCTTTTTCTTGTTTTAATCATTTGATTGATTTCTTTCTAAAAAATAACATGAAGTTGCCGCATAAATTTCTATGCTCCCCTGCTGGGGAATATTATTATATTTCATATTGTTCCCCTTGTTCTGAAAATTATAACAGCAGAGAACAGGAAAATGCTTGTCTTCAAAGACAAGGCCATGCTGGTCTGAGTGGAAGGAGTGGGAGTTCACATAGGGCCTCATCTAATGACTGATCACTTTATTAGTTACTTTTTATTAAAGCCTTTTGGTCGGACATTGTGGTCAGTACAATGTTTTTGTTGTTGTTCTTGTTTTGTTGTTTTGTTTTACTGAGATGTTCTTTGGGCCACAGAACAGGAATAACTCAATGTTGTAAGTGTCCCAAAGACACTTACAAAGGAGAAACTTTACCTGTAAGGACATAAAGTGACTTGCTAATGTAGACAATTCAGCCTTGTTATTTAACCCAGACATCTCGGTCCTTATTCACGCTTTCCTGTTCTGTTTATTCCCTAAACCTATTAGACACTGATAGCGCTATGTTAAAATCTAGCACAACGATCTTGTTGTTGATGTTTCCTCAGGTGTATTAATATTAGCACTGCCTATGTGGGTGCTGTTATTCATAACATGCAAATTCATGAATATGAATTAATTATCTGACCAATATAGAATGACCCTTTGTGATCCCCTCTACCACCCTAAATGCTTTTTGCCTTAATTTCTACTTTATCTGATATCAATGTCAGCCATCTGATTTCTTTTGGTTTGTTTCCCTGATACACTGTTGTTTTTTCTTTTTTAATCTTTTTTTTTTGTTGTTGTTGTTATTTTGCCTTGAATGGTCTCTTAACATCTAACTTCATTTAAACCAATATGTGATTTTTTCCCCCTGGTAATATAAATCTGTTATATTTGTCCTTGTTTTTGCTATTTAATCTTTTTTTTCTTTTTCTTGCCATCTCTTTCAACCAGGGAGTTTCTTTTATTATTTAGTTATTTTTATCCCTGCTTCACCTTCACTGTTTTCTCCTTTAGGAATTCTTACTGTGCAGAGTTTTGTATCCAAGATCTATTTCCCACATCTTTTCATCAATCTCATATCATTTTCATTTCAATTTTTTTTTTTTTTTTTTAGTATTCCAGAAGACTTTTTCAAGCTCTTGTCTTCTCATTAGTTGTTTTCTAGAGTATCAAGCTACCTATTCACCATTGCAAAATTAACTTTAAATTTTTGATGAAGTACTTCATCCAGAGAGGGTACATATCTTCGTTTGTTCCCTTTTACCGATGTGCTCCACAGCCTCTGCTCCCTATTGAGTTTAAGAATATTCAACAAGCACTTTCTCAACTGTTCTTGTTTTCTTGCAGCAGAGTTATTTCAGAGCAAGAACTTCTGAATCGCCTCCTGACATGCAGGAAGCTCTCGAAGGTCTGAAGTGTTGTCCTGTCTCATGACCTCACAGAAATTTCCCACTTTTCATGGTGGCTGGTGCTCACTTCTCTACCCAAAGTACTCAGGGAGATCTTCCAAGGTCTCCTCCTACTTGCTCCTTAGTCAAGACTTACCAGTTCAAAGTGGAAAGTGGCCATAAAGTTAGTACAAACTAGATGAAATAGGGTTGTGGGGAATACACAATAATACTTCCCTCATACACCGTCATCTCAGCTGGCAAGTCAACAGCACTGACATTCTCAATAATTAACAAGTAATACAGCTCGGGCTATCGCAATGGCCACTGAAGCCAAATTCTGGGGACCTCTGCATTATGCCAAGCATTATCCTGTTATTTGCTCAGTTGTGGGGAAACTGAAGGGTCCCCAGGGGAGGAATCCACCTGGATGCCAAGGCCAGCATCAGAGCACACAGAGGCTCCAGGAAGTGGCTGTCTACCAATCAATATGGAAGCACCTCAACATTTTCACAGTTGGTTTGGTCATTCCACGATATACGGGCTGCATTTGGTCCCATGAACCTGGACTCTAACAAAATTCCCCAAGTGTCTAGCATATGGATGATACCCTTCACTGTTCATCATGACAAGGAAGATTTCTTTTCCATTTTTAACATATTCCATTGATTGTTTCAAGATGAATTTGAGAGGGAATAGTTAAACATCAGTTCTCATGTTAACAGCTTGCCTAGAAATCTCTGGAATTTTTAAGATAACATTTTTCATTAAAAACCAAACCTCATGGAAGCCTGGAAACTCAGGGAATGGCTCTGGTCCCTGCAGCTGAATGTGTCTCTGCTTCCAGGATGCCCAGGGACACCAGGGAGAAATATGAATTCAACATTTGAGAGCAAATGTTCTTTGCATCATGAGCCAGAAAAGTGAGTCCCAAATATTTGATGTTGTTGCCTCTAAAAATCTAGTAAAAACACAGATGTGGGTCTTTTAAGGTTTTGTTGTGTTTATTTTGTCATTGTTATTTCATGATTTTGCTTAAGGTTTACCGAAACTGAAAACCAGAATGAAATATTCCTCACAACCCACTAACTGCTCTACAGACGAACCTTTCTGTTCCTTCCTAATCTCAGCTGGACTCAGCCCAACTGGACGAACGTAGTGAGCTCTGTCAAGCCTATTACCCCCTCTACCCCACACATATGTTCCCTCCTCATTCCCCAAATGACCACATACTTTAAAGAAAAAGACTACAACTGATATCTCTAAGATATTTCAACTCGTTTAAATATATATATAATATCCTTTCCTAGAGTCATTGCATTTCTGTTTCTCTGTCTCTCTCAGAGCTAACAGAATTCTCTGAATTTTTTTCCCATAAAAACACCTTCAGCATGAATAGCACCCCACCCCCCAACACTGGGCCATATACTGTAGAATCAGTCAATTTTTAAAGTAATAAAAAGTATTCTTTATTAGCAAAACATTGAGGTGCTTTTAGGTTATTTCCGACATATGTGGAATTCCTATTTTAAAATAGAAGAAGTCCAGATGCTTTAGGAAACATGTGTACTAAAGTGGAAAAGAATACCACGTCTTCTGAGAAAGCATCACCCACCTCTTCCTTTGTCCATGCTGCGTTGGCCATCCTTGGTTAGTGATGCCTGCTGGGCCTGTGCCAGGTTTATCTTTCCTGCTTCCTGGAGTCATTTACCTTTCCTGCTTCCTAGGTTCCAGGCCTCTCCTTCATAAACCTCAGGTTTTGTTGTAGACCATGCAATTCCAGAGTATGTTCCAGGTTTTGGAGGACAGACGCACAAACCACAAGCCCATCCTGCTAAGCCTAATGGGGTCAGCTTCCTGCACAAGTATCCAGAGAGCTCTAGGTAGGACTCAGAGTACATGGAGCTCTTTGCTGATCTGGTCCCTACTCTCTTTCAATCTTCTCTCATACTGCAACCCTCATGTACCCTGGACCTTGAATGCATCAAATGATTCTCTATTCTACACACACACACACACACACAAGATAATTCTTCTCATGTTCTCGTCATCTGAAATCCTCTCCTTCCACTTCACCTATTGAAACATTAACACCGAATCCATACGGTAAATAATATAGAGCCAGGTAAACTGTGAGCATTCATTGACTACCAACTGCTCTTCTTCTTCTTCTTCCTCTCTCTTACTTCCTCTCCCCTTTTTCTTCCTCCCTCTTCCTCCCTCCTCTTCTTCTTGATCATCATCCATCATCAATTGTCATCACAACTACCCACCATTATGCTTACAATTATCATCCTCAGAGATGTATTTCAAATCCACCTCTTCTGAAAAAGGCCTTTGTGATCCTGTCATCAGAATTAAACCACTTCTTCATACTCAGTGCTTCTTCGTGTTAGCTCATTACTTATTCCATTTTACTTTGCATTATAGTCAGTCTGTTGTTGTCATTGCGACTGTTGTTATTTTTGTAAGTAAGCTCACCCATTAATGTCCGCTGTCCCTGAAAACAGGAATCACCTCTGATTTTTCAGAATATTATATCTACCTGCATCCCAATCATGCTTGATGCTTTCCCGTAATAGCCACTTAGTAAACATTAGTTGAAATAAGTTGTCAGTAAGATTATCTTTTTTTGTTGATGTTTTAATACTTGATCTGGGTTCTTAATTTTGCTGTACTGCATCAGATATTCTGTAACTTTTTTACAAAGGCAAACATGCTTATTGTCGCAAATATTTATTTTATAAATAGATTCTGAGACTGGTACATTAATGTTCTCAATAATATAATTTGGATACTCTAAAATGAACTTTATGCTGTGCAAAAGTGATTTCCTTTTGGATCTATATAGAAATAAAAGATTAGGTTGCTCTTAATATTTTCACAGGATATCCTCTGACCCCTAAATTAATTTAAGAGTGCTGTAGGAAGCAGCAAAAGTTTTGTTTGGGTTTCAATTCCCAAAACCTGACCCCTCTAATGCTCAGCACCAAACTACACAGGAAATTTCTAACAGTAAATCAGAGGCAAAAGTGCATTTATGACAGAGCCAAAGAAAAGGAGAGCGAAGACAGGGAATGACCAATACGATCGTATTTATTACAGTTTAAAGATAACCTGTCAGCATAGCAGAAATCTAGTCATTGGCTGCAGAGTGTAATGGTGTCATTCTTTACAAGAAGACTCAGTCGCCCCATCTTCATCCTCAGCCACTGCAACAAGGGCTTATACTCCCTGGAAATGGAGGTCTGGAGAATTCACAGGCAATGTGTGCTATTCCCTAACCAAAGAATTCATTATTCAAGGTCCAGACATCAGTTCTTGGCTTTTATCTAGTCTATCTCTGTCCAATCCCTGTATTTAGATCTTACTTCTATGCAACAGATTCTTAAATTTATAATTTAAATCCAGCCTCATCAAATTTAAGTTCATATACCAACTCAACACCTCCAACTGCATAATCCACAAGGATTCACAATCAAATGTCTGAAGCTACTGTCCAAAACTCAGTCTTCAAAATAGACCCCCCACCCCAGACTGACCCTATTAACATCATGCCACGTCTCCTGGAATGGATGTTGCTGAGCTCCTTCTGAGACACATTTTCTTCCTCACATCCAATTAATTGTCATAGTTTATGATTCCTAGGCTACACTTCTCATTCAAATGCTGTGGCAGTTCCCTAAGTGCCTTGTCAAATTACCGCATGTGTGGTACCCCTTGAAACATAGCTCTGGCCATGTTTCTCCCCTCCTGAAAAACTTCCCATGGCTCCTCATTTTCTCTTCAGTCTAGCATCCTAGGCTGGCCAGTCATCCTGATCTCCATCCTAATCTCCATCCTAATCTCCATGCACACTAACCACAGATGTCTTACGTTATAGTTACATATATTCTCTACAAAGGCATGTTTTCTTCATCTCTGCACCCCTCATATCCTTGCACTGAGCACATAGTAGATGTCATTACATATTTATGAACTGAATCTCACATGCCCATCTTGATTCCAGAGCCCTATGTTGGGAGCCCCCTCAAACAAAACCTTCCATTTTTCATACACTATTCTGTACCTGACCCAGATGTCCCTAATTGGAATTGCTGATAATTTGGGCATAAGTCAGGCTAGATAATATCTCTGTAATAGCTACTTGAAAAATAAATTAAGCATGTTAATTAGCTAGCATGACATATTTCACCTACTTAAAAATAAACATTTTAAAGCATTGGGAAGGACTTTTATAGACCCAGTTAGTAAGCTTTTAATAGCTTTTTAAATATATACTTATACCTCTCTAACTCTGAATGCACTTAAATATATCAAGATGCACTTCTCACTAAATGTGTTATAATCAGACCAATCTCACTCCAATGACTCAAATCAGTGAGACTTTACTGTGTGTATAACGATTATACAACTGTCTCTCTTCCTTGATGGCCTACTTTTTAGTGATAAATGCAAAGGGAATATCATCGGCATAACATCAATCTTGACTACCCTTTTCTACCTTAAATTCACGTCAAACTCTCACTGCAAGACTCAGATATCCTACTGGAGGCCAGAGCAGCAGCTGCACGATGTGGAGCCCCCTGCCTGGGACAGCTGGTGTGATGTCCTTGTGCTCTGTGGGTTCCTCATCTGAAAAGGATAATGATGATTGCTGCTCTTGTGTCTAGGCTCCAGCATGGCCTGGCCTTGTGAACCCAGAAGCATCCCCCTTTGTCCAAGCCATGAGGACTGGTTGGCTGAGTTGCAAAGAATAAATTCTTACTCCTGGTTACTGCCAGGTGGGCATATCTGGCTCTGGAACTAGCCTGGGATCAGATTTTACCTTTTTACCCTAATCTGCTGTCCACGCCTCCTCCGCAGACTGATGAAAGTTCTATTATTCCAATTGCCCCCAGAAAATAGTAGTCAATCATTGCTGCCTCTAGCACAACATGGGAGTCATTGGGAACATTCTAGGTTACAATGCCTACATACATCATCGAACCGAGAGAAAATGCTGTGGTGGGATGCTTCATATGGCATTAATTAAAAACAACCTGAATTTTTACAATGCAGTTCTACTGCCCACTTCCCTCCTCCGCAGTTTCCGGTTCGCAACTGTAAAAAGTCTCTGTCCCTTTAACTTCACAGAAACCGCCCGTAACTCGCTCCAAGTCACAGAATTCCAAAGGATCGGTTCTTAATTAATCTGTGTAGGGGAGACATTTTCCCATGCAAGTTACCATGTGAATGATAACCTCGTGTTGCAATATCCCACCCCATTTGCCTTTGCATTCACACAAGCAAGAAACTTGAGACCTAAGGAAACCGGCAACTCCTTGGAAGAATGCCATCTACTATCAAGTTACTTCAGCCCCGAGGCTGCCCTTCAGGATATATCACATTAGGAAAGACTTTCCTGGGAAAGGGGAGCTTCAGGCCAAATTATCCAGTGTGGGCTCATGTCTACACACACAGATATTTAGGCAAGACCTTGATGTGTTCATTTAACTCTCTAGGCCTTTGTCTTCTCATCTGTTCAATAGAGAGAATGAATCATTTCCACTCGCTTTTCAAGATCATTTAAAAATAAATGGCCCTCATTAGTAAACAGCAACTCAACATGCAACGCCAGTCAGGAGAAGCTAGCCCAGCGCCTTCTTTGCAAATGTGAGCACCTCGCTGATCTTATCTGCCACCAGGCCCAAAGTCTCCTTTCTCCCTTCCTCAGACACAAGCAGGCAACACCAACGACAGGGGAATTGCGCCAGACGCTTACGTAAAAGGAAAAGGACAGATTTAAAGTAAGTGTTTTTCACGCACCCAGTATGTTTAGTGTATTTTAATAGAGGGATAAAGTGGGGCAGCCCATGGGTAGCAAGAATATTCTGCGTTCTAAATCAAACCGTTAAGATGGCAAGGGTCATATACTCGAACAAACATGATTCAACGTTGCCAAGAAGAACAGATGTACAATAGATATAGTAGGACACAGGCACACACTGTGTCAAATGGTTTAACTAGGTAAAAACTGGCTACAGTGACCATTAAGGACAGGTATGGAAGGCAAAACAATCAGAACATGGCAGAATGGCAACCTGAATGCTGGGCGTGGAAGCACACAGAGCTCAACCGTTGTGGTTTGCAATGGGAGTTGTTAAGTGTCTCTAGGATTGTTGTAGGTAGTTTCTGTTCTTTTCAATGCCTTAGAGGGCCACCTCTTTTGCTCACCATCAGAAGCATCTCTGTGTCCCTTCCCTTACTGTCACTTTGGTGGTTTAGGCACTAGTGTTTCATGATTTAAAATGATCTTTGGCTGGTAGAAATAACAGAAGAGAATGTGGCCAACAAAGTTATGTCTTAGGTGAGTGTTTGGGGGGACTGATGGTGCATAGTGGTGTTTGAGCTCAGAAATGGTAAGCATTATAAAGGTCCCTACAGAACACATGGTCCAAATATCTCATTTCTCGTTGTCAGGTGGAGGCATTAACACTTAAAGAGACCTACCCAAGGTTAAGGCCAGTGAAGGAGAAAGATCATAGGCATCCATTGAGTAAGGCTGGCCTCCCATCACACGTGAACAGAAGGAATCACCTCTGTTTTCCAAAGGATTGATGCTCAGGCCACCTAAAGCCATTGTTACTCCATTGAGTAACAGATCATTTAATTGACAATAGGTAGTTGAAAATGAAAATTGGTAGCAATAAAAATCTTTATCACTAGTTTTCCTCAGAAATTTTGGGGCATGATATGAGCAATTTCTCAAAATTTTAGCTTTTACATCATAATCATATATTTCATAAAATTCTTGGTTTTTTTTCCTTTTATTTTATGATATTTTACAGGCGAATATTTTGCCTTCCATTAGGTGTATATATATTTAATTTAGCTTCTCTCTCCAAATGAATCATCTAAAACAAATTTGTCAAAAATGAATGTTTGCAATCACCACTTCACATTAAATCTGTGTACAATGAACACTAATGTGCCCATTTTTTCTTAAATTCTAGCAATTCTACTCCCTCGGTAATTTTGCCTTTTTCCTAAATTTAAATTAATTTCTGCCAGCATTTCCTACTTTATATCGTTAGTGATTTTCCCACCAGGCTTTCATGCTTTAGACACTCTTACATAACCCTTCTGCAACAGTATGTTTATTTTCTAAAACTGGAGGCTATAAGGAAAAGCAGGAAAAGCCTCAGCAAAGATTCAAGACTAGCTGAGCCTGCACTTTTGGATGCATTGGCATTAAAGGTACAAACAAATGCAGAGAGAGAGATGTGACCAGCAAGCCATCTTCTGAGGGAAGGAAGGGCAGGCTAGCAGCTGGGTATCCCGAAGGGTCCCATTGCTGCCAGTCTGAGCCCAGAAATCTACACGGCACATTTGTTGAAGAGTTGGAAACTGAAAACTGAGTATCAATATTGAGAAATATTGCCCAATATGATACAGCAGAGGTAAATTCCACAGATTATACATTTAATGTAATGAAAATAGGCCTCTCTACAAAAAAAACCCACACACAGATATTTATAGCAGCTTTATTCATAATTACCACAAGCTGGAAGTGACCAAGATTTTCTTTAGTAGGTGAATAAATAAGCAGACTATGGTGTACCCAGACAATGAAATATTATTCAGCAATAAAAAGAAATGAGCCATCAAGCCATGAAGAGACCTGGGGGAACTTAAATGCATCTCACTAAGTGGGAGATGTCAATACACAAAGGCTACGTACTGTATGATTCCAACCATCTGACATTCCTGAAAAGGCAAAACTATAGACACAGTAAAAACATCGGCAGCCGCCGGGGGTTCGCGGAGAGGAGGAGTGAACAGGCAGAGCACAGAGCGTTTTCAGGGCAGTGAAATGACTTTGTATGATCCCATACTGGTGGGCAATGTCCTTATATACTTGTCCAAACCCACAGAGTGAACACCACCAAGAGTGAACCACGATGTAAACCACAGACTTTGGGTAATAATGACATCAATGTAGGTGTATTAATTTTAACCAAGGTACCACCATGGCGCAGAATGTTGCTAATGGAGGAGGTTGTGCATGGGTAGGGGCAGGGGTGTATGGGAAACTTCCGTACCTTCCCCTCAATTTTGCTGTGAACCAAAAACTGCTCTTAAAAATAAAGTTTAGTCCTGGCTGGTGTGGCTCACTGTATTGAGCACTGGCCTGTGAACCAAAAGGCTGCCAGTTTGATTCCCAGTCAGGGTACATGTCTGGGTTGTGGGCCAGGTCCTGGTCTGGGGGTGTGCAAGAGGCAGCCAATCAATATTTCTCTTTCTCACTCCCTTTCCCTCTCTCTGAAAATAACTAAATAATCCTTTTTAAAAAGTTTATTACAAAAAATAACCCACCTTGATTACCTTTATTAATAATAATAACAGCTGACACTGTTTACTTAGTGCCAGACATCACTCTTAATCCTTTACATATATCAATTCATTTAATCCTCAAAAGAGCCCTGCAAGGTACGTACTGGTGGGACCTGCATTTCGCTGGTCGAGAAGCTTAGTAACATGCACAAGGTCCCATGGCTACAGTGCTCACATGCAGGGCGTCGTGCTCCCGATTGGTGTCAGGCTGCAGGTTTTAGTTTCTTCCCTTGTCTCCGAGGCTTTATACTGAACTTCACATCTGAATAGCCATTGTCATATGAAGGGGAAGGAATGAATCATTCAAAACCTGGATTGTCAGGAGTCTTTCCAAAGCAAAGACAAAGAGACCCCCCCAGTTGTAGCTGCACCGTGGCCTTTGCTGAGGGGCTCCCAAGCCCTTGCCCACATCAGCATGGCTATGGCCGGAGGCCTATACAAGCACACTGCCTGCGGGACTCTGCCTCACAGCCCAGGGTGAACTCTGGGGCTCATGTGCAGGTCCTCACCCCTACAGAAGGACCTGATTGAAGCCATGGCATGCACTGGAAGCTCATGGCGACTTCGCAGCTGCCTCTTCTGACTTGGGCAAAGGGCACCCTTGTTTGTTTTCATGAGAACTGAGCTGGAGGAGCAAAAGGTGTTTCCAATGAAGGCCCACCTGCATCATGTTAAGGAACACACAGGAACCACGGCTTTGAACTTCAGCACCAATGAACGAGTATTTGTTTTTCATGTGAGAAATGGAAGAGCAGCCTGTGGGTATCCACAGGGTCCAGAGTGGGCTGAGGATCACTGCGGCCCGCAGACACAGCAGACCTACCCATCACGTTGGCTCCAGACTGACCTTGCCATGATGGGGATCCATCACTTCGGCACAGGAGGCTGCTCTGTTTCCAAAACCAAGTAAACACACACCACTCAGCCTAGCATCCCTCTGTCAGAACATCCCTAGGCTGGACAGTCTCTCCTCAAGAAGGTCAACATGCAGGAAGCCCTCATTCCGCTTTGCTTCCTCCCTGAACAACCTCAGAAATATGGAGGTGATGTCTGAGTTATCCAAGATCAGATGGGCCTCAAAGCCTGCGAGCCAGGAGCACCAGTTGTAGAGGCAAAGCTTCTCCACGCCCCCCCAGCATCCCCTTACGCAGCCTCCCCACAGTGTGGCCGACTGGTCTACTGTCCTGAAACACACAGCAGGCACCAAAGTCCTACAACAGTAGCAAACAAGCAAGCAAAACTTACATCACCTTAGAGTTGGATTCTTTCCCCAAGCCCTCAAAGGAGAGTAATTGATAACCCAGCCAATACAGCAGCAATATTAATTGGCAGCTCCCAATTTATGTCTTCCTCCCTACAGGCATCCTGGGCTTAAACAGAGAACTGAAACAGGCAATGTTTAACCCAAAAGATGATTTTGCCAACAGTGGGGTTTCTGGGATTGTGATCTTGGACTGGTTTTTGGCAACATGGAAGCCCCTCTAAGGCCCTGTGGGTGCCCTTCCATCATCCACATTTTCAATTTCCCACTCAAACTACAGCGAAGGTTAGCCCCTGAGCCCACAGGCTGAGTGGCTGCAAACTGAAGGCACTGCACGAATTCAGGGCCACGAGAGCTGTCTCATTCTCTGAACCACGTCTGTGTCATTTAGCAAGTCGCAGTGGACAACGCGGGTTTGAGTTCTAGGCCTTCCCAGGGGACAGCTCTGCTGTGTTGGGGGACTAAATGCATAAGCCTGAAGGGTAGCTGCACTAACACAAAACTGTGATATAACAAAGGTATATGCCTCCGAAGTTCACCGTGAAGACCCAGTGAAGCACTAGGAAATGTTTTGTGAACTATAAATACTGCAGAGGTAAGAATGCCTAAGATGTTAAAACATATTAAAAAGTCCCTTGGGAATGTAGCTTCAGGTGTAAATGCCCATTCGTAATTTTAGTTTTATTCTTCCAGGCGGCAGCACTGCACGCGGATGAATTCCTCCATGCCCAGCATCATGTTCTGTGCCACAGGAAAAGCATAGCAGACGTGAGACACAGTTCCTGCCCTCCCTGCTCCTACAGTCTGGTTGGGAGGCCAAAACACACAAGCAGTATAGCACGGACAGCCTCAGGGCTGGTACCTCGTTTACAAACGCAGACTTCAAAGCAGTTCACACTCAGCAGCCGTTGACCATCTGAGCTCTTTCACCAGCACAGCTGTCCAGGACTCTTGGGCAGGACCCCCCACCATTGACCCAATTTCTATTCTACCCCCACTGTTCCTGCCTCCATGCCAGAGGCTCTCCCTACCCTGAGTCTGGGGCAGAAACATGGGTTTTGAATCATCCCAAATTGGGGCTTGGAACTGTTCTTCCAGAGGAGCAATGAGCCCAGTGGTATTAACAGGGCCTGCCCCTCTGGGCTGGTCCAGATGCCCTTTGTCTGGGATCCCAGGAGCCCTCCCTCACTGCACTAGGTACACATACTTGTAACTCCCTGAGACCAGGATCGGAATCCAGTTCATCTTTGTATCTACAATGGCTTTCACAGGACCTGGTACAAAATATTTATAGAGAAAACAAATGAAGAATAAACCATGTCACGGACTAAATGAGTTTGGGGAGGCTAGCTTGAGAACCAACCCCATATACTAGCCTGAGAATTTGTGTCCAACTAGAAGCATAAAGAAAGGAGGGTTAAAATGACACAAAATAGTAAAAATATATCTGGGTATATGTGTTTTTATGTAAGTACACAAGCATAGAAAAAACTGGGGGAAAAACATTGAGGGGCAGGAATAAGAGAAAGAGGAAGTCAAAGATAAAAAATAATTAAGGATGTCAGGTATTGTGATTCCTCTTCCTTTGTTCTTCTTAAGACTGCTGAGGCTACCTGGGGTCTTTTTTGGTTCCATATAAATTTTGGAAGTATTTGCACCCCTATATTTATAGCAATGCTATTTACAGTAGCCAAGTGCTGGAAACAGCCTAAGTGTTCATCTGTGGATGAATGGATAAAAAATCTGTGGTACATTTACACAATAGAACACTACACAGCAGAGAGAAAGAAGGAACTCCTATCTTTTGCGACAGCATGGATAGAACCGGAGAGAATTACGCTTAGTGAAATAAGCCAGGTGGTGAAAGACAAATACCATATGATCTCACCTAATACAGGAGTCTAATGAACAAAACAAAAAAATGAGCAAAACAGAACCAGAGGCATGGGAACAAGGAACAGACTGACAGTGACTATAGGGGAGTGGGGAAGAGGAGAAGTGGGGGAAGAAGGGGAAGGGTCTAGTCAAGGAACTAATATAATGACCCATGGATATGGACAACGGGGTGGAGACTGACTGTGGGGGAGGGGCAGGGGTGGGCAGGGCAGGGGAAAGCAACTGGGGGAAAATGGCACACCTGTAACAGAAGGACAATCGGAAAAGAAAAAGAATTAAAGAAATTCCTGTAGAATGTATCATGGAAAATAAGGGAAATGACAATTCTCTGGTAGGAGCCAATGAAGTAAGACTCAACCCAAGTAAGGAGTTGAGATGAAAACTCCCCAACATGTATGGGAAGAAATGAGAACCGAGGCCAGGAACCCAACGGGCACCTTCATAACAGCAATGCTTGGACTAGGGTGCTCCCCAAAAGATGCAGGGCCCCCAGATTATTGGCTATGGAGGCTCCAAGTTTTCCCACTAGCATGTCCAACTCAAGCCAAGGACGGGTCCAAATAAAATGGTTCACACAGCTATGCCTGCATCATATGAGCTCAGCTAATATCAACAATTACATCAGAAAAAATGTGTTTACCTTGGTTTCCCGCCATTGAAAATGGGTCCAAAATGATGTTGAACATACGCCTTTCATTCCTGCTTCTATTAGAAGGACAAATAATTTAACAGGTGGGACTCAGAATTCCATGGTTCTGTTTTTCTTTTATTCTTTCTTTCTTTCTTTCTTTCTTTTTTTTTTTTTTACTGTGGAGTATTAAACATTCCATTTTTGGTCAGTGGAATCTGGAACCCTTCTTAACAGACCTTGGCAAGCTCTGTTTATTTTGCAAAAGCCCTCCTAATGCTCACATGAGCAGTGAATTGGAAAAGCCTGGTGAGTCCAATCAGACTATAACTTTCACATGTTATCAGTACAATATGTTGCTTCAATTGAGAGACCAAAGTCTCCAACTCCTCCAAGAATTGATCCAGACAGCAAAAAGAGAGGAAATCCATTCTGTTTTAACAAGGCAATTGGTCCAGACTTCATACAATATCATTTCAGTCTAGAATTTTCATCATCACTGCCAAAAACATCAAACAGAAACCTTCCAGGACGCACTCCATTTTCATTCTCCTAAGAAGAGCCATCTTGTTCTAGGCCTGAGCAGGAAGAAAGGACTTCAAGGGAGATGGGGTGGGGATAGTCACATGCAGCACTTAACTTTGGCAGTGACTGATTTTTAAGCTTCACAATTATTCATGAGAAGTTAATAAAGTTTTGCAACTAAGGACAACCAGAAGTTTCCCCATATATCAAATGCTCTCCTCTTAAGGACTTTCCAACCATATCCAGATTATCTGATGCATCTTTCTCTTTCACTTATCTGTCCTGTATAATCCTTTAATAGATTACTCAAAGAATTCCAATGTTGATGCTAGATATCAGTTGGAAAGTATCCCAATGATACATCCATACAAATTATCACATCAGTGATACACCCATACATAATGGTACAATGAACAAGCCCAAAAACATTCAATTGTCCAACACAACATGATTGAATAACTTACATAAAGTCCAAAAAAGGGAGTAGAGATTCGTGGTGGGCCTTCCGCATGGGACTCAGAGGCCTGTGGTCTTTTTATCGCATGCTAGGTTCTCTGCTTTGACCATGGAGTCCTCTGTGTTCAGCCAGCAGACAGGGGGTCAGAGAGCAGAAAATCTAAATCCACTACTTGAAAACCTCAGCCCAGAATGATACCCATGGCTCCCACTCAGGATCCATTGGTTAGAACTCAATTACCTAACTACAAAGAAGGCTAAGGAATATTGTCTAGCTGTGTGTTCTGAAAGAACAGGAAACACTTTTAATAAAAAGCTAGCCACGGTCTGCCATAGACAACTAACTGGAATAATCCATGCTCTAAATTCTACTCATGCTATACTTAACATAGCAATTTGGGAATATTTTGGCTCTGTGTATTTGTGTGTGTGTGTGTGTGTGTGTGTGAGAGAGAGAGAGAGAGAGAGAGAGAGAGAGATAGAGAGAGAGAGAGAGATCCAGATAGCTGGACTATAATGACCTAGCTTCAGAATCAGACACAAAGTTCAACACCTGCCACCTTCCATTGATAAACATTCATGGAATCCTGAAGTGGTACCTTACTATAAAATTGAAGCCCAAAGTGACTCAGATACACTATGACAATCCAAACTCTGGGGTGGAGAGATTGTCTGAGTAAGAATTTGGGAAACAATATGCCAAGCACTCTGCCTTGACATGGCCAGACCGGATGCTCATGTGCTCCAGGCCTGCTGTACAGACTCCCACAGGTGTTGCATGGACAGGTACAATAGCTACTGTGCTCTAGCTTGTTACAGGTCACAAAGCATATCAATAATTCTCCTTTGACCTAAAAACAAAAAACAAACAAGTAAAAAACCTTTGAGTAATAATCAGAGCAGGAATTACTGTCTTATTTATTATTATTATTATTATCATTATTATTATCAAGCTGGAAACTGAAAGTCTAAATGGCCTAAAGGTAAATCAGAGGTGGGACTTAAACTAAAAAAAAAAAAAAAAAAGACTGTTGTCCCCCAACACCAGCCATATCAGTTCCCTAGAAAGACTTTGACTCCAGTTATCCCAACGGAACAACTGGCTTCTTATTTCCACACTTTCATCAGATCATTCCTATTGCTTTTATTTAACAAAAGAAAAATCTACCACACACTGTTACTCTAGCATGATGGAATCCTGTCAAACAAAAATACATCCTAAACTTCGTTACTCCGAGTATGGTGCATGGACCAGCAGCACTGGAAGCTCTGCGAGTTTGTTAGAAAGGTAGGTTCTTGGGCCCGTTCCATGATCCCCCCATTGAACTGGATTATCTGTTCAAACAAGATCCCCAAGTGCTACTTAGGCACATTAAAGTCTGAGTAACATTGCTCTAGGATACCCTTTATTATACTAACTTGAATGCTTAGAAGAAGGGAAATGACCTAATATAAAAAGAGTTCCTATAATCAATAAGACAAAGAAAAACAAATAGAAAATAGACAAAATATAAGAACAGTTAATTCAATATGCAGAAGAAATGCAAATGAACAATAAACATAAATATAAAATGCTCATCTTCAGAAATTTGGGAAATGCAAATTTAAAAAATATGGTATCATTTTTACCAACTGGATTTTCAACACTTAAAAAGTTTGATAATCTCCAAATTGAAAACTCATTGGGTAAAGGGCATGTTGTCATACTTTGGAAGCTTAAATTGTTATCATCTCTTTGGAAGACAACTTTTCAACATCTTTTTGTTGTTGTTGGTTTCAAAGATTTTCACAAAAAAACTCCATTTTTAGAAATACCTGTTAAAGTGTCAAAGACAAATGTAAAGAACCTTTGTTACTCTATTTGAATTGTGAAATATAATTGAAATCTAAATATGCATCTAGAAGGAAATAGTGCAGTAAATTAGTGGCATCAATACCAGGAAACTATGCGATAAATAAAAAGTGTAGTGTCATAAGAAATGTCCGTGGCATAACACTGAATGCATGAACACACCATAGTACAGTATATGCATTCTTCCTCTATTTTAAAACCATACAGGACAGAGGTATGTATATTTGTTACAACTTAGCAAACACTAAACTCAAAGGCAGCGCATTTTATTTTAGGGAAATCGTGCCTCAATAAAGTTGACAAACAGAACTGTATGGACATATGTTAGTGGGTGTTGTGTACACACTTGCAGACCTCCAGACCGACGAAAACAAACTGGAAGGGAACAGCACACTTTACAAGTGGCAGAAGCCTGGGGGAGGAGAACATGAGTGGAAATTTTCTGTAGTGTTAGTATTTTGCCACATCCACGTACACTGCTTTCATGTTAAAAAGCACACGTTAAAAATCTGAATGAAATAATGGAGTCTTTTGTGGTAAGCCTGAATCAATATGGAAATCCATTCCAGCTTGGCCTTATTATTTGCGTCCACTGGCTAAGGTTAGTCTCTTGGTGTCTGGTATGAGACATTCATATGGGTTGTCAATGTGACACACACCATCGCCGGACTGGCCCTTTCTAAACACCTGTTGATTACTTCATACATAACTATACCTACTGCACACCCTTAAACATCAAGCTCTATGACAAAAACCTGTATGGAAATTTGACATCAAAATGAAGACACAGCTCCAATCCCTACTTTATCGCTCTTCTACTGAAAAAGCTTAAAAGTAGTCTGTACAAGATAGTGTAATAAACTCTAAATTTGCTAATTCAGCTTTAAAGACCCTTCTCCCTGCCTCACCCATTAAGCATTGGTAATAGTTATTTCTCTTTGTTGCCTGTCTACTCTGCTAAGACTGACCTTTATGCTGTCCTAAAAATAACCCAGCTTTTTCTTCTGCCAGTCCTCTTGCTTGGAACCCCTGTCTCCCCCATTACACATGCTCCCATCCACCCAACAAGCTCCATCCCCATCCCTCAAGGAAGCTGTGGCTAATCCCCTGAACCCTCAGTCCCTGCGCCTCCCCTCCCCACAAGCTGCTTTATGCGTTGGATAGTCTTGTCTCTGTCAACAGGGAGAAAGGGAGCCATGTTTCTCTCTTCCCTATCCTTCCCCTTGTCTTGTACAATGCCAAGGACATGAACTGACAGCTAACAATGATTTATCGCTTTATATTGATAATTTTTAAATGTTGGATGAAAGAGAGAAAATTAAGAGGAAATAGGTGCTTTTCCAAAAACCTGGAGAGGTAGGTATTTTTCCCATTTTATAGATGGTAAATTTAGGCTAGGTGGGGCCAGGAGAGTTGGTGGGGCTCATACAGCTCATAAATATTAATAATAGGGCCCATCTCCAAACCAGTTTCCAAATATCTCTAAAGCCCAGTCTTTCCTCTGCACCATGCTGCCTTCCTAACTTGTCACTTAGGTGATCTTGTTGAATTCTCACATTGCTGTCTCAAGAAATAGTTGTTGACTGACTGGTGACATTTTCAGCAGCAATGTGGTCCAGCTGAGGGGTTTCCCACAGCAGAATTTGATGAAAAGCCCCTGCTATGCTCAGAGACATTTCACCTGCTTCAAGCTCTGGCTTTCCCACAGCATCGTCAGTCTCAATCCCAAGACCTGTGCAATACACACCGTGAAGTTTTATATACTCTCAGGGCTAAGAAACAACATCTGTGATGAGCCCAGGGCAAGGGTTCCGTGCTGGGGAGCCCACCACCCCTCTGCTGCCTGCAGTTCCCTCTGGCAGTTGCTCGGCCATGCGTGGGTTGAGCTGTCTGGAACAAGCTTCTTGGACTTCATCTCCTGAGAAGTAGATTTGGGGCACATCAGCACAGAATGCTGGAGTCCCCAGGAGCCTGGGGTCACAGTGACAGCACAAGGCCATCACTGGACACTCCAGAGTCAACACACTGGGCTTCAGGGACAGTTCTCCATTAACCAGCAGTGTGCTCTTGGGCAAAACAGTCAACATTTCTGGGCCAGTTCACTCAGTATACTATGAGAATCATAGCACATTTCCTGTCTACCCTTTAAGAGATTAAGAGAATCAGAGAGATTCTATTTATAGAAAAATTATACAAACACAAATCCCTGCCTGAATAACATATGCTGAAGAATAATTGTCATTAGAGGAGGTGGCATGCTGCCATGGACAAAGCACCGTGCAAAAAAAAAAAAAAAAAAATCAAGAGATCAGGTGTGTCCACTCCTAAATGAGCTGCCAAATCTCTTCATATTATAATAGCCAGGATGCTCTGGACTCAGAAACCCTGTAGGTCAGAAAGATATATTTCCAAGTCTGCTTTACTGGAAAAAACATATTCTTACTAGCAGAGTATTGCAGAGGACAACCTTAAGAAGCTGGAATGCATGTGGATAAGTCACAGTCTCTCAGGTTAATTTTAGCTGCAACATCCTGGGATTCTGGGACACCAGACATAACATCAACCATCTACCTCCATCTTGGTGCCTAAACCCTCTCTTTTGTGTCAGTTTCATTATTTTCAATTCTGTTGTTATCTTAGCCATCTTGATTTAAGTGCATTTTAATCCTGTAAGCCATCTCAAATCCTTTTTTGAACCATGTCATCTGTAAAACACATCAATTAACAAGCAACTTGCTTTCATCTTAGTAAGTCACAGCTTTCAGAGCTGGAAAGAACTCAGAAATCAAATTCAGCCTCATGTGTTATAAGTGGAAAGATAGAGACCCAGAGAGAGAAAAGGATGTGTCCAAAATCACACATCTAGTTAGAGGCAGAGCCAGGGTGCAACCTCAGGGCTCCCGGTTCACAGTTCATTCCTCCCTTTCTCATTATATAGTAGGAGCCTGGGTCTCTGTTCCTCCAGCTATAAAATGGAAATAATAATATTGTGGTCTTGCAACATTGTACATCAATGCTATATAAAGAAAACCCTTAATTATTACATGTGATTTCCCAAAACTTTAATAATACCTAAATAATGTTCTTCCTGAAAACTCAGGGACAGATTCTTGGGAACATGAGAACACTGAGTAAACTTGACTTGTCTCCTGAACCAGTACACTCTGAACTGGGCTCTTCAGACTTGTCATTTGGACGCTGCATAAAGCTGCCCCTTCCTGGCTGCTGTGCCTCAGTGAATTGAGTGTCGGCCTGCGAGCCAAATGTCGCTGGTTCGATTCCCAGTCAGGGCACATGACTAGGTTGCAGGTCAGGTCCCCAGTTGGGGGAGCGAGTGAGAGGCAACCACACAGTGATGTTTCTCTCCCTCTCTTTCTCCTTTCCCCTCTCTCTAAAAATAAGTAAATAAATAAACAAATAAATAAATAATTTTTTTAAAGATGGAAAATATTTTTTTAAAAAATGCTGCACCTTGAAGGGGCCTGTGAAAACCTGTGCAGACCAGTTGCAGACTGACAGTGGAGACCAGTGTGGCATGGAGAAAACTCACTCACAGGTAACTCAAAAAAATTCCTGTTATTTTTGAAACAGACAGAAATACTTGGGGCTTTGCATTGGAGGGTCTTCAGAAAACACGCTGCCCCTCCCTGACCCAGCAGCGACACAGGCCCCAGAGCTCCCTGATCAAGAACAGGGATGAGCAGTCAAAACACAGACTGAAATGCTAATGTGGCCACTTACTCACTCTGTGTCAAGAACAAGTCACATGTCATCTTTGCTCAGGTTCCTCATTTATAAAATAAGAATAAAAATAATACCTACCGCATGGATGTTCAAGAAAACTAGATAAGTTAATCATGTCAACTGCTTAAAACAATGACTAGTGCATGGTAAGTATCCACTAAATGGCAGCTCTTATCCGTTATTGCAGGTAAAGTATGCTAAACGTCACAGTAGCCTGAGTCACTAGACATGAATCTCAGGCCCTCATGTCCCAGGTTCTTCATGGACTTGATGGTTGACAGGTTTAAAAGATCCATTTCCAGTGCCAATTTCAGAACTACATGACTGGGACTTTCTGTTCTACGTTGCTACTCACAGGAAAGAATTGGGCAAAGGAGAGCATCCCGAACGTGTGAGGAGGGCACATGCACCTATTTGGTGGTTTGTATTCAGGGACGTCTCCCTGCCCATGAAAACGCCTCGTGAGGAAGAGCATAAGCACCGAGACAACACTCCTGGGCCTTTTGGCAATGGCCAGCCTGCTTTTTGGCCACACAAACCCTCATGACATCCCTCGCTCTGCCTGTGACTTCATGGTGGACCCTGGATAAATCCCCAGCCCTCCAGGGTCCTCAGTTTCCTCCATTTGTGAAAGGAGAACGTGGTCTAAATAATCTCTATGTTTCTTCTGGCTTAACTTTTTCTTTTTCAATTACTCTACTTGCTACTCTTTTCCAATGAGAAGAAATCCTGACTAATTGCCACAGAAACGTATTGTGGAGCAATTGAGAGGTGTGAAGCAGTTTCTATAAAATACCTAGGAATTGCAATTGTTCTTTAACAAAAGGACAGAGGCCCAATGCACACTCATACAGTGCTGGAAATGAAATCTTTAAAACTCTCAGTCAGTGCCTTGGAACTGGTCAAGCAGGTCCATGCAGGCCACGGGTGGGCTTAGGAACATTCCAGCCAGGGAAACAAACCTCTCCCTACCTCTCCATTCTCCTAATGTTTGTATCACAAAAATTGTTCACGGTTCTCCACTTAGAGAGCTGAGGTTCTGTTTCTGCAGGTCTCTACAGAATACGAAAGACCGGCTGAATCAAGTGCAAACAAAGCAGTACTCAAGGCCCAGTTGGGTGTGGCAAGACTTTGGTCACTCACCAAAACAGCACAGACCTGGCCAACCTGGGGTACACAAAGACACTTAAAAGGTCCTCAAAGCTGGAGCCAGACCTTTTTTTAAAGCAATTCCAGAAGACTCAACATTATTTATCCAGGGTGGCTCTGCAGGGAAATACCTCATTTTTTAAAAACCCAAAGTAAAATCCAACAGCAGCAAATATAGAGCTTAACAATAGAAGGCTCTTGCAAGTCACTGGAATAAATACATTCATTTATTTAGACTTCTAGGTCTGTGGCAGAAACATGGAGGCAATATATCCTTCTTTGTAGTCTTGAGTGTGCGGAGTAGACCAGTGCTTCTCTGCAGAAACCTGAGAGGCACGGCCCTCCATTCCATCATTCTCCAGTACATGGGGAACATGTTCCGTTTCCCAACCCCAGAGGACTTTGCGGCAAAGAAGGTGAACCTTCCTTCTTCCACCCACAATAGACTCAGGAAGTTGGCGTGTCTCTCAGGGCCTCTCCATTAGACAGGGTCTATGATGCAGGCCGCTGGTCATTCCGTCTTCACATGAGTATCATCCTCTGCTGTGTGAACAAATATGGTTATGTCTACTTTATGCCAGCAACACGTGTACACACTGAGAACACCGTAATTAAGAAGCCATTTAATTTACTTTAAATGTGCAGCTTTAAAGTGGACAAGTCATTTCAGGTAGTGAGACCTGGTCTGAAGAAAAGAAAGCAGAGGCATGGGCTAGAGCGTGACTGGTGGCTGGGGAACCGCTGGTTAGGAGAGAGGCTGCGGAGCAGAAACTTGTCCCATCCAGAGTGACATGCCTCACTGCACGATGTGACACTTGTCAGCCCACCCTCCCTTTTCACCCAGCCCCCCTCACATGCGCATGCCACACGCTTCAGTCAGGCCCGGTTGTGCATTCACTTGAGCCCCTGGGTTGGCCCCAAACTTCTATACCTTGGGCTGGCAGAATCTCTTTAGATTGCCCGTCCATGCTTCCCTGATTGGCGGCCCCTCACTAGGTCTGTCCTGATCTGTCATCTGTCCCCGCTGCACTTTTCTCTCTCCTTTCACTGAACCCTGCACATATACGCACCCACCCCGTCTCTTCTGACACTTGGTCACATCCCCCACGCTGCATTAGAATGATTGCGTCAGTCGTCTATGTTATTAGGCAACAGACCCCACTTCACGGGTCTGGCATCTCTCCCTGCACTTGGCCCTCCGCACCCTGTGGCACAGCCAACTGTGAGCCTCGCAAAGGTTCAGACGGCATCAATCCCGACTACACGTGAGGACACGAAGGCGCAGAGAGGTGAGCTCGTTTCCAGAAGGTCACGCGGCTACTCAATGGCTGAAGCTGGGATTTCAAACGAGGTTTTCTAAAGCCAACTCCTACACATAGAGGGGTCAGTATCCAGGGAAGCAGGGCCAGCGAGGGAGAGGCCGGCCCCACTGGCGGCCCCAGCACAGGTGTCACTTTGAGCCTCCGCAGGTCTCTGCCTGAGCCCCTTTCCGCCGCCGGCCAGAAACTGAAGCTTATCTGTGGCATTTAAAGGGCCGAGGAACTGGGCAAAGTTTCGTGATAGGGGTGGAAATGTTGTCTGCTTCTGTCAAATTTCAAAATCTTGCTGTAGTTGTCTTTTTTTTTTTTTTTTTTAATGTCCTTCATTCTAAAAATATTCTCCGCACTCCCCCTCCAAGAAATTCCATTTTGTCATGTACAAGTTCAGAGAAAATGCTGAAGAGACCAAGAAGTGGCAATTCGGGGGGAGCCGACCAGAGCAGCCCCCGTCTCGGAGGCCTGAGCAGTCCCTGAGGCCAGGGGCAGAGGTCCCGCTGGAGGAGCTGGTGTTTCCTTGAAGAGCCATTCATTCTCCCACCGCTGCAGGGAACACAGGCTTCAGGAGCATGCTCTCCCTGAGATCCAGGTCCCTGTGGGGATCTCAGGTGATAACCCCAGTCCCTTCCATGTCCCACCATCACCTGTCCGCCCCAGAAGGCAGGACCCTCCTCTCTTAGTTCATATCTTTACCACCCCCAGGCCCAGTTTTCCCGGAAGTCTTCTGCTGTCTCCGCTGGCCCTTCCTGTCTTTGGCCACTTACACTGCTGTTCTCTTTTCGGACGGACCCATTTGAGGGCAGGCCTGTGCCTGAACCCCTTTGCGTTGTGGGGACGCAATGTCACACACACTCCACTGTGGCCAGGCAGCGCTGGACGCTGTCCGTCACTCACTTTAGCCTCTGGAAAGCCTGGCCCATGCTAAGTCGAGGTGCATCCCGTTGCTGTCAACTCCCGTCCAGCCTCCTGCTCCGGGGCACGCAGCGACGGACTGGAGAGCTGTATTGGTGAGGAACATGGGCCCCATCAGCCTCTCGTCAGTCCCCCATTTCCTTCTCCAGTGCCAAAACCACCTGCCTCCTTCTGCGGATCTCTAATACCTGGACCTACTAGTTATGTCCACCTCAGCCATTAGACCACAACCCTATCTCCTATCTTCCTGAAAAAACTGGGCCTTCAGTGACTACTGCATCAACAAGAAAGACCAAATAAACATGTTTCATCTCTAAAATGCTGCTTTATTATGCATTTTATGGAACATCTTGGCAAGAAGCTGGTGTGGCTGGTTACTGTCATTTTCTCAACCTAAGACAACTATAAAAAACTGAGCGGTCTTAAGAAAACGGATGCCTGAGGGCATGTCCACACTGTGAGTAACATTTAGGAAAGCAGACACTAGAGGCCTGCTTCTTGGGCAGGCTTCCTTTCGGTTCTCCATATAAAGGGGCCTAATTCACACAGGATACCTAGGATTAGAGAATTAAATATTAACCAGCACCATATTCTGCAGAAGAATGAATTCCTTCTGGCAGTATAAGCACTGGGGCTCCTTATCTTAGGAAACAATCAAGGCAGAGTTAGGCCTGGGGGCCAGCCTTGCTCTCCTTCACTGACGGAAAGTGCGCATGGACCTGGCTGCCATTTCAGTTGGAATTACTCTGCATTGCTCCCAAGATTTACTTCACAGAAACCTTGGCAACTAGACTAGCAAAGTCACCATATAAAGTATGTTGAGTTATTCCTTTGAGAGAGATGACTGGAGAAACCGAGTCTTCACGCCCTCCCTATGTCTCCTGAGGGCCATACGATGTAGTTACGGTGGCTGGCATTATGTGGCATCCACAGGCAGAGGACAACCCCCCTTTCTCTTCTGTGAAGGTGGCTGATGTCTAATTGGAAATAAGAAATGCAGTGAAGTCCATTGGCCCTGACTCCCAGCAACTGAGTTCATCTTCCCCAGATCACAGACGGCCCTACTGCAGACTGAAGTCCTACCAGGCTTCGCTTTTTTCATCTTGCCAAAAGAACGGTATGATAAGTTATGTTGCCAATGGCACCATCTGCAATATGATAGTAAAATACAGATCAGTGCCTCTTGGTCCTAGATATAACCACAGTGCTTTTATAGATCCAAATTCTGAAAGCTACGATAGTGAACATCTTGTTCACATTGATTTTGGCAACTCCCAAAGATGTTGTATATATCTTTCTGCCACTCACTAAATCTCCCTCCCTTGCCACTTCATCAGTGACTCCAAATATATAAAGAAAATCTGCATAAGAAAAATCCCCACTCCTCATAAAAGCAAGATCTCTATACACAAGAATGTTTTATAGGAAAAGTAATTTCAAATGAAAGTTCTAAAAAATATTTAAACAAGGATTGTCTCATTGTTTGGGTACCAAATAAAGAATAAATGTATATCATAATGAATAATTTTCAAGCTCTGTTCTTCATACAAAACAGTGAAAGAGATCCAACTCCAATGTAAGCACCTTGAGGAACCAGGGTTTAATTAACTGTGTAGCCCTAGAAACAATCAGACTTCCCAGAACATGGCAGAAAATAAATATTTGTTTAAAGAATATCAGACATAACCACATTGGGGGCCACATAATAAACCCGCTGTACCAACGTTTGAATAGAACTAACCCCACACCCATTCTCTCCCTCCCTCCTCTAATATCTATACACACCATCAGCTTATCTAGGTTATGACATGTATAGAAAAAAGAAATGAAAGGTATGGTTTTACATCTGAATATTACAATTTAGAAAGGTCAGGGCAGACCCAAGATTCTCATTCACTCATCCAGAGAGAGTATACAAAGGGGGGGGGGGCGGTGAAAGGACACAGTGCTGTCAAGCACCCTTTGGTTACAGCCCAAAACTTCAAATAAACTGAAAGAATTGGAGGTTGGTAACATATATTGAATTCTCTGCTATTGTTCTACCTGTTTTTGGTTTAATTGTTGTTGTTTAGCATTTTAAGATATTAAATAAACCTGTTTAAACTCTCATGGTTGTCCACAGAGAGAAGATAGTAAAAGGCAGGATAACTTCAGGAGAAATCCTATTCACCAACAGACACCACACTCTCAAACCCAAAACCCTAGTTTCTGATATTTATTCCCCAAACTGATTAGTGACACTGGCATATTGAAGACTAGACCCAAGGATCATTTTTACGTATATGGATCAGTGCTTTTATGAGTTCTCATTGACCATTTGAAGGTCCTGATTTCCTTTGCAAAGAGCAAAAGCATATTTCCTCTCTGTTGAGTACCAAGAGTTTGTACCAAAGGCTACTGGGAGATGTTCTTGGTCTGTGCCCCTGAGTAACTGAAGACAACCACTCCACTGACATAAAGACAACCCAACATTAATAAAAGTAAAGTTTCTCTTATAAAGAGAAAGATACACGTGGTTTGCTAACCAGCTGCCTCAATGACCACAAATCCCAATCAATATCCACTAAAGATACAACAGATTTGTTTTAAAGGCTGGAAACATGACTTATGTATACAGTGAGATTTTTTGATTTCCATGATGTTAAGAAGAATGCCCAATACTTCTATACAATGCTAGAGTTTGCAAAGCTTCTTTCCTTCCCTGACCCCTTTTTAAATCCCCTACATCTATCCTGCTAGGCATACAAGGCAGGCTCTAAGGTGATTTGTCTGTACCTCAGATGGACCGGTAACAGGAGTTAAAATGGTATTCTCCCTAATCGCACATTATAAAATGAGCTTCCCCCCAGTGAAGGACTTGCAAAGAAAATCTTTCAGAAATCAGATTTGCAACCTTTAGTCCAACGTCCATTCTAAAAAATTCTGATGTTGAAGAGGTCTAGAAGAAAAGATTTCTTAGGCAAAAATGGTAAGCATTACAGCACCCCTCCACATGCTCCATGAGAAAAGGAGAGTGGATGCATCCCTTTTACCTGTGGGGAGGCTGCAGGACTACCGTTGGAGTGCTTGATCTTTGGTCTGAAGGCACGGAGCCTGGGGTCGGTCCCAAGCTTGAAGAAACCCAGAAGACAGAGGCAGTGATGCCTGACTACCCTAAAAGCAGAGGAAGGAGAGGTGGCTGCCTGGGACATGGCTTGGGTTTGGAGTTTGCCTTGGTTTCCACATGGACCCTGTAGAAAGATAACAAAATATATTGTGTTATGAAATATTCTGCCCAACAGCTCCTCCTGGGAGTTGGGCGGCAGGATAACTCCAAGACAGGAGCTAAGCACTGATATTTGGAGTAGTAAGTGGCCCATTTTGAGGGACATCATCTGTGATAAGGAAACAGCACCCGACCCCCAGTATAAATACGAAGCTCCCAACAAACCCATTGGGCTATATTTGGTCATGACAGGCCCCATAAAGTGGCACCTTTCTCACTCCCTCACTGTCCCTCACAAGCCCTCTTCACCCCCAGAAGATCCAGAGCAGACCAGAGGCAGGTATTGAGGAGGAAGAGTAGCATAGCATGGGCAACAGAGAAGACCACCATAGCCTCCCACCTCCAATTGCAGATTCCAGCCTGAGGCATTATTGAGTTGGGGGTTGGGGGGAGATTCAATAAAATGAAATTCCAAGCATCAACCATTCAAAATATTTAGCAACTACCCCATAAAAGCTCAAAAATCAGCCGCTGCTATTTCCATTTCATGGCGCAGTCTCTGGGATGCCTGAATCTGGGACTCTCGGGCTGGGGCTGGGCTACTCCACAAATCCATTATGGAAACCCAGATCTGGGATAAACAGAAAACTGTCCCAGCTCTGCTCTACAGAGCCCTTCCTAGTAATGACAAAGGGCACACAATGTACACGGAGCCCTCCTAGACCAGGACCCTCACCTGAAAGCCAGTTCTTCCTCACGGGCTGGTTTGATCTCAGTTATGCTCTCCTCCTCCAAATGGGGGGATAAGGTGTGGATCTGTCCATAAGTGACCAGGTGACTGACTACTCAATGCACTGTGTGCTGAGAATGCCCAACTTCATAGCCATGTGTTAGTTCGGGAGATGGAGACAGGAAATGTGAACGGTGAGCCTCCCTAAGGGGACGGGGCTTACACCATCTAGAAAGTCAGCAGATGTCAGGCTAAGCCAAGCAAGCCCAGATGGCCCCACAATCGTCTTTTTTTGACTCCATCACCTGATTCCCCTTGACTTCCACTGTTTCCTACCCCCTGCAGCTGTTTCATCTGAACTCAGTCATTACTAACGAGGTGACTTCTCTGTATACGACATTGAATAAAAGCACCTATGGGAAGTGAGATGTTCCACCTCCAGCCCTGGCCCTCACATGCCATACTGGTGGGCAAGACCCTTCTCTTCTCTGCCTCTCTCCCTCCGTTTCCATCTATAAAGCCAGAGCTCTGGACGACATGACCTCTGAGTCCATCATTGCTCTAGCGCATGATACCTTGGGTGTTGTCTTAAAGGACTTTAATGGGACTAAATTATGTAGAATAAAGTAGCCCTTGAGTTTGTATAGCATTTTGTAATTTTTGCTAAATTCTTTCACATCCGTTACCTCAGTGGTTTGCTCTCCACCTGGGATTCTAAGGCATTGGTATCATTATCCTCACTAAACAAACGAGGAACCAGACTCAGAGAAGTTAAATGAATTATCTTGGGTCACACAAACAGCAGAAGTTGGACCAGGAGCTGGGCATCTTGATTCCCAGCCTGGCCCCCTTTTCTTGCCCCACAAATTCTGGTGCTTGTCATTAATAATGACGCAGGCAGCTCCAGTCAGGGTCCCTTCTCACGAATGTCAGGTAATGACATTACACTGGTTTTTCTCAAAGTCCCAGTGGCTGGTCTGATTAAGTAGGTTCTTCCCAGAGGGTCTTGTGAACCCCCAATAACCTTCTTTCCAAGCTTCTTTCACTAACTCTGACCATTTGGAGAGAAAACAAATCCATACACAGAGGAGTTTAAGGTGTTATTTTAACTTTGTATACCATGCATAAAAAGTTGCCCTTTAACTTGAATTTTTTAATGTAAGTTGGGAAAAAGAAAAGTTTGGGGCACATGTTCTCCAGGTGAATGCCCCAGAGCCTGAAGTTTAACTCCAGGATCCCAAACAAAACTTCTGAGTAACCTTTTCTCTATCGCCTGCCCCTCTCCATAAATTCTGGGTCCCTTCTGCTCACCGCTTGAACTCACCAGCCACCTGTGAGGTTCCAGACTGTCTTTCAGGCAATAGGGACTTAAAGCAAGAACTTTGCTCCACCACTCAGAATTTCTCCTTGACTTTGTCTTATTCACTGAAAGAAAAGAATTATTACTATATTGTTTACAGAGAAATAAAAATCAAGCATGTACTTTCATCACAAGAGCATGGTATATCCTCATGGCACAAAATCCAAACACACACACCCACAAATGGCTGCGTAAATTATTCAACAGTTATCTGGAGGGTTAGGATGTTAATTTGTATTCATATCTGATGATAAATTAGAGCAAGTTTTTTTTAATTTCTACTAAAATAATTAAAATACAAAAAAAATTGGTTCATTGAGAAGTAATCACCATTACGTGGCAAAAAAAAAAAATCACTTATAAGGAAGAGCTCACCCTTTGACCATGTGTATATCCTTAGATCTCTTTTCTCACATACACAGATTCCACTCTGATTTTTGTTCATTAAGCTTTTATACAGATAGTTCTACCTATTCCACTTGACATACAAGAACTGGTTATAGCCACACAAAGAGAGCGGAGAATTATACAGAAGCATGAATAAGATCATGTTTCCTAAAACGTTATTAAGAGAAACTCATCTGAGGATTCCCAAATGTGTTGCCACAATCAGACCCACCGGCTCTCTGCTTAGAATTAACTTCCACGTTGCCTAGTCCTATAACCCTGGCTTCTGGGGAGAAAAAAGAAGTCAGCTAGCTACCTAGAAACAAACGCAGGTCTTCTGGGAGCTCTGACCACCACTGCACGTAACCCTTAGGTGACCTGCAAATGGCACTAATGACATTTGATAACTCTATCACTACTCAGTTCCCCACATTTGCCACTGCAGTAAGAGGGAGCGTTACTGGCAAGTGAGTAGTATCCTGCAGGGATGAGGGTGTGCCCTGCTCTATGTCAGCCTTTTCAGCTGAGTGGACAATCTGTTTTAACAGTGGGATGCTGGGAGCAGGGACACTGGACGCCAAAGCTCTCCTGGTCCTGTTGGTAACTTCATTTCCCAAACGTTCATAATTAAACAGCTTTTATTGAAGTAATCAGCATGAGCCCCTTAGCTTTGTTTTTGCAACCAGTATCGTGTTTATGGAGCCAAATATGAGAGACTTTGATACTGAATACCTCCTCGGATGTGTTAACGTTGGCAGGGTCCCTAGATTCTGAAGATGCCGGGCTGCCTCAGCACACCGTCCCCCCCATCCAACCTCCAGCTCATCAGCTCCCCCCCAAACCACAAAGCACCAGTTCTCCTGTAAGACTCACTTACGCTATTTCTCCTGAAAGTCCCAGGGAATGGTGTGCAATTGAAACAGGGTGAAATACGATCTCAAAGTGTCTGTCGGACCAGAAGTTTTCAAAGAAAACATTTCTTAAATCTTGTGTTCACTGCTGTTTCAGCAGGCCAATTAGATTGGATGGGACTTGGGGGGAGCTGTCGCCAGTCACTGCAGCAGGAATAGCAAACAAGACTTAAAGCAAATAAACGAGCCCAAAACTGGCATCCCAGGGGCCCCTGGCCAACGACCTCTTTCATTCCCCAGGCGGGATAGCCGGCCCACCCTCTGGGACCGAGGGCCAAACTACAGGTTAATCAGATGAGACATTAGTTAGCAGCCTCGATTACTAGAAAGTAATTAATCAGGGAAAGTCTCCAAACAGGAGGAGAATAAATAAACAGGCAGGCACATGCAGTCCCATTTTGGCCCTAGATAAGGCTGCCATCCAGGTGTCCTGCTGGGGTAGAGCCCATCTGTCTTGTTCAGTTCCTCTTGGGAAATGTGGTGACATTTCTCACATCTGCCTAGAAAATGCAAAGCCAAGAGGGCGCTGAATGGAAAGAAGATGAGAGACTTTGGAAAAGCTATTTAAGGACCCACTGAAGGTTTGTGGAGAGCTTTGCTCTATCCGGGACATTCTTTCACATTGAATGTTAACTCTGCCTCATTCTGGCATGACAATTAAAAAAAAAAAAAAAAACAGGTTCTGCATGGGTCTCCAAACTCCTCCCATTTGAAGAGAACCAGAGGCTCAGGTGGTAGTCTTGGGTCCACGCATAAGGAACCTCCTGGTTCATTAGCCCTTTGAGAGCCTGTCTTCAGAGACTCACAGTGCATGCTACCAAGGATTCAGCCCGACTAAAGTAGCCAGTTTCCTCTTCAACATTGACTTGGGGTGAGAAAAATTGGAAAGGAAGGAAAGAAAATGTAGTTAATGCAAGTGGAAAGTATCAACCATTGGTCCAGCTTAACCTGACATATCACATCAAATACGGTCATCCGTCTATGTTGTCTTTTTCCTTCTGGAACAAAAAAAAAAAAAAAAATGTTAGCCACTAGAGAATGCGTGTAATGTAAACACGGCTGTGTTAGCTCAGCGGCAGGGAAAGCTCACCCCAAACGTAAGTCAGCGCAAGACGTCCTCTGCTTAGAGGACAAGCGCAATGATTTTAACCTAATGACCCGCTCTTAAACAGCTCTACAGCAAATCACAATTAAATAAATAACACTTAATAGCACAGATTTGTTTTACAGCCAGATTATTTGTGGGGAGAGAAAGAGAAGGTTGGATGAGTCACTTAAATCTTTAATTATAAAATTAAGGTGGTTTCCAAATATTGTTATGAATTTAACCTCAAGCTAAATTCACAAAATGCCATAGAAATGAGGTACAGGCATTCCGGAACGCAACAGAGAGGTGGGGATGACAGGTGTGGCAGTAAACCAGAAACTGAGGTTGCTTTGTTTTGTTGTCTTTAACTAAAGTTGAGTCTAGGGCCTTCCATCAACCCAATGATGATGAATTGCTGACCAGAGTTGTATAAAATCATGGCACATACACTAGTGAACACGTGAAAAATGCACCCACACGTTTCTCCATGGAAAAATACAGAACTTGGGGTCAGGAGAACAGAAGTCAATGCCTGGATCTGCCAAGTTCTGGGGCACCAAGAAGGAATTAGCTGTAGTGAAGGTGGAGGAGCTATTACAGCTTATAGTTGACAACAAGAAATCACAAACACACTCATAGAACTAGTGACCTGGTCAGTCTTCCCCAAAGAGGGCACACAGGAAAAACTGACACCCCTTCAGTTGAGAGCTTATTCACCCTCCCCCACTCATCCTTCTTCTGGCGAGCTTCACTCTCCTTATTTTTTTCTATCTCATTATTTAACTCTGATTTTTCCAATGTGTCTGATTTTTTCACATAGGTCCCCACATATATATCTTTGAGTAGGTGGCCTTGTGATGGCTTTCTGACCTCCAGGAGAGTCCAATAACATTTTTATCTTCCCCCCTACACATTTACAGCCTTGAAAAATGGTGATTGTGTCCACAGAGAATATTGAGACTCAATCAAAAGCTAAGTCCTGTAAAACCTTTTCCTCTTAGTGCCTCAGATGATGATTAGAAATCTAGACTTCCCAAAAACAGCTCCAAGTTGATCTTCTCTGCTGTGCATCATTGCTGAGATCATAAAAGGCACTCGTGCTGCTGGTAGGACCACTGGGGTACAGCCACTCAGGAGCACTGCCTCCCCAAAATTCACTGATTATGTCATGAGAAATCCAGGCCACAGTCTCTGTGACAGCAGGTGTTAAGTTTTCTCCATTACAACGCCTCCACCCCAAACTCTTAGAATGAGGCATGACCTTAAGTAGGTGTCATTTGTTTCACATTTACCAAGCAGCTACCTGGGTTGGACACTCTGCTATCTATGAGGGTACATAAAAATAAAATTCAGCCCCTCCTATAAAGAAGCTAACAAGGAACACAAATACACAAATGGATATTTATAATCCAGAAGGGTACCTGTTATGCTCGATGTAGCCAGACCCATGTCAGAGGTGGCCAAGAGGTAGCAATCTCTTTCCCTTAACGACCCGTGACAAATCATCTCCGAGTCTTACTGACCCCTAGAGATCACTCACTAAAGCAAAACCTTAGCAAATGGCCCTTCCTGAGGGCAACATTGACAGGAGCTCAAAATCCAGACTGGATATGCGAGTCCTAAATGACACAGGTGTAGTCAGGCCGGAGTTGGAGGGCCCATGGTTGCAGAGGGACCCTGATGCCCAAGAACACATTCAGGGGAGGACGAACGAGAAGATGAGTAAATGCAAAGCCGTGACTAAAAAGGACTCATTGAAAGAGATCCAAAAAGGGTTAGCTGGGCAAGGAAGACTCAGAATATACCTGAGTAGCCTGGGAGGGCCTCAGGGCCAAGCACAGTGCTGGGCTCATGCAGGACGGCCCTGGTTATGGTCTATGTGAACGGAGCTGCCTAGCTTGGGAGGCGCACAACAAAAGTCACACACAGTGACCCTGTGCTCACCTCTTGCATCTACTGTGCCCAGAAGAGCTGCCTCTTGGGAAATGTTTCTTGAATGGGACCCACTGCCATATTCAAACATATAAAAAATGTGGTGGGAAAGACAGAGTGGACTTTCATTGTTTTAGCTTTTGCCCACGGTGGCAAAAGTAAGGCCAGTAGATCCAAAAGCAAGAGGGAGGTAAAACAATTTCTTAAGTTTTGAAGAACTTTCTGTGAAGCAATGCGGTCTAATAATGAAAGAGGGGACGGGAGGGCAGCTGGGAGCTCCCTCTCACAGACACTAACAAGTGGAGAGGGGATGAGTGGCTTTCAGGGTCTGGGGAAAATATTCCGTTCTTAGAAGAGAAAGAGAAGGTTTGGCTCAAGCCCAAGGCCGCCTTTGAGTCCCGATAAAGAGCAGCACTGCTGTGAGCAGACCCTTGGAAGGTCCCAAAGCCTGGCAGGAAGAGGCACAAAGGGGCGCCCGAAGGAGTTAAATTTCTGTTCAGCTCCAGAACACTTCTAAAGTTATTTCTTGTCAAATCAAAATGTTTCCAAATGACGCCAGGTCGGAAAATGCCAGGCATTACCACGTGGGCTTGCTCAGCAGGCAGAGGGGCCTGCAATGTGGTCCGACTGCATTCTGTACACAGTGGAAGAAGGACCGTGTCATCCTTCCTAATCTGATGAATCCTTGTCGTAAATCCTGCCCGGGCCGACGGCAGGGCGGCTGCTGGCACAGGGTGAGCGGTGGGGGTGCCTTTTACGAGGGCCAGAGGAGACAGCAGGCCGCCGAGCCTCTGCGAGAAGCTAGTAAATCAGCAGTTGGTGGAAGCTCTGTGCAGGAGAGGCAGCCCGCCCCCAGGATCTCACAGGGACCCCGGGCACAGGTGAACATGGCCGGACAGGAGGAGAGCGGTCTGAGCTGAGCTGGAGCTGTGGGATCACGAGGCACAGGACAGTGAGGGGGGAACGAGGCAAAGTTCCATTCCACAGGCTTCCCGAGCACCTCACTTCCCATCCGCAGGCGAGCACCGAGCGGGGTGTTAGGAATACGGGGCCACTGACAGGCTCGCTGCCAATTAGGAGCTCACATTCCAGAAAGGGAGACCCCATCAGGAAAGAAAGCGCTTTTATTAGTCTACTCGAGCTGCCATAACAAAATACCATGGACTGGGTGGCTTAGACAACAGAAATGTATTTCTCACAGTTCTGGAGCCTGGAAGTCTCAGATTCATCCCACAGAGTCACTTTCCGTTCGGGGCGCTTGGGGGCCGCTGAGCTAAGCGACTCCGTGGCACTGCCGCCCTGGCACCCATTTCATTTGGCCAAGCAGTCTGCAGAGACCTTACACTGGCCCTAGCCCACCCCTGGTGGGAGCTTCACAACAATCCTGTGGTCAACAGACCCGCGCCGTGCAGTGCCTGTTGGCCTTATGCACCCCTTACGTAACACCTCCATGGGGCTTACCAGAGCCCCGCTCTTTGGGTTTGAGTTGACCAATCTGGCCCTAGCATGGGAACCCCAAAGCCCTCCAGCAGGGACCTTAATAAAGGCATGAGCCCCTCGTCCTCCCTCTTTCTGTCTGCACTCTGCCTTGCTTGACCTCCCTCAGGTAGCCCTGCAAGGCATTTTGGGTACTTCCTCTAGGACCTCTGAGTAATAAACTTCTCTATTTCAATTGTGGCCCATTATTGAACTTGGACTCACCATCCACACCGTGGGCGCTAATTAGCAAATGTAAATTTAACAATGGCATGCAGATACTGTCGCCTTCTGGCTGGGTCCTCATACGGCAGAGAGAGAGAGAGCTCTCTGGTGTCTCTTCCTATAGGGACACTGATCCTATCGGAGCAGGGCCCCAAACTTATGACCTCACTTCATATTAATTACCTCCATAAAGATCCAATCTCTAAATACAGTCGCATTGAGGACTGGGGCTCCAATGCAACATAGGAATTTGGGAAGGGACACAAACATTCAAGACCTAACACAGCACAGGAAAACAACTCTAATTTAAAGAGGTGATACATTCCATTATAGAATTAAGCAAAGCCCTAGGGAGTGATTTATCTGACTGAGGGGCTTGGGGGTGAGAAAACTGTCAAAGAAAATTCCATAAAAGAGGCATCTGATAGGACCGTGTAAGACAGGAAAATACCCACCCAGTGCAAAAATAAAGAGAGACCGCATAAGATGCTGGTGGAAAGTACAGGCCTTGGAGTCAAGCTGTCTGGATTGAAATCCTGCCTCTGATTCTATTAGTTCTGTGATGCTGAACAAGCATCTTAACGTCTCTGAACCTTGGTTCACTTATCTATAAAATGGAAATAAAAGAGTCTGCTTGACAGGGTCATTGTGGAGGCTAACAAATTAGTTTCTGAAAGGGACTGAAGCAACAGCGCTAGCTCGTACACTCCAGGCGCAATGGGGTAAGAGCCTGTCCGTCACCTGGAGTCTCAAACACGGACGGCCTGTTCAGGGACGGGCGAGTAGCTCAAGAACAGCAAGGGGAAGACAAGAACGTGGGATGCACGCAGATTGGAAGTGTATATACTGCTGCACTGAGGAGATCGGACTTGTTCTGAGACGGCTAGACAGCTGTCGGAGGCCTTGCAGCAGAAGAGTGAAGGAGAAGGCTGAGATTTGAAGAAGATCCTCTGATGTCTGTGTGAGCAGGAGCTAACGAGAGATGAGGAGGTGGGCCGAGAACAAGGCCTGAGTATCCAAGATGGCAGCCAAGAAAATGTCCCCAGAACCACTCTGCCTAGCAGCGAAATCCCTTTTCACTTCCAAAAGCATCTGCTGAACTTTCACAACATGCGAGGCCCAGGGCCAAGGGCTGTAACTGAGACTCTGGTCCCGCCCCCAATCTACTCAGCATCCAAGACCCTCCAGAGTCTTTTCCCAACACACCTTTCCAGTCTCTCCCCCAACGCTCCTCGGTAGGCATGCTGGGCTCCAGCCAAACAGACCAAAGAGCCTTTCCAGATGGAATGAGCTCAAACTATTGCTTCCCTTCGTGCCCTTGCTCTTGTCGTGGGAACTTTCACCCCTGGGTTTGAACCACCCGTTCCCTCCTTGCCAGCACTGAGTGACCCATCGCACACCAACCTTTCTGAGCACTGTTCCTTCGTACGTGTGATTTAGAGAGTGATAAGTACTTACCTCATAGGCTTACTGTCAGAAATAATGAAAGCATTTAGCGCAAAATATGGCACATTGGCTGTTATTTGCCTGCAAGGTCCTTCCCCGGGATCCCTTTGTCCATGAGCCTTTGCTCCAGATGCATCAGACTTTGCGACCGGCCACTGACCTCTACAGCCTGTCCCCTCACCCCGCTCTCAGAAGCTAACAGACCTTCCAGTCTCTGCGCAGTTTGCTTCCTTCGTCCCCAAGCAACTCCCTGATGGTGAGGTCTTACGAGGACCATCTTTTTTTCACCTACGAGTCCTCTCGGCACTGGGAAAACGTGATTGCGCATAGATCTGAGTTGGGCAGGTACCTGCACTAAGGTGGGCTCTGAGAGGTAGGCAGCACAACGCCACGACACACTGTCAGTACGCCAGGCCCACATTCCCTGGTAAGCATGGTTGTTTTCCTCCAATAGCCCCTGATGATTGGGTCAGACCGAATGAAGCCTATTAATAAAAAGGTCAGTTACATATGACATGGCCCAACCAAAAACATGAGTTAAGACAACCAGACTCTCTGTTAAGAACATTGTTGGAAACAAGAAGAAAATCAGGCAACTGAAAGGAGTTTGAAAGCCCTGAAGTCAAGACAGAAACATGGAGGGGAATTTAGAGTTCACGTCACAGGAGCCCACAGTAAGTAAAAATTATGAGAAACCAGAAATTATTGGTAAAAATAGAAATTACATGTATTAAAGATCTACTGTGTGCCACTCACTAAGCTAAGCAATATACCAATTATCTTATTTTTTCCCAAGAACTCTGAGTGGGTACTATTACTAGTCCCATTAGAAGAAGAACTTGAGTCACAGAATCACGGAATGGTAAGTACCATGAGCACCCCATTGCCCTTACTGCCCCCTCAGTTTTTTACAATCAACCCTCAATTCTTCCCCTATACTCATGACTCATTACTTAAGTAAATGGGTAAATCTCTTCTCCTTGTAAGTAACAGGGGCAGAAAGTTCTGTGGAGACAAGGACTGAGCACAAGACATGGAAAATGTGTAAGAAGGAGAGGACATGAACAAGTGCCCCATTAGACATGGCGCAAGACCAGCCCCGGTGTCCCGAGTGGCTTCCCAGTCCCCCAGCTTGTAGGCATCACTCATTCTCCTGGGCCCTGGTGCTCTGTGCCCTGCATGACTAGACACACTGTCTAGTGTCTTTAATGATCTTGTACATGTCATGCCTTTTCTCCCAAGCCAGCTCATGAGCTCCTCAAAAACAGAGATCGTGCTGCCTTCTCCTGTTGTTTGTTCTTTGGCAAATGAACATTTACAAAAATCATCCCCCTGGCTCTGTTCGAAGTGCCAGTGATCCCACCCATGTACACAGAATCCTTCAGGGCTCTCCAAAAGCATCAGAGCCCTTAGGTGTAATCTGAGAACCACCAGCAGAATAAATAAATCCCTGCCCTAGTGGCAAATACTTCCCTTTACTTCTTCCCCTATAAAAGCAAATTCTCCAACCCGGTCTCACAAGTGCTCTCTAATGGGTTCTTTGTTTTGTTTATTCCACTTAGTTCAAGCCAGAAGCAAACAAGAGAAAAGGCACAGGGAACCACCTAGCACACTGCATGGCATAGCATCGGGAATTGTGTTTCCTCCAGTACGGCCGTATTTGAAGAGTGCAAACCGTGTTTCAAATGGCTGCAAACATGGCTGGGCAGTGGGTGGTAGGTGCCATTGCCAAGAAGCCTGCTTCTCAGCACACGTTCGGAGTTGCCACACGTGAGCAAGAACAATATAAACTTCAGGTGCTCGTCTCTGGGACTTCCAGATGCCCACTCAGATAGTAGGCACTGGAGAGTTGATGAGTACACGCTTCCCAAGTGGGGATCCAGCCCGGGACCCAGCCCAGGACCCAGCCCGGGACCCAGCTGCAGGCTCGGCCTCAGAACAAGTTACTTCTGCAGGGCTGCACTAGAGAGGTTAAGTCCTAACCTCAGAAAATGGCAGTTGCCACAACTTGCAAACCTGAAAACCTCATGCAAGGTTCAAAATAGCGAGAAGGGTCTTAAAGAAATCCCTCAACCCAGCGCTCCAAGCCCAGCTATGAAGACTGGAGCACAGCAAGCAGGTAGGGGGGTCTGCAAAGCTGGGGATCAGGAGAGTAAGGCAGAGACAAAGGCTTTCACAGTGATCACCTCTATGGTGTTTTTCAAACATTTTCAGTAAATGAACTCTCTTTATAAACAAAAAGTAGGCAACCCTAAAACTACAGATTTTTTAAATCAGTTATTAGTAAATCAATGCATTTACCAATTATAAAAACAAATGATAAGAACAATAGTTAATTTTATGAAGGTGAAAATTTGATGTGGAGGATGAGAGTTGCCATTTTATATCACCCTCAGCATCCAATTTATTGTCTTCGTTCTACAATTTCAAAAGAAAAATAAATCCTGGTTACAGAGACAAATTGTTGCAAATAACAATAGTTCTTTTCAACCAACTGTGTTTCGATAAAAATAATCTTCAATGAGATGACAATGGTACAAAAACTTTATTCTGAAATCTTTCTTTAAAAACTGAGCAGCTATGTTGAAGAATAAGTCAGATTTGCATACTCACAAAAGGAGAGATTCCTTTGGTTTTAAAAATCCCCAGCCAAGAAGATCTAACATTTGCTACCTGGTTTCATAGGCTGGCATGGGCCAGGAGCACGGACCAGCTGGCCTGTCTTAAAAGTTTCCTTCTGTGTGAAGGGGACGTAAGTGCCAAAGAGGCCTCTGGTGGGGAACTGGTGAACAACCCCAGAATTCAAGTACAGAAGAAAGAAACTACCAAATCCATATCATAAAATACCTTAAAGGGATAACAGAAGGAAGCAAAAAATGTAACGTTTGACAGACTCCAGACAATATCCCAGATGTATCGTTGATTAGCTCTGTGACCTCGGGCAAATTATTTAAACTTTCTGAGTCTAAGTGTACTTATCTATAAAATCAAGGTACTAATTTCTTTCACTGGCTTGTTACAAATATTTAATGAGGCGCTGTGCGTACAGGCCTAGTCATTCAGTAACTAGGAACAGGATGGAGCAACAGTGGCCTGAGGGAAGGACCACAAGAGCCTGGTGGTGATGTCCGGGAATCTGATCCTGACCTGGAGGGTATGGAGCAGGCAGTCTCAGGAGAAGAATGTCATCAGGTGGAGAGCAGAGGGGTCCCCTGGTTTCCCCTGCCTCCCTGGGGATTGAGATGGGGGCAGAGGCCAAAAGAAATACCGGAGAAGCAAGAGGCTGAGAGTCACAAAGACTAGAAGATGCCACCGGTGAACACTGCAAGTCCAAGGAGGACCAGGGCTTTTGTGCCCCAGTGATCACTCTTCCTGGATGGTTCTGCATGCTGACTTCTGCAGATACCATCTCCTATTCACCCACCTCCCAAGTCTGCGGAGGACAGATGGCAGCAGACCCGGCAGAAAGGGGGCACACAGGGCAACGCTGCTCAGAGGTGTCAACCCCAGCCCTGCATCCCAAACACGCATACCCCACGAAGTCACACCTTCATTGATGGAATTCTGGGCACCTCTCCCTGTTCAAGATCAAAGTGCTATGTTCTCTGGGTTTTTCCCCAATGACAAGGGCTGCCTTCTCCCATTTACATATATGATTCTTACAGAACTTTCTTCCTGTATTCAACCCCTCTGGAATCTCTTGCTTAGACAGAGTCCTGTTTTCCTTTGCCCTAGTCTAGCTATCACTACTGCAGCTGGCTGACGCAGTCCACCCTGAAGCTCTGCCAGTCTATCTAATCCCTGGTTAGAGACGAGCCGAGATGAGATGAAAGAGCAGATTCTCCAGGGAGAGGAAGAAAGCAAAGCCCCAAACGCTGAGCCTTCCCCACAAGGTACAGGAAGGAAACAGCCTTCAACTCATTCTGATACCTCTTCTCGGGCAGAATTTGCTGAATCCTCTTGACTTCCACACTGCAAGGCTATGACTCAAAGCTTTCAAGCCCTGTGAGCAAAGGGCCTCATAGGCATGTGGCTTCTTGTTGGAACAATATATCAAAGGAAAGAAAGAGTCCACACCCTCTCCTAATGGCTCTTAACATGCTCACATAAAGATTGCCAATTTACAGAGATCATTGTTCTAGTGACAGGGAGCTGTAATTGATTATTGTGACTTACATGCTTAGAAAGTGATTCATTTGGGCCCCATGATCTCTGTTGTGTCTTTTACGCACAACATTTATGTACATTATCATGCATGGTATACAGATAAGCAAGCCCAATTTGAAAGTAGTAAGTTACCTGTCATTTCAGTAGAACTATTGTTGTTTATATTGTTGGTGCTCACATTAGAATGAAACTATGAAGAGAGACAACTATTGTGCATAGAAAGTGATTCATCTGGGTCTCATCGGTCCTGTTGTTTTTCATGGCAAGGGCTGGGTGGATCGCAAACCCGGTTGGCACAGGCAAGGAGAGGACAAACAGAGCAGAGGGAGAGAGAAGCACAGAGGCCCCTGCAAGGTGAGGCTTCCTTCCCCAGCAGGAGGAAACCGTCCTGGCAGACACACTCTTCCCGCAACTGTCCTGACCCCGTGCTACAGCAGGGCCTGCGCAGCGCAAGGCCACCCCACCTTCCCTGGCACCTCAGAACATCAGGCACGGAGCCCTGCAACAGACGCCATTAAATGAGTCCCTTGGGAAGTACAGTTGTACTATTTCTACAGTGTATTTGACCTACCCACAGGATATCCACAGAGGAATTTATGGTCACACTAGTCTCCACTGAGGGTGCACTCCAGGTCAATTACCAGCACATGACAGTCCTCATCTTCACTTTGGAAATAAGATTGTCATGAACCCCAAAGAACTTGACTCCTTGTTACATAAAAAAAAAATCATTTCATTGTGATCTCTAGGAGGAAGGTAGGCCTTAGCCATCTTGAATCCATCTCAGGTTCTAGCATAATGCCTGGGACACAATGGGTCCTCGCCACTATTTATACAAGCACTGGATGTGGGCTGTGTAACTGGCAGTACCCACTTGGCCAAAACACTGTCACTTTTCTTTTTAACATTCAAATTAACCACTGAAGTCTCTATCATAACCAAATTATCAGGATGTTTCTCCTTCTTGGGACTTCCTTGGCCTAGAATTGTCAATGAATGCGGTGTTTATTCAAACCAAAGGGGTTATGCCAACTTTCAAACTCCAAGTAGTGCAAAAACTAGAGAATTTAATTTGTCCACAACCAAAACCCCACTTTTCAGCTGCTACAGCTTTTGTTGTTGTCACATAGATCTCTGTCACAGATTGATCTTGGCACACTGAAGCCCTTTAGGGATTTTCTCTATTGAATTGGTTATTCATATCCTTGGTGCATTTTTCCAGCGAGGTTCCTCTCTTTTACATATTAATTTGTCAAAGTTCTTCTTATGTCCTAGACATTAATATCTTGTCCATATTAGACATTGCAATAGTATCCCAATAGTTGCTAACTTTATTCATAATGTTCTTAAATTTGACATGATGAAATTCATCAATGATTCTTACACATACCACATGTTTTAATATTTTAAGAATTTCTTCTTCCCTCCTAGGCCTTTAAAGTATTCTCCTTCATTTCCTTCAACTAACATTATAGTATTTCCTTCAACAACTAAGTCTTCAATCCATCTGAGATTCACTTTTGCAGGTTATCATGTTTACTTCTCTTCATATTGTGAGGCAGTTTTTTCAGATGCAACTTTTAAACTACTCAATTCCTTCAAACCCCTTCAGTGATTTGTTGTGCCAGTTTTCTTGAATATTAAAAATGTAGATATCGTCGTCGGCAGCCGTCCGTCTCGAGAGACGATGGTGTAGCTTCTTAAGAGTCTATCTGCACCGCCGAGAATGGCTGTGCAGTCCGACTCGGGAGTGACATCGTATCTGTCTCCTCCCGTGTTGAATCGACATCTTGCGATGACGCTGAAGCTACAGAGCCTGGGCAGGGTGATATGGAGGGTCTGCTGTTGCCCATGCAGCAGACCCCCCCTCTCTTCGCAGCTGAAGGGTCCAAGGGAAAGACGGAGTCAATACAGCTTGGCTTCAGGTGCGCCGCAGGAGTTGCCGGTGTTGACTACAACGTCAAACCGCCTTAGGGACTCCGGCTCCGGATTTTCTGTCAGGGTTTACTCCCTTAGCCTTTCCCCTGAAGAGGTATGCCGCAAGGCAGCGGAGGTTTTTTGGAGTCAGAGTTTTCCTTCTCTGATGTACCCTGACTGGAAGATCGAACCAGCGACACTTAGCTCGCAGGCCGACGCTCAATCCACTGAGCTAAACCAGCCAGGGCTCAAAAAATGTAGATATAAATATACATGAAGATATACATACATAATGCACACAAGGTAGATATCCATACAAAATGCACACACATACAGATAATAGATATTTATATAATGCATAAGATAATACAGATATAGATGTTTTAGATATAGATATATACATAGACACATGTCTGTCTCTGAGTCTCTATTCTGCTCAATTAGATAATTTGTCTCTTTTACATGAATATCATGTCTTAATACCTGGCAAGAGAATATTCCTTCTTTTCTATATATTTTTAATGTTCACTTAATGTTCACTTACCTATACACAGACCTTAATTCTTCTATATAATTTTTAGAATACAGTTATCAAGTCCTGCAAAATATCCCACTGGAATTTTATTTTATTTATTTATTTATTTTTAATTTTATTTTTTGGTTTTTCAATTATAGTTGTCCCATTTTTCCCCCATTGCTCCCCCCATCCAGCCCACCCCTTCTCCCACAATCATATTTTTTTAAATGAAATTGTGTTGCATTTGGAAATTAATCCCAGAAGAATACAGTTTGATAATATCGACTCATTCTATACAAGAATAAGGAATGTCTCTCCATTTAAATAAATCTTCTTCTATGGGTGTTTCGTTGGCTCTGACTCCTGGTGACTCTGTGAGTGAGTGATGTCCCCCATGTCCTGTCCTCAACAGCCCTGTGCAGCTTCTGTGCCGTCATGCCTATTTGGTCTTCCTCTTTTCCTGCTGCCTTTTACTTTTTCCCGCACTGTTGTCTTTTCCAAAGACTCCTGCCTTCTCATGATGTCCCCAAGTAGGTGGTACTCTAATAACATTTCAGGTTTTTTCTATAGAAATCTTGTGTGCTCTTGATTAAGTTAATTCCTAAGTAATTCATAGTTTTATTAATATTATGAAGGATACCTTTTATTTTATTTTTAGTTGATGGTTGATTATTGCTGATAAAAATAATATTAAATATATTTAAACTGACGTGGGATCCAACAAACTTGTTGAACTTTCTTATTCTAATAGTTTGTCTGGGTTTTTTGTTTTGCTTTGTTTTTATGGAAGTTTCTTTTAATTTTATCTTACCAATTACCTCCCTGAGTTACAGCAAATATTCCTTCTTGGAATCTTTTTTTTCTTTCTGTATATAAAGATTATAGATTCAAGAAAATGAATAAGCGCCCTGGCAGGGTAGCTCAGTTGGTTGGAGCACCATCCGGACACCAAAAGGTTGAGAGTTCGGTTCCCAGTCAGGGCAACCGATCGATGTTTCCCTCCCCTGCTCCCCGCTGCTTCTCTCAAATCATAGACCTATCCTCAGGCAAGAATTTTTTAAAAGATGAATAAGATAAATATAAGCTAAAGCTGAAAATATATATTCCTTTTGGTTCTTAGAAGATTTGTGAATACTGTTTAGGGTAAATCTGTTTGATAGTTGTATAGATATCACACGTTGGTGACAAAATTAAGACATCACGGTTATACCAGGGTTTATAAAAACAGGTCTTTCAGCAGCTTGTGTTAAGAAAATTGGGAAAATAAGAGGGAGAACAACATTTGTTATACAGTAACACTGGCCATTGTAAGCACGAGGACAGTCACTCAGCCAGGTCAGGACCCTGACTGCAGCATGTGGCCCTGCCATGATGTGCCTGAGGCCACACTGTCCCCCCTTCCCAGGTCTCAGTTCTGCATCCTTCACCCCTAACCTCTTGACTCTGTTGGCTACAATCGGCACAGGTTCAAGTCGTCCCAACTGGAAACGTTTGTGAGAACTGTCCCCTGTTCACTGAACTCTTGTCAGTTTTGCTGTGTACATTTCAGGCCACAGCAGATGTTTCCCCTGTGCTATTCCTGGCCTTCCTCGTGTTTCCAAAAGCAGGAAGAGCCCTGGAGTACATGGGCGCTATCCCCAGGTAAGGGCAGGGACAGCGCCTGCCAAAGGCAAACCCAGTCACAAGTTTCGAAATCCTCCTTTGGGTTTTCAAACGACAGTAGCGACCCTGATCACACAGAGCGCCCTTGGAATAATCGGGTTCTTTCACAGCACCCAAGCCTTTCCTGATTCTTTTCCCCGTACAGCCTATCAGAGAGCAGCTGGAAGCCTCCATGGCTTCGCCCCACAGCAAACAACGGACTGCAGCCCCATCTCTGACACGGGGCCAAAAGGGAGCAGAGGGGGCCGCCATCACCAAAGCCAGCCCCCCAGGAAGGAGCTGGGTCAGGAGGGAAGGAGTGACTGGGACTGGAGCATGAAGCTTGCTCAGCTCTTTTAAAACAGACACATGCTGCCACCTGGTTCCCATTACAGCCTCGATGCAGCGAGCCTTGCCCACGGAGGCACCCAGGTGGAAGAGCGGGGCTGAGGCCCTGTGTACTTGGAGCCCGGAGAATGTTCCCAGCGTATCACAATTACAGAAACATCTGTGCCCAACAGCTTCAGTGGAACTGCTGTGAAAATTTACAGCGTTCGATTGCTTTCAGAGTTTCTCACTTCTCAGCCTGAGGCAGGGTGGTCTCCAGGCTGCCAGGGAGTTGCTGCAGGAAGTGAGAGGGATCACAATTTCCAGGATTTGGATGAAATGTGGCATAAGGGTGTGAGGGGTGAGCTGGAGCCCTGCGTGCTGTGGGCTTCCATTAACTGATCATTTTTTCTTCCCTTTTTATTCAATCAAAACGTACATGTTGAGCATGGTGACAACTGACTTCACAATGGATCAAAACTGGAGTAAGAGCTGGTCCTCGAAAAGCCAACTACTTAGTGAGCAATAACCAATTGCTGAAAATAATTCAGATAACATAAAATAATGTTTATTTGGAAAATATAGACAATATTACACAAGCTATCGTGTATTATACTAACTGTCAACAGCGCCATCTAGGGCAGCACTACCCTGGTTAAGGTCCCCAAGCAAGTACCAAATAGCATCCTCAGGCAGCTTGCTAGAAATCTAATTCTCTGACCTCCAGCCCAGACCCACAATCTGGGAATAAGATCCAGGTATCTGTGTATTAAGGAACTCTTCAGATGATACCAAACCTTCAGAAACAATGATCTGGAACATGGACAGAAACAAAAACTAATCCTAGGCAAACAGATCAGCCCAATCAACCCAATCTGATTTTTCCAGGGGGCCAAGAGAGACAGGCAAAAAGAACAGATGGGCCAGTGCAGTGTCACACAGGGTTACGACAGTCATTGGTGGCACTGGATTAGGATTTACCAGAGTAGTAGTAACCACCAGCGAAGGAAGGAATTGTTAAAGTCTTGGAAAATCAGAGAGACTATGCATGAGGATAGTAGCACACTCAGACATTCTTCATACATAGTGTCATGCAAAGACCACGCGACAACTAGAGGATAAGCTATGGCTGTGCACGATTGAGAAATTTGGCTAACAAGGCCTCTGTCTCAATTTATACAACATGCCCATAACCATCACTACCACCTTACAGTGCTAAAATGTTGAAACCCTTCTGTGATGGTTAATTTACTTTAATTATTTATTTATTTTTATTAAGTATAGTTGACATGCAATATTATGTTAGGTTCAGGTGTACAACATAGTGACTCAACATTTATCTACCTTATGATGTTATCACAACAATAAGCCTAGTAGCGTGATGCTTCATTTGATATGTTAACTTGATTGGGCCACAGGGTGCCCAGATATTTCAGGTAAGTCTGTCAGGACAGTTCTGGATGCAATTAACATTTGTCTCCGTAGACTGAGGAAAGCACATTGCCCTCCCCAGTGTGAGTGGGCCTCCTTCAATCCATTGAAGGCCTGAATAGGACAAAAAGGCAGAGTAAGAGAATTCTCTCCCTGCCCGTCTTTGAGCTGAGACATGAACATCTTCTGCTGCTTTCAGATTCAGACTCAGACTAGAACTTAAACCATCACCTCTCCGGGGTCTCCAGCTTGCTGGCTGCTGTCCTGGGGACTTCTGAGCCTCCATAATCACTTGAGCCAGTTGTTTACAATAAATCTCTCTCTATATATATATAAATATATAACATATACACATACACTCATACACACATATGTGTGTATATGTGTATTTGTGTGTATGTATATATCCTATTTGCTCCATTTCCCTGAGAACCTATACTATAACACACCTTTATTAAAATGACATTTTACCTGGAATCAAGTGCATATTAGACAGGTAAGCCAGCTACTCCAGTTGAGAAGTGCACTGTACCTCCAAACCTTTCTGTGTGCAGCTTTGTCAAAATTCAACAAAATTCCCAGGGATTTTAAACCATGAAGTTCAAACATTCTAATTTTTCAACCAGCCCACACATACTCCCTGCCCATCCCAGCTCCATCCTGGTCAGCTTTGTAGAAATCAAACAGCAGCTACCGATTGCACAGTCATTTCGACCGTCTCTCATAACCTCCCTAGGAAAGCACGTGCTGCCACTTTCAGGATATTCACACGCCCCCTTGGAGAGACAGTTCAATAATCCAGTCTTCTGAAGACTGGGTCGGGTTTTCTGATCTGACCTGATCCTGAGCTCCGTTCTAAGGCTGGCTGGAGACCCCACATCACTGAACACTTTCTGCAGGATGGAAAGTCAATGAAGGCAATGCACTTTCAAGAGACTTCAACCACCACCACCCCATTCAGCCATTACTCAGCCCCCATGACTCAAAAGTTCAGCACAGCCACTTAGTAATTTTATACTGAGCTGAGCCTCTGATAACATGAGAGCATTGCTGGATGCTTAATAAGTGGCCAAACCTTGAACCTTCTGACTTTCTATTACATCATATTTTTCCTGTTGTTTTTTCCCCGGCTTTATTGACGTATAATTGACAAATAAAAACAGTACGTATTTAAGGTAACTAGTATGATATTTGTTATATGTATACATTGTGAAATGTCTGCTAACACTTGACATTGTTTTGTTTGTGGTGAGAACACTCAAGATCTAGTCTCTTAGTAAATTTCAAATATACAACAGAGAATTATTAACTATCCTCACCATGCCAATTTAAAATAATGTGTTTTCTTTCTTCTACATGATTAAGTCTGTTGCTAAAACTGAGTTTTTTCAGTTCAGTCACTATATTCCTCAACTTCAGAATTTCTGTTCGATTCTTTTTTTACGGTTTCTATTTCTTTATATTGTTGTCTTGCTGCTTTAAGATGATTATTTTGAATTCTTTGTCAGGAAACGTACACACTGCAGCCCCATTTCTTTGAGGTTGGTTACCAGAGCCTTATTCATTTCCTTTGATGGCATCATGTTTACTTGATTTTTCATGACCCATGTATCCTTGCATTGGTGTCTTCATCTGTGCATTTGAAGTGGCAAATACCTCTTCAAGTCTTTAAAGACTGGTTCTATCAGGTAAAGATTTTCTCCTGTCTTATTTCCAGGTAATGGAGTTGTCTCTAGTACAGCTGGGCAGGGTTAAAGCCAAGTTAACCCTGGATTAACTGCTGCCAGGTCCACAGTGGGGTCCACAGTTGGCAAGCCTGGTGTCAGAAGCTTAGGTGGGTGTGGATCCTGCCTAATCCCTAGGAAGATAGGACTGCCTTCAGGATCTTGATCAGTAGGACTGGTGCTGAGACAGAAATCCACTTCAGAGGCTGCAGTTGGATCGCTGGGAAGATCCCTGGCCATGACTGGGTTTTGCTTGAACCAAGTCACAGAGTTCCTTCAGGGTCCACAGCCAGGCCCAAGGTCAGCGGGCCTGCCTCGAGGAATACAGAGGAGCATGTATGTCCTGCTGGGTCTCTGGGTAGGCAGGACTGCTCCCGGAGCATGGGTGAGGGGAGCTGGGGCCAGATCATGGGCTGACAGATGGCATTGGCAGGACCGAGGACACCTGAGGCTGTAGTCAAGTCAGCAGGAGAATGGAGCTGTTTCCAAGTCTGTAACCAGGACCACGGCAGGTGAGCCTGCCGTGTGAATGTGCAACTGTCCCCTAAATGCCCCTTCTAGGTCTTGGGCTCCACTGGGGTGTCACAGCCTCCTATGTGGATCCCAACACTTCCACAGAGGCATGTTTGTCCATTGGTGGCTGCCAAATTATTTTTGTTATGGGGGGGTAGGAGTGAGGACTCTCCAATGCACCGCCTCTCTGACACTCCATTTTTCTGCTTTGGTTCAGGGATCCCTATTCTGATCAAAGAGAAGGTGAGACAGGAGCAGACACTGGCAATTGTGCAGGAAATTTGAGCTCCTCCTGCGCAGTTTCTGATCTAAATCAAAGGGTAATATTAGATTTGATAATGCTGCTTGGGGATTTTTGTGCTGGGTTGGATTTGGGTTTTTGTTGGTTAGTTGGTTTATTGTTTTGGGGAAATGGTGTTTTGTTTTGATTTGTTGTTCCTTTTGAAATCATTGATCTGAAGGCAAACATGAGTTAGAAATGGAGCAATGAAGAGGCAGGTAATAAATTATCCTAAAAATAAACTACGATCATGTAGCTAACTTTGTAGAAACAGGAAGAATTAATCTCCTAGGCTTTAAATGTTTTTCTTGATTCTACCAGTGAGCAGCACCAGAAAAAGAGAAGAGATTTTTCCTTTGACAGAAAAATCTGGATTCTGGCCAGTCATAAATATGTGCTCAACTTGTAAATATTTAACAGAATATAAACAAGAGAAAGGAGATCTTATATTTAGTTGTCAATGGAAATTTTAAAATAATCACTGAAAGCCAGAAAATTCTCTTGGGCTATTCTATGGGAGACTTTTTCTATACTGTCCTTGATCTGGGAGCCAGGGCCATGGGCTGGCATCAATTCCTAAGGCACGCAAGCGCGTTTCAGAGAGAGGAATACAACGTGTGAAAGCCGAGAGGGAGCTGCATGAGAATATCAGTCTCTGAGTCACGGAGCATAGAGCTATCAGGGCCATTGGAGAGCTTCCAGAACAGTCCCCCATTTAATAAATAACATAATATGAGACTGTAAGAGGAGAAATGGGCAAAAACCAAACAAACATAAAGAGTCACTTTACCAAAGAGAAAATGCAAATAACTATAAATCATGTAAAGTTGCTCAGTTTCCTTGGGAATGAAAGTTGCTAGTCAAAATGATAAGATTTATTCTGCACTCACCGTATTTTAAGTCTGATAATACCAAGTGTTGATGAAAAGGTAGAGAAACGGAAACTGTCTACCCTACCAGTCAGAGAGTAAATGGGTTACCACAGATTTAGGAAACAGCTGGGCACAGATCTGCGCGTTCACAGCTATGAACATCCCAAACTTGTGTATGCACCCTAGAGAAACTTCAGCAGATGTGCCCCAGGAGAAAAATCTAATCATGTGCATTACCAAGTTGTTTCCAATATCTAAAAGTTGTAACAACTGAAATGTCCATGGAGAAGAGACTAAATAAATAGAGATAAAGTCATATAATTGCATTTCATTTAGCACTGAAAATAAATGAATTAAAATTACATGGCTAATTTCACAAATATAGTTGAAAGTTTTTTTAAAGTCAAATAAAAATGCATTATAGAGTTTCTCAATTTAATAAAATATAAAAAGCAAGCAACATTGATCAATATCTTGTTTAGGAATGGGATGTTTGTGTATATAGTGCATTTACATAAAAATAAAAATAATAACATAAAAAAATTCAAGATAATGGTTAGTTTAGGGGGCTTAGTGACAACCAGGGTTGTCACAAGAGAGGAACATATAGAAGACTCCCAAATTTTGGGAAATGTTCTAATTTTAATCTGGTTGAAAGGTATCCGGGCATTCATTTCATTAGTCTATACAGGTTATATATACCCTTTTGCATGTATGACCATCATCATTAAAAATAAAATTAAACTAAAATTTTAAGACAATCAGCATAGATGAGTGAGTGATCAAAATATTAAGTAATTCTCTTAGGTCATCCACAAATAAATGACCAAACCTGGACTTGAACCCAGATGATCTAGTCTCAGTACCCAACCTTGTAATGACTATGTTACTCAGCTTATCATTGCACTGCACAATTTATATGACACTCCTTACGTAGCGTTGCCTTGTCTGTAAAAAGGAAATGAAATATATGTTTGTAGAGCTTCAAGCACATTGCTTAGCCCATGTTCTGTGCTCAATCAAAGATAACCCTACGGAGGAGGAGGAGGAGCAGAGGAAGAGAGGAAGGGAGAGAGGAAGAAAGAGGAAGACAGAGAGAAATGGAGAGAGTGAGGAAAGAAGGAGAAGACACACCAATGAGGAATGGCAACCTTAAAGGAACTGCACATGCTTGATTTAGAAAAGGCACAACGTGGAAGTGTAAACTAGAAAATCTGTTTTCTCTTCATTGCTGTAGGCCCCAGAGCATCTGGTCTCATTAAAGGTGCAAAAGTCGAATATCCTATTGAAAATTCTCTTTGGTGTAGGAAATTAAGTTAAATTAAAAACATGACCTTTCTCTCAAACTGGCAAAAGTGATCTCGTTCTGTAAGCATGATCGCATCCATCAGCAATACATCAAAACCAGACGTCGCTGTGGGACTTCTATGGCTGAGCCATCAACCTCCTCGGAGACTCCCGTTTATTTGGCTGCATTCAGGCAAAGAGGATCAGGTTCTTTATAAAATCCAAAGGAAGAAGGTGATATCCACCCAGGGAGGAGGGTTGCAGGTCTTCCCTAACGTTTCACAGGCCACTCGCTTGAAGCCAGAGCTGCTAGCAGCCTGGAGGGGTGCTACCCAGCTCTCCACTTCGGATACAACGTGGGGCGGTGGGGGCGGGCAGCAGTGCAGACAGAACCGCTCTCTCCGGCAGAGACTGAGCTGTGAACTCAAATGTAATCCTATAAGGCCCAGCTGGGGAGAGCCCTGGGGACCTCCACAGGGACTCCAGGCAAGAACATGTATAAAACATGCCCTCCCTTTTCCTTGTCTGTTTTGCCTATCCCATCCCTGGGCAGAGCCTATTCTTTTCCTAAAAAGCTGCCCCATAGCAAAGGGGCATTATTGTCCAGTTCACCACCCAATAAACAACCACGAAAGCCATTCTCTTACAGCCCCACTCATACCCAGACCTTTCTGGAGGTCCTCATGGAGCCCAGAAGGAATGCAAGGGGAAAGGAACTCTCCAGAGACCAGAGCAGCAACACTAACAAGACAGGGGCCCAGAGTAATGGCAGCCCTGACAGAAAGGGACTAGCCTTCCGGAACCAAACTCCAAAAAGACACTCAGAAATGAAGACACATTATTTATGCACGAGCGTGTCAGCTGAAGTGTTCTTTATAGGCCCAAATAGTCTAAAGCTTTGTAGTTGCCCAGTATAGAAGAAGGTTACATAAATCATGGCCTAACTACACCATATCACTTAAAATAGTCTGTGTCATGTGAAAAACTCTAGTCCACAACAGGAGCATTTTTTCAAATGAAATTATTATCATTAAAATTTATATATTAATATGAAATATTAATATACAATTTACAATGAGCTTTTCTTCTATCAAATTTATCCCATTTAATCAGCACAAATATATAAGCCAGGTATTATTATCTATATTTTATAGCTAAGGAAACAGATGCCCAGAAAGATTAAATGATTTGCCCAAAGCCATACACATAATAAGTGGCTGAGAGATTCACATGCAGGTTCACAAATTCTACCCCCAGAGCTCCAACCTCAACGGGAGGTGAGGAGAGTAGAGACACACAAATAAATTAATGGTAAGCCTCACTTGAAGGGGCATCAGGTAATTGTTAAATGCACCAAGAAAATGTCTGATGAGTATCAAGGGCCAAAAAAGACTTTTGACATGATGGCGTTGAAAGAGCACACATTTACAGTTCTGGCAAGGCTTTCACGCAAGATCACGTACCCTTAGGGATCTGCTGAATAGATCCAAGAGGAGGGGGTAGCTGTATCTAAAATAAATAAATTAATGATAGTAATAAGGAATAAGAAGAGGAAAAAAGAAAGGAAGGGGAGAAAATAATGGTGCTAAAATCATTTATTTTGTAGTTTTCATAACAAGCATCTAAGAACTCCTGAAAATCCCTTCAAGAATTACATAAGGGGAAACCAGAATCACACAGAACACTTTTCTTTCCTTGGTGATTTTCATTGTTTTCCTCTCCATAAACTTTTCTGAGTTTAGGTGCAAAAAAACCCTCCTTAAATATTTCAGTTATCTTCTGATCTTGACCCTACTGGGCTTAGCAGAGGATGAAAAATTGAGGCCGTCTCTTGGAGGAGCATTAAGAATCACACAATAGCACTGTCCCAGCCAGTGTGGCTCAGTTGGTCAGAGCATCATTTCATATACTGAAAGGTTGAGGGTTCAATTCCCAGTCAGGGCACATACCAAGGTTGCAGGTTCAATCCCCAACCTCTATCAGGGTGCATATGAGAGGCAATCAATTATCGATATTTCTCTCTCACACTGATGTTTCTCTCTCTCCCTTCCTCTCTTTCTAAAATCAATAAACATATATATATTTTAAAAATCACACAATGGCATTATGCACAACAGCCAAGATATGGAAAAAACCTAAGGGCCCATCAATGGATGAATGGATAAAGAGGATGTGGTTTACATACGCAATGGAATATTAGCCCACCGTAAAAAAGAAGGAAACCTTGTCATTTGCAACAACATGGATGAAACTGGAGGGCATTATAGTTAATGAAATAAGCCCAACACAAAACGACAAATACTGAATGATCTCACTTATATGTGGAATCTAACAAAGTCACACTCACAGAACCAGAGAGTAGAATGGTGGTTGCCAGGAGCTGGGAAGTGGAGAAAATGTGATGTTGGCCAGAGGTACAAACTTCCAGTTAGATGATGAATACATCCTGAGGATCTGATGTACAATGTGGCCGCTATAGTTATGCATGCTTGAAATTTCCCAAGAGAGTGAGTCTTAAGTATTCTTACCACACATACACACAAATGGTAACTAAGTGAAGTCATAGATATGTTAATTAGCTTGAATGTGGTCATTGATATGTATATCAAATCATCATTCTGTATGACTTAAATATACATACTTATTTCTCTATTATACCTTAATGAAGCTGGGGGGAAAGCACGCAATACCTACAGATGCATTTCCACTCAGAATATGATAGTAAAATTATTATTATTATTATATTATTATTACAGGATAAAAAATAAACAAGAACACACACTGAAATATAAGTAAAGAGAAAATCATACCATGGCAATAGATATGAAATTGTGAAGAGGGTAGTAAGAAAGAAAAAAGGAAAAAATGAGCACTTAATTCCATCCAGAAAGAAAAAGATTAAAGCTACTGTACAAAATACTGTTATACTAACAGGCTTCAAACAGACCCCTAATTTCTGGAGGTCATGGTCAATTCATATTTGTTCATCCGGCCCTTTCAATGGATCCAGCTGCTATTCATGGAAACCTACAATTGTTGTTAATGAATCCAATATTCTCCAAGTTTTCCATAAAAGGCTCTTTTAAATAAATGGAACTTGAGTAGCTAAACTGTTTTTAAATGAATAGACCATGGATTGTGCAGTGTTACTTTCCCCACACTCCACCATGCACTGAAGTCTTAATTAGAACCGTAGCTATCTGAACTATTTTGGCCTTTGACTTTATAGCACAACATGCAATTCCTATTGGTATAGTAAACCAGTAACTTCGGTATTTGTTAAAACTAAATAAAGTTTATAAGCCTATCAAAATACCTCTTGTTTCTTGTAAATGTTTAGGAAACATTTCTGAAATGTTTCTGAACGTTAAGGTATTAAGAGTTAGCAGGAACCAGTGACCTCACATTGCACTTTGCTTCCTTCCGAATGAAGCAAATCCTTCACTCGACTAGGGCCAAGGAGCCCCAGAGGCATGGAACAGGGATGTCAAACAGGAGCTGGACCACAACAAAGGCAGACCTCTTCCACACCACACAAGGCCTCAGAAGATGGCATGCTTTGTCTATTAATGGCCCAGCAGCATCCATTAAAAATGGCACCTGTGTTCCCAAGAGAAATGAGTGGGGAATAAAGTAGGAAGGAAGAGTGAGGTCGCAGGCCACACAGTAGCCCTTGGGGAAAAAACTACCTTTACTTACTCTCTACATCGATTCTGAAATATCATTTCACATCCTTGCTCCTTAGCAGGGTCTTGAAATAATGCCTCCACGGAAAAAGTAATAAAAGTCAGGGTCTTACCAAATACTCCAAAGGATTAATTACACCTCCATCTATGTGCTTCTAAGTCTGTAAGAAATAACAGCAATATCAGCCTCATTGGGTTGTGAGCATAGAGCGAGAACTCTAATGTCCTGTTATTAGTTGCTGCTGCTATTGTTCTTGCCATTACTGTTATTTTTGCTGTTACCTTCTTTATCTTATTTTAAGATACTCTGTAGGACAAGCCGTGGGTTGCTTCTAGAGAAGCTAATGGGTGGGACATCCATTTGCTGACTCCTTCCTAGCCAGTGTTGGGACACACTCACAACTTGGTGCTTATCTCTCTTTAGGCCAATGCAGAATTTGGAAATGTTAGAACGACAGAGCAATAGCAAAGTGATCCTTCAAGTTACCTTAAAAGAGCTGCCATTACTCTATCTCATTTCCTCTCTTCTTAGTCTCTTTAGAATACAATCTGCTCAGGTTTTTAACTCCACTACTCCACCAAAAAAGCTTTTATCAAGACTTCCTGTGACTGCAAAAGTCCATTTTTAGCCTTCAACCACCATTTTTATTGAAATACATTTTCCTTTGATATAACTCACTTGGTTCACTTCAAAATTCTTCACCTTTTCCTATTCAGTCTCCTTCCCAAGACTTTCCTGTCTTCCCACCTTCTAAATGATGAATGCTTCATAATCGTGTCCTGTGAACATTTCTTCTGAATTGTCAGTCTCATACAGACTCGTGGCTTTAAATACCCTTTACTGACTTCAGAATCGGTATCTCCAGACATAACTTCAGACTTGTATCTCTACCTACATGCTCAGCTTCTCCACTGAAATGCCAAATAGGTACCTCAAATTTGTCATGTCTCAAACAAGATTTGGCATTTTCACCTCCAAACCTGCTCTTGTTGGTCTCCACCAACTCAGTAATTGGCAACTCTATCTTTCCAGTTGCTAACGATAAGTCCCATGGAGATATTATCAACTCCTCTCTCACTCATACCCAATGTCTGACCTGTGAGTCCTATGGGCTATGCCTTCAAAATATAAAGAGAACACAATTTCTTCTCATCGCCTTCACCACTACCCACTGACTCAAGGAAGTGGAAAACTACTAGGAGAAGAGAAATGACATGCCATGACATGACATAGGTTTAAAAGGACTTCTGGTTCTACTAATAAGGAACTATAGGAAGTCAATGGCGAAAACAGGGAACCAACCAGCCTCTCAGTAATCTAGACACCGGATATTAGTATTTACTGCTGTATCCCCACTGCCTAGAACAGTATATGCCTTATAGTAAGTGCTTAATGAATGTTGTTGAATGAAGGAACAGCACCAGCAGATATGGGAGGAACTGGGTCAAAGATTGGGGTTTATCATGATAGCAAGTAGATTAGACAAGATACTTTCTTGGTGTAAAACACAATACAGAATACCAAAGAATATAATATGCAATAGATCAATAGATACTGAATAATCACGTTCTTGATAATGGTTAATTGCTTGCTGGCAGGAAGGCAGGAAGGAAGGCAGGAAGGAAGGAAGGAAGGAAGGAAGGAAGGAAGGAAGGAAGGAAGGAAGGAAGGAAGGGTTGACTAATAGGTAGACATTAATAGGCAGAATGGCCAAGCTGCTTCAGAAGCTTGGTCCTTTGTGAGAAGAAGAGGGGAATAGAGAAAGGGGACCCAGAGAAAGTAATGAACCCAGAATCATCACTGGAGTACCCAGTAAGAGGAATAGGGGGCACACTTGCCCCTCAAAACTTCCAACTATCAAAAAACTTACTACATTCAGAAGTGTGCTTAAACTTTCAATTTACTTAAAATATACCACATACATTATAAAGTAATAGTTTTATTTGTTCTGTGACATTGTGAAAACTCATATATTTTATTGAACCAAAAATTCAAATATCTATTAAAACATTGTTTTAACCCAACTGACAATGATAACTCACCCAATCCCTAACCCTCTAGGGTTTTGCTAACTACCCAAACTCATGATTCATATTTACACTTGCATAGCCCTTCATCACATAACACACATGTCTTACTTTTATTAGCAATTTCAGCCATGCTTGGATTTATTCTTTGCTAATATAAATAGCTGAGACCAAGATGTCTTAGTGACTTATCTAAAAGCCTCTGCTAGTTGGTTTCTCTTCATTCAGCATTCCTACAATGCTGGCTCAGAAGCTCAGGGAGAGACTGAGCAGCCACCAAAGGTGGCCTGGGGTTAGAAGTAACAGCCATGACCTGTGCAATGATAATTCAGCACTATGGACAGCAATGTGAGTGCTTGTGTGTCTCAACACCCCCCACAAGATTTTAAGTATGCTTTAATTATACCCAGAATGCACCCATATTACATCAGTGTGTGGAAGAAAGAAAATATAAAAACAGCAATAACAGGTGAGATATAGGGAATATCTAATACATGTCAAACATTGTACTAATCTATTTTATGTGTTAATATACTATGTTTAGTCCTCTCAAGGACTCTGCAAGATAGGTATTATTGTTTCCACTTATGGATGAAGAACCTAAAGTTCAGAATGACTGAGGAGCTTGCCAAATGTCAACAACTAATACACCTCCAGAGTGAGTCCTTGATCCCTTTGCTATGCCATCTGCACTCCCACATACACACATGAGTTTTCCTCCCAAGAGTCTGATGAAACCCGAGTTTAGGAGCCACCAGGTCATTCCCTGATAACAGCCAATGAGAGAAAGGCCCTACCTCAGAAAAGAAAACATGATGACCATCAGGTGCCATCCAAAGAAAGCCATCATTGTACAGGGAAGCTAAAAGGGACCTCCAAACACATGCTGCCCCCAGCCATAGCTACAGGTTGCTCACAAGGCGTCCTGGGCACTTAAACCACAATGACAGGCACAGTCCATTTACAAACACTTACCTGTTTTCAATTTCATGTCTCTGACGTCTCCATGTTTTCCCCAAGCGTAGCAGTATTCTAATCAGTCCTGCACGTCTGTTTTCACCCGTGCTGCTGAGAGCCAGCCAAACTGCCAAGTCCTTGGCCACATAAGCGCCTGGCTCCCCAAGGATTGTGCCTCATTGTCTTAAATCTAGTGAAGGCCCTTTGATCTCCCAGCTTAGACAAGATTACAGCCAAGGCTTTTTACAGTGTCCTTCCAGACTCAGCATTTCCCCTTCTCCCTGCTCCCTCCCTGTGCTCCTCTCTGGCTCTAAGCTCTCCCACCCCTTCTTCAACCCCCACTCCTGTGAGCAGCCGTATCTCTCTCTGGGCCCTCCTCTTCCCTCTGTAACACATCCCATAGAGTGCACTCTTTTTTATCCAAGCATATGTATGTGAATATTTCTCTGACTAGACTGTAAACTTACTGAAGAACAAGAACTACTTTTTAAGGAGGCAGCCTTGATTCTTAGGACTACCCCAATTTTAAGCATCTTTCTTTTGACTTTCTATACACCTACGTTCTTATTAGTCAATGGATTCTAATTTTGATACATAAATCATGGTTACCACACTCACAACTTTGGATCTCTCACACTGAGTATCTCCCATTACTCTAGGACACTACCTCCCAAAACACACACACACACACATGTCAGCACATAGGTATATGTATGCATGAGTGTGTGCATTTGGATCTGTGTCTATATGGTACTATTTCTGATGCTCAATTGTTAACTTACTAAAGGTAGGGGATGTGTCTACTTCTTCCCTGAATTTCTAAACTCTGGTGTTGTTCCAGGCACATAGAATGTGGCCAGGTATCTGAAAGGTAGATCTAAAACCAGAACATAGATACTATCTATAATTTTCTTGTTTTGTAGTATCTTGATCTAGTTTTGGTATCAGAGTAGTCCTGGCCTGGTAGAATGAGTCTGGAAGTGTTCCTACCTCTTCAATTCTTTGGAATAGTTTGAGAAGATCAAGTATTAATTTTTCTTTGACACTGGTCTTAGCAATATCTTTTTAGATATGTCTCCTTGAGTAAAAGCCACAAAAGCAAAAATCAACAAATGGGACTTCATCAAACTATAAAGCTTTTGCACAGCAAAAGAAACCATCAACAAAATGAAAATGCACCCTACTGAATGGGAAAAGATATTTGAAAATAATATATCTAATAAGGGGTTAATACTTAAAATATATAAAGAACTCACACAGCTCAACATCAAAAAAAAAAAAAAGCAAACAATTCAATTAACAAATGGACCAAGGACCTGAATAGACAGTTTTCCAAAGAAGACATACAGGTGGCCAACAGATATATAAAAAGATGCTCAACATCACTAGTCATTAGGAAAATGCAAGTCAAAACCACAATGACATATCACCCTATGCCTGTAAGAATGGCTGTTATCAAAAAGACAGTAAATAACAACTGTTGGCAAGCATATGGAGAAAAAGAGAACGCCTGTAGTTTGGTTTGTTAATTGGTGCAGCCACTATGAAAACAGTATGGAGGCTCCTCAAAAAATTAAAAATAAAACTACCATATAATAAAGCAATTCCATTTGTGGGTATTTATCCAAAGATAATGAAACCCTGCCTCAAAACGATATATGCACTCTTATGTTCATTGCAGCATTTTTACAATAGTCAAGGAATGAAATCAACCTATCAGCTTAGTATCCATCAGTAGGTGAATGGATATATATAGAGATAAAGATATATATTCTTTATACACATACACATACACATACAATGGAATATTACTCAGCCACAAAAAAGAACAAAATATTTCCATTTGCAATAACATGGATAAACCTAGAGGATATTATGCTACATGAAATAAGTCAGAGAGAGAAAGACAAACACCATTAGATTTCACTTATATGTGGAATCTAAAAATTAAAACAAATAATCAAAACAGAAACAGACTCATAGATACAGAGAACAAACTGAGGGTTGCCAGAGGAAAAAAGAATGGGGGGGATGGGCAAAAAGGGTGAAGAGGGTTAAGAGGTACAAACTTCCCATTGTAAAATATTAAGTACAGCATAGGAAATGGAGTCAATATCATAATAACTTTTTATGATGACAGATGGTGATTCCTTTGCAAACTATATAAATACTGAATCACTGTGTTGTGCATAATATAATATTGTATGTCAACCCTCCTTTAATTTTTAAATGCCAGAAGAAATATTAATAAACAAATAAAGGCATAACATTGTATCGGATTATTTAAGTACGGAAATGAGAATAACTGTCACATGAGCCTATCTGAGGGGAGCATATCCAGCTAAGTCCAGCCTTTCTGTGTTTGCTGCTACAGAGCTGGGAGACAGCGCCAAATCACCAAACCCACTCCCTCTCCTGCCAAGAAGGGTCTTGGATAGGAAAGACCTTTACACCGAGCACCGCAAACGACTCACCCACAGACTCCCACTGATCACCTTCTTCTACATGCCAGACCCTCCAGAATAAGAAAGTAATGAGGTTTAATTTATAGCTGCTCTTAAAAAATACTGAAGAAAGGAGAACTCATATGTAGGAGATGAAAAAAGAGGGTAAACTGTTTTTGCTGAATACCTACTGTGTGCCAGGTTTATTGTACGTGATATCTCATATAAGCATCAGAATGACTGTGAGAGAAAGAAATCGTTTTCTGCATCCCAGGGAGCGCTAGAAAGATCTGAGCCCTGGTCTGAGGGTCTAACAAGCAGCTTCAGGCTTGTAACCCTGTGCGATGCAAGACTGGTCATACTAGCATCCCTGCTCCACTCACTGGAAGTTTTCCTTTCTTCTACAGGCCTTCAGAGCTAGTAAGCCCATTTGAACACATAGCACAGTATCATCTAGTTATGTTTCTTTATGATAGTAAAGATTTCCTCATAACATTAAATGCCACTTAAAGGAGTACGGAGGCTGAGGCTGAGCAGATTAGCCAAATTAGGGTGTAAACGCCAACTCTCAGCGCTGTATCCCCAAGGCGAAGTAAAATGCGTGGTAGTGGCTATCCCAATCCTCAATGAAACGCAGCTTTCTAAAACGTGACCCATATAAAAAAATACTACACTGCTTAAATTATGTTGGCTTGGGGCTGGTTGTATGTTTTCTATTGGAGTTAATACCATACTCGGAAGTGCAGGAGCTTAAGCCAGGTATCTAATACAGGGGACCGCTTGGGTGAACCAAAACTGACAACAGCAATGCACGCCACACAGTGTGACTCACATTACATTGTTTTGGGTCCTCACTGGGTCTTTGCTTTGCAGTGTGGACTCCTTCACCGCTGGCCTCGGATCTGGGTGACCAGAGCAGAGAAGCAGAAGTTGGAGGAGTAGACGGAGCTAGTGTGTGTCCTCCAGACTTTGCTCTTCGGGAGGCCCTGCCACTACCTTCACGACACTGTCATATCCCAGCCCTGTGTTTCAATTCCAGGCCTGGAAAAGGCAGCCTCCCAAGGCTCCAGGCTCCCACCTTCTGCTGCACGATTCAGCATGCCCGCCCTATGTCGGAGAATTGCGGTTCTAAAAGAGACAAGAGCTAGGCTCACCTTCCGCTGTGTATGATCTCTATACAAATAGCTGATACTTATCAAACATGATGATGTGCCTTGCACTGGACCAAGCTTATTATGTGAATGATTTTACTTACTCTGCACAGCTTAATTAGGCATATACTTTTCTTACTCCCACTTTACAAATAATGAACCTGACACAATTCTAGAAGACAAATTCCACAAGGATGTCGTCTTATGTGGCTGTAACTCCAGGGCCTAGAATAGTGCCTGGCATATAAGCATGCAAGAAATAATCGTTGAGAAGGGTGATGTCATTGACATGGCGGAATAAAGATTTTCTACCATCCCCTCCTCCAAAGAAGACCGATTTAGACAATCAGTCACGGACGACAGTGCCTCTGTGGAAGTCCAAGAGCCCACTGGAGGAGTTCCAGCACACCATTGGGACAAAATAAAATCTGAGATTAGATGCACTAAAGAGGGTTACAGGAACAGTGTCACTGTACCTATGTCACCCCTTCCCCAAGGCAGCACAGCTCAGTGCCAAGAGAAACCTTGGCCCGTGATTTCTCCCGCAAGGGACAGTAAGATTATGTGAGCGGATGCTCAGCACCTCCAGCTGTGTGGGGCACCATCAAAAAGACCCGGGTCTTCCTCGCCCCACTCAGAACACTGGAGTGTGCTGCGTGACTGCAGAGTGGGAAGCAGCTGGGAAAACAGCTGCCTGGGCTCTTGGAGGACACCAAAGAGACACGGATCCTACATACCACGCTGCAGACTGCAACAGGAGCGCACCCGGGAGTCACTGGGAAACCCGCCGAGGCCTCCCCCAACCGGTCTGAAGGCAAACCCAAGGTTCCCTGACCTCAAGCACACACACCCCGCCCTCTGGCCAGCTCCCTGAGCACGCCCTCTACGGTGGCAGAACAGTGAGTACAAGCCTCTGCGGACAGTGAGTGAGTGCCTGCAGAAAGCTAGCCCAGCCCTGAGGGACTGCGGGGAAGCCACATATCTGAGCATTCAGCCCAGGCCTAGCAAAAGCAAACGGGAGGCTGTCGGCACCAAGGCTGGCTGTGCAGGATTGAGAGGAGGTGTACAGTCTTCAGAATTTACCTCCAAGAGGGAACAAAAAGTGTGGGGCCGAAGCACCAACAGAAGAGACCTGAGAAAGTCTCGGAATTCCCAATGAGGACGGAAGTCAGTTCTCCCCCAAAGTCAGTCAGTAGCGACTAGAGGAGTGACTGCTTCTTCAAATGTGAAGAGAGCAATACTAAACTTCATTTTTAAAAATGAAACCACCAAAGGAACACAATAATTTTTCCATAGCCAACCTCAAAGATATGGAGATCTGCAATTTGCCCAGTAAAAAATACAAAATAGTCATTTTAAGGAAGCTCGGGGAACTACAAGATAACATAGAAAGATAACACAATCAGAAAAACAATAAAATTAGAAGTTAAACAAAGAGCTAGAAGTAACTAAAAATAACAAACAAATTCTGGAGCTAAAGAACAAAAAATAAAATGAAAAATGCAATGCAGAGCATCGGCAGCAAACGGGATTGGACGGAAGGCATCATCTCTGAGATCTTCTGAAATTACTCAGTAAGAGGACAACAAAGACAGAAAGAGTGAAAGTGACTGAAGAAAGCCTGCGTGAACGGTGCAGTAAAAGAAACAACCACGCATTTTTGGAGTTCCAGAAGAAGAGAGACAGAAAAGCGCAGGAAGCTTATTTAAAGAAATAATGGCTAAAAATTTCCCCAAACTGGGGAAAGGTTGGACATCCAAGTTCATGAAGCTGGTCTCCAAACAACAGCAACACAAAAAGATTTTCTCAAAGACACGTTATAATGAAACCGTCTAAAATCGGAGGCATAATGGTGGAAAGAAGGGGAAGGGGCCAGTCAGACCACCTGTATGAACGACCCGTGGATATGAGGGCTGATTGTGGGAGCAGGGTTGTAGACTGGGTGGAGGAGGGCAAAGGGGGGAAATTTGGGACACCTGTAATAGAGTAACTAAAAAATGTGTGTTTGTAAAAAAATAAATAAATAAAAGACAAAGAGATCATTTTAAAACAAGAGAAAAAAGAATCCCTCACATACAAGGGAATGCCCACAGGGTTACCAGGGAATATCTCAGCAGAAACCTAGCAGGTCAGGAACAAGTGTGATAATATATTCAAAGTGCTGGGAGAAAACCTGGCCAACCAAAAATACTTTCCTTGGCAAGTTTGTCCTTCAGAAATAAAGGGTAGATGTCAGCTATGCCCACGCTGACCTTGACTAGGAGGTCCAAGTTAGTGGTCAATTTGATAGCATAGTGCCAGGGACAATGCACAGAATCGGGAAGGATACAGACCTGAGTCCTGGTCCCAGGTCGACAGCTTACAAAGTGCCATTAGACAAATCACTTAACCCTTCTTAGCTTCAATTTCCTCATCTGTAAAGTGGAAATACATGACAGTATCTACTTTTTAGTGTGTTGACAGTTATTCTAATACTTAATAATAATACTGAACTTCACCATACCTAAAAGAAAACAGTAGTCTCAAGTTCACAGAGTTCAGGCAAAAATTAAGGGAAACCATAAACTGTGGAATCACTCTCCAAACTCAAGAGAACTATGCAAATGTAAGTCAACAGCAACAGCAATTATCTCCCTTACCCTCACACAATACAGAAGGGTTGAGAGAGGCAGGACAGATTTCCCAACATTAGTTCTTGACACGGCTTCCATGACCTCTTGCCAGGGTAGGTTTAGGTCTATCTGCCCTTTGTCTGTGGCACCGAGCTCACTGAGCCTTGGGGCCACTAGCCAATGCTCACACGAAAGATTTTAGATCAGGACGTTTCTGGCATGGCCTTAACACCAGGTTATTTGTGTCCCTGTACCCCTATCTGCAGGAGTTAGCAGGAGTTATAGTGAAACTGGCATCGTGCCCCTGCCCCACAGCCCAGCCAGATTTTCCAGTCTTTGCTGAAATAACCACACCTGTGTCATCTGCTTTGGTTCAGGGCCCACAACCAAGGGATCTTATTCAAGTGGGCCTGACCTAATCACATGAGCCCTTCAGAAGAAGAAAGTGTTTCTCCTGTTGATCACGGAAGAAGCCGCCAGAGATTCCACACACAACAAGGGGTCAGTGCCTCAGTGCTGGCTTGCAGATTGAGGGACCGCATGTCAGGGAAGACAGGCAGCTGCAAATGCTAAGAGGAGTTCCCAGCTAACCCCCAGCAAACACAAGGACCTCAGCCCGATGACCTTGGAAAACCGAATTCTGCCAACATGAATGAGCTGGGAAGTGATTCTTCCCACAGTTCCCGGAGCAGGACCTAGATGCGCTGACACTTTGTTTTTGGCCTTGTGAGTCCTCAGCAGAGATACCACCATGCTGTGCAAGGCTTCTGACCTAGAGAGCTGGGAACTCAAAAATAAGTTGTTTTTAAGTTGCTGAGTTGGTGGGAACATCTTAAACATTGATAGAAAAATAACACAAATTTATTTACCTGAAGTATTTCATAGATGTTTTCATTAAAAGGACAAGAAAATTGGGAAATTTTTGTGTTTCATTTTTTTAAGCACTAATTGTTTGTTTTATGAAAGAGAAAACAAAACAAAATATATACTATAATCACAATTTTGTTTTGTATGCATAGAAGAAAGACTGCATGAAAATATATCAAAATGCCATCAGAGGTAATATCTGGTAAAAGGATTATTTTAAATTTCTCCCTTATACTTTTCTGATCCAATATTTCCAAAATGAGGGTATATTACTTTAACAAGCAGAAATAAAATCAGCAATACTTCAACAAATGCCAAGAACAGAGCATCTGGTTTTGAGGAGCTGCTAAAGTATTTCAGCTAGTTTATCAATAAGATGGGAGAGAACACTTAGACAGCATCTTTATACGAATATTATAAATTAAGCTCTGTTGTGGAATAAAAATCCATAAACACAAGGCAAACACAATGGGACTGTTGTGCCTCCAACCACTTCGGGGCCGGTCCCAGACGGGACATTAATTCTGGAGGCTGCGTGCGCCTGCCCCATTTGGCAACCGAGCAGCCCAGCCTCAGCTGCCGCGACCAAGCCTTGGAAATGCTGCAATATTAGCCTGCGCTGCTAATCCTGCTAATGCACTCACAATCTATTTGACAGGCTGCCGATCACATCCCCGCTGTCAGGGCCAGCAGCCTTCGGAGGTGGCTGTGACGAGGGGATTACTGGAAGGACCCGCGGGACAGCCCGGCCGGCCCTCCCTCTGCTGCGTGGGGACCAGCTCTGCAGATAGGCCGCATACCACAGAGGGCGCGGGACAGAAGCGCCTCTTCAATAGGGACCCCTTGGCACAGAGGTACCAGAGGGAGATGGTCACCGACCCTGAGGGAAGTGTTTCTGACAGCCTGTCGTTCCCCGTGTCTCATCAGGGAGAAAGGAAAGAAGGCAAGGTGAAGGGACAGCTCCCAGGGATTAGGTTTCTGGATCGCTCCTTGATAGCGAGCTCCCCTCCCCTGCAGAGACCCTGTGTGCTATAGAAAGCTAGGAAAGTTCTGGCCTCTGGGGCTGAGTCAGAGCGCAGCCCTGCCCCGCCTTCCCCTGTCCCCACCAGGCGCCTCAGCCAGTGGTTGACACTTCATAAAAGCCACATTTACAGCTTCATCTTCATTAAATTAGCAGGATTGCTTTATTTGCCTTCTAAATGTTCAGGGGGTTCCTTTGAAATGTTTCATTTTATATACAAGGTAAAATGAAAATAAAAGGTACAGTCTTCATGCTAGATTATAATTATTTGAAGAAGAAAAAAAAGCAATATAGGATTTTCCCTAGAGCAAGGCTGCTGTTCCCTTTTCTGAAAAAGTCCCCTCTAGTGGCCCCGCGGACTTGCTGGAGCAGGGCCCAGGCGGCTGTGGACAGCCCCTTGTCCTCCAGGTCACACACGTTCACCACCCAAGTGACCGGAAGGCTTATCCCAGAAGGACGGTTAAGCAGTCACCTTCTTTCCCCATTTCCTGGGAAGTTTTCCTTATTCCTGTAACGGGGCCAAGGCTGTTCCCGGGGGTCCAGCTTAGCTAGGAACGTCTCCTCAGGCTTGGGGGCCACAGAAGACACTGGGAACGCTGACATATGCAGAATTGGCCCATGTCCCCAAGGAGCCTGCAATCTACCAGTAAACAGACAGTGTAATACCGCATTAGAAGTGCAATGACTGAAGTTTCTGCAAAAGCACACGGGAGAGGTCTCCAGTCCAGAATGCAAGGGCGAGAGCGTCTGATCTGGGTGACCTTGCTCAGGCTGCCTTCTTCAGCTGGATGTCATGGGCACCTCAACTGCAAGATGACCCTCTGAAGGGCAGTGGGAAGTCTCAGCCATGCCACATCACATCACTGACAGCACCCGGAGACCGCACTCCCCACGCTGCCACCAGCCCTGACAACGTGCCCAGCTTAGGTACTGCAATGTCATTCAGGCTCACAGGCTTATACCCTAGCTGGCAGGAGGTACAGAAATGCGGAGGAACTTCTTAGAGATCACACTGCCGGGTCACACAGACTATCCTCTTCTGATGGAAGAGAGGCGTGAGAAGCCTAGTGCAGACAGGCGGGGGTCAGCCACGGAACCCTGCTCCCCTGCTCCCGGAGGGCCCTCCCTCCTGCATGACACACCTTGGCAGGTGGCCCCATGGAGCAGGAGGACATCTCTGCCTTGCGCTTACAGGTGCGGACTAGGCCCCAGCCTCCCTCACTCCTGTTCTATGCTCAGCAACCCTCAGGAGGCCCATCGCTTTTCCAGCCCACCAGACTCAGCTGCTCCCTCCCTCCCCAGGAAGGGTTAAAGCCCAGCGCTGCTCCTGCTTCTGCTTCAGGGCAGGGCCTCCTCGGATGACTCTCTAGAGGTTACAGAGAGGCAGTTCAGGGCCCTGTGAGTCAGAGACTTTGGATTCTGAAGAATCTGGATTTGAAGGCTGGTCCTACGACATATTTTGTCACCTTGTGCAAATGTGCACTTCTGAGCCTCCATTTCCTCAAATAAAAAAAAATATGAATAGCATCTGTAATGTCAATCTCTCAGTACAGTGTTCTGTATATGGAAATAACTCAATAAATGGTAGCTATAGGGTACCTCCTCCCACCAGGCCTGCATTCTAAACCTCAGCTCCCACCAAGGAATGAAGGGCTCTCATGAGACAGTGAGAAAGTCCAGGCCCTTGGGGAGCAGGTAGGGATTTGTCTGTTTGCAGAGGGAGGGGGACTCTTGTAGGTGTCTCTGAAATCACCCTGCCAACAGCAGTACTTTCAAGTAAGGCAGTTTCTGTTCGGCACCTACAGACATGCCTGCCAGGCCAGAAGGAACCATGCCCCGGGGGCCCCGTGCGGCACACGGCCAGCTTTGCGCCCAGCTTTCTGAGTGCACAGTTATACAGGGGTTTTCTGGGCACCTCAGAGGGCCTGGTGGCAGCCAAGCCGCCGAGGACAATTGCCCCATTGTGGAAAACAATGACACCAGCAAGCTGGAAAAGGCAGAAAGCCTTCACCTGGCTTCCTCAGAGGCTGCAGTAACAGATCCTCACTGATCCTTCCATGCCCTCCTGGCTCATACTTAGTGTGCTGCTCTGAGTCATTTATATGGCAGGGAAGTAAACTGGTAATAGACACACAAAGGACACTCTGAACATGGCTTTACACTTCCTCTGCCAGTCAGAATGGTGCTTTGCAGCCAGTTGGGAAATGACCTTACCATCCTATCCACAGCTACAGTCCATGTCATCCCCAGCTCTGGCTCACTCCCTGAAGAGTATGAATAGAAGATAAAATCTGCAGGGCGTCTTTGTGAGTTACTCGCCACATCTAAGAACCAGTTCAAAGCCAGAGGGAGGGATCCTGCCCACCACGACAGCGGCCAGTGGCGGAAGGGTTTCTTGTCTCCCACCAACAGCTTTATGCAGAAATCCCCATTTTAGCACAGCAACGCATCGGTGTGTTCCATCCAGCACCATGACCCTCTTCCTCTGAAACCTGAAATGTGTTTGCTGTAATCATTTCTCTAGAAATAACCATTTATGATTCAAACCTTTGTGTTCATGATCTTGAAATTTGTGCTTTTGTAATTGTTCTCATTTTGAGGGCAGGTGGTTTACTTTTATTGTGCTTCTGGGACAAGTCCGAGTATTCACATGCTTCAGCATGTTTCCTAAACGTGAGATTGATTTTCTAATTACTGCTCTTTCGATCCACGGATGTCTGCCACACAGCCCTGTAAACCATATGCAAGGCTTCTGCCTGCATCCGCAGGGAGACATCACCAGCCGCCTGGGAACTAGAGTTGGAGCATCCCGGAGGGAAACATGAATTTTGTTCTTACTCAGAGCAAAAATGGAGGTAGCCAACCCTGTAAATGAAGTCTGAAAATTTTTATAGCTGTCCCAAGCAGTCTTTGGTTCTCTTTTTTTGAAGACATTTTTGAGACCAGAAGGAGCCGAAAAGCTAGGAGCCTCTGCAGATACTTTTTAAAGACTAGATAAAAAAGACGTGAGTAATATTTAGCAATATTATCTACATTTATGGCACACATTTAATTTTTTAATTTAAAAAAAAAACTGTACCCAGTCAGGGCACATGACTAGGTTGCACGTCAGGTCCCCAGTTAGGGCCATGTGAGAGGCAACCACACAGTGATGTTTCTCTCCCTCTCTTTCTCCTTTCCCCTCTCTCTAATAAATAAATAAATAAATAAATAAATAAATAGAATTGTTTGGAAAATAAATAAATAAATCCTAAAAAATAAATAAATAAAACTGTAGAAGTTAGAAGAGATAAGTATTTTTGGTCTAATTGGCAGGTAAGGAAGTTGACTCCCTAAGGTGCTCTGGGACTTGACTGAGGTGACCCAGCAAAGCTCAGCAATAAACCTTGTGCTGAGACAAATGTCTCCTGCTTCACAGTCCCTCTTGTCCCAGGGATCCACTTAAGTCCACCCAGACTTACAGAAGTAAATGTTGAATTGTATCTGGAGAAAACAAGAACTGTCTCTCAATTTGTATGATATCCGCACTTAGCCGATACTCTGGCATGAGTCAGATCGTAACCAATAACTAATATTAATTGGAGAGAAGTTTTTGCTTTAATAATTATATCTCATTCTAAGATAATGCTGAGAAATCTACAAGGCACGATTTTAGAAGAGAAAAACATCCTACCCATTTAGGAGAAACACTTTGACAGTGAAGGAAACTAACCTAATACTTTAGGAAATTTGGGGTAGATTCCTGAAATTCCATTGCCAAAAATTTAATGAGGCTTAAAATTCTAAAGACAAATTTATATTAAAATTATGATCTGAAAACCAGACAAGAGAGTAGGGTGAAAAAGAAAACCATGCTCCCAACCACCAGATATACTAGATTTTTTCTTTTCTTAAACAAAATAATAAAAGACTCAACGTTATTTGGTCAAAACTCAAAAAGTTGCAGCTAATATAAAAATATCAATGGCTCTTTTTTGTCCACAGGGACCCTACCTGCCAACTTTTGGGAGCGGATAAAAGTTTTCTAACTTTATAATAAAAGAACACTCCAAAGCATTTTATGTCAGAACAGGAAGTGATCATTTTCCCTTACAAATTGAAAGGTAAGACAATGCATCAGAGTGGCAGCCCAGGACCACCTTAGAAAAACAAAATGGGAAGTGATCTCAGAAAGTAGGAATTTGTGGAAAAATTTGTCACTTGGTGTATACTTTTGTAAGACAACTACTGGTTCACTTACACAACAAAATAGATTCAAAAAGCCTCAAATTACCAGTCGGCAAAGACTGAATGGGAAGCCTGAGCTGCTGTCCTTGTCTGGCTTTAAAAAGCTGTTCCTCCGGTCCTTGTGAGAAAAGTTAGTGGGGAACCAAACGCATATTATGACCCAGGGTAATAAGGCCTTCTATCCACCCACCAGTAGAAGCCATGTAGAGCAATAACAAGAACAACACAAAGACTCTGCGTGTCCCAGTCTGGGAGGTGTCAGCGGAGGCAGAGGAGGGGCAGGGGCAGGGAGAGTCTGAAATCTCGAGTAGCAAAGCAGCAATTTCTTTTTTCCTACCCATCACAGCAAGTCATAGGAGACTTACTAAAACAGGTTTAAATAAGATCCAGAGTCTCATAACATAACACCAAAAACTTCAGGGATACAATAGGAAATCAAATGTCACCGAGAACTGGGAAAATCTCCACTTGAAAGAGAAAAGATAATCAACAGACATCAACATCAAGATGACACAGATGTTGGAATTATCCACAAGAATTTTAAAGCTGCCATCATAAAAATGCTTCAGCGAACAATTAGGAAACCCTGAAACAACAAAAAGTAGAAAAATCTTAGCAAAGAAATGGAATATAGAAAGAAAAGCCATATGCAGATTTTAGAATTCAAAAAAAATACAATTACTGAGATTTTTTAAAGCCTCAAAAGAAGAATGGGGGGGGGTATAGGAAAGAATGACTAAACTGGAAGACAGAACAATAGAAATTATCCAAACTAAACAGCAAAGAGAAAACAGACTGAAAAAAATTAATAAACAGAATCTCAAATACCTGTGGGACTGTAACAACAGTTGTAATACTTATGTCATTGGAGTCAAAGAAATAGAGAAGAAAAAGAGTGGAGTTAAAAATATTTTAGGACAGATTATGGGTAAACTTCTTCCAAATATGGAAAAGAAATAACGGCTTAAAATTTTTCAAGTATGGAAAGAGAAATAAACCTATAGATTTAAAAATCTTAGCAAACCCCCAAAAGAATAAAACCAAAAAAATCCATACCAAAAGTCATCAAATCAAACTTCTGAAAATTGAAGAATTAAAGACAAAGAAAATATCCTGAAAGCAACCAGAGAAATGACACCTTACATGTAAAGGAAAACAATTCAAGTGACAGTAGATTTCTCATCAGACGCCATGAAAGCCAGTGGAGGTAGCACAATATTTTTCAGGTGCTGAAAAGAAAGAACTGTCGACCCAGAATTCTGTGCGGGGTGAACTTGTCCTTCCAGAATGAAGGAAAAATAAAACTATTCTCAGATGAAGAAAAATTAAGAGAAGTTTTACCACCAAACCTGCCCTAAAAAAAAGACTTCAAAAAAGTTGTGAAAACAGAAAGGAAATAATAAAAAAGAAAACCTGGAACAGGAAGAAGGAAAAAACAATGGAAAAAGCAAAAGCATGGCTAATGCAGTAGACTTTCCCTCTTCTCTTGAGTTGTCTAATTTGATGGTCAAAGCAAAGAGTATGGAGTTGTCTGACTTTGGTCTTCAATGTACATAAAGGAAATATATAAGACTATTATGTCACAGGCAGGCAAGATAAAAGGGATTAAAAGAAGCTGTCTTGGCCAGTTCAGGCTGCTGGAACACAATACCATAGACTCATTGGCATAAACAACAGACATTTATTTCTTACATTTCCAGGGGCTGGAAGTCCAAAATCAAGGTGCCAGCAGATCCGGTGTCTGGAGAGGGTTGTCTTCCTGGTTAATAGATGGCTCTCTTCTTGCTATTTCCCTACGTGGTAGAGAGCAGAAAGACAGGAAGCAAGCTCTCTCGTGACTCTCCTTCGAAGGGCACCAATACAATTTATAAGGGGTCCAACCCTCATAAACTAAATAACTCCGAAAGACCCCACCTCCTAAAACTTTCACCTTAGAAGTGAGGGTTTCAACAGAGGGATTTAGTGGGGGCAAACAAATATTTTAGTCCATAACGGGAGGTAAGGTTTCTGCACTTCACTCAAATTTGATGAAATGCTGACAACTGTAGATCTTTGTGGTGATAATATAAATTCTGTACCTCAATTGTGGTAGTGGTTATAAAAATCTGCCTGTTCCTATTGCTATTTACAAAATAGCACAAAACTATACATACATATTGTACTGTATCAATTTTCTGATTATGATACTGGATTATCATTATGCAAAATGTAAACACTATGAAAAATGGTGAAGGGTACCTGGAAACTCTCTGTACTATCTTTGCAACTTCCTTGAAATCTGTAATTATTTCAAAATGGGAATTAAAAAAAAATACAAAGAATAATCTGGATTAAAAAATGATAAAGACACAAATACAATGTGAAAATCTCTGATTATATTCTGATTTTTAAAAAATCAAAATGTTGGCAAGTTTGTAGAAATCTGAATATAGATGGGACATTTGATGATATTAAATAAAATTATTATTAATTTTCTTCAGTGTGCTAATAATCTTGTGGTTATATAGCCTAATGCATTTATTGCTACAAGATATATGCTTAAGTATTTAGGAATGAAATATAGTGAAGTCTGGAACTAACTTTCAAATGCTTAAGGGAGAAAGTAAGAGAGAAACAAACAAAACATTGTCAATTGTTGACCCTAATAATTGTACTATTCGTTCAATTATTCTGTATATTTGGAAGTTTTCATTTTTAAAAAGTTGGGAGGTATGGATTGAGATGGACATATATGTGATAAAGCAAAAATAGTAAAATATTAACTGTAGAATCTAGGTGTTAATTAATTTGGTGTTTACTATAAAATTTTTTTAATTTTTATGTATGTCTGGAAATCCTTAAGTTAAAATAATAGACGGAGAGCTGAGGGAACATATCACAATCCAATGCCCTCCACTAGCATTCCCAATCCTCCCTGGCCCATTGAATACATACTTAGTATTATTAAAATAAACCTTATTTGCCAGGGGAAACTTGCCTGGCTTCCTGGATGGAGAAGACCTAGCAATGCCTCACACTTGTCCCATGTGGTAAAGCCTCAGTCACTGCCACTGTCACCACCAACACACTGAGGAGTCCCCCATTAGTACTGTGGATTGTCAAGGAGGGACAAACGTGAATATGACGAGGCTGGGCTCCTGGGTAATCAGGTTTTCCCAGCAGCTACCTAAAATTCAAAGGAATTGATAATAATAATGCCACTTATATAAGCAGCTGAGGCAAAAGAATGATTAGAAGTGTGGTGTTGGTGGTGACGAGCCAAACAAATATGGAATATATACTTTGGAAAAATATACAGTATATTTTATATGTGTGTATGTATAATAGTAAAACTATCATCATGGTGGGAGTTTTTAACACACTTAAGTACCAACGTTAAGAACAGACCAAGAATTTTAAAAATGTCAAAGAATATAGAAGATATAATAAACCTTATCATTAAAAAGGTAGATCTTATGGTACCCTACCGACCACAGAGCCTCTGCTCACTATTTCGGTGTTGGCTGATCTCTCCGATGACAAGGCCATACAGATTGTTCCTGATAGCTACAGCACCACACAGGCTCTGGTGCTTGGCCTACTGCAGACCTATAGGAGGAGCTATGTATGCTGTGAGATACTAAAGATATTCTGAATTCTGGTTGCACAAAGATGCTCAACTCTTGATCCAAGTTAACAGGAAGTAAACCAATCTCACAAATAAATCTCATTACTTAAGCTAAGGCCCAAATTCTCTGGAAGCTCATACTGCCTCTCTGGTCCTTTCAGAGGTAACGGATCTAGTTTTTAATGCCCTCAGCTCCTCTAGCTTTCTTCCACGTTCCCTGTAAAGTTTCTCATCTCGTGCCCCAATCTACCTACAGGCTTCAAGTGGTACCCACTCCTGCCAATGACAAAAAGCAACCCATCCTTGCCCTTGTCATGACAAAACTGCTTATCTTATCTCACTAGCAAAAGAGTTCAATCTAACCAAACATTGAAAATAAATTAATTACGCTTTATATCTCCCCAGAGATGGCTAAGCTGCTAAGAGCCAGCTCAGTGTTTAGAAAAGAGATACAAAACTCTCAATCCATTCATCCAGTCACTCATCCCACTTTTCAGGGTTAGTTCTTCTATAGTCTCATAGCTGGAACTGGAACTAGCATTGGCCAGGAAAAATTGCCAAGTGTCAGCAGATAGCCAGGGCTGGGGGTGGCTGACTGAGTGAAAGGAACATTCCTGAGGATACATCTATGTAACAGCGTTGCGTGGCCAGATTTTCTTTAGGCTAGGAGATCCTAGCAAAAGGCAAAGTACAACCCAAAGGAGATTATAATGGCGGTCTTTCACTCTGCAGACTGGTGTTTACAGAGTGAAAGCCCCCCCCCCCCACTATCTATGCAGTCATCCTTGCCACAAACATAGGCTTTGCCCTTGCCCTACACCTGCATTAGGTTGGGTTTTTTGTTTGTTTGTTTGTTTGTTTTTTCTCCTTAGGCATATGCCATAGAGGAGTGACAAGCAGAGCACTTACATTTTGTCACCTGACTTCCTCTCTTGACCAAACATAGCAATCCGTGAACTGGTTAATCCATTGGTCCAAATGGAGTTTAAAAAAAAAGCTTCTTTCAAGCTGTCCTGGAGGACTCAAGAAGACCACCAGTCCAGGTGATATCCTTCTTCGTTCCCATTCCAGGATTCCCTGAGTTATGTTAAAGCGAAGATGAGAGGAATTCTCCTAGGAATAAGGCAGCCCGGGAGGCAGGCAACTTCAGGATGCTGAGCAAACATTTCTAATAACACTTTTACACGGCACTTCATAAATACCAAAGTTGCTCAGTAACACATCAGGGCCCAGGTTTTGGTTCAAGGAGAGAATATGATGGAGGAAATATGTATGCCTTTGACCTTTACATCAACTGAATGAGGTAGGTGGGGAGAGTATTATCCACACTACAGAAAGAAAACGGGGGCTCACAGAAGTGCAGGGACTTGCCCAAAGCTTGTTAAGTGGCAGCAAAAGCTAAGACTGGGTCGCCTGGCCCTTCCCCTCGCAGGAAACACAGCTTCTGGTTCTTCCTCTGCCGCCGACAGGAGCTTTGACCCCTACCTATCATCTCCTGCCCCTAGAGAACTTTCCGTCCGAAACCTATGCAAACTGAGCCCAGCAAGTTTGGCTCCATCCGCGGCCCAGAAAACCGGGACGCACAGGAGGCGTAAGTGACCCAGTCTGTGTCTCTAAGAGCTCCGCGCGGCTCGGGCCCGAGGCTGGGGCCTCAATGGGCTTCCTCGTCCGGGGCAAAGCCCAGGAGCACGTCCGGCCGGTCCGAGCTCCAAGGACCACGGTCGGACCCCGGCTGCGCTGGGTTTGAGACGCCAGAGGGTCTCCAGCCCGCCTTCTCCCGAAGCTGGCCTGTTCCTCGTCGGCGTCTCCAGCGCTCAAATACGCCGATGGCTGGATGCGCCCGCCGGGCCAGCGTTACCCTGAGTTTGCGATCCCTGAAAGCGAGACGCAGAAAACCGGCAGCGACTCCCCGAGACTGGCCCGGAGCGGCACGCTACGGCGCCCGCGGCTCTAGGCGGCGGGTTCCTTCTGCGCCTGCGCGCGGAGCGTGCGCAGTGGGCGGGGAGGCCGCGGGTGGGGCGGGGCCAGGTGGGCTGGGAGAGCGTCTCTGCCCCGCGGCTGGTATCCTAAGAGCCCGCGGGCGAGCGGGGCGTTCTGAGCCACCCGCTTTCCCAGAGCGCGGCTGCCAGACACCCTCCCTCACTCGGGGCTACTGCCAACGCTTGGGGTCTGCGGATCCTATGAGTGTGGATTGGACACAGAGTCTTGGCGCCTCTATGGGCAGGATTCTCGCGGGGGCGAGGGGGAATGCGGGACCGTGGGGTCACCCCTCGGGCTCTGGCCCCTCTGTGACGTCGTAGAACTACGTAAATGAGAGACATCGCAAATCTCTCACTTTTGCCAGAGGCTTGTGCAACGTCACTGTGTCGGCGAGAGGATGGCGTGACGTCACAGGGCCGTGGAGCTCTGGGAAGTGGGATGGGACGCCTTTGGGCCACCTGTAGGGACACCTAGATTCGGCCAGGGGAGGAGGAGAGGTTATGCTATGACAGATTCCACGTTCTTGGAGCTGAGGTGTCCAGGAGCCCTAGACCATCCCACTGCGTTTCTCCCTCCTCCTCCCTCGGGTCCTATTGGGTCCCTGAGTCCCGAAGCCACGAGGGTCGCAGGAAAACATCCCCTCGTGCCCCTAGCTACATTCCGGGAAGAGGAGGTGGAACCTGGACCTCTTCCAACTAGGGCGAAGCCCCTTCGGGCTGTTCTTTTCCCGGGTAGCTCCTGATCTTTTCCCAGAGCGAGCCCTAGGATGCTCCAGGTTGCACCTAGGATCTCTCGCGCCTTCCACCCGTTCAGCAGAGAAGTCCAGCCGGTAGCTCCTCCAACCCCAGCCTCGCACAGGAACTGCAGGCCTAGCAGCGTTGGGAAGGAACCCAGCCGAACTCCCTCGGTCCAGACCGCCTTCGCCCCCGAAAACCCGCCCGGAGGCAGAGGAGGCAGGGAGGAGGGTGGTGGAATGGGACTTTCTAGGGTTGTAACGCGGGAAGGAGGAGTGGGGGGAGGGGAGGGAGTTAGCGCTTACAAATGGACAGGCAAAAAAACCCACCCAAAATTTCTGATCCTCTCATTGCCCTTTTCGTGCGATCTACAATGAGTACAAGCGGGAAATGCCTCAACCACGTCGCGGGGTAATTGTAGCCTGTGTGGGGCCTCGTGGCTCGCGGCCTCGCCTGCCCCTTCCACTTGCAGTTGCTGTTTGTGGACAATCTTGCGATCTCTGTCATGAGTATAGAACGCGGAGAGCGACGCTGAGAAGTGACTTCTGGGTCCACCAGCATGACAGCAATCGTTGGTAAAGCAAGCCGAGGCACAGGCGTTGAGAATGGCCTCGAGGTCTCTGAGCAGCACCCAGCCCCCCTCCCTACTGCCACCTGAAAACTCTACATTCGAAATCCACGCTTCCAGGGATGCACACCTGATATTTATTGAAAGTCCCTTGCAAGCCCTAGGTTTGGAGGGGTGAGGATTTGTGGTACCCGAAGTGGGGTAGGCCAGAAGGACCCCCCCCCCCCATCGTCGCAGCCTTTACGACGATGTGCTTGAGACCAGGCGAACCGCAGAGGCAGGCGCTCTGTGTCCCGAGGGGAGTGGGAGGTGGAGGAATGTGGGGGAGGAGTGGGCAGCAGCGGTAGTCAATCCCTGGAAAAGATGCGACGCCAGAAAGACCAAAGGGACGGAGTGGGGATCTCTCTTGGGTCCTCAGTTGTGCCCAAAGCTCGCCGTAGCGGCTGTGTGTGTGTGTGTGTGTGTGTGTGTGTGTGTGTGTGTCCACGCACTTTCGATGTGTCTTGGCAACAACCACGTCCCCCAGTCTGGTGGGATTAGTAAAGGAACTGAGGTGGCTCCTGTCATCAGCCTTATCACAATCCATGGTCAAGAGCAGACCATACATACCACTCACTGCCTTCGCTGGTTGAACCCAAGCCCTGGAAACCCAAATCCAGTGACTAACTCCTTCCATGCACCCCGAGGTCACCGTTCTCTGGGACCTGGGCTCCATTCTTGCCTGGGACGAGTCCTTATGGACCTTGCCCGCCTAGCCGAGCCCCTACAGACCGGTCCATACCCCGCAGCACCCTGGCCCGCATTCGCAAGGGGTCCTGGGACCAGTCCAGAAGATTTTGATCAGTAGGGAGTGACCGAGAGGAGCGGCGGCGGCGAGTCGCTCCGGGCTGTGGGCGGGGCACCGGAGTCCGGGGCCGCCCCTCCAGGCCTGTCCAGCAGGGGGCGGCGCGGCGCCGAACGCGGACGGCAGGGATCTTCCGCGCCGGCCCGACGGCGGCCACGGAGACCAGCTGGGTTCTCGAACCGCGGAGTTCCGTCCCGCACAAGGCCAACATGCAACCCCAGCAGAGGTGCGGGTAGCGCCGTGAAACGCTAGAGCATTTTTAACTCCGACAGCTCCGTCCGGCTCAGGCCGCCAGGCCCTTCCCGAAGCTGGGATTTGGGGGTCTTATTACTAAAAAGCCCGACCCCGCCGTGTCTGCTGCAGCTGAGCGCCGGTCACAGTAGCCCTGGAGGCTGCGCTCGGCCTGGGAAAGGCCGTGGGCGCCCCCGCCTGCGCTGCCCAGCGGCCCCGGCGCTCGAGCTGGGGGAGCCCCGCGCCGCCCCAGTAGGGGAGCCCCCGGCGGCCTGGCCTCTAATTGTGGGAAAACTAGACGCCCCCGGGAAGGTTCAACTTGTAGAGGGCGGACTCAGATTTCTCCTAAACTTCCCTGGCCTCCGAGGGCGCCCGCCCCCGCCATTCCTGACAGGCTTGAAAACTGTAGGGAATCTTCGCGAGCGTGGAACTCTGTCTGGGGAATCCTAAAGGGCGGGGATGTAGGTTTGGGTCTTTGGGAAGACAGCGGTGATTATGTACTTGTAGCCGAGTATTGGGGCCCTGGGGACTGGACCTTACTAGTTTGAGGCTCTGTGTGGGCGCATCCTTCCCCAAAGCAGTAGCAAGAGGCCATGGGGGGGGGGGGGTGGTTAGGGAGGAGGGGGACGTTCTGTAGTTCCCTTAGTGGACCCTAGGCGACCCCGGACCCGCCGGAGATGTTGAGATATCTCACCACCGATACATTGAGGGAAGGCTCTGCTTCTTTATAAAGTCAAAGCCCTTTGGAGACAAGGAGTGGGGAAATTGAGACCCTAAGACCAAAGTGGAGGAGAAAAGTAAGAAAGTAAATGTGGGATGGGGTCCAAGTTAGACCAACACTGGGACAGAGGGGGTTTCTCCACCCATCCCACCCCTATCACCCCAATAAGGTGGAGATTCAGGCAGTGGGGACTGGAGTCTGCAGAGAAACCGGCTCTTCTCAAAAGGCCCCGCCCAGTTTCCTGCGCTTAGGAGGAAATTATCCATCCTGCAGTGCCTGTAAAATAACCGTTTATTTCATATTTTTAAAAACTCCAGTGATAAATGTCCGTTACCGATGGTCAGCATAAAGTGCCAATCGCAATACATCGCCCTGCTCCTAGCCGGCAGCTCTCTCACCGCGACCGGCGACCTAGCAGGGAGAGCCAGAGGCCAGGTCCCCTCCAGTATTAGGGGCCTCGGTCCCCGCCCCGCTGGCCGAGTCGGAGCCCTCGGCGGCTGCGGGGCGGGAGCTGGGAGCGGGCTCTGCCGGGCCCCGCGGTTGGTCCCGGGCCAGGCGGCTGAAGCAGATACATGGATTACACTTTTGCAGGCTCCCGGGAGTGGGGATGGGGCGGGGAGGTGGGGGGGGCTGGAAGCTGCGATCGCGCAGAACTTCTTTTCCTCTCCCCTCTTTCTTCGCAGTCAGAGTTACAAGCTTATATGGTCAAAGAAAAAAATAATAAAGAAAACGTATAAAATAACAATAGGAAAAGTAATACTTCTGGGAGAGGCGCCGCTGCGGCTCCGCGGAGCTTTCGTTCTTCTTTTTTTAAAAAATGCCGTTTCCCTTCTGCCACGTGAGTACCGCCTTTTGGCCAAGAGTTTAGCCTCGTCCTGGGGGAGTCGCCCGGGCGGCCGAGTCATGGCCTCGGGCGGGGCTCCGGAGTTCTGCGTGCGCCCGGGGCCCAAGGGACTTTGTTCGGGGACCAGGGAAGGCCCAGGAGCCCCTCCCGCGGTCTGCAAGAGTCGCCTTCTGGCTTCTGGTAGGAGGGGTCGGCGTGACCCAGGGTCCTGTTGACCGGAGGCTCTGTTTAGCATTTGATCTTGGAGGTTTTGAGCTCCTTCACCTGTGAGTGTAGCGTCTTGTGGACAGCGAGAGTCCTGGACTGGCAGAATCCTTTCCCGCACTCTTGACACTTGAAAGGCTTTTCTTTGGAGTGAATATATCTGAGAGCAAAAACAGAGAGAGAATTAATCCTTGCAAAATGATGCAATGTTAGAGATGTCTGCCCAAGATCCCCTCCCACTGCTATGAGGCGCTTGCCCGCAAGGGAAAGGAGGTTGTGGGATACCCAGTGTGGAGCTGGCAAAATGCTGAGTTTGTGGATGGAGCGGGGAGGTAAAGGAGAGGCTTGGGCAATCTCTGATCCTTAACAGGTTTGGCCAGGCAAACCGCCTGCCTTCCCTAGGAGGAGCCAGCGCAGCCTCCTTATAAGGCCTGGGTCAGCACTGGGGGTGTATGAGGGGATCTTTGCTGAAGCTGCACCGTCCAAGATGGTAGCCACTAGCCATATGCGGTTATTAAAATTAAAATGAAATAAAACCTAAAAGTTAGTTTATCAATCACACTCCTTTCACATTTGAAGTGCTGAATTGTCACATTTGTCACGTGTGTCACTCTTCATTGTCACTGGGACCTCTTGGACAGCACTGCAGATGAAGAGGTAAGGAAGCTATGTGTGCTTGTCCAGAGCCCATGGAGACCTGACTTAGTCTGAGGTTCTATTTTTTCCCTATTCTCTCCACCCATGCTCCAAGAATTGATCGCTGAGCTTTGTATGGTTTCCTTCACGATGTTGGGTTAATTCCCAGAAGCTGGGAAACTTGGACCCGGTTGGGGGGAGGGGCTCAAGAACATTCCCACTAGGGAGGAGGATGGTGAGGACAGAGGCTGAAAGGCAGCTCTCTCTAGGGCCACCCGCAGTGCCACACCTGTGATCCCGTAGGTGGTCTTGCCTCCGGAAGGCTTTGTGGCAGATGTCACAGGTGTAGGGCCGCTCATCCGTGTGCGTCCGCTCATGGATAAGTAGGTTGTAGGACTTAGTGAAATGTCGACCACAAAACTTGCAGACGAACTCCTTCTTGGTCTTGGAAGGCAGGCGTCCTCTCGTGGGCTTCTTTTCTGGGGACAGCTTCGTCACATCCAGGAGGGCGCCCAGCCCACCAGTGGGGGAGCCAGGACCCTCCCCCCGGCCAAGCTTGGACGGATCTTCTTGCGTGGCGGCCAAGGCCAGGTTGGCAAAATCAAAGCGCGGCTTGGTCTTGAGTGCTGAGGGGCCGCTGCCTCCAGCGGTGATCTCGGGCTTGGGCTGGATAACATGGGGGAACCAGGGAAATGCAGGCAGCTGGAAGCGCGCGTCCACCAGGTTAGACATGGCTCCCGGCACTTTGGAGAAAGAGGATCGCGGCAAGTGCATGGCAGGGTAGCCCAGCGTCCACTGGTGCAGGTGCACAGCGTGCAGAGCACTGAAACCATACAGGTTGGGCAGGTGGTCCGAAGGCACCGCGGGAAGGCCGTTTACTGCCTGAAGGAAGGAGTAGTTGGTGAGCTGCAGGGAGGGGTGGATGGGCACTGGCGCTGGCAAGGTTTTGCTGCCCATTGTGGTAATTGCGGTGGGTTCTCTATCGGAATCTGGAAAGAAAAGAAGGGAGCAGGGAGAGGAAAAGTTCAGGGCAGATCAGTTTCCAGCCTAGCCACACCCTTTCTGTTCCCCAGGGCAGGAGCTGGAAGTCTAAGACACCACCCAATGGAACCCACTAACTTAAAAAAAAAAAAGATGGGAACCCTCTCTGATCTGAGGGCTTCCTCCAAATGTCCTTTGGCAGAGACACACAACTTGATACAAAAAACAGCAGAAAACTAAATCCAATGCAAAGCAACCAACTTAAATGAAGGACTATGATATGCATGATCCGGAGAAGGGCAGAAACACAGGGAAACTGGCATGAAGTAGAAACTTCCATCCATGCAAGCCTGAGTCAACACAGAATTGCACTCTTTTGCAAAGGTAACAGGACCGTGGAAGTGTGCTTACGTGTCCGTGTGCAGAGAAACACAGAAATGCACACTGACAGAGCCACACATTCTGAAGCAGAGTTGAGAACAAGGTGCAAAGATTAAGTGGGATGACCCGTGTTCTGCTACACAAAATGTAATGCAGGGAACAACACACACATATACACACAGGATCATGTGGCACCCACGAAGAAACTTCCAGACAGACAGCACGCATACAAACACACAAATCCATACATCTCCCAGCCCCTGTCCGTTAAGATTACCAGCTGACCTTCCATTTGGCCTCTAGAAGCCACATCATCATTCTCGTCAAAACTCTCAATCTGGACTGCAAATTTGCTTCTCTACCTCACTGTTACTGAGCCCTGTTGACAAGGCTCTCTCTGAAGCTGGTTGTGGATGGACGCCCTAGGGGCTCACCTTCATTTTAGGAAGAACACTGACACCGATCTTCATTAACTCAGTCAAACATCTGCAGTTGCATACAAGGGGGCACCAGTGCCTTCCCTACCCCATAAAAAAGGGGGCCGCAATGCCTTTGTGGGCCTCAGGATGTTTGTATGTATGGGGTGAGCCCTGGGCAGGTGAAGATGCCCATGGGCAAGAAAGAGCATTGAGGCCTGCCTCCCCTTCTATGGTCTAGCCACCCTCCAAATGCAATGTCGGAAAGCTTGAGCAAGGCCAGAGGGAAGCTGTGCTGAAGTGAAGGATAAGCTGGCATCGCCTGGTCTTTTTGGTCAAAGTCTCTAGCCTACATGAACAGGTCTGCACTCTGCAGAGAGGCCTTTATCTCTGTCCTTCCCACACACTTAGGTCTGTCTAGCGGAAGCAAAAACAAGAACAAAAGCCGAAAGTACACAGGGAGCTTTGGGACGCTCAACTGTTGGACACCCTCTCCTTCATCTGAGCTGAGGGCTACTCGAGACGTCATTGTGGGAGCAGGGTGCTTGGGATACCCTTCTTTTCCACCCCTCTCAATCCTCTGCTGCCAACCTCCTTCACCTCTTCTTCCTCTTCTCTCCCTTCGATTTCTCCTCTAAAGGGCAGTGAGCCCCTTCCCTGGGATGTGCAGGACGCTGCCCTGCTTCCTTCTTCACTGCACATGCTGACACCTACCCAGGCAGCTTGCGCAGCCTAGCTTACCCTCAGCGCAGGCCCTCAAGGCGCAGGCCTACACTCAGCTGCCTTTCACTGCAGCGAAGCCTGTCAGGACGAGGGAGCGCAGCGCTCCTAGGCGAGAGGACAATCTTGACCCAGGAACCTTCTCCCCTGGAGGCTGGCAGGAAGGTCCCTGGAAGTGTGCTGGGCCGGAAAGAAAGAGGCTCTGCTGGGGGTGGGGGTTGCAAAATTCCAAGAGCCAGCAAAGATTTGCATAAGTCGGGTAAATTAGCAATCGAATGAAAACCTAGTCCGACCGCAGCAACTAATTCAGCCATGGAGGGAGGGGAGACACACACCTGCGGTGGTCGCGCCCCCGGAGCCAGAGCACCGCGGGCAGGCAGAGCCAGGGCCTCCGCACCCATCTTCCGTACTGTCCCCCGGCTAGGGTTGCGCCGGGGACAAACGGAGCCCATCCTAGAACGCTGGGACCACGGCAAAGCAAAATAAGAATCTGGCCAGAGAGAAAGCAGGGGTCGTTTGGGGTTGGGAAGGAGGGCGGAGAAGGTGGGAAACGCTTGCCAACTTCAAAGGTCGGCCCGGGCTTAGGCGAGGTGAGTGCTCTTTGATTTGCTGTCACCTCTGCTTCCCCCCGCTGGCGCTGGAAATCAGATCCTTATCTCTGGCTTTCCTCGGTCCCGGCCGAGCCCCGCTCGGCCCTCCGCTCCCTCCTCTCGGTGCTGGGCCTCCCCGCCGCCAAGTGAGCGGCAGCGGCGGCGGGGCTCTGACGCGGGCCGAGCCCGCTCCGTGCCCAGGCCGGAGAACCCACCGACCTGGCGTGCTCCCCGGGCCTTTCCTCGCCCACCCCAGGAGGGAAGACGTGGAGCTCGGTGGGAGGAGGGGGCGCTTACAGCCACCAGTGCTGGGGGGAGCCAACCTTTCCGGGCTATCTGCCTGATCTTGTTTCCCCCAACACTCAATTTATTTTCCTCCGCGGCGCGGCCAGTTTCTTATTTTCTGCCGCATTCCGAGGCCAGGGCTCCTCAGACTCTCGCCAAAGACTTTCCCGGGGACGAAATTCGTTAGAAACGTAGCTCTTTACACTAGCACCAAGAATGGGCCGAATGCACGATCCGGTTTCTGGATGTCCGCTAAGAGGAGAACACAGACTCACTCACACTCACCGGCCGAAGCAGATGAGCTCCGGTTGCCCTGACCCCGAACCCCAGTATGAACCCTTTAGATCTTTAAATACCAGCGGGAACCCCACTCCCCACTCCGCAAAGAGCTTGGGCCTCCAGACCTCGGAGGTGCGGGTAAGGGTTCCGGCTACGCGCAGCAAAAGCAATTCGCGCTTGGAAGCCCGGGTGCCGGCGCGGTGCAGCGCCAGTCCGGGGTCTGCAGCCAGCCCTAAGCCGGGCATTAATGAAGTGTGCCGAGTCTATTAAAGTGGTTTATTCGGCGCTAATTGAGCGTGTGCGAGTTAACTACTTGCATTAATGAGGATGGAACGAGCTCCACGGGCTTGCGCCTGGAGGAGCCCAGGAGCAGCCCCAGAAAATCATCCTTGACATCGAATCCCCAATACAAGTGACAGGCGTCTGAACCCCAGGCGGCAGGACTGACCAGCCCCGGCTACTCCTGTTGAATTTTCCCAAGGAACGAGATGGAACGAATCCTCCAGCGAGGCGGCCACCCAGCAACATTTAAACGCCCGTTGCGTCCTGAGCGATCTGCTCCCCGATCTTAATGAAACCACAATTACCTCGAGGAGCCTCGGATGCAACATCTACCCACTGGTCTCCCTCCACCCCTACCCCCAATCCGTCCTTGCCCGCCCTTCTCTTCTCAAGGAGGCTGAGAACCTGGGAAACTAGTCTTGCACGTGGTTTCTGTTCTCAGGAGTCAGCCAGCACTCAGCTCTTAGCCCGAGTGAAATTTACCAAATTGTGGCAACAAAGAAACCCTCCTAGCTACTTTACCCCCGCTACTGCCGGAACTGCTGAAAAGGTGCTGGGTGTGGGGTTTCATTCTTACCAGAGACGTTTCTAGGGAGAAATTAGCTCAGCAGGCCAGCCCTAATCTCTTTCCCTCTCATCACCGGCTCCCACCTCTCCTGAAAGCTGGGTTTGCGGATAATCAGAGGAGCAAACAAATCTTTCCCTCCTAAGCCCCAACCTGGAGATACCCGCCGCTCCACAGTATTTCCGCTGCTTTGGCGTGCGGTCTCGAATTGGGAAGTAGTGCTCGCGCCCCCTGCACGCCCCGGGACCGTGGCGGGTTATACTCCAGGCCCTGATCACACAGAGCAATCATCCCATAGAAAACAACTCAAGTCAGAGCAGAAGTGCGAAGCGGCGTCAGGCACGCAGCCCAGCGCTCCCGGTGATATCTGAGCGCAACTCCGCAAAAGAAAATTTCGCACGAAAGCGCGACCCAGGGGGCATGCACCTGTCCCTGGCGCGATCAGCTGCGGCCGTGGCCATCCACCTACTCTCTTCCTTCTTCATCAGCTAAGGTCAGGCAGGCTGAGCTAGGCACGTATTTCAGGAAAGTGTGTTAACGCTGAAGTTGCTTCATTTTCTTAGCGGGGGCCCACAGGCTGACTTCTCATGTCCGTGGGCATCTCGCCCCGGATTCTGCGGAGTCTGGCCCCGCAGGGGCTAGTAGTGGAAGCCCGCCCTCTCGTTCCCCAGAGGTCAGAGGCCGGGGACCCCGCGCGGGAAGTCCCTGAGCCAGCACCCCCAACCACCCTGGGCTGCAGCGACTCTCACTTTCACAAAGGTCCTGCAGCCTTCGTTTGGCTAGAGGAGTTTCCTTCTGGGCTATTGAGAAAGAGAGGAGACACCCGCCGCGCTGTGACAGGGAGCCCGGGAGTCCCGCCCGCTTTCCCCTCGCCGGGCCGGGGAGCCCTGGGCTGCAGTTACCTTGTTCCGCGGCGGTCCGGGGCTGAGCGTGTCTCTGGGGCTCCCGCTGCGGGGGACCCGGGAAGCCAGAGGCACTGGATTCCACAGGCACCCCTGGACCTCTAGAGTCCTGGCCCCTCTCCGGCTGCGGGGACTCCGAGCGCCCGACACGCGGGAAGCGCTCAGCGGCCCCGGAGTCTTGCCCGCCGGGGATGGTGAGCCTTGTTCCCGGCTCCCCGGTTGGGTCTGAACCCGAGCGGCTGAGAACGTGCAGGGAAGAGACCGAGCTCAGACTCACTCATCCCTTAGCACCGAGCCGCCTACTTATTTTAATCCACCACCCTCCCTCCTCCTCACTCCCTCCTCCCCTTGCCTGGCGAATCCACCCCTCCCTGCCCGGCCCCACAACCTTGCCCTGCGCCTGCGCACTGAGGAACAAAGTTTTGCTGACCCGGGCAGCCGACTTTGGCAACTGTGCTCGCTTAGCCCCGGCCCCCAGGGACCTGCGTTCCCAGCTCTGAAGTCCCAGGCGACCCCTTCTGTGCTGTTAGGCTCAAGAGGGCACCCCTATCGAGCTAGAAGAAACAGCCCCTAGCAGATGAGAGCGTGGGTCTCCTCGTGCTTTGAGGTCCCACTTCTGTGCGCCTAGGGACACAGCCTGTGTCCGCAGCCTGTGCAGACTGGAAATGGGGTGTCGCATGGGGATGCAAGCGCAATAGCTTGGGCTCAGCGCACTCTGGCCCCCTAGCAAAGCTGCCTCTTCTAGAATCCCTACCCGGAGTCTGAGGGTCCTGGGTGTGGCGCAGCTCTTGGACATCCAGCACTGTTCAGTTCCAGGTCGGTACCCCAGACCCTGGGTTACAGAGCTCCGTGGAAAGATCAGAGGCAAAGGATAGGGGGGAAGGGGGTAAAGAACGTTATTTTCCTGGGACCCAGAACTTTCAGGGATTCCACCTTAAAGAACAGTCACACCCTCTAATCACGTATTCATTTGTTTTGGAAGGATGGATGGGAGTTTGGAAAGCAGCTCAGGCAAGGGAGATGAGCCACAAAGTTCGTCAGCTGCAGGACCTCGGAGATGAAGGAGCTGGTTCAGGTGGAGTTTGGGATCTAAGAGGGGTCAGGGCCCTGGATGCGAGATGCTCCGTTTTACTGCCCAAGCTGTAGGGAAAATACTAGTGCTACCTCTTGACTGCTCAGTTCTGGAAGCTGAACTTCAGCTGACCCCAGCCTTGATTCCTCCCTGCTACCCTCCCTGGGACACCCAGCCCTGGGTTTGGGAGAAGGTGCTGGTTCCCCAGGGGTCCAGGTGGGTCCAGATTCACACACTGCACTCCTGGAGTTTGCTACAAGGTTGCGGCTGAGTGACTCTTCCTAGCCCTCGGGGCTGGACCCTGGCATTAGTGGGTCTGCAGCACATCGGTACTGTTTCTCCGAAGAGGACTGCCACTATGTTGAGTTTTGATCTGCAAGTCTTCTCTGATGTTTTTAGGGTATCACTCCCTGACCTAGGAAAACGCTAGTGGAAACACCCCCCCCCCCAAGACATAGTTGGAGCAGACCCTTTTCTTATCAGCAGGACTTTAGAACAGAACCTGTCCTCCATGGCCTAGGTAACTTTTGGCTTGAGTGGGAGGAGGAAGAAGGATTAGTGCCAAGAGATTACACTCACCTCCTGACACGGGAGCAAGGGACCCACGACAGTTTGCAGCTGGAATCCTAGGAGCTGCCAGTAAGGGGCGACATTCTGGCCAAGGCAAGGCCCCTTGAGAGCAGAAGGGGTGTGAGATCACTCCCTTCCCTGAGATTGCAAAGCAGCAAGTTCCAAAAGCAGGGGAGGGCCTGGAGGCACAGGGCATTCCCGGACTCTACTGGCTTCCATCTTGAGCGAGGGAATTTGCTTGTACCAGTCTCAGGCTCTCCCAGGAGACAAAGGCTCTGAGAACCTCCATTAGCAGCAGTGGGTGAAAGAATCCCAGGGAGGTCTCCACAATTGGGCACCCTGCTGTCCAGAGAGGTTAGAAGTACCCCAGGAAGATGATACTCAGGTGGGATGGGGCCTCCTGGGGTGTAGGAATCCCACCCCCTGCTTAAAACGTCACACAGGACAACTCTACTTCCTTGGTCTTTCCACTTGCCTCTATCTTCTAAATCAGGACCATTGGCCAACATACTTCAAAGTTGGCCAGAAAACTCCAAGTAGGGATCCTTAAAGAGCCCTTGTAGAGAGTCTTTAGGAATCCAAATGAAAAGACCCATGCAACCTGGTATTTAATGTGGCTTTTGTCAGGTTATCTGTAAAACTAATCTCAATTGAGGCCACCTCAAGGAACTTAGCCCATCAGGGGCAAGATGGGGAAGCAAGGTTGGGATTGGCTCCTCATGGCCCGGCACCTCAGGCTTTACCTTCTTGGTTGCCTTACCTGGAACTCCTCTATGGCATATGACAGTACCGGTGCAACTGTTTCAGACACCTGGCTTTCATGTCACTCCTCCTAGGGGCTTAGAAGTCTGGGATAACAAAATTCAAGATTTGCTAGTTGCTGAGGTGTTCTCCATCCCAATCCAAGTTCCAAAGAGGGTGACCCTCAAACCGTGTCCTCAGCGTCCACTGGAGGCCATCCAGGTTCTGGTTCCTGGGGCGACAGGAAGAAGCCCAGGAAGCTGAGGATCCCTCTGCCCAACAGTGGGGAATCCTCCCCCGCCTATTTGCGGAATTAAGCAGGCCTTAAGCAGCAGGGACTAGGTCGCAGCGCCAAGCCTGGACTGCAGCTTGGACGGATTGAAGAGGGCAGGACCCAGGACACGTTAAGGGCCAGAAAGGTACTTTTTTGGTGAAATTTTATGGGTTTAAGACTCGCAAGAACGTCAGGTTCCTAATTTGGTAAACATGTTGGGCAACCGGGACCCCATGAAAGGGGCGAAACTCCAGTTAGGAGTTCCTGGGTGTCCGGCGCACTCCACCACCCACGCAGCGGGGCTGTAGCCAGCGGCCAGACCTGGCGCAAACTCCCACGGGCTCTTTCTGGCACTCCCGCCTACCGCCCACGAGGCGGGACCTGCGGCGCCAGAGGGGTCCCGGACCTGGCCGGCACCAAGCAGCCTTGGCCAAGGGTCCCCTCAGTAGCGACTAGGCCTCCAGGGCCGGGTTCCGCCTCCCCACCCCCAAGTGCCGGTGGGGCCCGGCAGGGAGCGATCACCGGGCGGGCGCGAGCCTGCGGGTCATCAGCCACGCTGCACCCAGTCCAGAAGCGAGAGCCCTCGCCGCTGCCGTTTCCTGGGCGCACTTGGGATGCTGACAGCTTCTGCTGGTCTCCCCGCGCCACCCCCAGCCCCTCTACTGACTCCTGTTGGCTGGGAAGGACAAGTGCCCCTGCCTGTCTTCGGAGTGAAAATTGAGCAGCTTCCAGAAAATGAGCTAGAATATGGCCTATCGTGCTTTGAGGTCTTGCGGAGTGAAAATGAACCCCACCTCTCCCCACTTTCTAGCCACACAAAAATGGCCTCATTTTTAAAAAGTGGAATTTACTTAGCACTTGTGAGTTTCTTCTTCCAACGAAAGCTTTCCTGTAACTGCATTGCGGACAATTGGTGGGGAGGGGCATCTGCTCATTAGACCCCCTCCCCCTTTACGCTTGTACAGAGGTTTCAAATAGCCCGGAGATTTAGGTATCCCTCTGTAATCATTTAGATGATGGATTGTAATGGCTCAATAGTTCCTCTGGAACCATTACGATCAATCAGGTCGAAATCCAGCTTTGGGGGAAAGTTTTTAAGCACGGGAGGCAGGTAACATGACTTCCACACACACTTGTGCAGATAACACGCTCTGATAACGCACAAGCAACTCCAGGGTCTTAGGAGAATAAATCTCAGGTGAACGCAGGAGCGGTGTTTCTTGTGAGAGCGAGAGACAAGTTACAGTATCAAAACTGAAAGGGAAAGTGAACTGTTTTCTCCAAGCAGTTCCCGTTTCGTAAGTTCTTTATGAGCACTTAAGCATCTCGTAACTATTTCTCACCGTAATAAATGTAACCATACACACACGAATGCATCTAGCCTTGGTCTATAAGAAGAATAGGTCTGAAGCGCGAATATGCATGTGGAATTGTGTGAACCCTGGGCATATTATCATCGGTAAAATGAAATGATAAAGCCTTATGCTGTGAGGAGCAAATGCAAAATGCGTGTAAAAGGCGTGGCGAGTTTTTTTACTTTTTGTACAAATATGAGTTGTCGGAATTATTTTCGACACATAACAGATTTGTATTCTAAGATCACTGAACTTTTCCTCTACCAACGGTGAAAATAAATGTATTAGAAACGACGCCGTGTCTAATTTAACTGAGGATGATAAAGAAAAGTTATTTTTAACTGGATCCTTTGTAGTTAGGATGAAACCCTGAGGATAGAACCTTACCACACCCGCGGCGCTGGGATCTTGAAGGGCTATATTGGCGGCGGCGGGCGCTGGAAAAATGAGCTTTCGCGTAATTAAACATTTCCAGACACTGGAGGGTTATTATCTGCCTAGCGATTTCCGGCTAGAGGAGTCGGGCAAGTCTGGCTGAGATGTTTGATGGAGAGATTGGAAGACGCAATCCTAAAGACAACGCGCCACCTGCTGGCGAGCAGGTGACATCTTCCGTTGCTCCTCTCTCCAGAAGTCTCAAATCCAGTTATCCCTAATGAATATTACCTGAGTGGTTACAAAAAAAAAACAAAAAACAAAAACCCTTTCCTTTTTAAATTACGCAATTCGCCTTTATTTGTGTAAAACTATGCATAGTCTTGCCCTTCCAAAGAGTAAACAAAGGAGAAATTCCCTTTGCCAAGGGATTTTTTTTCCCCTACTCCAACCCAGATTTGTGTTTGGTTTTTCTCCTTTTCTTTAAATCAGATATCCTTAGCAATGATCCACCACCATTATTTCTGGTCCTTGGAATAATGGTGAGCCAGTATCTAATGTGAAACTTTTCTGCACCCTCTGAGTCGGGTTAGAGTCGCCTTCCCCCATAACTCTGAGCAGTGAGCATGGCGAGGCTCCCCTGCCTACTAGCTCCCTCTCAGCTACCTGTGGATTCTTACTGGGCTTTCTGAGGACTCATAAAAATAGAGGGAGTCTCCATCTGTGAATGGATGTCCCTGAAACATGGGATGCTTCCTATCCCACTCCTTCCTCCCAGGCCATTCGATTCCAGGTCTTTTGCTCCTTTCCTTCTTCTAATTCCCCCACCAAATAGTTTAGCTGGACCCTCCCTTCTCTCAGTCATCAAAACTCCATCTTTTTAAATGAATTAATTTTTAAATGGAGATGTAATTGACATATAACACACTGTGAGGTGTGCGATGTGTTGGTCTGACACATTTATATATTGCAATAAGATGGCCACCACAGCACTAGCTAACCCCTCTATCAGTTCATAGAATTATTTTTGTGTGTGTAGTGAGAACATTTAAGACTTCATCGCTTAGCAACTTTGAAGTTTCTGACATAGTATTGTTGACTATAATCACTATGCTGTACATTACATCTCTAGGACTTATCGACTTACCTGCTAGTATGAAGTTTGTACCCTTAACCAACACCTCCCATTCCTTCCACTTCCAGCCCCTGGCACCATTTTAGTATTTGTTTTCATGCATTGGGCAATGCTGCATTTCTGATTCTGTCTTTTCCTTGTTACCAAAGCTCCAGGTTTCCAGACAGGAACCAGAAAAGAGAGGTCCTAAGAATATAGCTGTTAATGGGCTCTTTGGTCTGTCCTCTGCCTACAGAAGGCAACGGGGTGTAGGAGATCCTCAGGAGCTTCAGTTGTGCCTCTATCCACCTTCCTTGCAGTGCTCCCTGCAGGCACACTGGGGAGGGCAGAGCTGCAAATGCACAGTTTCCAGTAAGGATGAAAACAGAGGCTGAGATTGCTCCCAGCCACATCGCATCACCAAGTTTCTGGGCAAAGTGTCATTTGTTGTCCTCGGGCATTCCAAGGCCAATGGTTAGCTCTTATACCACTCAGAGGAGCAAAAGCTTGAGACACACACAGAAAAGACAAGCTAGGGACCAAGGGAGAGACAGACTCACTGCCTCTGCTCCAGGTCATTAGGGGAAGCTTGGCTCACCTGCCACCCATCACTCTCCTTGCCCCAGTAAGAGGAAGGTTCTGCTAGTTTCTCATCCTGAGCTTGCTGTGACAGGTGGAAAGAAAAGGGACCCAGCCTAGACACTCCTAAGGACTACCAAGGCCACCAACCCTCCCTAAGTGATGAGAAGACATGGTTGCCTCACCTTGATGTATGAATCATGATACTGACTAGATGGGAGGGAATCAGGGGCTACCACAGGGGGGCTTCTGAGTTCAGGCTATCACACTGAAGAAGTGCTGTGTCCCAGAAGTGGTGGCCCAACTGGGAGAGAAGTGATTGCCCCTGGGAACTTAGAAGGCATCCTAATGCAACTCTAATATATGGTGTTCCTCTACCAGGTGCAACTGAAATTTAGGCACCAGCTTTGGGGAGATACGGGGTGGAGTCAGAGATTGGGATTAAGAATGTTTCATGAGACTCATGGACATGGACAACGGGGAGGGATATGATTGTGGGAGAATAGGTGGGCTGGGTGGGGGGGAGCAATGGGGAAAAATGGGACAACTGTAATTGAAAAATCAAAAAATAAAATTAAAAAAAAAGAATGTTTCATTATATTTGATGCTTGAAAAAGTTCAGAATGACCAGCAAGCTGGGAGAGAACCACCCCTTCTGCTAGAACAACCCTCCACTCTCTGATTCCTATGAAGCTACACTCAGGAAGAACAAGAGTGATGTTTGTGGATCTGAGCCACATCACAGTGGAGTGGAATGCTTGCACAGAGCAGGAAACCACACTCCCTGTCTTAGCCCACTGCAAGGGCCAGGCGCCCTCCTCCGTGGTCTCCGCTGACCATTGGTGCGGTCACTTAAAAATGCCAACTCCCACCATAGCCCCCTGCATTCCCAGGTGACTCAAAAAAAAGAGGGGGGCATTATTAGCATATGATTTCTCACTTCAAAATGACTATTTATTGGGTTCTTTCTGTGTATTTAGGCATTAGTTTGCCTATCACACATCCACAATAAGGAAATGGAGAGATAACTTAAAAGTAGTATCAATGTATTCCAGGTAAAGAATTTATGGAATTGTGACTGGTTTGGGGGAAAAAAAATAAAGTCTGTTTAAAGATTTCAGAAGCTTTATCAAAGCATAAGCTATGGATTGTAGTGGGACTTGTTCTTTCTTAATTTTCTGGGAGGACAAGCCAGGGGGAGCTGCAAAAGGCCACCAAGCCCATGTAAGTGGAAGACCCTTGCCTCCCAATGCTCCAGTGCTACACGGGCCACTAAGTGATGGGAAGCCTGGAACACCACAGCAGGAGGCCCAGGACAGGGCATTGCAGCCTTAGTCAACCTGGGTCAAGGGCCACCAATGCGGAAAAAGGAAGGACCAAGCAGACAGAGCTGGCCAGCCAGCCAGTTCCTGCTGGGATGGTAGCTAACGTCTAACGTGTTGATGGTTTAAAAAGGTTCTTTTCAAAAGTCCTGTGCCACAGAGTCGCTGTGAGAGCTTGTCACAGGGTAGACTCCCAAGCCCTGCCCTCAGCGTTTCTGATTTAGGAGAACTGCTATGGGCCCTGAGGGTCTGCGTGTTTTAGAAGCTCCACGGATGGTGGGGATGCTGGTGGTCTTTCGAGTACATCTGTGTTGGGAACCACGACTCTGGTCTTGCTCAGGAGAACTCCAAGGATTGAGGTTTTCCAGAGTCAAAGAAACAGTTCTTTATTAAAGCATTTTATACACTTAAGTAGGCTTCTTCTTCAGCCCCCCCCCCCCCCCCGCCGCTTTACTTTAAGAGAAGAGTACTGTACCCGATGATCGTCCAAAGCATTCTCAATTGCTAAACTTTAAGATTCCACTGTGTGCTGTGGTTTTGGGGGGAGATGTCCATCTCAGCCCACAGAGGGAAAAGCCATTTCTGTAGGAGGGTTCCCTTGGGAATACAGAGGACCAGGACAGAACCAAGGAGCAAAGCTGCCCCCTAACGTTAGGTTACACCGAGGCCCATGGGATGTCTGGCTTCAGACAAGTGGGAATTAGCTTTGGTCTTCAGGAGATGATCATGTTTGGGGTAAATGGAGGGAAATGAGGCCTCTAAAGTCATTGGGTGGGCCCTTTTTCCAACCCATAGTGTTTCCTATGAGTATATCAGAAGATGCCAGAAGGAAGATTTGTGGGCTGAATGAGGAATCCTTGGTTTGCTCATTTCCCTCACATGTGGGAATCATAATTGTTCTCCACAGAAGCAGTCTAGCCAGCTGACCAGAGAAAACACCATAGCTGATAATACCCATGTTAACCTGGGGCCAAGGCATGAGGTGCTAGTCAGTAGTTGTGTGTGTGTGTGTTTTCTTCATGCTTTTATTTCGACAGTATTTTCCACTTTTGTTCTGGTAAAAGCTCATTTACATGTGTGTTAATTTTAAAAGCTGTGTAAACTTTTTTCTTTTTAGTACTACCAATTTTAGTGACCTGTCTGTCCTATGTATGCATGAGGTAACACACATATCAAAGTGCCTATATTGATTTTCTTAAGTTACGTGCATACCAGGCACCCGGTTTGATGGGAAGGAGCCATGATTTTCACTCACTAATGCCACTGGAGTGACATTGGTAACAAAGGAGCCAAGTCCATTGAGCAAACATGGCTCTGTTGTGAGGTGCTTCCAGGAGGAGGCATCATTCCTGTTACTCCAGTTTTATTAACAGAGAAGTGGACCCCACTTGTGACGCTCACGAGTGCAATCCTGGAAGCGAGCAGATGAAGCCTCAGAGGGCTGAGCTATCTACTGTGCCCTCCAGGTCTCTCTCCTCTCCTGAGCTGTGGGCCCTGCACACCTGGATGATGTACCTGAATCCTTGTGGCCAACTGAACCAGTGGGTTCGGTGATGATTCTCACTTCCTGTCTAAGGGCATTTGGCTTAGAAATGTCACATGACTTGTCCCAAAGTCACATCGCTGGACCAGTCTGGAGCCAGGACTTAAATCCACGTGTATTTGATTCCAAAGCTCAAGTTCATAACAAAGACTCCCTTGGTACCTTAGGTATGGTCTTCTGGTCACGTCAGCATCACCTGGGAACTTGTTAGACACACAGAAGCTCAGGTCCTGCCTCAGGCCTACTGACTGAAGGAAAACCAGCTCATTTTAGCAAGATCTTCCCCCAGATGCGTGCACGTGAATGTCTGCAACCCACGTCCTCTGACCCCAGACCCAGGCTCCGGCCCCCCTTCGCAGGCTCTTTGCTCGGCACATGGCTTTTCATCTCAGCTTCTAGAACAGAGAAGCCAGCTGCTGCATCTGCAACCTCAAAGCAAAGGCTCACAGCCTAAAGTTTGAGAAAACAGTAACACCACACCACAGGTGGCCTACGGACCCACAGACCCTGCTTTGGCCCAGGGGTGAGCAGTGTGGCCTGACCAGCAGACTGGCTCTGGCCTTTCTACACGGCCACTTTCCCCTCTGGGCTCCAGAGTAGAGGGCTTGAGCAGGGTATCCGCTGACAATGGCGAGCTGGGCACAGCTTCTCGGGAAGAAAAGATAGGCTTCCGAGCTAGTTCTGAAGATGGGGTGGGGGGTGAGGGGTATAGCAAAGGTTGATGGTACTTTGGGAGTAATGAGATCTGCCTTTACCTCCCATTTTCTAGTTGGAGAGAAAATCAGAAGAGGTTCACAGGATCTTCTCTGGCGAAGCATGAACTCACAGAGTAACACATAGATTGATGATATCGACACATTAACAATGCATTGTTTGTGAGTCATTTTAACAGAGGTCGTCGGCAGCCGTCCGTCTCGAGAGACGATGGTGTAGCTTCTTAAGAGTCTATCTGCACCGCTGAGAATGGTTGTGCAGTCCAACTCGGGAGTGACACGGTATCTGTCTCCTCCCGTGCTGAATCGACATCTTGCGATGACGCTGGAGTGTCCTCTCCAGTGAAGCTGAAGCTACAGAGCCTGAGCAGGGTGATATGGAGGGTCTGCTGTTGCTCATGCAGCAGACCCCCCCTCTCTTCGCAGCTGAAGGGTCCAAGGGAAAGACGGAGTCAATACAGCTTGGCTTAAGGTGCGCCGCAGGAGTTGCCGGTGTTGACTACGTCAAACCGCCTTAGGGACTCCGGCTCCGGATTTTCTGTCGGGGTTTACTCCCTTAGCCTTTCCCCTGAAGAGGTATGCCGCAAGGCAGCGGAGGTTAACAGAGGTAATACTTTCAAATTCAAAAGGCCTTCAAAATTAGCCATAGCATGCTAAAATTATGCACAGGGTGGCTCTCTCACAAATCACAAAGTTTTTAACTACGCGCCCTCTCTTAATACTCCCAGTCTCTGCCAAAGTCAGAGTCGCTACCGTATCATCCACATCAATGCTCTGCTAACAAAACGGAGCCCAGTTTCTGCAAGTGTGCTTTGTCTTCCCTTCCACTGCCCTCTTTAAAATCAAAGGTGAGAGCTGCATCAGTCGTGGCTGCATCCAGCTCTGTGGAGGGTTAGCACAGGGACGTCACGGTTGTGTGTTGGCGGCCCTGTCTCCCTCCCTTGGTGTCTTCCCCTGCAGGAGCCCAGGGCTTCCAGCCTGGTCTGGGTTGACACTCAGTCTGAGGTTGGAGGGCTTGAAAGAATCACCACATCCAGGGAGATGTGCATTTTCAGAGCAGAGTCTGGAAAGAATCATGTCTAACCTAGGAGATTGGCATACAAATGGCGGAATTGCCTCTATTCCAAAAAGCACAAAGAATAAACTCTTGGAGGAACCTTAAACATATCATCTTTGACACCTCCATTTCACAGATGAGAAATTTGAACCTTGAAATGTGCTTTTTCCCCAGTACCACGACTGCAACTCAGAGCTGGCTTCCCTGACATCTGGCCAGTGCTCACTGCGTTTTGCTCCCTGCTCCCCATTTTTGTGAGTGAAGTCTTAACAGGAGGGGTCTCAGGAGGGCCTCCCTTTGTTCTGCATCTTCAGAGGACAAAGCCTGGGTTCAGCAGTGATGTTCTGGATAAGAAGCCCTCCACAAAGCCCGCGGGCACACTGCGGTGCCCGGACGCGCCGATGCCTGGGCCTGGAGCTTGGATGATGGCCGCTCAGTGTAGCAGCTTTATGAAAACATTAAATGTCATTACTTATTTCTTCATGTCCAAAATGTATACTTCAACATTTTTTCTCTGTAGACAAGTGTCACTTTTACTGCAATCTTCAGGCCAGATGTTCCTGGTATAAGTGGTAACAGCTGCCACGCTGGCAGCAGCGTGGCTCCAGCCAAGTCACTTTCCAAAAGAGTCCAAGAGCCGTCTGTGCAAAAACACTGGCACGACAGAAGAAACCCATACCTGGCCCTCCCGAGCTGCGCGGGAAACCACGGTGAAGGCTGGAACAAGGGCCTTTGGGCGGGCACGTTGCCAGACCGCGGCCGCGTTTCCCCTCCTTGGTGACGAGCTGGAGTCCCCGGGTAGGGGAGCCGACTCTGCCTGCCTCCTGCCCATCAGGCTTCCTTTCAAAGCAGTGTTTGTAGTGCCATCACCCATTATCCACATCCTCGTTTGTCTTGGGACCAAGTCGTTCTCCTGGCTTTCTGTCACCCTTGCCACAGCCTTCTATGATCTTAGGTTGACGTTCTATTGTTTTTGAATTTCGCTCAAGTTGCAGCCGCCTGGTAGCATTTATCTTCTCAGTTCCCTTGGGTCTTGGTGAATTCCTTAATAAGGTCCCATCTCAGTGTTTCCAGAAAATACAGGCATAATTTGCTTCTATCTTCAGCTAAGACTGGAGACTCGATTCAGCCAAAAAAATAACTCTCGCCTTTGCAATTTTTGGCTCTTTGGATGAAGAGCCTGTCACCCAGGAATGTCATCCTGTTGAGGAAGGTTGAATTTATGAGACACACAAATACACGGACGGACACACGGATACACACTTCGTGGACATGACACAACACTGCTACGGGCGGCTGCAGCATGATGCTTCGTCCAAGAGGTGGCGAGCTCATTCAGAGTTCTGGCTCCTCCAGATGGGAGCAAGGCCAGCACTGGGCAGGAGTAGATTACTTTGGCATTGCTAGAATCTGGCTAGACATGCACTCAAAGAATGGAAGACTTCCTGAGCCTGAGCTTTCAAGAGGCCAGTGGCGGCAGAGGTCATTTGGCCCTGGGCCTCCAGGAGTGGTCCGGCCATGGGATTCCATCCAGGACCCTGGGTCTCAGGCCTGGGAAAAGCAGCTTCCACATAAAAGACCAAGATGTGGTGGAAAGACCTGGACATTTGGGTCACGTAGAACTTGTTTCTAGGCCTGACCTTGCCTCTTACTTGCTACTGGGTCTTGGGCAAACTGCTCAACCACTGGAGACTTCCGTGTTCTCCTCTGCAAAGTGGGATGAACACTTGCTCTTTGGGATTACCGTGATTAATGAGCCAACGTTGGTCAAGCTCCTGACACAGAGGGAAAACTGACAAATGTTATTTCTTTCTTCTAATGGGACCAGAGAACGATTTCATCACTTCTTGAGTTGAGTGGTCTTCTAGGAAAATTCCTCCTTCAAATCAGGCCAAATTCCAAACCCGATGATACAAGTATAGTCAGATTGTGCCACCATGACACCAGTGCATTCGGTCTTCCTGTTAGACTGAGAATAGAGGTCATAAGAAGGAGTCTGGAAGGCAGTTTGCCCTTCACTCAGCATCACCAGGTGGTTTCAGCACTTCTCAGCACCCCTAGATCCAGCCCAGGTTCAGGTCCTAGGAAGGACTGAGAGGACTCAGAGAATCGAGCCTGTTCCATGAATTTCCACCTCCGAGCTCCTGAGCCTTTCAGAAGCAAGAAGGGAAGTGATCCCTCCACGGAGGGCTGAGCCTCAGCCCTGCAGGATCCATCCTCTGAGCTTCTAGGTTCTGATCACCCCAAGCTTTGCCCTTGTTTCCCATCTCTGTTGTGGGACCGCTGTGCTCCCACTGTTTCCTGACTGGTCCAGGGGCCACGTGACCCAGTTTGCCTAGATAACCATCATTTAACTGCTTTCACTGGCATCTTGTCTTGTTTAGCATTTGTCCCAAACAAAATTGTCTTGGTCACCACAAAACATTGTAAGGTCACTTTAGATACAGCTGTCCTTTTTAATAGGCCACAAAGGAAGGACTTTAAACACCTGCACCTGTTAGGCTTTTTGCTACAAATTTTTAAAATTTCTCTTTGGTCCACAGTCATATTTATATTCTCTACTTTGGAACAGTGAGTTCCCATCGATTGTTTACAATTAGTATTAGATTACAGAAACATTGCCTATCTAATCTTTTTCTTGTAATTCTACAAATAAGCCCATAAGTGGCTATCTTCATGCTCCTTCCCAGCCTGATCTACTAGGGAAGTGATTTATTTCTCCTGATTTGAGGGCTCTATGTACAAACGCCTTTAAAAAAAAATTTTTTTTTTTAGAACATGGTCTCACTTTCTATGCAATCCTACAATGACTAAAATCAATGCTAACTCCAAGTCTTTGATTAAAGTATTCCTCTTCTGGAATAACATTCTCCCTCTCTGCAACCTACTCACTGATTATCCTCTCTTCTGCTCGAGTCTCACCATCACCTTGAACCCTTCCTCCTAGCTCATGCCTTTACCCTCTTACAAACCCATTCCAAGTAATTCTCTGACTTTTGGCACTGAACCTCTTCTCACTGGGCTTGGTATCTTTAATCGTGTGATCTTATCTTTCTATAATTTTAAGTGCATCTCTCACTTGTCAACTTGACCAATTGGTAAGTTCCCTGATAAAACTGTCTATTCTTCATTTCTAATCCTTCACAGCACTTATCAATCTTTTATTTCATTAGTAACATTGAACTTCTTCTATGTAGTCCCTTCATGTCCATCCCTCAGTTCTGCTCATGTCTACCAGTTACGTCCATACTATTTACTGTTAATGGTTTTTTCCTCTGCTTGAAACTCTCCTCCCACTTTGTCCTAATCATCCCTCCAGACCTGTCTTGCAGAAGCTTCCTCTGATCCTCCACGCTGAGCCAAGTACCCTTCTTCAATACTACCTTCAGACCCTGTCCCAGCCCTATCACTGCACTTAACACACTGTACTGAAATCCCCTTTTATGTCTGTGTCTTCTGTTGGACTTCTCCATAAGCTCCAAGGATAAATGATGTGTCTTGTGCAACCTCGGTGCTCACAGAATGTAACACAATGCCTGTCCACATAGGAGGCACTTGATAAATGGCTGTTGACCTAAACTTAATACATTTCTGCTGAATGATTGAATGACATCAAGGCGGCAAATCCATGAGCTGCCATTTTTCTCCCCTAGACACATATTTATCTCCTTCTTCCCCTGCCAAAACCCCAATGATTTCTTCACTATGTTGTATAATCTTTCTGTCAGGTCTCTGACACACAAAACACATGTAATCATTCCATTATGAGGCCTGGCACACAGTTTAAGCTGAGTGTGCAGATTTATTAGATCTTGTACCAGGAAACCAGCGAGGCAGAGAGTTTAGGGGGATTTCCAAAGGGGATGTAAAATGGCCATGAACCCTTGGGTTTCAAGGAAATTCCACACTCCTGTGAGGAGCTCCACTGTCCCTGTAGACTGTGCGTCTCCATCTGCCTTTGAGATACACGGGCAGGCGACTGCTGTGGACTGACATGTAGAAAAAAGGAAGGGCCAAGGGCAACGAGCAGCCTGCACACTCAGCTCTGTCGTAGCCTGACTTAATGACTGCAGTGCCCTGCACTGGTGGCCTACAGTTTCTGTGCAAAGCTAAGCTGCACACAGCTCGGACATCTGGTCACTGGAAAGTGTGCTTTGCCCACTGGCTAGTTGGCTCTGCTGATCTGATTGTCGTGAGTTCCTCTTCCTGGAAAGGAAAGATCTTGGGTGCAAATGACAAGAGTGCCCAGTGGGTGTCCTAACATTCCCCAAGTGTTTGCTGTCTCTGCTCTGCCCCAGGAATGTGTCCTTTCCAAATCCTCTCCAGATTCTGTAGCTCAACTGAAATCTCACCTCCTTTAAAGAGCTTCATTACCATTTTGGCTCCTTGGACTCTCTTAAGGCTCTGGAGATGATCGCAGCACAGCACGTGATTGCATTGTCTTAAAAGGACAGTGTAGTGCAGAGTCCTGCACTGGGATTTATAAAGCGCACACACTGGTTCCAGGTCCCTCTGTGATGGTGACTAAGTCACTTCCCATCTGTGAGTTTTTCTCCGCCCCCTCCTCCTCCTTCACCTCTCTTTTTTCCTCCTCCCTTTCCTGCTCCTTCCTCATCTATAATATCAGATGAAATATCCCAGCCATGCTGCCAGTTTTATGGGGGAGGATCTAATGACAGGCATGTGAAAACACTATGAAGACTATAGAGTGTACAAGAGATAAGTCTAGTGATTAGAAGGAAGGCTTGTCGATATTTTTATTTCATAGACCTTGGCGGCCTTCAGGAAGGAGGTGGAAGCAGGGGGGCAGGGGCTGTTTCCAAAAGGCCAAACAAATTTGGGAAGAATGACTTCCACCGATGGAAGTCAAGTTTGAATTGAATGAGTAGTCACAGTCAAAGCATTCAATAAGAGGGCCTGAAATGAAAGGGTGGCCCAACAGTAGGGTGGCTAATTCCTGGGAAAGCCGGGGAACTGCTGATTCTTTCATTCGCCCAAGCATTGCCGAGTATTGGATAGTGTACGGGACACCGGGGATGAATGGTGAAGAAGGCACCGTCCTTCTCCTTCCTAGGGGGAGACAGGCTTGTGGGCAAGCATGGCAATGCAGGGTGCAGTGGTGGGTACCACAAAAGAGGGGAGCACAGGGTGCCAGTGGAGAACACAGGGGGAGCACCTACTTGGTCTTGGGGGTTCAAGGAGGTTCTTCCTGGACAAGGGGATATCAGATTCAGGGATGCGTATTGCAAGTAAGGAGTCAATAATAAAAAGCCTGAAAGCAGGCGTCTGAGGCCTCAGTTCATTGGCCAGTGCCTAGGAAGAAATTGATCATGAAACAGACAAAGCTGGAGCTTCAGTTCTCCTTGCTCATCCAGACCCTTCCTGGGCCCCAGCAGAAGTCTAGCAATGTACACCATTGTCCTACGGTTTGCACATTTTAAAAAAGCAAGATACTTAATGGAGATCAGTTAAAACTACTGTCTCTTTCCACCCTGACTTTCCATCAGTCACACTTTCCTGGAGGGATGCCTTCCAGGAAGACCCACCTTGCAGAATGACCAGGCAGTGTGACACCAGGAAGGTGAGGACCCAGGGTCCTATCAGGGTATGCATCTGTCCTCAGAAAAAGAACGGTATGGATGGCACCAAAGCTGGCTTATGGGAAATTCTTCCAAATCTTACTTGCTCTTATATAGGACACTTGACAGAACTTTTCCTAAATCTTACAGATTTACAGTCTTATTGATAGCAAGTTGTAAAACTGAAATAAAATTGACTAAACTGTAAGTGGCAAAAAACGCATTTTGACCAATCACGCTAGAGGAAAGACTAAGTTGTCTTTTTATTCTTCCTATACCAAAATCTGTCTTATAGGAAAAGTTCATCAAATAGTATGTAGCCAAAAATTAGGCACACTCTTTTATGGAAGTGTGGGAGGCAAATAATTATTAAGAATATTAAGTTATTCTCCTGGATTTTGTGACATGTGCAACATCTTTCACCTCTTAAAAATGTATAATTTTTGTGATTTTTCTCATTCCAATTAAATATTCATTTTCATACCTAATTTTGATTTCGCAATTCTGAATCCTTTTTCTTAGAAAGGGCCCTTCAATTTAGATGAGCCTCAGGATTTTCCATACCTAGATTTATCCTGATTGACTAAATGAGTTATTCGAACTGGTGATACTCATCTCCTTTGTAACTGACAGTTTCTCTATAACTGGGCTTACTTCTTGGTTATTGTGCCAAACCAGTGGCCTGAGGCCTGTGTCCTTCCTGGAGGCTGTGAACCATAGGGCTGAGAGCGACTGGCTGCCTGACCCAAAAGCTGAGCCCAAGGGAGACCCTTCAGGGCCTGATGAACCTAGAGTCCCCAGGAAGGCTGCTGTCTGCTGGGAGGGGATGCTGTTGAAGACACCAAAAGCCTGGGTAGGGGCCCAGCATGGGCGGCTCGGAGAACTGTGTGGGGTATACACTTCCAGGACACCATCCCTCAGTGAAGTTCTGGGCACATGAAGTGAACTGGGGAAAATCAGGATAGAATGGGACAGTAGGAGGCCTCCCTGGGACCTCAGAAGTAAGAGCAAAGCTTGTCAGCGTCAGACAGAGGACTCCTTTGAAGAGCTTCCGACCACCTCCAGAGGCGGAGAAATGAGGTCTGAGCAGTATTTGGTGAGACTACAAACAACACTGGACACCAGCCTGTGGGCTCACAGCAGGAAGGATGGTCAGTCACATTCTATAGGCAATTAAATTTGGCAACTCAAGGCAGCAACAGCTCAGAACAAATGAGGGAGCCATCAGACAAAGCTAGAAAATCCCAGTCCATATTGGGATTGCTTGGCTCCTTGCAAAGAGATAGACCCTTCTGTAGCTCTAATTTTTTTCTTTTGGGGAAAACTAAAGAGTAAGGTCCCTGTATTAGGGTTCTCCAAGACTATCTGTCTATATCTCTCAATCAATAAATCTATCTATCTGTCTCTATATATATCCATAATCTATTATGGAAGCTGAGAAGTCCCAAGATTTGCAGTTGGAAAGCTGGAGGACCAGGGGAGCTGATAGAGTGACTATAGTCTGAGTCTAAATTCCTAAAAACCAGGAGCACAGACAGTGTAATTTCCAGTCTGAAAGCCGGCCAGCTTGAGATGCAGGAAGAGCAGATGTTTCAGTTCCAATTGAAGGCAAGAAAAGATTGATGTCCCAGCTGAAAGTCAGGCAGGAAGAGTTTCTTACTCAGCCTTCAGTTCTAGTGAACCTTCAACTGATAAGGGGAGGCCCACCCACATTAAGGAGGGCAATCTGCTTTACTCAGTTTCCTGATTCAAATGTTAATCTCATCTAGAAACATCCTTGGAGACACACACAGAATAATGTTTGACCAAATGTCTGGGGACTCCATGGCACAGTCAAGTTGACACGTAAAATTAACCATCACAACCCCCCTACCACCTCTGTTTTGTCTCCTGGAAAGGGTTAATTAGTGGGGGAAAAAAAGAGGAACATTGCAAAACTGGTCCTTTAGGGAAGGGGTCCTCAGCTCCCGGGCTGTGGACCGGTTTCCGGGCCTGTCAGAAACCAGGCCAAGTGAAGCTCACTGAAGCTCAGCCTCCTGTCTCCCTCCTTCCCCTTCCGCAGTGGGCCAGTGAGCAAAGCTCACCTGAGCTCCGAGACCTGCCTCCTGCGCCCCTCCCCCTTCCATGAATCCAGTCCCTGGTGCCAAAAAGGTTGGGGACCACTGTTTTAGGGCATGGAGAAACAGAGGTTACCCCACCTCAGCCTTTTGCAGGAATAATATTAGTCAGTGGAGATTGGACAGGATCAGGAATTATTTCTGGGGGTGTTTTACATTCTAAATGTGAGTAATTCCTTGAATGCTTACTGTTTCTTGCTTGAATCTTATTTTCCCAAATGGACTTAAGGTTCTCTGAGGGCAGGAAGTCCCCCTTCTTCCCAGACACATACCATTCCCCCAAGGCCGAGCTTACTAAATGCTGCATAATTCACAGACAAAGCTACTAGGTCTCAGGTAGCATGGTTACCTGAAACACTGATCTCTTTAAGGGCAAATAGTGTCCCTCTTCAGAATAGTTTAGCATGCTATAGAGTGTATAAAACATGTAAAGACCTTAAAACAGCTAATTTCTACAATAAGGAGTAAAATTCAATAAATCCACGAATCTATCACAAAAATCATTCTTTGTTTAAGTGAAGACCGTGTTTCGTCACCAGTGTTCACTTAGAACAGTGTTGTCTAAGCCTGGATCCCTACACCATGAGCAGAAATTCAAACAAACACATAAGGAATTTAAGTACATAATTGATGGAATAAATACTATTTTAAGAAAAGAAGGAGCATCTAACTAAAATAAGTAATTACACTCAATTATATAAACTAAACAAACCCTAATTTTATGGTTTCTTTCTGCCAAAATAAAACTATATATATATATATATATATATAATGTATGACATTAAAAAAAATAACAAAACCATGACCATATATCTTTAAAACATTTTATCTTATTTTTGATGTGGCTAAGTTTTAAAGTCCCCATTTATAACAAGAAAATTGAGATGAGACTTATATTCCATTTCTTCTAGATATTACCAGAAAAAAAAAGAAAAGAAAGAATTGAAGCCACTCTCCAGGTAACTCTGCTCTATATTTAGCATAAAAAAAAAATTATTTGGGAAAAGTTGAGGGCCACAGCATGGAAAATGTTACCAATTCGAATCTTTACGTTTGTGTTCAAAGGAGAAAATCAAAGACTTTGGATTCTGTGCGAAGCATGAGTCTCAGAGTAGCTAAGTGCCTCCAAGATCACATCTGGGCACTTAAATTTTAAGAGCACAAGAAGAAGTTATGTGGAAATTCTTTTAAATGGAATAATAGATACTTGGTTTCCAAGGAGTGATCTCTGTCCAGCGCAGGTAGACACTCAGAACTTGGAATGATGGGGTGTAAGCAACATGTCTGACTCCCTCATGGGAGCTTGCTCATGTCTACACTGTGCCACTGGGGTGAACAGAATGAGCTGCGTGGGAGAAATGGGACTCCAATCCCAAATGGCCAAGGTTAGGAAGCACCCCTCTGTTCTGACGTGGGCTATTCCTTGACCATGAGCGCTGTCGGCTCTTCTGCATTACTGACCTCATTCTCTGTTGGCCACCACCCTCTGGTGAGTCCACCCTGATGCTCGTCTGTCTGCTCTCACAGACTCTGAGAAACTCAGCAGCAGCTCCTCTGCTGGATGGTCCTAGCCCTTCCTGACAGTGCAGTGCCCCTTTGTCAGTGGGAATCTGACATACTGTTTTGTAAGAAAAAGCTGAATTTTAGGCCTTCCTAGAGTCCTGATTTTTCCTGCATAAGAACATGGATACTGCCCTGCAGCAGCCTGCAATGGCCCAAAAACATTTACCTGGGCACCTCCTGATGTAGCCAAGTCTGGAGACACAGGAAAACAAAGAGTAGGGAAGGAAAAAAACCACCCATATTCTGTATGGATAGTTCCCTTCTCAATGCTCAGCCCCAGACAACTTGGCTAAATAAAAATTCCCAGGACAGCAAGCTTTGACAGGACCCTTGAGATTGTATTAAGCCCCTAATTTTATAGTTTAAAATACTGAGACCAAGAGAGATAAATTTTCTAAAGTCAGAATGCCAGAGACTGGCTAGGCAGGCACTGGAACCCTGCCCGGTCTGGGTGACTCCCTGCCCAGCACTCTCTCTGCTCTTCAAGGCTGCCCCGTGAAAGAGTTGTTACCTTAAGAACATCCTCAAGCCAACTCTGAACACTTACATTCTTAATGAGCAAGGTACTGGCTAAAACGTCACGTTGTCCGAGGATCTAAGTACTGTTTTGTGGTCTCTCCACTAGCTAATTTGATGAAACGCATCTTTTGTCTTCAAACAGATGGAGAGATGGGTGACTGATGTTCAGGCCAGTGGACAAGCACCTAGAGGTGTTGCTTATGTAAAATCATAGTAGGAAGGAACCTCGAGCTTATTGGTAACCTCCTCCCCTTTTTAAATAAACTATATTTGCATGTCTAATATGTGAAATGGTTAACTGCAGAAGGAGAGTCAGAGACGGTCCCTAATCCCAGCTTGATGCAATTACTTTAACATGAATTTAAAATAAAATTAAAGTTAACAGTTTAAACTGATGTTTGAGGGGTTTTAAAAGATTTAGTTTCCTTTGGAACCACTGTGTTATTTGATCCAGTACAATCTTTTTGAGTTCCATGCATAACATCTTTACCCAAGTCCCGTTACTACTCGATGATGCCCATAGGTTGAGTTACAAATGTCTAAAAATCTTAAAATTATTAAGCTCAGATTAGAGCGTTCAAAGACTACGGTGTTATTTTAGTCTCCTGCCATATCCTCCATTTACTATAAACTTGTTATATTGGCATTCAAATAAAATGTCATAAAGCAAGTATGTAAGGAGGTGTTTGGGGTTTGTTTCAGGCTCCTGCGAGCCAAGTTTGCATGGCAACCAAGATGTATAACAGAAACACTCAAATGGTCTTCATAAAAAGAAATGCTGAGCAGAGCTCAAGAGCAGGACAGCTTCTAAGTTGGGGCAGGCTATCAAAGCTGGTCAAAACAATGACTGAAAGTCTAGATAGGGACAGTATGTCACCCAACATCATCTGAAGGATACCGTGAGTCTTGTCTTGCTGGAGCCGCCAAGTGCTAATGGATCAGAGGCTAAGCCTCTACAGAGGCAGCTGCATGGAATTTACAGATGTTGCCATTGGAAGAAACCACTGACATCATCTTAACCAAACTTCTTGTTTTATAGGTGAAAGAATGGAGACCCAGAGCTATGATTTGTTCACAGACTCAGAGGTTGGCTTGTATACTCACAGCAGAAGAACATGAATATGTTCTCACCCTTGTTCTCTGTTTTAGTGAATTCTCTTTTGTTTTCCCAGTTCAACATAAATTGCAACTGTTCTGAATTAGAATTAAAGAAAGCAAATGTGGACGCAAAAGGCTTCCATTGGGACATTGCCTAAATAGTACTCACAGTAAAAGTCTTTTGGGGCTTCTCTGATTAATTCGCCCAGTAGGTAGCTCTTTCCCAAGAAAACCTGCCTCATAAAATCAAGCCAATGGTGCTTTGCTTCCACTATGGAGAAGAGATTTGTCAGAACTAAATTAACCCGTCTGCCACCACGAGGGAGGGAGAAGCTCTCCTCTGAAGCCCTTTGTGCTCTGAAACCCAGATGAGGGAGCAGCAACAGTTACCTGGAATGAGGCTGCTCAGAGCAGAGTGAGGCGGGATCCATGAATTTGGAACTTATAAAAGCTTCAGCACAGAGAATTTTTAGGGGAGTAAAACTACCGTTTGATAACACGGTAGTTGATACATGCCATTACACACTTGTCCAAACCCGCAGAAGATACAATGCCAAGAACGACCTCTAATATAAACTATAGACTTTAGGTGACGATGTGTCAATGCCGGTTCATCAACTGCATCAAAAGGACCACTCTGTCTCCATCTTGAATCTGGGAGGTAGAAGGCTCGGAGAATATCCATGTCACTGTGCCAAGGCCTAGGCCCAGCCTTGTATGTAAATCCCCTTAATAAAAAAAAAAAGAAAACACTTCAATCCATCAGTAGCTACAAAGGAGGATGCAGACTATGTGGACAGCGCCAGGGCCGTCCGTCTGTCTCTTCACAGCCTCCATGGTTTCCCCACACAGCCCTGCTAAGGAACGTGGGACCAGCAGAGGTCTGCCTGACCTTTGCAAAGAAGGCTCACGAATATAAACTATGCCAGCAAACTATGCAAGATTGTATAATTGAGGGGAAGTGCTAGGGAGACCAGTTAGACCACTGATGTAAACCACATTCTGTCGATCATATGAGTAATATATATGATATTTCACCTCAGAGAGACTCCTGTCTCTCACTTGATTCTAAGTTTGGAAATCAAAATTCTACCCCTTACAGTTTAAATATAAGTTCTCGTACTTTTCTTTGGAAGGCTACATAGTGAGTAGGAAAAGGCTTTGCAATCATTTCTCTAGTTTAGGTAAAAATTTCAGAGCTCAGAGGAGAGAAAAAGGTTAGAATGGAATTAGGAGTAAGTGGGAATTGTATACAGTGATCCCTCACTTATCGCAGGTATTATGTTCTAGACCCCCCGCGATAGGTGAAAATCCACCAAGGAGGAACCTTACATTTGTTTTAGTATTTACTGTACAGTACCGTAAAATCCTGCGATAGAGCGAAAAATCCACAATAAATAATTAAATATAATATTTTCAAAAATCCCGTGAGGCCACGATAAGTGAATCGCAATATAGAGAGGGACTACTGTATCTCTGGAAAAGGTGGCTTTGTGGGTGGTGTTGGTGGGTGACCTCAATAGTAGAGAGGACCTCTATGCTATGCCCACTCCTTTCCATGGGTAGATTTTGGGAAAGGAATAAGACCTAGGGTGGAAATTATTGGTAGATCTAGGCAGATGAATCTGCGCCAAACTCCTGAGGTCCCCCTCTGTCCAGAGTCGGGAGTTGGCAGCCGTCCGTCTCGAGAGACGATGGTGTAGCTTCTTAAGAGTCTATCTGCACCGCCGAGAATGGCTGTGCAGTCCGACTCGGGAGTGACACGGTATCTGTCTCCTCCCGTGTTGAATCGACATCTTGCGATGACGCTGGAGTGTCCTCTCCAGTGAAGCTGAAGCTACAGAGCCTGGGCAGGGTGATATGGAGGGTCTGCTGTTGCCCATGCAGCAGACCCCGCCTCTCTTCACAGCTGAAGGGTCCAAGGGAAAGACGGAGTCAATACAGCTTGCCTTCAGGTGCGCCGCAGGAGTTGCCGGTGTTGACTACAACGTCAAACCGCCTTAGGGACTCCGGCTCCGGATTTTCTGTCGGGGTTTACTCCCTTAGCCTTTCCCCTGAAGAGGTATGCCGCAAGGCAGCGGAGGTTTTTTGGAGTCAGAGTTTTCCTTCTCTGATGTGTCCTGGCTGGTTTGGCTCAGTGGATTGAGCGTCGGCCTGCGAGCTAAGTGTCGCTGGTTCGATCTTCCAGTCGATCTGTCCAGAGTAGTGTGGTAGTAATATTAGCATATTTTGCATCCTATCACTGAGCTCGGCATGAATTTGGCAGAGAACCAGCAGATTGGAGCAGACCTTGCTGAGGAGGCACGATAAGACCTGCATGGATCTGTGAGGGTGGCTTGGGAACCCCAACATGACAAACAGACAAACCTGGACAGACCACATCCCCATCTTTCTCTTATCTCAATGTGTGTAAATCCCTCAGTTCTGCATAGCCCAGGAGAAAGGAACAGGGGCACTGAATTGATTGACTCTCAGCTTCTACCATCTAGCAAAATGGGGCTCCATAAAAGAAATTACTTAGTTATTGGAAAAATTAAAGCCAGTCACATTTTTGGCACACCTGACTTTACACAATCATTTTGCCATTTTTGTAGACTTACCTGGGATTTCTAAACATCCTAAAACAGTGCATATCTCTACAATGAAGTGATCCTAACACTAAACTAGAATGAGAACCAAGTCATCCAGGGTCGTGGCCATGCTTCTTGCAGAACATCGCATAGCGACAGAGAGGAGTCAGATTCTCAGAAGCCTTGACTAGCTTCAGAGAGAGCAATGGACCACCAACGAGAACATTTCTGAAAGTGTCTACAAATTTCTCTAGGTTGATACAGTCTTGTTAACTGCAGAGGAGAGATGGAACAAAGCTTTGTTAAAAAGAACTCTCAGATCCAGAATCGCTAAAAGCTGAACCTTTCCCTGGAGAGGAAAGGATGGTTTTGGAGACAGTTAGCAGGACCCCTCTACCCACCAATCTGACCTGGCCCTTCATCAGCTGCTCATCACGCTAGTTTCTAAAAGAGTAATCAGTGACATTTTGCCTCCCTCTTTTCCTCTTAACTTGTTAAGAGCCCTGACAAAGCATATTTGTCATGAGGCTAAAAATGGAATGAAAACTGCATTTCCACCAATTGACCAGTTTAATTAACACCCTCCCTTTTGTGTTTTTGCTGGTATTTCCACCAACCTTTTATTAGAGAAGATTTGAAACATATTCATAAGCAAATAGAAAAATATAATGAACCCCCCAGGATTCCAGAAGTTGGATTGCTGAGCCAAAGGATTAGTGCATATACAATTATGCTAGGTATCATCAATTCCTCCTCTCTGCTGGGGTGTATAATCTGCATCCCCGCAACCGACAAATGAGAGCGCCTAGTTCCCCAGAGCCTGAACAGCACGATGTGTTATCAACACTTGGGGTTCCTGCCAGTATAGAAATGGTACCTCTCTGTAATTTGAAAATGTATTTTCTTATCATGAGTGACATTGAACAGTTTCATTACAAGCCATTTGCATTTTTTCTGTGAACTGTGTATTCATATTTTTAGACCATTTTTCTATAGGGTCATTAACATTATTATTCTCTTTTTAGATGTTCTTTATGTGTTTGGCTAAATGCTATAAAACTGCCACTTTTGAACATCAGCAAATGAAGAGTTTTGCATGGTTGAACCCAACATTTGGGTATATTATCCTTATGTGATATAAGTTGCCAATATTTGTTAATTGGCTTTTAACTATTTTTGTCATGCAACTTCTTAAATAAGTAATTTTTTTCTTTATTGCTTATTGCTGTTGGATTTTGGGTCCTAGCTAGCAGGTTTTCCCCATGGACACGGTATGAGAAATTTACCCATCCCTCCTTTTAGTATTTGTTGTGGTTTCATTAATTTTTTTTTCATTTTAAATACTTGTTTATTTTAGACATTACCCTGATAATCTGTCCTAGTACACAGGGTGAGGATTTTATCTAATTTTATCTCTCCATGTGGGCCACCAATCATCTCGCCTCTAACTACTGAAGCATCCATCCATCTCAATGTGAGATGCCACATCTATCGTATGCTAATAAAAAATATTTCTGGAGTTTTTGTGCTTTTCCATTGGTCTGTATATTTATGCACCAGCACTGTACTGCATACCATGCTTTACCTATTTAGTAGGCTAGCTTCCTCATCGTGTTTTTTTTCCCCCAGAGGTTTCCTCAGTATTCTTGCTTATTTATTCCCCCAAATGAATTTTATAATCAATTTTTCTAGCTCCAGAAAAATACTTAATGATTCCTTTCTTTCCAGGTTCATTGAAGAATAATGGACACATAAAATTGTATCTATTTAGGACCTCTGATCAAGATGGCAGCATAAGTAAACACGGCTTGCCTCCTCACACAATCACATCAAAACTACAATTAAAATATAGAACACCCATCACTCAGAACTGTCAGAAATTCAGTTAAATGGAAGTCTGACAACTACAGAATTAAAGAAACCACATCCATTCAGACTGGTAGGAGGGGCAGAGACGCAGAATGGTCTGGCTCCACATCCATGTGTGGTAGATAAAAATTCGGGAGGGATATCTCAGGAGTGAGGAGTCCCAGACTCACACCAAGTCCCCCAACCCAAGGTCCCAGTGCCAAGTAAATAAATCCCCATAACTACTAGCTGAAAACCAGTGGGGACTAAGTCAGTGGAATAAACTTCTGGAGTGCCAAACAGTGCTCCTTAAAGAACCCAAACAAGGACTTAGACTCACTGCCTCTGAGCTCCAGCACTGGGATAGCAGCTTGAAAGGTACCAGTGGCACACAGGGAGGAACTGAAGTGTCTGGCATCAAGGTGGGAGCTGGAGGACCATTTTCTCTCAGACAGAGAGGTAAGCAGAGGCCATTGTCCCTTTTCTAAGCCCTTCCCCCAAAGAGCTGGCAGGTTGGTGCCATAGCTTTTTGCCCCACCGTGAAGATCTCCTGAGATCTTGTCCCACCCAACTTACAGACCCACCCAAATTGTTTACCATGACTTTTCCATACAAATGGCTGGTCTTGGCTTGTGCTTCACAACTTCCTAAATCCTATCAAACAAGCAACAGCTGCCTTCAGTGAGTCCCTAACCCCCATACCTCTTGATAAGTGGCCCCAGGCCTGGAACTAGCAGCAGCCCACCTAGATTCACAGCTTGGCTTCGCCTGGGAATCTCCAAGCCCAGCAAAAGTAGCAGCCCTCTCAGATTGCTTTACAGCTCAGGCAGGGTGGCCCTGGGAAGAACACAGGCGGGGGCTGACCTTGACCTGCACCACCCGGGGAACCCCAGGGTCTACACACTCAGTGGACAGCTACAGACCACATCAATTAAAACAATAAGAAATTCCAATTAGTGAACCTATATTTAATTTAAGAGACTTGGCCTTATATTAAAAGATTGATGATTAAATATACTACATTAGCTTGTATTTTCCAACGATGGCCATAACAATATGTGATGCTCTTTAGTACAATGGAAACTTGTCACTTCTTCCCCAAGAAGTAGAGTCTGTGTCCCCTCCCCTTGAACTTGGGTGGAACTTTGCAGCTACCTCACGTACCTCCACCCCAGGATTTTCATTCTGTAATTGTTCCCTACTTTGTACATAAAGATCAGTAATTTTTTAATTTAAATTTTTTATTTGTTGGTTACAGTTGACATACAATATTATATTAATTTCATGTGTACACCCCAGTGATTAGACATTGAGTGACTTACTAAGTGATCACCCCAGTAAATCTAGTACCCATCTGACACCATCCATAGTTATTGTATTATTGACTACATTTCCTATGCTGTACTTTACATCCCCATGACTATTTTGTAACTACCAATTTGTACTTTTTAATCCCTTTTCTTGAGAAAATATTCTGACAGAGTCATTAGTCACTTTTTGTAAGTTAACTGCATATTTTTTCTCCAACATAATTTTTTTGGCCCGACATACACCAACACTGAGGAAGGTGAAGAGGGTCCATACCAAAAGAGATAAGTGTGGTTAAACCAGGTATTTTCAGGGAATTCAACCCACAATCATAGAAAGGAAAGACTGATGGCCACCGAAAAAAAATAAGACATACATTTCCAAGAGTCTACATGGCTTTCTTCGGTACAGTTAAGAGCCTGACATTTAAAAAATCAAAATCAAAAATAAGTGAAACATTTCCTGGGGTTTGCTATTCTGCTGATGCTTACTTGAAGTGAGGTAGAAAAGTGAAGTCACCATAAATACCTAGAGTAGGTTTGCCAGAAAAAATACAGGACACCAGTTCAATTTGCATTTCAGATAAAAAGAAATGATTTTTAGTCTATTACAACTATTAAATAGGACATACTAATATTTATTATTTATCTGAAGTTCAAATGTGTTAGGTAGGTTACACTTTTTGAAATCCTTATTGAGTAATAATTCATGTATGATGAAACTCACCCAACGAACATACACAATTGAGTGGTTTTTAGTATAGTCACAGAGTTGGACACCATCACCACAATTTCTATTTAGGACATTTTCTTCAGTCCAAAAGGACCCACAGCTATCAGCAGTTGTCACTTCACATGGCTGCCCCTCAGACCCAGGCAACCATGGCTGTTCATTTTGTACCTTTAATCTATATTTCGTCCCTATGCACTCGCTATGGGGACATTTTATGTACTTGAATCATACAGTTCTTGGAGCATCCTGCATGTTTATTTCCTAAATCTGACAGCCTTCGCCCAGAGCCCATGGTCTAGAACAACGAGGAATACTTTTAACTGGAGAGAAAGCGAAGGGGAAACCCATGAGCTGCGGCAGGTGGGAGACAGCCTGAGACCGCCAGGGAGCTGCCCCTCACCACAGCGTGGACTCACTCTCCCAGGCACCAAAGCCTCGTGCAGCCAGGCGCTCTGGCTACTTTAAGGAGAACATTTTTCTCCTAAAGGAAACCCACAGCAACACCAGGAGAGCCAGGGACTGGGACTGACCGAGATGCCGTCAGAACATCAGCCAGCACATCGCGGAACAGCCTGCCAGGGGCATCTCCCCACCCCAGTGCAGGCGCTGGCCCAGGGTCGCTGTCTCCGGGGCCTCTGCTGTCACTGCACGGCCAGCCGGGGGGCGGGGGGCTCCACCACGCTCCGCTGTGCTCCCAGACCAGGAGAAGCAATTGCACATCAGCATGCCTGAGACCGTGGAAAAGCCCGTCTCCAGTTCTTGCAGCAGGGCTGGGGAGGACACTCAGGGGCTGCTGCGGTCACCTTGCTGGGCACTGGAAAGACTAGAAGAACCAGCTCCTAGTCCCCACCTTGGGGAGGCAGGACCCACTAAGCAGGAAAATGCCAAACGATGGGAGAGGCTTTCAAAAGATTCAGGGCCACCATCAATATGACACGGATCCCCCACAGCCACTTTTCCCATCTCGTCCCCTGTTTTGCTTGGGAGGATGTAGAACTGGCTGCTGGCATCAGACTGAGGATGATGCCAGGTAACTCCTGACCGTGGCAGAGGGTCCCAGGCGCACCGGCTGAACTGAGAATGTATCTGCAGCCCAGAACACAGGGACATTTATGATGCTCGTCTTTCCAGCAACTTGGATCTTTGGAACCTCCACTCCAGTGTAACAACGTATTAACATTCACCTACATCCCCCATTAAATAAACTTTTGTCCATCATTTTTGGAAATTCCTATATACAGTGATCCCTCGCTTACCACGGGTATTACATTCTAGACCCCCCTGCAATAGGTGAAAATCCCCAAAGTAGGAACCTTACAATTATTTTAGTATTTACTGTACAGTACCACAAAATCCTGTGATATAGCAAAAAATCTGCGATAAATAATTAAATATAATATTTTTAAAAATCCCGCGATACAGTGAGGCCGTGATAAGTGAACCACGATATAGGACTACTGTAATCTTGCTTTTCCAACTACTTTTGTTTCCAGTGGTATCTGTCACATCTCCTTGTTCTGACTGATGCTTTCGCGTCCCTGTTACAAGGAGCCTTGTGATTACACTGGGCCCACCCAGGTTATCCAGCGTAACCTCCTCCTATCAAGACCCTTAATTTAATTACATCTGCAAAGTCCCTTCCTCATGTAAGAAAACATATTCACAGGTTGTGGGAATTAGAACATGGACGTCTCTGGGGACGGATATTCTGTTCATCACATTTCTCATTTTCTTCTGTAACTTCCTAGTTTCGGAATATCTAGGTGAAGTGTGTTTAGGTGCCTCCTGGAAGCCACCATGTGGAAGAGTTCAGACTGGCATCTGACAATCTAGATTTCAGCCCTGACTCGGCCTGACTAGCTGGGTGGCCTTGTGAAAGTAAATTTTTAAATCATCCTTTTCTTTATCAATAAAATGTCTAGATAATAATAGTGTCTAGTTCTTAATATTGCTGAAAGAAATAAATGAGTTGAAAATGTACCATATTTAAGTCAGTGCCTGGCACTTGCACTGCAATTAAAAAAGCAAAATATATTTTAATGGTGCTGCATTAATAGCCTATTTAACTTAGCTGGGCATTCTTTGATATCAGATATGTAAACCAATGTTTTGGTAACCCCAACAGGTCCCTGGCTTTCCCAGCCAAATAAGGGGACATCATCCAGGAAGTCATTTATCACCACAGGCACACAAACATCCCCTACTGTGTCCCACCCCCGGAAGCACCATAAATTATCCAGCAGAGACACAGAGACAGTGGTGAGCGCTGCTGCCTTAAGGCAGCACAGTAATAGCTACGCTGCAGGGCACTGCCTTCCTGATACTGCTGTACCTGGTGTTTCAAGTATCAGCTATGCACTCTGAACTATACAAGAGTCATCGAATCATCTAATCATCATGTTCAATCTTATTCTAGTCTGTCCTCGCCCTGGTCCCCCTCCCAAAAACTATTCTCCCAGGATAGCATGCTATCAAAGAGGGAGTCTTTTCATGGTCTGGCCCCAGATTTTGTTACTTTCTTTTGCAAGCTGAGCTTGGCAAGTCTGCCTGCCAGTGGCTCCTACGTCTGCAATTACAACTGAATCCACACAGTTAGATTTTATCATTCAATCTCATATAATATATTAGTTATCACAATTTTCTGCTACTTTAAGTGCATTTAGTTTACAAGCTACTGTATTTCTAGTGACTACTTTTGGCAAAGAATTTTATTGGTATCACAACGCTGTCTTCCTTCCACTTTGATCTAGTTGATGGAGGTGCATGTTTACAAACATAAGCAAAAGAAACAAGTTAGAATGGTTCTGTCTTCATAGCACTTAAACTCCTCCTGGGTCAATTTTCCTATTCAATAAGAGATTGTGAAGGGATTACTCATTACCTAATCCTTTCTTGACTTACCTATAAGACAAACGTATTCATTATCCAACTCTTAGTGACTTCGGAATTAAAGACCTTGAAACTTTATTAATAGAGAAGACATATTTGGTGGAAGACGCTCTGTTACTCTATGCCATCATAGTTTTAAATTCTTTTTAGACATAAGTTTCTCTCTTGATCAGCACTTGCCTAGGATATTTTATTTGGGTAGAACTTTGTAATGGAGTAAAAATTAAGCAAATAGTTCTGAGGGTCTTTTCAGGGCATCATGATTCTTTAGTTTGCCTAAGGTTTCCCACCAAAACATCCTGACAATTTTCCTCATTGAGTTAGGTCAGCACATAGCACAGATGCTAGCTTGGTACAACGGACTCAATAAATCAGAAGACCCTGTCACTGTAGCAGCAGAACTAATCCCTAGTGTGCCTCACTCCCTGTCCCGAGCCACCCTCCCTGTTAATTTCATCTGCCTTTCCATTTCCCACACACCATCCAACTTAATGCGTTCAGCCTGTTTCCTGGGTGCACGCTCATTTCTGCAGCCACCTCCTATTCTAATCTCGCGTTCACTTGTTCAATACAAACTTTTCTCCCCCTGGACCGAGAACTGTCAGCTCAGAGGCGGGTACTGTCTGTCCCTTTTCCCTCCCTGCACTGTTTTGCATACACCCAATCAGCAGGTTTGGCAGTGGCATTGATTCTGATGTCACCAGAAAGCCAATAAAACTCAGATGTCCTGTGCAGGCTTTGCTTTCATTGAGGATACAGGAATGCTGGAGAGGCTCTGATGGGCAGTAAGAGGTTTAAAGTGACCTCAGTGTCCCCTAGAGCTCAATACAGGCTTTGGATCAATTCCAAATGTGAAATATTTTATTTTTATCTGGCTTTGCTCTATTCTGCATTTTTACTTGGAGGCAGCAAGATGCCACATCCTTAGTAGGGCTTCATAATCAAGCAGCCTTCCAATGTGACTCAACAGAGGAAATAATGAAGGCATTTGTGTTAAAGATTCCTTGCTAATGATACTAAAAAATAATACTAAAATAAAGAAGATTATATTCACATATAACTTTGATTGAAATGAAAAGCATAAATGTTACTATGGATACCACTTAGGTAAAAAGAGAGGTATAAACATCAGGCCACACACAAATGCAGAACACTGAAAGATGATAAGCATCATTCAAAAGTAACAGCAAATACAATTAAGACAAGACTTTGGAAAGAAAAAGAAAGTTGCTGATTGTATTAAAAACTCGCAGTTAACTCTGTTGCCTCTATGAGATACACTTAAGATCCTGAGACCTAAGAAGACTCAGTGAATCGTTGGCCTGAAGTCAGAGCTCGGCTGGAACTATGCATATGCAGATGAGGTCAATCTACTAAATGTGGAAGCAGATCTAGCTGTTGATACAGACAAAGAAGTTGATCTTTTCCTCTGCAAATGAATAAAATCCATTGCAAAGTACTTACAGAGAGACTATCATGGTGAAAGACATGGTAAGAAGACTTGTATTAGATGCTTGCCCCTTAGTGCCCCTGGAAAGGAAGCCGAGAAGGACACTTAGGAATAAAGCCTCCTGGAGCTTGCTGTCAGGCAGGGGTAAGGCATGCTTACTAGCCACTACTGCCCTCGTCTATATACTTATGGGTTAACACAGGTAATAAGGAGCAGAGACCTGCCAGTTATTTTCTAGGGGGTTGGATTCGAGCATTTTCTGTGACAGAAAGAGGTATTTGGTGGTCTGGATGTGTTTACCAAGCAGACTCTCTCTGGCCTGCATGGGCAGCCTCTGATCCAAAGGTGTGCCCACCAGAGCTTCCACAAATTGTCACTAAACAGTACTTTAAAGATTTCACAGAAAACACTGTAGAGCCCATCCCTGACTTCTGTGAGTTACCATGACCACACTGTCAAATAACAGAATTGTTTTTCCACCCAGTGATAAATCACCAAAAAAATGTATAAAACTTTCACTGTTCGTTTTGGTTTGACAAAACAATTAGTGTTCTTTCAGAAGTTGAGATGAACATGTGAAAATGCTGTCCGGTTCTGTAAACCAAGATGACAGATTGCGTATACTGTGCGTGCCTCACAAAACCCTAACAGGGGAGAGGGCACGTGCTGTGAGCTGCTCAGAGTTTGTTTAGAGTGGCCTGCCAGCCTCTATTGTCACCGAAGGTAGGGATTTTTTTTTTTTTTTCAAAGGAGTTAAAGGATGCTTTGCTGACATGGCTATCTTCTTCAATATATTTAACTGGAGACGCTTTCTTATAGGTCTAGACACATGACTATTGTCTTCATCATCTGCTCAACCCGGCCTTGTTTTAGTGCATCTAGGATGTTGAGGAGGAGTCTTTGAATCAATAAAAGTGTCTTAAAATGAGAACGGGGAAAATGAAACCATTTGCGCCAGTTCACAAAAATACTTTCTGCAACTGCCAACCTCTCACTTAGCATTAAGCACTTGGACCACAAAGACTCTGCCTATTGTTCCTTTCTCCCGGCGTTCCTCTCTGAGGGTCGCAGGGGCCCTGTGATGTGTGGCGGCAAGCCTGTGCAGGGCCCTGGAGGAGCTAACATGAGACACTTGGGGTCTGGGTACAAAGCGGGCAAGGGCCACACGTCCGTCAGCTGAGGGAGACCCCGAGTGATGATCTGTCACTTTCCCACATGTTGAACTCTCAGCCTTCGTGGCAGCTGAAGAACCCTTGGTACCTGTACAAGTGTAATATCCTAGCAATTCCGTAATGAAACTCACATGGAATCTCCCAACCCGGCCAGCTTTGTGTCAGCTTTCTTAACATGTTCCAGTTGCATGAAATACTAATTAAAGGCACTCATTGTTAACTGATATAAATAGTCCCCACTTAGCCCATTATAGGTACGGGCTGTAAAACAAACAATTACGTGACAGATGATACATGCGAACATAGAGAAATTCAGTAATGACATTTCTGTAACACTGTAACCTCTTCAACCACCATGTGTTCCGCATTAGGAACTAAAAGGGGTGCTGATTGCGAAGGTGACGCACCCTCCAGCTTGTGACTTTTCTTCTAAGACTAGAAAGCACCTCTGAAGGATTTGCATTACGAATGGAGTGGAGGCAATGAAATCGTTCATGGGGGATGGTTTTTAACTGTTCCATGTGTTTGGGATTCTGCAGCCCAGTGCTAAGCAACGGCATCTGGCTACCTACAAAATGCTCCACTCGGAGGAGAGGGCAGCCATCAAGGGGTACAACCGTGCACAATAGAGCGCGTCCCTGTGCACCCAGGTTTAAGAGATTTTGACACAGTGGTAAGTTAAGTTTGAAATGTATTATTTTTCTTCAAGAGATAAGTCAACTACATGTCAAAATAATCAATAAATACAATCACTGATGATTGCCACAGCAATCAAATAAACACACCAATTAATGAAATTATGAAATGGAGAAGCCTTTCCTACTCCCTCGTCCCTATCTTATTCTCAACACAAGTTACAGGTGTTTCTTCTGAAACACTGGCTAAACAGAGATCATGTGACAGCCAAGAGACATTGAAATACACATTTTAGTTGAACAGCAACTTTGAGTAAGAGCTTGCAAACATTCTATTAAACTACAATTTTTTTAAAATACTTTACTTATTTACTTTTAGAGAGGGGGAAGGGAGGGAGAGAGAGAGGGAGAGAAACATAATTATGTGGTTGCCTCTTGTGCACCCCCAACTAGGGACCTGGCCCAAAACCCACGCATGTGCCCTGACTGGGAATTGAACCAGTGACCCTTTGGTTTGCAGGCCAGCGCTCAATTCACTGAGTCACACCAGCCGGGGCTAAACTACAATTTTTTATGTACAAATGGCAACTATCTACATATCCAACCTCTAGTAATTCAGAGAAACAGTATTTTTTTTTTCAGAATTAGTAAATTCATTACCATGCATTTCTATTCTTGGCCTCTTTCTCTTTGCCAGGTCCTATGTGAAAGACTTCCTAGGGATTATCTTATTCACTTAAAGCCTGTAAGGTGACTATCATGATTATTATTGACATTTAACAAAGTAATTTAGGTATAGAGAAAGAAGCTATTACAAACTAAGCTCGGTGATAAGTGTGTATATACTAAGGTAACAAGAAGGGAATGGCTCTGATTCTCATGGGATTTACTGCCTGATGAGGGAGGCAGACATGACATCATTAGTAACAACTAATTAAATGAAACCTTACTAAGTGCCATGAGAACATATACATGTTGTATCCCAGAGTATGAACAGGATTCAAGCAGGCAAAGTGGTGGTGTTTCCTAGACAAAGAAATGATGTTTGGTGCCTTGAGAATAGAAGGAGCTGGGCATTTGCAAAAAAAAAAGAGAGAGAGGAGGGAGTGGGGAAGCATGGGGAGGGAGGAGACGGCAGGAGCCAGGTTTCTGTGGGTTTTGCAGACTTTACCAAGTTTTGTGGACTTTATCAGAAGAGCAACTTGGAACCACTGAGTGTTGCAGATCAAAATTGTATGAAAAAATTATCATCTAACCACCACGAGGAAACACACAAATCTAGAATGTGGAACATTTACACTACACAAAATGGCCTACTTTCTCTAGAAATTCAACATCACAAAAAGGTGTAACTTGAGGGGGTGATCGGGGAGGGATGGGAGAGCATGCCAGATTAAAAATATTAAGAGAGACCTGGCTGCTGTGGCTCAGTGGATTGAGCATCGGCCTGGGTGGCAAGAGTTAAAAACAGAGATATGAAATGGTAAGCGGTGGCATTAATATGGGCAAAGAATGAGGGAAGCTTGGACTCAGGTCTTGCAGTAAGGAGGGAGATGTATGGATACATGGGAAAGATAATGAGAAAGTAGAATCAACAGCATTTGGTGACTTGGTGACTTTTGGAAGGAAAGGGGGGTGTCCGGAATAGTAAACATGGTTGATTTTAATACACCTTTTTCAGACCCACACAAAATAACTGGATACAAAATTAGTGAGAACAAAATATGTGAAATATAAAATGAAAAAGTTGATCTGATAGGTACATATGGAATCGTGAACACCAACAAATAAAGAATGGACATTATTTTTAGGAACACTCAAAACATTTCTAAAGATTGACCACATATTGAGTCAAAGCAACTCAAAATACTATAAACTTCTGAAATTATAAATAATCACATTTTCTTATTTAACAACTCCATTAAATTTGAAACTGATAAAGGTTAATTTTAAATTTTATATGCACTAAAATAAAAAAAACTGCTAAATAATTCAGGAGTTTAAGGGGAAAATAATGATGTAAATAATGAAATATTTAGAACTACAATATTAAATGACATTGAAACTTACGGTTGAACTATAGCTGTACTTAGAGGGAAACTTATGCATTCAAATGTCTTATTAATACACAAGAAAATAAAAATTATAGGTACTCAAAAAACTAGAAGCTATAAAAAGAACAGAGAACTTACAAAAACTAGAAATAAAGAAATATTACAATTAGAGAGAATTTAACAAATAGTAAGCAAACTCAGTATTATAGAAATTATCAACAGGAGAAAATAATTTTATATTTAAAGTCACAGAAATGACACATTTCTAACAAAAGGAAATAAGAACAAAAAGAGGAAACAAATACAATTAGGAAAAAATAGAACATTGCTATAGATTTAGGGGAGATATAAGTAATCTTAGCAAATTTCTAGGAAAAAATTATATCAGTAATTTAAAAATTTAGATGAAATGGACAACCTGCTGAAAAATATAGGTAAAAATAATTTACTAAAGGCATAATAAACATTTCAATAGACCGATAACTACTAAAGAAATTGAATCAGTAGTAGAAATCTCTCTTCCATAAAAACATAAAGCTGAGGTTATTTTACAAGTGAGACCACCAAATAATTTAAAAAATAATTATTATATCATACAAATTATTTCAAAATATAGAAAAAGAAAGCTATCTCCTCAAGATCTGTGTTGAGGCTAGCTTAAGCATGGCACAAAAATCTGACAAGAACAGCACATGCAAAAGAAATTACACATGGATCTAACTCATGAATATGAATGTAATGGTCCTGAATTAAGTATTAGCAATGAGCAAAAATAATGTATCATGAACAAGTAGTTTTTCCCAGGAATACATGGATGGTTCAGCTTTAGAAAAATCTACCAATATAAATGATCCCCTTAGGGATTAAAGGAAAAAATTACATGATCATCTCCATAAATACAGACAAATCATTTGATAAAGTTTAATATTTATTCAGATTAGACAGGAAAAATGCTGGTCTAACAATGTGATGGCAGGTCTTTCCTGTTGTCTTAGACCAGCGATTTTCAACCAGTGTGCCACAAGAATTTTTTTATTTTATTTTATTTTTATTGTTTTTCTGTAACAATTGTCCCACTTTTTCCCTCATTGCTACCCCTCACCCAGCCCACCCCTTCTCCCACAGTCCATCCCGACCCCGTTGTCCGTGTTCATGGGTCATTTATACCAGTTCCTTTACTAAACCCTTCCCCTACTTACCCCTCCCCTCCCTCCCCCCTCCCCCCTGCTAACTGTTACTCTGTTTCTCATTTCTATAGTTCGCCACAAGGACACTGACCTCTTTCCCTTATATTGTCAAATTTAAAAAAATCACAACTGCCAATACAATAGCCATCTGCTGTGAATGCCCTGTCTTGAACAATACATAGGTCATATAATAGAGCTGTATCTTATTGGTCACGTCATGTAAGGTTGCGTCTGATTGGTTAATCCTTGGTACCAGAAATTCTTATAAACAAGCATAGACGCCTGATTTTTAAAAAGTCACTTTGGAGCAAAATGGGTAGGTAATTACTATTATTATTATTTTGTGAATCAATCAAAATTAGATCTGTTTTTGTTAGATCAGCAAAACAATATATTTTTTTGATATTCCACAGAACTTTATCATTAGTTTATGTGTACCATGAAATGAAAAAGGTTGAAAATCACTGGCTTAGAACAAAGACTTCAGTTTAAGAACTTCACATTCTGAATAAGTTGCCCCATTGACCGCTCATGAAGGACTTGGAAAAGAGAAAGTCAAATTCCCATTCTGTCAGCATTAGCATCACCCATCTCAAGGCAACCTAAATGAACGTCCAGATTTCACTCAGAAGGCGAAAACATCCGAGCAGTGCTGTGCAATCTCACACGCATGCGTTGGGGGAGACAGAAGGCACTCACCTCTCTCACAAACCAAATGAGATGACCTTTGAATGAGCCACTTGGAAAAATCTAACGTGTCCCTTGATTTGCCACTGCTGATCTCTGGGTATGGTAGATGTTGAAAAGCTGCCTTTCCTTTCTTGGAGTGCTTTTGTGGCTCTTTGGAGGGGCATTGCTGGTGGGATTTCTTGCATTTAGTTTCCTTCACAGAGTGCAGGAAGATATTTCCTACCACTACCTCTTCTTCCTCACACCCTAGACCAGCCCTGGGAAGGCCACCACACCAACTACTGGGTTTGAGAAAAGCAGCAGCGAGGAAATAATGAGGAAGCAGCCACTCCCCTTTCTCTCACTACCCTGTTTGCAGCCTGACATGGGCCCCATGTGGAGCCAGGGAGCTGTAAGTTGGATTAAAGTCTGGAGTTGTAATATTAAACTGGACTTGACTATTTATAACGTTAAGGTAGCTGGAGAACATTTTATTACCTGAGACAACTGGCAAAACTAGGGATTCTGACCATGGTTTTATCCCAGGTAGGAAAGAACAATTCAGCAGAGCTAAATTAATCAAGAGTGATGAGAGGAGAAAAAAGTAAATGTAGTTCTGCCTGTGCAGTGCTAACCCGGGCCTGTTCCATAAGCTGGTTACACTAGAAAAAGACAGTAACTGCCTTGATTTGACAAAGAGTATCTATTCCAAACCACAATGAATACATTAAATGTGACTTCGGGAGTGCCCTTATTAAAGTCAAAGAAAAAGGTCAGCATGATCACATTCACTGGTTCTAGTCATTATTGCCTGGAAAACTGTAGCCAATGCAATAAGGCTAGAAAAATGTTTATATAAGTAATAATAAGTGGGAAGGAAAAGAAGAAACATTTTCAGACAATGTGATGGTCCATTTAAAAATGTGAATAGAAATGTGAACTATTAATTTTACCACACAGAAACAAATAATGGCCCTTGTTATGGGCTGATCCCAGGTTAGCATACTAGTCATTAGATGTATAGCTTCTCCTCTATTCTAGAAAGTACTGCTGTATTTGAATTGTGTTTCCCCCAAGTTCACACATTGAAGTCCTAACCTCCAGTAATCCAGAGTGTGACTGTATTTGAAGACAGGGCCTTTAAAGAGGTGATTCAGTTAAAATGAGGTTGTTAAAATGGGCCCTACTCCAATATGACAGGTGTCTTAGTTAGATGAGGAAATTAGGGCACCTGCAAGGGGACACCGGGGATATGCACACACAGAGCCAAGATGCAATGAGAAGACAGCCATCGGCAAGCCAAGGAGAGAGGCCTCAGCACAAACCAACACTTGGATTTCACGCAGACCTCTAGGCTCCAGAACTGTGAGGAAGTACCATTAAACTTCTGTTGCTTAAGCCACCAGTATGTGGTATTGAGTTATGGCAACCTGAGCACACTAATGCAGTCTTATAAATTAGCAACATGTTATAAAAATGTAACAGGAAATAAAATATCCCACTAAAAGTAGCAACCAAATTACAAAGCACTTATTCAGGAATAAATCTAATGGTACATGTTTAAGAAACTTATGGGGACAATTATAAAGCTTCTTACAGGACATAAATACCTGAATAAATGGAAAAATAGAGTAACTTTATTTGCAGGAAGATAACATTAGAAATATTTCTATTCCCTGCCTGAATTAATCTATACATTTAAGGCAATAATATCAATTTTAACTCAAATAGGGTTTTCATGAAAGAGAAAAAGGACAATAATAACAAAAAACCGATAGAGAACATGGGGAAGGCACATGATTCACTAGGTAGCTGTAATATAAAAGCCTTAGTAACTAAAAGAGTGGTGATTATGCATTTTAAAAGCATTATTTTAGCTTTCGTTATAAAATATAATAATTCCCTTTGTTGTTTTCAAATTTTTGTATGATGCTAAGGAAGTACTCTACCATGCAGTTTTCTATACAATTTTTAATATTTTTATAAAAATATATATTTGACAAATGCCTTTTCAACATCTCAAGAAATGATCGAATGGCTCTTTTTAACCTAATAACCAATTGTATTATATCCATTAGTTTCTTATTTGGAAACATCTTTCCGTTGTTGGAATAAAGTCAACTTTGTGGTGGTATGGAGTCCTTTTAACATGTGGCTGAATTTAATTATCTGATATTATAGTAGGCATTTGTGAGTTTATATTTCCAAGTAAAATTGATCTATAGCTTTTCTGCCTATTTTGTGTTTTAGTATCAAGGTTTTCTGGTTTTAAAATGTATTAGAAACTATTTTTATCCTTGGGGACAGTTTAGGTGATGTGTGAAAAAGAATCTCTATTTCTGAAAACTTGATAGAATTTACTAGAAAAACCAATTGGCTTACGGCCATTTTTCCTTGGGGTGGTACACTTTGTTGACAACTTCTTATGTCAATTGCAATGCTACTGTCTATTTAGGTTTTTTACTTCATCTGGAGTTAGTTTTGATAACTCAATTTAGAAATATTTTCAAGATACTTTTGCAAGGAGATATATGTTAAGATACAACAAAACAAATCTTTGTGTCAGGTTCAAGTAGAGGAAGAGGAGCTGCCCATTAAGTCATTAGTGCAGACCTCAGTCTCTGAGTTTTGGAATAAAGCAAGGTTATAATGAAAACTCTAACTCTTATCAGAAAACATTTCCATGAAGCGACCCGAGAGTACCATGTGCTAAAGTCTGAGTACATTTTCTCTGTCTAGCTTAGGAGACACAAAGAAGCACAGATCTAACCTTTCCTCTAAAGGGCTCCCCTTCTGGTTACAATTTTCTCATATAATGAAGAACAATGCACAAAGGCACCCCATGACTGAGCAGGGTGTACTGTGGTACACGGAGGACCCCCACAAGGATGAATGCTCCAACATCTCTTCTCCACGACTGTGGCCTGTCAGCCATACAGGACCACTCAGTCCTTGAGCTGATGCTGGTGGATCCAGTAAATTTCAGGAGTAGCCAGTTAATTTCCATCTCTCTGCACACCTGTCAGTTCCATCCCCTCCACCCCACCCCAGTCTCCAGCCTGCTGTCGACATCAGAGCTGTATGTCTTAGAAACTCCTAGTCTAGATCCCCAAAGAGAATTCTGTTTCTGCTCATAAAAAGCAGTGCTGAAGGGCTGTTAGGTTTAAATTATTGTGGGGCCCTGAGCTTGGGTGCAGAAACACTTAGGTCAGTGTCACTACAAGACACGTAGCAGCCAAGAACCTGAGCTTCTTGGGGGGCTGGCATCTTAGGGCTAAGATCTAAATGGAGTACTCTTTTTTTTTTCAACTTTGTTCGCTCTGTTTCCATTTCTTCTTCAAAGAATTTCTGATCTCCGAGTGCAGGTAACATTTGAGAAAGGGAGAAGAGAAAAAAATAGGAGAGACAGAGGTAATAGAGATGGAGGAGGAGGGAAGTTCTATCTATGAAAGTAATTATTTTTGCCTTTAAGTGGAAAAAAAATGTGCAAACTTGTATGGCTTTTTGCGTTTAAAAACAGCAGAGAACACTTTTGAAGCTTATGGGAAAAGTTCCAAAGAAGAACTGCTAGCAAACAGCAGTTGTGAGAGGAAAGTTCAAGGGCCACCTGTATGTCACTAGTGCCCTCGGAAAGCCTTCGGAGAGGCCAGAGAGAGGTGGCATCCTGGACAGTTTATTTTATGGTGAGTCTAAAAATGTCAGGGAGAGGACCATGGGGGCCACACTTCATTACACAGCCATCAAGGGCCCTGTGGCCCATTGGCTGCCGGCCACCACGAGGTGAAAGGCCACTGAACAACTGTCATGGCTCTGTCCCATGTCTCGTGTTTGCGGTATTACAATAACTTTATTTTTGGAAACAGCCCTGGAAGTGAAAGAGGCTTTGCCGGTGGGACCCTCATTTCTACCTTGAGTGCAAATAGAAGTCAGACAGAAAGTTGGTCACTGGCCATCTGGGTGGACACAGCCAAGATTGGATGGAGCCAAATATGAGCCTCAAGGGGTTAGTGTGTAAAGATGTAAATGGGCAGCACCTCATGCCGGGGGGGCGGGGGAGACAGGTCCCAGTAAACCCCCCCCATTGACAGAAGAAAGAAACAAGCAACTTCCTAAGTCAAGAAACATGCTGATTAGTTTAAAATTAGCCAACTGTCTTCAGTTGTCTACTGTGAGCAACGGAGATGAAAAGGCCAGGACTAGTGTTACCAGAGTTACGTGGGTGAATCCACTATCACGCTCCAGAGCCTCACCTGAGACAGCAAAGGAAGTGGAACATACAAGGAAAACCGAATGTTGGTCTGGGGGTAAAGGTAGGGTGTGGGGTTAGAAGAGTCACTGGGATCTCAGTCTGAGACCTATAAAGCAGACTGACAACTACCTAGCCTGGCAGCAGAAAGGTTTCTTAGATATTACCTGGGTTTAAAAGAAGAAAGCCCAGAGAGGTGCGGAGGCTGCCTGAGCTCACACAAAAAGCTGATACAGATGAGAGCGGGGCCAGGGCCTCACAGACTTATTGATGGTGGCCATTCTGACAGGTGTGAGGTGGTACCGCATTGTGGTTTTCATTTGCATCTCTCTGATGGCTAGTGATGTTGAGTGTCTTTTTGTGTGTCTTTGGGCCGTCTGTGTGTCCTCTTTGGAGAAGTGTCTATTCAGGTCCTTTGCCCATGTGTTAATTGCATTGTTTCTACTTTTGGTGTTGAGTTTTGTAAGTTCTTTATAAATTTTGGGTAGTAAAACCCTATCAGATGTATTGGCAAATATATTCTCCCATTCTGTGGGTTGTCTTTTTATTTTGTTGGTGATTCCCTTTGCTGTGCAAAAACTTTTTAGTTTGATGTAGCCATGTTTGTAAATTTTTTTCTTTTGTTTCCCTTGCCTGGGGAGATATAGCTGATAAACAGCAAGTGCTGGTGAGGATGCAGAGAAAGGGGAACCCTTTTGCACTGTTGGTGGGAATGCAGACTGGTACAGCCACCGTGGAAGGCAATATGGAGATACCTCAAAAAATTAAAAATGGATCTGCCTTTTGAGCCAGCAATCCCACTTCTGGGAATATATCCAAAGGAACCCAAAACACTAATTTAAAAGAACATAAGGACCACCATGTACGTTGCAGCATTATTTATAATTGCCAAGATGTGGAAGCAGCCCAAGTGTCCATCAGTAAAACAGCGGGTAAAAGAACTATGGAACTTTTACACAATGGAATACAGTATTTCCTCACTTATCGCGGGTATTATGTTCTAGACACCTCCCCCCCTACGAAAGGTCAAAATCCATGAAGTAGGAACCTTACATTTATTTTAGTATTTATATATATTTTAAGGCTTTATAAACCCTTCCCACACACTTATAAACTGTTCCCAGTCCCTTATTAACCTTTCCCACACTTTTATAAACACTGCTTATGTTCTTAAACATATTCTACCCTCTTAAACCTACGTCACTTTAACAACATACATTTACAGTACTGCAAAACCCTGCGATATAGTGAAAAATCCACGATAAATAACTAAATATAATATTTTTTTAAATCCCGCGATACAGTGAGCCCGCGTTAAGTGAACCGTGATATAGAGAGGGACTACTGTACTACTTGGAAATTAAAAAAATAAAAAGAAGAGAGGGGAGCAAAGGGGGAAAATTGAGACTACTGTAACAACATAATCAATAAAATATACTTTTAAAAAAAGAAGAAAATTTTACCTTTTGTGACAGTAGGGACAGACCTGGAGAACATTATGCTCAGTGACATAAGTCAGTCAGAGGAAGACAAATACCATGTGATTTCACTCATATATGGAGTCTAACGAACAAACTGAACTAACAAGGAAAATGGGGACAGACTCATAGATGGAGAGCAGGTGACAGCTGGGTGGGAGCAGGGAGGTGAGGGGGAGGAAGGACTGAGCAAAAAGGAAAAAGGACCCATGGCCATGGACAGCAGTGTGGTGATTGCTGGGGGGAGGGAGGTAGGTAGGCAGCCGTCCGTCTCGAGAGACGATGGTGTAGCTTCTTAAGAGTCTATCTGCACCGCCGAGAATGGCTGTGCAGTCCGACTCGGGAGTGACACGGTATCTGTCTCCTCCCGTGTTGAATTGACATCTTGCGATGACGCTGGAGTGTCCTCTCCAGTGGAGCTGAAGCTACAGAGCCTGGGAGGGAGGTACAAGGGGACTAAATGGTAATGGGGAAAAATACAATAAAGATTACTTAAAAAGCAAAAAATGGCCCGAGCCTCTTATTCTTAGCTGAGTGCTCCCCCAGTCTCATCACAAAGTGCCTAAACAATCCATCAGTACCCACAAAGTTACTGAGCACCCATTCGGTGTCTGTGTTGTCATAGGTGCCGGGGGATGCTGAGGGGGTTGGCAGCAGGGCTGTGGGGAATGCCGAAACGTTCCTAATCCTTAACGGCTCACAAAGCACTGAGCACACACTAGCTCACTTAACTCTTGGTCCTGAGACACATCTGAGAACTATGTATTCTCAATATATAAGTAAGGAAAACCAAACATTGCTCAAGGGGACCCAATCAGTGACAAAGTCAGGATATAACCCAGAAACTAGACCCTCCAAATTTTTCAGTGTAGCTAGAGAGCTGAAACATAAACATGTGAAAAAATTAGTAAATTATATATTATAGCACGATAGTTAATTTAGTACATCCTCGCTTGATTTAAGGAGTTCCATCCACTTGAGATGCTTCTCAGTAGAGATCTCCAATAGGTAGTTAAATCTGGTAGAAGGAATACAAAATTTGGGGCCTATCATATATAATAGCAACAGAAACCATAGAAGTGGATGTATTTGAGGTTGGCCTTTTCACCACTCATCACAATAGGATATATGAACACACAGAGGTAGCCTACTTTATGAAAAGTCATCATTTATGAAATAAAAACATACTGAAGAATTGGGAATCAACCTGGTCCGTCTGCTCTGACTGGTTGGAGCTTGACATCCTCCCAGACCTGAGTGCGCTCTCAGAATTATTCACCCGATAACCCTGCGATCATTGTTCTCTGCCTCTCTCCATGGCGTCTCACCCTACCTGTGCCGCTCAGTGTCCAGGAAAGCACTTAAGAGAACACTGTGCAGAGCTGCAGTTCTCTGCATCTGTGGTTTCCTCTTGCTGTGTTCTGCCCATGAGATTCCAGCTGCATCAGCTTCCAATACTCTCACCTTCTGTCTCAACTCAGCAAACTCACCTGCTCTGCTCAAGTGCCCTTCCTGTGCTTCAGGACAGGAGGTGTCTCCAGGAGGAGAACTGGGATGCTCATTCCTTTCACTGGTTTATTTTCTTTCTTTCCAGGAACACAGGACCATTCAGAAACTAGTTTTTTCATACATGATACCCAGGGTCCTAGCTGTTTATGACGTGAGGGAAAGTTTGCTATCACTGAAGTTTCCAACATGGCTAGAGACTTCAGTGCTCCTAGGTAGTTTTGAAGGGATGCAAATCTGCTGTGAGTGTGGAGATGCCACTACCTGACGTTTTAAAATTAATCATGGATGTTAAAATTTTAGCTCTCACCATCTCAAAAATAAAGATGTAAAATAAAACTTTCAACCCATGGGAGCACGAGACGAGAGGGAGTAAAGAAAACCTGGTCATTTCAGTAGTAGACAGGAAGGGAGAGAAAAGAAGGAAGAAAAGTGTACAAGGACTCCGGTGCCAATGAAGGAAGTCAAGAGAATCTACAGGTGGGCCTGTTTACCCCTGACAATATGCAGATGATTGAAGTATTTGGAAAAGACTTTAAAATAAATATTGGATGTCTAAAATTCTCAAGGGGCCAAACAAGGAACTAACGTCATGGAAGAATTGGAAGTTATAAAATATTAAAGTAGGCATTAAAAAGCATTAGAGCCCTGGTTGGTGCGGCTCAGACCGAAAGATCACCGGTTCAATTCCTGGTCAGGGCACAGGCCTGGGTGGTGGGCCAGGCCCCCAGTTGGGGGCATGTGAGAGGCAACCACTGTGATGGTATGTTTCTCTCTCTCTGTTTCTCCCTCCTTTCCCCTCTCTCTAAAACTAAATAAATACAATCTTTCAAAAAATTAGAACTGAAATTTTAAAAATCAGAAAAACAACTGACAGGATATTCTGAAGAAAGAATATTTCCTTGGAAGATAGAACTGAGAAAATTTACCAGGGTATATGAGGGGGGAACCGATAAAACCTAGCATTTTCTTCTGGAGGGTGGGCCCCTTAGAGAACAGTCTTCACCCACTAGGTGAGTGTTCTAGAAACCCAACTGTATCCGTGTGCCACCTGGCATTGTTGTGAGAGGCTGCATTCGACTTTATTGAATTTTTTTGAAGACACTTTCAACATATTTGCCCATTTTGTGATGGGTGATTTACACCTGCCCACACTGCACTGAGTGTTCAGCAGTTTTTGACCAAAAATGGCATGACCCCCATGCCCCACCCTCCCTAGTCACCCCACCTCACCCCCAGAGACTTTTTTGTTTTGTTTCCCCAGATGAAAAAAGTCCTCAGAGAGAAATGTTTTGCTGACATGGAAGAGCTGAAACAAAAACAGCAGAAGCCCTAAAAGGCTTCAAAATGCATAAGTTCAAAAACTGTTTGGCACAGCAGAAAAAATATCTCCATGGGTGTACTGCATCGGATGTAGGATACCTTGAAGGTGACTGTTAAATATGTAAGAATAAATACACAATTTCTTACAAATAAGTTCCAGTGGGTTTTTTGGTCCCCCCTCATATAACATAGAGGGTAAAGAAATGGCCAGCTATGAACCAATATATTCCTGTCCAAACACCTGAAAAATATATAAACTCAGTATAACTTAATTATAAAGAAAATTTTACCAAAAAGTGCTATCAGAGAGGGTGATTTTAACATACTTCTCTTAGAAACAGTTTTGATCAAAAAAAAGCAAATATCTAGGATTCTTGAATAACATGATTTTCAAGCTTGGTCTAACAAATACACTTGGAATTGTGGGTGAAACAATAAAATGGATTATATGTCAGATGACCACACATGTGAGTCTGTTTCTAGACTCTATTCTCTATTCTGTTCTGTTGCTGAATGTAACTTTGCTTATGCAAATACCACAGTCTTAATTACAATAGCTTTATAATCCATTTGTCCTCCACTCTGAAAGACAAAAGGTTAATCTGTAACTTCCTTTTTCCACCTTGTGCTTCAAAATTTTGTATCCATACTGAAGGGTGATGAATCTCGTGCTAAAACCTTAAGTCTCCAATTCCAGGTATCACCAAAAGCACTGTGGCTTTTCTGTCTCCTGTAGCAGCCTTCTGCCAGAAGCCAAGCCTGGATTCCAGGCCTCTTTCTCGGCCCCAGACTGACAAATGTTCACCAAGGAAAAGGCACCTCTGGATGCTTAGTGTTAATGTACCGCTCCTTCTAAGGAGTTCGCTCTTGCTGGTTTTGGTTTCCTGCTAACTCCCCTTAGTCGCTCTTTGCTTTTCAGAACTAGAGACTTTTTCTTAGCTTTCCACACAGCCTTAACTTCATCAGGTATGTTATGAGGACAATGGCCTTATCTATAGTTGAGGCCTTACAAGATACCAGTTCAGTTCACTTTAGCCCCTGAGACCATAAAAGCTCAACTGGTTTTTCTGCGCCCCAGCAGGGGGCCCTGGTCCTTGGCCTCTGGCAGCACCAAGAACTGACACACCCTACCTGGGAATAAAGCAAGTGCTGGTTTTTCCGTTCCCTCTGAATGGTTTTCCAGTGCCTGAAAATTCAGTCCATCTAGTCCTCATTGCTTCCAGAGCTTTCCAATGTATTTGAAATACTATGTTTGCATTTTATCTGGCTTTTCTACATGTTGTCCATCAGAGCATAGGCCTGCCATGACCAATTACATCACCAGTTTGAATTACAGTTCATGAAAAAGTGTCATAATAGAAGGAAGCGTCGTGGCATATAATAGCTACTAAATTTGTGTTGAATGGAGTTTTAATTTTATAAATTTTATAAATTCCTGAAAACGAAATAAAGTGGAAAGAACTAAAGATAAAAGCACAAATAATTAACTAGAAACGTAAAGAGAGTGAAATTGCTAAAAACCAAAAAACAACCTGATCCATTTAAGGGAACAAGAAAGCAACAATGCAAATAGTCAGATGTCTGCATAGGGACTAGGATCTACTTTTTATGAGGAAAAATGTGGCCTATTTTACTCTGAATAAAAAAGCATAATTAGAGTTTGCAAAGGCCCGTTGCACTCACGAAAATTAAGAGGAAAACTGCGTGAAATGCTTCTGTCGGTAAGTTGGACAGCCGGTTACATGGTGTGGTTGGAGGAGCCCGGGAGGTCTGACCCCAATGCCGGCCCCGCTCACCTGCCATGAGGGATCTCACCTACGCCAACCCGGGCTCCTCCCTGTAGAGTCAGCGCTCTGGGTTATGGCCCGTACGTGTCATTGCTCTAATGAAATACCCAGCTCTTCCTGGGATTTCCCCGAAGGCCTCGGCTGGTGTCTCCACAGCACCCATAAACTGAGTAATATGCAGTGTACTTTGAAAAACACGAAAAGTCCAAAAATGAGGATCACAGACTAGGAATTTATAAATGTAAGTGAGCGTGGGGAGACTTTAGTCAATAGGTCTCTACCAACCTTTTCCTGCATACCCAGCCTTATGTAACAAGTGGGACATACGGTGGGTATTGCTAGAAGCCTAGAGAACATTCATTCTCTTTTTCCTCCTTATTTATAGAAGTCCAGTTTTGTTTGGGGAAAGTGGGGAGCAATGTGCACAAATAAAATGCTTGTCTCTCGGGATAACTTGCAGCTAGAGACTGACCAGGTGATAGAATTGTGGTCAAAATTTAAGGAGAAGTCTGTTAGATACCGAAAGTTTTCTTTTTTTTTCTCCCTGATTAAAGAGATAGACTTGGTTAGTATATGCCTTTATTCCTTCCTTCTGTCTTTGAATTACTTCTACCTAGAACACAGTTCTGATGTCCGAAGATGAAATAACTGTCTTGAAAACAAATAGCATATAAATGGAGAAGACAGGACTATTTCCTTGAGCAGCTGCACTGCTTCCAAATTGCCAATCTTTGGATTTCTTTTTATGTGGAAAAAAATATGCCCATTGAAGGTGATTATCTGTTACATGCAGCCAGATGCAATCTTAATGGAAGGGGATGGGAAGTTATTACAGATTTTTTATGAACTTGCAATCAAGTAGAGTCTTGGGAAATTCAATGAACTATTAGAAGAAAAAAAGATTGATCAACTATGCCATATGGAAAACATGAGGAAGAAAAGTTTTCATAGAAAAATAAAGAATAGTGCCTGGTTATGGGGGGTTTACTGGGTACATTGAGTGAGTCTTTCTGAAACCTGTTCTTTACACAATACAGAATTATTTATCATTCTCTTTGCTGTTCATACCCAAAGTCCTTCTCATCCTAGCATGACAACTCTTCTAGTCTTTTTCCCTTTTTTTCAAAACATACCCCCAAAACTTACTCCACGTTTGTCCTGAGCTTGACCTTGCCATTCTTGCTCACCTTCTCATACCCTCACAATCTATTCTCTCTCTTTTTTTTTGCAAGTCCTTCTCTGTCCTTTCCAAAGTAAATTAGTTAAGTTGGCTGCCTTGCTTTTATTTCTCCTTCTCAACCATTATCCATACCTGTGTAACAACCCCACGAATAGAACTGGCACATACAAAATTATCTGTAGTTTGAAAAGGCAGATGGAAGCCATTAACATCATCTTTTATTATTTTTTAATTACACATAGATATGCATAATTAAAAGATATTCCTGGACACGTGCCTTCATCGCCCTTATTAACACAGAGAATCAAACAAGGCTTGTTATAATAAAGATCAAACAGCAGCTCCCACCTTCACCACCACCCCCCACCCCCACCCCCCGGTTCAATTTAACTCGGCTACACGAGAACGTGTCATTCGGTCTTCTAAACAGGAGCGTAATCAGCCCCTTTCACGACCTTCAAAGCAATCCAGAAAACTACTTCTGAAAAACAACATAAAGAGCCACACATTTCACAGAGCCCCTCGCCTCCCCGCCAGTCGGGAACGTGGGAAAGCCCGTTCCTCGCCCCGCCACAGCCCGCTGAGGTACATGGGAAGCCCCAATCCGTCTCCCCTGAGCCTGGGAGGCCACATCCAAGAAACAATTGGCTGCCTCAGTAAATAGCATTCTTGCTTCTAAAGCCACATCTCACATTTTATTTTTGGTTTCTGATGCCCACGTTTATTGTCATCTGTCTCTCATCAGTCCCCCACGGAGAATTCCAGCTACCAGTACTAACAACGTTAAACGCGGTACCACCAGGGATGCCAGTGCGAAATGGAAATGCATACTTTTCTTGTTAGGGTGCATAAACTTCCTGGTTTAATGAGGCAGGGTTTATCTCAGTTTATAATAAGAAAATGCCTTGGTGTGTGTGTTTATGTTATAAAGAAAAGCTAAAATTAACACTTTAAAGAGCGCCTCCAACACACAAATAAACCCTATTATAAGCAAAAAAAGAAAATCAAGGTAAAAGTTGATTAAAACACCAAACCAAATTAAATTTGATCTAATAGTGTTTACTTGTTTTAACATCTGGAAAAGTTTGGGCATACACTGCAAGCATCTTTTTTAACCTAACTTTAAAATAAAGTGTGCTTAGTTTCCACAGATGTGTTTAAGTTGGGTTTTTTTAAAGAAATGAGTCTTTAGAATTTTCCTTTTCTTTTTTCTTTTATTTAACAGGCAAGAATTTGGATCATGCTCCGGCCAGTGTGACTCAGTTGGTTGGAGCATCATCCTGTAGATTGAAGGGTCATGGGTTCAATTCCCAGTCAGGGCACTTACCGAGGATGTGGGTTCAATCCCCAGTCAGGGCACCTATGAGAAGGCAACCAATAGATGTTTCTCACTCCCATCTCTCTTTCTCTCTCTCCCCCCACCTCTCCCTCTCTTTCTCTCTCCCTCTTTCCTTCTTCCTCTTCCTCTCTGAAAGCAATGGAAAAATGTCCTGTGAGGATAAAAACAATAGAATTTGGATCATAACGTACCAATGAAAAGAGTATCTAAACAGCTTCCCAAATGGTTCCTCAAAGTAACACATTAGTATTCAAAAGTATAATTTTAAAAGATCCTATGCCTTTGCTGGGTGTAAAACAAACAGATCTGGAGGATCTCCTATGTAGGGCTTGCAAGGGAGTATTTTCACCTGCAGAGAGAAGAACTGAACTGGCCTTGACTCCAGGAACATGCACTAAGCCCCAGAAAGTCAGTCCTGTATGGCTGAGGGATTTAGCTGATTTTCCTCAGTGCTCCAAGCTAAATGTTGTGTCTCCCACAGTCCTTACAGGTTCTGTCCTCCCCTCCCCGCCCACTGTAGATTTTCCCCCTCACGGGTTGCATGGGTGGGGTCAGCCAGGGTACAGATCATTCTCCCAAAGTGCAGGGCTTTTGGTAGGAGAGCTTGCACCCCATCTTACACACCAGGGAACACTCCACATGTCATTGGATAGGAAAGGGCGGGCTAGGCATTTATGGGGTCTAGTTTGGGAAGAAAAGCTGGAAAGGGAATTGGAAGACCCAGAAGAGCCCCAGTCAAATCTTTGCGAAGCCTAAAATCCTGTTCTTCTGTTACAAAAACTAAAGATTTGTCTGTTTATAGGAATCCGGTTCCCCACACCCTATGTCTGTAGATCGATCTGCTCTCTCTGAAGTCTGTGTTCACATTTGGTTTGTCAGCTCTGTCTTTCCTGAATTCTCAGACCGGTCTATAGCTTCTTGATGGGTGGGGTCATCTCTTAGATCTAGTTTTTATTTTTTTTCTACCAAGGCCTAACTAATACAGGACTTCTGAATACACAGCAGGTGCTGAGTTCTGTTGGATTATTAAGAAAACACAGGGCTGGTTAATCTTTTGTGTTTGGACTTTTTAAGCACCCATTTAATAGGCCAGGAGAGAGTTAGCTCATAATAAGTAAAAATGTAAGTTGTCAATCAGAGAAACAACTCCTCCTCCTCCTCCTCTTTCTTCTGTTTTTGTTACTCTGTTTTTCCTTCTTACTGGACTATACCTTCTGGGTGAGGCAAAGAGGAGCTTGCCCTACGAGAAGTTCAGGCCAAGGCTGGTAACTCTGTGTGTTTGCTAAGGACTGCAGTCAGCAAAGTTGGTTTTCTTATGAGAAAAGTCTAGTTTACACTATGATAAAGCTTCACACTTCGGAGTTTTTAAATAATTCTGTGGCAGAGACATAACCTCTAAATTCTCATCTTCTGATATAACTTCATCCACACACTCATTACCCAGAGCAGCCTGTGGTCTGCTCATTAATTTTCATTCTTTGTTGCTAGAGAGGAATAGAGGTTAGCCACAGAATAATTCTTAAAACATTAAGAATCATAGCCTTTATAAGCACTTAGGACCTTCATCCATACCACTTAAAAAACCTAACCAATTCCATTTTTTCCTGCTCCCTTTATCATTCTTTTTTTTTTCATTTCTCCCTTGAACAGTGGTTTGCAAAGTGTGGTCTCTGGGCCACCAGCATTGGTATTACCTAGGAATTTAGGAGTGCTAATTCTCCAGGTTTTATCCCAGACCTACTGAATCCTAAATTCTGGATCCGATTCTTCTCTTTGAGTTTTCACAAGCCCTCTGGGTGATTCTAGGAACCAAGCATCCTGGCAGCTCAGCGAAAACAGATCTTCCCTTCGCCTTTATACTCGAAAGACAGGACAGGGAGAAACTCAGGAGAGCCTGGGGCGGGGCTCCAGAAAACATCACTGCATAAAAGACCAATCCATGTGTTAGCACCACCGCCAGACGGAGGGACACGCCTCCACAAGACTGGAACCGACTTGGAACTGGAGAGGAAGTGATTGCCTAGCATAATCAGTAAATTGCAGGGAGATGAACAGAAGCATCTGCTACTAACATTTTCAAAGCTACATTTTTCACAGGTACATTCCAGAGTGTAACAAACCACTTCCACATGCGGGGGCTGATCTCTCAACAATATATCTTACCTGCCTCTCGTGTCATCACGGAGTTCTTTAGAAGTTAAAGTTCACTTCAAAGTCATAGTGAAGCCGAAACCTTTTCCAGGTGCTGTGATGAGTTTCCGGAGATGCTGGTGACCAAGGCCCCAGGAAAGCCGTGAATTAGGGGAGGGCTGCCTTGGTGCCCCTCTCCCACCTTACGCCTTACCCCCCTGCCCACTGCAATTACCTGGAGTCCCCAGAGGAACCACTTTTGCTGGGGCCCCTCTCCTAGGGATCCTCATTTAATTGCTCTGGGTGGGATCTATACAACTGGTATTTTTAGAAAGCATCCCATGTTTTTTAGCTTTGCAGCTCAACTTGTAACCACTAGAGTAAATGAATGTTTTTGACTACTTACCATGCGTGAGCTTCTTGGCAAGGCAATGCAAGATTTGAAAGGGCGGAAGGAAGAAAGGAGTCTCTTCAAGAAGCCCAGAATAATGACAAGAGGTGGAATAAAACCGACACACCTAACTAGAGCCCATGGCAGACTGTAAGTGCCACACTCGGGCTGCCCACAATTTGTTATCTGTGCCGAAGACAGGGCGGGGGTTATTCTGAGTGGGAGCGAATGCATAGAGCTTCACAGAAAACCGGCTTTGAATTCGGCTTTGGAGGATTTTTAGCAGGCAAGGGGGAAAGAACATTTTGGGCAGAGAAAACCAGAAATGAACGAGACAAGAGAGTCCAAAAATTTTGGAGGAATCATTAATACGGAATGAGGTCAGTGTGCATAGGGAAGGTCTCCCAGGCAAGATTTCACAGGATTTTTGAATACCATGGTAACAATTTGAATCTTATTCCCAATTAAAAGTAATATTATGACATGTATTTTAGAAAAGTATATCATTTGGAAGATAACTACTGTTTTTACTAATGAAAGTGTTGTGAACTATATTTAGCCAATTAAGTAAATACATTGATCATCTTATTTGCTTGGTTGCAAGTTTTTGTGCTAGACAGTATGAGGAATGAAAAAAAAAATACCCAGGGCAACAACCTTTCCTTGTAATAAATATTGTTGGACCTTACACTCACATCTTATAATCCTATTATACAAAGTAGAATTTTGTGGGTTAAATAGGCAATTTTGGTTGTTGCTGTTGATAATAATTCTTGTTAAAAAATAAAATAAAAGCAGTTCCTATGTGCTGAAAGTAGCCCACTGGAGCATTCGCCCAGTGGCTGCTTAGACAAAACATGCACTGATGGCTGGACTGGAGGGGACAGTTATGTGCGAAGATCATCCCGAGTCAGCCCTGCATCCCAGGGAAAGCACCCTCCTTACACAGGTTTCTGCAGGTCAGGACCCTCCCAGTGAGCACACCTGGGTGCATGGTACCATGTATGAGCATTTGTATGCACGCATATTTGCTTGGTTTTCTTTGCATTCAGGAAAGAAGGCTCAGTTGCTCTTCCTTTGTCATCAATATATGCAATATCTGCCCCCTCCCCCAAAGGAACTGAATATTCCAATTGCTGACATCTCTTATGTGGTGATGGGGAACACTAGCATGGTGAGATCAGGCTTGCCTCGGCACCTGAGATGCCTGTAAAGTGTCCTTGGGTAGGTCATTTTCCCTAAGTGAATTTCTTCATCTGAGAAGTAGAAAAAATAATAGTACCTGTGTCACAGGAATTTGGGAAGGTTAAATGAAATAACAGTGCTAAAAATGTAAGCTATTATTACTAAAAGAGCATGCAGGGCCTTGTGCTGGATGCGGAGGATGGAGAGTAAGGAGACAGGGCATCTGCTCATTGGCAAATCAGTAAGCATCCAGCCACCTGGGAGGCATCAGTACCTGCCTTTTCCAAAACTTCTCCATGTTGGAGACCTATGACCTGCTGGCCTGGATTGACTGAGTCCTGAGCCAAAGGAGATAAAGCCTGAGATGGAGTGAGGGCCCCCTTCCACCAGTTTTGTCTGGACTTGATCTTGTCAAAGACCCAGGGCATCTATGCTGCCCCTAAGCTGTAGGAAGGCACCACGAGCCAAGGAATACTGAGGGCCTCCAGAAGCTGGAAAAGGCAAGGAAACAGATTCTTCTCTAGAGCCAGCAGAAAGAACCAGGCCTCCTGATGACATCTTGACATTACCACAGTGAGACTGATTTCAGACGTCTGATCTCCAAAGCCATAAAGGAATACATTTCTGTTGTTTTAAGCAACCCAGCTTGTGGTAGTTTGTTACAACAGTCACAGGCACTAACACTATAAGATTAGAAAAGGAAATTAGATCTAGAACACAATTGTCCAGTTGGGAAGTTTTGTCTATATTCCATGGGCTACTCTCTCCTGGATTTACTGAAAAGATAGATGAATTCCTGCTTCAAACTGGACAGGCTGCCTCTAATCGAGGTAGTGATCATAAAAATGTCCCTCTTCCGGAGACCGTTCTCACACACCATACCTTCCTTCTCCAGAGGGAGCCACTTGCGATATGGATGTCAGACTAGATGAGATCTAAGTGCACTGCAGCCATTCGGATCTCTGTAAGGGACTGCCGGCCATCTCTGGGAAGCCTCACACCAGGAAAGCTGATGTGTTCTTCTCCTTCTGCCCCTCTGATCTACCTTGCAGCCAAGACCAAAGCTACTGCAACTGCAGATTAACGCAAAGTTTCCTGGGCCTCATATGTGTCCCCGAAGATGACTGAACCCACCTCAGACTATCCAGCCCTCTCGCACAAAGTAACCGCTGATGCAAGGTGGCTTCAGGGAAGCCAAAAGAGGTCACAGAAATCCAGGACAGGGACATTCCTGGCACTTTAGCTAATTGCTAAGATGAGAACTAATACGGATCATTTGAAAGAAATGAAACCCTTTAGGCTGTAACATCCTCACCCAAAAGACCCAAACCAAGAAAATTCATTTTAACGATGTCCTTTTTCTTTTTCATGTTTAATTTTAATTATATGTGTAATAAATGAATGCATATATTTTATAAATACTTACAAAAATAAAAGTCTTCTTAATTGTTCCCTCTCCAAAGTCTCACTCCCCTCCTCTTAAACTCACCAGGACAATAATAATTTAATGTTCATTTTTCAGATTTTTCTAAATATTGATATTGACATACATTACATGTAGTACGTGCAGAGTTTGAAATTGATTTGTTTTTACATAATTGGATACATAATATATTTTTTCTGTGTCTTGATTTAAAAAATATATACTTTTTACTTAAAAGCAGTTTTAGATTTACAGAAAAATTGTAAAGATGGTACAGAGAGTTCCCAGATACCCCATATCCAGTTTTCTGTATTATTAATATCTTACATTACTATGGCATATTTGTTACAATTAATGAACCAATATTGATAAATTATTAATAACTTAAGTCCACACACGTCATTCATTCACATTTCCTTAGTTTTCTCCAACAGCTCTTTTCCTGTCCCAGGACCTCATCCAGGATGTCACATTGTACTTAGTTGTCATCTCTCCTTAGACTACTCTTAACTGTGACAGTTCCTCAAACTTCCCTTGTTTTTGATGATCTGAATAGTTTGGGGAAACACTGCTCAGACAGTTTGTAAAACGTCCCTTTATGGAGATTTGTCTGATGTCCCACTTCACAGTTAAACTTGGGTTCTGGATTATTGGGGGAAAGATCACAAAGGTCAACTGCCAATTTCATTGTATCATATCAGAAGTATATACAATTTGTCACTGTTCATGTTGACTTTGATCACCTGGCTGCGGTATTTTGTCAGGTTTCTCTGCTATAGTTACTCTCCCCTTTTCCATTCTGTACTCTTTGAAAAGGCAGAGAATCTTCACACACTCTTTAGAATTCTTCATGGGAGATTTGTATGCTCTCCTCTGTTTTATTCAATTAATTTATATCAGTATACACCTGTGAATATTATACTTTGCATTAGACTCCACTACTGCATTATTTATTATGGCTTACTTTTTTTCGCTTGTATGGTCAATTTTTCCATTTTTTTAAACCATAATTCTGAAACCATGGTTGTATAATTAATTATGCGTTGAGATTGTTATCATTTTCCAATGAGTTCTTCCTACAGGAACTGTGGTGTAGAGACATTTTTTGATTGCAAAGAACAGAGCTGACATCATTTTAATACTTCAGAAACTAATTTCGGTGGGAGGAAGTAATTAACGAGGGGCACTAATGTCTGCCATCACAAGCAGCAATTTCAAAACCCAGGAGAATCTGGACATCCTGGAAAATTAGATATTCAAAAAGTGTCTTTGCCAGGCCCATTCCACCTCACAGATGTTCTTTGGCTGCTTTTAATAAGAAAAGAGCACCCATTTCTTTTCCCTTTTGCCATTGATATTGCATTAATTACACCAAGATATGCAGACTATTTAAATTGTTAATAACGCTTATGATTGTAAGGGGAGTTCAGTCACTGACATGGCCAAGTTGGAGACGTTGGGCAGGTGGAGGCCCAGGACTCCAGGCTGAGCCTGGGAACGACCAGGGGTAAATGCAGGTCTCCAGTCTACCATGCGCCAACAGTTTGCTCCTTGAGGGTCAGCAAACTTCTGAAAGGAAGCAACTCGTTCAATCATAGTGTAAGAAGATGAAAAATGATAAAACTCTTGAGACACATACCGCAGACATGGCAGTGAGGGCACAGAGGACATCTGATCCTCACTGGCCTCCCCTTGGACGGCCCATTTATCTTCCTTCATCGCTGCTAGGCTTCCCTTCACTCAGTCTCCCTCTCTCTCAGGGGCCCACATTGGGGCCTCTCTGCTGCCCTTCAGGAGCAGCTCCCCACAAGTCATTGTATTTTACTAACGAGTGCACTTCCTCTCTGGGCTATCCTCGTGACAATGAACCCACCTCAGTCCATCCATGAAGGCCAGCAGAAAGTGGGATCAGCTGGGGCAACGGTTTCCTCTGGATTCTAGCCTTTTAATGGATATTACTGAAATCTCCCGACTTCTGGTATCAAGGCTATGAGAAAAGTAGTTCCTTTATCTCCTTACAAACACAGAAGGAGGCCAAGACTATAGACCTGTCCATACTTTCTCTTCTAGAAAAAAAAGAAAACTTCTTTGCCGTCTGTTTCTTAATTGTTTTCTCCTGCCTCATCTTCTCAAGCCAGCTCACAAGAGTTCTCTGCCACTGCCCAGCTGACTTCATCCCCACTTTTTCCCTCTTGCCATGTGCATTTTCACCCCAAGCATCTGCTGAACTCTCCTGGCACTTACAACGCCCTCTTTACTTCTTCTCCTACAGATCCCACCTCTAACATCATGGCACAACTCAAAGTTTACCTCCTCTGTGGTTCCTCATCCCCTCCCCTCCTAGAAATGTCCCCTTTCCAGCAAACATGGCATGCCTTCTGCTCTTCAGGAATCGTCTGTCATTCCACCCAGGGCAGATACAAGCTCCTACACATCCTTCACGTCCCTGAAAGTTCTGACCATCAGGAATTGCTCTCTAAAGGACATATGCAGGAGACGTGTTGGTGGACCACAGAAATAATTCTACATGGGAAGTAAAGATGACTTGCTGGAAGTCAACTAGGTACTTACCTTTGCTCCTTCCTCCAAAATCATTATAGTGAAGGAATGTGATATATGTGAACCCCGAGTGACAAAGAAGGAGAGAGAAGTGATAACAGCAGACAAGAGATGGTCAACAGAGTGTACGAAGGGGAGAGCAGATATGCAAGTAATAACTAAAATACGACTATCAGTAAAGGGACTATGGCGCCCCAAAATGCCATTGACTCAATCAATACAACTCTGGAAAGGCAAAGGGATGGGGGCAGGGGCGTCAATACATCCAAAGGCAGGGATGTGGGTGGAATCTGAAAACAGGAGGACTGGATGTGCCTTATTTAAGAATTAAACCCCAGAATCCTCCCCTAAACCATGCACCCTGAAATTGCCTTTCCACCATCCAGGCACAGAGCAGGTTTACCCTCTGGAGAGACTTTGGACTTGAGGACCCCAGGCCTGATGAAAGGTAGGTTGAGGCACTAAAATAGAGAGAGGGTCATGTAAGTAAACATCTGCAGTGAAATGGTGAAAGCTTCAACGTGCCCTGCTCCACAGCCAGACCACCAGGAGCCAGGCTCGTACTTCCCAGGAAGGGGCGGAGAATTCCTCTCAGGGGAAACTGATCAGCCCCAAGGGAAAAATAAACCAACTTACCCTGGGAGCCCAATGAAAGAGCCAGGTCCTTGCCTAATAATCCCAAGGCAAAGCCCACAGGTCAAAGAACACTCCTCTGCTCCCTACCGCATTCACAACCACCAAGCATACACAGGTTCAAATCAGGTGTTTAAGGTCTCAGCTTAAAAATGAATCTGTGTGCCATTCATCTGCACTAAGACATTTGCACTAAATTTCTAATATGAATCCAGAGGGCAGGGAGAGAGAGAGATAGAGAGACAGAAGTTGCCCAGAGGAAACAGAAGCAACTGAAGAATCCAAAAACATTTTTTTTAAATAAAACATTTATTCTCTGATATAAAAGATATTAAATCTATGAAGAAGAAAATAAATGTTATTAGAGAACAGTAAACAAGAAAAACTCTTAAAAACTCAAAATATTATAGCACTTAAAATTATCATTTAAAAATTCAATACACTATATGTGCAATTAAGGAAATCTGGAAAATAACAAAAAAGATAGGTGATAAGGGAAAAGAATAAGTTAGAAAATTAAAAAATAAGCTCATGAAGACCAACTTTCAATTGATAAGCTAACTTGTAGAAATGATCAGTGAAAGAGACTAAAAAAATACTGTAAGAAAATATTCTTGGCCCTGGCCAGGTAGCTCAGTCAGTTAGAGTTTTGTCCCTATAGATTAAGGTTGTAGGTTTGATCAATGGTCAAGGCACATCAAAAAAAAATCAACCAATGAGTGTATAATAAGAGGAACAACAAATCAATGTTTCTCTTTTTCTCTCTCTCAAAAATCAATTAAATGAAAAATAAAGAAAGAAAATATTCTAGAGCCAAAGGATATGGCTTTCCAAATCAAAATGGAATACTGTATGCCCAGCATGTTGAATTAAAATAAAAAGACCATCAAAGCATTTAATCATGAAATTTGGGATAAAGAGAAGATCATGAAAGTTTCTAGAGAGAAAAATCATACAAAGATTTCTCCCCATACAAAGAATAAGGAATAAAGAATTGTCTCATACTTTTCAAAAAGTAGCATTGGGAGCCAATTGACAGTAGAGAAATCCCTTAAAGGTGTAACTAAAAACTAGATTTAACCCAGAAACCTATGCCCACGTTGCAATAAAATAAAAGAGTTGAATCAAGATATTTTCAGACACCCTATGCCATACACACATTTTCCTCCTTGTATGTTTTTTCTTCAGAAGTTACTGGATGATCCGATCCCCCCAATGTAAGGGTGTAAGCTCAGAAAGAGGAAGACACGAGATCCAGGAAACCAGAGATCCAACTTAGGAGACAGACGAAGGAAATTCCCAGGGTGGTGATCAAGGCAAATCCTTGGATACCAGAGATGCAGCAGCCCCAGAGCACAGACAATCCTCTCTGGCAGAGAAGGATGGACAGATGGCTCGAGGAGGAATAACTAAGAAAAAAACAAAGCCTGAAAGATTGTCTGAAGTAGCTGTTCATGTTGAGAAGTGCTCTATAGCTCTGCTAGAAAAGCTCGGTAAGAATTAGTTATACAGGTAACAATACAAAACAAAAAATGATTAATGAGAGAAAGCTGTAGAGAAAGATAATGAGTAATCATATATGCATGACTCATCATCAAATGATATTTACATACTCAATTTCACTAAAAATGGTGCCATAACTATAAAGCAGGAAAGGGGAGATCGGATGGGTATGTGTTTAGGGCAGGGGCAGAAGGCTGGTGTAAGGAGAGTTAAATCTTCATCTTCCATAGGCAAAAAAAAAAAAAAGTCAACAGATAATGTGTAACATTGAAAAGTTGAGAAAAAGACATCATAAACATGATATCAAGAGACATGGCAATAAATGCCAGAGGCAACAACAGCAAGAATGGCAAGCAGCTACTTCCGGAGAGTAAAAGTCAGGGGTGGATGAGGGTATTATGAAGTTTACAATGTTATTGATTTTTGCTTTTCAGAGAAGCAAGATGGCATTGAGGTTATAAGCGCAGACCTGGGTTTGGATTTCAGCTCTGACACGTGTTGATTGTTCTCTCCATGCCTCAATTTCCCTTTTCAACCAGAAATAATAATAATGCTTGAATCAGTTAATAAATTCAAGCCCTGAGAATAGTGATACTTAGTGTTTTATAACTATCTGTTATTATTATTAAACTCTATGCACATATAACTTAAAAATTACAATAGAAAAATGTCAAGGAATATGCAAATATTGCTTTGAGTTCTACTTCTGAACACTCTGTTCTTTCTTCTTTAAAGTAATAGTCAGAATTTTATGTTCACATGGTACCAGCTGGGTGCTGGAAATATTGGGGGGAACACTTTGTAAAGTATATGAGTGTCTAATCACTATGCCGTACACCAGAAAATAAAGCTAACACAAAATATACTGAATGGAAACTATAATTGAAAAAAATGAAAATAAATTACAAAAAAGAAAGAACACAGTAACATAATTGTTTTAAAAAATGTCAGTAAATACAAAAACTATTGAGAGGACCTGGGGATTCAGTCCTCCCCATCCAGAGCCCTGACCAAGTGTCTAAGGAGTGATCCACAACATCATTTAAGCGCCACCCCCCATGGCTGGAGACCCCAGTATCAGCCCAGAATGCGCCCTGCCAGACTTTGGGTATGTGCTTTTCAAAGCAACAAGTCATAAATCATCCTAGATCATTGTGGTCATTATGCAAAGATTTGTTGTCTAGCCAGAGGTCCAGACAAAGCTCTGGGTTTCAAAAGTGAATGAAAATCATGGAGACACATCCTAGGAAGCAAGTCATCACTAAGGGAAAAACATGACCCTCCCGTACTGTCCCCTCTTATCTGCCCTGTGTGTTCTCCTGACAGAGTGGAAAAGCCACACGACTGCTTCTGTTTCACTCTCCAACACACACTTCTTTGCCTTATTAGCTAATGCCCAGGCTCACGTCACCGAAGCGCTTTCATTAAGGAATGTGATAAACGACTGCTCAAGGCTCTGAGACCTTGGGTAAACATTGTCAGCTCTCCCGATCTCAGTCTGCTCCATGATAGAATCTAAGCATCGGACTGACTCGAAGGATCCATTCCCTCGTTTCACACGTGGCGAGCAAGGCCAGAGGAAGTGAAGGGACTTGTACAAGGTAACACACCAAATTAGAACTGGGACTCAAACCCCCATCTGCTAAGCCCATAGCATTGCTCTTTTCACGGTGCTTGATCAGATGTCTGAAGTATCATCTCCCAATCGCAGACTCTTCCGTATGCAAACCCAGAACGCCATTCAGAAACCCACAGAAAGCCCGTATCATTCTTTCACAATATGATAATTTCTCCCCAGGGCTTTCGCGCTAGGTTTTTATCTTACCGAGGAATTCCCAACTAAAGTAACAAATGGACGATTAAAAGTTCCAGATCAATTGAAACCACCATTTGCTTGCATTTGCAGTCAAATCAGCCTATCTGGCAGCAAGTCCTCATTCAAAGTCAAAGACTCACCCTGTTGTAGACCTGCAACACCGGAGCCTCCAGGGAAGGCAGCAGCTTCTGAGCAAGTACCGGAGCTGAAGAGCCAACGGCTCCCCTCCCCTCCCCCTCCTCTGCCCACACCCACCCAAAGGCCAGTCCCTAACAAGCTGTTTGGCAACTCCGTTCAAGACAGCTTAAGGTCCAGGAGCGGATTGGGAACAGCTAACTTGCTGGCAACCATCTTCCTCTCTCGAGAGCCCAGACTTCAGTGGGCGTGCAATGTGGTATTTTGCCTCTGATTTCAACCACTTTCCTAGCAAGTCAGCACGGGATAAATAAATTCAGCCTCACGCAGGACCAGCCAGCCCCAAGTCCCCTGCCTCCCTGGCACAGAGAGACCGACCCTGGGTGACCCAGCTGCCTCCATCCCAGGACAGAAGCAACAGGCCTGTAGGATGGACAATGCAGGGAGGTTGTCCTGTGCCAAGCGAGCAGATGGGTCTCTGAACCAGCCGAAAGCAGCCACAGGAATCTTAGAGGATGGACAAGCCGTTTGACTTTTACGCCACTCACAGCAGCTGTTGGAAATTAACATTATGTATTCCGGTCTCTCTGAAATTGCTAGAGATGAAAAGTCTAGAACGCAGGCTAAGGAAACATTGGGCCTTATATTCTTTGTTCTCTGGTTCCTCCTCATTTCCTGGTCTTACCTTCCTCCCCCATCCTCTAACTTAACTGACCAGGGATATAAAACACATCTCTGAACATACCCTGTCCCTATGAGGGATTATCCGGGGCTCCTTGCAATCTTCTACATCAAATTCCCATGCAGTGGAATAACCTTCAGGTGGCACCACCAGCTTCTCCTGCCCCTTTGCCCCCCACTTCTGCCTCAGCCAGGTATAGCCCAGGTTCTCTCTCACCCCTGAACTGTTGAACACACATTTCCCTGTACTCAGAAAGCCTCCTCCCAAGACTTGGCAGAGATACCTCCTCCTCCAGGAAGACCTTCTAGGCCCCTCCAAACCAAATATCAAACATCCCTTCTTGGAAGATCCACTGAGTTCTTAAAACAACCTCTATCAAGATACATTTTCTCAATCTGTCTCTCAGGCTAGATTGTGAGCACTTGATTGGGGACAGTAACTTTCTTCTCTGAGTCCCTTACTCAGCACCCATTGATTAGAGTGTGTTCATTCAATAATTCTTAAGGGTAGGAAATATGCTATATTCCTTCTTTTTTTCTTTTTCATCTTCCAGGTAACACATGGTCAAAAGTGATTCACGAATGATGGAATCAAATAACTGCATTTCCCCCAACTTAAAGAATTTGTGCTATACTTTACATCATGACATAAGCAATATAGTCAATAATTTTGTTATAATTATGTGTGGTGCCAGGTGGGTACTAGACTTATAGGAGAGAATCACTTTGTAATTATATAAAGGTCTAACTACTACACTGACCGCCAGAAATCAGTATAATATTGAATGTCAATTGTAATTGAAAAAAATTTAAACAAAGAAATACCTCCTCCTCCAGGAAGCCCTTCTAGGCTCCTCCAAACACATGTAAGTCTAAACATCAACAATGTCAGCCTCGGACTTTGCCTTTAAGTAGTTTATCGTGCCTAGCAGTCCCCAGGTGGCAGTCTGCTGCTTGAGTTCCCTCCCTCCTGTTCCATTTCCTCCTTGAGGCTGTTAAACACTGCCCTGCAGGCTTCCTCTGCTCCAGGTGACACAGTGGTGCAGCAGGGGGTCCCGTCCCACCCCACCCCCCTTGCTCCAGGTGCTCAAGCCCTCAGGATGTACAATAGGAGCCATGGGAAAAGCTTGCTTACGTTTTCAGCTGGACAGCTGCACCTGTGACCCACGGATGGTGTCAGCCTCTGGACGCTCTCCACAGTTCTGTGAAAACAAGCCCTCGTTAGTGTCTAATCGAGGTGGACCCAGGAGACAGGGGCATAAAACGAGGTATGAAGATGGAGGTTAAAAAGAATTGTTGCTTCACTTTCTTATTCCAGTTCTGCCTCCTCTTGCCTAGAACGTTCACTCGGCAATAGATAGTTTGGGCTAATATGTATATGATCTTAGCCCGAGGTTTCCCTAAAATCGTCAATAATCACCTTCCAGGAAGAAGTGCGCTTTAGCCAGGATGTGACATGGCCTCCAAGTTTGGTATCAGCTGTTTCCAAGGAAGTCTGGTTTTGTAACAGGGCCACCAGCACACCAATAGACACTCTGGTAAGTTTGGGAATTGCTACAACATAAAAAGGCAGGTCCGGTTTGAATTACCAGGCTCTGATTCCTCAGCGGAGTTCTGGTCACACTCACTACACAAACCATCTGGAGCCTCTCTCTGGCACTTTGTTATTTACTCTCAGTCCCAGGTGGAATTAGAGCCCATAATTCACCGATGTCCGCCCCTCTTCTTCAGGGACAGCAAAATACCTCATCTCAGTAGTCACTCCCTGGCCATCCGTCAGCAGGTCCAATTTGGGGATCACTTGCCAAAGTGTACGTTTCTCTTCAGGGATTATCATTATAAATTAATGCTTTGAATTTTGGGACTAGTCCGCCATTTTCCAGAGTGTTTTGCTTTTATTTTCTTTCTCTGCATCTCCCATATCTCAATTTACAAACAACCCGCTTATTGCTCCCCAGTTTTTCCTTCTTCCCTTTATAAGAAATTCTAGTAACCATCAGACCATATTGCTCCAACCCCTTTTACTTCTCTGGAAAGTCAACACCAAACAAACCAGCAATGAAAAGGACCCACCAGATCAAGGCCCTCCATGAGAAAGACCACTGCTCACCCGCCAGTTAAGACTGCGCATGTTTCTGAGTCTCCCTGTGCCTCAGTTTGCCAGAGGATGAGGCAGGAAGACTTTTAGTCTTAACCCATGTACTGGGCAGTGCCAGGCCAAAGCAAAGCACAATTTAGGCGCATGAAAGTCAAAAGAGAGGAAGAGGCGTGATATGTGTGAGGCTTAGAGAGTTACAAGGAGTTAGGGAACAGGTGGAGATGCAGAAGAGGGTGGCACTGAAGAGGCATCAGATAGTCCCCTGATGAAGGCTCCTGAGTACCATGTAAGAGAAGTCTGGATATTATTTTCAAAGGGATAGGAAGTCAGTGGATTTTTTAAGAAGTGGAGTCACATATTGAGACTTCATTTTCAGAAATATGCTTGTCAGAAATGTGGAGGCTGGACTGAAGAGATGCAGAAATAAATGGAGATAATGCATTTAAGGGATAGTAGATGGGCAGGTGAGAAGCGAAAGAAGCCTGAACTAAGGCTACAGAATGGAGCAGAGAGGACAGGGCAGGTGGGGGCTCTTTCACATGGTCATGGGGAGTGAGGGAAGGAACAATCTGAATAAACGCTCAAGTTTCTGGCTTGGCCAACTGTATGAATGACAGTGCCGTTCACCAACACAGGGAATAGAGGGAGCTTTTCAGGGAGGGGAAATAAGAGAAAGGAATTTAGTTTGGGGATATTTTGAGTGAGTGACTTTGGGACATTCCAAAGAGAGTTCCTAGTAGGCAGGAGAATTTGCAGGAAAAAGGATAGAGGTTGGTGTATATACAGTGAGTGGAAACTGAAAACAGAGGGCACATGAGACCATCCGGGAGCAAATGTAGGAAGAGCAGACAGGAGAGTCAGCTATGAGATCCTGGGTACTCACTCACCAAAGGGTGACCAAGCTTTGGGGACAGAGGGGTCAGCTGTGTCACCTACACCGTAGACAGGTCAGTCCTGTAGAGCAGAAACTGGAAAGAAGTGGGCTGGGATGAATCAAAAGAGACAGTAAGTGTGGGTAGTAAGTGTATTTCAGGAGGCTCAGTATAAAGGAGAGAGATAGGGCCAAAGGAGGTTATTGGTTGGTTGGTTGGTGGGTTGTATTATTTTTAATTACCTTTTCATGTGGGGATAATTTTAGATTTACAGAGAAATTGCAAACACAGCCAAGTTCCCCACATTGTTAACATCTGACATTACCATGACACATTTATTAAAACTCAGAAATCAACTGGTATATCACTACTAACTTCTAGAATTTACCTGAACATCATCAGCTCTTCCACTAATACCCCTTTTCAGCCCCAAGATCCAATCCAGGATTCCACATTGCATTTAGTTATCACTTATCCCCAATATCTTCCGGTCAGTCTTCCATTCTTTGTCATGACTTTGACAATCTCGAGGAGTACTGACCAAATAGCCTGCAGAAAGTCTCCCAATCTAAGCTTTTCTCATGGTGAGAGTGGGGAAGTAATACTACAGAAGTACCTGCCCCACCCCCATCGCTTTACATCAAGAGGTGCAACCATGATGATACTAACTTTGATCACTTGGTCAAGGCAGTGTCTGCCAGGCGTCTGTTCTAGGAAGCGTCTACTTTTCCATAACTCTGTTCTTTGGAAGTGACTAAGTCTAGCCCACACTCAGGTGTGACGTGGGGGATGGAGAGTGGAAATTAAGCTCCTTCTCTTGTTTTATTTTCAAGATAAGAAAGACCTTCCCAAGTCAGCCTATAATCTTCATTATTATCTCCTTTATATGAAAACTACAACCTGTGGCGTTTGGAGCATACAATAGAGCACTCGATCATATGGGGCTTTATTTGTTCATTTGTTATTTCCTATGTGCCATTCAAGGTTGCAGGCAAAACAGCTCAGTGCCTGACCTGGGACTCATACTGTGCTTCACCCTTTCCTCAACTCACGTGATTACCATGTCTAGCATTTTTACCTATTAGATATCTCTTAAATTCAGTCACACGCGATGATGGACAACATTTTGTCAGATGAACTACTCCTAAATGACTTACTTTTCTTCCAGCTGGAGCCCCACCCTCATTCCTGACTCCTGGTGTATACAGACATGCAGCAAAGAAAACAGGACTCCCTGAAAACTCTCTCCATCCCATTGCCAGACTCTAGTGTGTTGAGTAGGAATACAGAGTTGAGGCTCAGTGTAGCACATGGACCTGTTTGCCTTTCAATGGCTCCTTAACCCTTGGGCCGAGAAACCTTGGCTTTGGCTTGAAAGCTCAGAGCTCATCCTGAAGAGATGGCTCATAAAAAGCCTGATTCCTGGCATCTTTTCACAGAAAGTCCCGAGGAATATGCATTTGGACAAGACTTCTCTCTTTCCCCCATGACTCTGATTTCAGGGCGCCATCTCAGGAAAGGAAAAGCAGGGAATCTGGATTTCGGGTTCAGTTCTGTCACTAACTTACTATGGGCACCAGGGTCAACTATCCCAACTTCCAAATGGAAGTTCTGACTTCCAAATGTCTGTCTCTCTCCTGTCACCTCCTGATTTGGGCATTAATAAAATGAAGGGGTTGGACTGATCATAACTGATTCGGTGCAACCCACCAGCTACGTTATTAAGTGGCTATGACTTGATTTCATTTCTGGAACTTCTCTGTTACAGTCATAGCACAGTATGACTGGTTTGGGGAGAATTATGTGGGAAGCCATATCTCAAAAGAGTCACATGGAAAAGGAATTAGGGCTGCACAGGTCAAATTCCAGCTTCGTGAGCAGTGTGAGATAAATGTGGGGAAGCCCACTGGAAAGAAGGGGGTCCTAGCCTCTCAAGAGACACTCCACGCAGCCCCCAATTGCCTTCAGCTCCATCCTATCAAGTGGGGTTAGCGCGATGTTGAGTTCACATGACAGATAGCTCTTTGGGCCGCCAGTGTTCTCCAGCCATCGCGGGGTTGTCAGACTGCAAACAAAAGCCATTCATTGTCCTCACCTCCTCTCCTGAATTCTTCCTGGTTTCATAACCTCCAAAGCACAAAATATTCCACAACCATCTGTGGGTCTCCCACTCTCTGCCTATCTAAGTGAACCACATTTTTCTTAAATGCAAAAATGCAGGGTACATGAGCTAATAAATAATATTTTTGCTAATCCTCATTGCCAAGGGAATGTAGTTGGTACTAAGATATTATTATTTCTACATTACTTCAATGGATTCTAATATCCTTTTGGAATTGAAACTGAAACTGTCTTAGAAAGTTTGGATCCAGTGCTGCCTTGCACACCTCCCAGTCTTCTTCCCTTCCCTCTTACCATTACAGGTCACTATTGCAAGGAAATAACATGCCATGGAGGTGAACAAGGAGTAAAGAAAATACCTGGTCAGACTTCCTTGCAGGCAGAGAAGACTATGGCACAGTGAAATTAGAGGCATGAGGGATGTACTTCTGGCCCCCAGTGTTATATCTGCTGATACTTAAAACTCTAACCATCAGAAATTCAGAACTTTGACACAAATTTTTATCTATAGTTAAGCAAAATCCCCATGAGTTGTCTTTAATAATTGACACCTTTGCTGGAAGGGTTTGATGTCAGGTGGAGGATGGAGAAGCATCATGTGCCTGAGATGAGATGGTTGGCATAGGACCCTTGCTTGCTGCCTGCTACACATTCTTTAAGAAAGAGCCAGTTCCTCCCTGGTAGAATCTCAGACTGTGAGATCCTCCAACACACTCCATAATCCCAGAGAGAAAGAGAAAGAGACACCCAGGGACATGGCCAATGTCATGGTGGCAACATCTTCAACCATTGCCATGGTGGACATTGCCACCATTACTCAAAAGAGCCTGGCCTGGAAATGCAGGTACCTGGGTTCTGAACTTGGAATCTTCAGCTGTAAAAGGTGAAGGCAGATGGCATAATCTCTAACATCTTTCCCACCCAGAATGATGTATGGTTACTTTAGATCAGCGGTTCTCAACCTGTGGGTCGCGACCCCTTTGGGGGTCGAACGACCCTTTCACAGGGGTCACCTAAGATCATTGGAAAACACATATATAATTACATATTGTTTTTGTGATTAATCACTATGTTTTAATTGTGTTCAACTTACAACAATGAAAATACATCCTGCATATCAAATATTTATATTACGATTCATAACAGTAGCAAAATTACAGTTATGAAGTAGCAACGGAAATAATTTTATGGTTGGGGGTCACCACAACATGAGGAACTGTATGAAAGGGTTGCAGCATTAGGAAGGTTGAGAACCACTGCTTTAGATGAAGCAGATATTTTTTTCGGAATGACAGGAGGTATGAGTGAGACATGGGTAATATGTATGTCAGGGATGTGAGAAAGATGAGGAGAGAATGGAGAATTGAAGATGAAAAGATACTCATAGGGTTGGAAGAATCTCCATATGTGATACATCCAATTTCTGTGAGTGGTTCCGAGAAGAATGTCTGTCCCTCTCCACTGTGACTTATACTTCTGATATAGTGGCTCGCATTCTATTTTATGTTAAGACTTCCCCAATCATTTTCGTTAAATAGCAAAAATTATCTAAAATGCATTTTATTTGATTCCCCATGCCCTAAAACAAACAAATAAGTGAAAAAGATCCACAGTAACTTACCAAGCATTCCCATCCCCATTTTCTAGGGAAAAGTCCTGGGGTTCAGTGACTTACAAGGTCCCACACACAAAACTTCATGGGGTCAGCTGAAGGCAGAACCCTCATCTTCACCAGTTCTTTGGAGCCTTAGGGTTGCCTGACTCTATCTCATCTGGCCAAATGCTCCAAAGGACGTGTCAAAATAAAGCTCAGAGCTGGGCGACCTGCTCACATCATGGGTAGGACAGTAGCTGTTGCTGCCCATATAGCCTTATAAAGTCCACCAAGCCTCTGGCAGACTTCGGAGTATCCTTGAGCTAAGCAGCTGGGGGCTCTAGGGTTCCCCCTAATTCAATCTGCGCAGCTCTGCTTTTATCTGCTTTATTTATTGGTCTCTCTGTAGGTATTAAAAAGTGTTTGAGAACCACTGTAGGGCAAGTTCTAGTGCGCAGTGTTATTTCCAGCCCGAACACAAGTTCCAGTTTCTTTACATGACATGCCAATAAATCTTTGCTTCAGCCTCCCAACAGAAGAGGGGTGACAGAAGCAGCCCATTGGTCTTTAAGACATAATAATGTCACCTGTCACATCAGGATGCCTCCAGGGCATCTTAAATCCAGAGGAGCATGTGAGTAGTCATTTCGTGTCATGAGACCCCTCCGATGAGAAGCCTCATCACCAAGTGTGCACAGTAGCTAGCGTTTTACATAGACTAACTGGCCTGTTTTCATGCCTTTTAAATACCCACAGGCATCCTCCCTCCATGAGGAGCTGAAGGCCTACAAACCACGGTCGTAAAACTGTTTGCACACCACGCAAGTGCACCTGAAACCACTTTGCTTCTATTTGTCTTGCCCCCTAATATGCACGCTGGTATATTAGTGTTTCTTTTGAATCCCCCTGGGTTTGGATATTATACACCCAAGTTTTACTCCAAATTGAGTTTTCACAGCTGGATTATAAACCAATGGAAATGTTGACCCAGCACCAACTAGATCATTCCAAACAGGTGTTGTTTTAATTAGCCTTATCGTAAAACAAAAATTAAAGGAAAACATTTTAACGTACCTAAAGCGTTTCTTAAAGTCTTAAAGGGAGCAGGCAAATTGTTGAGGACTTTTAAGCCTTATCTTCTTTTCTCAGAGGCTCTCTTAAAAAATTCAACAGCACTTCTGAGGCTCCAACAGCAGCCTGGGGTTGTAAGAGGAGAAAGGAGTCTGGCTTCCCTGGCACGTTTGCCAGTGAAGGAGGAAGTTTTTAAGGGATGCGAGAGAAGCTTCACAAGTCCATTCACCTGGACCTGAGAGGTCCTCGTGTCAGGCAGGAGGAAGACAAAAAGGTATCCTGGGACGTCATGCCTCACCTTAAAAACGATTATCACTATTTTCCATGCAAAGACAAAAGAGTTTTGTGTGATATCACTCCAGTATAGAAAATATAATCTGTGTACTGACTACAGGGGTGGAAGGAAGCTTGCAACAGTTCTACCCTTGAGGAGTCAAGCTCAGAGTTGTACACACATGAAACCATTTAGAGAACAAGTTAAAATTGGATATGAATTAGCTCAGGTGCGCTGACGTTTCAGCAAGACAGCACAGACTTGCTCTGGCCTTGGAAAGGGTAGAATGATTTCCCAGAGAAAGCAGACTGGCAGGTGAGCCTCAGACATTGAATAAGGAGAGAGAAGCCAGTGGAGCACCTCAGGCAGGAGGAGACTGCCTCAGGCCAGGTGCAGAACAGTGGTCCTTGGCTCTAGCATACCCAAGTCCCTGGGAGGGCTAGTTTGGATGGATTACTGAGCCCCCAGAGTTTCTATTTCAGCAGGTCTGGGAAGAGGGTCCAAGGAATTGCATTTCTATCAGGTTCCCAGCTGATGCGGATGCTGCTTGTCCATGGAGCACACAGGACTCAGCATACAGTTATACTTATATCTTTGATTGATTTGAGTGGAAAGATACACAAAACAAACAAAAAAAAAAAACCATCAACAAAGGGAAAAGGCACATGTGGCAGAGTTTGGAAGGAACCAGGCTCCAACTTCAAGACTTCTCTCCTGGTGGAATCACACAGCACATGCGGAATTCCTGCAGCAGCAAGTTGTGACAGCATGTGTCAAATGCTTGTCTGCCAGGAAGGGTCAGAGACTCAACACCCAGGATGTTGACTGAGCACTGGTCATAGAGACAACCTCTGTCCAACACATGACAGCATTCCAGACTTCCAGGAGGAAAGCAGGCATCCACATGAATCTATCATATTGTTTGCACACAGAGCCACTCTTCTCAGTTCAGGGAATGGTGGGGAACTTCCCAAATTCAAGTTCCCTCGTGTGTATGTAGTCAATCTTGCAAGAGCTGTTTCAGGACTATTATGTTAGGTCTCTTTTACACAACCCCTTCTATCTGGTGTTATTGTTACCATATCTACATATTTTTAAACCCATAGACATCCTTGTTACTGTTTTTTAGAGTCAATACTCAAATTATGTTTCACCTTTCCATTGTTCTTCCTTTAGTATTTCATGTGGGTCATTTCCTGCTGGGAATGAGGTCGCTCAGCTTTTGCCAAGAATGCCTTTGTTTCCTCTTCATTTCTGAATGACATTTTTGCTGGCTATAGAATATTTAGTTGGCACTTTTTTTTTTTTCAGCTCTTGAATGATATCATTCTATTGTCATGTAGTTTCCTCTACTTCTGTTGAGAAATGAGCTATTTGTCTTAAAGTTACTCTTTCAAAAGTAATGTATCTCTTTTTCCCTGGCCACTTTTATGGCTTCCTCTTTATTTTTGTTTGTTTGGTTTTTTTTTTTTTTGGTAGTTTTATTTTGATGTGCTTAGGTGTTGGATTTATAGTGATTCTTGAATCAGTATCCATTTGTCTTCAAGTATTGCTCCTGCCCTACTACTTTTCTAACATGATACTTACATTAGACTGACTAGTGACTTTCAACTGGGGATGACTTATTCATTTGCCTCAGGGCAAACATACCCCCACAAAAATTTTTTTTGACACAACATGTCAACAGTGCAGAGATGTAAAAACCCTGAATTACACTTTTCACTATGTCTGGATCTCTATACATTTTTATAATTCTTATCTATTTTTGTCTCCATGCTTCAATCTAAATATTTTTTTAATAACCTATCTTCAAGCTTAATGAGCTCTTTTCAGCATTGTCTAATCTGCTATTAAATGTATCTATTAATTTTTTACTATCAGGTATTAGTTTTTCAGTTCTAAAATTTCCATTTGATTATTTTATATAGACTCCAGTTCTATGATGAAATTCTCCATATTGCCATCTATGTTCTTGAAGATAATAATCACAATTATTTTTAATCCATATCTAACAATTCTACTATCTTGGTCACCTACCTGTTTCTCCTGTCTGTTTACTTACTTATTCTATTTCTCAACATGCTTGATCATTTTTTATTGAATGTCAGATAACTGTGCATAGAAACTGTAATGCTTTGGATGATACCATCTTCTTTCAGAGAGAATGCAACCTCTCTTTTGGAAGTCAAGAGGGGACAGACGATCTCTCTTCAGAGACTGAACTGACTTGAGATTGGGTTACATCATTGAAAGGCTTGGTCAACTTTTCATTGGCTTCTACTCATAGAGTATAACCCTCCAGCGATCCAAACTGAGAGCCCAAGGTGTCTGCAGTGGTCCCTCCTGTTTTCCAAGTTCTAAACTCCATTTTTTAAATTTCTTGGCATTGCATAATCTGCTCTGCTTTTACTGTTTTCTGTATAGCATCTCAGCCTCTTGTCCTACACAGCTTAATCTTCAAATGTCTAGAGGGGAAAAAAGGTAAAATGGTGCCAGATGTCAGACTCACTTCTCTGCCCTTCTAGTCTCTTCGGGACCTTGGCCATCCCATTTTAGCTTCCTTGAAAATCCACAGTTCCAATCCTTTGATGTCCTGTTGTTGTTACGTGCCATTGAGTCAGCTCTGAGTTTTGGTGACCCAATGAAATTGTGATGTCCGCAATCTCCTGTTCTCAAGAGCTCTACTCAGCTCCTGTAGATTCAGGGAGTCAATCCACCTCATATCTGGTCTTCCTCTTTTCCTGCCGACTTCTGTTATTCTAGAATATTGTCTGTGCCAAGGAACCCTGCCTTCTCATGAGGAGCCTGAAGAAGGGTGGCTTCAGTTTGGTCATTGTTGCCTTCAGCGATGTTTTCAGGCTTCCTTTCCTCTAGGACCCACTAGTTCACTTTTCAGCAGGCAACTGTATCTGCAGAGCTCCCCTCCAACACCATGTTCTGAAGGAATCCATTTCTTCTCCCTATCAGCCTTCTTCACTGTCCGGCTTTCACATCCATACACAGTGATTGGGAATACGAAGGTGTGGGTGATCAGAGCCTTGGTTTCTAATGATTCATCTTTGCACTTGATAATCCTTCCTCATTCTTCCATTGCTGCCATTCTGGACCTCAGCCTTCTCTTGATTTCCTGCCAAAGGCTGCATTTGAATTAATGACTAAACCCAGGTACGTAAAATCTTGAACAATTTCAACGTCTTCACAGTCTATGTTAAAGTTGTGTGTTTCTTCCATAGTCATGGTTTTTGTCTTCTTGATGTTCAAATGCAATCCTGCATTGTCACTTTCTTCTTTTACTTTGCCCTCTAGTCCTTAATATCTTCTACAGATCCACCGCTTCTCTGCCCATTACAAAGGGTTCTCTGAGTGGCTTCTTAACTTCTTACACATAAAAATTTCCAAATGCTCGGAGTAAAACATCAGGGTGCTCACTTTATTGAACTTCTTTTCTTTCCAGGATTGAGCTCCTCAAGTCCCTGTTCTGTCTGTAGCTCCCTCATGCCCTTGAACGCTTTTTAAAATCTAGTTTCTAGTTGTTCTTGGCAGGAGATTAAGTCAGCCACAAGCTACTGCGTCATAGCCAGAAGCAGGGTTTATATTTAGAAATTAGCTTGGACATAAGGAAAATACTTAATGTATTTTTCTGTAAGTGTTGTTGGACACTACCCTGGGTCATCAAAGGCAGATAGAGCCTTTCTGTCCTCTTTAAAAGCCAGAGGAAGTTTCCAAGGACATTTGATAATTAAAGAGACATGCATCACAGTGAGGGGGTACAAGAGATGAGGCAACCATACAAAATGATTTCTTCACAATTTCCTGTGACCCTATCAATCTCTAATTCCTGTCAATATTCAAACACTCAGAATTTGAACAGAGCCGTGCATTTTTCTTCCCACTGTTCTCATTTGGTTTGCACACACCTCAGAGACTGCAATTTAAAGCAGAGGAACTAAAATGGGAGCTACAGGTTTATATAATGTTTTCCATTTGATTAGAGTTTGGAAACATAATATGTTTTTCCTTTTTCTTTTAAATCCCGTAAGTGAAGCTCCCCTCATTAGACCTGGAATACAAATTTTTAGGAGTCAAACGAAGACTTGAAAGAGATTTCATACAGTCTAGGAATTTCACACCACAGTTTTCTAGCAACATTACACTCTTGTCACCTCAGGTCTTTGTCAATCTGTTATTGGAAAAAAGAAAAATGGAACCCTATGCGTCATCACATGCAGGCCTTAAAGAGCCTTAAACCTACTGCCTTTCTAAGGTGAGGGTGCGTATTGGGTAGAGGTGAATGTTACAGGTGTGAGATCACACTCATTCAGTTTAAGGACCAAGAAGACCGTTGGCCTAACTGTGCAGCCCTGTGCAGGACAGACAGGAATGCCCATTCCTAGAGATGGATTCACAAGCGGAGGAAGCCCTCCCAGCAGGAGGCCCCACTCTGTATCTGGAAAGCACCTTGCTGCCTGACACCCTGGGGCGGGGGGACAGGGAGACCACAGGCTCCAGTGTGTGGCAGCACTCCTTCCTCTCCATCACTCGCCTCTCCTGGGCACCCCAGAGATGAACCCTGTGCTTGCAGGTCTTTGTGAGGACACTTTGTAGGGGAGCTTGATGCGGTCCCAAGAAGACTGAACTGTGGGGTCCAATGGTCCTCTCCAGTTACTGGAGCTGGGATTGGTCTTTCAAAGCCCTTTGGGGCCTAGTGTTCTCTGTTTTCAACAAGGAGCATATGAGTCGATGACCCTAACAGTCTCCCCCAGTTGGAAGGGGCTGTGAGTCCAGGGCTCGCTGCAGGCAGTTAAAGATGCAGGTCAACAGGAAAAGGGTCTGAGTCCTCGTGCAGAGGGGCTGCGCTGTGCTGTTATACTTCTTCGCAGGCCCTGCTTTGGGCTTTTGCTCAGCCTTCTGCCATTCTGCATTTTGCTATAGAGATACAGATAGATTCATGGGCATCATGGGCATTTTTTTTCCTACCTTATATCACATATTCCTTAGCAAAATATACCAAAATCTTTTCCTAACTGAAAATATAACTTGGTATCTAGTCAACATCAAAATATAAGTTAAGATTCTTCTGATGGTCACTCTTCATTAACTTCATGGGACCCAGAGAAAGCTGAGCTGCCTAGTGTTCCAGCTCAACATACAATTCAAATCTGAAGATGTCTAAGACTGGTATTCAAGAAAAATTGCAAAAAATAAAATGAAAAACCCCTGCCTTTTGAAGTCTGAGAACATGACAAAAGGGGGATGGTGCACCATATAGGAAAAAATCTTCAAATGTTGCTTTAAACCATTATCTTGCCACAATTTCATTCATCATAGCATGGGGGCCTTTTGTTGTTGTTATTAATCTGATATTTAAAATAAAATGGTATTTAAATAAGAAGTGATTGGAAGTGAAAGAGTAAACATTAAAAATTTTTAAAAAAATCTACCCAGCTCACTCCCTTCGTTGTACAGCAAGCTCTGGAGGGAACAAAAAGGCCAGCTCAAGTCTCCTACCTGAAGTCTCGGCAGCTGACTCACCTGCTCCTTCACGTGGGTTACGGAAGGCATTCCAGAAATTTGGGATTTGTCCTCTCCTTCGAGCTCCACGTGCACCTGCCACCAGTTCTCTCTCTCTCTTTAGAGTGAATTATTTTCTTCTCTTTTCCACCTACCCTCCCCACCTCTCAGGTAGCAACCATCACCTTGTTCTCTTATATTTAGGGGTCTTATTGTTGTTTTGTTTTGATTATTCATTTTTGGCTTTTTTTAGATTTCATATATAAGTGACATCAAACCATATTTGTCTTTCTCTGTCTGACTTATTTCACTTAGCAAAATACTCTCTAAGCCCAATGACATTATTGCAAATAGCAAGATTTCATTCTTTTTTTATGGCTGAGTAATATCCATCGAATATATATCCATTCATCTATTGATGGACACCTACGTTGCTTCCATATCTTTGCTGCTGTAAGCAATGATGCAGTCAACATAGGAGTGCACATATCTTTTTGAATTAGTGTCTTTGTTTCCTTTGGTTAAGTACTCAGAAGTGGAATTGCTGGATTGAATGGCAGCTCTATTTTTAATCTTTTTGAGGAATCAAAAACAGTACTGCCATACGGTTTTCCATGGTGGCTGCATCAATCTGCAATCCTACCAACAGTGCAGAGGGGGTTCTTTTTTTCTGCGCCTCCATCAACGCTTGTTATTTGTTGGTATTTTTGATGATAGTTATTCTGGCAGGTGTGAAGTCATAGCTCATGGCAGTTTTGATGTGCATTTCACGAACAATTAGTGATGTTGAGCTTCTTTTTGAATATCTGCTGGCCATTTGTATGTCTTCCTTGGAGGTACATCTATTCATATCCTTTACCCATTTTTAAGTGAATTGTTTTTGTTTGTGTCTTGGTGTTAAGTTGTATGAGTTCCTTATACATTTTAGATATTAACCCATTATTAAATGTGTTATCGGCTAATGTCTTTCCCAGTTCAGTAGGTTGTATTTTCATTTGGTTGATGGCTTCCTCACTGTGCAAAAGCTTCTTAGTTTGATGTGGTCCCTTTTGTTTATTATCTCTTTGATTTCCCTCACCCGAGGAGATATATCCAAAGTGATATTGCTAAGACTGATGTCAAAGACAGCAAGGAAGTCTTAACCAAATCTCTTTTCTCACTATCTCAGAACTGCCTAGAATGATCCAAAACCCCATGGCTCAGTGGCTCTCACCTTTTTCGGCTTTATCCCAGCATCTCTAGAGCCCTGCTTTTCCTCTGGCCCTCCTAGAAGGGAAGTCATTCAGCCTTCATAAGCCTCACTTCCATTCTCCTTTCACCACTTACCCAGATCAGCACCCCAAACCCCAGGGCCCAGAGAACACCCCAGAACTCTCCTTTAGAAGTCTGCACTTGCTGGCAGCAGGTGGGAAGGGGGTGGGGGTGGGGAAAGGGTGCAAACACCTATATTTTAAAACCCTTTTGAGCTACCTATCATATTCACACTGTGAAAACGCCATTAATAAAAGTTACAAGCACATATAATATTAATTTACTTTTGATCCCCCAACCCTAGAAAGAGACTTCAATGGATGCCTTCTTTTTACTAATAGATAACCAAAAAGGGGCCACTTGAATGGAAAGTGTTCTGGTCAGAGTCCAATTTTCAGACACGCACGAGGCATGTTCATGAACATTTGACAGAGTTAGATGTATGTGTGTGAGTTTAGCAGCAGGCAATTCTTTGTATTAATAACAACCAATATTCACGTAGCAATTTACCGTATTTCACACAAATTCTCTCATTTGATCCTTATATCTACCTGTGACATGGGTAGAAATTGAACCATCATCTCTATTTCCTACGTGACGGAATGAAGGCTCAGAAAGGTCAACCAACTTGCCCAGGTCCTTGCATGGGTTGGGTGGTCACTGAGTCGAGGCATTCCAATGTCAAATTCCAAAAACGAAGCACTTCCTTGAACTTCTCCTAACTTTATTTTTTTGCAGTTGTTTCCAGGTGCATGTGCACACACATACACAAACACACACAGAAGCTAATTGAAACATGGCCAAATATTACATATGTGCAGAATGTTCTCTCTCTCTACACAATCATGTATTAAATCAACAAAGTCCGCATAGCCGCTCAGTTTCTGTTTCCAGCAGAAGCCCTGACCTTACAGCAGAATAAACACTACCGCCGGGCCAGAGCGGCAGGGCCAGCTCCAGGCTTCCCCGGCACTGATGTGCTTTGTTTTTGAAAGCACTTGCCATTTATTTACATTCCTATTATTTTCCTTTTCTTGATCATTGGAACCTCAAAGGAAATAAGCTAATGATATGCCCCAGCCCCTCCCTCGCCCCACTCATGCTGGGAGTGGAAGTAGCTCAGATTGATTGAATTGACTCTGTAAACCCTTCAGGAACATTAATGGAGTCGCTACTATAAGCAGCTGGAGTTGCCATTTGCATCTCACCCTGTCTTACTTTTTTTCCTCAAAAAAAAAAAAAAATGTAAAAAGCACCCACAATACCCTGGGGGAATTTTCCGGGACAAGCTGCAGGTGCTATGGATATTTTCATTTAATAATCATTCTTGCAATTCAGCACATTTGTAATCCATGTGGTAAACTCTGACTTACATTTCTCCCAGTGGACGCTAGCCAGATGCAGAAACCCAAGAGCCTGGTGCGGGCCCTGCGTCTTCCTTCTTTTATAGTTTGTGCATTTGGATGTGTTTAGCATGATCTGGGAGTACAGGGTAAGGAATGTGCTGTGTTTAAAAGACCCTTTTGTTGACATTAAGCAATCATAAATATACTCGGGAATTATCCTCCTTGCATTTATTGTGGAGTGCTTTAATTGGATGGCCTTCTCATGTGATATCATCAAGAACATATGCATATTTTTGGCAATCCCATTGGACTGCGGAGCCGAGAGGCACATGCAGAGAGGCACATTCCTAACATCTATGGATTGTCTCATATATGTCACCACGTCTTCCCACCAGGATTGTTTTCCACACACACTCCAAGATGGTAACTTCCCAATCTGTCCAAATTCTATTTGGAATTCTCCTGGACTGTGTAAATGTCAAGGCCAGTTTCCTTTCCATGTGAAGAGCTTTGAAAGGTGAACTGCATGCTTAACTCCCTCATAAATACAAGCCAGAGGGTCTTCTTCTTCTTTTTATTTTATTTTTTGGGGTGTGTGCGTGTGCGCGCATGCACGTTTGTGTGTGTGTGTGTGTGTGTCAGAAGGGGTGGGTGGGCAAGAATGTTTAGCCAAAAGTAAGAAAAGAAATCCCTTCTCAAGAACGATGTCCTCTTTATTTGCAGCACGTAAACAAACCGTTTAAGCCTGCATAGAGCCAGGTTCCAAGGGAGGATTCTTCTGGCTAAGATGCTGCTGCTGCACCAAGACCCAGCCTCTTAAGCTGGCAAGCACATCGGGGAGCAATGGCACCTCCTGCAGGCCTGGGGAAGGGCCCTGGCAGGGCAGAAAACAGATGGCACACTTAGAGGAGTCGCTCAAGGGATTTTTAACAAAGGGACTATGTACAAAGGTATGAGTAGAGCTAAAGAAACCCACCAAGAATGGGAGCCTCTCAGGGACTAAATGTAGCAGGAAGCCCTTCTGCTTTCACACCAGAAGGGGTCCAGCCAGAGCCAGCGCCATGGGAGAGGAGTCACCTGCCAGGAGCCGGGTGGGGAACACAGGGCCACTGGGAAACCACAGCTAGTGTGGAGGGCGAGGGAGGACTCCGAGGAATGGGAACCCAAACTTCTGCTTCCTCCCCGCCTCCCATCCCTACCGGTGCCTCCCGTTGGCTGAAACCAACCAGCCGTCGGAGGTCACGGGAAGTAGCTTGGGTGATACAGTCTGGAGAGGTCGAGTCCTGGGAATGTGGTGACGTATCGGGGAGGGGGGAGAGGGGACCTACAGGGGCAAATAGGAAACCACCACGAGGCCCACCCAGAGTCCTGAGTCCTCCTGAGCTTTACCATATACAGTGGTCCTTCTCTATATCATGGTTCACTTATCGCGGCCTCACTGTATTGCGGGATTTTTAAAAATATTACATTTAATTATTTATCACGGATTTTTCACTATATCACAGGATTTTGCAGTACTGTATACGTATGTTGTTAAAGTTATGTAGGTTTAAGAGTGCAGAATATGTTTAAGAACATAAGTAGTGTTTATAAAAGTGTGGAAACGGTTAATAAGGGAGTGGGAATGGTTTATAATTGTGTGGGAAGGGTTTATAAAGCCTTAAAATATATATAAATACTAAAATAAATGTAAGGTTCCTACTTCGTGGACTTTCACCTATCGCGGGGAGTGCAGAGAGGTCTAGACCATAATACCCATGATAAGTGAGGGAATACTGCAATCCATCACATGTATTCTTCATAACTCTACAACGCAAGTTACAATTCTATTGCTCAAATAGAGAAAGCAACGGTCAGAAAAGCAAAACTACTTACTCAACCTTGTGCAGTTTGAAAATGAAGCTTCCCAGTGATGGCGTTGCTAGGCTTCAGCTCCGGGAGGTGATGGGTGGCGTTGAATAAGCACGATCGGAAACAACAGCTCAGGCATTCTGTCGTTGGAAAGTTCCCCTGAGGTCTGGCAATTTTAAATTGAAGGTTGTGAAACACTGCATCCAGATGAGACTGTTTTGGGGTCTCGGATAGACAAGAATGAGAGTTGAGGTATTGAGAGATGTCAGACCATCTCGAAAAGTAGTATCTGAATCCCTGAGTTTAGATAGCAAGAATTCAGATCATGAGGATCTGGATAGAAATGCCTGTCAGGAAGGCTGAAATGACAGAAATATTATTCAGGGGAAACGCAGAGCCTCTGGAAAATAGTCTCATAAACAAATATCACAGGTTGAGATAGTCATGAAGATCTCTGGGACAGTATTCATGCTGAATTCATGCCTTCATTACCTTGTCCCAGGAAACTATATGTGGTATGACTGTAGATTTTGAGGATTGCTTAAGGAAATTTACTTATTTGGGGGCAGTAAAGAAAAAAATATTGCACATTTAAAAAGCATAACAGAAAAAAATAAAGGGAGAGAAATGGGGGAAAATGGGACAACTGTAATTGAAAATCCAAAAAAATAAAAATAAATAAATAAATAAAAAGCATAGCAGAAAATCACATACCCACCAAAGGACTTGTACCTCATAGGACATTTAGCTGCCTTATTTACAATAGCTACACATGAAAACAAACCCAAATGTTCATCAACAGAACAGAGAAACAAATAGCGCTATATTGACGGAATGGAATCCTACTCAGCAATGAAAATGAATGAACTACCGGCACACGCAATGATTGGATGAATCTCAAAAGCATGTTAATGAAAAGATTCTGACACAAAAGAGCACAGACTGATTCCACAGAGCTGAAGTTCAGTCTTGGAGGAAATGGGTCTATGGTGATAGAAATCAGGGTGCCTGTGAGGAGAGCTGTGAATTAGCCCTTTGAGTGCCATGCATAATTCACAATTTGGATCAACATGAGAAAAAATTATATCAATATATAACCTGAGGTACAAAAAAAGAGAACAAAACATAAGATGCAAGTTATTCCATTGTTATTTACATTTATAGCCATTGAAAATAGAGTCACTGGGAGCGACGCTGGAACTTTTGGAAAAATTTGTCAGCATCACTCACAGCGACGTTGGCACTCAAAAGGTTAACTAGAAAGGGCCATAAGGAACTTTCGGGGTGATGAATGACTCTACCTTTTGTTTGAGGCTGTGGTGATGAGTGTACAATTGTCAAAATTCACCAAACTGAATCACCATGATTTGGGGCATTTTACTCTTTATCATCCCAAACAACGACATCAGAACAAACCAGCAAGAAATAAGGAGAGGCACCTGCGTTTGCTTCCTAAGGGGGGTATCACCATTTCTTTCTGGGGTGCATATATTGATAAGCTGCTTTAGGTTAGAAAAAGAGAAGGAGGGTCCCTGATGCCGACAAGAAGTCAAAGAGAGAGCTAACCTCTTCTGGGTAACGGAGGAGAAAATCGAGGGTAGATGAGAACAGAGCTGATGGGAGGAGGAACTGAAGAGCAACCTAAAGGACCAGGTGGGGGATTTAAGAGGAAATAACACCCGGAAGGAAACTCCTTGTGTTAAGGGGTGGAAGACTTTTAAGTGTGCGATATTAACTACTTGTGCTGCCCCCAAACCCCAGTAAAATTGGGTACACATAAAAATTAAATGCAAGAAATATTTTTAAATATGGAGGGAAGGAGGCCTTGGTCAGTTTGGGACAAGCTGTGGGACATGTGATGCACATGGGAAGAAAAGCAGGCGGACAGAAAGCGCAGAGACAGAAGTGCTCCGGAGTGACAGGAATTTGGGGGAGAACATTAAGGCCCCTCACCTCTCCACCCTGCTCCCATGTCTGGGGCGTGAGCAAATGGATTACGAACTCAATGGAAGAGCTGATTGCAGCTGACCTCAGCGGGTTACCACACTTTGCAATATGTCTTTTTTAAAAATATTTGGTCATTTTTCTTAAGTAATGTCATTTCATGCTTGTATACCTTGTCACTGATTCCAAGACACATTATTATTTTTACTTTAGAACTACTCTGGAATTGAAAGCATCTTACAGTTGACAGATAGTATGTTATAATTTACCAGCATTTTTTTTATTGATATATAAAATAGCACTATGTGTTCCAATCGATGATGTTTTAACTTGCTGGAATATGATATTATCGGTGCAGGTAACTTAATGAGAGCTTTCCTCCCCTTTTGCACTGAAATCCTGGCGAGTCCAGCCGGCGGGGCCATGTCTGGTTTGGGGCTTGTTTCTGTGTCTTCTCAGGCAGGTCTGGAGTTTCAGCCCCGCCTGGGACTCAGCGACTCAGGGTCAGCTGTGGGAGCAGCTGGGATTGGCTCCCGGCTTTGGTGTCAGGCGAAAATGGGCTTGGGGATCAAAGAAACACTCTGACACACAAAGTGAAGAAGGAGAGATGGAAACAGGCAGGGACTGCATGGGGCAGAGTGACGACAATGAAATGCGCGGTGAAGGTACTGCATTTGAGGTCAAGTGCGGGAAGAAGGAAAGACCAAACACTAAGAGAGGGACACCCCTAGAAAGCAAGCTGAGGAGGAGGGGTACAGTCTGCGATGGCCTGGAGTGTTCCTTGTGAACAGTCTCCACTTCATCCCGACTTGGATACAGTTGTTAAAATGGAGAGGGACTCAAAAGGCAGCTTCTCCTTTTGTTTTTTTCAGTCACTAGACTATTTCCAAGAACGCATCTAATAAAATGGAGATAAGCCCTAAAACTGCGCATCCCTATTGGTTTCACTCGGGGAGTCTGGGGTGCTAACAGCGATGGGGGTGGCAAATCTGCTCACACCACCAGGACCAGCCCTGAGGTTCTCTGCTGCAGACGGGCCACCCATGGGCGTGAGAGATCTCCCCTTGGCGTGGGGCACTGAATCAGTCTGCCAGGGCTACCGTATCAAAATACCACAGACAGTGATTTAAACCACCGGAGACCATTTATTTTCTCACGGTTCTGGAGGCTAGAAGTCCACGAACAAGGAGTTGGTAGGTTAAGTTTCTCCTGAGGTCTCTCCTCGGCTTGCAGGTGGCCACCTTCTTGGTGCGTCCTCGCATGGTCGTTCCTCTCTCTGCGTGGAGCTGGTGTTTCTTTGTCTAAACATCCCCTGCTTAGAAGGCCACCAGTCAGACTGGATTAGGGCCACCTGCACAGCCTCACGTTAACTTCATCGCCTCTTTAAAGGCCCTATTTCCAAATATACTCATATTCTGAGGTACAGGGGGCCAGGGCTTTGGCATATGAATTTTGGGGAAACACAGTTCAGTCTGTAACAGTCATTGTAGAGATAAAAGCAGGCAATGTTAAGTTCTTCTCAAGATTAATTTACAGTTTATTTATTTTTTAAATTTTGGGGTTCAGTTTAAACTAGAATTAGTAAGCCAATGTGTTTTTGAGACAGATTTTTTTCTTCTCAACTTTCCATTTAAAAGGACACAGCATTTTCCTTCTCTTTTTTAAATTTAATTATGTTCTTTTATACAGAAGAGCCACAAATACCTGTTTCTACCTGCTGTAAGAATTCCTATGAATGGCCAGTAACATGTCAACCATTGGAGCCTTTTTCTTCAGAGGTGTGGTGTGTTCAAAGGCAAGGTCATTCCAAGGAGAAGTCACCAGGCTTCTTCCTGCTTCTCTCTAAAGGGACTTTTCTGTGAGAGCTGGAGGACAGTCAGGGCCCACCACGCCTCTGAGAATCAGCTGTATTAGGAGAGGATGCAGAGAAAGATGATCAGGCAGGAAATAGATCAGAAAAAAAAAAAATACCCCAAATTCTCAAAAGACTCAGGGACCCAGAGTGTCAGAAGTTTCAGAAACTGAAATTGGAGCTCGTATCAGTAATCAGATTTTAAGTGAACACCGTCTGCCCATCCACAGTATGCAATGTGCTGGGTGGATGCAAAAATACGACAGCTTCCACCGTTCCTTGACTTGCCTCATTTTGGTAAAGAATCAATTGTATCCTGTTGTCCAGAGGACTCAGTGTCCTGAACATACTTTTCCCTTCAAATAATGCCAGCAAATACTATCCCATACACGTAAGCACAGTGTATTTGAATCAAAAAGGAAGAACTTGGATCAAGAGTCCTCGAGGGTTTACTGAGCGTATCTTCAATAGAAGGCAAGATAGAAGTGATAGAAGTCACAAGCACTAAAGAAAATGAAGAGAGTGAATTCTACTGGAAGCCCCCCACCAGCACCCCACGCTTCCCCTACAGCCCTTCTGTTGCTCCTGCTAAAGTTCATGCTTTAAACACTTTCTCCTGAGAAACTACAGGTAGCACCAAATTATTTTCCTCGTCTGTGGCCTTTTTTCTTCCCAATCCGTCCTATACACACCAGTAGATCACTGTTTCTGAAGCGCCACTCTGATCTGTTACCTCATTCTTCAAGGGTCTCTTCTGGCACCCCACTAATTACACTATAAAGCCCTTATACATGCTAGAAGTCAATGCCCTTTGGAGTTTGGCACCAAGCAATCTTCCCTACTGGATCTTCAACATACCCCACGTGAACCCTGCACTTCAGCCCAGAGATTCCCAAACCCAGCCATAATCAGAGTCCTACGAGGTTCCTGTTAAGAATCTGGATGCCCAAGCCAACCCCTACAGAGGCGGCGTCTTTAAGTGTGATGTGGGGTCTAGGGATCTCCCCTCTTTAGCGGGGCCCTGCTGATCCTGATGTTTGTCTATTTTGAACATTCCAGCCAAACTGAACCTTTATTGCCCGCTTGAACAAATGCTTTGTGGGTTCTTCAAAACCACCTCCATCGGGAAGCCCACCTTTCTCTGACTCCTCTTCGCCTCCTTCTCTCACCATCCTTTCTCCCTACCATCCGCAAAGTTTCTCTCCCTCTTCTTCACTCTTTCCCAGTATGTTTCCACCTTTAATATGGCCCAGCTCACTTTCTTCCTTGCATTTTAATTGTTTTTATATACGGCTTACCCCGCTATTCAACTGTCAACTTTCTGAAGCCCAATCCCATGTCTAATTAATTTTGCCAATCAAAAAATGTAGCAAAAAAAAAAAGTATCTCTGGAATCAGTAGTGCTTGCCAGTGACTCAATAACCCCAAATCTCTTTGGGAGGAGAAAGGCTGATTTTTTTTTTTTATTTCCATAAATGTTGGGACCTGATTTTTACAATAAGCGCAAGCTGGAAACAATATTCTTTCAAATGAAAAATGTCACACCAGATGGAATGGTCCTGGAACTTCAGAATCTCTTTCACACTTTTTATAAGCTGCATAAGCATGGTTTTGTCTTCCTGTTGTTCATTTGGAGGAAGGATATGTATTTTCCTTACTTGCAGACATTTTTGTTCTCATGTGATGAAAATAATCAGTTTGAAGGTTGCAGGATAGATTGTCATCCGTCATGAGGATAGAAGGTAATAAATTAACAATCACATGGAATTAACATATTTAGACAATCACTTAATCTTCAGGGGTCAATCTTCCACTTCTGTACTTCTAAGATTAACTATTCCACGGAGTTTAAGATCTATTTTAAGACAAAAATAGAGCTGACTGAAGTGAGACCCCTCAGAGAAGGAATCCACAGATTTCTCACACCTGTGGTTTTTCATTGCTCCTACGGAGAGCTTAGGTTGGTGGACACTGAGGGCTTGAAACACTCCTCAGAGAGGTTTTGTTGGAACGGTAGAGTTATTAAATAGCTACAATGTCATGGGCAATAGATCCAGGTTCCAGAGACAATACAAAGAGAGGTTTCCAAAATAATGTCCCCACCTGTAACCGAATGCAGCAGTGATGAATATAATCCTAAACAGCAGGCAATCGAAAAAAATTCACTGAGCTCTGGAACGTATTATAAGTTGTCTTTGAATTCTTATTCAGCCTATTCAAAACTTTCTCTTCGTTTTACAGAATCCTGAAACTTATTATTCTTGTAATGAGTTCATGTCTCATCCTCTATGTATTTTTTAATCAAAGAAAAAAGTAAATAGTTTAGATTCCAGAGAAGCTTTTAAGAGAAATAGGGATAATACAGAGTACTGTACCCATGTGCCTTCCACTGTCGTCCCGTCTCCGCGCTCCTCTGCGAGGCTGCTACGCCCCCAAGATGATGGATTTCTTCCCTCAATGACCTTGCAATGTTTATTTTAGGGAAGATGACCTACAAAATAATTATTGTCAAATTACATCTTTAAATTTTTAATTAATCTTTAGTCCAGTTACTAAAGATTTTATAACATTGTTTCAGAGCCTCATGGTCAAAAGTAACCATTTACAAATGTTCAAAAGATGTCATGGGTCAGGAACTGAGACAGAGCGGAGTGAGGATGAGCTTTGCACTTCACTCTGTCAGAGGCCTTGGCTGAAAGGTTCCAAGGCTGAGTGCATCTGTTACTCACAGGCCTTGTGGTTGATGCTAGCTTCTGGTTGAGAGCCTCCATCCCTCTTCAGTGGGCTTCATCATGTGGATTAGCATGAATGTCTTTGCAACATGACGACAAGTTTCTAAGGGCAAGAGTCCAGAGGGAGAAAGGGCTGGGCAGAAGTCATATCACCTCTTATGACCGAGCCTAAAAAAATGATGCAACATCTTTCACTTATGGAGGTGGTTACAAAACCCAACCTAATCTCAAAAGGAGGAGAAATAGATACTGTCTCTGGATGGGGAGAGGCAAGGTTCTAAAATTGCTCGTGGGACTGGAAATCTTAGAGCCATTTGTATTAGGGTTCGTTGACTTTAAGCTTCTCTGTAGGGTGATCTGGTTGGCTGCTTTGTGGGGAAGACTTGGTTTCGGTATTTCCTTTTGGGATTCTTTACCATATATTCTTCGAATTTCCTACCTGGGGCATTCATATTCTAGGGGACTTGCTGGGACTGGAGGGAAAAAGGACTGAGGAAATTAGCATTCGTCTTTTAATACATAGACAACGTGATGATCTCCTTGTGTTCTGTCTTCAACTATACCAACATCCTGCCACCAACCCCCAACCCACAGTTCTTCTGTTTTACCCGATTCAGAGAACAAACCTCTCATTCTCTGTGGGGCTGGGGACGGTCAGTTACCCAGTGGCATAGATTCTGGAGATCTAGAGATCTGACTGCCTTGCCAACAGCTTTACCCGATCTTATTTGTTTTCATTCTTACCACCACACCCCGTTACCAGGGAAACTGGCACTGTCCCTCCTAAGCATTCTGAGTCCGTGGTGGGTAACAAGTTACTTCCAGCTTCCTCCACTCTGGTTTTGGATTCAGCTGTTTGCTTTTTCTAACGCATTTACTCCTGGTCTGTATACTTTCCAGCTTCCAATTCTGGCTGCTGTCTCCTCTCTTTACTTCCCAGTTCTTGAACCTCTTCCCCGTGGCTTTAGTGGGGTTTTGACAGGGAGCCAGGTTAGAGGTGCCTGTTTGAGCTGCCACCTTAGGCCAGGCATCTCTTTAAGTCTTTCTCAGCTGCTGTTCAGACAATATGATGAGCAAACCCCTAAAGACCCAATCTGCTCTCCTTTCAACATGCTCCAAGGTTACAGCAACTCCCTTAAAGGGCCACAGCCCCTCGCACCGAGTCTCAGGTGTGTTCCAACCAGCTCAGGTTATCATTGTGCTTCTCTCACTGCACACACCCAGCCCAGCACCTTTAAAATTGTGTGACCACAGTAGTGTCTGAAGAAGAAAAACTTTGGAAAATACTGTGTATCCTCCTCTCAAGCATTTAAAATACTATAAAATGAGAAATCATTGTGCCGACTTTTTAAAATCCATGTTTCCAAAACATTTGACTACATAATTCCTTTTTTGGAAAACATCTCAGAATACTCTAGTGTAATGGTCCCCAAAGTGGGGTTCATTAACCTCCTGTAACAGATCACTTAGGGTTCTTTCATATCTTTGGATACCTTTGGCTCTATCCCAGATCTTGAATCATAGTGAGCCATGAAAATCTGCACTTTAAAACAAACAACTAATTCTTATGAAACCTAATATTACAAAAGATCCTATTCACCACTATTTGAACTTTCAGATAAAGGACTCTTCTCTTGCCTGCCCCCCCCCCCATGCCTTACACATTCTGTCCTTTAAGGAGGAATGATGGTCCTGAGTGATGAACTTGGAAAAGTAAAATGGACGTGCTTGGCTCAGACCCTGCATCTCTCTTCTCCCTCTGGGATCTGCCTGCCTGTCAAGAGTGCATTTGACTCCGTGGGGTGGCCTCTATCTTGAGGGAGGAAGCCTGTGATTATTCAACTGTTCCAGAGACTGGGTGGAAAAGTATATCTAATACAAGTTTAAAACAACAGAAAATCCACTTATCCAAAGTGGTAAAGGTGATAGTTTATTCTTCATGTTCCCGAGCCCATCTCTCAATTAGTCCTGAACTGAGGTATGTTATGTATTGAGAGGAATGTTATGTACTAACCTGCCTCAAATCCAAAATTTACATTTGAGGATAACTGACCTAGAGGCAAGTTTAAAAAAAAATGATATAATATAAGTACATCATATAAAGCAGTAGAAAACACATGGCTATTCATTTTACCTTTTTAAAAAAAAATTTGCAATCATGGGTTGAGCAGAGAAGGTAGAGGCAGTAACTGAAATTCATTTCAGTTCAGTAATTCCCAAGGATTTGAAAATAGCCAGACCCATCCTTCATATTTCTTTTAAGATCCCTCTTAAGACAAGCCGGGAGATAGGAGATCAGCATGAGTAACATCTGGTTTGTTTAGGGATAGAAGGGGTCCTTGGAAACATTTTTAACAGTTGCGGTAGAAGAACACCTGGAAAAACCCACTTTGCTCAAAGAAGGCTGCAGGGACCCAGGCAGAGGAGGTCATGTTTTACAAATCGGGTGGAGGTCCTGGAAGATATCCCTGTCATGAAATGAAGGAGATTTAGTGGCTGTATAAAGAGTACTTTGATTTTAAAGAAGATTTGACAAGATTCCACATCCAGGATTAATGGGCAATGAGAAGAGCCATGAGATGGGGGTAACATAAGGTGCAAGATAGAACATGGACTCAAGAAAGGGAGACAGATGAAAGGCAGGGAAGGGCTTTCTGACTTGGAAAGGGATTATCATAGTAGTAAGAGAAAGTGGTCACCCAGCTTTGGAATCGCTTTTATTTAACATATACATTGACAGGAAGCCAAACCATAGAACAAATGAACCAGATCTTGAGATAATTTAAAAACTTGGACCCAGAAATCCTAGCAAATTTTAGCCCATGGGGGTAAAGGTGGTTTGGCTATGACATGATGCCTTGGGCAGGGAGATGAAAACCAATACAAACCAAAGACACCAGGATTCATGAACCAAGCAAGAAAGGAGACAGTCAGCCCAGTGACATTTCCTGAGGCCAGTGCTATTGATAATGATGAAGTCAGCCCAGTCTCTGTTTCGGTGTTTCTAGCCTTTCTTTTTAAGCCTTCTGCCTCAAATCTTCCCTTTACCCCCACCAGACACCACCCCCAATCTCAACCCCGACTTTTTGAGTTTCAGGCATCCCACTGTTCTCACACTTGCCCCTCTTCCTCCTCTAAAAACCAAATGTCAGTAAAGCATCTAACTTACCCTAAGGGATAAATGCTTAGAGAGGGTTTAAGGCATTACTCTTCCTCTGGGCCTTTACATTTTAATGAAAGAGAAAAAGTTTAAGTCAAGTATTATAGCTTCTGGGATGGAATTTCAGGGAAGGGTTTAGGGAGGATGCAGTGAGTTATGATGTGTCCCTGAGGTCACGCTTGGTGGCTGTCTCCTGCACCTGGTGGTTACACCAACGTTGGTCCTGCCAAATAGTATTCTGGTCTACGGTGCTTCCAGAAACATAAAATCAGTGAAAATGGAACTTGAACTACTGGGTTTGCAGAGGAAAGAAACAGTATTGACACGCTCTGGCCAGGAGATATCATGTTATAACATCATCGTACAAGAATATTAAGGAGAAAAGAGAAGAGAAAGGGAACTGAGACCTTGAGACATTCAGGCTCTGTCTGCCTAAGGGCTGCATGCCTTTACCTTTAATACCCTCTTCATCATCCCGATTGAAATCCTGTCCTGTCCAAAGGCTACTTCTTCCATGAATATAAGACCAGAAGTGATTTTATTGTTCATCTTCTTGTTGCTACGACAATAGAGAAGTGGGAAGCAGAGTGTTTTCTACACCTAATTCTCATATGAACTCAAGGAGAAGAAGGTGGGAGGAGAGCAAAGTCAACATTATATCCTTCACTCGACCACCGAAGTCTTCACTCCAAATTTGGAGCCATAATTACCGCAAGTGGCAAGTGTTGCCCTTTAGAAATCTACTTGATTTCTTTCTAAAGATACAGGACTTGTGAGAGTTATGATCATAAAGAAAGGAAACAGTGTTCCTAGAGCATCTCCACTCTCATCCAGAAGTCACTTTCGGCAGCCTTAACTAGCAAGAACCCAGCTGAGTTCAGTCTGCAAAAGGCATGTGAGCTTTTAAAAGGCTCTAAAACACCCCATGAACTTTATCATAGAAGAGTCTTTCACATCCCAATTTGGAGTTCTATTTGACCTCATACATTAAGTCTTGATCAGATTAATTATCTAGTGTGTCATTCAGAGATTAGAAACAGGACATGGAAAGAGTGAGCATAAGAGAACTTGATAGAAGAGGAAAAGGAAAGAATGATGTTAAAAAGGCAGAAGAACATTAAAGAAGCATTCTGAAGCTATTTGGATCAGGAACAACACATCTTAGACCCTTCCGTGTGCCCCGGAGCCTCATTCTCTATCCCTCTCCTTCCATTTCATTCCACACCAGCCACGTTGGCCTTGCTGTTCCGTGACCTCACCGAGCCTGTCCCCACCTCAGAGCCTTTGCCTCTCTTCTGCCTGTAACCCTCCCAGGCAGCTTATTACATGTCCAGCCACTTCCCTCTTCAAATCGTTTCACTTGTGTTTAAATAGCTACCCGCAATCTGCATCCCATTATGCTGTTTTATTTTCTTTGTAAATGATGATTACTATTTGAAATTATATGATTTAAATGCATTTCTGCTTGTTTATTGTCTGTCTTCTCCCCTTTGAATGAAAGCTCCAGGAGAAAAGGGATCTTGCTCTGACTGGTCACCAGGACCTCCAGTCCTAGGAGGCAGGGAACAGCCACCCCATAAATATCGGTGAAGAGCTAAAGGACAGGTGGCCCCCATGACCCTACTGTGTCCTCTCCAAGAGGACATGTTCTTGTCAGTGTCCTCGCTGTGAAAGACAGGAGCGTTTGTGTAGACTTGGCACATCTTCCCCCCCTCAGTAGATTGTTTGTTTATGTGCGCTAGAAATTCTCAGTCATCAGGAAAGATTTGATATTGGGAAGGAGCCCTGCCCACAGTAGGGATACTAAGAAGGCAGTGGAAAGAGAGTGGTTGCCTGTTTTCTTTCGCTGGATGAAAAGGAGGTTACAAGCTCTTTCTTTCTTTCTTTCTTTCTTTCTTTCTTTCTTTCTTTCTTTCTTTCTTTCTTTCTTTCTTTCTTTCTTTCTTTCTCCCTTTCTTTTTCTTTCCTTCTTTCTTTCTTTCTTTTGCCTTTCCACTGAAGTGCCAGTAAAATAGAAACAAAGCACACATGTGCCAAGAACGAAACAACAAGGTGGAAGTGGCTTAGATTTGTGGTCTATTACCACATGACAACATTGAGTCGGAGCCAAGGAATTTTGTCTCCAGTCCCTGGATATCTGAAGGGCTCTGCTTTGGAACAGGACAGGAGCTCCTCGCCTGGCAAGGAGTGTGAAAGAATCAGGGAGACATGTTTCAGCAAATGGAAGAGCTTGGAAAATTAAAGTTACTCCTACATAAGCAAAGTATGGGGTTGAAGGGCACATTTTTAGAAGTTTTTATTTCCCCAGATAGACTTTTTAAATTTTTCTTTTAAAAACCTTCTAATATTTACTTACAAACTTGCTAGTTCCTGGAAAATAAAATTAACATGGCATAGAGGGAAGGTCATGAGTTTACATGTCTGGGGACCTGAGTTATTGCCCTGGTTCTTCTACTGACTACTTTTGTCTGCCGCCTGTCTTTTGCAAATAAAGTTTTATTGGGACAGAGCCACACAATTGTTTACATGTAGTCTATGTACACTTTCTCGCTATAATGGCAGAGCTGAGTAGTTGTAAAAGAGACCACATAGCCCACAGAGCCTAAACATTTGCTATTTGGCTCCTTATAGAAAAATCTTCTCACTCCTCCCCTGTACTGGGACTATGAAAAAAAATTGTTATGCACATGAAATTGCTGATATTTGACTGCTTTGATTTTTTTAAATTGCAATTTCATATAATTCAATTTAATAGTTCATTCTTTATAATCTATTCTTCAATATCCATCTCAAAACCAATTCATCCATAAAGGTTTCCCCAGTTCTTCCAAACAGATGGGAGCACTCACTTCTCTCAACCCCCATGGAACTCTACTCCTGCAGTTGGCTGATTCTATGTTTGTATAATAGCCATTAGGTGTATAGCTTCTCCTTTACTACCAAAATGTACTTCTATAGGCTAAATTGTGTTCCCTCAAAAAATTTTTTTCATGTGTTGAAGCTTAACCCCCATTACCTCAGAATATGACTATATTTGGACATAAAGGCTTTAAAAAATAATTAAGTTAAAAGTGAAATCCATAGAGTGGATCCCAATCCAGTATGACTGGTGTCCTTAAAAGAAGAGATCAGGACACACACAGAGGTGCCAGAGCTGTGCACACACGGAAGAAAGACCATGAGAGGACAGAGTGAGAAGACAGCCATCTACAAGCCAAGGAGAGAGATGTAGAAGAAACCAAACCTGTTGAGACCTTGACCTTGGACTTCTAGCCTCCAGAAGTGTAAGAAAGTAAATTTCCATTGTTTCAGCCACCCAGTCTCTGATATTTTGTTACGGCAGCCCTAGGACACTAATACAATTAATCAAATGTAGAAGTTACTCCTTGTTTCTCTTGTATTCCATCCCCAGTAGCATCTGGAGCCATATGTCTAGTATTTGTTGATTATCTTTACAGAATTAAGTGAAACAAGATGCATAACATGATGTATTTGGGATTTAGTATGTTGATTCTTCAAAATTCCTGGAGTGTAAATAAGAACTTTCTACACAGAAATGTTCTAGAAGACTCTAGAATGGCTCATTCAACAAACATTTATAAACAGCTCAGGCAAATATCAAGTTACACAGCTCTGATGATTTACTGTTTTAAATAAAAATTGAAATGTGTCCTAGTCTTCTCTTGGTCTACTTAGGGAGGAAGAAAAATACCCAGAAAACTGGATGAGAACTCTGTCAATTAGAATAGCAGGCCCTTGGCAGCCAATTCTGAGTAACAACCTTCAGGGGAGACCAATAAGGAACATGAAACAGAAATATTAAATGTGTAGTCTAATTTACATTCCAGATGTCAGACTCTGCAGAAGTAGGCAATGGAGCAAAGATCAAACAATCCGAGGAGCCAAGCTTTCCTGGTTTATCCAACATCAGTTGAGTAAAAAGTGTGACTGCTTCACATGGGACTGTGGCCAAACCCAACCTGAAACAACTCATTTTGCAAATATCCCCCAAATGCAGAAGCTTTCCTGATGGCTCATTTCTAAATGAAAGAATGAAAGGTTGCAGTATGAACAATGTCCAGATGCCCCGGCAGCCTGCTCTGTTTGCCAATTCCATTGACCAAACACACATTCTCTCCCTTTTAGACTTCCATGACAGACCATGGTGAGAAACATTGTTTGATCTACTAAGGGCTTTACTAACTTACACAGTGTAATGAGGAGATATCTAAGGAGACACCAGAGGGCATTCCGACGAATTGGAAAATCAGAAGTCATTGAGCACTGTCAGCTCTGATCTTTCCCAGGCCCATACATTTCATCCAGGGAATTTCCATACAATTATGGAAAAGCCTGAACCACATTATCTCTAACCAAGTCCTAGTCTTAGTGGCATACGGGACCCTCCACCCTGAAGAAAGCCAAGGATAATAAAACACATGACTGCTGTGGTCTAACTTCTCAATAGAGGGACGATTAATTTTTCAATGATAAGTTTCTTAAACTTCTCTGGAAAATAATGCCTGGTCACCAGTTTGCCCTTGGCCACAGGATCAAGGAAAAGAAAAGTGTTTCTAAATTGATACCACAAGCCCTTTCCCTTTGTGTGTGGTGGGACTGTTCCAAAGAAGTTGAAATTCCCTTTGTTAGTCCCCAATGTTCAATAAAAACATCACTTGGTAACTCCGAGTAAACACATCATGAATCATTTCATGAAACCCACATCAATTATCCCATAAATAAATGTTGCGAAAGGGGGATGTACAGAGCTACATGTAACTGGATAAGCTAGACAGGAACTAACATAATAAGAGTTATTTAGTTAATTAAATAATCTGAACTTTAGGAGGTTTTTAAAAAATATAGACTTGTCACCATTATATGAATAATCCAGTGTCCTGGCAATTTCCAATCTTCTTCATGGTGTGTGGACTTGGAACATAAAAACTCATGTGTGATCCTTCCGGTGGCCTCAATCTCGAGTGCACCAAATGCATATGCTTTAAAGACAACATTTATCATGTCACATACCCTTGTACTCCAATAACCTACTTCCATCCCACCCAAAGTTTTCCATGGCTCTCTACTCCCAAACAAGTAGCACTAAATTTCTTCAACTAGTAGCCATCATCTTCCACATTTCTCCTCTAATCCAAGTCCTCAACCTTCTCCAAAACATACCTGCTGTTCAAGTCAAGCAAGATCCCTCCATGTCTCCAAAATAAATTATACTTTTTTTCTTGAATCTTTTCCTTTTATTTCTTCCTTGCTTATCATTTGAAGGATTTCTTGCAAGGTTCAAACTCCAGCTCTAAATGTAATTCCTTGAAGGTTTCATTCCGCAACCAAGATCCAGCATTTTTTCCTACATCATTCATCTTCTATACCACATGACTTTGCAATGAATTATATTTCAAAATACTCTTCTTTTATGAATTCTTTCAAGTATTACTAGAATATAAGTCCCATTTTTATTATTTTTAATATTATTCACTGCTGTAATCTTAGCATCCAGAATAGTGACTGACATAGGAGAGACTAGATAGATATTTGTTGAATGAATAAATAATTGAATGATGTCTTCCTAGGAAAATGTGGAATCTCTGAAGGGCAGGGACCATATTATTATCCTTTTATTTTTACTCCCACAATCCACTGCGGAGTACACCCTATTTACCAAGTACTTACACTTATCAGATGCCTAGTGACTGATAAGTCACTCAAAAGTTCAACCACAGATGATGGTTCTGCGTCAGATTTAGAGATAAAGGCTGTGAAATAGTTATGTTATGGTAAGCACCACCTAAATTCTTCCTGGGAAAAGAAGGAAAGGAATAAAGAGAGAGAAAAACAACTTACTAAGCTTGGAAAGAAAAGAACTGTCCTGTAAAATTGAAAATGAGATCACCTATCTTGTAAGGAAGATGCATTTTTCTTAATCATCCAATTTCCATACAGCTATTGTTAAGGAGAGTTATGTCTGCCCCAGAGAGAGTAAAGCTTATTAAAAATACTGTCTCCTCCAATTTTTATGTGGACACACACCTCTGAAGTAGACAAGGCAGGTAAATATTATTATATCCATTTTATGGATGAAGAAACTAGTAAGGATATCTTGTCAAATATTATATGGCTACCAAATGGTAGAGCTGAGACCAACAAAAATTTATTTCCCAGTTTACTGCACCTCCCCCACACACTTTTTTTCATAAACCTTTACAAAGGTATACACTGGTAAAGAAAATTTCAATGTCAAGTCACCTGCCAGTTTGGGTGCGTTCTTTTTTTTTCCTCCTTGATACTGCCCGTATTCTCAACCTCCATTCCCCTGATCGTTATGAGAATCCAATCATTGTTAAGTGGGCAAAGCAAACCATGGCAATTCTGAGTGTAGCAGGGTGATTCTCTGAAATAGTGATCAACACATTACTGTGAATTCTAAATTTGCTTCATGACACCATTATGTAAAAACCTAGTTTTTTGGTTTTGGTTTTTTGTTTTGTTTTGTTTAGGACTTGGTTTATTGCTTTAGGGAAGGAGAGAATCCAGAGAATGGAAGAATTAAATCTTGACTTGTTATTTTTAACATATAGTCTAGAAATCCAAAGCAGAGCCAAGGCTTTCATCCTGAGAGCCAGGCTTTTATACAGAGGAAAGGTTTTTTTTTGCATCTTCAACAACTTGGGTGGACTCAGGACACAAATCTTGTACTATAAATAGTAGTGTTAGAAAAAAATCAGATTTCCCTCCAAAAATTACATAAATTCAAGCTGCTGGATGGAGAAGAGAATTGAGATGGAAAGGGTGGGGGCAAGGTTTAGCAGTCACTGCATAGGGCTCAGAGAAGGGACTTTAAGCCCACACCTGACCTTCATACAGCCCGGCCCAGCCCCAGAGGAAGGTGGTGTACGCTGTAGTCAGATTTGGGTGTGGGTGGGAAAAAGCTGATTCTTGGAAGAAAGAGGACTGGCACCTCACTTCCGGTTCAGTAAGCTGAGTCGAGAGCCTCTTGGATGTGTCCTACACCCCAGTGCGGTGAACTAGGAGGGGAAGCTGAGAATGGTTAGCCTGAAAGACGCCGGAATAACCATCTGAAGATCCTACAGCCCTAGGGATGTGCAAGAGCAATCAAATATATCTTTTGTCCTTGAGGGAGAGACTGGACCAGAAGAGGCCTGACAAGGGGCGACCATCAGCAGCAATAGCACCAGCAGAACAAACCTAAGCCTATGGACGGATCCTGGACACCAGCAGGAGAGACACAGGTCCATGTCGTTGTGAATGAGGCAAACTCCATCAGACGACCACAAAGGTCAAGGACAACTATGTCAGCCCCTTGCCCTAATGTCAACAGGTGCACACCAACCCTTCTGAAAACAATGAGATGCTGCTCTGAGCTGACAGAGGGGGAGGGGGGGGACATCAGTTGACTGGGTTTCAATGTAAGCCTGCCCAGAAGTGACGAAAGTGCCTATTATCAGGCAGCATGGGCCTCAAGAGGGTGATATTTTCCAGAAAACTTGAGAGCTCACAATTTTACATACCAGTGTTTCTACCAGTGAAATTTATAAACAATGCACAAACAAAAGGTGATGGGCTGAGCAGTGTGCAGACCACTGCGGGACGCTGAGCCAGCAAGGGAGCACCAGATCCATTTCAGAAGCTGGGTCTGTCTTCAAAGGGTTTTGACTTGTCGACCTCTGGCTGGCCTGCGCCCTCCTCTCAGACACACCAGGCAGACGAGTAAACACAGATCACAAGTGGACCACATGTTCCTTTCTTCTTCCAAGTGCTCTGTGGATGGGGGCCTCCCCCACTCCAGACTTTTTATCAAGGTCCTCCCAACTGATGCTCAGGCCCCACAGAAGCATCCTCTCTCCTCCCTTAGCCAAGCAATTGTTTAGAAACTACAGTCAGAATTATGGGAGATTCCCAATATTGGTGAAGATCTTCACCAGAAACTTTTTTTCAGTGCCTGAAACCCTGCCTTCATTCAAAACATTTCCCTTGTTGGTGTCTTTTTTAAAGTGCTGATGGTCCTGGGCAAGACCTTGGAAAGTCCCTAATATGTCACTAAGAAGAAATGATTATATTCTTTCCCTCTATGACATGGGTGACCCTGAGAAGCAGAAAAACAGTGAAGGAAGGAAGAAAGGGGAAGGAAGGAAAATCCAGAAGGAGGAATTTGGAGGAACCAAAGAGAACTTTGCCCAATATATTTCTTAAAGGTAGACCCAAGTGTGCAGTGAATTACTCTGTACACCACTGAGATAAGTGGAAAGCCTTGTCAAAGACAAGGACGCCTGATGGACGACAGAGAAAGGGAACTCTGATATATGTGCTTTCTGAGGTGCTTCCACCCCATGGTGCCAAGTCAGCCAAGCTACTCATCTGTTGTTCTGAAATTACAGTCTTCCCTCACTTATCATGGGTATTACATTCTAGAGCCCCCGCAATAGGTGAAAATCCATGAAGTAGGAACCTTACATCTATTTTAGTATTTATATATATTTTAAGGCATTATAAACCCTTCCCACACACTTATAAACCATTCCCAGTCCCTTTTTAACCTTTCCCACTCCCATATTAACCTTTCCCACACTTTTATAAATACTACATACTTATGTTCTTAAACATATTCTACACTCTTAAACCTACGTAACTTTAACAACATATGTATACAGTCCCACAAATTCCTGCGATATAACGAAAAATCCGCGATAAATCATTAAATAAAATATTTTTTTAAAATCCCGTGGTACAGTGAGGCCGCGATAAGTGAACCGCAATACAGAGAGGGACGACTGTATCATCATTTTACCATAGAGTTTCTTAGCATTGAACTCTTTAGCTGAAGCTTAAACTCTTCTGCAAATAACAAAATGACTCCCTTACACCAGTGTAGCCCAGAGGCAAACAAAGAACTTTCCTAACAATCTTATCTGTTGCTTTCTGCATCAGGAACCAATAAGGGAAACAGGGTGTCCCAGTTTGAGCCTCCAGAGTTCACTTTTGGTTTTTACTAAGAGAGGATGGGAAGAGTGAAGGGGATCCCTGAAAAATCCCTAGAAGCAATATCAGATGTGACAGTGCAAATGGGCAGCCACTCTCGCGAAGGCCCCAGGGTCTGGAGTAGCTGGTGGAGAGCTCAGCCTCCTGCACAAGAGCATCCTTGGAGACCACTTCAGTTCTCCTTTCACACCTGGCATGTATTTATAAGGTACCGGAGAAGGGACTTTTATTTCTAAATTAGGCATGTGGATTCACACCTTTATTCTATCAGAATCAGGCTAAATGTTATTCTACCACACTCCATAAAGTTAATGCTACAACATGACCAGAGCTCTTTCCTGAAATATGACATTCCTCAGGGACCCTGAAAGTATTAAAGGGACTGGATGCCAGGGCCGAGTCATGCCCCGGGAGTCACATAGAAGTCCCACAAGCACACACACACACACACACACACACACATATATATATATATATATATATATATATATATATATATATATCAGTGACATATATATTTCTTGGTTTCTATAAATTCAATCAGCAGGTTTATATGCAAAGTCCCTGAAAAAGCAGAGGCACCATGGCACGAGGTTGTCCAGAGCTGAGCAGAGCAGTCCAAGCCACACTGGACTACAGGAAAGGGAAGGCCTGGGCAAAGCAAAGGGCAAAATTAAAGATTTAAAATCAGAAAGGATTCTAAGATGTGATTCTCAAGTGTGGCAACATTTATGGAATCTGAAAATCCATTTTGTGTTGAAGTCAATGAATATTTTCATTTCACCATTAATCAATGACTATATGAAACAATGAATTGCACTTTCTTGACCCAGCATAACGGATTTGGAAAAGTAGCTTAATTAACTTAAAGCAGTTTTTAAAAAATATTTTCTCTTCATTTCCCAGATTTAATTTGCATTTGACCTGATTGCAATACAATTAGTTCATCTGAAGCAGAATATTCTGCCAAAAAAGAATAAATATGCACGTATTTCCGGGTGTATATAGAAGGCATTGCAATAGGACTCTAAATGCTTGACTAAGCTGTACATGTATGATGTGCTAGGTGCCACTGGTAGTCTGTGTGGCTTTTGATAAATTCTCTATCCTCTCTGGGCCTCAGCCTATTCATTTATAAAATGGGCATAATCCACTGTTGCAGGATTATTATGAGCAGTAAATGAGGCAGCATATATGAGAACAGTTCATCCTTAAGCACTAATTTATTTTATATAGCAGTAACAGAGGCATATATCCTGTTTGTCTTCTCTTCTTTTTTTTTTTTAATAATTTGTTTGTTTGTTTGTTTTATTTATTTATTTTTAGAGAGAGGGGAAAGGAGAAAGAGAGGGAGAGAAACATCACTGTGTGGTTGCCTCTCACTTGCGCCCCCAACTGGGGACCTGACGTGCAACCTAGTCATGTCCCCTGACTGGGAATCGAACCAGTGACACTTGGCTCGCAGGCCGGCGCTCAATTCAATGGGCCACAGCAGTCAGGGCTTCTTTTTTTTTTTTATAAGTCTCAGTCTTTCAGGGCTGGGATGGATTATATGTGATTAAGTTACTCCACCATTTGGGGGGGTTCCTATGGCAAATAAGCATCAGTTCCTAGCAAAAGTTCCCCATATTCAATCCTTAGTTAATAAATGTTTCTAATGGTCTATCAGCACCACTTCATAGCACCTTTGGTGATGATGGAAATGTTCTAGTAGCCACGAAACACAACTGGCTACCGAGCTTTTGAAATGAGACTGGTGCAACTAACAAAATGAGATTTTAGTTTTACTTAGTTTTAATTAAAGACAAAAAGCCACATGTGGCCACTGGTTACCACATTGGACAGTGCAGCAGGCCACTAGTTTGAAAGAGTACTGCTCCAGAGTGTATACTTCCCTGGTACCTGCCTTGAAGCGTGCTAAGTCATCATAAACATACAGTGCAGCCCCATGGCAGACTCTCAGTCCCAAAGAGGAGGCTTGAGAAGACAATACTTGATCAAAAAGAATAAAAGGCCAACAGTGGGATTTCTGGAACCGAAGCAGGAACACAGCATTAGGAAGAGGATCCTACTCAAACCACTGACACCTCCATATATGTCTCCATCATCTCTCCGACCTCCCATCCCTCCCACCCACCACACACCTAGTGTCCTGTTTATAGAGGTCAGGCAAGGCACAGCCATGGCAAAGATGTGGGCCTCTTTCAAGATGTTAATTTTTCCAAAAGAGAAGACTGCAGTAGCCACACAATATTCTGCGGAGTGTATGTGTGTGTGCTTCTTCCTTCTTTCTTTTTTTTTAACAGCTCTAATTTCAGCATTGAACTTGAGACTGATCATTATTTCCTCCTCTCATCATCTCACAAGATGCCATACCAGCACAGCCAAGACTCCCAATGTCAACATTGTTTGCTTTCCTTTCAGAGCAAGACACGTTCAGTCCTACCCTATCACACATTTAGAGCAGATGTTCCTAAAAAGGATAAACCAGGTGCTTAACATATTTTATTCCAAGGGGTAATTTTAGAAATTATTGCAATCAATGAGCTAATAATAACGGTGGTAATGATGAGGCCAAGTTATTATTACCTATTACCTTTAATCATCGACAGCAACTCAATTGGACATAATTAGAGGCATCATCATAAATAACGTGGAGCAGATGGAAGATGCTGGGCTTTGCATTTCCAGGGCTGAGTGGGAGGGTTAATGATGGAGCAATGGGCATAAAAAGTGGAACATTTATGTCCAAAATTCAACCTGCACTTGAGTCTTCCCTGTCTGATACCCATAAAAACAGAGCTGAAAGTGACAGGAGATGTAAACAGCCAAAACCCACTTACTAATTTTGCAACAGCCTTTTCCCCATCACTCATTGTAAGACCCCAGTTCTACCCCATTACCATCCATGAAGGTTAAACAGTGGCCTTGTTTGTTTCTTTCTTTCAATTTCACTGGCACAAGAAATATAGAGCAATAATCTGTCCTGACCTTCCCTTAACCTCCCTCATTCCAGAAAATCATGACCCCAGGGTGATTTTCACCTTTTGAAAGCATGCAAATGCTTTAGTGAGTCATTTAGAATTAATTTAATATTTGGCAAAAATACAGTAAGAACTAACATCACCTCCCATTCAATAACTCAGCAAGACAACAATTTCTTTTGTTCCTGGCAATTGCTTTATAGGCGCAGAGTCCATGAACATGTAAGACACAGTTAGTTGCTCAAGAAGAGTAAGTTTATATAAAAATAGAAAAATCAAGAAAGTCTGGGATCCAGGGTTTTACAATGAGGTTCAATTCTTGTAACTACCACTTACCTGGGCCATTACATGGGACAAATTACTTACCCACACTGTTCTTCACAAAAGTACCCTTCCTCCCGGGCTGCAATTGTAGGTTTACTTTCCTGCCTTGCCCATAGACTTTGAGAAGGTACTATACTGGATGACTCTTATCCTCATCCCTTGTCCCTTCAGTAAGTGTGATTTTTCAGATTCCTAAAGGGACTTGCAGTCTAGATGGGCAGACAAGACCAACACCCATAAAACAGGTGCAATAGAGAGTCAGGAAGACCAGTGTGGCTCAGAACGGCCAGGCAAATCTACTGGGAGGATGTGGGATTGAATTGGGTTTTGAAGGCTATGCTAGAATCTTTGCAGACAAAGAAAGACCCCAGGTTGCCCTCCGTGCTCTCAGACAATTAGCTTCCCCTCTTGTGTTTTGGTTCCACATCAGTTAAATGTCAATAACATTGATCCTTAAGAATCATGTAGAAATGAAGCAATTGTTTTTTAAAAAATTTTAATAGATATATTCATTGCCACTCAAAGATAAACACCATGTACACATCATAATGATAATCATATTGGGGAATAAAATAGTAATTATGCAGGTACTCATGCAATATTTCATGTTTATGGCCTTTGAGAAGAGTTTTTACTCAAATATCTCTAAATGAATAAATACCTATGGTCCATAAATATGTCCAAAAGCATTTTTCTCTACTTGAACTCACACATACCTCACTATAAAACTAAAAACAAATTCACTGAAGAATTTTATGGAGTCATAGTCTTAAAAAAATCAGAATTCTCATTAAAGCCAATAGGAATTTGGTATAAAAATTAATAGCAGGATATAGGCTTATAGAATCTTATCAATAATGTCTTTACAATCTGTTGGTCTCTTTGAGAGGTGCCAAACATAACCAAGGTTTATTGATAGATATGATATTTGGGGGCATAAAACTTAATATGTGTTTTTCTTTGCTCAATTAGTAAATTTCATCTAAGTTAGTATTGTCATGAGATTTCACATAGCAGTGGCCAGATATCATGGCCAAAGTAGATACTTTCATTTGGATTATCTGCCTCAGTGTTCTAATTCTCCACTTTACTTCATGCAATTAGGGAAATTCAGCCGAAGTAAAAATCTTTCATTTGAAAAAAATTATAGCTGCAATGTACAATGTTCCATACATGAGGTATGAAAGGGAATAAAATCATGAATAAGAGAATCTCAGTCCTCAGTAGGATTATAGAATGCCTCAGAGATATTCCAGATTCCATTCCAAATCATCATAATAAAGCATATGTCACAATAAAGGGAGTCATAAATTTTTTGTACTGGTAGATGGTCTTACCATCAATGTGTAGAAAATGGAACACCTGTGAATCACAATAAAGAATAGCACAATAAAACAAGTTACGCCTGTATAACTTAGTTACTAAAGGGAGTGGACAAGACAGACTAGTAAACAAATACTAGAGACATAAGTAAAATGAGAGAAAGAAGCTCAGGGGCCTATGAAATCTCCAAGAGGGGAGGGATTCTATTCAAATTAATGAGATGCCAAAGGAGCATGGATTAGCGGGCCCATGGATGGTTTACTTTTTCTTACTAATTTTAGGGAGAGGGGAAGGGAGGGAAAGAGAGAAGGAGAGAAGCATCGATGTGAGGAAGGAACAGCGATTGGTTGCCTCCCGCACATACCCCAACCCGGGACTGAACTGCAACCTAGGCATGTGCCCTGACCAGGACCAAACCTGTGAACTGTAGGGTTAAAGGATGATGCTCCAACCAACTGAACGATACTGGCCAGGGCCTGTGGGTCGCTTTTGTCTAGAAGAGTTAAACATGTTGTCAATACAGAGAAAAAAGCTGCACAATGAGAGGGAATCAGGAAAACACAGGAAGAGCAATGAGCATTCCTCCACTTTGCTCCCAGCTAAGGAATACCGGGAAGTAAGTTCAGAAAGATAGAGTGGACGCCAATTCTTGAGGGTGTTCAAGATCAGACTAAATATTTTCACGTTAATTTGGTAAGTCATGAGAGACCACTGAAGATTTCTTTTTTCCAATCAGGGTAGTAGCCTACATTAATTTATTATTTATCACTATTTACCCTCTCACATTTAATTGCTCCCCAACGCCTACCAATTTTACTTAATCTCTTACTGCAGCTCTTTTCTCCTAGTGCCATATGTTAGTGACTCTTCATTCCAGGGACTCTCCATCATACTTCCCTCCCGTCTCCTATACTACCCCCAAAAGTCATCAGTCTTAAGTAGAAATATGATTGCATCACCCCCAACTTAAAATCTATCAGTGGACTGCTCTCTCCTACAGGATAATGTCCAAACACTTGGCTTGGTGTTATAATGTCCATTGTCTTCTGAACTTTACCTACCTGTCTACCCAGGAACTCCCTCAAACACTTGTTCCCTGAACCCCCTGTTTTTGACCTGAAATTCATCTCTGTTCCATTAAACACCAAGATTTCTCATACCTCTATACCTCTGTGTAAGTAGCCTCCTTATCTACCTGGCAAACACTACTTATCTTTAGAAATTCAGCTCAAATGTCACCTCCTCCACAAAGCCTTCCCTGATCATCTCCAGCTTCACACCAACTGTTAGATTAAAACCTGTCTTCTTCCCCATCATAGCGTCACCTAAGAGCCCTGTGACTCCACTTCTCCTATTTCTTTGTATTCATTTCCCTGACTGTCTTCCCACAGCACTAGGCACCATCTCTTATTGCTCTCTGCTGTTCGAAGGCGGGCACTCAATATGTAATGGTTGGATAAGCTAATTCATGTACTTTTATCCCACCAACTTCCTGAAAACATCCAAGGCAGTTGAGAGTAAAGAGCTTTAGAAAAAATGAATATGACAGTGATGCCTTAGGTAAATTGGATGTGAGGCTGCAGGTTTAGGAGGAGGGGGAGAAGATGATGGATTCTGCTTTGAACGTGGAAAATATGCCTTTGGCGTCCACTGCAATCAGGATCTGCTTTTGAGGCTGCAAGTGCTTCTGATTAGACAGGAACACAGAATTAAGTCGTCCTTTTCACTTCCCAGGCCCAGCACTCCCATCTCTTTTGATAACTTCCTCCGAGGTGGCTCTGACTTTCTTTAGTCCTGTCTCTCTTATCCAAATATTTCCTTGAACAAGAACTCAAATGGGCATGTCTTCAGAGCCTGCGTCTCTGAATGTGTGTGAGCTCGGGAGAAGGAAACACAGAGTGATTTGCAACCTGGCGCTGGGAGGGGAGCAACTGTCAAGGGACCGGGATTGTTCTCGTTATTACTGCCTCGCTTGAAAGCGTGTCTGTTTATTGTTATTGTCTTGTCCTTTTCCTGATGCTCCATCTATTTCCTCATCACAAGTGTGAAAGAAAACCTGGCAGAAGTTACCACAGTGAGAGTTCCGAATCAATAATGGATTCATCCTGAGATACAGCATGACATCTGTTAGATATTTGGAGACACTGTCCATCCTGCCTCCAGGGGCACTCATGCGGTCGGGCTCCTTTCTCCGTGGAAGGCTATAAAACACAGAGAGTTAAGAAGCGGCAGGAAAGTGCTAGTGATGTCTGCATAAAAGAGCGAGCGCTATGACTCGCAGGACGCATATGTTAGAAGACGGAAGACTGGCGTTTAAAGTCGGCACGTGTTCTCGGACTCACGTGTGCTCAGAACTTGAACTGCGGCAACAGAGAAGGAGGAACATGCACTGAAATGAAGCTAGCGGTGTCACGGAACTGTTCCTGTGCTAAGCCATTCTCATATGCTTCTGTGAGGAGTTTCGCATTGTTCTCTTTTATTGTAAAGTTGTTTTGTACGTCATGTGAAATGAATTTTTAGGGGACCTTCATGGGGAGACTTCCCTAGTCAAGATGGCAGAAGAGATGTCCACGACTGCCCACAACCACATCCACATTACAGCTAAATTACAGAACAACTGTCAATGAGAACTGCCTGAAGACTAGCTGAACAATAATCTTTAAACCTAAAATATAAAGAAGCCCTGTGTAGACTGACGCTGGAATGTCAAAATGAATCCAGTTGATTTTTTAGAAAAATTGGACCATCGAATTATCTAATGCCTCTACCACATCCCTGGAGTCTGGTCATCCAGTTACAGTTGGCAACGGAAACAGTTCTTTGGGAAAGGGAATAGATCCAGATGAGGGACCTACCTAGGGAAATAAATGAACTGAAATTGATCGCCAAGTATCTCCACCAAGAAGCTGGAAGCTTGTTATAGCTGTTCATAAAAAAGAATTCAGCTGCCCTGGCTGGATGGCTCACCAGCCATCGTCCTGTACACCAAAAGGTTGAAGGTTTGAGTTTCAGTCAGGGCACACACCTAGGTTGCTGTACCATTCCTGGTCAGGGCATGTACAGGAGGCAACCAATAAATGCTTCTCACATCATGTTTCTTTCTCTCTCTCCCTTCTTCCCTCCCTAAAATCAATAAACATAGCCTTGGGTGAGGATAAAAAATGAGAAAGAAAAATGAAGTTCCACCGGTGTCCCCCCCAGGAAGAGCATCCCCTGTCCTCCGTGGCCATGTGGGGATGGTGCCCTATGCTGTCTAAGCCCCTCCCGTGCTACTATTGGCTAGAGAGGGACCTTGCTGAGCAAACAAAGCAAAGGGGCGTGGCCCCTCACTGTTCTAGGAGGGGCATATATAGGGAGTTCAGGAGCCTGAGATAGGTCACTGGGAGAAACTGGTATGGCAAAGGTGACTAAGAAATGCACAAGTGCTTAGCAGTTATGGCAAAAGCAAATCCAACCACCAAACAGAGAAATAAGAGGAAGGCCACCAGTCCACTGAGATCCAGAGGTGGAGGCAAGGTGACCAAGACAACCACAAAGGTCAAAAGAACCCGTGAGAGGAGTTCAAGAAGGAAGGCCACTCCAACACCTTCTAGACCTCCAGTCAAGTCTAAGAAGTCTAGACGTTCTGTCCCATACAGTCATTATCACAGGCTGAATGAGACCCTGAATCAATACAAAAATGAGCCCAAGACAACCATGACGGTACAAAGACCTCTTCAAAGGAGTTCAAGAAAAAAAGTCTCTTCAAAATCTCCCAGTCCTTCAACCAAGTCTAAGAAGTCTAGACGTCCCGTACTCTATGGCCACTATCACAGGCTGAACAAGACCCTGAAGCGATATGAAAATGAGCAGGAGCAAGATGAAGAAGGTGTGGAGAAGCCTGCGACTTCAAATGACCACCGGGGCAGCTGGAACTTCCGAGGGAGTCCTGGAACCTCACAGCTTCCTGCGAAGTCTCCAAGGCGTAGCCGCTGAGAGATGGCCAGCTACTGAGGCCAAAACATGCACCAACAGGGTACACCCATGGTGACAAATAAAATAAAATCAACCTGTTGTGAAAAATAAAAGAATGAAAGAACCTTCATGGATGCCTTATTTCTTTTAGCAACAGCTGATCTGGTGAGGGTTTCAGAACCTTTCTTTGTTTTCCTCCCATAATATTAAAGGTTACCAATGAGAAAATCAACACCAGAGAGAAAGGGACATTGTGGGGAACAGAAGGGAAAGGGGAAAGTGGGGAGGGGAAAGCTGTAAGATAAAAGAAATACAGTGGGGAAAACCATGAGAGAGGTACAAAGATAGTTCAGGGAAAAAAATAAGGGATGAAAAAGAAGAAACAAATAAATTATAGGATAGCATTAAATAAAAAAATGACAAATTATAAAATCCCTTTAACTTGGTGGTAAAAAAACAGCCCGAAGAAAAAAACAAAATGAACGAACGAAATAGAAACATATTCACAGACACAGAGAACAGACTGCGGGTTGCCATGGAATTGGGGCATTGAGTGAAAAAGGGAAGGAATTAGAAGTATAAAATAATCAGGGGGGTGTAAAGCAGAGCAGAGGGAATATAGCAATAATATTGTAATAACTATGTATGGGGCCAGGTGGGTCCTCAAATTATTGGAGAGAATCACTTAATAAACTATACAATTTTCTGACCACTATGCTGTATACCTGAAACTAAGGTAAAATAATATTGAATGTCAGCTGCAATTGAAAACAAATTTTAATGTATTTTTATGACAATAGATGTAAAGATATCTTTTTTTTTACCATACATTTTATTTATGCATATTTAACCCCAAATTTATTGATGGATGTTTAAGGATTTTGCATTTTTTAATATTATCGGAAGTTCTGTGATAAATTTTAAAAATCCCAAAGCAAAGCCACAAGTTACAACAAAGACAAGTACTTTTTTAAAATCCCATTTGGAAATCCAAAGAGGTTATCAAAGTATGAATGAGGAAACTATACTTGGAACAACATTTTAGCAATCCAATCCAAACTTAGAACTATAAAGGGAGTCTGAGAAAAGACAGATGTAAAAAAAGGAGAAAAGAAAAATTAGGAGAAAGAACAACAGAGGGGAAAGAGAGTGAGGGAAAGGCAGGAACTAAACAAAAGCTGAGACAGTTGTTTTATGATGGATTCATAACCTGCAGGGTTATTGGTCATTGCTGAACTTAGAAATGCATTATCCTATATTAACAGGAGCACAACATGTCTAGAGTCATTGGCTCCAAGTGTTTTTAAAATGTGCCTTCCTCCAGAGGACAGTGACCCCAGTTGACAGGTGGTCTCGCTCTGAAAGAGGAGAAGCCAGGGCCCTAAATCTGCCAGTTCCCATGCTCCAGCCAGAGGACTCCTCTGGGGGCCTGGTGGCCGCTAAAGTCCAGAGGGGTGGGATTGGAGAAGGAGGGCTGGCTATGCAAAGAGAATGAGAATTTATTATCAGGACCTTGGGGGGGGGGGTCATGTAAAAGCCCTAGATTAATGTTGAATACTTAGGGAATTCTGGGATGCCACCCACTTTATTGCTGTGGTGTTTGCTGGGCCTTTCACATATCACGAGGGGCCAATCTCTGATCTTTGTAATTCCATTACAATAACGGGGAAAAGTGTGCTTTGAACTTCAGGATGAGTCTTAAGGAGGCAGGAAGGAGGACTCCATACCACACTCTCCAGATATCGGAGGGAAGAAGACTATGGAAACGTTCTGGCATTTTGTGAACCTTCTAGAATGCCTGCCATTAAGGAGTTTACTGCCCTTGGAGATGCCCTCCTTCCAATCTGCCCACTCCCTAGCCACATTGCGGCCCCCTGCCTGCCCGTTCTGCCCAGCCCCTGACTTCCACTCTCAGCCAGGGCTCCTGACATGCCCCAGTCCCACTAAACTGCTCCGCGGGTAACCTCCGCCCCCACTCTCTATAGAGCCCTCCCTTCCTCAGCCTTCCAGACCACCCAGGGGATGTGAGGTGTCCTCTCAATGCTGGGTCCCCAGAGCACCCTTTGCTCACATGTCCGGAGTGTCACAATGCCCATTGCCCCTCCCTTCCCCACCAGGATATCAGGTTCCTGAAGACAGGCACTGTTTGCTGCTGTCTCTCCGACCTCCAGCCCAGTATCTGGTCCTCGAAATGCTCTTGGAATTAATAAATGGATGGGATTTAAAATCAGGTCTTGATTCTAAAACACAGGTTCTCTCTGCTTTGCCATGGTGCTCAGGTCCCACTGGCTAGGATGGTGCAGATGGGATTAATGTTTTCAAAGAAAAGCAGATTCCTGGACTCCAAACTCAAACTCTAACTGACTCCCGGTCTTCTCTTTAAGCTTTAATGAGTGAGTCCTACCAAGTTTCAAGAGTAAAATATAATAATTACCTTTAAAGAATCTATGAGCTTTTCCCTCATTATTGAGCACACCAATTATTGCACTTGCCACTGGGGGTACAATGGTGAAAATGACCGAAAAGAAGGGTCTAGCCTTAAGGAGCTCACCTTCCAGCAGACAGACAGACATTCACCCATTCATAACAGGTGTTACGAGAGGGTGCGGCAGGGGGATTCTGTCCAGCCTGTCCAATGAAAGACAGTCTGAGCTGACTTCAGAAAATGTATAGAAATTAGCAAGGTACAGAGCAAAGGTGAGAAGAAATTTGGGATGAGAGAAGGGTGGGAAGCAGGTTCAAAGGCCTTGAGGCATGGAGGAGTGCCGTGTATTTCACAAACGGAAAGCAAGTCAGCTCAGCTGAGGCCGAAACAGAGGGGAAAGGATGGCGTGAGATGAGGCTGGGGTTCCCTCATGCCTCCCCTTCCTGTTACCTTAAGACACCAGCATGATGAGTTTTCTTACGTACATTGAAGAAATGTATAGATACTTAAAGCTACGTCTTTATTTTCAACAGGAGCGTAGTAGACCTACTGTGCACTTATTTATCATTATTCAAGGTTGTGTACTGAACTCTGTTTGGGTGGGGTTGTGCTGTTATTAAAAAGTCTCCAAGGCTCTTCCTTATTCACACTGGCATATCCTTGAGTAGTTGGCTGGATTTAACTGGAGGATAGCAAGTTGCTGAGGGAAAATATCATCAGAAACACAGAAATAAGAAGTCGATGTTAAAGGGAGAAAGTGACTTTATGAGATAATTATATTAGAAGTATTGAGGATTTACGATTAACGTGAGGCTGTACTACAGGTATTCATTTGTTACCTTCTGAATCATATTTTCCGGCCCTAGCCTAGAGGAGTTTTCAAATTCCAGATCTCCATCCCTGGTGCCGGCTCTGTCTAGATATGGCAGTACTGCATGGTGGTTTGAAACTCCTTCTTTGACTCCAGAGGGTTCCTTTAGTTCCCGGCTCTGCCACTTACTAGCTAAATGACTTGGAGCAAGCTTCTTAAGCCTCTGACTCCTCATCTACACAAAAGGAGATAAAAATATTACCACCACAGAGTCATTGAGAGGAGTGCATGAGACAGTCCACACAAAGTGTGTAGCACCTGCGTAAGTGGTGAGCACCCAGCCAACGGTGGCTGGCGTCATTATCAAAGCCAAGAGTGGGCCAGTGCACAAAAGAGCTTCCATTTCTACAATGCTCCCTATGTCCCAACCTGGGTGTCAGCAGGCACCTGCGTCACCTCATCTAACCTCACAACTCTATGAAGTAAGTACTATCGTTGCATTTTTATAAATAACGACATTGAGACCAACAAGATTAAATCACTCCGAGTTCATACGCGGCAGAGCCAGAGCACGAACCCACGCAGTCTCATTAGGCTTATGAGCCAGAAATGTCCTCTGGGCCAGAGCCACACAATGTGACAGCTGGGAAGGAACACAGGGATGAGCCAATAAACCCCAATTTATAGATGAGAGCATTGAGGCCCAGAGAATTAAAACGACTTGCTTCCAGATCAACCATTTACTCTGAGAGAGCCCATGACCGCTAAGAATACACATGGTGGTTGAACATTTTGCAGTTATATCTTATGAAAAAACTTGCATTTAGAACTCCGAAGGCCTGCTGACTCTTGGACATCAAGTAGCTCTTACACAATGCTGTTTTATGATTTAAATATTGTTAATCCCAAACCATATGGATTTGATTTTTTTTAATGTTTATAAATTTAGGAATAAAGGAAATAGAAGAGTCCTTACAGAAGGAAGTTTGAGAGTTGTTTGTTTTTTTTCCCAAAACACAAAAGGATTTTTCCTTTTAAGTTTCAGATATTGGGCAACAATTGGTAGATTCAGCTCTGCTCTCCATACCCAGTCAGCTTGTCAATGTCACTGTGAATTGGACTCTTTTGTCTTTGCTCCCTGGGGACTTACATTGTAAGCAGTGAATTCTGTTCATAAATAAATCACCAGCTGGCAAATAAATCTTCCCGTTCTGAATTCTGATAAGAGTTCCTTTTCCTACCCGGTTTATGATTACTTCTGGGAACTCTTTTTAAGTGCACTAGACATACACCCAAAAGCGCAGGAGGAAGAGCAAAGAAATACAAGTGAAGAGAGTTCTAATTCTGGCTTTCTCTCCAACCTGCCATGTAACTCAAGCAAGTTCTTTAAGCCATCTGGGCTTTGGTTTCCTCACCTGTGAAGGTGGCCCTGAGGATCTGAATTTCTGTGAGGACTGAGGCAATGGATGCAAAAGGCACCTTGAAATATTTAAGCATCTTAAGGGTATAATGTCACTGAACCTTTGCAGCCATCATTTCTTCTGTTCTTCCCAAGGCTTCAGCCTTCTCCTCATTCAAGATGCAATTTAAGTGTGAGATCTTCCCAAAGGGACCTTCTCTGAGGCCTCTACCCTCACACACAGCACAGCACTTAGGAACTATCTGGTCACAGGCTGCTGCCCCGCCAGCCCACAAAACCAGTCTTAGCCATCATTTCCTTTCCTTCCTTTCCTTTCCTTTCCTTTCCTTCCTTTCCTTTCCTTTCCTTTCCTTCTCTTCCCTTCCCTTTGCTTTCCGTCTCTTCTCTTTTTTAAGTCTTCCAAACAGTCACCAGAGGCTTTCTGAGCGAGTATGTGTGCATTAGTAAGTCTCAAGCGCTGGAAATGAAAAGATGACTAAAACTCACCCCTGCCTTCCAGGAATTAACAGCCAGTTGGGAGGAGCAGTAGAGGGGACCAACCGTCATCATTCAGTGTGGCCCAGTCAGACCTGCCCGGGGCGCTTGGAGAGTGGCATGGACCCTTTGCTGACGCTCTAGGTCATTGTCCCCATGTGCCTGCTGGAGGCACGTTGTGACATTCACTGTTCACTTATTCACCCACAACAGGGTCTCTAACAGATACTAACATCAGATCTAACCTCCTAGTTCTTGAGAAGGAGGCTGACCGTCGCCACCCACCAAGCACCAACGATGTGCTCCAGGCATTTCTCTCACATTCCGGTGACCAAATAACTCTGGCACCGTTGACCACACGCCCAGGTGGTGCTGCGTATATAGGCCCCGTAACAGCAACTAATGAATCGCTCCCGTTGGCTACATAAAGAGCAGAGCCCACGTTGCCTCTGGCACCCACCAGGAGTTACAGGCCTCCCTCAAAGGAGCAGAAGTTAAAATCACAGCTCCTTCTGCATTTCTTCACAGATTCCCAGAGATATCAACAGTTCCTCCTACCTGCAGAATACTTTACATCCTACAAAATACCTCCAGGCCTATCATCCTCTTTGATTGTAACAACTATTCCTGCAGTGGAAATCATCAAACGTTACCCTGAACTCAGCTGCCACCAAGAGACTGTGCCGGGCGCTGAAGAGGATAAAGTAGTAAGACCACCCAACGTCTCTGGAACACCTGTCTAGGAAGACATATGAGACAGGCATACAATGAACTACACGGAAGGGCAGAGCGACGCAAGTGCCACAGAAACACCTGAATGTTTGTGTTCATTTGTTGGTTGGTTGGTTTAAAGGAAGCCGGGTGGAAAGAAATGGATTTGGCCAAAATGGAGGTAGAAGCCAAGAGGCTTGCAAAGTCCAGAGCAGCGGGACGTTCTGTCTGTCCAGCAGAGTGTGGAGTCCTTGGGGGACAAAGGGACCTCAAGCTGGCCATTCACTGCTGCCACTGAGCCTCCCAATGTGGTGCTGGTCAGTCTGAGATACATCTCATGCACTCACGCTGCTGGAGCAGCTCACCTTTAAGACATACTGCGTCCCTTCACGTAGATTCTAAGAGCCTTAGAATCATCTTTTATTGCTCCCTCCCGGGTCTTGGTGCTAGTGACGTCATACTTTTTACTCTTACTCACTTTATAAATACCACACTCCATTGTTTGTTTTTTCAACAGTTATCTTTTAAATGTATCTAAATAATTGAAAAAAATTATATAGATGCCATTTTATAGGCTCTCCCTTCCTTTGTACAGACTCCTGTTTCTATCTGGTGCCATTTTCCTTAGGTCTGAATCATTTTTTGTTCAACGTTTTTTATACTGCAGGTCTGCTGAGGAGTACCTACCACAGTAACTGTTCCAGCTTTTGTAGATTTGAAAAATAACTATTTTTGTATCTTTATTCTAAAGATGTTTTTATTCGATATAAAATTCTAGGTGGCAGTTTTCTTTTTAGCTCTTCTACTTCGTTACTCCACTGTCTTTCTGCTTGCATAGTTAGTGATCAGAAATATGCAGTCACTTTTATCTTCGTTCCTATATGTCTTCTTTCCTCCAGCTGAGTTTAACATTTTTCTCTTTATCATTGATTGCCTTTGGAGTATAATATGTCCTCCTGTAGTTTATTCTTTATGTTTCGCATACTTGGAATTTGTTTATCTTTTTTTTTTATCTATGTCTTAAGAATTGCCGTCAAATTTGGGAATTACTTAGCCATTATTTCTTCAAATATGTGGGTGCCCCCTTTCAATTCGGAGCTCCTGTTACACATACGTCAAGTTCCTTCAAGTTGCCTCACAGCTCCCAGGTACCCCATTCTTTTTTGGTTCCTTTGTGTTTGCTTTTGGATCATTTCTGTTGCTACGCTTTGAATTCATTAGTCTATACTTCTGCAGTGTCGAACCTGACATCGACTAAATAAAGGTATTTTCACCACACACATTACAGTTTTAACCTTTAAAAGTCTAACACAATTTTTTTAATAATTTGCATGTCTACTTAACATGCTTAATCTGTGCTCTAGCTTTTTTGAGCACATGAAATACAATTATACAATAACTTTTAGGGTCTTGGTAATTCTAACATCTGTGTCAGTATGCATCGATCTTAATTGATTTATTTTTCTCCTCATTATGAGCGCTACTTCCATGGTTTTGTTTTGCTGTTTGTTTCATTCTGGCTTTTTTGCACGCCTGGTAAGTTTTTATTAGATGCCAGCCATAGTAAATTTTACTTTGCCAGGTGCTGAATATTTTTGTATTCCTATAACTATTTTTGGTCACTGTTCCGCAGTACAGTTGATTATTTGTAAACAGTGTGACCCTTTTAGGTCTGCATTTGAGGTTTGTTAGGTGAGACCAGAACTGTCTCTAATTTAAGGCTAATTAATGCCCACGATGGAGGCAAGACTTGAGAATTCCAGTCAATGCCCAGTGGATTTTAAGACTTTTCCAGTCTTACTGATGAGAACAGGCTCAGGACTCTATTTAATAATCAAGGAGAACTCTCTGCAAGGCTTTTGATTTCCCCTCCACACAGCTCTCCTTTCCTGGGCACGCTGCCTGGTGAACTGCAGCTGCTCTGGCACCTCACCTCTGTCTCCTCATCTCAGAGACCAGTCAGCCCTCCCCTCATTGTGGCTAAGCCTCCATCACACCTCGCTTGTTTCCTGCATCTCAGAGATCACTGCCTTCTATTACCTGACACCCAATTTCTTGAAAATGGTCATTTTCTTTATTTTGTCTGTTTTTTGTTTGTTTTTTGTTTGATATTTAAGATTTTTTAAGTATAAGGGTAAATCCAGTTCCCATTTTTCCACCTTACACTTGTCGGCTGATTTCTTTTGTTTTTGATCTGTCTAGTATTGAAAACCTTAGTTTATACAAATATATCATTGTGATTGTGAATGGTAATGAGAAATATATAATTTTTCTATTTAGCACTAGAAATTCTCCTGTAATCTTGATCCAAAGTAAAGGTAACTTCTATCTTGTAAATAATCTTTGGTATAAATGAACAACTCAGATAAAACTTTTTTTTTTTTTTTTTTTTTTTTGGTGGGTCAAGTTTAAATCAATTATTATTTCAAGGTATGCAAAGAAAACATTTTTCTTTAATGTTTCAAATTTGTCTTCTGGAAAATACTGATTATAAGTTTAAGACATAGACAGCTGCCAGAGGGGAGGGGTGAGGGGGATAATGGGGGAAAGAAGGGGAAGGGACCAGTCAAAGAACATGTATAATGACCCATGGCCATGAACAACAGTGTGGGGATTGACTGTGGGAGCAGGGGGTTGGGATGGGCGGAGGGGGGGAAAGAGGGGAAAAATTGGTACAACTGTAATAGAATAATAATAATAATAATTTAAGACATAGAAGCAAACTGTAAAAATATCTCTATATTTATTTTATTCAGATTGGCTTCTTTACTAGCATTCTTTTTCATATGTTATAGCAATGTTGGGAAAGCATAGCAACTAGGGTGAATATTTTTGAATCTTGCTTGCCATAACATCTTTTGGGTCATCTTGGATACATTTGATGTGTTAAAATATAGCATTGGCTTTCCCTGCAGTTTTAAATTATATTTGTTAAGAATGCTAAAAATATCAGCTAAGTAGCCAAACTTGTTACCCATATGACATCTGTAGAAATATTTTCCAAAAGAGAGCCTTTTACAACTAAAAATGTGGCTCTCATTCGTGAGTCCCGGCACCATGTTCAGTATTTTCTCTTCCAAAGCCAAGGGAATGCAGAAGGATATACAAGACAGCAATGGTTAACTACAATCTCTAAACAAAATATTTCCAGAACCCAGTTACCTAGTAAAATGGTTTTAATAAATTAAAAATCATTCAATAAATTTTTAAATATGTAAAGAAAAATCAGCAGAATTTTTTGAGAGTCACAAGATTTATGAGGCACTTTTAAATGTTTTGAGGTGGAACCATTATAAATAGACACTAACAAGTATAGTAACTTTTATATATTTTTTCAATATGTATTCAGTCTTATCACCTACTGTTATTTTTATAACTTTTCCAGGTTGATTTACAATGACTAACTTTTTTTTAATTCTAAATACAGGAAGAAATTCAAATCTAGAACTCTAATCTAGATTCAATTTATACAACTGAGCAAATTCTTTATAAAATTCTCTTGCTACAATTATCTCATAAATTAAGTGTTACAAATAGCAAGACACCCATTGGATTAGATTGCAAAATCTGTACTTGAGTATAATGATTAATAAAATTGTCTGGAATATTATTTAATAATAAACATTACATAAGATATAATGAAGGTACACAGAATGTATGGAAAAAATAATTTTTCCAGTAATTATATGAGGAATTGTACCTTTGTCACACTATATATTATTACTATAGAGTATTAAATATGATGGTAATAAAGCTTACTTAATCATTGCAGAATATTGTGGAAAATGTTGCAATAACTTTTTTTTCCAATGAAAATATTTGAAAATTTTTATCAACAAATTTGGCATATTGTGTTGCCAAATAGATTTTTATCTCTTAATTTTTAAGGTTCAAGGTTTCATTAAATAATGCACCAGATTCTGTGATTTTCATTTTTTTTTTTTTTTTGGTGTTTGCTAAAATTTTATTTTTAATAAACTGCATTACAAAGTATTCCTTAGAGCTGAGTCGATGATTTTACCAATATCACAATTTACAACTAGGAGTTGAAACTGAACACACATGGTCTTTGTTCTTCTAATAAAAATATTATTTTATTATGCAAACTACACTGGTTGGAATTAAATGTCACAGCTTTCACAAACTCAGAAAACATCATGCTCTAAACCCCCTTTTTGGAAAACACACTCAAAGTTTCTAACTGAAATTGGATTGAAAGTCTCCATTCTCGCTAAGGGCAGAGACGAAATTCTCACTTGGCTTTGAAACCCTGGGTTATATATACTAATAAAACATGAAACTGTACACTTTAACCTTCCTGCTCTATTGATAATCAAACAAAATCAAATGAGAGAACAGTGAGCAATAAATACAAAACTCATTTCTACCTAATGTGTATGCTTATCATGTCCCTGTCAAGCAATGTGTCTCCCACGTGACTCACAGCAGTTGGCCTAACAGCAGTTGCAATATATGCAGCCTCTACTTAGCATCCTTGCAATGTCCTCATATTTTATGTCCTATTCTATTCTGTTATACATTTTCCTTTAAATATTGCCATAGCTGTACCACACAAATTCTCCTGTGTTCTCCTTTCATTTAACAGAAAAAGATATTTTCTAATTTTCCTTATGACTTCTAGACATATTGATTGCTTAGAAGTATGTTCGTATTTAATTTGAAATATTTGAGGGTTTTACAAACTCTTTCCAGTAACATTCTGTTATTGGTTCTAATTTAAATTCATTCTTAGGAAAAGAATATACTCTGCATAATTTTATTTCTTTGAAATTTGTTGATTTCTGTTTTATGGGACAGAAGGCGGGGCATCCCATGAATATTCTATATACATTTGAACATAATGTGTGTTCTGTTACTGGTGGCTAAAGTGTTCTATAAATATGAATTTGCTTAAGTTGGTTGATGGTGTAGTTCGGGTCTTCTATATCTTCACCAAGTTTTGTCTACTTATTTTATCATTTACTGGGTGAGCTTATTAAGTTCTCCGCCTCAGTTGTGGACTTGTTTATTTCTCCATTCAATTCTGTAAGTTCTTACTTCATGCACTTCAAATATCTGCTAAGTACACACACATTATGAACTATTATGTCTTTAGATAAATTGACTACTTTATAATGGTGTAATCCCTTTGAAGTCCGTTTAATATTGACATAGCTGCTCTGGCTTTCTTTTGGTTAGTTTGTATGGTGTATCTTTTCCCATCCTTATAATCTGAACCTAGCCACATTCCTATTTAAAGTGAATTTCTCATAAACAGTATGTATATTTATCTTGCTTTTATATATGTATATCGTCGTCGGCAGCCGTCCGTCTCGAGAGACGATGGTGTAGCTTCTTAAGAGTCTATCTGCACCACTGAGAATGGCTGTGCAGTCCAACTCGGGAGTGACACGGTATCTGTCTCCTCCCGTGTTGAATCGACATCTTACGATGACGCTGAAGTGTCCTCTCCAGTGAAGCTGAAGCTACAGAGCCTGGGCAGGGTGATATGGAGGGTCTGCTGTTGCCCATGCAGCAGACCCCCCCTCTCTTCACAGCTGAAGGATCCAAGGGAAAGACGGAGTCAATACAGCTCGGTTTCAGGTGCGCCGCAGGAGTTGCCGGTGTTGACTACAACGTCAAACCGCCTTAGGGACTCCGGCTCCGGATTTTCTGTCGGGGTTTACTCCCTTAGCCTTTCCCCTGAAGAGGTATGCCGCAAGGCAGCGGAGGTTTTTTGGAGTCAGAGTTTTCCTTCTCTGATATGTATATACACACATACATATATATGTATATGCATGTATGCATACACACACACACTCAGACACACACACATGAGGTTTGGCTGGGAAAAAGTTCAGCCACTGTTAATAAAATGAGAATGGTTTGCACAACACTGATGTAACCTGGCAGCTGATGAGAGTGGACTGGGATGCACATGCATGAACAATGATGACCTCACTGTACTAGTCAGTGGGGGCAGTAGATGCCAATGAGTGAGCATGTGTACTGTGTGGCCACTGCATTCAAAATGACTGAGTGAGTAGAGGAATGAATCTGCATCGAATCTTGCATTAAGCCTGAGCATCCCTCCATGGACACTATTAGGATGATGCAGAAGGTTTTCGGGGGTGATGCAATGAGTCGTCGTCGGCAGCCGTCCGTCTCGAGAGACGATGGTGTAGCTTCTTAAGAGTCTATCTGCACCGCCGAGAATGGCTGTGCAGTCCGACTCGGGAGTGACGCGGTATCTGTCTCCTCCCGTGTTGAATCGACATCTTGCGATGACGCTGGAGTGTGCTCTCCAGTGGAGCTGAAGCTACAGAGCCTGGGCAGGGTGATATGGAGGGTCTGCTGTTGCCCATGCAGCAGACCCCCCCTCTCTTCGCAGCTGAAGGGTCCAAGGGAAAGACGGAGTCCATACAGCTTGGCTTCAGGTGCGCCGCAGGAGTTGCCGGTGTTGACTACAACGTCAAACCGCCTTAGGGACTCCGGCTCCGGATTTTCTGTCGGGGTTTACTCCCTTAGCCTTTCCCCTGAAGAGGTATGCCGCAAGGCAGCGGAGGTTTTTTGGAGTCAGAGTTTTCCTTCTCTGGATGCAATGAGTGCAGTGCAGATAAAAGTGTAACACAAATACTTCAAATATCGTCAAGAGCCTGTTGAAAATGATCCACATTCTAGAAGGTCTGCAGCAAGCAGAACACCTGAGAATGTTGACATGTACAGGCTGTAATCAATAAAGATCAGAGACTCACAGTGGGAGAACTAGAAGCTGATCTGGAGATTCCAAAAACTACTGTGTCTGAGATTTTGATGCAGGATAGTGTCGTTGCAAAATTTGTTCTGTGGCTTCCGCTACCCGAGCAGAAGGAACATAGTGCTGCAGTTGCTATGACTTGATTCAAATCACTACCAATGAACCAGATTTGGTACCCTGTGACTTCTGGCTTTTTCCAAGACTAAAGTCACCTTTGGAAGGAAAGAGATTTAAGGCTGTTGATGAGATTCAGGAAAATACAACTGGGCAGCTGACGGTGATTCCAAGAAAGAATTTTGCAGAGTGTTTTGAACAGGAAGAACTGTGTGAGGTACCAAGATGCCTCTTTTGAAGGTTACTGTGGCGTCACTGTCCTGTGTACAAAGTTTTTTGTAGCTTGTATCTTCTTCAATAACTGTCTCATTATCACATCACATGACTGGATACTTTATGAACAGACCACTTATATATATTTATATATATGTAAATCTCCACTGCTTTTCAATTGGAACTTGTACACCATTTGCATTTGACCTCATTATTGATAGGGTTGAACAAAAGTCTATCACCTTGCTATTGTTTGCCATCTGTTCTTAACAGCTTTCCCCCCTCCTTTCTTGCCCTCTTTTTGATTATTTTCATGTTCATTTTATCACCACTTGACTCATTAAATATACCTCTGTTTTAATTTTACTGTTTAGTCATTGTTCTATGGTTTATGAGATCTTTAACTGATAAAAGTATATTCTTTCTCTAGCTGACTTCAAGATACTCTTTTCATCTTTAGTTTACAGCAATTTGAATATAATGTGCTTAGGTGTGTAATTAATCCTGCTTAGAGATTTGCTGAGCTTTTTGGATCTTTGATTTATTACATTTCATTAACTTTGGAAAAGTTTTAGCCTTGATCTTTTCAAATATTTTGTCTGCTTTGTTCACTTTTTCTCCATATGGGGCTCCTATTACACACATGTCAGACTTTTGATATTGCCCCATGATTCTTGGATGTTCGCTTTTCCTCCCATTCTTGCCCTGCTTGAATTTCCTCTTTGTGTTTCAGTTTAGATGATTTCTATTGTCCTACCTTCAAGTTCACTCATTTCTTCAGCTGTAACCAATCTGCTTATAAACTTTTTATATGCAGTTTTCAACACTTTACTTAGTATCAATCTATTCTTACATGTTGGCATTCTCCAGTGGTTAACATAATAAGTATTAATCATGGCTATTTTAAATCACAAAGTTGATGGTTCCGACATCTAATCTCCATGGATTGTTTTCTCTCTTTGCAATGGGTTGATTTTCTTTTCCTGCTTTCTGGAGTTTCTGTAATTTTTATTGCTAAAGAGAATATAGATGGAGTTAAAAATTATTTGCATGCAGAAAATCAGTCAGGCCCTTGGTATGGGGAGTTGATTCGATCTAATTGATTTGGTTCTGAGTTTCTTATTGCTATGGTTACCTTTCCTGGACCTCAGACTCAAATTCCTCCCGCAGTAGGCTGCTGTTATCTTGTGCTTAGTGTGGAGTATGAAGTTCTGAGGAATCTCCCCGATACTGAGGAGTTCCCCACAGTATTCTTGCCCTGCTGTTGGCTTTTAGTGGTCCTTGCCTCTCTGTACCACAGAGGGACCTGTCTCCAGGCACTTGACCAGCTCCAGCAGAAGAGAACCATGACAAGTTACTTGGTACTAGACTCATAGCAGGGGTTCTTGGTTCTCCTGATCTAGACTTAAGGGATTGAGCATTTTTGTGTGTTCCTGCCATTTCCGCAGCTGTACGGACAACTTCTGACTTGCGTCCATGTGGTGGTGATGGTGTTAGTGGGGGGGGGGGGGTGAGTGGCAGAGTTTCTTGTCCCCTACTCAGTGACAGGAGACATCTGCTTTGTCTCAGTCCAGAATCCTGGGTCCCAGAGTGTTTCAAGCTCTTTGGTCACCATGTAAGGCCTTTTCTTCGGTATGAGAGAAGGATCTCAGGAAGCCGGCGGTGTTTTGTTCCTATGTACCAGCAACAGCTGACCCCCACGCATCTGCATCTCCACACCCCACCCTTGTCCTCGTCTCCAGCCCAGTCTCCACTCTTCCTTTTGAGCACCCACAGAGATCAGTGGAAAATTGTGAATAAAGGCAGATTCCCTTGTGTGGGGGGCTCCCAGTTATCCTAAATTGTGCTAGGAGTCCGTGTCCCATATATAAAAAGTCTTTAGAATGTTAGCTGTCTTCTTCTCCTCCCCTTTTAGGGAAACCACTCCTTCCCATGTTCTGACAAAAGTGAACATGTGTTTCTTCTCTCTTTGGAGAGATACGTTACTCCAGAAATTCAGTTTATCTGGTTGCCTTGCAACCTTCACTTTCTTATGGATTTAAGAAAAATAGTACTTTGTTGATTATTCAGGCTTTTTTCACTAATAGGGTAGAAGCAAAGTTACCTTGTGGCTTTCTACATCTTAAGCAAAACTAGAATTCAGTTCTGTTTTATATTATTCCATTCTCTTCCATTTCAATTATGTCTAAAAAAATTAGAAAAAATTTTTACCCATGCTCTTTTATTTCATTCCACTCCATCAAAAACAAACAATCACAGGCAGTGAGCACCAAGTTTAAAATTTCACAAGCCATTAATTAGTCCTGACTTGCTCAAAATCATAAAAGGTGGAAATGATGACTTGTTAGAATCAAGGACTCAAACTTTTCCTCTGCACCAAGCATTCATTTCAATAATGTTAACTGTGTATCACTCACTTCGGCATCAGCAACTCTTCTGCACGTGTGAGGACAAAGCAGTTCCTCAGTTAAATCAAAGGAATGAAATGCATGAGAAAATAAATTTTAGCTCGGTAGAAGTAAGAATTGTATAAAGGTTGGGACTTCTCAAATCTTTAAGCACTAATTTACTACCAGATATATGAAACCTAAACCAGATAACTTTGGCTTTTTAAAAAAACAATCAGATTACAATGCCAAAGGACAAATTTACCTCCAATGATGGCTACACACACAAGTTCTAAAGTTGTTTTGAGAAATATGCGCAATGAATAAATATTTCCCTAAAGTTTCTATTTTGATTGAAATGACAGTCTACGGGGAGTGTGTTATGGAGCAATCTGTCTCTCTGTTTTACAATCAGGTCCTATAACATGGGATTTTCTCACCATAAAGCTATAGAGAAGCAACTGGAAACATGGCAAAAGAGTTTGGATAAGAATTATGGTAGGATCTACAGATTTGAAAATCACTGCACACCTAACTGAGTGGCATAGCTGACCTCCCTACGAAAATGGCTATATAAGGAGATAAGCAGAGGATCCAAGGATACACTTAAAAGGAAAGTTCCAGCTCCTCTGTTTGGGTATGGAATTGGAACTAACAAAAATGCTGGAGGGAAATGGATTGATAATGACAAGACCAAGAAGAAAAAGGAGGAAAGAAAAGAGATAAGACCTAAAGTTTCAAATACACCAGTGTGAGTTCTTGCAAAACACTCTGATAATTTTATACATGATCCATAGCCTTCTATTTTAAACATTTTCTGGCTCCCCAAAAGTCCCAGTCCTTGGAGTGGCTGACAAATACACCAGGTATCAGGGGTTATGTAAACAATCTTTGGTGCACTCTGTAGCCTAATTTACTGTCATAAACATTGTGGGAAGCAGAAATCTCAATGGCAGCTTGGCGTGGATATTCTCACTGTCAGCAGGGAAGATGCATGGCCTCCTCACAATGCTGAGACCCCACCAGCATTTACCAAGACAGATGACCTGGTGACAGACACCTCAGGCTGAAAGTTAATATTTAGCCTAGTAAGATGAAACATGAGAACATCAGAATTGTGCCCTGGGGCCAGTCCCTTGGTCCTTGTAGTCCAGGGGACTGTCTCTGATGATGGCTCTAAGAGTGAGTCCTAAGAGGGCTGGGATGCCAAAATCGACATCGGCCTCAGGGGTCAGAGAAGTGACCGATCACCCTGGCCTCCCTCCATAACCCATGCTATACCTGTCATCCATGAATGAATTGAACCTCCGCAGTCTCTGTACTTGTATTTTAGCCAGTACCAGCTCTTAAGCTAATAGGTTCCAGAAGTGTATTCACTCCCCTCTGTTGAAAGACTATCATCCTTTTATTTATCCTCAACTTAGCACTCTTGACTATCTAGAATTTGTGTTTGTTAAACAAGCCTCAGCTTATCCTCCCCACTCCATCAAGGCTTGACGAACTGATTTTATCAAAACACATCCTTATCTTTCCAAATAAAAGATCTTTTTGTTGGATTGAATTTGTCATCTATCTCTTCTCCCACCTCTTTCTCAACCTGTTCAGCTATGTGTCTGGATAAAAAAAAAAAAGTCAGATCTTAATGATATAAACTAATATTCTCCTGTCAGCCACAGCTACCCTATCCTCTTCTGTTTTTCTCTGTAATTGAAGTTGAGCAACAGTTGAACAGAAGGTGTCTGGTTACAACAATGACTTTCTCCAAAATGAAACAAAAAATGTTGTTTCAGTCTCTGGTTTCAGAGTGAACTGATGCCTTCAGTGTGACTTAGTGTATCACCTTAGTGCATTTAGGCAACCAAACCAGCAGATAAAAAAAGTATCATCTCTCAGAGTGGTCCCTCTGAAGAAGGCTGTATGCTTGTGCCAATGACCTTGCCCTTGCCCAGAACACATCTGTGATCACACTTTTAGAAATTCCTTTAGAGTCGTATAATTAAGTGAGCAGAAAATCTCATTGCCTTCTATTTATATTTATTTTATCTTCACCCAAGGACACTTTTTCATTGCTTTTATAGAGAGAGGGTTTAGACAGAGGGGAAGGGAGGGAGAAAGAGAGGGAGAGAAACATCAATGTGAGAAAGAAACATTGATGGGTTGCCTTTCATAAGTGCTCCAATGAGGGACCAAACCCACAACACAGGCATGTTCCCTGACCAGAAATCAAACCCACAAAACTTGTGGTTTGTAGGATGACACCCAACCAGATGAGCCACACCAGGCCAGGGCCGTATTTTACTTTTGAGTAAGAGGTAAAAAGCATATTGATTTCAGAGTTTACTTTTTAGATTGGCCATTGAGAAAAAATTCACCTTCCAAGTAGGTCACCACAGAGGGTGAGCCCTTCTTAGCAGTCTTACTATGACCATGTCCATCAGCATGCACCCCTGGCACCTATAGTAAGTAGGCTCCATGCTACACAGGATGTAGCAATCCATAGATATTGCCACTATGCTTAAAGAGCTTAATCCAAGTGGAAGCCAAATACAGGTATAATATGAAAAATTCTGGATGGAAAAAAAAAAAAAAAACATATATGAGAATTGAGAGGACCACGTACTACAGCAGTCTGGGAAGATATGCACAGGCCAGAGGGACTGGTGGAGCTGGAAATGTGTGAATATCTTCCAGAGGCTGAGTGACACCAAGTGCAAAGACGAGTTTGGCTAAAGGTAACGGGAGTAGGATGTAAGTTCTACTATTGACTTATGTTGCTCTTGAAAAGTTATTTAAGTTCGTGATTTCTCTGTTTCCTCATGGTACCTACTTCTGATTCAAAATGGCAGACTGAACACGAGCATTAACTTCCTTCTTCCTCTTAACCCATTCATATGACATAAAGCAGTGGCATGCAGAATGTATTTGACACCTGGAATAAATCATCTTTTAATACTCCCTTCCCCTTTATAGCAAAATTACTTTCAGTAATAGACATTATTCCTTCCATTTTTTTCCCATAGTTTAAAACAAAGAGTTAACTCATGAACAAGAAATTCCCACTTAAAGATATTGTTCTAACTTTTTAAAAAATTCCATGCATGAATTGCAATTTGTACTTCCCATAAAAAAAAAGTATTACACCTCACTATTTGCTCCGTATATCACTGTTTTAAATTTAAATACACATAAAACTCAGGATGGTCACATAGAATGAGACCATTAAAATGACCCAAGTTCTGTTTCTTCACCAGGACAAGAGCGCACAGCCAATGCTATTTCAAATCTTCTGTGTGAATGCCTGTGTGCTGGTGCCACAGCAAGTGGGGACACAAGTACAAGCTTGAATGATTCCAAAACTCTACAAACTCATTCTTGAAACAAGCACATATAGCTGAGTCTATCTGCGTTGGGTCAACCGTATGTTTGGGAGGTTTCCAAACTAACTAACTTCCCTCGAGAATCCAATGTTCTTTGGAAAATAAGTAGGGGAAAAACGAGCTTATTTGAAATATACATATTTATGATTAAAACTATACAGTAACCAAAGCAATTGTTTAGAACTTAGATTTTTAAAAAGATACTTCGTGGGGGGGGGGGGTAGTGGTAGAGAGAGCATTTTATCCCTGACCTTGATGATAATGAATACCAGACTTTCTCTTAATTAGGTTTATTGTTGTTTATAAATTCTCTACCAGCAATGTACCCCCTTTCTCCCTACATGCTGAATGGAGCTTCCCAGCCACCCTATCTCTAGTACACTACCACAGTAAAACACAGGAAGGAAAAATTCACCTGGCTGCTGTGGCTCAGTGAATTGAGCATCAGCCTACGAGCCAAGTGTCGCGGGTTCAATTCCCAGTGAGGGCACATGACTAGGTTCACGTCAGGTCCCCAGTTGGGGGCGCAAGGGAGAGGCAACCACACAGTGATGTTTCTCTCCCTCTCTTTCTCCTTTCCCCTCTCTCTAAAAATAAATAAATAAATAAACAAACAAATAAATAAATTATTTTTTAAAAAAAAGAAGGAAAAATTTATATAAAGCACCGAGAATGGAAACAATAATCATTAAAAATCCTAGACAATAGCATCATACTCTCTAATAGACTAGGGTGTCAGAGGTCACAGATCAGCGCATGCAGAGGAGGAAGGCTGCCACATGACTGAACTTTTACGGCGGTTGTTTAGCATGCATAATGGGGGAGAGACTGGGAGAAGAGACAGGAGGTTGGGTGGAGGTTCAAGAGCCACCCCTGGACCTCTTCTGGGTCAGCCTGATCCATCCCCTTCTCCAAGGCCCCACCTAATGGATGCAGACCTGAGAAATGCCCCTAAAGAAAGGCAGCAATCTGCCCAGGAGGACTTTGTGCTCCCACACAAGAGTTGGTACCCCAAAGTTGGCTCTTTAAATTTCAGCCCAGCAGAAGCAGAGGTAGGGATCCTGATCATCAACACCCCCAAAATCTGAATTGCCATCTCCTTCTGGAAGGGGATGTGAAGCAACAGAGGAAATCACAGATCAGGCAATAATAATCAACGTAGTCTTTCTTTCTTAAATATGAAATTTTTTAAATTTTTATTGAATTTATGGGGGTGGCATTGGTTAATAAAATTATATAGGGTTCAGGTGTACACTTCTATTATACATCATCTGGATATTGTATTTTGTGTTTACCACCCAAAGTCAAGTCTCCTGCTATAAGCATTTATCCTGCCCCACTTCTTCCTCCCCACACCCCACTTTCCCTCTGGTCATCAGCATACTGTTTTCTGTGACCATGAGTTTTTTTCCTTTGCTTAATCCCTTCACCTATTTTACCTAGCCCCCCAACCCACCTCCCCTCTAACAGTTGTCGGTCTGTTTCTGTTTTGTTTATTTTGTTCATTAGATTCCACATATAAGTAAAATTTTATGGTATCTCTCTTTCTCTGACCGCCTTATTTCACTTAGCATAATATTCTCCAGGTCCATCCATGCTGTCACAAAGGGTAAGATTCCCTTCTTTTTTATGGCCAAGTAGTATTCCATTGTGTAAATATACCACAGCTTTTTTATCCCCTCATTTACTGATGGGCACTTGGGCTGCTTCCCAATCTTGGCTGTTGTAAATAACACTGCAATGAAGATAGGGGTGCATATAGTCTCTCAAATAGTGTTTCAGGTTTCTTTGGATATATTCACAGAAGTGGAATTGCTAGGTCATAAGGCAGTTCCATTTTTAATTTTTCTGAGGTAACTCCGCAGTGGCTGCCCCAGTCTGCATTCCAACCAACAGTGCATAAGGGTTCTCTTTTTTCCACATCGTCACCAGCACTTGTTGTTTGTTGATTTATTGATGATGGCCATTCTGACAAGTATGAAGTGATATATCATTGTGGTTTTAATTTACATTTCCCTGATAATTAGTGGTATTGGCCATCTCTATGTTCTCTTTGGCAAAGTGTCTACTCAGGTCCTTTGCCCATTTTTTAATTGGATTTTTGGTGGGTGTTTTTGTTGTTGTTCTTTTTGCTGTTGAGTTGTATAAGTTCTTCATAAAGTTGGTGATTATGTTCTCCCACTCAGTGGGTTGTCTTTTCATTTTTTTAATGGGTTACTTTGCTGTGCAAAATTTTTTAATTAGATGTAGTCTATTTGTTTATTTTTTCTTTTGTTTCCCTTGCCTGAGAAGACATATCAGAAAAAATATTGCTATGAGAAATGTCTGAGATTTTAGTGCCCATGTTTTCTTATAGAATTTTTATGGTTTCAAGTTTTACATTTAAGTCTTTCATCCATTTTGAATTTATTTTCTTGTATGGTGTAAGAAGGTGGCCTTTTTTTGCATGTATCTGTCAATTTTCCCATATCTTCATCCCAGTGTATAGTCTTGTCTCCTTTTTTGAATATTAATTAACCATAAGGGCATGGGTTTATTTCTGAGCTTTCCGCCTTGTCCCATTGATCTATATGTCTGTTTTTACGCTTATACCATGCTGTTTGGATTACTCTAGCTTTGTAATATAGTTTGTTATCAGGTAGCATGATTACTCCAACTTTGTTTTTTTTTTTTTTACCTCAAGATTGCTGTGGCTGTTTGGGGATTTTTGTGGTTTCATAAAAATATTTGGAATCTTGGTTCTAGTTCTTTGAAATACACCATTGGTATCTTGATAGGAATTGTACTGAATCTATAGATTGCTTTCAGTAGTATAGACATTTTAATGATGTTAATCCTTTCTATCCATGAGCACAGAACATTCTTCTAGTTATTTGTATCTTCAGTTTCTTTCTTCAGTGCCATCATTTTCTGAGTACAGGGATTTTACAACCTTGTTTAAATTTATTCCTAGGTATTTTCTATGCAATTGTAAATGGGATTGTTTTCTTAGTTTCCCTTTCTAATAGTTCATTGTTAGTGTATAAAAATGCAACTGGCCCTGGCCAGGTGGCTCAGCTGGTTGAAACATCATTTCATACACCAGAAGTTGCCAGTTCAATCCCCAACTGGGTCATGTATGAGAGGCAACCAACTGATCTCTCTCTCTCTCTCTCTCTCTCTCTCTCTCTTTCCCCTAAATATGCCGAATAAGAGTGATGAGAGCAGATTTGTATTGTTCCTGATCTTAAGGAAAGTATTTTCAGTTTTGTCCATTGAGTATGATGTTAGTGGTGGGTTTTTCTATATGGCCTTTATTATGTTGATGTATGTTACCTCTATTCCCACTTTGCTGAGAGTTTTCATCATCAATAGGTGCTGGATTTTATTAAATGCTTTTTTTTGCAACTATTGATATGATCATGTGATTTTTATCCTTCATTTTGTTTATGTGGTGCATCATGTTTATTGATATGTGCATATTGTGCCAGTCTTGCATCTCTGGAATAAAGCTCACTTGATCATGGTGTAAGATCTTTATCATGTATTGCTGGGTCCAGTTTTTTAATATTTTGTTGAGGATTTTAGTATTGATATTCATCAGGGATATTGTCCTACAATTTTCTTTGTAGTGTCCTTATCTAGTTTTTGAATTAGGTAATACTGGCCTTATAAAATGAGCTTGGAAATCTTCTCTCCTCTTAAATTTTTTGGAGAGTTTGAAAAGTATAGGCGTTGGCTCTTTTTGAATGTTTAGTAAAATTCACCCATGAAGTTATGTGGTCCAGGACTTTTGTTTGTTTGAAGTTTTTTTATTGCTGCTTTAATTTTGTTAGTTGTATTCGGTCTATTCTGATGTCTTTATTCTTTCTAATTCAGTTGTAGAAGATTGTATGTTTCTACGAATTTATCTATTTCATCCAAATTGTCTGATTTTTTTGGTATGCAGTTGTTTATAATATTTTCTTAAAATCCCTTGTATTTCTGTGGGGCTAGTTGTTACTTCTCTCTCATTTCTGATTTTATTTTTGGGGTCCTCTCTCTTTATTGCTTGATGAGTCTTGTTAAAGTTTTGTCAAACTTATTTATCTTTTGAAAAACCAGCCCTTGGTTTCATTGATATTTTATATTGTATTTTTTAGACTCTATTTCATTTATTTCTGCTTTGATCCTCATTACTCCTTCCTTCTATTCCTTTTGGGCTTTGTTTATTGTTCTTTTTTCTAGTTTCTTTAAGTGTCAAGTTAGATTATTTATTTGAGATTTTTCTTGTCTCTTGAGATAGGCCTGCAATGCTATGAATTTCTCTCTTAGGACTGCTTTCCCTGAGCCCCATAGTGTTTGGAGTGTTGTGTCCTCATTTTCATTTGTTTCAAGAGACCTTTTGATTTCTTCCTTAATCTCATTTGTTAACCCATTTAGTGTTTAGTAACATGTTACTTAGTTTCCACGTGTTTGTGCATTTTTTAGTTGTTTTCTTGTGATTGTTTCTTGTTTCATACCATTATGGACAGAGAAGATGTTTGATTTGATTTCAGTCTTCTTAAATATATTGAGACTTGTTTTGTGTGCTAACATGTGTTCTATCCTAGAAAATGTTCCATGTGAGCTTGAAAAGAATGTATATTCTGCTGCTTTGGAGTGAAATGCTCTGAAGGTACCAATTAAATCCATCTGATCTAGTTTGTCATTTAAGGCTGCTGTTTCCTTGTTGTTAAATAAGAATTTTAGTCAAGGCTTCTGGGAAACTTATAGAGAACCAGATCTTCCAAAGTGAAGAAATAGAATGCAAACAAAACCTGAGACACAAACAGAGGGTAATCTAGAAAGAGATGTGTTATTTAATACAAGGAATAAAATAAGGAGTTCAAGAAAAATTTTAGAACGTAATTTGAAAAACAGACAAAGATGAAATGTAGTGCTCATTTTGACCCCACATATACTAAAATTGGAATGACACAGAGAAGATTAGCATGGCCCCTGCACAAGGAGGACATGCAAATTCATGAAGCATTCCATATTTTTATAATTTATAGGTTTTAAAAAGTTAAATTATGTGCTTTTATTTAAAGAGTACATAATGCAGTAAATACAAAATAAAACTTTTAGGCATTAACTATCAAAAAAGAAAATTATACATTTAACATATAAATGTTTCATTTTTCTCAAAATATCTGTTATTAAATCAGATAGTTCATAATATTAATATTGCTGAATGACATATGAGAATTTAAGAAATTACAATCTGATTCTCTATATGTCTATATCTTATCACAGAATTACAGAATATTAATGCTAAATTAAAAGGTAGAAATCATCTATGTCAGTAGCTTCCAAAGAGTATTTCACTGAGGACTAGAATTTGACAAAATTTTTCTCATCGGGTTTAAAGAGAAGTTGAATGAACAAAGCGCTGAGTCCTTACATCTAATTTAACCACGGTGCTTTTGTTTGATCTGTTTTTTATTCTGGGGTTCTATGTAAAATTTCATTTGTAAAGGAGTTATTTGCTACAGAACTAGGCTGAGGCATGCAGCGCTAATACATATGTGTCCCAGGCAGACTATATATTTAAAATGTTTGTTCATGTATGTAGAAATACAGAACACTGCATGAAGGAGGCAGAAAAACAAGACTGCTAGCGGTGAGGCCCAGCCTTCCCTTGTTGGACCAGGCGTCTTGGATGCGGCCCAAGCTTGCAGTTTAACAGAACAACAGCCCGGTGGTAAACCGGAGTTCCTCCCTGTAGAAGGGTTTACCCTCCATCTGTTGTTTCTTAAGCTTGCTCCCTGGGAATCTCACCCAATATCCCAAATAGCATACTCTCCGATCACATATGGTGCTCTCCCTGAGAGGAGTCCTGATAAATTCCATTTCTCCATCTTATTTTGTTTCCACTGCTGTTTTAACACCTCATATAGATGGATATCCCGGGCAGCTAGTCAGCTGGCCAGCCCCACTCTCTGGCTCAGTGTATGTAATATAAATGTCTGATAACCACTAACTGAAATCAAGCCTCTCTTCTGCTGCTGAAGAAACTGAGATCTAGAAGGACAAAGTGACCTAACCGAGGTTATACACTTTCCCATTATAGCCAATAAGGCTGCCACGGTCTCTACCGGCTTCACTCGGGTATGTTTTTCCTTTCCAAATGGATGTCAGCCGCCTTGGTTCAGGCTCATTGCTTCGATTCTTTTTCTAACTTCTTTAGCACAGTGTTAAGAATAAAACAGGTGTCTGATAAGTACCTACTGGCAAGTCTTTTTAAAAATACTTTTTACAAAGAAAATCAACTTCCATTTACAAGTGGTATAGAGCAGGATGTAGTAGCTCAACATTTTTGCTTACAACCATAAGGGAAAAAATAGAAAAATATTTTAAAATAATGTTTGTAAAGATATCAGCTACCTAAAGGAGCAAAAATAGCTAAATGCTCTAAATTTCCAGAGGAGAGAATGGCCTTTCTAGGGCTAGCTGACAATGCTGGCTATTTTCTATACCAGTCACGGTGCTAGCAGAGGTAGAAGGAATTTACTATGGGACAGACAAACCAGTACAGTTTTAACAGTCAGACAGACTATGTTGAAGGATTCAAATCCTAGACAAAGCCCAAATTTGCCATCTTTTTTCCCAGCGGGACATCTGATGATGTTTAGGGAAACACAAAAGGCTGGTAACCAAAACCAAAAGGTGGTTGCATCTGTTGGCAGGTATTGAGGGAGGGGACTGGTTGGAAAGGGGAAGATGGGAACTGCTGGTGGTGCAGAATATATTCTCTAACTGATTTTGAGAGGCGTTTACCCACACATGTCTGTGTAGGTGAAAACCACAGTTTTCCTTTCGTAGAGAGAATATCCCGGCTCGTTCATTCTCCCGTGAGCCTTTTCCCTGGGTGTCTCCCTTACTGCTCCCAGAATACACTTCGCTTCTGACACTTCCAGCACAGTAAAGGGAGAGAATGGACTAGCCACAGGGAAGAAAGGGCAACAGGTGGGAAGAACTTGTTGCCTCTTAGGAACAGAATGGGGACCCATAGAGGCCAAGCGAGGAAGCGGCCTGAGAAGGGAGGGAGAGACCAGCAGGGGGCAGATTTTTGCTGGTTCTTGTTGGCCATGATCAAATACGGATATCTTTTCTATTTATAAGGGGAAGTGATGGAAGGTTTGTGAGCAGAGCAGTGACATGTTGTAATCTATGTTTTAAATAAAGTACTCTGGCTATGAGTTAAGATTGGAGTGGAGGCAAGAGACCAGTGACGAGGCTGTCACACAGACAGCGGACGTTGGCAGAGGCCTGGGTGCCAGGGAGGGTGTTGGAGGGCAGTGGAGCCCTGAGCTTGCTAGTGGGTCGATGTGTGCACTGGAAGGAAGCCTTTCCTCCTCGCTCATCAAGTAGTCAATGCCCTAGTCTCCCAATACACCATTTCTCCTAGGTTTCCTTCTGTTTTACGGATTTCTTTCTTTCTCTCGTTCTTCTATTATGCTCTAAATACCTTCTTGTGCTCTTCCCTCTCCCCACTCCTCTGTGTTCTCTAAGTGCTTGATACTTTTCTCCTCTTCCTTCTACATATTCCTCCTGAGTTTTTGAAACAGAGGCAGTATTTTTTTTTTTTACTGTCCCCATTCCCAAATTTGTATATTTAGCTTAGAGCAGTCTCCCGAGACTAGAAATCGTGGCTGGAATTGCCCCCCAATGCTTCAAACTCAACACGTGCTACACTGACCTACGTCCATTCCTAAACATTTTCCCGAATCCCTCTTATTGTTTAACAGCATAACTTTTTACCTCATCATCCCGACCAAGACCCTGGGGGCTGTCCTCAACCTTTTTCCTCAGCTCTCATTATCTACGACTCACAATGGCCTATCAATTTGGCACCTTAATACCTTGGCCCAGCTTTCGCCAGCATCCGCCCCTGTTGTAACTTCCTGAACTCAGACACTCATCTTCTCTGCACAGATTGTGTCAAGTATCCCCACAGATTTGTTTCTCTCAGTTCTAGCTCTTCAAATCCAGACTCCACCCTGCCTGTGACACCCTCAGGGGTCTGTATATTGCTCAGCCCCTTCTTATTTTTTCCTGAGCTTCCATGAGTCCCATTGGCTCTGGGATAAAACGCAAGTTGCCTACATGGCATACCAGACCACCTGCAATCTGCACCCCACTGGCAGCACTCACCTCACGCCCGCTACTTCTCAATGTATATTGTATGCTATAGTGACACCGAATTATGTAAGTTCTCCAAAATTATTTAAGTTTCCGTGTTGTCGTTCGATGCTTGAAAAGCCAGCTCAAGTATTTCCTCCTCTGAGAAGTCTTCTCTCATCCTCACAGATTTGATCAGTTTCTTCTTCACTTCAGAACTTTACTTCGGACATTTCTCCTACACGCCACTGGTTTTACACTGCACAGCTAATGGCGTGATCGCTGTCTTTATTCTCTTTTATTCCCATTCCTCAGCTCCCATTCTCCGTTCTTTCCCCCATAGGCAACCATGTGTCTGGATGTGCCCTGACAAAATGAGTCTTATTGCTTTGTATTGACGTATTTTTAATTTCTGAAAAGGGTTTTGTGTCCTATATCTCATTTTGTAAAAAATTAACTCTATTCTTTACAATGCATTCACGTTGTTTTGTTGCAGTTAGTATGATACTTCTAACAGATTGCTCATAATGTCCCACATTTGATCCATATATTCTACAGGTGATGTTCAAGCAGAATGCCTTCAGCTCCTTGGTCATAGCTAAGGTGGCAGTGAACATACGTGTTGCTGTCTCTCTCGTCTGTAATTTAACTGTGATTTGGTCTGCTAAGAGTACATACACACCAGAGAGACTGGTTTTTTAAAAAAGCCTTTTTTTTTTTCAAATCAAAACTTCCATTTTTTTCTCCATGCTGATTAATAAATCATTATCTGTTTGTTACAGCCATCCTTTTTAGGTTAGTTAACATGTTGAGTCTCCCAAGCTATTAACTGGTTAACTCAGTCTTGCACCTGCACAACAATGACCCTACAAGACATCTGTTCTCTGTTTGACATCTTTTTAATTTTCTTAGTGGCTTATGGACAAAATCACTTGACTGAAACTTTTTTAAGTTTAAGTTATTTGGATTCACAAGAGCATTTTTCCTCCTGTTATAAATCAATGAACTAGTAAGATTAACTGCCTACATGTGAGCTTCAAAAGAACCTCTATGGCCAGACAGAGTTGAAAGAAACACATAATTCCCTAACACACTGAAAACAAGCTGATCAAAGTTATCGGGGCTGGTTACTCAATGCTGCACTTCCTCATTGTCATATAATCTGATTTCAAGTAGTTTGAATCTAAAGCATATATTACTAGATCTCAGAAAGTCTTCCTTTGGGGGTGGGGTGGGGACATCACTTCTATACCCTGACTGGTCAAAATGAGTGTTCAGACAGAGCTAAACTAAACTCTGGGCTAAACATTTCTGAACCCAATTTGTGATATTGCATGTGTTTTAGGAATTAAAAAAAAAAGAAAAGAACCCTAGTAGTGAACCATTTCAAACAAGAACAATTCCTATACAGAATAATCATGGAATCCTGGAAGCGAATGGAATCATAAATCCTTAGATATTATGTAGCGAAGAGGGGGGTTGTTCAAGCCCTTGGAATCCTAAGGAGGATCCAAGGGTAAGTCATGTGAGAGCTGTGGAGACCTAGAGGGTGGAGGCTCACTGAAACAGTCCTCTTCTTATTATATTATATTTTTTAATGTTGTGCTTTTATGTAAAAAGGTGAGTTGAAAAAGTTCCACTCATTAAAGATAAATTGGAAGTCACTGATGTAGCCCAGTCTTGCGCACAAATCAATTCCTTCTATGGCATCCTTGACAGGCAGTAATCCGATAGCTGCTTGAACCCTGCTGTCATTGTGAGTTCATTATCCTAAGGCAGCTCATTTCCATATTGGATATCTCAAGTTCTTGGGACGGTCCTCCCTTCTAGAGTGCCAAGTTTCATCTCCCTATAAATTCTAAGCCCTAGTTACGTCCTCTGGGGTAATACAGAATTCCTGTTTGTTACCTCCCTCCTCCATGTCCCTTCAGCACTTAAAGTATGGTTTTTCTCTTCATGTGCCACATTTTATTTACATTTTAAGACTAACATTAATCTCCAAATCATATATCCATACATCTATTTTCTTCACTTAAACGTAAATGCATGATGTCTTCAACAAAGACTGTAAACAAATATGTATCCTGTCTGTTGCATGTAATACAGAAACAGCTTTTTAAGAGAAAGTCATTGACCTTCCTGCCAGCTCCATCCTGGTAGTTCCTGATTATAAAGACAAGTATCAACACAACCCTCAATACATTCTTGATACTACTAGTAGTCAGCATCCACATTGTTTCAAAAGTGAAGATGACTATGACAATATGCATTGTCCCTGCTACTTCAGACCATCTAAACTGTTACTGCTTCGTTGAGCAAGGATAGAGCATGCATGGCATTTCTGGTTTTCCTTCTTGAGACATTTCCTTTCCAGAAACAGCCATCTGACACTACTTCCCCGCTTTCACCCTGCAAACCTGAATTCTACTTCCGGTGCTCCACATTTGTGCTTAAATGGCAGCGCCTTAACAAGAGGGGAAAAGATTATACCGCGTTTTTCATACTGTTACCTAAAAACATAATAAGTGAACATATACTAAATATATTCTTACAAATATCTGGGTCATGTTAATCAGCTAGAATTCTTCTACTTAGTGTGTGGGTAATTTTAATTGTGATAGTTAATCAAGACATCAACATGAGTAGAAGGTTATGGATTTCAGACAAGTTTGAGATCCACTCAAAGGAATGGTATGTACGTTTTTCTTTCTGGTGACTGTGGGAGCCTCATATACTTTTTTTCTTTTGGACACCATTAGACATCGCCGCTCTTAAACTTGAATGCTATGCAAACTTTGCAAGTTTGCTAATACTGGTATGTTCTGTGTATCCACTTTCCAGTGGAATTAGTTATTCCATTAACGTAAATTTTTGTTGCAAATCTAACTGATGGGGGGGCTTCTAAATATTTGGGTCCACATTCTACTTTCTGGCTATGTACCCCAGTTGTCTGTGGAGACCACCATCTTTTCCTGTGAAATGAACTATTGATATGTCTGCTTTGTGCAAACTAACCTTGCCCAGTTCCTTAAAACACACAGCTCTTAAAGTCTCCGGTGAAATAATTAATTCTATTCACATTAGTTGCTCCTTTACCTTTGTCATAATATCACCTTAGAGTTGCTCATTTTCTTTCTGTCACCTCTACTGTACAGATATACATCTTGAAGACATGACTTATGCCTTTCTTTCTTATTTTGGTATCCCCAGGGCACAAGCCCACAGATTATTACAGTCACTCACCCTATCTTGGTTGGTACTAAATTCAAAGCAAAATATATCTTTTCCACACTAGCACCGAAAGATGACGTGCAATAAAAACAGACCCAAACACCTCGGTCTTGGGTAAGCCTAACTCTCAGCCACAAGCGGAACTCTTGCCTTCCCCAAATCTATATTCTGGCCCCTTCAAAACTCTACTTTTTCCTTGAGACATGTAGAAAAGCCAGGAAAACCACTCAAGGAATATCATGAGAAAATGTTTGAAAGTGTGTTCTCATCAGTACAGACCAAACCAAGGAAATGAAATCCAGCAATTTCAACGACAATTCCATGGGGACAGCTGATAGTGCCTCTTAAAGGAACAGAATGTTTGGGCACCTGGGAGGCTGGAGGGCCAGCACCATGCAGTGCTGCAACTGGGAGACTGAGTTTCCGAATCAGAATCAAATGCCAAGGCAGGTGGCGAAATAAAAAGTAGGTGTTCAACCTCCAGTAAACCTTGCCGAAAGCAGAAAAAGCACAATTATCCAGTAATCGTGGGTGGCAGAATTATGGGAAAATTAGAAACAAAATCATACTATTTAAAATCTCAAGCAGTAGGGAGACAAGTTATGACCCAGGAAAAGCCACTTCTCTCTCTCCATTTTGAAAACTTTGGCATATTAGAGCATTAGAAAATGAAATCCAAACTCAGTCTGTGGTAACTTGCCAATGCTGGATTCACAGAATAAACTCTTACCCATGTACACCACACACACGCATGCACACCCTCACTCCTGTTTAATTTGAAAAGAAGCCTGCCAGGACTGAATGAAAAACATCCTCAGTGGCCTGGGAAAGGAGCTCTCGGTGTGTGGCTGGGAACAAAGAGCTTGGTAGTAAAAGATAGAGTAATTCTATCGCCAGGAATGTCCCCCTTCACTTCACTGGATCTCATTCACGTCCCTGGCTTCACCAGTGTTTATGTCACCTAGGTAGCAATGACAATCAAGTTTATGTGTTCAGCTGTGACCTCCCCTCTGAGCTTTAATTTCTCATGCATTCAAATGTGTACTCTGTGTCTACATAGCCATGGCATAGGGCACCAAAATATCAACATGGGCAAAATGAACCTGTAATCTTTCCCTATACCTGGTACCCTTCCAGGATTCCTTACCCCAGGAAAGGGCCCCTTCACCTATCCAATTGTATAAGCCAAAAACCCAGGAGTCATTGTCAATGCAACCCACCATCACATAAATATCCTGCCGAGTTCCATGCTTTGTCATTTCTTACCAAGTGCTTCATTCTGTCTGCTTCTTACCTACCGTTTTGTTTCATCTTCTACTGTGCTAACCTCCTACCAGGTGCCCCACATTCGCTCTTACCACTCCAAACTGTCCTTCCTACCAAGCTTTTCAAACCCTTGTATGTGTTCCCACCATTCTAAGAATTCTTCTCCTGGCCACAAAGTCTTTAATGATCTGGTTTCCACCTGCCATCCTAACAGCAGGTATCACTCTCCTCCTCGTTCTGATGTCACACTGAACCATTTCTTCAACTCTCCAGAGCGCCTTGTTTCCTTCCTGTAACAGAGTTTTGGCTAAAGTAACCGCTTCTTCTTGGGATTCTCTTCCAGCTGACCTGTCCTCATTCTTCAGATCTTAGTTGGCTCAAATGTCACTTCCTTAGGGAAGCCTTCCTGACACTTAGACTGGATTGGTTCCTTTTCTGCCATCACAGCACTTGGTACCTTCCCTTCTGAGCATTTATCACAGTGGTGGTTTTATACTTGAATCTGTGTCCTTTTCATTCAAGTCTGTCTACCCTCCTAGACTTTAAGTGCCCAAGGTACAGGAACCATTCCTGGTTTTCTCACGATTGTGTCCCTGGGACCTTGATACTACTGCCTGATCCACAAGCACGCAGTCAACATTCTTAATGAATGAAAACTGTCACCGAAAATTTCAGGGTGTGGGAAAAACCAGTGGGCTGCTGTCTTCTCATTCGTGCATGCAACATCTAGTGTTTGAATACTGAGCACTGACCAAGTACTTCGTTGTTGTAGACGGAGACTATTCTTGGTGGGTTGAGCAGCAGTTTTATCTGTAGACACTACTCCCACACTCTACCCATCTAGACCATGGGGTTCGCTGGCTAGACCTTGGGGTACACTTCTGCATGCTCTTCTTAAAAGTCCCGCTGAGTCAATGCAGTGGAACTGTAGAGTAAGACAGAGCCCTGGCTGACCTGCACTCATGCTTAAGCTTAAGGAGGTCGTGGTGGCCTTGGCTTGCAGAGAGGAAAGGGGGACTCCAGGGCAACTCTTCCAGTCACCACCTGCATACCTGCCTCAACAGCCATGAAGATCACGCCTGAGCCTCAGTGTGTCCATACTTACAAAGACACGAGGGAGAGACCTGGTCGTGTGGGTCAGAAGTCAGTCTTGGAGGCCACAAGCCCTAGTGGCACCAATAAGAGCAGGACTCACGACCTCTCACCCGGCGCCCACAGGAGAAGCCACGTCCTCGGTGAAGTTTTCTCCCCGCCACGCCGTGACAGGAAATCACTCAAACAACTTCGACTGCCAACTTCCTATTATAAAGGAGTTTGGGCTGGTACAGTCTCAATAAACTTTTTAATTAACTTGAATATAAATAAGTTCACCTGATAACTACCTCATCGTGCACATGAGAAATATTTAGTAACTCAAGTGTCTAAGCTGGGCTGAGATAAGAACTCAGAAAATGCATGAAAAGGTCCAAATGACTAGTGTCTGCAAATATATCCCAAAAATATTTTTTTATACTCTTTTGGTATGTCTAGTTCTGATGGAATCAAAGAAACCAGATGTTAAGAGAAAGAAAAGAAACACCACAAAACAATTTGTCTGACGATTTTACAAAAACAAAAATGAAATTAGATCATTCATTTCTCAAAATTCCAGTGTGTCTACTGTGATCTTAAATGGCTCTGCTTATCTGAAATTACACAACGGTCATGGTTAATGCCAAATTTTATTTCCACTGAAGATATGGAAAGCTTTGTTTCATCTTTGTAATAATATTAACTAATTTAGTGAAGCACTTTATAATTTATAAATCATAGTTACATGCACTGTATCACTGGAGTTTCAAAACCCTAAGAGGTGGCGTGGGCATATTTTATCACCATTTTATTGATACTGTAATTGAGGACACTGAGGCTCAGATAAGTTTATTAGGGATAGTATATGATTTTCATACTTGAGACTTAAAAGCCAAATCCAGTCTTCTTTCCATTATTCCATACACAGTTTTTTTTTTGTTTTGTTTTCATTGTATGATTTTAAAATAACAACATATTGAAAAAAGTTTTATGTTCTGTCAATAGGCACACTTGTGTTTTGAAGAGGAACAAAGGTTATCAATTTTCTGCAATTTTTACTGTTTTATAATTTAGTGTTGATTTAGTCCACATAGAGTTCATAGTAAAAATGACAACTAATGCTAGAGAAATGTGAACTATGAAACCTAAATCTGGTATGTTTCTACTTCTGTGTGTTTGGGAGATAAGTTAATAGTCCCCGGCCAGTAAGGTTTCATTCTGGTGCACTCGGAAAGGCCATGCCACTGTTTTCTTTTTGAGCTGATTTTTTTTTGCATTTTTATCATTAAAAGTATTTTTATTTATGAAGCAATTCATCAAAAAAATATTTACTCCCAGCCCCACACTGCAATCTGAGGCAGACAGGGATGGATAAGATTCAGTGCACTCACCAGCTGTTCAGACTGGCTCGGTGAGCTTGGTGGACCAGAGCCCAGTGGCAGGCAGCAGGTCTCAGGTACCAACAGCCCAGACCATCAGTGCTGAGCACAGGGAAGGGAGCAGAGGAGGGGGGGGGGGCGAAGAGAGCAGCAGAAGTTATGCGGGAAGGGAAGGGAACCTGAGGCTGTTTGGGGAAGCTAGGATCTCAGTAACTTGCTCACCAGAGCGTAATCCAGACCTGGGTCATCAGATCCGTTATATTATTGTTGCTACTGCTGCTAGTCCCCTGTCCTCACTAGAAGACAGCTGAGGTCTAGAGAAAATGGCCTTGGACATGACTCTTTTTAATCGGACGATTGTAAAACATTTTATTTTACAGTACCTCTGCTTCCAAACGACACAGAGATCAGTCTTCTGATTCATTTTTCCCATCAGCCTGAGACTTGGGGAGAGGCATGTTACAGTGTCTCCCCTCCTCAGGTGGGGAAGCTGACTTCCTAGGGAGATGCATCTACATGTTGTTCATGGAGGCATCAGGCCCCCTTCCAGCTCTCCGTCTACTCTGGGTTTCTGCTCCATTGCCTTGGGGAGGGGGGTCTTTTGAATTACTTCATTATAATGCTCTGCCGCTCTTCTTATGCATGCTTTTACATGGTGGAAATAGAGCACAGGGACTTAGACAAACCTTACAGAACACAGGTCTTAGAATCTTGATATTCAGTAAAAAGAAGTCTAGCAGTTACTCCCAAGCAAGTTCCCAAGCAAAATTGACAATCTCTGTTCTCAACCACATGACCAACTAATAAAAGATCTTCACTCTACAGCAGTCCCAACACCGCTGGACTGTTTCAGGGACAGCGCCTGTCATTGCTAGGTTTTAGGTAAGGCAAGTGCAAACTGATATCCAAAGTGAACATCTTCCCTCAGAGTCACCCAGTTCCATGGGCTCCTTAGGTCCCAATTTATCCCAATCCCAACCCCCTGCGATATCATCTGTTCTCTTCTTTTCTCCAGCAAACACCTTCCTGGGCCATGCCTGGCGCAGTCAAGTATGCACAGAACTTCCCACCTGGCTCATCAGGAATTCCACTCCAAGCAACAAACTAGCCTGACTGGAAGGGCATCATTTCCTGTCTGGATCCCCTTTCTTTCCACCAAAACCATTCATCTGAACCTCTTCTCCCCACCGCTAGAGGTTTTGCTTTCCAGCATCTGGTCCCAGGCACCTGAGACCACTGTCTTCACCTGGCAACCTGGTTGGTCACCCAAAGACCTCTGCCTCCAAGGGCAAGGAACCCTCTCCTCTATCTGACGACACTGCCCCCCTCCCACTAGGGCACTGATGACAGATCTTACAAGGTAAATCTAGTCCTCTCCCTATCTCAGCTTTCGGGCGAAATCGCTGTAAGAATTCTTATTTTCTTGCTCCGCAGTAGAGCAGGACTGCTTAGCGCACCTCCCTTTCTCCTCCGCAGTCTCCGCCGCTAACTAGACGAGAGAGATGCCCTTGGCGTTGCAGATCTCACTCACCTCCGCAGGGAACAGCACACGTCCTCTCTAAGAGAACTTGCCCCGGGAACTAGCAACTTCCAACAACTGGGCTTTCCTCGTGTGTAGCTGGACGAGCAACTTTACCCTCGCTTCTAAGAACTGCTCCCTACGTCAAGAAAGTCACGTTCACCACCTAGAAACCTTACTCTCCTTTTGAAGGATCCCTGATTCCATTTCCTCAACCAGCTCCTGAAGCACACGTGTCAGTGCTCTCCCGTTACCCAGTCCTCCCCGATGTGAGACAGAGTCAAACTCACAATTTAAACTTGGTGTGCACAATGAGTTTGTGTTCTCAAGGGATATCAAACTGTGGCTTTAGAATGGGAAAAACAACTCTGAGTTCTCTCTCTCTCTCTCTCTCTCTCTCTCTCTCTCTCTCTCTCTCTCTCTCTCTCTCTCTCTCTTCCTTCACACATGCACTCAATTTAAAGATGAGGCTATTAACTGGCTCACTCCTCCACATCGATAAAGTGCAAGTACCTTCATCAGAACAAATAGGTTCTACATGATCCAATTTCTGTTTACCTCCAGGATCAAATCTCCACTCTCCCTTCCATATTGAACTGCCAATAATTTCCTAAAACATTCAAATACCTAGATCACCGTGCATGCTATTTTTCTGCCAGGAATACTCCCCAGCTCCACCCACCCCAACCTCACTCTGCCTCACACACTTTTAATCACGCTTTAGCTCTGAACTGAGAAGTAATGGGTCTCTGATACCTGGGATTAGCTACTGGCCTCTCTTCTGTATTTCCTGCACTGAGGCCCAGGGAAGTACTTACGCTATATTAAGAGAGTGTGTTTACTTACCTGTCTCTCCTTGAGGAAAGAAACTGTGACTCATTATTTATCTGGAGTGTCTTACACATAGCAGATACTCTAGAAATATTTATTGAATGAGGAAGTATTGACTCAATTAATTAAGCAACAAGTTTCAGAGAACCTGAGCAAAAAAACACCATTCTTACTCTTCTGTTACCATGTCTACTCTACATTGTAATCCCCGCTGGGTTCCTGCTGTCTTTGCAAGGATTTAAGATTAGAGGTGCACGCCTAAGCTTTGCATGCTTCCTTTGGGGCAGAACAACCGCCTTCCTTTTATTTCTCTCATTTTCAACTTTAAAGTGTTTTGAATTTAACAAGTATACCATGTAATGATCATAAAAAACGAAGGCTGAGCCCAAAGCCATAGACTTGCCTTTTTCAAGTACATACACCATGTTTCTCCATTGTACTTCCCTCCATTCTTCTCTTTCCCTGCTGAATACTAGTGGGGTCTTCACCTTTGCTCTTGCATCGGGTTCCACTACGTTTTTCCTTTTCAGATCTCTAGTAATGTCTTCTCCCTGCATTTTTTTTCTAAAGCCACCATTCTAGATGGCTTCTTCATAAGTTCGTAAGGGGACATCCACAATTAATTGATTCAGTCACTTCCTATTTCAATCAGTATTGACTGCATATCTACTCTATGCCAGGAAGTCACTTGCAAGGACTCCACTTGCTTCCAGTTTGGGTCCTGCTAATTGCCAGGCATACACTACCCGACCAAGCTTCCCAAATATACCAATTTCATGATAACTAACCCCTTCTCTCAATATTATTGTGTTCATCTCTGGAAAATACCATCTGCCACAGTCTTAAAGCTTAAAAGGGGCAGGACCAGGCTGTCGCATACTTGTAAGGTGTTTTGTTTTTTCTCCTTAGATAAAGTGTAATATCTTTCAGAGATGAAATCATAGCTTAAGTTTCCCACAGGATAGGACAATAATTATAAGCCAAAATAAATGTTTTGATTTAAAATAAACCAGAAAGAGTGAAAGTTAAATGGTATGGAACATTTTTTAAGGTGATGAAAATGTTTTACAATTGACAGTGATGATGGTTACACATATATAAAATATAGTGAAAACGAGTGAATTGTGCATTTAAATGGGTGAGTTGTATATGTGTTCTGTATCTCTAAAACTATTTCAATAGAGAAGTAGAAATTAGACATCCCCATATAAACAAAAATGAAGAGTTTACTACTTTTATGCAGAAATAGGCAAATTGATGCTAAAATTCATAAAAAATTGCAAGAGACTCTGAATAGCCAAAACAATCTTGAGAAAGAAAAACAAAGTTGGGTGACTCACATTTCCAAATTTCAAAACTTACTATCAAGCCATAATAATTAAAAATACAGTATTGACATAAGGATAGAGGTAGATCAATCGAATAGACTCGAGAGTCCAGAGTAAATTCATATATGTCTGGTCAATTAATTTTGACTGAAATCATTCCATGGGGGAAGTATAACCTTCTCAACAAATGGTACTGGGACAACTGAATATTTGCACAGAAAAGAATGAGTTTGGACCACTATCCCACACCACAGATAAACATTTATTCAAAGTGGATGAAAGGCATACACATAAGAGCTAAAGCTATTAATCTCTTAGAAGGAAATATAGTTATAAATCTTCATGATCTTTAAACAATAATTTCATAAATACGACACCCAAATCACAAGAAATCAAAGAAAAAAATAAATTGCACTGACCAAGATTTAAAACTTTTGTGCAAAGGACAATATTGAGAAGGTGAAAAGACATCCTACAGAATGAGAGAAAATATCTAAAAATCATATATCTGGTAAGGTTTTAATATCCAGAATATATAAAGTATTCTTATAATTCAACAACAAAAAGACAAACAACTCAATCCTTTTAAAAATAGTCAAATGACTTGAATAGGTGTTTCTCTAAAGAGGATCTAAAAATGGCCAATGCACAAATAAAAGACGCTCAACATCATTAGTCATTAGGTAAATGTAAATCAAAACCATAATGAGATACCACTTCACACTCAGTAGCATTGCTCCAATTAAAAAATTACCAAAAAACAAGAAGTAACAGATGTTGATGAGAATGGGGAGAAATTGCAACCCTCGTACATTGACAGAAAGAATGTAAAATAGCACAGCCACTCGGAAAAACAGTTTGGTAATTCTTCACTAAGTTAAACAGAATTACCATATGACTCAGAAATTTTATTCCTAGGTAAACTCAAGAGAATTGAAAACAAACAAAAATTCGAACAAAAATTTGTACATGAGTGTTTACAGCAGTATTATGCATTAATAGCAAAAACATTGAAAACAACCCAGATGCCCATCGACTGATGAAGAATAAATAAAATGTAGTATAAATACACAATGAAATATTACTCAGCCATAAAAAGGAATTAAGTACTGATACATGCTACAAAAATGGATGAGCCTTGAATACACTTGGCTGAGAGCAGTCATTCACCAAAGACCACACAGCGTATGTTTTGTAGTATGAAATGTCTAGAATTGGCAAATTCATGGAGAAAGCTGATTAGTGGCTGCCAGAGGCTCAGGGTAGAGGAGAATGGGAAGTGAGTTTTTTTATGGGTACAGTATTTTTTCAGGGTGATAAAAACATTCTGGAATTAGATCATGGTGATGGTGTGCAATACTGTGGATGGACAAAAACCCACCGAATTATACACTTTTAAATGGTTAAAATGGTGAGCTTTATCTAACCTCATTAATTTAGTAAGTGCAACAATAATCAGGAAAGACGAAGAAAATTATTTTATAGTACAGTGCCTTCTTACTCGTTTTCTCATTTGTTTTCACGGAAATAACATGTAAAGAAAACCATGCTTCAGTTGTAAATTTAGGCTACGCGATGAACTAAAAAAAAAATTTCCAGAGACTTCAGAGTTAATTCTACCCCTGATGTTCAAGAACCATATGATTTGGGGGAAGTCCCTTCATTTCTCTGGGCTCCAGTCACCTCAGATGACATCTTGGTGTCTACCTGCTCGATATATGAGCTAGGCCTAGACCGGATCCAGGGCTGCATAGAAAGGCCATGAGTCAGTCCTGAGCCTGACTCATCACGAGATGTGTTAACGGTAAAGTGGGAGGAGAGGGGAAACAAGCCACAGCTTTTCCTAAGAGCTCCCCTGACTGATCTTCCTTTGTGGGCAACATGCTCGAGAATTCTATTTTTGAAGGGTGACGATATTTGGTTATAACGTTCTCGGAGGAAGGGGAGGTAAGGACTGGGAGAAGTTCACCCAAGCCACAGGGCCTCCGAACTACAGTCCACATCACCAGCAACGGCCCTAATGAGCTCTGTGCTGGACTCTCCAAATAGAATTACATAATACATTTCCGTTTCATTTCATGAATCACGACTTGGGATACACTGTTCCTGGGTTGCAGTTGATATATTTCAGAGATTACCAAAGATTTCGAAAAGAAAAATCTATTTTATTAAGTTCATATGTAAAATGTCTGTATGTCAGCCAACTTATTTATTTTCAAATTTGGGATTTTCTTAAATGCTGTAGTTAGAGCTCACTGTCAAGAGAGTTCCCGATAAACCCATTAATGAATGGTAAGTCTGCAGTTGCCCCTGGATTTTTCATTTCTTTTGACAGCTTAGTTCCTGGTTGATGATGGTGGGTTTTATTTCAGCTGCCCCTGTTGGAGTCCCTTTGTGGGTAAGAGTAAGAAAGAAGCAGTAAAGCTTTAGAACATAGACTGAAGGGAGTGAAACTCATATAGAGAACTAGGAAACAGTGAGTTTAGTTCACTATGAAACACAGCCCATATTCAAACATTAACCCCTTGGTGGATGGCAGTGTTGTTGACAGCTGTCAGTGCTCAGTTCTCTTTGCTCAGTACAACAGGGAGTCAGAGCATGGACTGGTCCTGGAATCAGAGACACAGGTTCGAATTCTATCTTGGCCATTGTTAACTATGCAACCTTGGGAAAGTTATTTGCTCTCTCTAAGCCTCGGTGTATTGAGCTGTAATGTGGGAGTAATAATGACATGAGGTAAGCAAAGTGATCAGCATAGTGCCTGCCTAGCGCTTAGGAAGTAGTTGCTAAATATCAGTCACGCCTTATTGCTATTATTCTATCTTAGAAGTGGTGACTTTGAATTGTAAATTGTGCTGTATTGCATCCAGCATCTCCTGAGTCATCACTCATTTTCCAAACTCATGATCAAGTTCACTTGTGTGACAGTATATACTCTTCAAGACATTACTTGGCTATACATCATTAATTAGTATATTTGTCCATCATTTATTTAATATGTAGTGACTACCTTCTATGATGGCCCTTGGCTGGTCTGGCTCAGTGGATTGAGCGTCGGCCTGTGAGCTAAGTGTCGCTGGTTCGATCTTCCAGTCAGGGCACATCAGAGAAGGAAAACTCTGACTCCAAAAAACCTCCGCTGCCTTGCGGCATACCTCTTCAGGGGAAAGGCTAAGGGAGTAAACCCCGACAGAAAATCCGGAGCCGGAGTCCCTAAGGCGGTTTGACATTGTAGTCAACACCGGCAACTCCTGCGGCGCACCTGAAGCCAAGCTGTATTGACTCCGTCTTTCCCTTGGACCCTTCAGCTGCGAAGAGAGGGGCGGTCTGCTGCATGGGCAACAGCAGACCCTCCATATCACCCTGCCCAGGCTCTGTAGCTTCAGCTTCACTGGAGAGGACACTCCAGCGTCATCGCAAGATGTCGATTCAACACGGAAGGAGACAGATACCGTGTCACTCCCGAGTCGAACTGCAGAGCCATTCTCGGCGGTGCAGATAGACTCTTAAGAAGCTACACCATCGTCTCTCGAGACGGACGGCTGCCAACGACTCTGAGCCCAGGCTCTTGACAGTTGTCACTCCAACAAGTGGAACTCCCATTGTACAGATGAGGAAATAAAGGCCCAGAGGGATTTTGTACCTGGTCCAAGATCACACCAGGAGGTAACAGCAGAGGAAGAGTCAAGCCCAAAGCTTTCTGACTGTCCTCAGGATCACACCCAGGATCACACCACGTCCTTACTCTACCACATATTCTTTAATCAAGGCGGAACCCATTGGTACCGATATGATTCCTTGGTCTTCTGGACTGACATAAATTGTACCAATGAGCATTTAGTAGTATATGGATCATCTAATCGCAATTTTCTTCAGGAGCAACAATGAGCAGGTGATAAGTCACTTGAGCAGTACCCACTATTCCTTTTGACCTGTGTTGTAAACAGAATGCAGGTGTGATGCGGGTCTTTTCAACTCTTCCTAGGGAAGACAAAATACAACCTTTGGTTTATAAAAGAATATTGTAGCACTATTAGAATGACTGATTTTTTTCTTTTTTTTAAACTCCTAAACACCTAACAATAGAGTAAGATCTGTTATTTATGCAAACGGATTGTTATTAACAACCATGATGATCTATCTTGCAAAGGACAGAGTTCACACTGCTAAGGGTGGATACGTGCGTGCCTTGCAGGCTGACCCTGTAATGTATTCTGGGTGACATCCCCACCTGACACTTGCAGTGCATTATAATTTGTAAAGTACGAGGCTTCTTCTTTCTCCCTGGGTGCTCATAGCAATTGTAGAGGCAAAACAGGACAGGTGTTCGACCACCACTGTATGGCACACTGAGGGACACTCGTGGTATAACAAGGGACAGCGCTCATCCCCCATTGCCTGAGTCACACCCAGTTCTGTCCCATGCTCTGTACTCTCTCTTAATCGCCCTGTTCATTTTGTACCTGTGAGGGTTAACTGGGAACACAGGAGTTCTGTTAAATATCACAGTAGTTAGTACATTTTAATCCTGATCCCCTAACCTACTGTAGCTGCTGTAAAATATATGGCAATAATTTCCTGAGGCAGGGTAATGTGTAAGGAATGTCAGGCCAGCCTCTGGGCATATTTGCCTTAGCTCAGTTTTATTAAAGTGAAACTTTTATTAAGGCATGTGGTGAATTGAGCAATCGGCATGATTCATGCCGTTATAAACCCATTGCTACACTCACAATAAATCAATGAGCCATTGTCGTACATTTGCTGTGGAGTTGGTAGAAACAAGGAAAAAATCAATATGGGGATATTATTCAGACCATATGAAAGTATTAAAGTGTATTCGGTGTGTATTAAACCTGGCCAAACCATATTTCATGTGTACTTTTTTTCCGTAAACATCTCCGTTAGTATTCTCTGCCCCACACTATTTGCTAATACATATGCTATTGTGAAACAATTAAAGGAAAATATTTCAAACTCCACATAGGTCTTTATAGTTTTAAAAATTTACTTCATAATGATAAATTTGTATAGAAAAAATTATCCTGAGGAGAGAGCACTAACCATAAATGTAGAACAATGAGCCTTTGCCTTTGCAAACACAGTAGAGCCATAACGTCGCATAAATAAACAATCACCCAACAGGAGGAAGTGATTTGAACCAGAGAAAGGGCACTTTTCATTATCTCCCCGCTTGAGGGGGACAATCATTGCACCAGCGGCACTCTCCACGTACCTGGAAACTATTACTGTATCTCCATTTACCTGGGGCCATCTCGAATGTTGAAATATGTATGGGTGACAGACATCTCCCTATGGCTGCAGCATGTGATCACCTGCACCTCTGCAATAGGAAGTTTCGGGTTCCTCTGGAGGCCAATGTGAGCTGGTCACAAAAAAAAAGGTGTAGCCACATCTGGCTTCAAACTTACGCCACAATACCACTGAGATCATTCCCTGTTTGAGGAAGTAGGCAGCTGGGCCATTTACTGCCATCTTAATTACTTAAAAGGGGTTCCTGGGGCGCTCTAGCGCGCTCTGAAACAAAGGTTGGGTTTCATAAAACACCTATGCAGTTCCCGTGGGGTTCGAGGCCCTCTGCTACGCCTGAAGGGAAGGGCCTAAGTGAATGCGCCATGCCGCAACGTGCGGTAGGTCTTGACCATCTGGGACAAGTGCCCTAAGGAAAGACGGGGACCAAAGGGAGGTGGAGACAGTTACAACTGAAGGATCTGAGATTGCTGGGGGACATTTTGAGGATGGTTTTAACTCCAGCAGGTTTAACACATGAACCAAAAATATTTTCCTGTCCCTAAGTGGGTGGCTGTTTGCAGCTTGCTACCCACGGGCTATCTCTTGAAGAAAGAAAATCAGTAACTCCACATAGTCAGAAATCACTTGGGAATCTATTCATGAAACCTCATTTTACACTTTTCAATTAAAAAAAAAGAGATCTTAGTGCATAATCCAGGTACTGGGGACATCAGAGAGTTTAGTGATGACCCTAGTAAGGTCTGAAGTCTTTGGTAAGCAAAAGGATTATGCTCACTTTGTTTTTATGTGACAGATGTAATAAAAAACAATGTTCCTTATTTCACTACTTACTCAAACTAGTTAAACTATGGGATTTAATTGTGTTTGATTTCAAAAGAAGTAGAAGGGGATAGAGCAGAAATAAGCAGGAAGGATGAGGAAGAGATTCAACCTCGGAGTAGATGCAGGGTCAAGGAGGTGGAAACTCAGCTCCCCGCTGGCCACCGCTGACTAGCATAGTAACTTCATTGCTCCCAGAACGCAGGCCGAAATCACTGGTTTCCTCCTGTCTTCCATGCTTTCATTTGGAGCCCAACCTACTGACGACAGCAGCTTCAATGGAGAGACCAGAGTGCTCGTGACATAATCTTTGGCTTTAGTATGGTATGTGTGTCTTTCAGGGCATATGGTCTGAGATGATCCATCATGGCCTATGATGTCAGATTGTCCTCTGAGACTGAGGCCTCTCTGCAGAAATGCAATTACATTCGGATAATGGTATTTCCAGTTGTCGTGATGGACAAGACTGATGCTGGGAGGAAGTGACTGGTAGAACACGGGATGATATACACACAGGGCAGGCATAGGAGGGAGGCATCGCGACCCCAGCTGTCAGTGAGCTCTGCAGTTCTTTCCTGTACGTTTCTCGGCAGTCAGCACTGGTTGCCAGCCAAAACCCCACAGTTGACCATTCCCCAAAGCCCTGCTCCGCCGCCTGGTCAGTCCCAGGCCACTGCAGTCACTACCCGAGCCTCCACTTTGTCGTCCAGCCAGGTAGGGTATCCTCTTCCCGCTCTCCGCCTCCTCACTTCATAGACCAAAGGGACCATTTAGCGGGCTGCTTTCAGCTCTTCCCTTCTCCTATTTAATTACCCCAATCATTTTACTCTTCCTCTAAATCTTGATTTTGTTTCATTTCATTTTTTCTCTTTTTTAAATTTTCTTCTAGATTTTTTTTTTTAATAACCCGCTTTAAACCTTCTGTCCTCCAACATAGGGTTGAGAACAGGAATCTAACACTGAGGAGTATTCGCTCAGTCATTTAACCAATATTTGCTAAGCATCTGCTCTGTTCCTGACCGTGGCCCTACAAGCCTACGGGTATAAACAAAACCCATGAGGCATAATAGAAAGATGGCTTTTGCACCAAACTGGTTTGGGTTCAAATAGCTGCTCTCCCACTTACTAAGCTGCATGGCCTTGGTTTCTCCATCTGTGTTAGAACCAAGGCATGTGGCATAGTCCCTGGCACACAGGCACCCAATGCATGGAACCCATTATATCTGTTATTATTTATGAGCTGTAATTAAGACCCTCACAGAGTTTATGTTTCTTAGGCTCATGATTTCTTGGTGGATACTTGTTTCACATTGCTGAACTATCTTGAAATACGTTTAAATAATTGAAAGGATACTTTGGAGAGGGGTTGAGTTTTATTTTGTTTATTATATTTTTTCCACTGTATTTTTTCCATTACCACTTAGTTTCTTTATACCCTCCTTCCTGCCCACCCCTCCAATCACCACACTGTTGTCCACATCCATGAGTCCTTTTTCCTTTTTGCTCAATCCTTCCACCCCTTACCCCTCCTCCCATCCTTAGCTGTCATCTGCTCTCCATCTATGAGTCTCCATTTTGCTTGTTAGTTCAGTTTGTTCATGAGATCCACATACAAGTGAAATCATAGGGTATTTGTCTTTCTCTGACTGGCTTATTTCATTTAGCATAACGTTCTCCAGATCCATCCATTCTATCACAAAGGCTAATTTTTTTTCTTATTTATGGCTGAATAGTATTCTATTGAGTAAATGTCCCATGGCTGTTTTATCTATTCATGTACTGACGGACACTTGGCTGCTTCCATATCTTGGTGATTATACATGATGCTGCAATGAACACAGGGGTGCTTATGTTCTTTCAAATCAGTGTTTTGGATTCCTTCATATATATTCCCAGAAGTAGGGTTGCTGGGTCAAAAGGCAGATCCATTTTAAATTTTTTGAGGTGTCTCCATACTGTTTTCCACAGTGGCTGCACCAGTCTGCATTCCCACCAACAGTGCAAAAGGGTTTCTCTTTCTCCACATCCTCGCCAGCACTTGTTGTTTGTTGATTTATTGATGATAGTCACTCTGACAGGTGTGAGATAATATCTCTTTGTGGTTTTATTTTGCATTTTCCTGATGTTTAGTGATGTTGAACATCTTTTCATATGTCTACTGGCCATCTCTATGCCCTCTTTGGAGAAGTGTCTATTCAGGTCCTTTGCCCTTTTAATTTGGTGGTTTGTTTTTTTGGTGTTAAATTTTGAATCATACTACCTACTATCAAACTATACTATAAGGTCACAGTAATGGCATAAAGACAGTCATATAGATCAATGGATCAGAATAGAGAGCTCGGAAATAAACCCAAACCTTTATGAAAGGATATCTTAGAAAGGACTTTTAGAACCCAAAGACATGGGTACAAGAGACAGATTCAGGATTGATTAACATTTGGTGAAGTTATCACTTTGCTCTTTGACCTTTTCCCTCAGAGACCACCGTCACCTTCACCTTGATCTCCTTCCCAGTCCTACCCCAGGTTCCCATTTTCTGTCCTGAGCCAGCAATGAAAAAACAAAAGCTGAGAGTGTTGGTTGAGAGGAAGCCTCAGTGGATGTTTGAATTGACGTTCTCTCCCCAAATGCTCGCATATCTTAACCGGAAACATAATAATACCAAACTGCTCTCAGATTCTAAGGAAGGAAGGTTTCCTGGCAGATCTTCAAGCAGTGTCCCAACCCAGACCAAGTAAATCAGAATTTCCAGGAAAAGGCATAGGAATCTGTTTTTAACAAGTACCTTATCATCAGGCAAGTTGGAAAACGCAATCTAAGTCATTGATAAAATCCTAACGGGGCATCCCTATGTCCTCAAAAAAAGTGTTGCATGGGACAAGAAGAAACACCCTTAGGAAGTCCGTACTGTCCTTGAAGATTGCATATATGTGTCTATATATGTATACACATGTATATATTTGTGTATATATATTTTATGTGTGTGTACACACACATAAATGTACATAAAAATATTATTCATTATTCAAGTCTGTCATTAAAAGTGAGACCCGTATGGGTAGCATGCACAGGAACTATATGCCAAAAAGGTAGGACTAGAGCAGCATCTTTTAAAGGGACTTTGTGTAGAAATTTTCAACACTGGTTATTACAGAAATATTCAAATGTCCACACAAGTAGAATAAATAGTGTAGTGAACCCCAAAAGTTTGCCCAACATTTTATTTGCCTTTTTTCCCATTTCTAAACACTTCCCATTTCCCTCAGGAGATTTTTAAGGCAGAGCACTCAAACCCTGGGCTGGGCCCCAAACTCTTTGTTTCCCACCTGTGACAAGATCATGTTAATGTTAACTCTGCTTCTACACCTATCTTGTTGGGGACAGGTCTGCCAACCAAACATTGAGTGTCATTGCTTTAAAGCACACACCAGATGTCATATCTTATAACTTTACAAAGGAAAAAGTAAAAGAATTCATGTAAGGACGAGGTTAAAAATGGGACTGAACCATGGCAGGGAACAAACTTGATGAAAAACAGCTAGACTGTGCCAGGTACATTGCATATGTGTCCCATTTAGTCTGAGAGATAAACATTATTAACTCTTCTCTCCAGACAAGGGAACAGGCACAACGGAGAGAGGTAACTTGCCCAAAATCGTCCAGGTAAAAATTGGCAAAGGTGGGTCACTAAGATCTGTCCATCTCCAGGGTCTGTGTTTTCTTCTTACCTAAGACACAAGCAAGGACCAGCCTCATGAGAACATAGGGAACACCTAAAACCCAAGTTCTGGAAAATGGGTATAGAAAGTAAGAATTGGGGGGACAATGTTGGGACCTTAATTGCTGGGATGAGGTGTTTTCATTTACCCTGCAGTGAGTGGGTAATAAGGAGTCTTTAAACCTTTTATAATGATAACATTTATCATTATGAAAAGTTATAGTTTAGATATTATGAAAAATGTAAGGCTGTTGCATAAACTATGGATTATATAAAAAAATTCCAACCGGTCTGGTGTGGCTCAGTGAATTGAGCATCAGCCTGTAAACCAGAGGATCGCCTGTTCGATTCCCAGTCAAGGGCACAGGCCTGGGTTGCAGGCCAGGTCCCCAGTTGAGGACACGTAAGAGGCAACCACACATGGATGTTCCTCTCCCTCTTTTTCTTCTTCCTCCCTTCCCCTCTCTCTAAAAATAAATAAATAAAATCTTTTTTAAAAACATGGTATTTTTTAAAAATCCCATATAACAGTTATTTAAATTTCTTGTGTCTTTTTTCCCTACATGTATTGTTCAGATCATTGTGATCGTATTCGACATATATTTTTATATCCTGCTTTTGTTATTTAATGTTATTTCTTATAAATACGTACCATGTTATTTCACAGTTTTTATTTTTATAACATAACAATCTTACAATAGTTCGTCTAGTAAATATAATTTATTCAAAAACCCCTTTCATGGTAAACACTTAAGTTCTTTCTAGTTTTATGTTATTACCAATAATGCTACAAGAAACATCTTCATGCATACAGATTTTTCCATATTAAGAAATAGTATTTCATTTGGAAGGGGTCTAAAAGTACAATTCCTGGGCCGTATTGCCATGATTATGGTTCTTGAGATACATTGCCAAGTGCCTGTCTAAAATATTACGCCAATTTACATTATTACCAACAACACAGGAGAGTGCCAGCTACAGCAGGATTCTGAGTGGGAAAAAGAGGTGAGACTGTGGAAGATTTTAATTACCTATAAGAGACCTAACCTCGATCTTTAAGGAAATGGGGAGCTATTAAAGGTTCTTGGACAGGAGACTGGGATGTATAAAGCTTTATAGGATTCATCTGAAGTTAGCACCTGTGATACCAAAGGACAACAATGAACTAGTTCTTGCATTTGTTCTGTGGGGACCAGCCATGGGACCTCAGCAAATCACTTGTCTGTAGGCATTGCTTTCTCCCCATGTTAAATGAAGGTGTATAGTAAATAGTTTTCTGTGGTTTTTGAGCTCTGAAGTTGTATGATTCATCTGAATTCTGAACATTTGCTCAGGATACTCAACATTCCACGATTAATTATTCATTCCTCTAAATGACAATCTCCAGTGAACCCCAGCTCTTTGGGGAATGTGTAATGCCTGGCACACGCACCACTACTGCCTCTCCTGAGTGCATTGACCATGGCTCCCTTTCCGGAACCCAGCGCTCAGGCTAAGGATCAGCGGTTAGTGACAGGCAAAGGAGCCCCATCTGCCATCCAGGCCCTGACTCCTCAGTGTCTGAAAGGGCCAGGGAACAAATGTAGAGGAAGGAGAGAGAGAAGGAACAAGAGTCACGGGAGGTGAACCCCCAGGTCATGCTTCCTAGGATCCATTTTTGTTCTAAGGACTTCACGGGTAGGATCTCATTTCATCCTCCAACAACTATTAGAGTTATTATGGCCCATTTTACAATGAGGAAACTGAGACACGGAGGTGGAAGGGCATGCCCACAGCCACCCAGCTGGTGGGAAATGGACTCTGTGCTTCTGCATCATGTCATCCATGAAGGAAGGAAGGAAGCTTGTGGGAGGAGCAGCTATCATGTGTTTCCTCAACCCCCACACACAGAATCCTCTCTTCCCAATCAACAAAATGAGAAAGAGAGGTAGGAAACGCTCACCCTCTTCTCAACTTTTGCCCTGAAGTGACATACATCACTTTTGTTTATATGTCATTTGCAAAATGAGATGCAGGGTGCCGTTTAGGACATGGGAGGGACAAAAAATGTGGTCCCAGGCTGGGCAGCCACTTCCAAAAACCATCTGTACACTACGGATGGGGAACACAAGTTTTAGTTGACCCCTTGGGCCACAGGACTTTGATCAGACAAGGTCTTAATGCCAGATAAGGTGTCAGGGCATCAGGGAGCAGGTAAGCTGTCCCTGGAAGGCTTTTGAGCAGAGGGACTTTGTCACCAAAGGTATATACTTTGGAAAAGTAAGTCTGACAACAGCATGTCTCTGAAGGATGGAAACAACGTAGGGAGGAAGAATAGTAGGAGACTATAGAAATAATGCCAGTAAGAAGTGGGGACCTGAATGAGGGATGACAAGAGGGCAGGAAGAAAACACGAAACAGGTTCAAATACAGAACGGACAGGTGAAGGCATGAGGAGGAGGGGCCGCATTAATGCCAACTTTCCATACAGGAAGAAGCAGACATTCAGAACCCTTAAGAGGCCAGGCCGGTACGGGGACAGCCCTTCTGTTACTGCACGGTTGCAAAGGTATGAGCCTGTGCCTGCAATAAAGGGACAGGTCACAGCACAAATATTCAGCTCCATTTGGTTTGGATGGAGCCAAGAGAAACACAGTGAAGCCATGGGTTCCCGGGTAGATCTTTCCTGGATGTGTCTCAAAGACAGTGTCAGTCCAGGCTTCCTTTGCACCTGGCGTGGAGTGTCTGGGGCTCGAGAGCCTGCTGGTGGACCGTGGACACGGGCAGTTGCCAAAAGTGGCCAAAGCTGCCACTGGAGATCTGTTTTCACAGGTTTTGTTTGGAAACTCAGTGTGGGGCTTGGGAGCAGCTGGGAGTTTCTGAGTAATTGCGTACCCTGGGGGTGGAGAGAGGCCAAGTACAACAGCCTTTCCCAGGACCCAAGTGAGGGCAATGCAGGAAGTCAGGTGAGGCCGCAGGAGAGTCTGAGGCCCCAGTCTTCTCCAGTTGCCTGAGGATGAAGCTCCCCCCAGAGGCGGCCCCAGTAGCTCTGATGAGAACAAGCTGGGCAACCCTGAGTCCTGCTCGTGACCTGAGGGGTCACTTCCCATATCAGGGACGTTTGGGTGCTTTATGTACATACAAGTGGTATCTTTAAAGGATTAGATCTGTAAAACCTGAAACTTAAATAGACAAGAGGATGATCATTTGTTCTGCAATGTGTTTTCCTTTAAGGCTCAGATCGAATGTCAGCTTTGAAGCTTGCCTTGACCTTGTTGTTTTCTACACCCCAGGAAGATTGATAACCCCCTCTGCTCCACACTCAGGGCGATTCTACCACCAATTTAATATTTAACCATCCGTATTCTATCACCAAATGTTGTTTAAATACTAACTGGGAGTTCGAGACTGTGAATATAAAGATGAAGAAGCTCCGATCTTTGCTCCTCTTTGGATCATGAGCCATCTCCGGGCTGGGATTGGATTCCTGGTTCTAGATCATCTGCCTACCTCAGTGGTGCTTAAGGTTGACAGAATCAATTTGGATTCACCCAAGTGTTCTGTATTCTCCAGTGGAAAACACCAAGAGGTGGATCCAGGTAGCAAGCTCTGCTAGTACATTTGGAAACAATGATTTGATTCACCTGCCCAGGAGGAGGCCCTGGGGTCTGGATTCCAGTCAGCTGCCACTGGAAGGTGGCTGTAATCTGCCTCATCACATGAAATAGGTGTTACTGCCATATTATTTCATTACTTAGTCATTATGTCAAGCAGTTGAGAACCAATGGACTTCAGAGAGGCCTTAAGACAATATCTTCGCTATCAAGGAGTGACTTATCAAACAAGGTGGAAGACTCCTGGTGCCAAGAAGCTCTAAGTACTAGTCTAGCCTTGATGGCAGAAGCCCTGTGATCTGGAGTAAGTTAGACAGCACTCTAAGATCTTAATTTTGTCACTTCCTCCCCAATAAAATGAACACTTGCCTTTCAAGTTCATAAGCTCTCCTATTCCCTAATACTAAGACCTTATCCTGGCTCTGACTTCTGTTGTTTGATTTAGAATTAAGTTCTTTCAGTTTAGAACCACTATGCTTATTTTTATCATATTTTTTAATCGAGGACTAAAATGACAGCCTTTTAGCCCAGACAGCCAAAATTCCCAGGTGGGACTCTCTCCGAAAGAAGCACATATGTCTGTCAAGATTCTGAAAAATGTATCCTCTTCAATGCCTATATTTTTTTAAAGGAAAATATATAGAAACCACAAACATATTTGTATCATTCCCATACGATGCCTTCATACTTGAAGGAAATGTTGGATTTTCTTGTTCTTTGGCTCAAAAAGCAATGGGTGACATCAGTGAGCTAAAACTGCAAGTTCTACTGCCCTTTCCCTATTAAACTTGAATGTTTACTTCTCAGGGAATTGGCCAAGAAAAGTCCATTTGGGCTGGAACACAGCATATTTAGTCTCAGAATTAAGGTAATTTCTTTGGAAGAGTTTCAACCAAATCAATTTATTTCAGGGATGTTGGTGTTGGTTCCCTTTTTAAAAATTCCAAAGTCCCAGGCCTTTTAACTGTACTGTACCTGCTCTGCAAACATGAGTCCATGCTGGCTGTCACTCAGAGAGCCCTCTACTCTGGGTTGTGGGTTTTGGTGATCAAGACCTTGAGTGCCCCAGGAAAAGATGATGCTTTTATAGGGTTGTTCAGAGGTTCCATCTCCTGGACTCTCTGGAGACGGAAGACCCACAGGCTTGAGGGATCCAGAGAAGACCCACCCCTCATCTCTATAAATTTCCTTCAATAACAAAACATTCACATCCAGCCTTCTACAAGCCTGTTCTGTCTAACAAATCAGGAAGAATTGTAATAACGAGCTGTTATAAAGTGCCTACCCTTGAAGACAGCCCATTGGAAGGCAGAGAGATGTCTAAGTATGGCTTGAGGACCTTCTAGAAAGAGCCTGCCTAAAATTATTTCTTCTACTTGCTTATCAATGATGTGAAAAATTTTACCATTAAAGAGCCACTTATTTCAAAAAAGGACCAGAACTCGTATAATTTCTTGAGTGTTAAAGTGGTGCAAAAACAAGAGACATGAAAGAGCTAATGACAGTGTCTGATACTTCTTGAGCAACATTTAATTATGGTGACATGAGTGATCTATCATCCTTTCCTTGTTCCTGATAGGCATATTTTATTATGTTAAGAAAGTAGCTATTATCTTTATTTTACTAAAAGTTGCCAACATAAATCATTCCTCTTAGTCAGACCGGCCTCTTTGCTGTCCCCAAAACAGCTAATAACCATTACTCCAAACATTACCCAATTATTCCAGCCGTTACTCCCTTGTTACTCCAAGTCTGTGCTCATTCTGGTTGCTGCCTCAGAACCTTGTCTTCCCAGCCCCAGAGCTCAAGAGTCCATGGATTTGCTGAGAGAGTCTCATTCTTTGTTTAACAGATAAGTAACGAGGTGCTATGAGTTGCCAAGACCACATAGTGAACATGTGTCTGAATGCTAGAGCTTAAGATTCAATCTGTCATATTGGCCATTTTTCTCATGCCGCTTCCATGTGTCATAGTGAAGTCGCAGCAGCAGCAACAACAACAAGAGCAAGTTGGAGACTAGTCCATGGCTTCTTCTCTCTTCCTTATTCCCTTTTTTGTATGAAAAGTCCTAGCACCCTTCACCACCTTACAAAAAAAGTCTATGAGAATTTATGCAACTGAAACCCATCCCACTCTGTGTAGATCAATTTCTCTGGAAGAGGAAATAATAGCTGGTTCAGATGTTGCTGGCCTAAAGATCTAGTGATTCAGGTGTGTGACATGGAAAGCCACCACTTCTCTCTGCATCTGTTTTGTCACTAACAAAATAAGGATGATCCATGGCCGTTTCAACTCTAAAACTCTACTACTCAGCCATCATAGAATCTTCGACTCTCTGAATAGGTCCGAGGAGCAGAAAGCAGCAGTCATGATCTGAGAGGCCTCGTGAATGTTCTCACAACCCCCTTGCTGATGACCAGAATCCCTTTCCTCATGAGTGAAGCTTTTCTTTTCCCAGTAAAAGATCAGACTCACTGCCTAACAGACATTCACACTGAAGTGTAAATAATTGGCGGCTGATTCTTTGTTGAAAGTCAGGTATGGAATGAAGCAGCTGAAGACAGGTGGGCATCGGGTACCCAAAGGATGGAGAGGAGCAGAGTTAAAATCCAAGAGGAAATAAAGAACTCTAAAGGTAGTCTTTGCTTTGGGGTGGCCCTGGCAGGTTAGAGGGCAAAGGCAAGCCTAAGTTTAACCTTTCAAAGCTTAAACTGAAACACCAGGGCATCTGGCCTTCCTCCCTGTGCCCAAGCAGCCTCCCCTCGGGAGTGCAGTGCTGCTTGAGATCCATCAGTCTCCGAGGTCAGAAGGTTAATGTCCCATCCTGACTCAGGTCACCTCTCTACTCCCCTCTCTGAAACTCCAGCTCTACATTTTTAAGATGCATATAATAAAACCTGACCCTGAGGTCCACCCCATTAAAGGATAAAACGGTAATCCAGATACATACACCGCTGCAGATACATGGAAGCTCCATTTGCCTCTGTTCTGAAATGGAATGCCGACAGATTTACGATAATTTGGATATTGTCTTTCTTCATATATTAAACTCACTGAGGGGGAGACTGTGGAAAGTGGAAAAGAATCTCAACTGTCCTGGTAAAAATATATGGTAATGCCCACTGAAATCGAGATAGATAAGAAGGAGCTTTTATTTCTACCTATGACACAGAGTCTTATATAAACTGTAGAAGTCAGTCACAGTTCTATGTAAAATGTGGTCAGTTAACCCCTTTTGACTGTCACGTTAGGTATAGGGTATGGATTACTTGAAGAAAACAGGATGCTTTCCCATTCACCTTTGAATCCACCAAAATGCCCAGCACAGTCTTCCCGGCATGCAATACATGCCTGATAATGCTTATTGTGGTTGATGAATAAATTTGAAAGTGGCCATAGGAGAGCAGTGTGTTACAGAGCGATCATAGCACTCGATGAGGGGAGTTAGCATGCTTGCGTTTTCTTCATGATCAGTGCATTGAAGGTGACCTTGCGCGACTTCTGAGACTAGTCCTTGAGGGGCTTTGCAGCCTTCCCTCTCTTAGGACACTGCCCTGAGATTGCCCTGTAAGGAAGCTGGTCTAATCTACCAGCACATGAGAGGTCATGTGGCAAACAAGGGCCCCCAACCAATAGCCAGCACCAACTTCCAGACAGGTGAATGAGGCCACCTTGCACCTTCCAGGCCAGCTGACCCTCCATCTGAAAGCGATCATGAATGAGCACAGGAAAAAAGCAAGAGGGACAACTGGCCACCCCACAGAATGATGAGAAGCAATACGTTATTTTGTTTTAAGCCACTGGGTTCTTGCGTGGTTTGGTACCCAGCACACACTAACTGAGCCAGGAAGTTAGGAAGTTAGACCAGATGACTTCGAAGGTGCTGTCAGCTTTACGATTCTAAAACCATAATATAGAACAAATTGTAGCGTCAATAGAACAACGTTGCTGAAAGCATCTCTATTCTTCATCAGGGAGAAAACTGACACACAGAGGAGAGGTGAACTCCCCAAGTTTGTCATAAGATACTTGATTGTGTCGCATAGATTCTGACAGGAAAGAAAGCAAAGCCTGGCCCATGATCCATGCCCTCACGAGGCATGCTCCACACATTTAAGAAGATGGTGCTTCTGCTCAGTTTCGCAGGTCAAGGAGCACTCCTTTCTGAAGAGCAGCCTGTCTGTTAATTGTCAGAGCTCCAAGAAATAGCCTACATCAGTAGACCATCATTCTCTTTGAAAGACCCTGAGTCCTTCTATCCTTGTCTGGGGACCAAATTCAAATGTCATTAAAGAGCTAAACTTAAATTTGGGGAGGCTCAGGCTTCCTAACACCTACCTCTGATATTCGTTTTGTATTCTAACAATGAATTTCTCTTCTTCCCACCAGATCGTTTCTACCTGTCTTAAGTAATGGTCATTATAGCCTAAGTGTGGACTCTCTGCTTCTTTTATCTGCATCTCTGAAACTACTCATGAAAATTCTTCTCCCTGAAGTATGAGCCATTACGAACATACCGAATGGTCTGGCATTGATTTAGAGCCAACCTGGGAATTTCAGGGTTGGGCTTGGATTTATCTGAGAGGAGTTAAATGTTTGGGGCAGGGGTGGAGTGCTGTTCCAACCAAATGGCAAAAGTAAACTTCAAGATGAGTGTCAGTAGAGAGAATTAGAAGAGACAATTAAATAAATACCTGGATGGAAATTCTGGGTCTGGTGCCATCAGCAGAGCACATAACACCCATTTTAGACACATTCTAAAGACAATTTCAATAAGTCATCTGAGAAGATGAATCAAATAAATTCCAAATCTTAAGAACAGATTGGTTGCTATGTGGCTTCTTGCAAGTGGACCATTAAATCAACTTTTTTAAAACTAACAGTTTCTCCTGTCATCGCCAAGTGAAGAAGTGGAGAAAAAAAATTGGTTCGCCAAAGAATGACATTCAGATGTTGAAAGGGTGAAACCTGGGGAACACGACCAAACCGTTGCTAAAAAAACAACAGGAAGCTGGTGGTGAAAATGAAGACACAAAGGAAGGAGTTCTTCAAGGCTTAGCACATGGTCTGTGCCCACACGTGCTGATCGGCACCAGTGATCTGCCTAAGAAAACACGGTAGCTGTGTCCCCTCTAGCGCCTTCTCACCTAGGGTTCTCACTCTAAGTGACGAGGGTGGAGCTGGACGGGGGAAGATGGCCTGCACCTTCTCACACGTCACTGTCCAGCAGTTCTGGAACCAGCAGTCATCGGAACCTCTAGGCTTTTCCAGCCAGTTGATCTCATAACGTACAATGCTGAGGACTGCCACGGAATTGCAGACAGATTCATTGGTCCTGAGGGAGGTCCCACAAACACCAAGATGATGCAGCTCGTATGAGTGAAAGCACCATCCCCAACGGACCTAAGCACATAGATTTGAGAGCTAAGGTAGTTAGTCCCAGAATCAATTAAGTGACTGTAACCAAGGTCAGAACTGTGGCAGGAGCACTGGAATAAGAATAAGAAGACTTGGAAGACGAGCCCAGCTGTGCCAATACCTGCCTGAGAAACTGTGAGAATCATTTAAGCGCTCTGACCTCAGTTCCCTAATACTGAAACAAGCTTGGTTGGGCTAGATGGCCTCCCTGAAGTCCCTTCCAGGCCTACTAGAGATGCAATAAAGTCTTCGATCACCCGAAACCACTCTGCCACATACTAGCTGTGGGACCTTATCCAACTTACCCTCATCACCGCAATTCCTCATCAGCAAAATGATGAAGTTGTGAGGATAAAACAAGTTAAAAGGCATTGAGTTTAGGATACCACCTGGTATGTATCAATTAAGTGTCTAATATACGTTAGTATAAATGAGTAAATTCAAACTCTATTATTCAGGTAACTCAGAAGAAAGGAGAGAACAAGGTAGTCATCTGACAGCATGAATGCACTTGAACCTGCTCTTCTTCCCCATGTTCTGCATGACGTGTCTCCTCATCTCTCACATGCTTGTCACTTTTATAGACTATGTTTAGTATAAATTAGCTTTTCCTTATTAATATTCATTACAGAATCATAACCATAAAAATAAGCATAATTTTATTCATATCATCAAAGAAAAATTGTCTCGTGTGCTTGTTTGTTTAGATTTTGATGGTGTCTTCGGACCTTTGACCAAGTTTTAATAACTATACATTTAAAGTCACGCTCATCAAAGTTGTGTTAGAACACATGAACATTAACTTCTTCATAGTTATCTGCTTAGAAAAAGAGGGAGTAGAAGCAAGAAATATTTAGGAATTGCTGTCTCTTACGTTGAAGAAATATGTCACGAATTAAGTAATTTCTTTAATTGTTTTATCTTGCTGAATTCAAATAAAATTAAACTTCTCTAATGTAAAATAGACCTTGGGAGGATTTGGGAAAGGTTTTTATTTTTTTTCTTTATAATATTTTGTACTTTCCAAATTTTCTGACATGAGCTTTTATTGCTTTTATAATAAGAGAAAAATGCTGGGTTTTTTTTTTGTTGTTGTTTGTTTTTTTTTTTTAAGTATTTGTTGGTCCAGAAGTCAGCCTGACACATACCAATGGCTCCATCCACCAAGCTGAAGGCATCTCTTCAGAGGCCAGGAAAACTGCCAAGATAGGAAAGGTAGTGTCCCCTCCCTGGGGACCTCACAGTTTAGGGAAGGGACAACATACACAGATAAAGTGAACCAAGATACATTTAACACCAGATTGGATTGACAGAACAAATAAACTTAACACAAAAAAGGAGCCAGGCTTTGTGGTACCTCTGTAACCATAGCACCTCTATCCTGCATTCACTAATTTTACAACCTAGAACTACTGCTCACCAGACCCTGATGCAGGCTTCTGTGTATGATCATAAAGAGGACACCCTTCTTGCCCTCATCGAAGTCACAGAGTGGTAGAAGATACAGAGACATAAAAAGATCATTTCAAAGCGGTTATTTCAGGCTTGTAGTGCTCTTGCATATACCTAGTCACTCATTCAACCAGAAGTGCACTGAACAGTTGCTCTTTGTCAAGGGACAGGGATAAATAAGAACTGACCGGTGTTCTCAATGAAGTTTCTATGTGAATTGTCGAGTACAGCTTACAGCCGCTGGTGGGATCAGCAGAGTAGATAATATTGACTGCATTCTACAGAAAACTGAAGCTGGAGCTAATGTGTTCAAAGCCACACCACCCTGGGGGCAAATCAGCCTGGAACCCAGAACTCTTGGTACCCTGTCCTTGTTAAGCTTTGACATTCGTATTTTTGGTTTTCAGAGGAACAGAAGTTTTTTTTTTTGACCTCCTCTTACCATCATAGCCAATATGAGACTTGACTTACAAGTGAATGAGAATAAAAAAAGATCAAGCATGCTAAGGAAACCAAGAAAAGATTTTGTACAGCTGTTCACTCCTTCATTCATCCACCCAGACATACACCTGACAGGTACTCCCTAACACCACCTGCCCACACTGGCCTGCCACAGGTCAGGCCCATTCTGAGATGTTCACATTCCAACATCAGCACATTTCCTTCCCCCCTGGGCATGGGCCGATAGCCACCAAAGGGAGGAAAATCACGCGGTTTGATTATGTGAAGGATAGGTAATCGATGCTCTGAATCAAGACCCACGGAATTAATTTCATCACATTCTTCAGGCTTGAACTATGGTTTTGGTGATGAAAGTTTCAAAACATGCCTGCTGGGAGAGCAAACCTACAGCACCACCGACTTTGGGGAAGGCCACCATGCAGGGTGACTGTGCCTTTCACATACTGAGCCTGCTGCTCCTTTCTAGAGGGTAGTATGAATGAGAAAGGCCAGGATGAGGTCTATGCGGCACACCCTTCCTTCTGTTCTACTGCTGCCCCAGTGAGTAGAAGGTTCTAGAAGCTTCTTCCCCAAGTGACACTGAGAGGCAGGGCTGTGACCAGGAAGCATGAGTGCTCACCTTCTGGGCTGAACTTGCGTTCGATATCAAATCTATTTCTTCTGGCATTTGCTTCTCCTGTTTCAGCTCTCCCAAGTTCAGGTTTAAGCAGCAATGAGAAAAATATGAGACTTATTCCCAAAGCCAGATTTCACATCCACTAACTCAGGTGCCCTGGGGCAAGTCCATGCTCTCTCTGAGCCTCTTCCTTGTTTGTACATCACTGAGAATTTGAGAGCTGACTTTTGCCAGTGCTACCTAATGGGTCGGGTACTCTGCACAATGTATCATATGCATCATCTCACTTTACCCTCACATCCTATGAGGAAGGTACTATCCTCATCCCCACTTTACAGCTGAGAAAACCGAGGGACAGAGAAGCAATGTGCTAGTTATTAAAGAGCAGGTTAGACGACTTCAGGACCTGAGTTTGTGGCTAGACGGTCAGAGTTAAACCATAATGATGATCATGGCCATCCTTGTCTTGTTCCTGATTTTATTGGGAATGCTTCTCCTGTTTCTCTGCAAGGAAGTTCTTAGGTATTGGTGATATATGAATTCTTTAAACCATTGTTTAAAAATATCCTTTCTAATTAATTTTAATGTTATTATTTGTGTTGAGTTGGGAGGAACCTACAATTCTCTGCTGTCAGTGTGTTAAAAAACACATCAAATTTATTAAATAAAACCAAATAGTCACAAGGCTTGATGTACAGTGTTTCTCAAATTTTCTTAAGAACAATAGTCACCTAGGATATTTAAGAAAAATATCACCGGGCTTCTTTCTTGGAAATTCTGGCTCAACGAATGAATGAGGCCTAGGAATCTGTATTTTTATACAATTGCTAGGTGCTTCTGAGGAGGAAGACAGATATGCAAAAGTCACTATAAGGCAAACTATGTGCTATGGTGGTTTCATCAAACAAATTTTAATAAATTAAATAGACTAAAATTTGTATCTTTCTTGTCCTCATATTTAAAGAAACTATTAGGAATGAGTGCTTACTGAATCCTTTTTGAGCCTCTATTGATATAAGTAATAATAGAAGTATCGAATATGTGCCAAATACTATGGTGAGAACATTATAGTTATTATCTCACTTGATTCTCATAAAACTTCTATAAAATAGAAATAAATAGTGTCAGTTGTGCTAAATTCATAAAATGAACTGGATACATTTTTATACTTTTCAGTGCTCTAGAATAATTCATGCAGCATTGCAATTAGTTCCTATTTGACAGTTAAATACAACTCGCTAGTAAAACTATACCTTCTTGAAAGTGATATTTTAACAACTTTTAAACCTGTCTCCTTTGGGGGTGAGAGTAATACAAAAACACCAATACCTCACCTCTACATGAAGGTAAAAAATGTATTATTTTGGATTAACATTCATAACTGAATATCTGTTAAGATTGCCATTGGAAACCTTTAAGGTAAACCCTTATAGAATTAATCATGATGAGATCTGTTTTCTAAGTACTTGCACAAGCAATCAACAATTTAATATGCCCATACAGCAAAAAAAAAAAAAAAAAAAAAAATCAAATTAAACAGTGTAAGTATAAATTTTAAAAACTAATAAGAGAAACTATAAATATTAATGGAAACAGATCAAGTTATATTAGCAAACATAAGTAGGTTAAACTCCTTTAGTAAAAAGAATCAGAAAACCATCTCAGATGGTTAAGTTAGAAAACACAACAGAGATATAACACTTATAAGTGCAACTTGAAGTAACTGATATAGAAAAGTTAAAAGCAGCCCTGATGGGTGTGGCTCAGTGGGTTGGGCATCATCCTGCAAAGTGAAAGGTCACTGGTTCGATTCCAGGTCTGGGCACATGCCTGGGTTTCAGGCCAGATCCCCTCTTGGGATGCATGGGAGACACAACTGATCAATGTCTTTTACACATCAGTGTTTCTCTCCCTCTTTTTTCACCTCCCTTCCCCTCTTTCTAAAAATAAGTAAATAAGATCTCAGAAAAAAAGAAAGAAAGAAAAGTTAAAAGCAAAAGGATTTACCTACATATGTCAGGGAAATCTAAATAAAATTAGAGTAGGAATAGAAATAAGATCAGAAAAGGGCAAAAAATATTAAATGAGTAAAGCAATCATTTTATATTGATAATAATAGTGTAAATCATTAATGCTTATGTGCTGATAATGTAATATTAAGTAATCTTTTTTTAAAGCTTTCTTTAAAATTCACGAATGAAACTAGAGTGAGAAACGTTAATAAGGCGTTATTATCTAAAAAAAGTCAAAAACAATGTTACAGAAGATTTGAACCATATAATTAATAAGGTTATAATAAGAGATAGATGAGAGAGATATATATTCAACTTGGCATTCCACTGAGAATACATGTCTATGGAGTATTTTAAATTTTGATTTAATATTAGATAATACATAAAGCTTTAATAAATTCAGAATGCCTAAACACAATTCAGTAAGATAGAATAACAATATTATTCCCAAATTGTTTGAGTTTGGAAGGAAAGCTAGAGGAAGTTTTTAAAAATATCTTTGAAATAACTTTTGGATCAATGAGGAAATCAAACTGACAGTTATAAAGACAACAAAAATTAGGGGGAACATGCTGAAATATAAAGGATAAAGCCAATGGGGCCTTCAAAGGTAAATTCTTAGCCAAGAATGAATTGCTCTAGATGAAACAGCAGTGAGATCAATTGCATCCTACCATGCAGGGTCTCTCACCCTGCAGAATATAACTCTTTGGCATCAAGTGAGTTTTGTATAATAGCAGCTCTTTGCTTGGTATGTCTCCCTATTTCAGGAGTAAACTCTAGAACTCACCAATGTAATTGGGGGGAATCCAATTCTACATTTTCACAGAGTGGCAATTTGAATAAGGTGCACCAAAAACCTCTACAGCTTGATTTCACCTTGGGCCCTCACCTGTCCAGGTCAGCACTGTCATGAGAGGTTTTCAAACTTGACTGCACAATGGAACACCTTAGGAGCTATATGAATTATCATTTCCTGAGTCCCAGTCCTACCCCCAAGTGTGTAATGAAATGATGGACTCGGGGTGTGACCTAGCATCAGGATATATACAAGGTACCCAGGAAACTTCTAATTCAACCAAGGATGAGAACATCTGTCCTCAATGATCCACACTGCTCCAGCTATGGACAGAAACACAGGGGCTACACCCAGTCTCTTTTGCACCCCAGAGCAGTCTAATAGGTGACTAGTGTTTCTAGGAAATGTGAAGACTGTCTCCCATACTGGAGGGGCAGGATGGCATTGTGGCTCATAGCCAGCACCTAGCACATCTTGACTTGCCTCTGGTTCACACTACTTAGTGATTTTGACAAGTATGTAACCTTTCTTAGCTTAGCTTTCTCCTAGTAACAAAGGGATTGCTACAGATAACCACACAGAAAGATCTGTCATGGTAGATATTTACCTCTTGTGGGTCCCAGATCTCTTTGAGATCTCATGAAAGCTTCAACTCCTTTCCTCAAAGAACGCACGTGCCTGCACACAAGTTTGAATACCATGTCGAGTCAACAGGCTCCACAAAGACTGTCTGCAGATCAAGGTTAGGAATGATTCCTTCAAAGGGTTTGACAGGCTCTCATCTCCCCGGCTACAGAAATTTTGCTCTGGGTAAGGCCTGATTCATATCCAAACTCTTCTCAACCTGTCCAGCGCTCTTCAGATTCCCCTTGGATGCTGTTTTTATTACAGGGGGCAAGACCAATTAGGAGCTCTGAGTTTCAAACAGGCAGTGTAATCCACATGTAAACAGAGCAAGGTGAAAGTGGAGACGGACGCATCGGGCCGGGAATGAGAACCAGATGCCCCAGCTCAGGGAAGAGAGGGAAGAAAGACAGCTGCCCGAGGGTCCCGCTCTGTGGGCTTACCTCTAATCAAGGCTCACAGGAACAAACTGGAGGAAGGCGAGACAGGAAATCGCAGCTTCGGGAAGACTGGGAGTGGAAGGTGGAGGTGAGGGAGTGCTGAGGTCAGAAAGAGAAGAAAGGCGGTCTTTTCAGAAGCTTTAACAGAAGGCCTGGGGGACTGAGACAAAACCCGTCAGTCAACGGGTATTACTGGTTTTCTTGCAGAACACCAGGCACCGTGGATCAACTAAGCAGGAAAGCACCCTCTCTGAGGAGTCCTTTTATAAATTTCTATTGTGTCCATAAATGGGGGAGGCACTAATCCAAAAAGACAACAGGCTTTATGAATTTACCAGGAGTGATGGCAAGGTTATTGTTTCTCCTCCAAGGCCTAGAGATGGCCTGATCCCCAGGGATCACCTCTCCAGCTGGGATCATATCCACTAGGCCCTCACCTACATCCTACTCTTGCTGTCCCGTGTCCACCTCCCAAGCTCCAGTGCATACTGTTTGCCCTAGAGCTGAGCAGACCATTTTCCTCATTCTAGTTGGGTTCTGTGTGCTCCTCAAAGTTCAGTTACATCACCTCTCAGAAAACCATCTCAGATGCTTTTCATGCACTCTGAGAACACAACGGTCTCTCCACCCTCTGAACTCTTATGACCTGCGTTTGTCAATAACGCTCCTTTGCTATTATCCATACACTTCTTTGTGTTATAAATATAACAAAATAAAAGGGGGCCATGAACCACAGCTGAGGCTTATAGGGGGAAAAAAAAAAAGCTGTATTGAACTGAAGTTTGTTTGGCTCTGCTGAACACCCTCGGACATGCACATTTGGCCGCAAGGCACGAGGCAAACTGAAATGTCTCACGTGCCGAGGTGTGCGCTGCAGATGCCGACACAAGCATCACTCTATCGTCTATTTAAGTTGCAGAATGAAGTTTTCATACCAGGAAGCAGAAGTCTAGAAAGCAGAACAGAGTGGGAGTTACAAAAAAAAAAAAAAAAAAAGTCCCTGGGAGTTCACAGAAAAGTTGGAGAGGTATTTGAACTTCCACAAGCTAGAATTTCCAGAACGGGCATCGGCACAAATGTTCCAGCTGACCTCTAGGTGTGCACTGCGTCTACTGCACTGGGGGGTGAGGCTATAGGGCTCTACAGCTTTTGTAGTCCACACAACGGACCTTCAGTTCCATGGCCCCCACTTAAAAGGTGCTAGGTATATACCTGAAAGGTGAGGCTATGGGGATTGACAGACAGCTTAACAGGAGTGTAAAATAACACACAATGGGTTCACAGACAAGCCATGTAGAATACCAACATCTTGGAAGAGAAAGAAATAAGAAAAATGTTCTAAGGCTACTGATTCAGCTTTGGGAATCAGTATTCAGCTTTCCAAAGTTATTTGTATATACATACCAATATGTATATATTTGATATGTATAGCAGCTTTTTAAAAAATATTTTATTTATTTACTTTTAGAGGGAGGGAAAGGAAGGGGAAAAGAGAGGGAGAGAAACATTGATGTGTGAGAGAAACATAGATTGGGTTGCCTCTTGTCCGCCCCCAACTGGGGACCTGGCCCGCAACCCAGGCATGTGCTCTGACTGGGAATTGAACCAGCGACCCTTCAGTTCACAGGCTGGCACTCAGTCCACTGAGCCACACCAGTCAGAGCTATATATCAGCTTTTAGCCCTACATCTACATCTCTATATATCTACATATACATCAATATGTATATCTAAATCTATATATCTATCTTCAGAGGACAGAACAAGTTTGTAACCTACTAGAACATATCAAAATTATTGCCCATAAATTTATAGGTTCCATTTTTGATGACTCTGACCCATCTTGCAATATAATTTGTAAGTGTTTACTCATCCTTAAATTTTGAGGTGAATAATTTACTGTTGGATTCTTGGACTTTATCAAATGTGTCAAACTGCCACCCAATATATATGTGGCCTCAAATCACAATAAATTATAATCTGATGTTAAGATGTGGGCTATATTCTAATTGTGGCAGATTATCAACCCTGGGCAATTCCAGAATTTCCATCTTGGTTAAGTGCCCTTGAGTGCTGACATGTTGGAGGAGTTGAGCTTTCCATTGGTCAATGCTCGATAGTAACACTACAAACTCCACGCATGTGCTCCAGCTGTTCAGTGCACAGTACAGGGTTCTGGGCAGACTCGGGTGAGCCAAATTCAAAGTAAAGTCCCACCCTCACCTATCACCTGAGGGGATACTGTCAAACCACTGGGTGAGGTCTTGATGCTGTTTGTGTATTAGACATGCCTTCATCTATACTTCACAGATTTGTTTGGCTGTTACATTGGCACTCTAGCTCTTTTAATTCAGAAAAAAGTATAGGAATAGAATTAAATGTGGTCATCAAAATTCTTGAAATTGCCTAAATGGGACATGTAATCATAGTTCCTTAAACTTTGTTTCAAGATAATAGCAATATCAAAGTAATATCAACATGTTTGTATACAATTCAAGTTTTCCAGTTTATTTTTATTGTCAACTAACCACCTATAATGGAAAGAGTTTTTTAATCACTGAGAGAACAGGATTCTGTATATGGAAAGTTCAATCTGGACCTTATCTTAGGGGATGGGGAGAACTTTTTACCCCTGAGGAAGCACCCCTATCTGGACCCAAGCTCTTCACTGAAGAATTGGGGGTTTCCCTGTGATTATGTCCTCTGAGCCCTTGGAGTGGACCAATGCGTGGCAACCACAGTGTTCATGACTGTTCAGCCATCTGTCAGAGGGGTTCTGTTCATTTGTCCAAATGTATATTCCTTGCCCTAAAATATTCCAAGCGTGGTGGTACACACAGAGGTGGCAGACAAAAACCAGTAACATGGGGTGTTAAGTGCTACAGCAGATGAATGCACAGATGCCCTAGCTCTCATTCTGCCTAAGCAAGAGAGGTAAAGCCAGGCTGGGTATTAAAGGACAGGTGATGAAGATCCATTGGGAGCAGAAGGCACAGCATATGCAACGGATTCGAAGCACACGGTGTCACTGCAAAGCACAGAGAGAGGAAGAGGAAAGAGAGGGAGGGACAGTGAGATACAAAGTTGGAGAGATTAAGGCCTAAATGCTAAGTCCCTTAGATGCCAAGGTAAGTAATCTGAGTTTAACGTGCATGCAATGGGGATATAGTGGAGGTTTCTGAGTCAGGCAGTCACATGGTCCAATGTGGGTTTAAAACAAATAACACTGATCTCACTGAGGGGTGTGGATACGCTGGAGAGGTATAGACTTAGGGGTTCCAGGGAAGAGTCTGTGAGAACTGGCTTGGTTTTGAAAAATATGTATGAAGTAAATTATATTTGTCTGTTCACTAGTTGGAGTGTGTGTGTGTGTGTGTGTGTGTGTGTGTGTGCGTGTGTGAAAGAGGGACAAAGAGACCAAGTGAGACAGTGACAGAGAAAGTGAGAAAGAGACAAACAAGATAAACATTCAGTGTTTGTCTTATTATTAAGCTAAAACTGCATGGCATCCAGGAGAGCAGAACAGAAATGGAGACTGGGCTGGAAGCCTTTGCCAGCCTGTTCGTGCCATGGCGGAGAGTGAGGTTGGCTCTCGGCATGGAGGCAAGTGTCATGGATCGCAAAAGGATGCCATAAACACCAAGAGAGGAGTAGGGGACAAGGTCCCGGGAGGAGATCAATGAGGGTCAGAGAAGTGCAAGGTGACCCAGAAGAGCAGAGGAGCAGAAACGCAGAGTGAAGGAAGAAGCACAAACATGCGATGCCTCCAAGGGTCACCATCAAAGGCCACTTAGGTGGGACACAAATGACATTTGTTTCACTATGGATGATGACTCCCTTTGTCCCTGAGACAAAAGGAACAAATATTTTTAACAAGTAATATACATCAAACACAGCACTAAGCTTTTCTATAACTCTAAGAGGCAAGAATTCCTGGCCCCATTCTACAGATGAGGAAACTGACACATATCACAAATGAAAATGTAGTTGATCATGAACCCAGAATAGGAGCAATCTCCGTCTTGGTGCTGTGCTCTTCTTATTGTGCCACCCTGCCCCCTGGCTTCCTGGAGCCAGTCACCAGTAACTCCCCCCACCCCCCTGCCCCACAGCACTCTGGGAAACAAGGCTGTTGGAGGCAACGAGAGGGGTCAGACTTGAAGTGTTAGTGTGTCTGCACTGCCTTGGTACCCTCAGAAGGAGCACGCACCCCCCCAAGGCAAGACCGACTGTTGTGCTCTGAGGGTAGTGTGACAGGTCCTCCAGGGATTGGGGCTGACCCACAGCCAGCTCTCACCAGGTTCTGGAGGGTGGCAGCTGTGGGAGAGAGAGAAGAAGGCCACCACGACCTCTCTAAGGTATTATAATTGGACCTAAAGCCAGGAACATCCTTTGACTAGGATGCCCAGGGCCCAAGAGCCAGCATAATGCAGAGGAGCAGCTTCTTTCTGGGTCAATGGTGAGAACCAGAGCCCAAGAGCTGATGGGAGGTCAGGCACCGGGGGGGCATAGGCCCTTCTCGGGTGACAGGACCTCTTCCTCAGAAGGGAACCTGATTCTGACTTTCCCAAGACCGTGCCAGGCCCCTTTAGGACTTCCCTGGGACAAATGACTAGAACTAACATCTGTCCCAGCAGCAGAAATGGGAGAACGGGATGGCCTTGGCCACTTCTGTGTCAGCCTCATGATGACCATGCCAGCTATGGAAAGGAAACCACAGCCTCAGGGCGGTGGGGACGTGCTGTTCCAAGTGTCCCCAGCAGCCCAAAGGACTGAGGAGGCCCCCGAGGGTCTTGGCAGACACAGCACGCTGCTTCTCCAGACTCAGGACCGTCCTCTCAGCTATAGACCCTCTGTCCTGCTCAGAGCAAGTGCCCAGCAGATGAAGGCAAAGGAGAGGCCTGCCCTCTCCAACCCCGTCAGCCCCCTTGTCTTAGAAGACATTTCCTCAAAGGCCCAGTTTTTCACATCACCCTTCTCCCGAGCCCACAAGAGCAACCTGATCTCCTCTGCTTGGTTCTCCCCACTGCTTCCCACACCTCTGCTGTTTCAACCAGTGTAGACTGACCCCTGCTACCTGCGTGCATCACGTCATTACCACCTTTGCTTGGGCCATTTTCCTCACCAGGATGCTCTCCTTACACCCCCCAAAGTAACTTGCAATACAGAACAAGATTGGCTCAAAACAATGCTCAATGAAGAGTTTAGCTCGGAGGAGGTTCTCATGAGTCTGGTTGGATCCCCATTCATCTGTCTCCTCATGGGATGAAAAAGTCATTGCTCGTGGTTATAAAACCCATGACTCCCTGAACTGTGGCTCATTTCTGTTCTAGCCATGACCGGATCTCCCCTTGACCCCCTCTTCCTGTCGCCATCCTCTGCCCCGGTCCTGAAGGGGGCCTGTCATTAGGCAGGACTCACAAGGAGCTGGATCTGAGAACAGAGGCCAGTCTCCCGTCTGAACTTCTACGGGCTGTTGCATCTCCGTAAGGCTGGCGGCTACAGAACGGACCCATCTCTAGAGAGCCAGAGGGAAGGAGGGCAGGGAGAAGAGAAAAATCCAGGAGCAGTGACTTGGATGTGGTGCTCTCCTGAATTTCTCCCCAAGCAAGATTCATATTTCAGGGAATACAGCACAGCCTGTCTTAAGGCGGCTTGCTTGGGAGCCAAGGAGCGCTTCATAGTTTGCAAGGAGGACTGTCTCAGGCCGGCTCATCTCCTGACCCTGCAGCTGGTGGGCGGGAGGATGAGGGGAAGGATGCTTTCTTCTCTGCAAAGTATCATTTGGGGGAGAGCAGCCCTCCTGATACAGGCAATGCATCCAGGGCTCACTCTCCCAGTGTTTATTCTTCTCTCTAACTCTACAGAGAAAAAAAAAATCAATTTCAAAATACCAATTAAAAACCCCTTCTCCCTGCGCATATTTGGTTACAGTAGTCTACACCATACTCCACCCCCTGCAGGTGTGTAATTGCCCTGAAAGCAGAGTTGTCCAGAAGTGAAAAATTAAATAATTCAAACCAAAAATGTTCCAGAGGTAGAGCAAAGAGAGCCGGGTATAGATAAGTAATGTAGTATGTAGAACCAGGAAAAACACACACATGCACCCACACACACACACACACACGGTGCGCAGCACACTTCGGTGACTGCTAAAACTATAACATCTGGAATGCCATTCTGGAAAACTTCCAGATGTTTTCCACGAGGAACACTTTGTAAAAATTGTTAGCCTTCTAGGCATTTGTGAATTTTGTAAGGGGAGTACACTCCCAGGCCCACATAGGAGCAAATACGGGATTATAAAGTGCTAAATGCTTTTCACAACTGTATAAGCAATAATGCGCTTTGGGTAAATATTCAGGGAAAATTATTTTTACAGACTAAGCGAATGGATATGTTCCAATCTGCAATTAGATTTGTATTTCAGAGAAATCAAGGAATGCAACACAGCTTGTCTTAAGGCAGCTTGCCTGGGAGCCAAAGCCCCTAACCTGGGCAACATCACACATCCTGGTCATTAATTTCCTCTTTTGTAGTCATTCCAATGCTGGAAGAGGCTAACGTGGTTTCATAGCTTGTTATATTTATCTTCCTTCCCAAGGATTTTTATATTGCATTTTATAAATCCGGCTTCAATTTATGTGTAAGCCCTGTAATCATTAGCATTATGTTGAAAGAGAGAGAGAAAGAAAAAAAGAAAGAAAGAAAAAAAGAAAGAAAGAAAGAAAGAAAGAAAGAAAGAAAGAAAGAAAGAAAGAAAGAAAGAAAGAAAGAAAGAAAGAAAGAAAGAAAGAGGGAGGGAGGGAAAAAAAGAAATGGACTTGCCGGTGGGGGAAACCTTAATCCAACAAAGCTTGAGGAGCCCTTGCAAGAATTGTCAGTTTTTTAAATGCATAATATATAAACATCTTTAAGGAATACCCAGAATCTCTTTTGAAATCAGAAATTATGTGAAGCAAGGAAAGAATCATAAAACCTTATTGATTTCCCGAACCCACGGAGTAAAAGTATTTTTAAACCATGACTCACATAAGGGATACATTTGACACATCAAGAGAAACTGGAAACCAGGCTCCGAGCGGCCACATCAGATCCCGCTCTGAGGCAAGTTTGTTTACCATTACAAAGTGAAAAGAAATTTGCTTTTCCTCCCCTGCTTCCTTTCCCTCGAGGATGGCGAGTTTTATTGATTTTGTCTTTCTTCATAAAACAGTCGAAGTTGAAATGTCCACAATAAACTAATCAGAAGCCTTTGCATGTTAATCCTGCGCACCGCTGCTGTCTCTCCTAGGAGACGCTTGGCCCCAAACCCAGGGAGAGCCATAGCTCTCGAAGCATTTGTGTTTGCGGTTCCAAGGCTTTCTACTTCCATAAAAAAAAAATCCCTCAGCTGGGACCTGCAGGATACTCCCAGGAAAGAGCTGCAAAGGCAGAGCACCTGGAGGTGAGGTGTCAGACCTGGAGGCCATGCAGGCCCCCAAGGAGGCAGGCCCCGAGGCTGCCTGTAGGCTGTGGGAACCTCAGCCAGGGGACAGTCAACTTCTTCCTGCTTGTCACTTCCTCCTCTCTGTCTTCATCTGTGCTCATCATCATCACCTTCATGGCATTTCCACCATGAAGGTTTGTCTTGGGTAAAAATAAATGAATAGTGAAATAGGTACACAGCCCACCATGGAGACAGAAGCAGGTATGAGACCCTCCCATTCTTTGACCACCTCAACCCCCAGCGAGCCAGCTCTGCGATCTGGTGTCTTTCTCACTGGGACTCCCTCATTTCTATGGCCGTTGAAACTCAAAGGAGAAAGGGACACGCTATTTATCACATGTGACTGTGGCACTCCCAGCTCCCCAGCGACACAGACATACCCTCAGGTGGTTCGCCTCCAACCACCGTGCTCAGGGCAGGTTCACCTAAGCTCTTGGTTGTAAATAATGGAGGGCTCAGGATACCCCAATTCTACCCCGGGGCTGCTTCAAAGACAAAGGGAAAGAAATGAGGAATGGGAAAATGCCCCAGGAATCAGAAAACATCGCAAGGTCGACCCACCTGGTATAAATCAGTGTGCACAGTTCCAGAGGGTCGCATGGAAACCTCACGCTCAGGTGTAATTTGCCCATCCCAAAGTATTTTTCCTAGCAGTGCCAAATGCCATAATGCTCTGTGTCAGTGATTTGAAATTATTCTATAAGCTACATATCGGGTACACTATTGTTAATGAAATGCACACAAGAAGATGAACAACTTCCTTTTCCTGCTGGAGCCCCAGCTGCAACCAGGGCCTGGATCCTTCATGCTGTAAATCAGCCCTTTGTACTCCAGGAGGATTCAATGAGCTGCAGGTGTGGGCTGGTGGAAGGCCGCCTGGGATTAGGTAGCAGCATTTGATATGAGATCCCAAACAGCGCTGGCAATCTACAGGCCACATGCGGCCACGGGCTTTGGAGAAAGCAAAGGAAAAACGCTGATGAAATGTGGCACGGGACCATGGAATGCAATGTCAAACTTTCACATCTGCAGGAAAAGAAGGAGAGTTCCTAATTTTACAGTGATGATGTCATTGAGAATTCATGACAGTGGAAATGATGGGCCAAAGTTTGCAAACTTAACCACTTAGGAGGTTGCTAACTGAAGGCTGAGAATTTCAAGGGGCAGCGCAGGTTTAAATACAATGCTGATTTGTCTTCCTGGCCTGAGGCATCGTTGGGGTGTGTGTGCATGCGTGTGCACACACATGCATGTACACACACATCTGCATACAGTCTCTGGAGGGAGATGGGGACAGAAGAAAAAAGTTGTATTTGAGAGTTTATACTTTGCAAGGCATGCGAGGTTGATCCTTTGCATGTCATATGTGTCCTTAAAAATGTACTATTCTGTATAATTCAGCATAAAACATTGCTAACTGTCCTTAGCAACAATATATTTTTTAAAGATTGATTTCAGACACTCTAAAAATTCACCAGCCAAGAAAAACTATCATAGTTGTTCACTTTTCTCCTTAACGGTAACCGTTGCAAAGAGTTTCCTTTTAAATTTTTTTTTTTTTTACTTGGGGCTGAAGAGACATAAAAACAAGTCTGGTTTTGTTATTAGCATACTGATAAAGTATATATTGAAGAAAACATATCTTTAATTTTTTAAGAGTCTGTTTTTCATTAGCTTATCTTGATAGTTTAAGTTAATCATTATTTTCAACCATATATGATTTAGATATTATGTCATTAATTCATGTACAGTCCATCTGAGTAATGATTGTGGTTTTCTACTTTACAAATTCATCTACTTCACCAAGAAACCAAGAGAGTCAAATTCCGTGCAACATCTGGTTTCCATTGAATGTAATTGCCATTTGCAGAGTTATAATCATGTGTTATTGTAAGGAGCACAGTGTCAATCACTTCCCTAATGGGGAAAATTCAATGCCTAAATACCTGGGAGAACAAGAAGCTGACTTAAGCAGGTGCATTCAGACGCTGGGTTTTAAGTAGAATTCTAGCCTACCCATTTAAATAAATCATTTTAAGGAGAAACAATATTCTTTCCATCCCCCTGTAGCAAGGGAAAGCATAATACCCCGGGCCCCAATCTCCCATGCTCAGTTCCAGTATTATATCACGTTTAATCTTTTAAAAAATGTATAAATTTGTCCGTATCATACTGACGACTCCTTATGTTCCACATACGGTGGAACCCCTAAAGGCCAGGCAGGGTTTTGTAGACTTTCTGGGGAAAGGCCCACTTCTGATTCTCCCTGCCTTACGTGAAGTTGGTCATCTCTTTCATAATGAAAATAATTCAAGTTGGATGTAAAGAAAATATTAAACTGCTCAAAACACCCAAGACCATTATAGTCTTTTCTAGCCCCTGGGGTTTTTGTGGGGAGAATCACATAAGAGGTTAAAAAAAAAGCATGAAGCACTGTGTTTTTGTGTGCAATATGTAAGCACTTTATAGCAAAAATGAACCACATTTTCCTGACCTCAATCCTCATTGTGTTTACAAGCCAAGCCTGGTTTGAATTGGTAAATGTTTTGGCCATTCATTCAAGAAACACTTCCAAAGGCACACCAGGAATTGCACTGGACATTCGGGATGCAAAGATGAAGAAGACAGAAACTAGGGGGCGAGAGCGCAGGTGAGTACATGATGCACGCAGGAGAAATCAGCCTGTGTATTCTGGCAGCAGACAAGGGCCATTTTATCCAGCTTGGTTAAGGAGGACTGGTGAGTCTAAGAAGGCTTCCTGGAGGTGGTGACAGCAGAGCTGAGTTTTAAAGGATGCATGGGAGTGGAAGGCTTTCTAGAAATTAGCTGTAAGAATATATAGACATTTTATTAGCTCCTGCTAATGTTTCTGGGAGTAAAGTTCTTGATTCAATTAAAATACTGTAAAAGGGCAGCTTACAATTCCTTTTAGTTCATTCATTCTCATATTTATACTAGGCTATTTACTATCCTATTTATAGAATTCATTCCTCTTCTCATCTACTCAGGACATAGGAAGCATGACAGAAGTAGCAACCCCCAGAAGCAATTTCAATGATCTTTGGCACTATCATCACCATAATACCATCTTACATTTGAGGAACGTTCTGCAATCTGCAAAAGACCTTTAGATCCATCGTATCTCCTTGTCATAATAAGGGAAATGCAGGTATTATTCACAGACCTTAAAAAGTCACTGTGAAGGAAGGTCTAGAATTCAAGCCTTTAAGCTCCCTCCTGAGACTGGCTTCCAGCGTGCAGCCTCTCACCTGGCTGAGGAGGCAGGACAGTAGAGCTTAGCACCTGGCGCATAGGTGATGCTCATCATAATGGGATCCATGGGTGAGTACATTTTCAGCTCTTAGTTAAGCGCGCATGTGGATGAGACTTTTTCCCAAAAATGTAAACCAGAGTTAACATTCTATTGGGTTTTATCATGCATTTCATGGTCATATTGTCAACATACTCTCACAATTTGCCTCATTTTCAAGCAACTAGTTGAGGGATTCCACATCCCTTGAGCACCTGCGGACTTACAGCTGGTGAGAAAACCCGGAAATGCCTGAAAGGATGGCAGGATAGGGCCACCTGGCACAGACAAGCGGCAGTAAATAAACATGTGGATGATTAATAAGTAGTAATGTCAAAAATGAAATTTAAAAAAACCCTCCGAAATAGGAAGGTTAGGGTTAGACAGTGGACTGAGCAGCATGAATCCGGACCCGGGAGTCCTGGCTGGTGGATTGTTTATTTAGCCTGCACGAGTCCTGAGTTTACCAAAGACTCCGTGGGCATTACAGCCTCTACCCGACCCACCCCAAAGGCTTGCTGAGAGAATCGGTAAAAATATCTCATGCAGAGCTGAGCACGTTATATAGCAGCGAGCAAATACGGGGAAGTTACCATTGTCTCCGACAAATTGAGAGCTGCCTCTCTTTCCACCAAGGCTGCCAGAGACCGGTTTGTAGTAATAATATCTGTCAGGCTGGAGCCTCGTCGAAGATCATAGACCCACAGAGGCAGGAATCTGGTGTTGAGGTTCTCTGAAGTGTAGGTCAGGGCTGCTTCTCAGAAAACACCTCCTGTTGCTTTTTTGTTTGTTTGTTTTTAGGTTGTTGTATTTTTATCCAAAGAGATGTAATGATCCCATTCCAAGGGATTTTTAAGGCTCCTTCCAAATGGAATTGATAGCAGCCAGACTACCCAGGTTCGGGTTATAACTCATACATTTACAGACGGTGACAAGGGCAGAGCATATGACACTTAGACTAAGGTTCCCCTGAGTTGTATTCCAAGGTCCCTTAGAAAGCACCTAGCAGGTGGCTTTTCAGCCTCTGAATTAGCGACAGGCCGCCTCTTGCTTGGAACCTGGTTTAAGCAACCTAGTCAGTAATCGCTGGGAGAAACCACGCAGGCCACACATGCACACGATGGCACTTGACAATGGACATCCCCATGGATGATAGTTGCACCTCGTCCCAGGAAATTCCTCACTCACAGAGTATAAAAGAGGGCAAAGAGACCATGGTGATATGGAACACCTGCACAGAAAAGTGTCCTCTACGATCAGTTGTCAGGACATATGGCAACTGGGGGGCTTGTAGGTCAGTCAGTTCCTGCCTTGGCTTGCCCTCAGTTTGCAAATCAACATCATGGGGCAATATTTCTTGCTATTATCTTTATGGGATTGTTGTAATAATTAAACATGTAAATTATTTTAAAACGCTAAAGGGTTCCCACAAATGTCTATGTCCGACGTGCCTTGTAACTAAGTAATTACTCGCAATTATATGTGGCTCTACACTACTTAATAAGAGCTGGAATTTATTTCACACTTGCCATGTGCTTGTGCCGTCCTGGGCTTATCGCACGTTTTAACACACGTAACCCTCACAACCAACCAGCGTCGGCACCAGCTGCATCCTATAGCTTGCAGACTCGGGTTGCTTACGTTAAAAACGGCTCAGCTCACAAGGGGGACGGCCAGGGTTTGGGCCCAGGAATTCTGGCTCCAGAGCCTGTTTTCTTAACCACTGTGTTGCACCATTTCTCACACATGCCAGGACATGCACACGTATGCACGTACGTGAGCATCTTGAAACTCTGTAACTTTGAAACAATTTCAGATTTATAGAAAAGTCGCAAAAATCAAACAAAGCATTCCTACACGTTTTTCACCTAGATGCCCCAAAGGTTAACACTCGAGCACATGTGCTGTAGCATGTTCTCCCTCTCTCCGCAAACACATTCACATACAACACAGGCTCACACACACTTCCCTCTGAGAGTCCATTGTAGACGTGAGGACCTTCGATGTCTAAAAGATCTCTGTGTGTTTCCTTTAGGCAAGGACATCCTCTTACTCGATCACAATGAAGTTATTAAAATGAGAAATTAACATCGATATAGTTTTATTATCTAATCCACAGAGCAAATTTGGCTAATTATCTTTGTAGTGTCCTTTATAGCAACAGTCCTGTGATTGTTGTGGGTTTATTTTATTCAATTTTTCCAGATCCCATTCAGGATCACATGTTGCGTGACCTTCCCATTTTTGAAGACAACCAAGTTTGGGCTTTTCTGACATTTTCCCTGATTAGATTCAGGTTGTACATTTTTGGCCAGCATATCACAGAAGTGATGATGTGTCCTTCTCTGTGCATCACATCAGGAAGCATATGATATCTATTTGTCCCATTACTGGTGGTGTCAAAACACATACTTTTAGCCCATGCTCCCTTGCTTACCATGTAACGTGTCTCCCCCCAGATGCCGGGGAAGCTCCCTAAGGATAGGGAGGGTCCAGTCCATGTTGGCATCTTCCACCATGCCTGGCACAAGCACACAGTCAACTCCTGCTCTGTTTTCTCATTTTTGACCCAGTCTCTCCTGGTGATTCATGGTTCCTCCCTACAATACCAGAATCTAGGACAAGCCTACCTGTCTCCTTCTTCATTCTATAGGCAGAATGCCCACTCAATTTCTAGAGCACCCTTTCCATGTCAGGCCCCAAACCAGATGCTGGAGAATACAGAGGAAAGCAAGACACAACCCTATAGACCTCAGGGGCATGGCCTGCCCACGCCTCCCCCACCGCAGACCCGCAATGACACACCACGCCTCCTCCACCATCGGGTCTCTCCTCCCCCTCATCCGCTTCCACTCTCTCACTTTATTTCCCAAAAATCAGGGTCCTGTTGTCTGCATCAGGAGCCACCCAGAGTCGAGTGTCAGAGGCCTGAGGAAGTTCATGTGTTTCCTTCCTAATCACGTGTTTGCTAGTTATTCGCACTTTCTGAGAAATAGGACCTTAACCAAAGGAGGGAGTCTCCTAGTGAGAAGTCCGGGTTGGAGGGAGGTTTGGGGCAACTGTGCTGTTCAGGAGCCACCATGCCCCACACCACGCAGGGCGCCCCTGCCCCTTTGCTCTGTGCCCATGGCTGCTATAAAGAACTCACCCCGCAGGATGCTGAAATCCCAACACCAACTTCATCCCTGCGCACTCCAAGGAGCAGTTCAATAAGGCAAAAAAGGAGTAAAAGTGACAGGCACCAGCTTCAGGCCACGTGCAATGTCTGTGGCTTGTCCCTTAGACCTAATTAGAAAATGGAAAATCAAATCCCTTTTTTATATATTGAAAGGCTGGTGCGGTGAGGTGCCAAGTTCAAGGTGATCCAGAGAGAAGCAAGGAAAACCATGCCCCTGCCCCCCTGCAGTTGACAGTCCCTACAGGCGCCCCCACAGCCAGCACGTGCCATGGGCATCGGGCAACTTGTCAACACGTCACCACCGGTTGATATGGCCGCATGGCCTTGGACAAGGGCACGTGGTGCCATCCACTTACAGTCAATGATGAAAGAGAAGCAGTAACACAAACTGCTGCTTTCAAAGGCAGTTCCCTTGTTCTTTGTGGACAGGACGGGCCAGCGCGCCCAGATGAGAGGCCAGTGGAGAGGCGTTAACACAGGCTCTGGGATTCAGGGGCCCGGCCAGCAGTGCCAGCTCTAACACGTGCCAACTGCGGACCACAGACAAACTGTTTCCCTGAGCTAGCTCAGCCTCCTCACCTGTGACACTGGAATGTTCACAGACCCCACCTCATAATGTTGTGAAGACAAAGATCGTTCTTTGTCAATTGTCTAGCTTGGCTGCCTGGCCAAACACAAGTCCTCAAGAACTAATAGCCTTGCTAAGCTGTCCTTGCCTTTCTGGAGCTGGGGACTAAGTACCCTGGGTCTCTCTACCCCTCACCTTCATGTGGACCCTGGATTTCTATAGACTTGGGTTGTTGGGGGACCAATTATCTGTGGAACTCATATTGGTGTGTCTTTACAGAAGCCTAAGAAAATTAAAAATTTCTACACTAAAAATGGGGGGATGGGCCGGGGCTCCTTGATCCCAAAGTTCCCAAAGAAATCCTATTTGAAAACCCCCTTTACAAGGCATTATAATATCCAGAAGATAAATAGCCAGGGGGCTGCTGGAATCTGGGGCCCCTTCACATGAAAAAGACAGCACTTGGACTCTGTATTAGGGCTTTAAAAATGTAAGTGAGTTTGTCACTTTTCTTTTTTTCCACTTGAAGCATTTGACACTTTTTTAAAAGTTTATACTTTGCCTATTTTTCACTAATTTCTAGGTAACTTTATTTTCAATCACTAGAGTTTGAGTGTCACAGGTTTCTCCATCTAGCTAAACTTTTACTTTCTAATTTTCCATTTTGTGGTTTTTGTTTTCAGCCCCTGGGCTCTTTAGTTTTCCTTTCTATGTTGTTTGTCTAAATCCCTTAATATTTGTTTACTTCTTTTATGTATTGCAAAATTTTTTTAACTTCTAAGTTATTCTCTTTAACTACTAAACCTCTTTTATCTATCTTTGTATAATAATTAATAATGCTATTTTAACTCTTCCAACATTGCATTTATCATTTTAAATTTAAAGTCTTACCTCCTTCTACTCACTTGATTGTTTAAACCTATAATTTCTAAAATTTCTGTTTTCTATCCTTTGTCTTACAGCTTTAACTCCTTTAAACATTTTTCTGTTAGCACTGGCCTGGAATGTCAGGCAGAACGCGTTGCCTGTCGGGGTCACCATCAGGGAGAGATCCATTCAGAGATGAGTCCACACCTCTTGCCCTGTCTGCTCCTCCACAGCTATCCCTCTGGAGCCTCTTCACTGGACTCCCATACATTTTTAAGTCGGTCCTAAATAGTCATAATCGAGCTAATGTGTGAAACTCACGAGTTTAAACTCCTTCCTCCAGACAACAGTAATATTCATCATGCATACATCACACACAGTTCACTCCTCTGACATCAGAGGAGGCCCTGGCCCACCCTGGGTGGACCCCACCCGGCCCTGGGAAATCCAGCAAGCCAGCAGAGCAGTGAGATGCCCACCAGGCATGAGGGGACAGAAGCAAGTGGTTTCAAAATCATCCTTGTCCTTGCCCCCAGACCAAGCACCCCAATCAGAAGACTCTGCTCTGAAAAGTCTTGGCACAGCCTCAAGCCCAGAGGAGAACACACTCGTCTGGAAGAAGGCCATGCTGGCTCACACACAAGAGTTTATAAGCTTGTTCCTTCTCAAAATAGAAACACCAGTTCCAGTGTGGAGTGAAACTGGGCAGGACAGGATAAGCCTTGCTCTAAGGCACCACTTGCAGCATCCAAATGATCGTTCTTAGTAGCCAATCCAATGGAAGTAATCATTTTAATCTGAACAATACGTGAAGCCTTCCCCTGCCCTTGCTTCACTTCCTTAGTCCATAGGATCCTCACGTGTGAGGAATAAACACAAACAATCAATTAATAGACCCGAGGACACATAGGACGTGCCAGACTCAGAACTGAGAGCCAGCTCTCCTGCCCGTTTCCCAGGGTTCTCCTTCCTGTGTCAGGGCACCTCTTAATGTCACCCAGCAGGAAGAACGTGTCTGTCTGCACAGCGTCGTCCTGGAGGTCATAGCCCACCCGCTGACTGGGTCCTGATGCTATTTTCTATCTGAAGAAGAGATCAGGGGACACGCTCACTTAAACCCGTTCTCAAGGGCAAATGACGAACAGCAGATTCCTTCTGGAGGCTAAACTAGACAAGGGAAAGGGCAAGAGAGAATACGGTGACTGGACACCTGGACGGCGGGGTGATGTGAAAGCATCTTGAGAAGCAGAAGCCAGCCTGGGAGTAGGAAAGCCAAACAGAACAACACCCCTCCATTCTGCAAAAAAAATCTCCCTAAAAAGTTCTGCCCCATCAGAAATCGGCATCCTGTAGACCACAGGGTTCCATCGTGAGCCGCAGTTTCTATAGTTCGGTGTTAAAAAGTTGTTACAAAGGTTCTGCTTTTCCAAACGTGGTCTTTAAACAATGTATCTCATGTCCCGTATTTGGGACAAAACTTCGCCTCAGGGCTCCAGGTCACCGAACATGTATAACATTGATTGAAACATTTTGTGTTACAAACAAATTAACTTCCGGAATGAAAAACACAACCCTGCCTGAAGAATAAATCCCAAATGTAAAATCTATCTCTAATAGTCTATCAGGAAAAAAATCTGAACTCAATACCCCTTTGCCTATTGAATAACACTAATCCTGTGTAATCACTCTTAGTAACCCTGCTTGTCTCTAGGTTGAGTCGAGCCTGTAGAAACTAACCCATTTTTCTTCTCTGAAAGATGTAATCAGTAGTAAGGAAACTAGAAGTTTGGTGATCCTGCTAATCAATCTATGTTCCACAAATGAAAACACTCCCCAATTGGTAATTAGTTTTCAATGATGAAGTAATTAAATATTTCACTCCGAATTCCCTCTGCTCTGCATCTGGGGCTTTTGTAAATGTTGCATTTCCAAGTCCCAGTGTGCAATCTTGTTTTATTTATGGCCGGGCCTTTACAAGCTTTCTGAAACTCTGTCTAAACCACACAAAGGCAAGGGGAAACCTGACAATTAAGTGTTGAACTTGATTATTACAGTCAACCAGGCCAGGGAAAACAGAGACACCTGATCCACCCTTGGCCCAGAGTTATCAAGAAAACATGATTACATAGCTCAGGACGGTTTTCGAAGCTCCATATATAAAAGTGGAAGCCAAGCGTTCTCTTATTTAACCTTGATGAGGTGCTTGGGGGAAATGAGAAATGCGGCTGAGCCTCCCAAACAGATGTCTGCCTCAGTTTCATCCCATATCAGCACAGCTCCTCTGCCGGTTTTCTCTCTGGTATTGAAAGGTGCCATTCACATCTCATGGAGGAATGAAAGGTTCCTTGCTACACTGATTCAAAAACTCAAAACAGTTGCCTGACCACGGTGGGGCAAGACATGTTACCAAAATCGATTTCTTAAAATGTAACCTTCGTTCAAGTCTCAGCTATTGTAAAAACGCGTGTCAGAAGTTGAGGCCGGAAGGTTTTGTTCAGAACTCTTCAATGCGTGGTTAACGATCAATGAGTTACGATAAAGAGGCACAAAAGGACCCAGAATGTGCATCTCACCCCTCGCAATTCTCCAGCCTCGAAGGCCAGAGGCACTGGTTAGATGAAATTCCTGGTACCGCCCCCAATGTACTCCTCACCCATTTACCTCTGGAAAAATGCCATTAGCAACAGGTAATCATGTGGATTTTCAAAGTCCCCATTATGGTTCAAACTCTTCAAGTTTTATAATTTTAAAACAGCAGGCACAATTTCCTGCCCCTAAAGAGTTCTCGGCTCAGTGGGGTGGGGGCAGGAGGAACAACCCCAATCTATGTGCTCTTTCCAAAGGCCAGGGAGAATTTAAGTTCAAAATAAGGATGAAAAATATTTTTCATGAGCTTGCTCACAGCAGCATCGGTTCAGCTTAAGAATTCCATTACAGGTTCAGTTAACAGTGACAGGCAAAATGCCTCCCACAATTCCAGCACCAGCCGTCTTTGCAGGCTCAGAGAAGGTTATCAGCACTATGTTTGGGGTGAAAAGAACAAAGAAATAGGAAAGCTTCTGCTTGCAAACAACACTATTAGTAGATAATCAACAACATATCAAGTGACCCAGACATTCCTCTAGGAAATCATTGGATTTAAATGTTTTCACTTTAGGATCATGGATCTACACACAGATGTGAGTAATAACACTAGTTAGTATCCCTGATTCTGGCTTATCATCTGAAGTGGCTTCTGCAGTAACAGGACAATAGGACAATGGCCGGACATCGTTCTCAACCTCATGGGACTCCAATAATGCTTTATTTCCATAGAGGTTTCCTACATAAACATCTGCATCTCATAGTAAATCGTATTATCAGAAATGGAAATCTTAATAAAACCTCCTCACCGCAGTTTCTATGAAGAAATTGGATCAGAATACAACTCTATATTGTTTTAAATAAAATTATCTTGGCTAGCTAAAGAAAGAATTTTAAAGACGTTATGAACTAATAAAGGACAATTGAAAACTTGTTGGGGGGATGTGAAGAAGAGAAATAAATTTCATTTTTCAGACTTGTATCAAGGATAAATGCTAACTCCACAAAGTTGATTAATTAACTGGCACTTGAATGAACTTAATCTAAAATTGCAGGGTCCTCACAAAAATATACCCATTATAAGGTTTATGGATTCAAAGCAAAAATTTAGCTTCAGAAAAGTGAATTAAAAATGGTTCACGGATAATGTTCATCATGTTATTTGAGTGTGAAAGACAAGGATGAGGAGAGAAGCATCTGTGAAAATCATCATTTTGAAATAATTCATGGGAAACGTTCACCTGGATTTGAAATCCAATCACATTATCATAAGAAATTTGCATGCATGTATCATTGAGAAAGGAAAAGGTAAACCTGTTAGACTTAAAGACAAGAATGCACCCTTGATGTGTAATTTAATCTTTAAAGAGACTGAGTCACCTGTGTTCCGGTTCAGGGAGTTTCTAACCACTGCAGGACAATAAATCGATGTCAACTCTCCTGCCATTTGCCCGAACACTGAGCAAGCATTACTTCTTTAAGAATTTGTATGACTCTCACTTATATTAAATGGGAACTGCTAAGAATTTGAAGGGGTCATCACTAAAAAAGCATTGCTGAGGACTTGTGTGCAGCCATTGCAAGCATAAAAAATAATCTTTTAAACATTATTTTCAAAGAAGAGAATTAAACATAATAAAGTTTAGTTGTTATATTTTCCCTGATGATTCCTATATTTACTTTCTTGCTGTACCTTTATAACATAAAGACAATGTGATAAATGTTTGAGTTATTCTGGATACATATTGATACTTTCATTTCCTGAGTGTTCCAGACCATGATGCTCAAACCATGTGTCGGCTTGACTGTACCATCGGGTGCCCATATTTAAACATTATTTCTGGGCGTGTCTGCGAGGGTGTTTCTGGATGAGACTAGCATTTGAATCAGTGGACTCCATCAAGGAAACTGACCTCTTCAATGTGGGTGGGCACCATCCAATCTGTGGAGGACCCAAGCAGAGCAAAAGGGAGAGGCAGTAAGGACTGTTTCCTTCCTGCCTGACTGCTGGGCTAGGCCATGGGTCTTCTCCTGCCCTTCGGATGGTTAAAGCTCCCGTGGCTCTGAGGCCTTTGGACTGGGACTGGAATTCCACCAGCGGTCCTGGCTCTCCAGCTTGCAGATGGTGAGACTTCTCAGCCTCTATAATCACACGAGCCAATTTCTCACAATAAATCTCCTATATATTCTACTGGTTCTGTTTCTCTGTTTCTAATACACACATCCTGAAATATATATGAGAAGCACTGATTTAACCCAAAATTCTTATGGCGGAGAGAAGGGGCAAATATCCAGAGAGATTTTGATTCACCAACTAATTAGTGCTCCTTGCAAAATTCTAACCCAGAGCTCGCTCCTACCCTCCCAGCCAACACGGCTCTCATTTGGGAATGTCAGGTAGCAAAGTAGTGTTTCTGTTCCACAAACATGACTGCTCTCCTCCAGCCTCCCTCAGCCTTGTCTCCCAAACTGGAACGCCCTCCGCTCCCCTGTCCACTGACTGGATGGAGTCTTCCTCATTCTCCATGAACAGCTTTAGTGCCACTTTCCTGACTGTGCCACACTGTGCAGATCCCTTGGTCAGAGCTTTCCTGGTGCCCACTGTTCCGGTCAGCTGTACAGCATTTTCCTCATAAGACAGTGGTTGACTCGGTGCACCCGTGAGTTCCTTCCCTACCGTTAGGTTGAGTCACGACTGCTTCTTCACTTTCTGCAAATTCTTGGTGCCTCTAGAAAATGCCTACTCTTGCTCATTAAATGATCAATGGTTAATTGATTACAGACTTCAAATGCCTTCCATTAAGACCTGGAGTCCTAGATCTGTAGACAGTTGGACTTGCAACCCAAGAGGGACCATCTACCCCAACTGCTCAATATAGGAATGGGAATTCTGAGGCCTAAAAAGGGTCACATGGCCAGACAGTGGTAGCCATGAGACCAAGCCAGGTCTGACGGACCCGAGCCAAAGCCTATACTGCTCTATCTTACTGTTTTTAAGTTCATCACAAACATGCTTACTTCACAGCCAAAAGAAAGCTACTATTATGAAGGCTTCATAATTCCAAATTTCTCTTTCTTTACCTATAGCAATGTCAACTCCAAAATAATTATTAACAAATGTACTGTTTAGTTATGAACTGAAATGATCTCGCATTGTAATAAACTGCTATACATGTGTTTTAAAAATATCTTAAAGTTGGCATTTCTTTCCAATCTTCGCTTAGTTCAGTGCGTATTTTCTAAATCCCTACTATGTGACACTTTATGAGGTGCTGTTACGTGTAATAAATGATGATAAAGCTCAAACTTAAATGAACATATGAACATGCACTGTATTTAGAAGGATAGAAAGTCTGGGTGCAAATCCTGCCATTATCACATCTGTGGCTGTGTGATCCCATGATTAGCTATGTGGTCTGGAACAAGTTACTCTGCCTATCTGAGCCTCAGTTTCCTCATTTGTAAAACATTGATAGGAAATTATCTCTACCTTGTATGGTTGTTTGAAGAGTTAAATCAGACAATGCTTGTTATACACAAGTAGCTATAAATGCTCCAAAATATTGGTATTCTCTCTTTTTCCTGGACTAATAGCTTAACTTTCAGTTATGGGGTCATGAATTAACAAAAGCCATGATCCCAGCTACCCCTTGCAGGAACTGGCCTCCTAATAATCAGGCCCTAAGGCTGTGGAACTTGAACCCCAAAGCCCCCAGAGGACTGATGCAGTAGAAGAAGGCAACATCACACAGGACAAGGCCTAGAGAAAGTAACTCCTTTACTCTCCAACACAATGACTTTCTAATATGATAGACAGATTAATATTATTAACTTTGGCAAATCCACAGCCCTTCAACCCCTTGAGTGTAGAGAAGGGACTCGTTGATCTGGAGAGTCTCCAAAAATAATTTCACGTGAGAAATATTTCTCTTGGATGGTCCCTACACAAGAAGTCTGCTATGTAACAATGCTGATGCTCTTATTGGTTGAAAGGTACGCATGTCACACCTAAAATATGACCTTGTCCTGGAGACCAAAACAAGGATAATAAAATTTTATTGTGGAGGGACTTCACTAGGAAGATCAAAAAGCAGCTGGAGACCACACCGACCTGGATGAGAAGCAAGACTTTGGTTGTGAAGAACTTCACCCATACAGCTTGTGAGCAGGATATATAGAGACATTCTGCATGACTTTAAAAGGAGAAGCTTCAAGGAAAATGAGGAGAAGCTCTGAGCTCTGTGGGATAAGATTGCAGGGTTTTTCCCCAAACCACACATGGAGACCAGAGGACCGGCCCTAGCCCACTTCCTGAGAAAATGCAGGCCTTCATCAGTACAGCCAACCAAAGTTGGAATGAGCTGTATGTTGTACTCAGGAGCAGCTGCTCATCTTTAACAAACTCTGAAGGGCCAGAGAGGTCAGGAAATCTTAGAAGTAAGAGATGGAACATATCCAAGAGATCACCTTATTTATCCTCCTGACAGTTAGATTGTTCTGTCCAATGTTCCCTGTAGCGTTTTATCTATCTCCTGGCAGAGTCCCCTGTGAAGAGCCATGTTCCCCCTGGAGACTCATGCTCTCAGGAAGCATTTCACAATTTCTGGCCTCTTTGCTTCTCCTCTGACTTTCCACACTGCAGGTCTAGCTGGTGGGGCCAGATGTTTGGCTGGAGATCTGGGATTGTACCAAGGAAGAGAAGGTCAGGAAGAGCCACAGGGCTGGGCACATTCTGACCTCTACTGATGACCACGAGTGCTTAGACAGAGGCAGAATCACAGGCAGGAAGATCACTGGGAAGCCAGGGCCAGTCTGAGGGGCAGAGCTTGTGCTACCTGTTGGAGGAGCCCACTGCCAGGAGCTTAGTGAAATTTCAGAGGTCTTTGGACAACCTTCTGCCTGTCACCTCCCCCAGCACTCTCTCCTAAGCCCTCTCTTCCCGCTGTCATCCTGCCTCCAGGAACTGAAGTCCTCTATCTCACAGGGAGAACTAAAGCTGATAAAGGGAAGACACAGTAGCTGATATTGGAACTCAGGAAGAATCAGCTGATGTCAGCTCCCTTCCAAACCCAGTTCTTGATAGAAGAGCTCACTGCAATATCTGGGTCGAAGAGATTACACCTGTCTTGTTCATCACAATATAGCGCACGGCAGGACACTAAGCACACAGTAGTTATTCAACAAACATGTGTCCAGTTGAATGGAAGCAAAGCAGGGGGCCATTGGACACCTAAGGAAGTAGGAGCCACTTCACACATCAGGTTGTAGGAAGTGAATAACCGAACTGTGTGGCTGAGTTCTTTGAAGAGACCATTTATCAAGTTCAGGTTTTAAGTGCCTCGAGTGGCCCTATGGATGGAACAGTGCCTTTGTTTACTATTCTGAAGATGCCAACATGCAACTGCCTACTGGGCCCTTGACTATTGCACAGACCAAAATGAGCCAGTCATCCCTAAGGCAGCGTAGTATCAGCCCAGGAGACAAAGTCCTCTGCCACTTACTCACTACACAACTTCGGGTGAATTGGTTAACTTTTTTGTGCCTCAGGGTCTTCATCTGTAAAATGGGGCTAATTATACTTACCTTATGGAGTCATCGAGACTAAATGCACAGGCCCGTGCCTGTGATACATACAGTAAGTGCTACATAAGTGGTAGCTCTGTTTCTGCCCCCTCTCTTCTATCCCCAAACCTGCATCTCTTCTCAGGCTTCCAATTCTGGGAAATACTATCCCCATCCTCCCCGTGGCACCAAGCCAGAAAGCCCAGTGTCACGATCCTTGCGCAAAGGGGAACAAGGTCCTGAAAAAAGGACTTGGTGTGATACCACTATTTGTTCTGCTTTCAATTTATGGGCTTTTTGCAGGGCTTCCCACAGCAAAAGGCTGGAACGGAGCATTCGGAGGTTCACAGGCTCTGAGGTCCGTAGAGCCACTCTGATGAGGGCCCAAGTGGCTTTACTAACTGTGATGACTCTATACTTTGGATCTGCATTTGCCGCACCTTTATAGTAAGACTCCAACTGCTTAAAAAAATAAAGATGTTTTAGTTAATCCATGGAACAGATATAAAGAGGTGCAGTCTCTCGAAAAATGGATCAAACTGTTGAAGTCAACATACCAGATGTGTTTGTAAGTAAACCTATGGCACGAACCCTTAATGCCTCTTCGCTGCGGTGGGGGGAGAAGAAAGCCCAGTACATCCCAGCCCCCTCCTGCTCACTCTCTATTATCCACTCCCAGCCCCCAATCAGCCTCCGATCTCATAAAGTCTACCTTATTCATGTTTCTTTCCACTTTCGTCCTTGGTTCTGTCTTAGGTCAGATCACAGTCCGTCTTCCATGATGCTTCTAGAGCAATCTTTCTAAAATAAAGATCTAATCATGCCATTCTCCATACCTCGTACTGGCCCTTCAAAACATGGTAAACCTATTCACAGGTTTGCACACTTCTTTTCTGAATAATACCAAGCACACAGGTATAGCACTAGGACACTATTCTGTGCCTCCCCCACTAGGCTGTAAGGTTCTTAAGGGTAGCACCACGTCCTTCACTTTAATTCTCTAATGCTGAGAACAAGACCTAGCATGTCAGAGATGCTCATATATTTGTTACCTAGATGGAATGATGGATAAATGGCACAGCAGGAGAGGAGAATCCTCCAAAACACCGATCACACCAATAGAGAGATGGTCAAAGCCAAGATTTTCCTGTAGCCAAAGAAGAAAAACCACGGATCTGCCCTTCCCATCCTCTCCCTCAGAATGACTTTGTCAGAAATCATCTCACGTTGGAGGCAGGTGAATATGGAGGAAAGATTTTCAGACTTGGTTTCCAATGGGAGACATTGGCAAAAAAAAAAAAAAAGAAAAAAAAAAGAGCAATCCAAACAAACACACATAGAAGTGAAACCAGGAGACTCAAACTATCATTATTAATTGCCCTGTCACTATAATTTATTGTATTCTAGCATAAGCCAAACTAATTATGTCTTATTTTGCAAACAAAATTTTCATGGCCTGCTCCATGAAATTCTTCTCTAATAGGTAGCATCTGCTGTATTTATTTCATCCATTAATTTTGTGCCCTTCTCCAAAACAAACATTAGGCTCATGTGATATGATTCAGACAGAAGAGATGAGCTCTGTGGCCGCGGGGTATACAAGCAGTCCCCAAGTCTGCCAGTCTTCCCAGACGTGTCTTCCCAAAGAGTAAGGACAGATGATGGCCGGCCAGCCCAGCTCCTGGTAGACTGCGCCTGCAGAGAAGAGACTCCACTCCTCCTCCATTCAGAACTCACCCACCTGTTGTTAGGTGTGAGGAGCCTAGAGAAAGGATGATCTAATCCAAGGCAGCTTCCTGGATAAGAGAGCACCAGAACAGGGTCTTGGAAGATGGCAGTATAAAAGCAGCAAGGAGCCTTTTGGAGCGAGAAGCTATCATAAGCTCAAAGGGCAACATGGATAGTGGGAGACATGATTTTTCTTTCTACATACCTACTTCTGGTCTTTCCAAGAGAGAAGTCTTTACCCCCATGCCATGACCCAATTTGAAGAGCAACAACGGCCACAGCTCAGGAAACTACCATTGTCACCAAATGCACTGTGCCCCGTTGACACACCACGTGGCAACAGAGCAGGCAACAAAGTTGACAGCTAATGTGGCAAGACCTCTCTGAGGGTAGTTGGCATGTCCAACCCTATGCTGACCAAGCTGCAGGAATACAGAGAAGCAGAAAGCCTGGCCCCTGGCCTTCGCAAAGAGAGAAGTCTCACACGTAAAGCAAAAATGTCGAAGGGGATGAACTCCAGCCCTAATGTGGCTCGCCCCCGGCCTTGCTCTGACCTTTCGGGTTCCTTCTGGGAAGCACAGAAGCTTTACCTTCATGTCAACTCAAACTGCCTCCAGCCTTGGTCTATCTCGTGAATGGGGTGGGAGATGATCTTTTGGGAAATAGCCGGCCTTCCTTTCTTCTCCCAGTTACTAGTCTTTTCCTTGGTGAAAGACTTTGAGAAGGCCCTTTCCCACTGGCTTTACTGGGCATAGCAGGGCCTGCCCAGGACCTCCCTGGACTAGTCCTGCTTTCCAGAAGATGATGCCCTTTGCCTCTCTGATTCCCGGGTTCATATCTCTTTGGGTATTGCAATCATCCTGTGCCTGCGGACTCACGTAACACTGACAGCCACAGCCTGGGGCTTCTACTACAGTTCGTCTGCTTTCTGCCCCCAGCACCCCTTTGCCTTGCAACCCTCAGGAGCCCATTGAGCCAGAACCCCTGTACAGCTGGAAGATTGGTGACTTCGTCTCCAGGGAGACTACGACCGATGAACAAGAGGGGCCCGTGGTTCCACCTCTCCAGGCCAGTCACTGGGGAGCGGAGGGGTGCATTTGGGAGAGTATCCTATACCAACAAGCTCCAACTGCCCTCAGTGGTGCCCTTGGGTAGGCTTTTCTTCTTCCCTCCATCTGCCCAGCCCTCACTCCTGTTTCCTGGAGTCACTTCCTACATAAACTACCCTGCAAGCTCTTGTCTCAGGCTCTGTTTTCAAGGCAGAACCAACCCACACGAAGCCCCTGCCTCTGCTGCTATTGGAAATAACATCACAGATGCAACTCTGCCCGTGGGCATGAGTCACTCCTCTGTGGAAAGATCAGTCCCTGAGTGACAGACCCCAACCAGTCCAAATCTGCCTGAGAGAAAGCGCCAAGTGATCCTTCCCAGATGGTCAACCTCTAGGGCTTGCCAGTTCTTTTGTTCTTCCCTAATAATAGCTTATATTATTTTTTTTAATTTTAAGTAAAAGAAAGAAAATAAGTTTCCTGTGATTTTTGCATTGCTTTGATGTCGAAAGCAGTAGAAGTTGTATTAAAAAACTTATTGTCAATATATGGCAATCAAATGCATGGTATTATTGGGTACACTACTGTAATAATGATAGTTGTGTCTGCAATAAAAAGCAAAAAAATTGACGTCAAGTTTTATTTCAGGATAATAGGCAGTCTGCATGTCAGGAGGTCTGGATTCTACAACCAGACGGATTTTCACTCTCTCTATAACCCTGGGCTTGTCCTATTATGATTTCAGTTCCCTTGGTTCCCTATAGGTAATTTGAGAATAACAGTGCATGTGCTGATATATGTGAGGACAGAAGAGTGATTGTGAAGAAATGCAGTTCATTGTCATTGTCTTTGTTAGAATTCCATGACTCTGGAGCTCAAGTACAGCAACAGATGCATCGCGATTGAATTTTACGTACTGACTCACTCTGTCAGCAAACATGACTTAAGAGCCAACTGTGTGACCGACCGTCTTCTAAGTGCTAGGGGTCCAGGGGTGAATGAGATGGACATGGACCCTGTCTTCACAGAACTTGCTTCCTTGTGTTCGCTCACTGCCTAGAAATTGAGTCACACAGCAGGCATTCAGAAGGACTGCTTTCTGAATAAAGTTCATGGTTCAGAGCCCTCCCACGAGCTGCTGCCTTTACCGAGGCTGCTTTCCTCTGTGCACACACACGCTTACACACCCTCTCTTCACCCGGAGACTCCTCTTGGTTCTCTGACCCGTTTGTCTATCGTACCTACTGAAGTGAAAACTGAGAAAGCAGCCACTAGGTCTGTGTGGTTTTACCATTTTACTCTCAGGGCCTGGGAGAGTATCAGACACACATCAACAAGTAGCTGCTGAATGAATGAGGGAACAAATGGATGAAGGAATAGAGTAAAGGGCATATCCAGGGGCCTGAAGGCAGAAATCTGTGCGCAATAGGAAGCAATTGTAAGACGCACATGAACAGAGCAGCTAAAGACTCACCACGAAGCCCAGGCGACCTCCTTGCTGACAGCACTGCGCTCCAGCTCACTGTTTGAGCCAGTATGATCAGGCTGCCCCTTCTAAAAAGCAGAAATGTTTTCAAGCACACAGAGAAAGACACACACACAGAGAGAGAGAGACACAGAGACAGAGACAGAGACAGAGACGTGGGGGGATAAAGAGTTGGTCTGCTAGAAACTAAGTCCATTTATATCATCTGTCCAAGTCTCCTCATTCAGTTGAGATGAGAACACTGTGTCTATTAGAGTACTAAATATAAATAAATACCAATATGTGTTTCACGGACACTGACCACCAGGGTAGCCAGAGGGTGACTAGGTCAAGGTCCCAGAATCCACATAATGTAAGGGATAGTTGAGGGAAAGCTGGTTTACCTGGGGAAGAGGAAATTTAAAGTACGCACCACACCTGCTGTGAAATTTCCAGCAGGCCGGCACATATGGCAGGAAGTAAACTTATTAGTTATGGCTCAAAAGCACAGAATTAGAACCAATGAGGGGAAGTACAAGACACAGAGTTTTGGCAAAAAGTAAGGACCAATTTTCCAGCAACTAGAACAGTCCAACAATGGATGCGGCTGCCCCACAGGTAGGGTAAGCCAGCGCTGTGCCAGGTGTGACTCTGACTGGCTGCTGAACTGTTGTTACTTGCCTGTGACAGGGTACACACAGAAGCTGCGTGCAAACATTTAGAAACATGTATGGCAACGGGTCATGGCTGTGACATTCGAGCATGTCACACCTGGTAGAATGGCACAGGGACGGGTCTTGCCAGACTCCTGTTGTGAATCATATTTGGCCTGAACTCTCGTGTGCAGCTAAGACCATGTTGTAATGTGGACATCTAAACATTACTTTGTCATCTGAAAATATTATACATTCTGGAATCTACTGCTTTCATCAGTTAAAGATGATATAATTTACCTCTAACTTTCACGATAAAATAGTTGCAACTGTCTATCGATAAGTTAAATTTTTTCAAACGATATCTCTGGTTTCATTATGAATAAAAGTTAAAAAAAAAAAAAAAAAAAGAAATACCCTTAACCAGCTGAAATTGTTTTTAAAATCATTTCCATTCCCACTAACCTAGCTCTGGTTTGCCCACTGTGACCAATATTTTAACAAAGCATAGAAACCATTTAGATACATATTACTCTCTGAGTAGTACTGTCAGCCCAGCCTTACTTGGATTAATTAGCCAGCAGGAGGCTAACTTGTTTGTCACATTAAAATGTTTATTCTGGGTGTCCACTCACACTTCCTGCAAAGGTATTGAATAAGGAGACTCCTACTTACCCACAGCTTACTGTACTTACTGTTCTATGACAGAATGGCAAGTATTTACTGGTATCGAAGCCATTCTTTATATTAATCACCTAAATGCACATCCGTAATAAACAGGTCCAGTTTTTCTCATTCATTTTTTTCCTGTGCTGCATTTGTTTCGATGACATTTATTGCAACATAATTTTATGTCTGTGAATTAGAGTAAAAAACTATGGCTTGTAGTTTATGTGTTTTTTATTTGTTTTTCCAGTAATTCCAGTCTCCAGTAACCATCCTTATTATATTTTACAAGTGTTAGTTTGCAGTGGAATTTTTTTTTAAGTGGCCTCAGCTACAGACAGAGAAGCACGGTGTAACTCCTCCCACCAGTGCTGAGGACAAACTGACACAGCCCTGGACTGGGAGCTGTCACCTCAGAAGGTGGGTGACCCTAATTGTCCAGCTCCCCAAGGCAGTGCCTCAACACACTAGGCCCTGCATCTGAGAGCACTGTACAAAGTGTACACAGCTGCAAATACCAAACCTATGAAAGGAATACATTGCAAATGGATTTAAAAAGATAAAGAAAAAACTCTGCACAGTCCAGGGGAGGCAAAAGAGATTGTTGGAGGCTCAAAACCATGTCAGATGAATAAAGCTTGATAGAAATAGAGCTTCTTTAACCCTGAAAAGGGGAAATTTCAGGAATACATCATCACTGTCTTCAAAAAAAAAAGAAATCTTAGTTATCATGGCAGAAGGTAAGTGAATTCTAAGAAGTAAGCTGAGAAGATCCAAATGGTAAAATTACAACAAACTGGTAGAGATTGATTCCACACAGAATTTCTCGACCATCTCACAACTGCTCAGAACAAGAGCTGCCCCGGGCGGTAGTGAGTCACTCGCGTCCTCTAACAGTCCTGGGACTTTGGAGGCTGCGGAGGGGATTCCTGCACAATGGGGATGAGCTTGCATGTTATTGGGTTCTTAGTAATTTTTCCAGGGACTGTGCTAGCCTTACACTATGTAGTATCTTTATTCTACCCTCACAGAAAATCTGGGAAATAGGTATCACTATCCGCACTTTATAAGTAAGAAATCAGAAGCTCAGAGTGGTTAAATAATGTCACAGACACACAGAAATGGTGGCCAAGAGGTTGCATCACTGGCTGGCTGACACCATGCTCCAACCAGAACATAATACTGTCTGTCACCAGTTCTGAAAGTCTATAACTCCACTTACCCCGAAGTGCTAAAATGGAATGAGAAACCTGAAAAAGAGAAGCAACATCTCCAAGAACAGAGGGACCGAAGTGTTTTCCTTCCCATGTCATGAAGTGCCTTTGGCAGCTCCTTCTGGATGTGGGGCTCTTCTTTCTCTGATGACTTCCACAAGACAGCAGACAAGTTCCTCCACTCTCCCCTCCCATATGCTGCTTCCCCTCCCATAACCTTTCTCCTTCTCACCCCGAGTACCCGGAACCCCCATCCTGCCCAGGATAAAAGAGATCTTCGCTACTCCGGTACAACCCGTTCTCCAGGACATTGTCTGTTAAGACAGGTGACTAGAGATAGTGGAGATTAGCCCAAAAGAATGAGCTGAAATGGTGGCATTTCTGACACAGGAAGAAAGACTCTTCTATACAGAAGACCTTGCTAGCACTCTCAACCGTCCCGCAGAGAAGCCGCTGAGTTCCCTGCAGCAAAGCTGGTTCTTCTCTTAAGTGCTGCCAATATAGGCCCCTTTCAGCAGTTAGTCCCCTGGAAAATACACAGATTCATCTACTCGGACTTTGGGAGAAAGACTTGTAAACCTTCCTCCGTAAAGAGAAGTAGGTTGAGTGACTTGAGTAAGACAACTCCTCACTGCTTTGATCTTTGCAGAAACAGAGGAGAGGTCCCAAGACTCCGACTCATCATTTAATATCCCACTCTGAACAGACCAGCCATGGTCCCAGAACAAGCTATCGCTCTCCGGTCTGTCTCCGTCTCTGTCTCTGTCTCTCTCTCTCTCTCGATTTTGCACATCCTGGATCATCACTCTAGACTTCCAAGACCAGCTGGGTGGCCGGCGTCCAGTCCAGCTCCATGTTGCTGGCTTTGATGGATGTGCGTCCTCTTAAGCATCAGCCCAGGGCACCTGTCTCCCTCCCCCTGTGTGGGCCAACAAGGACCCTCCCTCTGCCCTTGCCTTTCTTCAGCACTTGGCCCACTGGGCAACTAGTAGCAAATCTTTCCTCTTCTCATAATGGATCTGTCTGATTGTATAACTGTGTCTGTCTACTCCTGACAGCATTTTCAGCTTTGTGTAATCTCCAAACAGATGAGTAATTTTCATCTTGTGCATTTCAATGAGCTTGGGAGACATTCAGGGTTCAGAGGTATCAGGAGAAATATATCCAGCAAAGTGAGTCAACTAATGTCGGAGGTGACTGGGAAAGAGAAGAAAGGGTCCTGCCGCACCTCTCTTGTGAGCCAACAGTTCTGACAAGCTCTTTGGGGTCACTGTTCCCAAGTTTGAAATCCTTGGCTGTGGAAATGAAAGGTCTGCCTCTTTGTTCTGCATCCCACTTTCTCCTCCTTTTCTTCCTCCCACTTCTTTCTCTCCAAGTTCCCACCCCCATGCAAGACATTGCCTAATGCTCTCTGATAACCCACTGAGCCTCACTTAGTCTATCAGAACACCCCTTTGGGTAAATGCATTTGCCATTTGTGGATTGCTTTCTAGGTAAGGATGACTGACCCCCTTCCCCAGCGTGTGATGGGGAAAGTGTGTAGAGGGACCCTTCAGCTTCTTTTAGAGACCCTGCGGTGCCTTGGAAGAATGAAAAATTTCCAAAATATTCAACAAAAAAATTCCCAATACACCTCTCATAACAATACCACCCTAGACTGTGGCTCGAAGTGAACTGAAGACATATCTAGACAACAGCTTCAAGATGTCCTGAAGGTGTCAAAAATGGCAGCTAGATTTGATGCTCGTCAAGGTAATTCTGTTAAGAAAACTCTCACAGCCTCTGCGGCGTTGAGAACATAAACGCTATGAGAATGGAGGTGAGCAGTAGATTGACTTTGACTCCAAAGGTGCTGGTGACGGGCAGGAGCAGAAGCGCCTCTCAGACACGATGACATACCCAGGGTAGCTCTCCCCGCTGCAGCGTGTCGCACAGAGTGGTGATTTGCATCATCTGCATGCTCTGCAGGGATGCAGCACAGGATTCTGCGTGAACAAACTGTGGAAACTACACGGGACAGTTCACCTTCCCGTGGGCACAGAGGATGTTGGCTCCAGGACCAGGTCTGCTCCCTGCTCCTGTCACCATAGCACAACTTACATGACGCCTTTGCCCCTTAACGTTAGAAGTCCCTCCAGCCTTGGTGCCAGTCTGGCCACCTGAACAGAAGGCTTGCGCTCTCTGGACGCCAAGACGCCTGGTGTCCTTCCCATCTCTAGGGTGCCACACACTTTCCACCCATTCTCCCTCCCCTGTCAGTCTGATCACTCTTTCCCAGGCCCCTCCCAGGATTCCTCCTCTTCTGCCCAGGCTTTACCTGTTCATATTCTCCAAACTTCCCTTTGGCCCACTCTTGAGACCCTTCCTGAACAAGCTCATCTATTCTCTTGACTTCAGCCCCCACACTGAAATCTCCCAAAGCCACAGCGCAGGTAAGAGCTCCCTCAGCACTTCTTCTGTATTCCAAGAACCATTCTGCCCCCACGCATTCTAATTTCCTATTATTTCAGCCCTTTCTGCCAAAATACCCCAACCCTCAAAATTTTGCCTAATCAAGAAGGCGGCGTAACCAGGTGGAAAGAGCATGGAACTTGGGGTTCCCGTTCCACCATTTAGGAGCTGCGTGTCGCTGGAACACCTGGCCCCACTCTCCATCTCCCCACCTGGACAATGAGACCAGCGCTGCAAGGTTGCCACAAGGACGAAATACGGTAACGCGTGTGGAGGACACACTCTGCCCAGGGCTCTGCTCACTGTCAGTCTTCAGTGAGTGCTACTGCTGTAATAATAACAACAGTGGCCGCAGCATCAGCAGTCACGGGGCAGGTCACAGCTGGGGACTGCCATGCGCACTGACAGGGTCCTTCCGCTCGCCCACCCCTGGGGGGCATGCACTGTCCCCGCCTTCATAGCCTCTGCATCCTCCTGCTCCTGTTCCACTCAGAATCCTCCCCATCCCATGTGTGTTCTCAAAAAAAGAGCAAATCCCTTTATCTACTCCCGCGTAACCCCAGCATAAGATAGGAAGTTCCAATAAAAATAAAAAGTATCGGACAACAAACCTGTTTCTCCACTGACTTGTCATCTGTGAACCCTCCTCTCAGAGCCTGGATAGATTAGTACAGCTGCCCTGGCCCAGGGCTCCAGGGACGGCTAGTAAAACGGGGGGCTATGGTGGGGTTCAAAAGGGAAAACGGGACACAGCTGGACTGAAGACAGCAGAGATGCCCCCTCAGGCTGGCCATTCCAGCCTGGACCTCGTTGTCCACCTGAAATCAACCTCGAAGAGTAAGGGGGTCCTCCTGGCTGCTGTGGCTCAGTGGATTGAGCGTTGGCCTGTGAGCCAAGTGTCGCTGGTTCGATTCCCAGTCAGCGCACATGACTGGGTTGCTTGTCAGGTCCCCAGTTGGGAGCGTGAGTGAGAGGCAACTACACAGTGATGTTTCTCTCCCTCTCTTTCTCCTTTCCCCTCTCTCTATAAATAAATAAATAAATAAATAAATAAATAAATAAATAAATAAATTTTTTAAGAGAGTAAGGGGGTCCTACAAGCTCCCTAATCAGCCTTAGAAACACAATAGAAATGTCTACAGTGAACTTAGAAACATTTTTGGGTCTCTGTCTTTTTCAATGTGAAGGTATATCCATTTCTTAATTCTAACACCCAGTGATTAAATTGAGTTTCGTAACTTTTCATCAGCTTATTTTTCTCATTTTAGGTACTGTCTGCCCCGCCCCCTGCGCCCCCCCCCCCTTCATTTAAGAATCCCATGTTAATGCCACCCATGCCTTCTCAGAAACCGTTCTTTGTCTTTTCGGTCAGAAGAGCCATGCCCCAAGGAAGCATGTTAGTCCCGATTTAACTGGAGCTTAGCATAGTGCCAGGCAACCGCAGCTAATCAGCTTCCCAAGCTTGTCCCTGACTCCGTAGACATCAGCTGAAACAGCGCTCCCCAGCCTTTTTCTCTTCTTGGTACGCACAGAAAATGCTGCCTTTTGCATGACTCCCGGGGGTAAACAGACGATGCTGCTCACAGCTGGAGGTAAGTAAGCCACAGCCCTGGAGGGCCCCAGGACCTGCATGGCTGCCCCCAAGAATTGAAGGGATCAGTATTTCAGACACACCTGAAATCCATTTGCAGCAGCTCAGCATGCCCTGGCACCCCCATTGAGAAGCTCTCCTAAAAGATGGTCTTATTGCCTGAGAGACCAATAGAATGTTCATTCCTTTAAATAAGATCTTCTCTTCAGAAAGTCCCAAGTCTATTTTTCACCTCAATGTGAGCTTCCCTGAAATATATCTCCCATTCGGTAGTCAGGGCTTTGTCGTGCTCAGCAAGGAAGGCGGCGTGGTGGCCGTGGTAAAGAATCGGGGGCCATGTGGATTGTGAATTTATGAGTCAGCAGCCACAGCTTCTGACTCACTCACGCAAGATGACCTGTGGAAAAACACCGGACTTTGACAGGCCCTAATCAGACGAGCTGGAAAATGATATCAGAATAGGTTCCTGCTGGAAACCCAACACTGTGTGAAAATTGAGACTTCCTGAGAGATAAATTTAAAGCAAGCTCTCCAGGAGTAGCATGACGAAAGCCATATGTTGGACTTCAGCAGATGCAAGACAGAAAATAACCGTGGCCTATAATATCACACAGTGTCACAGTCTTGCACGCCTATAAACTGCGGAACTGTGTCAACAAAGGCACCTGGCAACTGTCCTTTCTGTATCACAAACATTAAGTTGTAAAGTCTGTGGACTCTGAAGCCAGGCAGACCTGGGGCAGAATCCTGGCTCTAACCCATCTTGTGTGATGTCGGGCATGGCCTGCCACCTCTTTGGGTCTCGGTTGTTTAATCTGTAAAATGGGGATATTTCTGTCCTCATAATTACAGCCATAGAAATCAAAAGAAAGCATTTGACCTTTAAAAAGCACCAATAAGAAAGGAAAAGGTCCTACTTAATAAAAGCTCAGTGAATCAACTGCAGAGGCTATTCCTCTGGAGACAAGAGTAAGACATGAATGTCCCCCCCATCACCACTTTAGTTTCACATTATAACAGAAGTACACTCAGAAAAAATAATTAGAGACAAAAATGGGGAGTGAGAGTTCCAGCACAAGGTAGACATGCTTTTCCCTATTCTTGTTAGAATACTTTTCACTGTTGCTAAAATGTTTCTCTTATGCCTTCAGCTAGAAACCTTGGGCATTATACATAAAACAAACGTAAGAACTTGAAAAGGTAGAGTGAGGAATCCAGATTGGCTAGGGACTTTGGAACATAAGGAACAACATGATAATGAGGTGCCGAGTTCCCTGGGTTTTCTTTTTACCTTGTATATCCGCGACTGGGTGCTGGAGAAGACAGCAACCCAGAAACACCAATGAGAACCAGCAAAAACAAACAAGCAAACTGAAAAAAGCTAGCTCGCTCTAGCAAAAGGAGCAGGAAAGGGACATTTTAAACAAGACAGAAACATTGAGAAAATAATCTCTCCACCCTAGACACATCATGGGAAAAAATATATATAGCTACACCCCCACCCCCATCATCAAAGGTTGATTGGGAACCTAGACTTTACCATTCACCTGGCTATAACCCAGAGCCCCAAGTCACCCACCTACATGTGTCCCAATGAAAGTGTGGCAGAAAGAAGACCAAGAGGGAGCCAGGCTTTTCACCCGTGACTGGCTATAACAAGCACCCTCCCCGTCAAGTCAGTGGAGGCCATGTGGGAATCCTGAACCTCCACCCCCAATGAAAGGTAACACAGGTTCCCTTCCCCTCCAGCCGAGTGAAGAGTCAGCACCTCCACCACCATCCAGGGGGTGACAATGGGAGCTGCAGAAACAAGGCATGCTAGGGGAGTACCAACAAAGGCCTCGTGGAAAGTCTTCATTTCCACTATTACCCAAGGAATAACTAGGTCCCTTTCCCCCACTCACCCCTCCCTACTTCAGGGTGTCAACAGAGGCCAAGTGGGGAACTAGGACTTTCATTCCCACCAGATCCCTCATTTCCTTTCTAGTGTGATGTCAGACAAGGCTTGCTGAAACAGACTTCAATAAGAGCCAGAGCCTCATAACGTAATATCAAAAGTGTCCAGGATCCTATAAAAAATCATCTAACTTACCAAGAACTAGAAAAATCTCAGCTTGAGTAAGATGAGACAATAAGCAGGTGGCAAAACCAAGATGACACAGATGTTGGAATTACCTGAAAAATATTTTGAAGTAGCCATCATAAATATACCTCAATGAGTAATTATGAGCACACTTGTAACAAGCGAAAAAACAGCAAGTCTCACCAAGAAGTAGAACCAAACGGATATTTGAGAGCTAAAGATACAATAACTAAAACCAAACTCGATGGATGGGCTCAACAGCAGAATGGTAAGAAACAGAGGAAAAAATTGTGAACTTAAGTATGTAAGAGTAGAAATTACCCAATCTGAAAAACAGAGAGAGAAGAGCCTAAAAAACATTAACAGAAATTCAGGGTCACATGAGTAATAACAAAAAATCTAACATTTGTGTTCTCAGAATCCATAAGAAAAGGAAGAAGAGAGTGTTATTAAAAATACGCAAAGAAACAATGATGAAAATTTCCCAAATTTGACAAAACAATGTAAACTTTCAGATTCAGGATTTTGAGAGAATTCCAAACAGAATATACCCAAAGAAATCAACACCAAGAGACAGCACTATAAAACCTGAAAATTAAAGACCCAGGAAAATATTCTGAAAGCAGTGACAGAAAAGTAACATCTTTCCTATACAGGAGAAACAATCCAGGTGACAATTCAGTAGAGTTCTCATCAGAGACCATGAAGGTCAGAAAGTAGAAAACATTTTTCAAGTGCAGAGAGCAAAGAACCGTCGATCTAAATTCTACAGAAAGCAAATGTATCTTCCAGGAACAAAGGAGAAATAAATACATTTTCAGATGACAAAAAGCTAGGAGAATTTGTTGCCAGCAAATCTAGCCTTAAAACATGGCTAAAAACATTTCTTTAAAAAAAAAAAAGAAAAGGCATTTTAAAAAGGAGTCTTGGACCATCAGAAAGAAAGGACAATGGAAAGAGCAAAAATATGGGAAAGAGCAGAAATATGGGGAAGTAGATTTATCCTTCCCCCTTGCATTTTCTAAACATTGTCTGACGTGGTTCTCAATGCATGTAGAAGAAATATTTAAGATGCTTTTAAAGGGGGAGGAAATAAAGGGACTTAAAGAGAGGTAAGGTGTTTATACTTCACTCAAACTGGCAAATTGAGATGTTACGTATATTTTAATGACTACAGCAATCACTAAAAATTGTATCCAAAAAGGTACACTAATACAATCTATAATCAAAATAAAATTATTAAAAAATGTAACCAAAACAAAGGTTAAAAAAAGAAAATAGAGAGATGAAATATAGAGAGGATAATCAAAATGCAAAAATATAAACTGTCAAACTTAAGCTCTAACCTGTATATAATTACATGGTCTAAATATAGCAATTAATAGACAAAGATCAGCAGGGTGAAAAAAAAAATATGACCCAACTAGATACTGTCTGTAATAAACACACTTCAAGTATAATGATATGAAGTAAGTTATAAGTAAAAAGATGCAAAAGATACACCATGCAAATATTAATCAAAAGAAAGCAAGGGGAGCTATGTTATTATCAGGTAAAGTAAATGTCAAAGCAAAGACAGTTACCAGGGACAGAGAGGAACAGTGTATAATAATAATAAAGGGGTTTTGTCCACCAAGAAAATGCAGCAGTCCTATTTATGAATAAACACCTTTGTAATTTTGTATCACATCTTTCCATTTTCTCAAGTCTCCTTATGTGTCCTTTTGCAATAGCATATCTTTTTTTTTATCTAGGTTATGCTCATTTCTTGACTTGTGATATTAATAAATATTTTGAGGGAGATAATTGAGGTTATGCAAATATACTGTTTCTCCTTAAAGTTTCACCCACTGATTTTAACATTAATCTGTATGTTGCCTGCAGCAATTATTACTGTGATAGTCTAATGGAGATGTTTTAGTTTCCTTATTTCTTGACTTTTACCAGTTGGGAATTCGGCTGATTCTTTTTGATGGCTACATACAAGCCAGTTGTAAAGTTGAAACCCACCTTGTACAAAAGTACCCTCATGATGGGCACTGGAGCTGTTTTTGCTCTCATAGACAATTTAGTAAATTAATTGTGTCCTTACCTACTACAGAATTTATAGCTCACACATGTAAAAGTATATCTTAGAATTCATCTTGTATCTACAACTGGAAATGCTAAACCAATGAAAAATGCATTTGTATTCTGTTATATAATGTCAAGTTGCCCTCCATAAGGACACACCATGACAAATTTTATCTAATAGACAAATACAGAGCATTAAGCCCATGGGCTAGAGAATGCACATTATTTCCAAGCACATGTACAGAAACATTTATGGAAATTGACACATATTTGGCCATAAAACAAGCCACAATATACTTCACAGTATTGGTGTCATACAGCTCACATTATCCGATCTGCCTGGACCACAATGAAATAAAATAAAAAATGTACTGAAAAGATAACTAGGATCATCCATAGGTTTGAGAATGAAGAAACAAGTATCTAAATAACTCACAGGTCAGAGATAAAATTAGACTATATTTAGAACTATATGTTAAAAAGCTTACTATATATCATGTGGGACATATAGTAGGTAGAATGAAGATAAAGATATTTTAATAAAAGAAGCTAAAGGTAGGGAGAGCCCATTGAAGCCTCTGATAATAAGAACAAATATTAAAAATATGGCACAGGTTAAATAAGCTGGATATAGTGATTGTTTTCATAATAATCCATAAACTCAGGCAGAAAAACGTCAGGCAGAGATTACCCATCTTAGGTAACTGTATATCATCATAATAGGAAGGAAGCGAAATGTCAAAGAGTCATTAAGAACACCTCATCCTTGCCCTGGCTGGTGTGGTTCAGTGGATTGAATCTTAGGTTCGATTCCCAGTCAGGGTTGCAGGCTAGGTCCCCATTGGGGGTGCACAAGAAGCAACCATACATTGATGCTTCTCTCCCTCCCTTACCCCTCTCTAAAAATAAATAAATAAAATTAAAAAAAACCACCTCACCCTCATTTCTAGAAAAAGCTAGAGTTTTAACCATATGCAGAAATGTGTACATAAAAATAGAAATACAGTTCTGCATAGCACTGCGTTCCTGATGCAAACTCCTGCCCAGGGTCCTAAGGAGCGAGCTGCTCTGCTGACCTGCCCTGGATGCATCCTATGTTTTTCCAGTTCCTCTTCTTGTCCCATGGGTGTCTGGGCCAACACAGGTCTGAATCTGATGGTCCCCCGCCATGTTCGGCCCTTGGTGTTCCTCTGAATCCAGCGTGCCTTTCCAGACCTGTGGCCCCTCAGCAGCCATCAGCACCCTCTGCTCTACTGCTCCGCCGTTGGCCGGGGCAGCCTGGGCTGTGCTGGACGCCTGAGAGTGGCCAGGATGGAGCTGGATTCCTCCTTCACGCCTCCTCCTGCTCCTGGCTCTGGAGTGGGGGGTGGGGAGTGGGTCTAGTCTGGTTCTGGGGCCAACGCCTCCTCTCGCTTCCCGCGGCCTGGCTCGTGGGAGGGAGGAGGAAAGAGGTAACAGCCCGGTGCTGTGGGTGCATCCCTATGGGTTCTGGCTTCTCCTATCGCTACTCTTTGAGGACCTCTGTGTTGTGGGGGACAGCGAGCCAGGGTCCCACTGGAATTCACACAAAGACAGTGACCCTGGCCCTGATACCTCACCCCTCTTTTCCTCTGCCTGTGCAATGTGGCCGTGGCTGAGGTGTTGCTGACAGAAATAAAGAACAAATTTGCCGACTCTCAGTCAGCTCTGACCAGGGAGGGGACAGAGGATAGCCCGGTCTGCCTGGTGTTGACAGGTGTCTTTAGAACACAGTCAGTGGTGCCTGCAGGTTTGTGCTGTGGGCCCTGGGCTTCAGGCTCAGAGATAAAATCCTGTAACTTACATACCCAGGACTCAGAGGGTAGAGTCTCCTCTCTCCAAGGAGCTAAGCAGAGTGACACTTTGTGTCATGTGGGACACTCGGAGTGAGCAGGGTGGACAATCTGCAGTGCCACTGGTCTCCACGCTCTGAAGGATGCCCCACACTTGGGGTTTAATGCTCTGCTGTTGCCACTTTGAAATCCTTAATATTTTATCTGTGAATTTCTGTTTCATAAGCATTATGGGTGGAGTTGTACCCAAGCTGTAACTTCCTCAGAATGCAATCTCATTTGGAAATCAGGACATGGGAGATGTAATTAGTTAAGTTAAAATGAGGTCACGCTGGAATGAGGGGGGGCCCTAACCCAACATGTCTGATGTCCTCATAAAAAGAGAAATTCGGTCACAGACAGACACGTACAGAAAAAAGACATCGCGAAGGCACAGGGAGTTCACCTTCTGTGAGTCAGAGAATGCCCGAGACCGCCAGGAGCTAGGGGAGGGCAGGGAGCAGATTCTCCCCACAGCCCTTAAAAGGAGCCCATCCTACAGACACCTTGATCATGAACTTCCTGCCTGCAGAACTGGGAGACATTGAACTTGTGTCACCGAAGCCACTTGGCTGTGGTACCTGTTAGGACAGCTGTAGGACACTAATAAAGTGAAATCCGACGGGACAGTGGGCCACACACTGGGGGTTCCCAGCCTCCAGCCACCTCCCTACCTCCCCCAAATGGGTTCTGGCTGCCCCTTCTCTTGCCTCTACTCAGTGACACCCTACTACCAATCTCTCCATGTAGGGAGGGTCTGGGGGTACACACATCTCATGCACTGAGTCACAGTGCCCCCGCTGGATGAGGGCCATGTTTGCCCTGCAAGTAACCTCATGCCCCAGAGAGAGAGAAATTAATAGCAAATAAAATAATCCCAAATAGGCTGAAAAAAGACCATGGAAGCAAGGGGGAAAAGCTTTGTTCTGCTCTTTGAACAAGGGTACTCATATTTCCATTTTTCGCAGGACTCCGCAAATGAGATAGCCAGCTTTGTGGGAGAGAAGAATGAAGTTTCAACACATCTAGAGAAACCAAAGCAAAAAAGAGAGGGAAGGAGTCCCGCCAGTTTTGAAGCCCCTGGTTCCAGCTATTCCTGAAGCCCAGGCACTGCGGCTTGAAGATCCTGAGACACACCAGCATCTTTACAAATACAATTCCGCACTCATTCAAGAGAGTTCGAGTTTGCTGCTCCATAACCTACAACCAAAAGAATCCTAGTTCATAACAGCATGGATGCTCTATGAATTTAAATTCTCCAAATTTGAAAGAGCTCCAAATTGTTCAAGCTACTTTGGTAGATAACAAGGTGAATCCTCCAACTTTTTTTGAAAACTCTTCTGAGATGACATCATTTCCAAGCTCTCTGGACGAACGAATTATAAACTATGTTTCACGGGAAGATCACATTAGAACCATTTTAGCCATTAAAGAGAACAATCCATCTTTGAACAATATCCTGAAAATCATGCTGTTGGATCTGCACTCACAACTTGTGCAGGTTCTTTAATGTTTACTAGTGTTATAACTTCAAACCTTTTTAACTATCTTATAGCAACATTACCCAAGCACTCATTAAGTGACGATCATAGCAGCAATGGTACTTTGGGACAGAAATGAAATGCACTAGTGTCCTATGAGGAAAGCCAGACAAGGACGACTGTATATGGTGCACTTGAATTTAGCAGGCAGCACTAGGACAAGGATTCCAGAGAATGCTAGAAAGCAAAAGCAGCACTAAGGCCATTGCTCCTTTAAGTTCTTCTATATTAAAGAAAACAGTTACATATATTCAAGGATAATGGAAACTTTGCTGCTGACTTGGCCGCCCAGGAATGTCATATAATATGCCCCAGACTCCAAAAGTTAAAATGTACCCACTTTAAGAATGCATATTCTCCACTTTATACACCTTAGTAATTTTATTTATCAAAGAGTTATTTATAGGAAAATTAGTCTGGAATTACGTAAGACTTGAATTAGGCAAGGCCTTCAGGAATGTGCCCTGACATACAATGTGACCACTCTGAACCGCCTCCTCCTTGGCTTGGGGACCCAAGCCCATGGCCATGCCAGGAAAGTGTGTCTGGGACAGGCTCTCCCAGCTTCTTGGCTCATCATCAAAGCCTGTCAAAGGGCAGCCCCCCATCACAGCCTCGCTGAGGCAAAGCTGAGAAAACATCCTCCCAGGATCTGAGTGGTGGCCAACACGCAGATCCCCATCTCACACCAGAACGGCTTCCAAGGAGGGAGAGCCATGGCTGGACGAGAGGACGGGCCCTCGGCGTCCGCCCTCGCACTGATGGGGCCCGGAGTCCAGGTCCGAGGTGGGACCGGCAGGCAACCTCCTGTTCTTCCTCCTTGTCACATGAAAGCAGCAATGTCATCACGTGAAAAGCCTCCTGGAAGAAGCCCGTCCTCCCCTCACGATGAGCAGATGCCACACAGATTTGGTGCATGATTTGCAAATGATTTCAGAGTTTATTTGTCTACTCCAAGGAGATTACTGGAACCTCCAACTGCATTCTAATGTAATCGTTTCCATGCTGCATAGGAAGTCTCTGCAGCCACAGCAATCACCTCCGATGCACAATTACGGGCTGAGAACCTGCACCCCGCTGCACACAGCCTCTGTGGAGGGCTGCTACCCTGCACGCCTGCAGACTTCTGCGACAACCGCGAGTCAGCAAGAGGTCCCTGAGAGTTTACTGAGAGCCTGCAGGGTGCTAAGCAGGGGCTCAGCCCTGGGGAGAAAGCAGATCACCCAACAAGACGTGGCCTTCAACACGCTGATGCCCATCGCTGCAGCTGTCAGATTTCTGGGGGTGCAGAATTCTATCTTCCAATGACTCTCAGAATAATCCGGCCCAGATTGCTGGATACGACAGCCAAAGGCACAACTGTGCTATTGAAATGAGGGGGCGGGCAGAGTGCCGGTAATCTGCTCCCTGATTGCCCCCATCTCCCCGGTGGAGACAGGACCTCCCAAAGACCCCTCCATGAGAACAGTATGCAAATCTAGAACTCATAACTTTTAAGTAACTCCTAAAAAGTGCAGAACCATGGTGAGCTTAACAAAAGTGGAATGCCCCCAAAAGAGTGGGAGCCAAGAAGGATTAACTTATAAAATTAGTGCCTGAGAAACTTAAGAAGAAGATTGTTCAACTCCCAATTGTTCAGCTTCTGGAACATTCGGGTAGTAAGGTGAAGGACGGCCATCAGGAGGACCAATGGAATTCTTTCCCCTCTCTTTTGGCCAAGTCCCTCGTGAATAATTTTGCACCAGAGGTACCTTACCTTTCTCAGACAGAGATGTGGACAAGTATTTCGCATTTCACCAGTATTCCTCCCCTCCCCCTGTGGGGCTCTAACCTGGCACCCCCTTCTTCTCTCCGTCCTCACTCCCTCTCTCAGTGATCTCCTCCTGCCCACAGCTGTTATGTCACCCACCTGCTGATGACCCCATCCCCAGCTCCACCCTCTCCCCTGCATTCCAGACGCATATTCCTAAGGGCCTGCTTGACATCTCCACTCGGTTATCTCGGTTATCTCATAGGAAGAGTAAATTAACAAATCTAACACAGATTTTCTTCCCCTTTCCCTCCTCCAATCCTTCCCTTCTTAAATGTCCACCAGCTCAAGACAGAAGCCCTGTTGTCACCTTTGATTTCCTTCCCCTGACCCTGCCTTGCTTCCAATCTTATCCTGACCCATCCCCACTTGCCCATAAGGCCACGCTGCCATCACCTCTCCCTGGACACTGTGGCAGCCTCTTGACTCTTCTCAATTCCACTCTTGTCTCCCTATAGTCTGTTCCCTCTACAGCAGCCAGAACGATTGCTGAACATCAGCTTCTGAGAGGCAGCGAGTCTGCCCGCGCTATGGCTCCCCATCCTCCCTGGCTGCACACCCCTCTCCCTTGCCATAGCGGGCTCCGGCCACGCTTTCTGCCTTTTTCTTTATCAAAACATGGAGCTCATTCCAGCCTTGGGGCTGATGCACTGGTGGCACCATCCCCCTAGAAGGCTCTCCCCCTACTAGCTAGACAGCTGCCTTCATTCAGGCTTTTAGGTCTCGGTGCCAAGGTGGTCTGCTTGAAGATGCCGTTGCTGACCACCTCTGAGCTACCTTCCCAGACACCTCCTTATTTTATGCTAAACATAGCATTTATCAGAGCCAATATTTGCTTCTATTTATCTGTGTACTCAGTGCTTCCTCCTGTTGTTCATAGGATGTAAGTTCCATGAGGACAGAGAACTTGCCTCTCTTGCTCACTGCTTAGAACTGTGCCTGGCCCACTGAAGACAAGTAACAAACAGTCACTGAGTAAATAGATGAGTGAATGGTAAGTCCCTCCCACCTCTTTGGAGCACTGCCGGTCCCAAGTCCTTGTAATTCAGGTGGACCTGTCAATCACAGTAACCATCAATGAGGCCGCAGTCTGGGCATGTGGACCAAGGAGGGTGAATGAGAGATGCCCTGGAGAGCTGTGTACATGGATTCTGACAAAAAGAGACTTCTCTCTGTGCCGGGATGATGTACGGAAGTCTGCCACCATCTATGGCCACCACCTCCCCAATATGTACAACAACACCATCAATGGCAAAGCTCACACACACTTGCTGTGGGCCAGGCACTGCCCTAAAGGTTTATGGACAGTTGCTAATGCAAGCCTCACAACCCAGGAGAGGATCCCATTATTATCTTGGTGTTGCTCTAGAGGAGGCCCAGGGGGGTCAATTAACCTGCTCAAGGTCACATCTTAGCCTGGCTCCAGAGTTATGCTCTTAATCTCTGTGCTCTGCTGCCTCAAACAGCAGGAATAAGGATATGGGCCCAGGAGCAAAGGAGAGTCAGGAAATGCCCTGGAAGCTGGCTGGGTCCCAGATCCAGTTGTGCCTGTGGCCTGTTTGACCTCTGGATTTTCTGGTCACAAGAGTGAAAAAATTCCCTTGGGCGTCTGTCACTTGCAACTGGCAGGATCCTGACAAATACAGAGAATATCATAGAGGGGCTGGCACTTCAAGAGAACTGGCTATACATGGTGCACTTGCATCTATTGGCTGTGAAGAGAAATTAAGCTTTTTGTTTTCAAATTGGAAAATGAACTAGATTTTCAATCAGTCAAGATTTGAATAGCTATTCTATACTCGGCCTTATCCTAGGTCCTGTAAGGCATGCAAAGATATTTAAGACATAATGTCAAACATACTTTCAAGATACTATATAGTCTGAATCCCCACCCCACTCAATTTCCTTCTGAAACGGTGAAACCAGTGTTGAGAGGAAGTCGACACTAGAGATGGGAGCCGCACACAACCTGAGTCCTTCAAGCCACAGCAGAGGCAGCTGTGCAGGCAAGAGCAGAACCAGGTACCGGAGATGTGCCTTCCTGTCTACCACCATCTGCCAGCCCGGCCCAAGGCCCTGCCATGTCACAGGTGAAATGTCACTCTGCCTCCGCCCCTCTCAGCCTCCAGACTCCCTAACATCTTCTTGATCAGAACAAGGACAAGAACTGCAAAGAAGTGACCACGCAGCCCGTGAGGAGGATGACTCCTCTGGCCCTGCCACTCAGGCTGCCCTCACAGCTGCTTCCATACGGCAGAGGCTGCACCCAGGATGCAGGAACCAGCTGGGGACAGATTTGCTACGGCAACTGGCTCTACACTTCTGGGCAGCAGACTCAATGTGCTCGCGAGCGGAAGTGAAATTCCCACACTGATGGCCGTGTCCCTGTGTCTTCATTCTTCTCTCACATTCATGACTGAAACTCTCCGCAGACAAGGAAGAGCTTCAGTGCAGTCTTTCTGTCTGGGACTGAACGTGACCTCTATCAGAGAACAATTTCCAGACATGTGAAGACATTCAACATCTCCAAAGGGAAGACCGACCGGGTCAAGGCGACACAGTCATCTGGAAGCCCATCTGCCCTCTGTGCTCAAAATACAGGGAACGATAGAGAAAAAACCAGAGGGGAACAAAGATTTGCAGCCACAGACAAGGAAACACCATGAATTAGACACATGTCTATGAATCCGTGTGTAAGGAAGCATATCTGGACAGCGTGTGTATACATGCTGCTCCTTGCTTGATACACTGAGTATATGTTAAATTCTCAGTTCTAATGTTAATATTTCTATTATCTTATTTATTTAAAAATATAAATTAATAGAGCCTAGGACAAAATCTTCACCGTGGCTGGTACAAGATCAGGCATAGTAATGATGTTGGCAGTCGGACCTCAATAGCCCAGCTAGTGTTATTCATCAACCCTTTCCAGAGTTCCTTGCAGAGATCTATGCATCTCTTCCTAGTAGATTGCAAAAACTTTAAGAAAAATCTATATTTTCTTTCAGTTTGCTCCTGCATTTTTTTTCCTGATTACAAAATCAATAATCTTCAAAGAAAGTAATTACAAATCATTTGCCATTTTATTACCCAGAGATAACCCCACAAACATTTTGGTGATAACCTTTTTAGCCTTTTTTTTTTTTTTTTTTTCTGTACAGGTATATTTTCCTTTCCTTAAAGTGTGTTCATACTAGATATAACATTGTATAACTTCTTTTTTACTTAAAAGTATATCAGGGTATATTTGCCAGCAAATGGAGTTCTACATGACATGCTATTATTTTATCCTTCTATTTCAAGTTCTATATGAGAGACTCTCAAATGAGATACTATGATCAATCTCATTTCACTAACCAGAAACCAAGTCTCAGGAAGATAAATCTCTCTGCCCAGGGTCACATGGTTACCACAAAATGGCAGAGCTAAGATTTGAGCCCAGATCTGCCAAGACCAAGCCCAATATTCTTTCTACTCCCACACAGTCACTAGGTTAATTCTCAGTCAGAGGACCAAGGGTGCTGATGGACATGGGGATTATCATCTCAGGGTCTTCAGGGTTTGCATGATTCTATTAGAACACAAACGTTTAAGAGCCAGCACTATTGTTGGACAATTTGCTGTGATACCGGATCAGTTCTTCAACTCTTCAAGCTGCCAAGACATGTGGGGGAATCAGAAGCTGGGAAGAGGAAGTTAAAACCCAAGTCAAGCTGGGATTTCAGTGTATCAGCAAAACCCCTTCTGGCACCTTGAAGGGAAGAAAAGAAGCTTGTGTGCTATGGTGTGAGGTCAGTGGTATGTCCTGCACTGCCTCTCCCAGGGAGCCAGAGCCAGCACCTTGGTTTTTCCATGTTCCCAACGCCAGAAATCATGGAAATGAGGCCTTCCAGGAGGTTGATTTTGAGACAGAGAAGAGAAGCACTGAGGGTCTAGAGGATATAAGATGTGAGACGGATAACTGGGGCTCAGCCTAACAAGCAGAAGTAGCTCACCATGTACCCAGATATTGCGAGTCCTGGGAAAGACCTCTGGGCCCCAGAATCTATCATCAGCCTTTAAGAAACCCTCCTTTAATCATTCATCTGGACACTCCATAGTAATAATAATAAATATCACAATTAGTATTGTTGATAGCATGTTAAGTACTTTCCATGTGCTCAAAGCGGTACATATTCAATCCTCTTTCAACCCTCAAAATAACCAGATAGGTAAGAATTATTTTAATTCCCATTATACAGAAGAAGAAACCAAGTCTCAGAGAGATATGCCCCAAGTCACGCCTTTGGTGTCTGCAATTATTATCAGCACCTAGATTTGCTTTCTTTATCTTATTTGAGGGAAAAACCGCCCATCCCCACCCCCACCCCCAGCCATGAACTGTCCTGTTTCCCTCTGGCATGCATGGGGAAAACTGCAAAAGTGTCACCTCCTGACTCAGTTGTGACTCATCGCGATATAGATGTTGGGATTATTTCATAGATTAGCTTTTGTACCAGGAAACGAATGGGCCACTGAAGATTCAAATTCAAGGGTCTCTGGAGTGCTTCCTTAGGAGTTACTATTCAGGCCCCAAAACATCTTTAAAAGGTAGTTATATGTGGTATCATTCAAAGTGTTTATAAAAGTGAAAACCCCAGAGTAAAAGCCCCTTTAAAAATCTTCTCATCTAATCCTTTTATTTACAAATGAGGAGCCGAACCCCGCATTTGGGAGTGTGAGGGACTGTGCTTCTGATGTGTGACAATCCCATAAGGCTAATAATCGGAGAAACAACCGACGTTTTCCCCGAATCCAGCAGACTTTGATCATCCATCATTGGGGGAGTGGATATTATGTCTGGCAAAATTCCCTCTGATTTTCTGTTTTCACACAAGAGCACCAAAAAACTAATTGATCCCATGCTTGCTCTTTTCTGGAAGGAGGAATAACAGCTCTGTGAACTCGAAGGGGGAGGGGCAGCCCTGCGTTAGTAATGAAGAGTGGCCGCAAGTGGGCGGAGGGGAAAAACAATTTACACCTCCAGACTTCAGAGACACAGAGGCCCTTCAAGTGCTTCAGTGCCGGAGATAAGTGCGTTTACAACACCGGGCAAGGTCACCCCTGAAACAGGCGTTGGTGTCCCCACAATGGTTCTATCCTTCTGGTAGCCACGATGGAAGGAAAAAAAACTTGGCAGATGTCACTGTAGGATGGTACTGAGAAAAGTCTACGTGTTTGAGGGGCCCTAATCCCTGACTGACAACATTTAGAAAGGGGATGAGATTAAAATTACTTCAATTTTGGCTTAAATATAGAACAGGACTGTATTTTAATCCCTCCATTACCAAAGACAACATGCCATTTATCCGGCTACATGATGGCTTCTCCAGAGCAAAGCCAAAGGGTCTGACTTTTACAGGAGCAATAACACATCTATTTTCTCTGTGTGAATGAGGCAAGTTTGTCAGCTTAAAGTGGGGCTCTTTGGGAGAAGGAATGAAGTTGCTCTTTGGGAGAAGGAATGAAAGTTGAGATTTGTGGCCATTCATTTAAAGAGTCCAATCAACACAAATATGGTCTGATGCGGGTTATTTTTTTTTTTCCTCCAGCTGTGTCCAAACTTTCATGTATATGACTTGGTGTAAGTGAGCAAATGGGTTTAACCAGGCTGGGAATTTCTGGGCAAGTATGCTATGACAGGAAATGGGAAAGGGAGTTGAGACTTTTGCAAGGGTGTTGATATGGTGCTGCACAAAGGACCAGGGCTTGATCAGGAAGGAATTGAGCTCATGAGGAGGTGGGAATAGTGAGGAAGTGTCAGGGTCAATGGACCGGGCAACTCAGTAAACTCAGAGAGTGGCCCAAGTCAGCAGAGGGCAGAATAAATTAAGTGAAAGTTTCCCTGGCTGCTGTGGCTCAGTGGACTGAGCATCGGCCTGCGAACCAAGTGTTGCTGGTTCAATTCCCAGTCAGGGCACATGACTAGGTTGCACGTCAGGTCCCCAGTTGGGAGTGCGTGAGAGGCAACCGTACATTGATGTTTCGCTCCCCCTCTTTCTCCTTTCCCTTCTCTCTAAAAACAGATAAATAAAATAAAATAAAGGAACCTTGTTTAAAAATTAATTAATTAATTAATTTTTTTTTTAATTAAGTGAAAGTCTGATAACCAAGTCCCCTATGAGGAACCAGACCTAAGGGCAAGTGAGGCAGAGCACCAAGCCTCAGAACAATGGTCTGCAGAAGGCAGAGATCCCTCAAGGTATTAGAGGTGAAGGTGAAGCACCAAAGGAAAAAAAATCTACGAGGATAAAACCTGTTGGTGGACCTAAAGTACTGCGCTCATTGCAGTCTGCTAGACCAGGCTGTACCTCCGAGCAATGCATGAAGAATACAGGTTTCACTTTCTGTCCTATGTTTAAAACAAGATTTTCTCCCAACAAATGTTTGTTGCTGAAGACATCGTTCGAAGGCCCCAGTCAGAATTTTGCAATTCAAGAAACTATGTGGTCTGACCGTTTTCACCGTCATAGACCTACAGATCACAGAGCACCACCCCTGGGGCCTCAGCGGCCTCAGGAAGCTTATCCAAGGCCATCCTTTCTCCTCCAATGGGGACACTTCCATAACCAAGCTCTGATAATCCTCCCGTGCTCGGATCGAGCCTCTCCAAACCCATCCCCACATCTCATCCCTCCTTCCACATGAATGTTAAGCTCATCCCACGTGTTAGGCCCTTGTGGTGACACTAAATTGTAACACCCTGTGCTTGGCGGCAGCCCACGCAGCTGGAACAGGCAAAGCACACACATGGAACATAACTGCCCACTCAGGGCAGAACGGGGAAGCGCGAAGAGTCTTTAGGGCGAGAGAAGGGAGTGGGAGGAGAACCAAAGAGCCCCTCCCCTCCTTTCTTATCCTCCCCTCCTGGAGTCAACACCCTCCTCTACCCACCTGTATTGTCTCATCCCCATGTTCTGAGCTGCAGAACCGAGGACCACATGTCCCCCTAGTGCCATAAACACTCCTTAGTGCCATTCAGTCGTAATCAGTGAGAATAATCCCTTGGAAAGGGCAAGGGTTCATTGTTCATGATAAGTTCTAGAAGATTCTTCTGCTTCTTTATAGCCCAACTACATAAACAATGAAAACACGGAATTTATAGCACAGAAATCAAAGGGTGCCCGTTAAATACCTTCCATAGTTCACCCGAGGTACTAGAGGCCCTCCCAATGAAAACCATTGTTAATATTTATAACAACGCAGAAAGGTGGAAATAATTTACCCTACTTTACAAATGATGAAACTGGGACGTGGAAACTAACTAACTCACCCAGGATCTCGCAGCAAGCACAGAGGCTGACCCCCACCCAAGCCCAAACTCTGGGTCCCGTCATAGCACGCTGCCTTTGGTGAGATGGGGGTGGGGGAGAGGAGCAGAGGCATTGTGGTTTCTTTGAACACAGAACACATCAATTGGGGATGTTCTCCAGTATGTTCTGCCTGAATCCACATCAAGCAGCTCTGAGTGCTTGCAGTATATGAATTATTCTTGGACCCTTTCTGATTTGTCCTGCCGTGGCGGAGGCAGAGCAGCAGCAATATTCGCTTTAAATCAATGCCAGACCCGGCTGTTAACTCAAAGAAAAGCATGAAGAATATCAGTTTCCCTTTCTGTCTTATGTTTAAAACAACGCTTTTCCCCCTCCATGAAAATTTGCTGCTGAAGACGTCCTTCATAAGCCCCCAGTCAAGACTTTGCAACTCAAGAAACCATGTGGTCTGACGAAGTTTAACCCTTGCAAACCTGCAAATTGCTGAGTCTTTCGTCCTAAACCATGTGAAAAATTAAATATTCAGTTTGAAATTAATGGCCAGCTATCTTTGTGGGTATCCCCCCTTCTTTTAACTGCCTTCATAATTAAGAAATGTGATTTTAGAAGATTAATAATCATTAACTGAGGTGTTCATATTTAGAGGCTTAAATACCAACCTTAAATGATTTCAATCACACTGTCTTCCTTTGCAAACATTTGGTATTAAGGTTAAAGCACTTACAAATTTCCGTGCAATGCCCACGGCATCATCTAGTTCAAAGGTTTCTCCTTACCACCTGGAGTCAGGTGTAAGCCCTAGGAAGAGAGAAGCCACAGGCTGAAGCCGAAGTTGCTGTTTGCACACACTTGGGTTTGGGGACATGCAGGATCCGGCCGGGTCCAGGGGCAGATGCACACTCAGAGACAGGGGTTGGGGCACAGGCAGCGGTGGTGGGGTGGGGTGGGGAGCACTGCGAGAATTAGCACCTCTGGCATCATCGACAGCCACAGCCATTTAGTGACTGCGGGTATAATGCCCCCTCCTCTTTCTTCTCCCTCCCCTTCTGAGCCACGAAAGTGCCATTCATGAGTTCCTGTGTGACGCCCTGGGATCACACAGAAATCCATGGGGAAGTGAAAGGGGTCCTGAGTTATACAGTAAGAGAAAGAGCCAGTGAATTTTGGGTGGCAGTGGGGTTGCATCTTATTCATTTGTAGGCTCTCAAGTTAGAGTCTAAGGGGACAAGCCAGTACAGTCAAAATTATTTTTGAATATCCCTTAAATTGCCCACAAAGTTCTCTACAGTATATAAGGTCACTTTTTTTAAACATTGAATAGCAAATGCACATCCATGTAGTTTTTAGAGTGCCAATCACCATATAATCAGTAATATGCATGCAACATATAATTTTGCAGAATTTTTAATTGTACTAAAAGAAGCCCATCATTGAACAAAGATTACATGCATGCAGGAAACAGCTGCCGTGGTCCTGATACGGTGACCCCATTAAATCACAGTCTGGTGGGCTGTGGAGATACAGATTTCAGTAGAAGCGGATCTAAGACTGGAAACCAAATTCTCTTGCTGTACTACATTTTAAACACGAAAACCCCAGCTGAAAGTTTTTGTGTTACGAAGATTTCGTGTGCAAAGTCAAGTCCTCTCCTTCTTATCTTGCTTTATGGCTTTGTGGCCTCTGAGAGTGGCAGTGAGGACAGCAGTGGGCATGTGGGTTGAAAATGGCAAGAATCAACACAATTCTGCTGGCCGTGGAGGCCAGAAACAAAGTGTGAGGGCACATACCCCAAGGCCTCGCTGTTAGTCAGGTGCTAAACCTCTTTCCAGAATCCCTCACTGCATGTGTCTCCCTTTGTATCTGAGCACCTGCCCTGATTCCCACCTTGAACTCCAGTCTGGCTGCGGAGACACAGAGGAGGCCTGTGAGCTGGGTCGCAAAGCGAGGGCACGGTTTGAGCATCAGAGGTGGATGCCAGGGCCTTTGGGGGAGCAGGAGCAGGAGACCCACAGAAAAGCGCACTGAGCTGTCAGCACCTGTATCTTGAAACAAAGATAAAGGTCAGTTTGTGTCATGGGTCAGTACGAAGCCTCTCCAAATTTTCCAAAAATTGGGGGAGTGGGCAGAGTAAGAAAGGTTATACCCTCGTGGCCAGCTCTGAAACGTCAGGAGTGATAGAGGCTCAGGCAAGCAAAATGTTTTATTCACTTCCAAGTTCTAAGTTCCCTTTAGAGCCTGATTCATACCTTCCCCTTTGGTTTCCTCATATTGTGAGTCCACTTTGGAGCAAATAATTAGAAAAAAAAAAGAGGAAGAACGTTTGAGAAGAAGCAAAAGGCAGCAGAGACAGAGGTTTCTCATCAAGCACAGGCTCAGCCCGCACCTTACTACTGGGGGTTCCTCCCCGAGCCCCTAATCCCACTTGAGTTGTGAGAAAAACATCTGACAACCTGAAACTGAGGAACCGTCTACAAAATACTTGACCAATACTCCTCAAAACTCTTTCAAGGTCATGGAAAACCAGGGAAGACTGGAAAACTGTCACATAGGATGGGACTAAAGAGACAGGACAACCGAGTGTGATGGGGAATCCTGGAAGAGAAAAAGGAAAAATCGGGGAAGTCCAAATAGTTTGTAGTTTAGTCAATAGCAATGTAAGTTGTTAAGTTGTTCGTTTTGACAAATGTAGCAACCACAGTTAAGTAAGATGTTAACATTAGGGGGACGGGGGTTGGGTAAAGGGTATGTGAGAACGCTCTATACTATCTTGGCAACTTTTCCATAAATCTAAAATTATTCCAAAGTAAAAAGTTTATGAAAAAGAATGTAGCCTTAGGAGTATCGAAGCAACAGCAAACATGAGCCTAAAATATATATCCCTTGATTTCTCCGGAGAAAGAGAGAGTGGTGTAAGACCGTATGAAAGGGACCGGCAGCACATGCTTCGGAGCTCAGTGACAAAGTCACGAATAAGCCTATGTAATGACAGAGAGATCAGAATAGTTTCAATAAAAGCTTCCTAAAGTATCGCACACATGAAGATTATTCTGTGTCTGAATCTTGATCCCTAGGAGGGACGATAGTAGTAGCCCATGTTTGTTACAAGGTTACATGTCTCAGGAACCGTGCTGAAAGCTTTAAAGGCATGACCTATTTTAAACCTCACAACCATTCTATGAGGGAGAGGCTATTTTTGTCCCCAGAAAGGGTTACTGGGTCACAGACAGTTTAAGTCACTTACTCAAAGTCTACACAGCTAGGAAGAGGTGGAGCTGGTATTTGAAGTCAGTCACTTGGTACTGGAGTCATATACACCATAGTACCCTTCTGTCTCTCATAGGGCCATCAACTCCCGCAAGGGTCTGAGCTCCTTCTGTGTCCCAGGTCCTCCGAGAGGCCCTGAAAATACAACGAGAAGCATAACACACATGGAAAGTTAGGTGTTACATACTTATAGTTTTTATTTCACTTGATCTTCATAACAATTTTGGGAGACGAGCAGAAATTCTCATTTTATTTCCATGTCGCAAAAAGAAAAGTGAGACTCGGAGAAGTTAAGCAACTTGCTGAGCTAATGATGGGGAAATGGGTAGAGCCCCAACTACCACTGAACTTCTTTAGCTCCTAGGAGGACTTGGGCTTGCAGACAGAGCCACCCATGAATGAGTGAAAGTCTCCCTTGCAGGAGAAAGCCTGGGGACCAAGGAGGCTGAGGTCCCAGGAGCTGTGACATGAGCCTTCCTTCGAGAAGACGGAGGTCCTGGCAAAGTGAGATGAGCTTCTGTGTGACTCTTCCGCCCCTCCAGGCTGCACAGGTGGGCATACAACTGCTTCCTGAATCATGGTCATCCAAGGCCTTCCCCACCAAATGAATGAGACACTGTGCACTCCCCAATGAATTTTTAAAATCTTGTTTGGTGAAGAGTCAATATTGATTTCCAGAGATCAATGAGCTGATGGTCATTCAGTGTATCAGATTAACATCCACGGTCAATGTCAGAAAGTCAAGGTAAGTATGGAACATGGGTCAGGGTTTCCAAGTATAAGTGGTCTTTATTTTTCCATGTGGTTCTTAACTATGCAATGCACACTCTTAGAATATAAAGATTAATGGATAAAATAACTTTTTAAAATTTTGGATACTTCTATTACCTCAATTACATTGCTTACTTTGAGTGAAGTACATTTTCATTCATCTTTGCAATATATCAGGGCTTAGATGAATAAATGTCATTGGTTCATTTATTCAAACACATTTACTAAGCTCTTATTATGTGCTAAGCACTGAAATGTAGGAAAAGTCAGGATAATTAGGCAGTTTCCGCCCTCAAGATGTTTACATGCGGAAGAGCCTCAGACATGTAGAGGAAAGTCCAATACAGAGAAATCAGGGCAATATTGTTATGTGCCCACCACTTACAGGGGGACCTTGAAAGAGAGAAGCAACAGCTTGGCTTGGTTAACCAGGTACAGTTTCACTGAGAATAAGATGCGGGTGCCAATTTTGAAAAAGGGTGAGTTTTCCAAGTGGAGAAAGGACATTCCAAGGTACCGTCATTGTCAAAGATTAAAGATAATGTGTGTGCTGCTGGAATAACAACTAAGAAAGACCCATGGATTAAAGCACTCGTTCACTAACCACCAGTCGAAGGATGGTGGAGTCTCAGGGTGTCAAGGTGTGTATGCTGAGCAAGGCCTACATCCCATAGAAGACAAGTGTGGCAAACACAAAGTAGGAGGCAGAAAACAACATAGGATTTCTGGACACATTAGAGGCTTGGCTGACCGAGCACTCAAATATGCATCATAACCTGTGGCCTTGACCTACTACCTGTAAAGGACGCTGGGCCATTGACCTGCCCAGCCCCGTCTTTCACATTATTCTCACCTTCCTTATTTCATGTTTTAGCATCCGACTAGCCTCAAATTTGTTTTCTCTAATAATTTTTTTTCCAGGAAAGAACACACAAAACATTCACTTCTTCACTGACTTCTCTCCTGTCAGCCTGAAATTCCTGGGACTGAAACTTGCATGCTGCATCTCTGTCCCTGCCCAATTCCCCTCCTCCTGCAGACAAAGGGAGACCAGAAGTCTGCCCACTCTCAGCCCACTGCTAAGCAGCAAGCACTCCATCTCACGAAGCACTAGAAGGTCCAGATCCCCCATTCTTCTCTGATACTGCAAACCTGGAGTTGATGAATCCGCATCCTCCATTAGAGAAGAAAACCTTGCATTCCTAGTGGCAGTCAGCAGGAGGCAGGGGCTCTTCCAGCCTAATGACTTGCAAATCAAAAGCATGAAAACCAGAGTGCACCTTTGAACCTCTTTCCCATCAGCCTAGATGTCCTCATAATTTTCTCCCATAGGGTTCCTGTTATTTTGCTACCAGAGCAATAACCTTCATTGCGCATTTTTAAAATGTTGGAGGAGGAGCTGTCCAGTGATCTCAAGGCATGTGTTTTTGATTCTCATAAGATTATGGATACCAAAGGAATAAAAATGGAAATCACTACTGCCAAGATATGAAAGAAAGTTTGCATAGTAAAATAATTTAAACCTAACATTTGGACCCAATAAGGCAAATGGAACGTTTTTTCCATATTTTTGGAAAATGTGCATTTTCTGCACATTAAGTGGTACCAATAAAAAATAATGATTCTCACTCAGTTTATTTCTATAAATTAGATTGGCTTATAGTTTTCCAGGACATGGTTTTGTATCAAGCTATATGGCAAACACCTGCGCATAAAATGTACTCGTTATTTGCTTCCATGTAGGAGAAGCAGTTCACCATGCCTCTCTTAGAAATGTAGAGCAAAGGTCAGCTCCAACCAGTTAATATGCTGAGTCCTCTCTGTCTGCTGAGAATGAGGGTTACATCAACAGCACGTGGAAGTCCATGGGGACAGCCAGGAAGTTCCTCCCATGTTGTCAGGGTGACCGTTTCCCGGTTAGAAACCAAGTGAGTCTGCATTGTTGCTGGTAAGGACATCTGACTCATTCTGGAATCACATCAAGAACAGACAAGAGCAAATAATAAAGAAGAGTTTGAAGACACTTTTATATGGAACTCACACACGAATACAGTGATGTAGGGGGAAATCTATCAAATGAGAGGGTGGCCCTGTGAACACGAAAGCAATGGTGAATGGCTACAGATGGGCATATGGGGACATGGAGAGGAGGAATGGATGAGGAGGAAAGGAGAGAGGAGAAAGGGAGAGAGAAACATGGGAGAGAGGAAGGAGACTAAAGTAAATGTTGGGTCTACAGTGCGTGTTATTTAAAAAAAAAAATTTTTTTAGAAAGAGCATGACAGCAGAAGGTCTCGCTTGCTCCGGTGCAGAAGGGGCTGGAAGGGTGGGCTGAGCATGAAGTCAGACCCAGGAATGATGGTCTGGGGCCGGTGATGCTCCAGGACCCACGGCGGCTGTGATCTGCTGCACACAAGCTACAGCGATCAAACGTGATGAATCCCTTCCTTCCCCATCTCCCGGGCCTGTCCCGAGACTCATGGAGAGATGAATGTGAATGAACTGTGATAGCTATAAAATGTTCCGCACATGGACTGTGGAAGGTGGAACGAGTGGAAGGTGGTAAATTATTTATTATCCTCCGGCTCGAGTGTCAGCTGTTTGTAAGGCTTCCTGTTGCCCAGCAGCTGAGGCACCATCCGCTGAGATTTCAAGATGATTACCTTGAATCCCTATCCCACAAACAGTAGGAAACTCAGCATCCTTCCCAATATCCCAGAGGACTCTTAGGAGGATTACGTTTGTCTCTGTCTCTCCTAACTCCACTTTCCGTCTTGCTGAATCCCCCACCCCTGCTCCGGTTTTCATCTTCCGCAGGTACTGGACTCTTTTTGTCTGCTGCTGGGGCCAGCAGAGCTCCTGGCCCTTCCCCCCCATAGAGTACTGTGGACACAATTGGGCACCGAGCCGTTCGCTGCGGATTTCAAGATGCATTGTAGCAGACAACCAGAATTAAATGCCAGTGATTTCTTTGTTAACTGGCTCTGCTGGGCACCAGAAACACCTTACTGTTCATCTCTGTGCAGACTACATGGAACCCACACCTTTCAGATGATCCCCTCCATGCTCCTGAAGCAAGAGAAGCTCCCCTGTGGCTACACATTAGAATCTCCTGGGGAGTTTTTTACCAATACTGATGCCCAGACCCTACCCTAGACCGACGATGTCAAAGGCTCTGGAGCTGGGGCGCATGCACGCCCTGTTTTTCCCAAACCCCTAATGTGTGACCAAGGTCAAAAACCACATCGTTGAGGCCGTCTGTGCCATGGCCCAGGGCGAGCTCACCCTTCATACTCAAAAATGCCATCAAGGTATTTGCTGAACAATAGACAATTCTCTCTCTCGGAGATTTTTTTTCCTGCCACAATTTTATTATCTTTAGAAATTTGCCAACAATCCACACTTCATGATCCAGTGATCGGGATCCCTCCCAACATGAGCATTCCAGATGCGTCCCTTGCTCTTCCCTTCCTGGCTCATTTTCCTAGATCTCACGACGGCAATGAGGCAGAGCGAACACCAAGGATTCTGCACAAAGGAACCTGGTGTCTTTGTTGAGAGACCTGATGGCAGGTAGAAACGCAAAACTAAAATGGGACGCTGATGATATCTTGGAATCGTGGGGACAGAAATGTTCTCAATCTCAGTGAGACTGAACAAAAGAATAGCAGCTCCATGGTGGTGTTTTGTTGTGTTGTGTTTTCTTTTAAAAATAAACTTTTTTTTTCCGGAATTCTTCAGAAAATGTATAGTCTATGGAGCAATGTTCCACACCTATCCTCCCCTTTTGCCCTCCTAACAACTCTGGGAAGAAAGCAAGCAGGGCAGAAATTATATTCACTCTTCCAGCAGGATAAATTCACATTCGGAGAGGGTAAGTGACCTGCCCAAAGCCACGCCACTAAGGCATGGCAGAGCTGCTGCTGAGCACGGCCTTTACCTCCGTCCTGCTGCTGCTACAACGGAGCACCACAAACTGGGTGACCTGTGTGAACAACAGGGCTCTTTCTCACAGTTCTGCAGGCCATAATTCTGAGATCAGAATGCCGGTGTCATTAGCTCTGGTGAGACCCCTCTCCCCCGTTGGAGACCGGGGACTTCCCATTGTATCCTCCTGGGGCGGGGGGGGGGGGGGGGGGGCAGAGAGCAGCAAGCGCTCTGGAGACCCTTACAAGGACACTAATCCCATGCATGGCGGGGACCACCCTCATGACCTCATCTGATCTTAATTACCACCCAAAGTCTCCACCTCCTAATCCCAACACATTGGGGGAGAAGGGCTTCTATGTAAGAACTGGGAGGGAATCAGACATTCAGTCTGTAGCAGTCCTCTTATTCTGACGTAAGGACCTTTTCTACCTTATCATGTCTCTTCCTTTGTGTGCCCTTGCTACCACAATGTTTCTCTTTATGCATATGTGTGTGTGCACCCACATACACGCCTACAGGCGGGAGGCCACATTCCGTGTAAGAATGCCACCGGACAAGGGTTAACCAAGGAAGAACACTGGATGCCCAGGACCGTCCATGCCTTCTGTTTCCTAGACGGGAAACAAGAAAGTAAGCTTGGCACCTGTGACCCACCAACAGAGCCCTTTGTGCCCATTTCCCCTTCTGCCCCCCCCTCCCACTATGCCCTCCTGCACTGCCCTCTGAGAGTCTACATATCTGCTCACGGGAAAGGAGTTGATGTCAGGCCCTGCCTTTGTCTGAACAAGCCTATGTCACCGTCCCTGAGGGAAAACATTGCAGACTCTGTCTCTGTTGGGGAACGGAAGGATTATTCTTCACCTTATAGAACTGTTCATTAACTGACTGATTCCTGGATCTCAGAGCTGCCCGGGCTCAGATGAGGTCTGGCTCATCTCCCAGCCTTCAGACAGGTAAGACCAGTTAGGAGGCAGGCAAGTCCTGCTGGGGCAGCCGCTGCCAAACCTGGGCACAAATCAGGCCCTGCATCCTCTTGCGGGGTCTTCCTAAGCTTGTCCAGAGATACCCAGTTCCCCACCCACAAGGGAAACGGAGTCCCACTTCTTTTAAAGCACAGAGCTGCTATTACCATGCGGGTGAGTGTTCTGGGGGCTGCCCGGCCAAGGGGGTGACTTTGAGGTCTCAGTCTCCTAGTACGGAATACGTCTGTGATTTTGAGTTATTTCTATGAGATCCTTCAGCTCAAGGCTGTGCGGACAACCTTGGATGAGATAGAGAAGAAGGGCAACGAGAATCCTCAAAATGCCTCTAAAAACCTATTGTTTGACCAAACCTGTATCTCCACCTATTGCCAGGAACATAATAAAACCTCTCCCCCACGACCCTCCCATCCTCCCCCTGCGTTCTCGGAGACCCAGGCTTGGGGACTGAACACATATGGGTCTAGTTGACTGATCCCGTTGTCCTCTGAGGCTGTAAATTCAGACGGCCACAAATCAGCTTCAGTGAAACTTCAGCCCCAGACACGCACACACTCCCATTCAGGTCCTGGTGTCCGGGCTGAAATATGGCCGCATGTGTTCCCTTCTGCACCGCCAGCCTGCTGGGGATGCCACTCTGTCAGAGATGGTTTATGGAGCGGCCAGGAGGCCAGAACGTAGTGGCCAGCTACCACCCCGGTCAAGGCGTCCCAAGGCTTTGATCTCCTGCTGGTAGCCCATGTCACCACGGTTGTCCGCTAGTTCCAGCACAAGTCAGAAACACGACTCTCCAATGCACCCCCGGGGCTCGGGGCTCCTCCTGCACCCCGACACGGCATTGTCAGGGCTTACTGCTTTTCTTTCCCAGGCAACTCCTTGTGACATCTCATTGTCACCAGCTAAATACAGACCATTCCTGGTCCTTTTCCTTCCCTGGTGCTGACAGTTGACACAGAGCCTGCCCATCCCTTTACATGAAAATACTCCTCTGGGGGCCCTTCTCCAAGAATCTGAGCTTTTGTGCTGGCAAGACATTAACTCATAGCAAGTTGCAAGCCCTGGGTTTCCTGACTCCTAGAAAATAGCCTGGCCTACTCAATCCGGAACAAATTAATGCCTGATGGTTTGTGCCATCGTAACAACTCCCTGGCCCTAAGATAAGTCCAAAGGCTGAGCCAGAGTGGGTGAGGCTTACTTAGGTAAGCACATAGCATGAGCCTGGATCTCTCCTGCTGCCTGAGCGGGGCTTCTCCACCTCAAGTGCACAGCAAAGTCACTGAAGAGACATAAAAGGAACCCATTGCTGCCTGAGTCCCCTCCCCAGGAATTCACAAGTAATCAGTCTGAGTTAGGGGGCGTCTCCCAGTGCAGCTAAAGCTGAGAATGATGGCATGAAGATAGGTGTCTCTTCAAGGCATCTCCTGCAGGCCCATGGGGAGAGTTTGGGAGGCGTCCCAGACACTCTCTCTATCATTCAGTCACTCCTGCGTTTTTTTCTGCCATTTGGTGAGCACACGCATCGTGTTAGGCACTGGGTATTAGTCGTAGTCAAGACTCTCCAAAAAAACAGAACCAATAGGATTTTATGTATAAATAAGTATATATAAAGAGACTTATAAGAATTGGGTCATGTGATATGGGGACTGGGATGCCTCGGGATCTGGTGAGCCGATGGTTTTAAGTTCCAGTCCAAGTCCAAGTCCAAAGGCAGGGGAAGACAGATGTCTCAGCTTGAACAGTAGCAGAGAGAGTGCATTCTCCTTTGCTCAGATTTTTGTTCTATTGAAACCACCAAGAGATTACATGAAGCCCCCCTACACACACACACACACACACACACTGCTCTCTGCAGTCTAATCTGCTGTACTCAAGCTAATTTAAAGGTTAATCTCATCTAAAAACATCTAGACTCACCCAGAATAAAATTTAACCAAATATCTGGGTGCCTCATGACCCAGGCACACTCTGTTCTAGGAACCATAGGGAATATTAACAAGATCTGGATTCTTGCCCTCGGGGAGCTTCCAATCCCATGACAACCCAAGGTATGCATGGACAGCGGAAGTCTCCGCAGCATGATGCAGCCTCTCAGAGTCAAGACAGTCAGAGCTCAGAGGGAGAAACAGATCAGACCTGGAAGAGTGACCAAAAATCCTCCTGGAAAAACGGGCTTAATCTGGGCTGGGAGGTTGTTCTGGGTTGGTTTGTGTCCTTCAAAGGCTATGTTTAAGTCCTAACCCCCAGTAATGTGATCAGAATGTCATCTTATCTGAAAATATAAGCCTCTCATTAGCTAACGTGGGGTCATGCTAGAATAGGATGGGCCCTTCATCCCATACCACTGATATCCTTATAAGAAGAAGAGAGACACACAGAGAGATGATGGCTACATGAAGACAGAGACACAAACAAATGCCATGTGAAGATGGAGACAAAGATTGGAGTGATGAGTCTACAAGCCAAGAATTGCCAGCTGCCACCAGAAGCTCGGTGAGAGGCATGGAACAGTTTCTCCCTCAGAACCCTTGGAGGAATCAACCCGGCTATTACCCTGATGTCAGAGTCCAGACTCCAGAACAGTGAGAGAACAATTCTCTTTCAATCCGCTCAGTTGGTGATACTTCGTCACAGCAGCCTTAAGAAACAAAGACAGAGGCTAAGTGCAAAATGGACAAGCAAAGTGGGGAGAGAGCCCCAGGAGCCTGAGAGGTGGCAATAAATAATGTGTAGAAGGACAGAAACACCCTAACCTAGCTAGAACAAAGAATTTCAGAAAAGGAGTGATAGAACACAGAAATCAGAGCTACCGCCCAGCACCTCGTTTCCGCAGGGATCCCATGGTACTTCCTTGTCTCACCTTCTTGGCCACAGTCATTAACCCATGGATGGGCACTGAGCCAAGGCAAGCCCTGGGACTTTGTATTTGTATTATTATTAAAACTAGTAGGGGGAAAAAAAAAAAGCCCTTTCTCTCTGGTCACAGGACTATGAAACATAAACTTGAAACAGCCCTCGGCCATGTTCCTGTAATGTAAATAAATAAGGAGATAAAAGGACCCTTATATCATTCAAGTCCCTGGACCTTGACACTAAGATTTTTCAAGCTGCACCTGAATTTTTACTCCTTTCCGGTTCTTCCATCAATTCCAAGAGCTACCTCAATAACCTGCCCCTTGCACATGAAAACAAACAACTTCGTTTAAACTCAAGTGGATTTCTATCACTCACTACTGAAGAAGCTTCAACTAGTATATCATGGAAGAAAGCATGTTGCCTAAATTCTACAAGGGGTGCCAGGCTGCAGAGATTATTTTTAACCCTATTATCTAGAGATTGTTAACTGGGGTCCATAGAAGCTGCATACACTAGGCTTTATTGGCCTAGCACTGAGTTCCCCATGAAACTCCCTAATCTGTATGCAAAGGGCATCCTCTGGGAAGAAGCAACATGAATACCATCAGATTCTCAGTGAAGTCCATGACCCCCAAAAGATTAAGAACCATCGATGTGAGCAATGAGGAGCTATTATACAAGTGTAATCAGAATTGTATTATCCTCCACTAACAATTACAAAGCACCCTCAGATACCTGATCATCTATTCAACAAACATACTGTCAATCCCAGGGTCAAGATCTGTTGAGGAGGTGACAATCTAATCCTCAAGGAGCTGCAGTCAGCATGGGGTGGTGATCTCTCGAAGGTGAGAGAAGGTAAATAATGCAATGGCATTTCAGAGACCAGTGTCTAGGATTTTTTTCTACAATCTCGAACATGCTATTGCGTGGCAGTAAATAGAGCCCTGGATGGATTCCACCATCATAAATGGACCTTGGATAAGTCAGCTTCTCAGAATCTGAGTCTTCATTCTTCAAATGGATGTAAGAAACCTGTCCGAGTTCTAACAAGACAGAAAATATCTGTTGACTTGCTTAGAGCCAGGGAACACTTGGACCAGATGTACGATGCCTATGAGGAAAAGCCTGTCTCCGTACATATTCTGTGCTACTCAAGGTGTGTCCTTCGGACTGGGATCTCATGAGAATTTATGGGAAATGCAGATCTCAAGTCGCATCTCAGAGTTTCTGAATAGGAATCTGCAAGATTCCCCAGGTGACTTGTATACAAATTAAAGCTTGATCCCCACTCATCTAAGTGTTTCTTAGCATGATGCAATTTTACTCTGACAGAGAAGAAAATCCACCTGAGAGTACACATGACTCTAAGGGACAGAGGCAGGGATCTGAGTCGCCCTGGTGTGCTGCGGGCTTGCTGCCATGCGGCTCAAGCTGGGCCTCCTTAAAGTAGGGATGTGCACAGGACAGCCACTGCCTGGAGCGCAGGGTGCAGGGGCCACGGTGGGGGCGCCAACCCTGGAGCTGGCCTTTGGTCCTGCCAGATGCTGCTGCTCCCGCCCCGCAGACATGTGGTCTCCTTGAATCTCCCTTCAGAGTGACACCAGCATGCTTTGCATGCATCAGCACACTCTGGGGGTATTAGCAAACATCTGGAGAGCACAGCCTGCAGGATTCTGCTGGTTTGAGGAGAAAAGGGCCACAAGAATTCTCCTGAAGTGCTGAGCAGGGGCCCAGCCCACCATGATGCCAGGGAGGCAGGGACTTCGGAGCTCTCAGCAGCCCCAGGCCAGGCTGCAAATGACCACAGCACACAAACACACGGCCCAGCCAGGGGCCTCGGGCAGCAGGAACTCAGGGTCTGGGGAGTAGTAGCAGCTGGTAGGTCGAAAGAATTCCTCTGGTTCGGTTAGCTTTAGAAGCGCCACCTTAAACAAAGTTGCATTCCTTCCTTAGAAGAAAGCCTTTGCTCTGCAGTGTGCATGGTAAATTTTTAGGGGGTCATCCAGGAGACTTCAGTTCCCTAGCCCTTTTGATCACAGAACTCTTCCTACCTATGTTAGTCATCCCGGCTGCCATAACAAAGTACCAGAGACTGGGTGGCCAAAACAACAGGAATTCATTTCTCACAGTTCTGGAGGCTGTAAGTCCAAGATCAAGGAATAGGCCAATTTGCTTTCTTCAGGAAGAGAGCTCCCTTCCTGGCTCACAGACAGCTGCCTCCTCGCGGCTTCCTCACAATGCAAAGAAAGGGAAGAAGCACGCTCTCTGATGTCTCTAGCTATAAGGGACACCTCCCATCATAAGGACCCCACCATCGTGACCTCATCGAAACCTAATTGCCTCCCACAGGCCCCACCTCCAAATACTATCACATGAGGTGGGGGGTGATTAGGGCTTTCAAATACCGTAACAAACATGAATGGGGAGGGGTTGCAAGGGACACAATTCAGTCCAAAGCACTATCCTGCCTTAGGCTGGTAGGAAGTTAAATGCCAACAAAGATGGAGCTAAGAGAGATCCCTGCAAGGAAGGAAAATAGTCCACGAATCTCTGCGGCAGGTCTAATGGCTTTCTCGTCAGGGCAATTGGGCAATCAAAGCACATAGGCATTTGTATCAAACATGCCGGATGCACCAAGAGGTTGCTGTAACATCCACGACCACTCTATGTAAGTACTCAGTATGATCTGTCTTTATATACATCATCTCATTCAATGCTCTGAATACTATTTGAGGATGTTTCCATTCTCATCCCCATTTTCAGATGATGAAAGTAAGGCTTAAAAAAGTCAATGAGCTGCCTGAAGTCTTATAGCTGGTTGGCAGCTAGTTAGTGGCAAAGCTACCCTAGGGCTCTCTGACTTCAGGTGCCTGTTAGAATGCTATAAAAATTCCTCATACCTTAGCACATGAGAAACATTATGTCCCAGGACCTACTATCAGGTAGGGAGCCATCCCTGGGTACTCCAGAGAGAACACAGATAGAACAAGCCTCATCTCGAGGTGCAAGGTCTATCTCTCCTTCATTTTAAGTTTTAGGTTTATTACCGTATTTTCACATTATGGTTTTTTTTCAAACTCACCATATGGTGAGTTTAAAGACTAGGAAATTCTGGAACAGTCAGCATGGAACTTGTGTTGATCTGTTGACATTAATCCCCACCCCTCTACCTATGTAATTAGCTATTTAGTTGGGGGAAATGAATAACTTCTGTGCTTCACACATCCCTCTGTCAAGGCAATATTTTCATATTTACAAATTTCAAAGGGGAAAACAACCTGCCGTGCTCAATCAGTAAACCTGCCTTTTATTTTTCAAAGGAACTACTAAAATAATTTCCTCTGCACGAAACACTTCCAATGACTTGCCTCAAACAAACCAGGCAATAAACCTTGCCATGAATGGATCCAGGGATTCCAGGGGAATTTGTTCCTCTTAGAATAAAAATCACACATCCTTGGGCCACTTCCATTTCCAACAGAAGGAGAAAGAGGGAGAAAAACCTAAAGTCAGGATTTTTCAGATGCAAAAGAGTATGGCTAAAAAATATCTGGTTGGAAGTTTCCTGCCTTGGTTCTGCGAGTAATAAGCAGGGTGACCTCACTTAAAATGCATGCATACACACCACTCCTTGAGTCCTCACCTGTAAGATGAAGGGCTACTCCACCCACACCTCAGACGTGCAGCTCATGATCCCATGGGTGACGAATCACACGTGACATTTGTGGACCAGCCCCAGTTCAGATTCCTGGGAAATGCCAAACCTGCCTAATTCATCCCAGGAGAGCTTCACAGTTTTAATCAGAAGAATCTCAAAATAAGAAGCTTTAACCTAAACCATTCCAGACAGATGAAAAATCACTTTCTCTTTCAAGTTCTTTTCCAAGGGTATCCTAAACACTGCACAGTAGTCATTGTTGGTGTCTGACCAGCATTCATGGTCCATAAGTTCTTCTTTATCTCTGGCTGAATTGCTTTCTACTGAAATAAAAAAAAAAATTAAGACCAGCTTTCCATTATGTTCTGAGCCATGAAATTATTTCTATGTGGCAATAGGAATTAAATTGCTTTACAATCTTTTCCTTATTTTATTTTTGTTATTCATTTTTAAATTACTAATTATTTTAAGCATGGGCAGAAGTTTCGAAAACAATACAACTGCACCCTGTGTACCTCCTGCCTAGAACAAATACATCTTCTCATCTTGCCATTTTTGCTGAAGCAAAAAGATCCATTGTTTTTGAACGATATAAACCACTAGAGATATGGTAGTCACATCTCTGCTCCCAATCCACTGCCTTCCCTTCTCTGCCGAGGTAACCGCGTTAGAAATTGAGTGTCTGTCCCTCATGTAGGTTTTTATACTTTTATTCCATATGTATAAACATACAGTGATGTAAAGCACTGTTTGTGAATTTTATAATGTATATCAATGGTATGCTATTGAGTATACCATTTAAAAATGTGCCTTTCTTCCCCTCAACAAATATTCTTAAGGGTCATCCATGTCTCACTTATTTTAACTGCTGTGTGAATATATCACAAATGGGTACTTAAGTTGATCCCAAGTCTTTGCTACTATAGACAATGCTACTATGAGGGTCCCTATTGACGTTTCCTTGTACAGAGAGGAAATTTTCTCTAGGTCATGTGCACCTAGGAGTGCTTGCACCGATTTCCAGCATTACCAGCTGTGCATCTGTTCCCCGTTTCCCACATCTTTACTGCTAACATTTAGTTGTGCCTGTCTTTTCTACATTTGCCATGTGGATGACTGACAAATGGCATTTAATTGTTTTCTTTCATTTAGTAAGCTTGGTCATCTTTTTGTATTCCTACTGGATATTTATGGTTTTCCTTTTTGTCACATGCCCAATAAAAATCTTTAATATTTTGCTTTCTCAAAAGACAAACTTCCCTTCTTTTTTATGACTGAGTAGTATTCCATTGTATAAATGTAGCATCATTTTTTTATCCACCTGTCTACGGCTAGACATCTGGACTGCCTCCAAATCTTGGTTATTATAAGGAGCGCTACAGTGAACATAGGAGTGCATATATTCTTTCGAATCCATGTTTCAGGTTAAAGGGTGTTATGCTCAGTGAAATAAGCCAGTCAGAGAAAGACAAACACCATATGATTTTGAGACTTGTATGTGGAATCTAATGAACAAAAGAAATGAAAAGAACAGACGCAGAGGTGAGGAGGGCTGGGGGGGGTTGGTAAAATAGGTGAAGGGCTTAAGCAAAAAAATTATGGACACAGGTAACAGTGTGGTGATTGCCAGAGGGAAGGTAGAGGGGCAGGTGGAAGAGGGTAAATGGGGCATAAATGGTGATGGAAGGAGACTGGACTTTGGATGGTGAGCATACAATGCGATGGGCAGATGACATATTATTGTAGAATTGCACACGTGAAACCTACATAATTTTATTGACCAATGTAAGCTCCCTTAAATCAATTAAAAGGAAAAAAAATAGTGATGGTATGTAAAGTACAGCATAGGAAATACAGTCAATAATATTCTAATAACTATGTGTGGTGTCAAATGGGTGCTGGAAATATCGGGGGGAACGCTTTGTAAAGTGTATGATTGTTTCACCACTACGCTGTACACCTGGAACTAACACAAAATAATATTGAATGTACACCGTAATTTAAAAAACTTTTAATTAAAAAATAAATAAAATAAATTGGATATTTCTTGAACATTTTGTGTACTGAGCTATTTTTCTCTCCCTTACTGATTTTCAGGGATTTTTACATGTTCCAGATTCTAACCCTTTATTGATGTGTATGCTGAAAACATCTTCTATCCTGCGGCTTGTCTCTCGACTTCGGCCGTGGTTTCTTTAGTCAGTTTCTTTTGTCGTTTTCACACAGGGGAATGTATTCATCACTTTTGGTTTGTTTTTTCCGTGTCTTGTACAAGCAGTCCTTCTCTTCCCTGGGTCCAAGTGTGTTCTCCTGGGCAAGCTGGTGTAGAATATAAGGTCTCAGTGTCTACCATCTTTTCCCCTCGTTCCTTTTAAAAGTATCATAAGGATTATTTGTTGCAATTATGGAGGTAAGATACAATCATTACAGATGATCTAGGAAAAGCAGAAAGAAAACAAAGCAGCACTTTATTAGATAACTTTTCCACTAATTGTCATCATCCTTTTCAGGACAACCCTATTTATAGCCTCTTTCTACATCACGGAAAGTGATATGCTATGTGCTGGACAGGGCTCAGCTTCGGAGAAAGACCGATCCGGATCTGAATCTTACCTCTACCGCCTTCCAGATGATTTATTTTGCACACAATACTTATTTCTTCTGAATTGTGTTTTCCTCATCTGTAAAACAAGGACAACATCCCCTGCACGGAGTTGTGATGTGTCCCAATTTACATCAAGTTTCACATGTCAGGCCTAGAGCTGGCAAACGCTTTCCCTAAAGAATCCTGTGAGATTTTTGCCTATTACACACCAGGGTGGAAAGGTACCTGGAGAAAACCATGGAGCCCTGGATGTGTTTATTGGCCCAAGCCCAAGAGATGGGCACAGACAGTGGCTAAAACAGCATGGAAACTAGCACAAGAACAAAAGCCACCAGGTGACCTCATGCTCAGTACTTCCCTCTTCCAAGGAGTTAATTAGCAAAGGAGAAAACAATTGACTTTTTTGGTATTATATAATTCCATTGTACTTTTGCCAGGTATCAAATATCACCACCCACTGCCATGGTGTCCTGTCATGAGAGAACTCATTGTTACACACACAAAATGCGAACAAGCTCACAACTTTGCAAGAAGTAAAATTCCACATTCTTTGTCTCATTGCAGTTGAAATCTTCGGGTTAACAGGCAACTGCATTCACGAAACATGTCATGCCTCGAATCAACGTGGCTCACGTTGCGATGGCCCTGGCCTGAAGAAAGGCTATTTTTAGGAAGCTTGGCAAAGGAAATGCAAGTTTTCGACCCAAGCATGTGCTGCCAAATAACTGGCTCCACCAAATACTTTGTTACCAAAAGGGGAAAAAAGCAACCAAATAATGAAACCTTTTTTTCCCCACCATTTTGGAAATCATATTCCCATGGCTCACCACCCTGAGAATCCCCTCCACAGAACTGTGCAAAGAGCTCCCATGCAGGACGGTAGTATTTGAAAGTCAAGCTCGAGGTCATCTCATTAGAATCTCTTGTCTTTCCATGTTTTTGGAGGAACCATGGAAGCTTTCTCTTTAAAGGGAACATCTGCTGAAGTCAGGACAAGATACGCTTTCCAGGATGCCAGGGTGGTGGGTGTTGGATGAAACAGTAAAAATCCTTTAAAATATAAAAACTAAACCCCTCCCTATGCTCTTCAGAGTTGCTTAAATCCAAATTATTTTATTTTCTAGTAAAAATTGAGCTTTAAATGAAATATGTGCTTGTTGGGCCAGGATTCTCCCTTGGGGGGCAATGGAAAGTGTCTGAAGACAGGCATTCCAGTCTTGGCATTGTGACCTGTTCAGGCATCAGTCCCTGGGCACATAGAACAGCATCTTTGCTCACGTGGGCCATTACCCCCTGACTGGCCTCCCCTCTCCAGTTTCTTACCTCTTCTAATCTACGCTCTATACCAATGGATCTCCAAGTGTGGTACCCAGACCAGCAGCATCAGTACCACGTAAGACCTTGTTAGAAATGAAAAACTTTGGGCCTTCGCTATACCTACTAACTCATGAATTCTGAGATGAGGCCCAGCATTTGTGTCTCTAGAAGCTCTCTAGGTGATGCTGGTGCATATTAACGTTGGAGACCCTCTGGTCTACACTGATGCCTTACAGTATAAGTCAAAAGCACAACTCAAAAGACCATCATGATCCAGGCATCCTTAAGCCTCCAGAATCACCCTCGGATTCTCCTTCCATCCCTCAACTCCACTTTCCCAATGGACCATACTACAGAGCAGTGGTGACTGAGGTGCCACTTCCTCCATTAAGCCTCTTCTTCCTCTATTCACATCCAGTTAATCACCCTTGGTCTTCTGGTTTTGACACATGTCTTCATATTTAAGAAAACCCTAACCTATGAGGTCTTGGGAGACATAGAGTCATTCACCCTTTTTTTCACCAACTGTTTTTTGAGCACGAGGCGCACATACATGTGTGCTCAGGACACAGTGGCACAGAGGGAATTCTATCCTTTGAATCTCTAACACCTAGCACAGTAATGTTCTGATCATTTATTTTATTAAATTTATTGGTGTAACCCTGGTTAATAACATTATAGAGGTTTCAAATGTGCAATTCAATAATACATCGTCTGTCTATTGCATTGTGTGTTTACCACCCGAAGTCAAATCTCTTTCCGTCACATATATTGACCTCCCTGCTACCCCCTTTCCCTCCAGTGACCACTGTATCATTGTCTGTGTCTATCCACACTCATATGTGGTCACTTCTTTTAAATGAGAATCCAGAGGCAAGAAATTAGCAAGAACCTACTCCCACCTCTCCTAGATCCTTAGGTTGCCTTTGCAGACCCTCCATAATTTGACCCTGGCGTATTTTTCCATAAAGTTCCAGTTATCTCATCTATGATCTGTCTGGTCCTCACTATGATTTCTTCTGCCTGGACAAATCATATTAATCTTTCAAAGCCCAGATCAAGTCCCAGGTCACCCTGTAAACCAAACCTTAGCCTCTTTGTTTATCATTTGTTTGTGTTAACCATGTGATTTCATTAACTGTGACCTCTCATTGTTAGTCATCACGTATGCATTTCTGTTTTATATCCCCAATTAGATTTTGAATTTATCTCAAAGAGAGCTAAAGCCTGGGTCTCCTCCCTTTCTTGAGCCAGGAGAGCAGAATGTTGAGAGCCGGGTCTCTGGAGTCAGAAAGCCCTGTTCTAATCCTGGCTTGAAAGAAGCAATGTGAAGTTCCCCAAGTCTTCGCCATTTCAACATTGTAGAATCATAAGGAGCAGGTAGATCCCTCTTGCCTCAATTTCTGTGTAAGAGCACCCTACTGTTGTTCTCCCCACAACTGCCCAATATAATAAGGGATGATTTAATGAGAACTCCGAGTGATTATGCACAAAAAACAGCCACGAGGGCAAAAATAAGCAAATGGGGAGATTCTGAAAGTATCCCTTATTTGTAAAATTATTCTGCATAAAGCAATACATTCCCCGAAGTTGCAAAATAAGGGTTGTTATGACCCGTGAATGTGAGCAAATACCCTATCTTTCAACTTAAAAGTATAAACATAATTTTCCTAACGTTATCCTAATAGAGGAAGCAAGCAATTAACTTATAAGTAATTATCTTGATTTTCATTAGAAAACTAAACACTGAAAAGAGTTAATGACTTTTAGCTTTTCAGACATATTTAAAGTTTGATGGACTTATTCAACTTCAGAAAGCAAAAACTTAATTATTTCCATTAATATTTTCAGAGTCGCTGACACCTAATGTGATTTCCTGGAAAGTGTGATACCAGTGAGTGCATGTTCCCTTATTTCTGTTTTCTATGCAGGAACGTTGTCCTGGAAGCTGGTTCCGGTGCTCTAGCAGAGGTTCTAGAAAGTTCGGGGTGGTGGGAACTCAAGTCTCAAGAGTGTGGCGATGAGGACAAGGGGGGCCCTGTGAAAACTGATGATACTCGTGCGGAAGTTTTGCACCTCACACCTGTTTTCTTAGCCACTCCGAGGTGCCAGCTGGAGGCCTCGGCTGGAGAGAAGATGCCTGTCGGGCACACCCGGGCTGCGAAGCCGGATTAGTGACGGCCGGCACTGAGAACCACTTTCCACAGGAAGCCCGCTTTGCTTCAGCGCTAGAAATCAGTGTGACGTCTAGCATAGCCAAGTGTCCCTGCAGGACCCCACTGGGAAATCACTGGCGTTTTATGAGGTTAGCTGCAGTTTTTGTGTAAACAACATAACGTTTTATGATGGGAAACCTAGTCTTTTGCTTTTTATGTAAAAGCATCGATTAAGGCTTTTTTAATGTCGGAGATGTAAAGAAGTGTGAAAAACTAATGTTGTTTCAGAAATGGTCCAAGGAAAAAGATAATGCAGTAACTCCAAGTTTAATGACCCTCCTCATAAAAGTATGTAGGGGATTTGCGATGTGTGGCAATAAAAATGGTTTTGTTGCCTTTAATTTTCCCAGCTGTGGATTAAAGGTTTTCTAACAGATAATACCACTACGGTCTATAGTCATTATTTAGTCCATCAATGATTTAATATAGTTCCAAGAGAAATACCAATAAATTCATATATTAGATTCTTTAATTAAAATATTTGAAATAGCAAGATTTCTTTATTTTTGTGATATTTTTCATGGAAGAGGGGTATTGGCAAAATTACCTTCTGTAATAAAACAATTTAAGTAATAATCGTATTCAAATGGTGAACATATATTATTACACATTTGTCAAAAACCACAGAATGAATGCCAAGAGTGAGTCCTGGTGTAAACTATGGACTTTGGGTGATAATGATGTGTCATTTTAGGTACATTCTGCTCCATTTTGTTGTGAAGCTAAAATTGCTCTTAAAAAAGAAAGTCTATTTAAAATATTCTCTGGGGTGTGTGTGTGTGTGTGTGTGTGTGTGTGTGTGTGTGTACTAAGGGTGCATTTCATTTTACAGCTATCTGTGGTCTAAACCTAAACCTCCTTCAGCTTCACCCCTTCAAGAGATGGTGGGGACATCTCTAAGATGCATCGGTCCTGGTGCTGGGTGGCACTGGCCCACACTGGTTTGGGTGCAGGGCACTCAGTTCCCCAGAGCCCCAAAGACAAGAACAGAAACAAAAAAAGACTGGCCTTACTGTAACCTGTCCCCCAGGGCACACCCTGGAAATTGCTTTCTGCACTCAAGCTTTGGCAAGAGAGCATGATGCTGCTGTTTGCCTTTTTCTTGGAAAAGTTCAGATTAGCAGGAAAAAGGAGGACCCCCACCCCCCACACTGACATTTCCTGAGGGCTGAACCTCAGGTAATCAACGCTGGGCCCTGCCCAAGCTCTAGCTCCATGTGATAACATGTGATCGTTATCAAATGAGCCAGCTTTTGTATTCCCTCTTCATAAGAGAAGAGCGTATTTGGAAGGTCAGAGCAATTACTGGGATTTCCGGAACACTCCTTGCCTAAGCCCACAAGCGTGTCAGGGCAGAATGCGATTGTCTGGGATACTTTGGGCAGCACTGAGAGGTGGAGAAAATGACAGGCAAAGGGGGGTACCCAGCAGGGGAGGCTCACACCACACAAAGAAAATGCCTGTTTCTTCCAAAGTGGGCAGAAAGTATAGGGAGGGTGCAGGAATAAGACACACCAGGATAAACCCTGCACTGGTCACTTAAGGCCCTCCCATGACCTACCACCCACCTACAGCACCCCAACCACAGCTCCATACACACACACTGGCACACACCCCCTTTTTCCAAGGAGAACTTAGGGCGTGGCCCATGTTTAACAGAAACTTCCAGAATCATGCCTTTCCGTGACAAGAGCAGAGAGAGGTGTCCTTGTCAGAGCAATAAGGTGACCCTCCAACACCTTGGACACAGTAACTCATGCATTCACGTACTCATTCACTTTTTCAGGAGGCCCATGTGCCGAGTCAGGCTGGGAACACAAATGCAAATAGACCATAGACCCTGAGCTCAGTCAGCTTCTGATCTGTCTTTGTACATTGTCCCCCCTTGAGAAGCAGAAAGAAAACAGACAAATTGCCCAGCTGTTGGTTGCCCGCCTGAAAAGTCAGCCCCAGGGGCAGTCCCATGCTCCGCCAGAACTCTCCTGCGCGTCTGCCCTGTCGCCCTGCCTTCGACCCCTGCGCTGACCTGCAGAGACCACACTTATTAAAGGAGAGAGGTCAGGTACCCCTCCTCTTGCTGCACCTTGGCCCATAATGGCCCGAAACTGCCGAATTACACGTGCTGTTTTACGAGACGATCGAGTGTCAAGGAGCAATGGAGTGAAGGTTGCCATGCAGCTTCTGACACAGGTCACCGAGGAGGGGCCTCGGGAGCCGTCCTGGTGAGGCCACTCGGGCTGCTGCCCAGGGCGCCCTCACTCACGGCCAAGTGCAAGTCCATGTGCCGCTACCACATTTGCCCCAGGATCGTCCCTCCTTGGAGAACACTTCTGTTCCTACACCCTTCACTTCTCCAGAAAAACGCCTACTGGAAAACTTAAGTTGCATTTTTTAATGACAGAGGAGACGTTTTTTGAATGAAAGACAGGGGTAAGGAGAGGCATAGAAAGATTCTGTCTTGCATCTCAAGCTAAGGGGTAAAATCTGGGACTTTCCAAAATGTATGACTCTTGAGAAACTGATTAATTTTTAGATCTTAAAAAGCCATACGGTCTCTTTAAAGCACAATGAAAGCCTGATTCAAGTTGTTAAATTTTATGTTGTGTGTAACGTTGTAATTGATGTCAACCCTTTCACATTTTCTTACCCCTGACATTGGACAGTGTACTCCACTCGAGGGCTCCGTTACCGGAGTCGAGATTAAGTAACCTAACCAGGAAATAAGGGCAGAATGAAATTTTATTACATGGAATTGAGAAGTTCAAATGCAAAATAATTAAGTCAGAGCCAAATATAGCCATTCCCTCTCCCATCAGTTTATTTTGGTGGATAATTGGCTGTATTAGGTATTTCACTGAGCTGCATATAAAACTTTATTGCCCTTGTAAAGTGCATGCTGTGAATTCTGATGCTTCTGTGTGTTTGGGGGAACGTAATTGTTCCCTCTACAGACTAGCACTGCTTACCTAGATCTGAGACCAAACTAGGCTTCCAGGACAGCTGCTGTGGAAAGCCCCGGGATGTGTGGGCGGAGCTTCTGTCCACACTGAGGAGACAGCTCCATGTAAAAATTGAGAAAATTGCCCCCTGGACCTTAGGGCACGGGAAATAAAAAGGGCAAGCAGGACACCTGTCCCCTTGGAGGTGGACTCTGCGCAGTCACTGTTGGGGTCGAGGTTGCTCTGTTTGAGTGCATAGTGACAAGCAAGTCAGCACTGAGTGTTGCTCACAGACCTCGGTGCTTGTGACAAATCGATTTTGTTTTAATATGGGGGGTCTTTTACAAGGTGGTCTCACCCACTCCCCCTCCATCCTTCTCAGAAATGTGGGCTGTTTATGTGCCGCTGAGGCCCGCTGTGCTGTGCATCCAATACCATAAGGACAACATGGAATTGACCTAATTAGGATCCTTTTTTGGGAAAAACAATGTGTGGCTACATACGGTTTCAGTTAGGTTCCAAAAGCTCTCCTATTCTTTTGACTCCAACAAAACAGCTGAATCCCCCTCTCTGATTGTTTTTACAAGCAGATTTCACCATGTATTCCCCCAAGTAACCCACTGCAGCCTTGCTCCTCTGCGTGCATTCTTCCTTGCCCTTCCAGATCTTTCTCAGTGTAGTTTATAAGACCTCTTAACAGTCTGGGCATCAGCATCCTCCGACCTCAGAGTTCACTGCCCCAGGAGAGCTAAGTCACCTGGGAAAGTCATTCCTTCCCTCCACAGGCATCCCCTGAGCTTCTATTGCATGGAAACTATTTTTCCAGGTATTGGGGCCATGATGATAAACCAGACACAGCTCCCAACAACTTCCGGTAAGAAGCAGCACACCCCATTCTGCTTCTATACACCCCAGGAGTCTCAGAATGCCCTAAAATGGTATGCAGAGTTGCATTTTGAGTACTTTTCTAGGCAAAAGGTCTGGGGCTCTCAGCAGGCTCTCCAAAGGGCTATGTGGCCCTGGTAAAAAAAAAAAAAAAAAAAAAAAGAAAGAAACCACTGGGTTAGCAGGAAAAATCAGACTATTAAATAATAAAATGTCACATATAAAGAGTGTTTCTAAAAGAAGTATCTAGCATATTTCCAAGCTCCTGCACCAGCAATGGCTGAATTTGTACCAAGTGTAACGGGAGCTTGGAAAAATTAGAACAATTATTTATGCTGGGGGCGGGGCAGGTATTCATCAGTGTTTTAAAAGGAGGTCACACTTGAACGAGTCTTTGAGAGATGAGTGGGAGCAGGCCACGAATAGGTGTTCTTGACAGAAGCATCACTAACGCAGGGAGAGTGGAGCCATGAGGGAGTGAGGTGAGTTCAAGGAAGGGTGAAAGTTCAGAGGTACCGAGCATGGAAGAGACTGCACAGGAAGGGGGGCCCTCCATCTGAAAAGGACCCAGGCTCCCTTGAGGAGCTGTCCCAGGCCTGCAGCCGCTGAGCCCACCCCTAACATTTGCAAGATCCAAGGCTAAAATACAAAAGAAAGCCCACTTAGCACAGTATTTCTATTTAATGTGATTTAATGAAGCACGCCAACAAACGGTTAAATAAGTATACATTCTCGCCTCCTGCCTTAACAAGCATCCCCTCAAACAACCTGGATGGCAGGTGTCAGCTGGAATCGTCAGACTCCTCAGAGCTCTGCCCAGAACATGGCAGTGTGAGTAAGCCCAGCCTCCAGCCGTGGGCCCGCCCACCTTGGCTCCTGCCCTTGGCCAGTTCCCCATGGTCAGTGGCCACACATTCAAATGCCCTCTGCACCTCCAGAGGCAGCCACCCCTTGGCCCTCCCTGGAGCCTAGGGGAAAGCCTCTCAGCCCTCAGGTCTGCCATCCCAAAGAGAGGCCTTCACAGGCCCCAGAGACCAGCTCAAGGCCACTGCGGGCAGGGAGTCCTGTAGTCTTGGAATATTTGGGGAGGCACACAGTAAGACAAAGGCCAAGGGGAGTCCTACAAAAGGCACCACCCAGGACAGAGTGCTGCTTGCTGGCTGGAGCTGGCCTGGTTTGAGTCTCTCTGGGCTCCTTCCACGCCCCCTGCAGGTGGGAAGGACAGGCTTGGCTTTGAGCCTTGCCTCTGTTCCTCACTAGCTGTGTAGCCTCGGGTAAAATACTTGCCATCTCTGAGCCTACCTCCTTAACTAAAGAAAGTATTTAACCAGCTACCTCACATAGATCTCACAAAAGAGAACAATGTGGTAGCATCACAAAGGGCGTCACAAGTAGGGCAGAAACATCTGATGCTGTCTGCCCAAGGGAAGGAAGGTAGGCTCTAGGGGTTTAGTGAGTATGGGAATGCAACCACCCCTTTCTCACCTAAACCCAGGCCACGGTGGGACAGGGAGGGAAAATTAATCTTTGCATTGAGTTACACCCAAGCTTGTGGCTACCACAGTCCTCCAGGAACACATCACCTAAATCTTCTCTGCCTGTGTGGCAGATACGCACGGTCCCTCCCACCTAATGCCTGGTAGAGCTCCTTTGCACCCCAAGCTGCCTCAGTAAGAGCCTTGGGACAGTGAGACAGGGGTCCTGAGCCTACACTTCAGACTTTTCCCTTGAGAACTAACTGGGCACAGCCCCTGACAGGGCAAAGAGGGGCTCAATTCTCCTTTGTCCATCTGCAAACCTCTCTAGGGAAACAGGACTGCCTGCCTTCTTTGAGACCTTAAATTTCACCCTGAGTTGATCCTCTGCAGCAGGAAATAACTTTTCCGGTTACCCTGAGTAGGGCAGGGGACAGTAGCCCCAGGGGGAGAAGTAAACTCTGAGGTACAGGTCTCCTGGAGGCCACCAGCCCCCACAGGGGTAGAAATATTGAGAATGGTTCTCCAAACCACATGTGGCCAGTGCTCTCCCTGAGGGCACCCAGTGGAAATGGAGCCATTTATCACAGTCAGAGCCCAAACCAAGAATCTGGGTGCCTATAAAAGGCCCATGGGGAGGGGGAGGGAGGTCAGAGGTTCAAAAAGCTGGTGTGTAAAGCCACTGAACAGCTTCTGGCTTTCCAGGCAGCCTCCAAAGGACACTGGGTAACAGCAAAGCACAGTAATGACCTGATATCTGGCCAGAAAAGCCCACACAGGCGGAGAGGGCAGAGCTGACAGTGGAAGAGAGGGTCTTCGTGCCTCTTGATGGGTCCTTCAGAGGCCACAGAAGGCTGTGGAATTAACCGACACAGAACTACGCTTTCTGTCCTGTTCTTCTGCACCAGGGCTAAAGTGTCCTCAAATTATTTAACCTTTTGCGATCCCCTGGAGAATGTCACCATGTGAGTGTAGATGCAGAACTTCTTGGTGGGGGATAAGCCTGAGCCCTTTGAAAGGGGTTCTCAGACTCAACACTACATTTGGGGCCCCATAATTCTTGGCTGTAGGGCTACCCTGGGTATTGTAGGATGCTTGGCAGCATCTCGGGCTGCTAATCACTGGATGCCCACAACATCACTGCCCCCAACGATTGTGAAAAATGAAAATGTCACCAGACATTATCAAATGTTCCCTGGGGGACAAAGTAGTCCCTGGATGAGACCCACTGCCTTAGACCCGAACAGGTAGAAATAAGGATGACACAGAAAAGGGGGGCTTGTTGCTCAGGGACTTATACCCAGCAGATGCTCCCCCCAAGGAACATCCCCTTTCCAAGGGGAAGGAAAAGAAAGGGCTCGTCCATTGACAACAATGTGACAGACACTCACCGAGAGCTTAGACATTCCCTGCATGGATAATTTCACTGATCTCTAGCAAGAACCCTGTGAGGTAGGTACAAATATCAACCCCATCTTGGAGGGCAGAAACCGGAGACATGCAACAGATCAACAACTGACTTAAGATCAAACGGCTGGCCTGCACTGGAGCCCAGGTTGGAACCCAAGCCAACTCTGTCCAGAGCCTGCACTTGTAAGCATCAACACAACAATCGCAATAATAAGATGATAATAATCTCCCAGCTGTGGGCTTAGGCAAAACGCTGAACAGAACGGAAAGTGACTTCATGTAGGTGATGTCATCTGATCCTCACCACCCGTTTGTAAGGTAGCCAGGAAAGGACGGGGGCGCCGAGGAGATAAAGCTTAGCTCTTCCTTGACCTTGGCCAGCCCGAGTGTGGAAAACAGTCAGAACGCAGGTTTCACTCTCATGGAGAGCCTAGCTCATTTAAGAACCTGGCCTTTGCACCGTGTGGGCAGAGAGAGCAGCTTGCTCTTATCTGGATGTGAGATCTCGGGGTTCCAGTCTTAAGGAAAGCGGGATCCCCTGGTCCGTGCCTGGCCCACCATCCCCTTGGCGCCTGGAGATTCCATGCAAGGAAGATGAATACAGAGCATACGGGGGTTTTCCTGCCTTTGAAAAAGAAAATGTCAGCAGCTCAGCCCTGGATCCCAGCAAGGCTTCAATCACATTCCGGGACTCGTTCATCACGAGGCGCGCAGGGATGGAATTTGTGGAGGAATCCGATCTTTCCCTTCCCTTTACTTAAAGGATCTGAAGAGTTATTAAAAACAAAAGACGATGAAGTTTCAAAAGTACATATACAGCGTCCCTTTAAAAACACGCCCAAGCCCAAGATGAATGCTATAACGACAAGATACTGTACTGATTAATTATTAAGAACACATTTTGTGTGGTTTCACAGCTATGCCAGAGCAATCTGCTTCATAGTGATTAAACCTCAATAAATGTGGTTCTAATAATGACCTAGTATTGAATTATCAGACAATGGCAGCCTTAGTAAATCTTAATTAGTTTTGTCTTTTGAGACCTTCATTTAAATTCTGAGTAATACAAATGCCTTTTGAGGCCAGCGAGGGAGGCATGGCTGCCCTCCCAGAGGGGCTGCCCTCCCAGGGGTGTTGCCCTCGGCTCGGGACCCCCAGCCCCATCGACACTCAAGAGTCCGCCAGCCTGGAGGATGGAATGGGGGCAGGGGGGTGTAGTGGACAGCTTTTCTGGGAAGTTTGCATTCCAACTGACAGAACCAGCCCCTCTTCAAATACCTCTGAGGAAGGGAAGTCTCATCGGGCTGAACAGCAAACTTTTGGGTGAAAACAATTATTTCTGAAATATGGAGCTCTGAGGGGACAAGAGAAAAAGGGAGGGAGGGAGAGAGGATGCCCTTGGGAACTTGAAGCTAGGCATGGGAGCTGGGAGACTGGGCAGATGGATGACAGGGTGAGGGGCCAGTCACCAGGTCCGACTGAAGGCCTTTCAGGGTAAACAAACTGTCTCCGGGACATACAGCCTTGCTTCAAAAGGCCCACAATTACTCGTTTTATTGCTCGGAGTTACAAGATGATGGTATCTCAAAAGAAGGTGACAGCAAGTTAATAGATCCGTCCCTGAGGGTGCCTGGCCCAGACCTAGAGTCTCCCTTCTCCAAACAGAGATGCAGGCACAATTAAGAACGTTCCAAATGTGACATTTCTCTGCTTTGGGAACCCACTGGAAAGCCAGTCAAGGCACTCCCCACCTCCACGCACATTTTGGTACTAATTAACTCCTAATTTGGGAAAGGGACGAAAGGGGTGTCTCTTTCAAGAATTCCTCCCTCCGGAGATGGCATCTCTGAACAGCAGCATTTGGCAGTAAAACCCATGTAGGGGCAGAGTGGCTGCAGGGCTGGGGATTTACGACTTGGTTCCGGAATGCTGTTAGGGCCGCAGCCAGAGACTCCGATTCCAGATTGGGACGGAGTCGGGTAATTAGGCAAAGCCAGCCAGCCCTGTCCCATGAGGCAAGAGGCCTGGGTCCCATCTCGCATGGCCTTGGAAAAGTTCCTTCTCTTCCCCAGGACTCAAGTCAATCTCTAAAATAAAAGGGTAGGATTTGTGATCTCTAAAAATACTTCCAGCCCCCAACATCTCTGATTCTAAGATTCAAAAACTTAGCAATCATTTTTCTAATACACACACACTCCGAAATCAGTAGTGGTGAGGGACCACCATCAAAGTAGATGAATTATACAATATAAGACGTGATGGGGACAAAGTGGCTCTGCTTTTCTCCCATCTGGCATTATGGAAAACTCATGCTTCCTCACAGTAAGCCTTCCTCGTGGTGGAAGAAGAGGAAGGATCACCATCCATCCTTAAACAGCCTCTCAACCACAGCACAGATCATCCTTCAAAGATCACTCATCTGGTCTTTGGGGAAAAGTCCTGGGAACTTTTCTGCCTGGTCTCCTGTACCCTGAATGGTCAAGTCCAGGGTCCAGGGGTGAGGGGCCTATCTTGCTGGGTCTGGAAGGTGCGGTAGATAAGTCTTGCTAGTTTGCCCCAGCTTAGCACAGCACCTGGCATCCTGGCACCAAGCAGCTCATGACTGTTTAGTAGCACTTTACAAGCGCATTTGCCTTGGAGAAAGCCTGGGCATCTGCTCTGGAAGCTTCCATAGAATCAGAGGAAGAATTGCACTTCCTCTAGGAGCCAAGATCTGTGAATTTGAAAATGCTGAACAGACTTGGAGAAAAATGACACTTCTTTCGCAAGTGTATAATTTTGTTTTGTTTTGTTTTGTTTTGCTTCCCCATTTTTCTTCGCTATAAGGGAAAATACTTGTTTCTTCCGTAACAGTTCCTGTGCCCTGAGAGCTACCGCACAAATACAATACAAATACCCTTCACTTCTCCTCTGCAGCATTTCACTGTCAGTTTTTAGTGCTGTTGAATATCTCTGTGCCCACAGCAGCGAGAAGCATGTATGTCTTGGTTGATGGTCTCTCCTCTAGCCCCAGCTCAGTTCCAGGCACGTGACGGTGCTGAGTGAATTGCCGAGTTCCAGGATCCAGGCTGTCGCTGCTAAATGAAGCCCCGAGAAGGCTCATTGGGAACGGAGAAGTCAAAGAAAGCATCCTGGGAGGTGGCCTGGACTTGGACTTCTAGAACCAGCAGTGTTGGGAGAGGCAGAGGAGGGCCCCGGTGCTCCATGGCTCCATCCCCCCACGACTTTCTCATGAGGATGCCGCCCACGGTTGCCTGGGCTCCGAGCTGTCAGCTGGAAGGCGCCACCTACAGGTGAGTGTGGGGAAAGCACCAGGACAGACAGACAGCAGTCAGCCTGACCACGTGTGGGCCTCCCTTTAACGGCACCACTACTCACTCACTGATGCATCTGCTTGGAGCCCTGGTTTCCGAGTTCCGCTAAAATCGTTCATGCACATCCTCTTTTATCTCATCTTGCCACACTAGCCACTCTCTACAGTCTTTTTCCCCAAAAAACCTCTAAATAAAACTTAAAATTCTTGGCAAATGTTTTCTCCATCGAGTAGTATTTAGCAACATGAGTGCTACAAATGGATCATGAACAGATCAAATATCACACGTTTGTTTTAAAATCCTGGAAATATTTTCCAAATCATGTTTTTTGTTTTTTGTTTTTCCTTCTCAGACACATCATTTTGGCCGGGGTTGCCAGCAGGCAGCCTTAGCTGCCCAGCTCTGACAGAAGGCTGAGCATGCGTGGCCGGGGGCAACCACCTGTCAGCCACTTGACGACATGATACCTCGTTGCATGGTGCCCTGAGGGAGCAGTGTGTGTGGCCGTGTGGGGACCTACAGATAAGGTGCGAGTCTGGTGGTACTGGAGGAACCGTGAGGTGTGAGACATCACGGGTCACTGGAGGGCCATGTGCGGTGTGCAGGGTATGTGAAAGCACATGGGTGATGTGGGAGCCCCTGAGACTTCGGGTGAGGTCTGTGTGCGCTCTGTGAGATACTTAGGGTGTGCGCTGTGAGTGTACAGGAGTGTGGTGCAGGCGATGCGCGTGTGTGCATGACTGTGGGGTAGGGATTAGGTGGGATCTGTTAGTGTGGTGTGGGGCCTGGGGAGGGAAAGGAGGGGGCGGGGAGGTGTGCATCCAAAGGACACCTTGGCCACCAGAAAGCAGCTCCGAGGTTGGGCAGGCCTTGGCTCTGAGACTGTCTTCAGGCACAGAAGAGCCACTCATGCCTGGGAAGGCCACTGGCAGAGTGGCCTCCATCCCAAGACTCGGGTCCAGCCTTGAATCTACAGACCTGGACTTCATGGCTGTGGTGGAAGCTTGGTGGCTGTCACCTGCTGCCTGTGCCCAAGGAGACAGAAGCAAAGAGAATGAGGCAAATTGCTTTTGTGGCTTGTAAGCAGCTCATCTTCTGGTAAAAAGGGCCTGAGGAAGACACTGGAGCTCTTGGCCAGAGGGAAGCTTGTGGTTGGATCATGCGTAGCCTCGGTCCCAGGGGCCACATTATCACTAATAATGAGCTGAACCCAAGGGAGACACAGTCTGCTTTTGCAGCTGATAGCCCTTGCCCAAAGCCCAGAAGAGAAGGCACCATGGCAGGCCGCCCAGCGTCCTGCTCCAACGTCAGTGTGTCTGCCCCAGGGGCTGGTCCAGAGGAGGTGCCAGGCTCTGATAATGTCACTTCCCTCATATATATATGACTCCCAGCATCTTTAAGATTCAAGCTCCATGACCTGCCTCCAGGGCCCTGCGTATCCTGTCCCACTCTCCTAACTCACCTGTGTCTTCTCCATGTTTCCCTTACTCCATCCAACCTAGGGCAAGGGAGCAACCCTCAAAGTTGGGACTCAAGACATAGTTCAGGGAGTCTGTGGCCGAGTGGGAGGAGGGAGAGGCCTCTAGCAACGGCCCAGGGAATGATGGCCAGGACACAGAATCATAAAGAATTACTGAGGCGACACTCAATGTTGAATTCCTGATCCAATATTGTCCAGTATTCAGGAAGCTGTTGGTGATGGGCTTTGGAGGAAGGAAACTCTCACATGTCAGACTGCTTCGGACAGCTTACTAACCAAGATGGGTCCACATATGGAGCTATGTGGAGGGAAAGACCTGAAAAATTACTTCTGGGAGCAAATAACCCAAGAACGTACCCCTGGCAAGGGAGCGCAGGGGCCAGAGGGATGGTACCAGTCCATTGAGGGAAAACTGCAGGCCACAGTTCCACCTAGATTAATATTGAAATACAAAGGAAACTCACATCTGTGCCCAGAGAGATGCCACCCTCCTTCCACCTTCTCTTCCCACCTCAAATTCACTGCTCATTTGTGTTCATTTTCTGGTGGCTCTGAGTCCCATCCAGGAGAAATACTGGGAAGGAAAACCCACCATCACGCTCCCCTTCTCTTCTCTTTTTTCTTTCTCTGAAAGTCGACACCCATCCCCATTCCTGAAGGTAAAGAGTTAAAGTCTACTTCTTAGCAGGCAATTAGGGATAATTCATCCTCTAAATACATGTGGGAATACTCAGCCTTGGAATTTACTCCAAAATCAGCTAAGACAGGCACAGAGAATCCAAATATTCCCACGTAGAGAGCTGAGCTCCCAATTTTCTTTCGAGACTTGCACCAGCCTCCTAGCCAATCTCCACCCAAGTGGTCTTTCTGAAACACAATGCTGTTCCCTTGTTTAAAACCTCCAATGGCTCCCAAATCCCAGCTCTTCAACATGGTACCCCAAGACCTATCCTAGCCTTGCCACACCCACTCTCTATGTCCACCCAAAATCCTGTCCTAAAGAGCACTTTATGCTTTCTCAATTATGTCATGCTTTGTTTGTTTGTTTGTTTGTTTCTGAGCAATTTGTACATGGGGTTCCTTCTTGATAGAAAGCCCTTCCTTGCCTTGTATGTCTAGTTAACTACTATGTCCCCTCCTTCCAGAGTCTACTCAATTATCATCTCCTTTGGGGACAATCTCTCCCTGGACTTGTCCTTACTATGCAAAAACATCACTTCCCCTAGAATCCTCTCCTATCTTTCCTCCTACAGGCCTAAAGGGCCTAGAGGAGAAGGAGGTGTCCTTTGTCCCCCATTTCTACTTCCAGGTCATTTCTTCTTCCTCCTTCAAATCTCTTGCTCCTTTGTAATGCAAGTCATCAGACTCCACCACCCACACTCTGCCTTGTCATTGCCACTCACAGATATCCCTGTCATTCCCCCTCACTCATTGATGACTTCAGCACTTGGCTCATTGTCTTCCTCTCTAATCCCATGCTTGTCATTCTTGGCAACTTTAACGTCCACCTAGATGATCCATCCCAACAGTCTGGTCTCTCCTTTTCTTGATCCCAACAGATTCAATGATCTTTCCCTCCCTCCCACCTCAGCCACCAACTCCCATGGTAGTACTTTATACCTTTGCAAACAGTCCTTTCAACCAATTACTGTATCACCTCTGAAATGTCAAGCAGCCCCACTCTTTGGCCACCTCTTCCCTTAGTCTAGAGCACCTGCTCCAGGAACTCTGGTCTCACTGAGGTGCTCGATCCATTGTTCCTTCTGCTTTCTTACCGCTATCACCCTCCCTCAAATACACATCCTCACCCTCCTCCTTCTTTAGATCAGCACTATATCCACTCCCTCGTGCATGCTTACCCCCTCTGCTCCCTTTCTCTACATATCACGCTAGGTTGGAAAGACCTGAACCTTGATAAATCCAACTACCTGTTTACTCTGAGTCTGTACCCACCCACCCAGCACTACTGGGAGAATCATCGTAATCATGCTGATTGGATTTGCTTTAAGTGTGTAAGCACAAATCACACTGCCAGTCATCCTACTTTCTGGCCTAGTCAATTAATTTTTCAAGTCCCCAAGAGAACTTGTTCATACCTTCTCTACTCCCCTCAAGCATCTAAAACCTTCTCACTCTCTTACACAGGGATATGGAGGAAGTATGGATATCTTCTGCAAGCACAGCAAGCCATTCTCTTTGTTTTGAATCCATCTCCTTTCAGCTTCTCGGGACCTTAAACCTGCAATTATCCCCACATCTCTTGGTGTCTCTTCAGCTCACCCATGTTAGGCTTACATCACTACCACCCAATGAAAATGGTTCTTATTAAGGTTCTCAATGACTTGTGTTTTACTAGGACCACCAATAAGTTTTCTGTCATCATCATACTCAGCCTTTGAATAGAAGGAAATTGAAATGCATTCTTTTCCAGATTTTTGTGATATTACTCTTGTCTTGTCTTCTATCCACCTCACTTTCACTGACTGTATGCTCAACCTAGAGTTCTGTCTGCAGTCTTCATTTCTTCCCAGCTACTGGGTGATCTCAGACATTCTCATGGTTCATCATTATTTTGATGATCCCAAACCTCCACATAATTATAGGCATTTCAAACCTAACATGGCCCCCAAAGATCTACTGATATCTACACACATCTCTCTCTCTCTCTGTCACTCATTCGTTCATCAAATCTGTTGTTCTCCAAAGTCCTCATCTTAGTCAATGACAGAATCATTCACACAATTGTTGAAACCAGTGATCTTAAAGTTACCCTTGATTACTCTCTTTTTCTCGTACTACATATTTAATTCATCAGCAAGTTCTGGCATCATTACCTCCCAGTACACCCCATATTTGACCACGTATTGCTCTATTATCAAAATATTAATCTAAGCCACCAACATCTCTTACCTAGTCTACTAGAAGATCCTTCTAACTGGTTTCCTTGACCTCTCTCTTGACCCCACCCAATCCGCTCTTCATATAGCAGCTAGAGTGGTCTTCTTTGTTTTTTTTTAATAGACTTTATATTTTAGAGAAATTTTAGGTTCACAGCGTCATTGAGCAAAAAGGACAGAGTCCCCATATGCCTCCTGTCCTCATGCACACACAGCTTCCTCCACTATCAACACATCCAGCACCAGAGGGCATATTTTTTATGACTGATGAACCTATACTGACACATAATTATCACCCAAAGTCCACAGTTTACATTAGAGTTCCCTCTTGGTTTTGACAAATGTCTAATGACATGAACTCACCATTACAGCACTTTACAGAGTAGTTTTGCTGCCCTGAAAATCCTCTGTGCCTCTCCTACTCACATCTCCTCCTGTCCCAACCACTGATCTTTTTCTGTCTCCATGGTTTTGCCTTCTCCAAAATGTCATAATACTGGAATCATCTAGTATATAGCCTTTTAAAATGATCTTCTTTCACCTAATAATATACATTTAGGCTTTCTCCTTGTGTTATCATGGCTTGACAGTCATTTCTTTTTAGCACTGAATAATATTCCATTGCCTGGATGTACCACAGTTCAGTTATCCATTCACCTACTGAAGGGCATCTTGGTTGCTTCCAACTTTTGGCAATTATGAATAAAGCTGCTATAAACATCTATGTGCAGGGTTTTGTTCAGGTAAATACCAAGGAACATGATTGCTGGATCATATGGTAAAAGAGTATTTTCAGTTTTTAGAGAAACTACCAAACTTTCTTCCCTACCATTTTGCATTCCTACCAGCAATGAATAGAAGTTCCCGTTGCTCCGCCTCCTCGTCAGTATTTAATGTTGTCAGTGGTTTGGATGTTGGCCAGTCTAATAGGTGTGTAGTGGTAGCTCATTATTATTTTGTAGCATGGTCTTTTGAAATCTTAATCTGATTGTTTTTGTTCTTTTTTTAAAGCTTTCCAATGATTCCCCACTGCATATTCTAAATTCCTTATCATGACCCACAAGGTCCTGCATAACTTGGCCTGTAGCCAGCCATGTCTGTTCTGATTGATCAACATCTATGCCATGCTGGGTGTTTAATATTTTGATTATCATCCCCTTCTCCAACCTCATCATATACGTTCCCTTCATGGCCACTTCCCTCCAGCCAATGTGGCCCTCTTTCAGCCTTCAAACAAGCCAGACTTGTTTCTATTCCAGAGCCTTGCACTTGCCATTTGCTCTTGTTGTTATGGTGTTGCGGTTTCTTTGTTTGCTTGCTTGTTTTTAGATGTTGTTCTGTCAGATCTACACACAACTGCCTCCTTCTCATCAATCAGGCCCTGGCTTAAATACTAATGTATAACAGAGGACATTCCTAACTCCAGGCCCTTCTGGATGGATGGAAGGAAGGAAAGGAGGAAGGAAGGAAGGAAGGAAGGAAGGTAGGAAGGAAGGAAGGAAGGGAGGAAGGAAGGAAGGAAGGAAGGAAGGAAGGAAGGAAGGTAGGAAGGAAGGAAGGAAGGAAGGAAGGAAGAAAGAAAGAAAGAGAGGAAGGAAGGAAGGAAGGAAGGAAGGAAGGAAGGAAGGAAGGAAGGAAGGAAGGAAAGAAGGAAGGTAGGAAGGAAGGAAGGAAGGAAGGTAGGAAGGAAGGAAGGAAGGAAGGAAGGAAGAAAGAAAGAAAGAGAGGAAGGAAGGAAGGAAGGAAGGAATGTAGGTCCTAAAAGGAAAGAAAACTTGGTTGCTGTAAGAAGGCCAATGGACCAATGAAAGGAGCCATTTCAGGAGTCAGTGGGAACAGCCATTCCATGTTCCTGACAGAGAAAAAGGACTAAAACAGAAGAGGGAGTGAAGACTAGAGTCATGCGACCCTGAAGGAGGTGGCAATATCAAGTGAAGCAGCACAAGCCTTTGGAAGACTGTTGGAAGGTCAGACACCTACAATCACGATTCTAGGAACCTATAAAGTATCCCGCCTTAACTACACACCAGCGTATGAAATGAATGTCCAATGTACACACTTTGTAAAATCCCTAGAGCCTTAGACCAGAGACAGTGTACCCCATCTCTGGTTAGGGAGAGGTTGGCCATGGGCCCACAGGCTAGCAGCGATAGCAACCACTCTGGTCTGCCTCTGTAGGTCTTCCAGTTAGTTCAGAAATCTAGGCAGAGAATAAAATTCAGCCTCGCTCATTACCAGGAGCATCACAGATCAGCTGTGGTCTGGAGAGAATCCAAGCCTGGGCCATTTGATTTTTTTACATGTACGTAATTCTTCTTCTGATGCTATGAAACTCAAAGCTTACTATTTTAACATTTATGACCAAAGATAATTGGCAACTTTGCATTGCCTCTGTAATGACTTTTTTCTTAAACCATGTCTGATTAAGACATGGCTCAGGTCATGGTGTCTCCAACTGTGGGTCGTGAACCATTAATTTGTCATAAAATCAATTTAAACGGTTCACAACTGGCATATATTTAACAAAATAGAATAGAGTAGATGAGAATAGAAAATATCAAAGTGTATCACACATAGTAAGGATAAGTATTATTTTAGAAAACATATGTTTCAGTTACATTTATAATATATATATATATATGTACATATGTGTATAATGAGGCACAATGTAAAATGCAGGGTCACAGCCAAAAAAGCAGAAGCTATTTCTCTAGGTTTCCCTTGGCTACATAAATATGTTATGAATAATGTATAACTATATTCTCAAATAACTTCAAAATTCATGTAGAATTCATTCGTGTCGATGTAGCACTGCCAAAGACAATAACTATCAAAAGCAGCACACAACAGGTGTGGCGATCTGGAACATCGTTTCAAGACGGGGATCTTGACATTCCTCTAGACCAGTGATTTTTAACTTTTTCATCTCGTGGCACACATAAATTAATTACTAAAATTCTGCAGCACTTCAAAAAATATATTTTTGGACAATCTGGCAAAAAATACATATAATCGTGATTCCCTCACACTGGACAGTTATTGTTGTGTTGGCTGTTGTCACTTTTTAATTTTACAATCTAAGGGGGAAAAAGCGGTCAGTGCCCCTGACTAAATAGTCAGGTATTGCGGGTGTTAAACATCCTTCCAGCCCACCGGTTGAAAATCACTGCGCTAGGCCCCACGTCTACAGAACTAGGTTCTAACTTCTCTTTGACTCTCCAGCATGAGGGCTTTAGGAAATGCCTCCTCCCTTTTCTTGGCCTCAGATGCCTTACCTCTAAAGTGAGACCCTTGGGTTCATTTGCTTCTAAGAAGCCCTCCATGGGAATCATGCAGTCTGGGCCTGCCAAAGCTACATGACATGATCAAGAACTCCCAAGTCACATAAACCAGACTCAGATCCCAGCTGCCAGTTACCAGTGACCAGCATGGCCAGTTCCCGCAATCCGAAACTGGGACTTCTTTCACCCCCCACGGGGCAGTGATGGGACTAGAGTGGTTCGTGCGAAGCTCCTGGCATAGGACAGGTTCTCCACAAAAGGTAACTGTGGCTATCATGCCCTCCTCTGCCTCGTCATGTACCCATCTCTGGGCACCTTGAACCACTGCCCAGCATTCCTCTCCCCAGGCTCCTCCCAGCTAGCCTCACCCTCAAGAGTCCGATTCCTCCCCTGGTTGGCATTTCTCACAAATGCCCATCAGCAGCACCCCCCATGTCCGTGACTGCTCTCTTCCCATCTCAGAAGCCTGCCCTCTTGGTTCACGGGTCCCATTGCCTACAGTTCCACCTCCTCCCCTCCCCACTCCATCACCTACCTTCTTCTTATGCCATGTCTTCTACAGCCCTGGGGGGGCCAAGGTCAAGGTCAGCCCTAAACCCATCAGCGAAAGTCACTTTTAACCCCATCAGCTCAATGCCACTTCACCGATGCTGCGACAGAACATAGAATGTTCCCCGGAGTGCCCCTTAATACTATACATAAATACAAATGTTAGAAAGAGCAGCAGTGAATGCACGTGAAGTCAATGATATAAACTATGAAATGTACCCTAAGGCTCCAGTTTTCAGTCTGTGACAATATAAAAGTCACATAATTTCCCTCAAAATAGAAAAGAGAAATGCTAAGCAATCCATCTGGGCCACCTCACGGCACAGGATCACACAGATATTTTAATCCTTGTCTGCTTGTACTTCTGTCCCAGCCACATAACCTCATCCCAGTTCTTTGACCTTCACTGGCCTGGGACGGTCATTTTAAGGAGGAGCTCCACGGGGTGGGAGGAGCCTAGGAAACTTGGATCCTGCTGTCCCTGGATCAACCCTGGTTCCCATGCCACCCCAATCTTCTCAAGGTAATCTACGTTCATCCAGAAACTTCAGAGCCAGGTCTTCCCAGGGCAGTGACGGACAAGACTGGTTGTCACGGAAACGAGGCCATGCAGTCATTCAGAGCTTGGGTTCCTCCCTTCTCACTGTCTCTTGGTGACACATGAGACACATATAATCTGATTCTGCCTGGAGCTCACCGGCTCTCCCAAAAGCCCACTGGGCTCTTCTGTCCCACAACGTGCGGGATCCTGCAGCCAGAACTTGGGGGAAGGACAGATCCTGTTAATCCAGGCTTATTTTCATCACAGAGAGTCCATGACCCTGCCAAAGCCCCTGAACCTTTGACTGGTAGACCCCTCCTCCTCTGCCCTAGAGCCGGGCAGCAAGGGACAGATGAGATAGGGACGTGGGATGGAGGAAAAAGTGATGAGGTAAGACCAAAAAGGGCAAGTGACTGAAAAAGAATGGCTCCCTAGGTAATTACTGACTTGTACGGAAGAACCTAAAATATTGAGATGAATTGAGTTGCATGTGGGTAGAAGTGGGGAATTTTCTCTGGCCGTGGCTTTCAGAGGGGACAGAGAACCCTGATCAGGACTTTTTCAGTTGAGGGGGACAAGCTGCTTCCTGGAGGGAAATGGACCAACCCTCTGTCTCTCCCACACCCCCTAGCCTGCCCCTCTCTGTGCTGAAACTCCATGTCAGAGGCCACACTGGAAGGTAGGGTAAATGGGTCAGTTGCATCAGCTGTGGTGCCAGAGCAAGAGCTGAGAGCCGAGGAGAGCCCTGGGCCACGCTGCCAGGCAGAGCAGGTCCGGCTGGTGGGGATCGCAGCTGGGACACTGAGCACAAGGCACTGTCCCACAGTAGTGCCCTTCTGCAGCTGTCTCAGAGAGTGCCATCCCCAGTGGGGATAGCAAGGAGGAAACAAGAGACCCCAAGGAAGGAAGAAGGGGGGAATGGAGAGAGGGAGGGAGGAGCCATAGAGGCTGTGCTCTGGACTTTACATAAAATCTCAGGAAAAACCTCAGAGGTGAAGAAGTGTGACCAGCACTCGGTCACCTGGACACAACCCAGACTGTGACTACCCAGCTCCTCACCCACGCTGAGCAGCTCTACACAAGGAGGCCAGTCATTATGAGGATCTGAAATTGGCTACGCTGTAATGTCCACCCATGGATCCTAGCTCTACCCACTGGAGCCACTTGGAGGTGGTCACAGACACCCCCTGGGATACTGAAGGCCACCCCTGGCTTCGCCAGGCTACACCCACCTGAGATTGTTCACCGGGCCCTGGCCTGCCGTGGTTTCAGGGGAACTCACCATGCCACTGGCCACATGTGCAAGAGAGGGGGCCGGGGGACAGTCCCTACTGCTGACCCCCATCCTCTCCCAGACACAGGGCTGGCTACTGGCCTGTGATCCTCCCCCCAAGACAAAAGGCTCAGTCCACTGAATGTGGTTAGGACAGCGGTGGGTGGACATTTTAGTGAATTTTTTTTTTCTAGAAAAGAAGAGTAATGTTTATTATTTGTTAAATAAATGAGCACTTACTCTCAAACACAGCATCATTGCAAAGGGCTAGAAGAGATCAAACAAGTTAGCATCACTGGCCTAACCTTAGAAAAGGCACAGCAGAAGAGAAAAAAAAAATGTTCAAACAAATGTTCGTAAAAAAACAAACAAATGTTTAGGGCTGTTTGGTTCTCACTCACACCCAACACTCTTGCTGATGGATGAGGGTTCTAGGGCCTCCCCCAGCTGGTGGTATACCTCCATTCAAACAGGGCTGTCCCTTTATAGTGAAAAAGATAAACAACCCTTTGCCTCTACCCACAGATGACATCACCGAGGCACCACCAAAGGCAATAGGCTTTACATCCAGGAAAGACACAGCCGGGCAGGGAACCTTCCTCTGCGTTCATATCCCCTCTGGTATGTGGCTGAGAGGGAAGAAGTCATGTCTCTGGGGTCTGGGGCCCCAGGCCAGTGGACGCTCAATGAGATGGAAAAGAAGGACAGAGGCTGCTGACAGGCTGGACCTTACCCGCTTCCTTAACGCGGAGTCCGGATGGAGTTGGCAGCCACTTGCCTGCTAGTCTGCAGAGCCTGGCAGGTTGGACAGGTCCGTGGGAAGTGTAATTCCAACTGAAACAATGCAACACGCTCCAGGTCTAGACACTCTCTCCACCTGGGCCGCTGCCTCAACAACCAGGCCCCTCTACGCTCCTGGGGAAAGTCACCACTGCAAGACCCCAGGAGCGGCTGCAGGAGCCAGAGCCCCCGCCACCAGGCCCTTCCGCAGGTGAGGTGACCACAGACTCACAGGTGGGAGAACCACAGCAGAACGCCAAAGCGCCACCTCCCCTGCGAAGACCACACGTGGGAAACTGAAATAGCCTGATTCCCAGGCCCGTCTGGGAATTTTCTCTTTCCAAATATGAAGAAAATAAAAATAGGTAGACAGGAAGGCCAAAATATGTTTGCAAAAACCTCAGTCTGGTCTTGCAATGCCTGCTCCCACATTTCAAGGCTAAGAATAATGGCAGGCGTCGGGAATTCTGGCCCGGCCCCAGGGTGTGAGTGCACTTGGACTCGAGCGCACACGAGGTCTGTGCCACACCAAATGCTCTGGAGCTAGTCAGAAGTGTCAGAAGCCTTTAGAGGAATGACTGAGCAGCTGATTAAGAAATGCAGCCGCTGACAAGCAGGAATTAGCCCAATAAAACATGTCAAGGTGTCAGCGGCCACTCAGCTGAGAGGGCAGAGCTGCCCACACATGGCTGAGCTCTGCCAGGAGCCCGGGCCCGGGGCAGGCGGCTTCCACGCACTGAGCCTCTAGACAGGCCCACCAGGTGACTCAACAAAGAACAGGCAAAAATGGATCGTGTCCAGCTTGTCTCTGCAACTTAATTACCTGAAACATCGAGGTCCTGTGACTTCTTGCTGTGGGGTGAATGGTGCCCCACCCCAACATTCATATGTTGACGTCCAAACCACAAGTACCTTAGAATGTGACTGTGTTTGGAGATCCAGCCTTTAAAGAGGTAATTAAGCGAAAATGAGGTCTTTAGGATGAACCTAATCCCTATACTGGTATCCTTTGAGGAACAGGTGATTAGGACACAGAGACAGAGGGAGAGAACCACCATCGACCAGCCGAGGAAAGTGTTCTAGGAAGAAACCAAAGCTACAGACACCTTGATCTTGGACTTCTGGCCTCTAGAATTATAAGTAAGTAACTTCCTGTTGTTTAAACCTCCCAGTATATGGAGTTGATTCTGGCAGCCCAAGCAGATGAATATTTACCTGCTCTGCTTGGTCTGTGTGTTTAATGAAAACGGAGTGATACTTTCATTTATTAGAGAGAAACAGAAGGGATATGAGAGCCACCTTCACATATTGGAAAAGGAAGCCAGCTGGTTTTCTGGAGCTGAAGAGGACTGAGGAAAGGGACAGATCCTCAGTGACAAGCCAGACCTTCCGATAAGCTCTTTAGGCTCATTTTGTCCATGGTCCCCCGTTTTTCAGATAGGGAAGATCATTCTTAGCAGGGGTGAGAATCTTGACAAGGATGTGTATGTAGGAAATGGTAGAAGGGAGATTAAAACCTAGGCTTCTCTGACTCCAAAGCTCATGTTTCTCCCTCCAATAAGAACCAACGGCATACGTTCAGGGAGGCAGGTCTCCCCTCTAAGGATCAACAAAAACAGATGCCATGCATGGCAGGAAATCCCCTCACTAGAAGCATCCAAGCAGGGCCTGGAAGGTGGGGTGTTCCATTTCCGGTCACGTGTCTGATGCAATACAACATGGTCAGGCCACTCTCTTTGTCCCCCCAACACTTCTGGGGGGGAGCTGACCCTAAGGGGTGTCATTTAAAACCATGCCCCCATAATTCTGGTGCATGGCTCTGGGAAGTGTCTCAGTGGGGGATCCCCATGGGAGGGAGTTGGGTTGCGATGCTCCCCAAGACCATTCTAGCCAAGAGTTGAGGTCAGGATGTCCACACCCGATCTTCAATGAGCTCAAACTCTTTTGGCACAAACACAGCAGTCTGGCTAAAGAGAGCAGCAAAGAGTGGCCAGGAATGGCCTTGGCAGGTCAAGACCAAGGCCCCTAGGGGCTGGACTGAAAGTCTGCTGTGTTTATTCTCACTTGCTCAGATCCAGGAAGGGAAGTAGAGACAGGCTGGGCTGGCAGGTCCACATCACCCCCTATTCTGTCCCAGCAGAGGCCGGATAAGCAGTTTTGCCACCGTGACCCTGCCAAGGAGCTGATGACAAAGCCCAGGCTGACAGCTCAGGGCCCCGCAGCCCTCTGGTCCCAGCTGAGGTCCCTCAGGCCCCCACGTGAGCCCAGCCTCATCTAGAGGCAAAGGAAGAAAAAACGGGCACCTGGCCAGCAGCACACACAGGCTCGTTGCCCAAAGAGCTGGGCCACTTGTCCCAATGTGGCTTGGACCCTCGTCACTGCGCTTAGCTCTTCATCCACCTCCTTCTCCCATTTCCTCCAGACCTAGGCCCTCCATTCTCTCTGATTCTCCCTCCTGCTTGCTCCAGAGGAGAGAGCCTGGGTCTGGGCTGGCACCTCAGTCAGCGGAACTTCACTACAAGGCTCAGCTGTTCCTGCTGGCCAGAAGCATTTCCTGAGCTGCCAAGATTGGTTAAAAGCCAGTCCTCTGTGCTCCTCAGGCACCTGAGATAATACTTATGGCATCGTCTTCAACTTACCTGTTTACTTGCCCTGTTGCCCTACTTATTTTCAAGCACCTTGAGGGTAGGAACCATCGTTTTTACCACTCCGTTCCTAATGTCTGGCATGGATTAAGACAAAGAAAAACTTGAGGGATACTGAAGACCTGTCCAGCAGAGCCCAAACCCTATCCTCATTAAGTCCTCCCTTGGGTACTCACTCCGTTAGTTCTCTGGAAAGTTCAGGAAGATCCTGATGCATGAGAGGAATAGGAATGAATCCATCCATCAATCCAGCTCATGCCCTGGCATATGGACAGGAGAGAGAGCTGAGCAGCTTTGGGGTCTCCTGTCTGGCAGGAATAAGTCAGCAGGTAGCAGGCAACGGATGGAAGAGAGGGAAGTGGGGCCCAACAAGGGATGGAGGGAGGGAGGTAAAACCAGGTAAGCCCAAGGGGAGAGGGATGCCCCAAAGCCAAAACACTCCAGCAGTCAAATACCTCAGCACCCTAACCCCAACCTCCACCTACGCAATGCTCCCGGGAGCATGAGTGAAGCCTGGTCAATAAAGCTTATGAGCACCCATCATGCACCCAGCCAGGACCCACATCCCTGGGAGACAGGAAATAGGGAGACAGGATGACTTTGTCCTGCTCTGCATCCCCGCAGGGAGGGAGTTCTCGGTGTCATCTCTACAAGAGCCTAAACTACACGGATGATGGTGTGAAACAGAGAGCACATGGGAGACCCAGACAGCCCTGTGGTCCTGGCACCAAGGGAGGCTTCCCTGACCAAGGGCCTAGATCTGGGTCTTGATCAAAGAGCAAGGCTTGGGTGGGGGTACAGCAGGCAGGGTTGGGAACCTGACAGCTCAGAGAGTTGGGTGAGCGGCAGGGGTGGAGAGGCATGGCGACACTGGGAGGAGGGAGCTGAAGGGGCCCTGGGAAGCCCAGAAGGACTGTGGTGGCTGAGCTGGCAGCTGAGGTGGAAGGACTGGGCTCTGAACCCACTTAAAGACCGGCAGTCCATCAAGGCTGGGGCCTGCCCACCAGCGGCTCCTCTGAGAACATCCCGCGAATGGCTGTACTTCCTTCCTCGGAGCCTCCTGTCACTGGTCTCGTTTCCTGACCCAACTGCTGATGGTGCCAGAGTGAAGGGTGACTCAGGTTGTCCTGGCCTGGCTGCAGGCAAGCGCACCACCACGCTCTCAGGGCTAGTCATGGAGAAAGACAGCTCTAGAAAGCAGGGTAGGCTAAACCAAGGCCGGCCAAGATCAGTAACCTTCTTTATGAATTAACTTCTCTAGGAGATGCATTAACTGTAGACAATTAAAAACAACAATAAAACCTACTTCACCATGGGCCTTCTTTTTCTTACCACCTTGCTCTCAACAATGTCACTGATAAATATTTCTTCCTGACGGGACAGACGGTTCTCACCACCACCTGAACTGCAGCATGCTACCCAGGATCAAATGACCTTGAATCAGGTCTCACCCTCTGTCCCAGCAGGCCTGAGAACTTCAGTATTCTCCCCGCTCCTTTCTCCAAAGAAACCCTCCACACTGCAGCTCTGGTAAGACCTCCAAACCTCACAGGTGACTTTGCCACAGCCCTGCTCAAAAGGCTCGATGTCTTCCGGGCCCAGCTGCTTAGCTGGACTTTGTCTCTCCCAGATGTATTTACTTGGCCCTTTTCCCACTTCTCCCCCTACTCTAACCCCCCACTGATACCCTTGAATGAACCCTTGCCTGGGCCTGATCTCAACGGCTGAGTTCTGCCCATTCGTCAAGGCTTAGCAGCAGCCTCTCTTCCTCTCCTCCTGGGAGCATTCCTAACCCCGCCTCCCACCCCAGGAGAAAGGGATTCCTTTTGACAACCACTGAGCTATGTCACTTTTCCTGGCCCACACATCAGTCATGAGTCATCTTTGCCTATGATGGTGTCTTCTGACTTTTCCACTGAGGCCACAGATAAGAAGAGAACAAAGCGTAGCCTCTGTCCTGCTGGAGACCCCTCCATGGTAGCCAGCATCATGCTCTGCCCCTAGCAGGTGCACCTGGCCTGGGCTTTGATGCCAGACTACCAGAGGCCCTAGGATATTCTTAACTAGTAAGCAATGCCCTCAGATTACTCCCCTTCGGAGAGAACCCCGTCCAACACAACAATCCTGCTATGCAGTAGTGGTCTTGGCTGACAAAGGCTGCAAAGAGAATATTACTACCATAGAAAGCCCGGGATGTCTGAGAACCAGTGACAGCCTCGGATGCTGGCACCAAGACCAGCCACCTAATTTGCAGGCCCATTGAAAAATGAAAATGTAGCCTCCGTTCAAGAAGCAATAACAATGGGCTATTAAAATATATAGCTTTTAACTTTCTTCTGCTGTCTTTCTTGACCTGTTATGGTGTTTGATTGTTGTTGTTGTTTTAATTATTTTTTTGAACAGTCTTTGATTTACAGAACAAACTGAGAAGATGGTACAGAGTTCCCATAAACACCACAGTAAGTTTTGCCTATTATTAACATCTTTCATTAATATGGGACATTTGTTGCAAGTAATGAACCAATATTTATATATTACTATTAACTGAAGTCCATACCCTCTTCAGATGTTCTTAGATTTTTACCAAATGACTTTTTTCGGTGCCAGGATCCCATCCAGAACACCACATTATATTTAGTCATCATGTCCCCTTAGGCAACTCTTGCTGTGACAGTTTCTCAGACTCTCCTTGTTGTTGGGTGACCTTGACATTTTGAGACATACTGGCAGATTATGGCAAACAGCTCTGTATTCTGACTTGTTGGATGTTTTTCTCATGATGAGACAGGGGTTATGGGCCATTGAGAGGAAGATCACAGAGGTAAAGATCATTTTCATCACCTCATCTGAAAGGTACATGGTACAAATATGACATCACTGCTGATGCTGCTCTTGATCATCTGGCTGAGGCTGCGTTTGCCAGGTGTCTCCACTGTGCAGTTACTCTGTCCCCAACCCCCTTTCCTCCTGTACTTTTTGGAAGGGAGTCACCATGCACAGCACACACTAAGGGGTGTGGAGTTATGTTCCATCTCCTTGAGGGCACAGTATCTATATAAATTATTCAACATTCTTCTGCACAGATTTGTCTGTTCTTCACCATTTATTTTTGTGTTCAATCATTTATCCATATCAGCATAAACTCCTGAATATTTATCTTATACTTTGGGCTATGATCCAATATTATGTTATTTTCTTGTCAAATCATTCCAGCTTTGGCCACTGGGAGCTCTTTCTGGTTAGTGCCTGTACTTCTTTGTTCTAATAAATAAAAGATGCTCTCCTGCCCCTTGGCTACCTTCTCTTCAGGCAGAGATAAGACACTTGACATGGAAACTTCAGGCAAAGGGACTGAAACCCTGGCCCTTGCCCCAGCTATGCGGCCTCTACCAGATTCAGTCTCTGAGTCTCAATTAGTCCCTCATCTGCAAACTGGGGATCTTAGGGATCCCCACATCGAGTTGTTACATGTATTCATTACAGGCACTGCCTAGGAAGCATTTAGCACAGGGCCCGCACATAGGAAGTTTCCAGCAAGTGGAGGGCTGCCTTGTCATGAAGGGCTTGACTCTCTGAGATCTGGCCCTGAGCTCCAGGAAAAACAGACAGGAAAAAGGCTCTTTCTCTACATCATAGAGGTTGGCATGGGCACACCCTGGGTCCCTCGTGCCAGAAAAATTCCCAGGTGAAAACTGCCTTACCGGTTATTTCCAAATATTCACCTCATAAACGAAGTGTCCAAGGCCACTTAGGTCTGCAGCTTTTCCTGCCAGCGGGCCAGGCTGGGTAGATGCCTGTTGACCTCCATCCGGCACAGACCTCTGCCAGGGCATATGTCGGGGCTCAGTGGTCCTGGGCCACTAAACTGGTCACAGAGGGTGCCACCTGTGACCTTGCAAACAGGCGGATGCTTCTTGGACTCCCCCTCCTCCATCACTTTCTCTTAGCTTCCCGGAAAGCCAAGCCATGAGAATAGTTACTTCTTGGCCATGGAAGGGCTCTGAGTCAAGGTCAAGTACCATCCTCAGGCCCATGCACCTGGAGCGTCACCCTGGCCCTGGCCTTCTCTAGGAGGGACATGAGGGACATTTTTCCACACAGAGGGACTAGGCTTTCCCCCCAGTTGTCCCTTTTCCCTGCCAATGAAGGAGTAGCTCTGGGCTCTGGAAATCCACCTGCTGGCAGGACTGATCAGGACAAAGGAGCCCTGCAGGTGGCCCCTGGGAGTCTCCTCACCCTGGCCCAGCTGGTGGGAGTCCTCGCCCAGATGGTTTTCGCTATGGAAGCAAGTCCATCCATGAGGACTGAATCAGGGGCTGCCTTTGCTGCTCCAGCTGAGAAAACTTGCTTAGCCTCCATTCATCCACCACGCTTCTACTGAGCACTGACTACATGCCAGAACTTGAGCTGGGTGCTAGGGGTTGGGTGCTGGGTGCTGGGTGTTGGAGGCAGACAGATAAGAAAGACATGCTCTAGGGAAGCACAAGTTGAGGGGATTATGGGTATTAGGTAACTGTCACTGACAATTTTTTTTCAGTTCTCACTATGTGCCAGAAACCAGAGTAAGTACTGAACGTGTATGTAATTGGCATGTAATTAATCCTTATGATTAAACTATGAAATTATCACTATTATAGGCCCATTTTACAGATGAATAAACTGAGGCACAGATCAGGTATGGAAATTGTCTACGGTGACAGAGTGTGCCAGTTGGTGCTCTGGGAAGCAGATGCCAAGACAAGTTAGAAGTGAAAGAAAAATTAAAAGTGTTCCAATAGTATCTGCAATAGACAAAGGGGAGAGGGCAGGAGCATCAGGTACCTTCAGGCCGCAGTGCAAGTCTGACCCCTATAGAAGGAGGAGAGGGAGGAAGGAAGGTTGGGGAGAAGCACATCAGACCACAGTGCATATCTGAGAAAATCTCAGCTGCTCAACAGGCAGCTCCAGTGCAAAGACTGCCCGAGAGGGTCCCGCACTGAGCAGAAATGTCCAAGCCCCAGGACACCTGCTGCACTCGGCCACTGGCTGGGAGAAGCCCAGGTTGAGAGCAGCCTTGGCTCACTGTGGAGGATCCCAAAGATGCCACAGCTGGAGGTTGTCTATTACTGGTCCTCCTCGGAGCTCTTCAACAAGTTATTTCTCGGCAGGAGGTCCAAGCAGCCCACTTCCATGGCTGCCACCCCAAGGGAGCACAGCTCAAATTCACGCCCTTGTCCATCATGCTAGACTGACAAGACTCCTAGATGACTAGGTCTCTGAAGGCTCTCTGCAAAACTTCAGTCAGTCGACAAACTTTATGGCACCCTCTCATGCGCTCATCCCCATGGGGTAAAAAGAGAAAACTGGACCCTGTCTAAAGGAGGTCCTAAATTGGTACGGGACACAGGACTGACAAAAAAAGTGCTGAGATGAGTCAAACACAGTCTCTGCTTTCAGAAATGTCATCTTCTAGATGGAACCAGCAGCTGGACAATTATAAGAGAATTAAGCAATCTGTGATAAAAGGAAGTACAAGGAAGGACGAGCACTAGCCCAGTCCTGGCAGCATTATGGAAGGCTTCGTGGAGGAGGGGGTTTCTTAAAGGATTGTCTAGATGAAGATATGTAGATGTGGGAGAGGAGTGTGTGTAGGTGTGTGTATGTAATTCCCATTGAAAGTCGTAGAGGGTGAGGAGCAGAGAGAAAAAGAAAAGGGCAGAAGAGACAGCATTTCTGATGCAAGAAACAGCATCAGCAAGGGCAGGGCCGAGAGAAGATTCAGTATAGTCATGGAGCCACCATTTCTCTGGAAGGCTGCAGATGAAGAAGGCAGCCAGGAAAGCGAGGCCAGATAGCGAACAGGTGTGCCTGCCCACTAAGACATTTGTCCTATGGGCTGCAGAAGGAAATGCTGCCATGAAGGGCTAAGTCACATGGAACAGATGCTGACTGCAGTCACCAGTGAGAACGGGACGGTCAGGAAGGCTTTGAGAAATCAGGAAGGCTTGATAGCAGCCTGCAGGCATGAAGGCCAATGGAGTCCCCATTAGGGTTCCCAGGGTTATTCTCCTCCAGAACAAAACCCCAGCCCATGTGATTAATAATGCTGTTGGCCAAAACGTCCCACTACCTCTGTTCTTCCACCTCAAAAATGCAACCGCCTGTTTAATGTCTGCTTTGACTTCCCTAATGTACCTCGCTCACAAAGCAGCCTCCTTCCAACCCAAACTGGAGATCTTAAAATGTATTTTAGGGTTTAAGGAGCCACGGCCCTAGCTCATCTCCAAGTTGTAGACAGTTAAGATTCCCCTAGAATCTCCATATCAACCATCCTCGTTATCTGCTGCTAAAACACCACCCCAAACTTCATGATGCAAAACAACCCCCATTTATTTTATCATCATCATCATCATCATCATCATCATCATCATCATCGCTTCCAGTTTGGCGGGTTGATGGCTCAGCAGGTGGTTCTCTCTGAGGAGCTCTCATGCAGTTGGAGCTGGAGATTAAAGTTCCTCACCTAGATATCCAACGACTGATGCTGGTCTATTGGCCGAAACACCCCCACATGACCTCTCCATATGGCCCAGGTTTCCCCACAGTACGTGGCCTCCCCTAAGAGAAGGCAAGCCATTAAGAAGTTGACTTTATCAATCTTGATGGCCTAGCCTCGGAGCCTCTAGCACCACCTCCTTACTCTACGGGCTGATGCAGTTACAAGAAGTTACCCAGGTTCAAGGACGGGGAGACAAAGATTCCACCTCTTGGTGGTGAACTGTCGGGTCGCCACCCAACCAGAACAAGTAGAACAGTGCATATCATCATGGGCATTTGTCAAAAATACACTCTGCCACAGCTGCAGCAGCACTGCCACAACCACACTTCACATCCCTCCAACACAGAGATACCCTCAGGCTCCCCCCTAGGATCTCTAGGTCTCACCCCATTATGGCATCTCCTTGACATTCGGGATCTTTTCATCTAAATCAGACCCAGATGCCAAGGAGGGCCCACACGGATGGTTGCTCTCCCACAGTGCCTCGATCCAAAGATCTGTAAACTAGGGTGACACACTCTCTGCTCCCTATACACCCAATATACATGGTGGTGGGACAGGCACAAGGTAATTGCTATACACACCCCTGTTCAAAAGGGGGGAACAGGAGGCAGCCAGCGGTAACTAGATTGGAGCAATTTCTCAGCGGTTTCCTTACATGCACAATTAATCTAAAATGAAAAGAAAAATCTACATTTGCTTTTTTTAATTTCTACCTTCTTATCTTAACCCAAAGGGAGTAACCCTTGGCCCTGAGGAGTGGTAAGTGGAAGAGATGAGTCCCTGGCACAGCAGCGTGGGGTGAGGGAGGAAATGGAGTATTCTTGTGGCTACCATGTGGGCTCTGTGCTCCACGTGGTCGTGAAGCTCTGTCAGTTAGGCATCCTCCCCACCACGGCCACCTGGCCCAGCCCACTGGCAAAGGGGATTGGCCTGGTAATGGCACATGACAGCATAGGACCAGTTTTATGTCTTTTCTACATAAGCTAGAACAGGGGAATCTATTCTGATCCGGTGCTGGTGCCCAGAGGAGAGCACGTGAGTTTGAAGCTGGCAGTAGCACCCTCCCCAGCCGGAGGGGACAGCTGTGTATAGAACTAAGCCAGCAGCAGTGTGAGCAGAGCCAGGGACTTGAGTGAACAGATCCCCAATGGTGCCACTTGAGCCAGACCTCTACCCCAGGACCCGAATCCCATAGAAAAACCCTACTTTGCTTAAGCTATTCAGGGTTGGATTTTTTTTTTATTATTATTATTATTTGCATCTGAAAGTATCTTAATTCATTTTGTTTTTTTCCTCAAGCACTGCTTCTATCTAAAGCCTGACCTCCTCTGGAGCCTCTCTTGCCTTCTATAAGAAGGAGCTCCCTGAGTACATAAGTCCATCCTCTTGTCCTGGGACATTCCCATGCAGAGAGGAAGGGCTGTTCTCTCTTTCCTGGTCAGCCAGGCCTTCCAAGCTCTGGAAACAATTGTAAAGTAACCACAGCTCATACATGGCAACCATCTCTACCCAGACTCAAGCCTACCCACCCCCTACAACGTTGACCATGACAATGAACAAGGTCCCAAGTGTGCAGCCGCTGCTGAAGGAAGTGCCAGGATGGTCTCACAAGAGAGCTGCCTGCTCTGTGCAGACCGCCCTGGACATAGCCCTGAGCAGAACCAGTCCTGGCCAGGACCAGCCCCTCTCCCAGGGATCCGCTTGTCGGCTCCTCCCTTATGTAACTTGGCGGACTGCTGATATCAACGTGTCAGCAGGAAATGGCTCTTTAATCACTGCGAAGTCCCTCCTGATTGTAACGATTAGATCAACCTTCTGCTGCAGGCCCTCCTCTCCCAAGACAACTGTGATTGCATGTGGGATCGATTAGCAGCACTGAGCACCCACCCACACTCCGTTTCATTCGCTTACTCACATTCTAGGCCTGTGTAGAACCCCAGGCCTTGACTAACAGGGGTCTGAGAAAGGGAGACTCTAAGCACGACAGGGTTGGGGGGAAAAGGAAGGTCAAAGAGGCAGGATGCAGCAGAAAAGGTTGAGTCGTAAGTGGCTTCTGTCTACAAGCAAGCAATTTGGGGGCATGCTCTCTGACATCCACCAAGCTCCATGGCTCTCCCATTCTCACTTCGAACCCAGAACAACCTACTTATCAGGTACACCCCAGGGAGGAGGATGACATTTTTAACCTTCTTTTAGTCCCTAAACATATGTCATTCATTTCCACGGACACTCCAGGCCACAGCACAGCTGGGGTTCGCTGTGGCCATATCACCTCCGAGCATGGAGCTGTCACTCCGGCCCTTCCCTCCCACCTAAGAAAACTAGTGCACACTTAGGTCCATCGGCTCCCAGTTAACAAGCCACCAGGGGCGGCTCAGCTCGCAACAGGTCCCGACGCTGATCACAGCAGGCACCAACCTTTCAGCCGCTGACGCAACCCGCCCATGGCACCGGCCTATGCCACGTGGCTATTCCAGTGAGGCCTCTGGTGCAGCCTTCAGAGTCTCTTTACCATCACTGCCCTGGTAGTCGGTCTTCAGCCTCCGAGAGTAAAGCTGAAAAGCACTGGATTCTCCTATGCTGGAAAGCCTGCCTCCAGACAGGACCCAGTGGGTTCCCCAGTGAGGTGGGGCCTGGTACTACTCTGATCCTCTTTGGACAAATTTATTTATCTTTTGAGCACCTACTGTGTACTAGATACTCCTCTAGTAGTGAACAGAACGAAGATCCTTGTCCTCGGGGAGCTTACGTTCTAGCAGAGGGAGAAAGATATTTTTAAGTAAGCCTAATAAAAATTAGCATAACTTATATAGTATATTATAAGATAATGAGTATTATGGAAAAAAAGAGAGGAAATGGCAAGGTAAGGGGGACCAGGTTGCAGACTACAACAAAGTGGCCTCGTGGAAAAGGTAAGAATTGAGCAAACCCTCACGTGAGGAGATAGCTAAGCAGACAGAGGGGAAACAGTATTCCAGTCAGAAGGAACAGCCAGAAAAAAAGGCCCTGAGACAGAACATGTGTGGCATTTGCAAGGAGCTGCAGGGTCCCCTGTGTCTGGGACAGAGTGAGCAAGGGGAAGATGGGTAGAGAGGGAACTGGAGAGGGAAAATAATGTTCCAATCAGAGGGAACAAGTGCCCCTAAGGCCAGAGAGGCAGGACACCTACATCAGTCAGACTGAACACAGGTCCCTCCCTTACAGCCCCAGGTACTTCACCTGCAGACATTTCTGCTGCGCCCAGAAGCCCTTCTGCTGCTGCTAGTCCCTTCTACTGGGCCAGCAGACCCCAAACCTGGCCACCACGCAGCATGGGCCAGCAGACCCAGGACATGGCTGCTCCACAGCACAACAGGCTGCTCTTTCTGGTCTGGGAGGAAGCTGTCCCGCCTCAGCCCTGCTCCTTCCCCGCGGGCAGAAAGGCTGACCACTATGGAGAACTGAATCACCAAATGCACCAGTAATCAGAGGGCCTTGCCTTGCCTTTAGCCCAGGCCCAGAAACCCCAGATTATAGATCCAAGCTCCTGGGATCTCCCAGTCAAAAGCTGGCACCCATGAGGCAACGGCCAGCCAGGCCCGGGACACAGAGTTCTCACCTCTTGTGCAGCCAGGGCCCAGCAGCCATCTGGCCAGGCTCCACGTGGCCAATCGGGCAGCAGGCAGGCTGACACCAGGCCTGCGAGGGCATCAGGCTGCAGGAGGCATCTGAGGCAAGGCTGCCCAGCTGCTCAGGCGTAACCAAACCAGGCCTTCACAAAGGGCGAGAGAGCGCATTACCAGCCCCAGACATGCCAAGAGCTCCTTGGATCCACTCTTCCTCCCATGCCTCGCCCTCTCCTTGGGCTCAGCCTGCGAGAGCTAAATGGGCTTTATTTATCACCTTCCAAGACTTTTGCTTGGCGGGGCACAGTGATGGCTGACCTAAACCAGCAGTGACAAGTGGCTACACTCAGTCTACAGGCATGAAGCTTGCTGCCACGGTTCAGGAGCCCCACTTGCCCTTCTCTTACGTAACATCTTTGTGCCACGGGCAAATCAGACCCAGAAACCATTGTCAGAGGCCAGAGGACAGGGCTAGACACTTAGCTAAGTCACTGGGATAATGGCAGAGTCACTGGCGCTCGTTGGGCCTCAGTTCCCCTTCTTGCAAAATGTCATCATCGTAAGGGCTGTTACAACTAGGAGACTCCAAAGACAGTTCAGTGCTCTCCTTTGTGGGCAAAGAAGGACTTTTTATCTTAATTGTTGTTCTGTTGCAGTTGTCCCATTTTTCCCCATTGCTCTCCCCTGCCCTGCCCAACTCTGCCCCCCCTACACACACACACAGTCAATCTCCACCCTGTTGTCCATGGGTCATTCATACATGCCCTTTGACTAGACCCCTCCCTCTCCCCCTCCCCCTCCCCTCTGGTCACTGTCAGTCTATTCCTTGTTTCCATGCCTCTGGTTCTATTTTGCTTGTTTGTTTGTGAAAATGAAACGAGACCACCAGCTTACACCGGATACCACAATAAATTCAAAGAAGGACTTTGAACTACAGGGAGTTACTGAGGGATTCAGGGGCCTGGCTCAGATTGCTCAGAGCTTGCTGCAGGAGACAAGGGGCTAAGAGAGGCTCTCTCCAGAATCATCCTTTGGCTCCCAGCGCATGCAGAATATGGGACTGAACTAAAGGTCTGACAGCAGGGCTGGAAGTGCAGCGGCACCCCATTCACTGCCGGTGACTTCAGAAGAGTGGGGGACTTAGAACTCAGATCATCAGGAAGCCCAGGAGCACAGCCATAAGTAGAGAGGGGAAAATCAAGGGGTCCGCTCCCGGTGGAAGAAGGCCCATGGGTGGACAGCTACAACAGAGAGACCAGTCTAGGCCACCGGCATCTCTGCAGTAGGAAAACAGGCAGAAAAGACTGACATTGGATGGGAAGATGAAGAGTCTGACTTTGCACATGTCTGAAGCTTAGACAAGAAGTCAGGAAAGAGGTCCGGGTAGGGCTGCATATTTGGGAGATTTTGCAATGACAGATACAGATAGACGACGAGCGTATAGCAGAGCCTACTGGAGAACATTGCATTTAAGACTTGAGAGCTGAGAGAAGGCCAAGTGACTGGGACAGGAGGCAAAGAAGAGACCTTCGGAGTGGAAGAAAGAGGCAGGTGGCAAGGTAGAGGAGTGTCCCAAGGGTTGTGCCCTGCCTCCCCTCCCAGAATCAGGGCACACTGGAGTTCCTGCCTCCCCTTGGTAGCTGGTGGAAATGACAGTGGTGCGTCACTTTCAGCCAGACACTGAGAGCTGACGTGAGACACTGGAGGACTCTCTTTGCTCTGCGGGTCCAGGAGCAAGTGTCAGTGAGGAGAACCAGAGCTCATCAGGAGGGAGCAATCAACCTCTGTTGTTTAAGCCACTGGGGTCATCTGTAACCACAGCCCAGCCCAGTAATTACAAATGACCTCACACACCAATGCAGGTGTTTCTAGAAGGAAGATGGCGGCCAGCAGTGCTGACTAGAACGGGGAGGTGGGGACTGGGAAAGGTATTGAGTCTGGCAAACAAGTAGACATCAGGGACCCTGGGGCTTGTGTTGTGGGAGCAAAAACCAGACAGCAGGGCATTAAGGAATGAAGTCTCAAAGGCAGAAGATGTGGATATCCCTTTTAAATATTTTGGGGACTGTCAGAAAAGAAATAGGGTAGCATGAGGGCCAGCAAGGTGGAGAAAAGCCTTAAGCATTTATTCCTAAAAGAAGCCAATGAAGAAATGAAAGGATAACCTGAATGATGGTCTGATTTTTCCAAGTTCATTACTTCTCTGTCTGGTTGGGGAACATGAGAAGCGAGGAACCAGATCTGCCCCTGGGATGTTTTCCTTCCCTGAGGCACACTCCCTATAGGAGCTGACAGAGGTTCAAGGGCACTGACCTAAAATTGGCAGGAGGAGGGATGGAGGGCACAGAACTAGAAAGGAGTCTCTAGAAAGACTTGGTAGTAAGGACGGAGAGGAAAGAGGGGAACCTTATGGAAAGATGATCAATCTAGAAGAAACAGGGACACTCAGGAGCCCCTAAGGGCTGGCCTCCAGCTATGTGAGTTTCCACATCCATAAGACAGGGCTAACCCTTACAGCACACGGTGGTGGGGAAGCTGTGAGAGCGGAGTGCATGCATGTTGATGCATGACAAGCTGTAAAGCTCCATGCACATGCGATGGAATTGTAGCTTGCTGAGGCAACAGCCTCAGGTCTACACTGGCTATAGCTAGAGTTCCTCCACTCTCTAATGTAGGCAGAGGGGAGAGACCTCAGTCCCACCCATCCGCAGCCTCACTGGGTGATGCTGGGTTAGTGATCTCTCCTTTCTAGGCCCCAATTTCTGATGCATCCAATGAGGGAAATGGGATCTGACAACCTCTGGGAGTCCTCTCATCTCTGACACTGTAAGATGTGAGGATTCTGTTAGTCCTCTGGCTGGTCTGTACTTCTTCTATAAATAAAACATAAAACTGCTTGTAATCAATGAAACAGTTACAATATTATCAAGTAGAGGAACAGACACCAAAAAGTAACAAAAGGACTAATAACTGTCAAATGAAATTTCAGAGCTCTTTAAGTCCTTTGACTCTGTTCTCAGCCCAAGGACACACATACTTTGGCCACATTAAAACCCCTTTTCTGCCAACGAAGGCTCCAGCTGGGCCAGCCTGCCAGAGCTATACCCTCTCGCTGGCCAGCTCAGAGCGCCCCTGCCCCGCATCTGCCTCCGGACAACATGGGCCCCGGGTGTCAGATGCCATCGACAAGCTGTGTACACACGTCCGAGCCCTCCTGCAGAACCCCCGCCCCCATGATGGAAAGAGTGTGTCACTGAAGCAAAACACGTAAAATGAGCACTTCGGTCTCTGTTCGCCCTGACCTTCATCATTGTTACCAAAGACAAATAAATGCAAGATCCAGGGAGAGAAATCCTAGGCTCTGACCTGCTTCAGCCCTTGGCCCTTGTCAATCCGCTCAGTGGAAAGTCAACCCTGAAAAGTCCTGGGAGACCAATACCCAGGAAACGCTCCCCTCTCCCATCAGCGTGTGAGCCATCAGTCTCTCGCTCTCTCACTCTCTCATGCACACATACACTCGCTTCAGCAACGGCCATGTGAGCCATGGTTCTTGGAGCCGATCCCCTGCCTGGGTTTAATTGTGCCTCTTCTCTCAATGGCCTATATAGAGTCTGACGAGCTTGACGATTTGAACATACACTAGCCCATGCCCATGGTTGCGGAACCAATGTCCACGCAAGCTAGTGCCCGGGCGCACCACCTGTCATGGGCCAACTCAGCTTTGCAGCCCCGTGAGGGCAGCACACGTCTGTTCTCAGGCAGCCATGCCTGGGCCCCCTCCACATGCAGTCCAACTTCGTTATGGTATTCCAGGAAAAGCAAAATGCCAGGCCAAGCCCACCCCACACATCTGCCCTCCTCCCCTGCAGGTGACAAGAAAAGGAGATTTAGACACAGATATGCGTGCACACAGAAGAAAGACCATGTGAGAACACAGCAAGAAGGTGGCCATCTGCAAGCTCAGGAGAAAGTCCTCAGAATGAAACCAACCCCTACCAGCAGCTTGATCTTGGACTTCTGGCCTCCAGAACCGCGAGTAAATAAACTTCTGTTGTTTAATCCACGCAGTCGGTGGTACTTTATTACTGCAGATCTAGCAAAGAAACCCACCTAATATTTTGTCTCTCAACCCAACCAGTCCAAATGTGAGTCACAGAACATCAGAGTGGAAAGAACATACAAACTGTTGAGTCCAATACCCCTGTTTTTCGGATGGGCACAGAGAGGCACAGTGAAAGGAAGGGATGGACCAGTCGTATAGGAGGTAGTGGGCTGGGCTTCCATCCAGGGCTGGTTTGGTCATCCAACACTGAGCCTTAGAAAAACAGAACGACTGGGATTTTGGGCTGCACTGACCTGCCTGAGCGGAGCACACACGAAGACCATTCTGCATGGACACTGCCCTGCCCACTCCAAGCTGAGCATGAGCAGCAGATACGCAGGCCCTGGCTGCCTGGCTCCGCCTGGAGACAGTTGTCTCAGGACACACTGGGCGGGCCCATGGAAGCCCCTGAGAAGGCAGAATGGGCCTTCCTGAACTGGCACCCAAAATCAGCTGAACAAAATCTAGAGAAACTGTGAAAAGAAGATGATCTCAGGAGAGTTACTGTGGTCTAGACCTGCCCCCAACCCCCAAAACCTCTTACTGAAAGCCAGGCCATCTCAGAAGTGGGGAATCTTGATTCAATTTTTCATCGGCCTCCCCACATTTACTGAGTGTATGTGTGGAGTGAATGAGATCCCAAGATCCGCACAAAGCTAAAGTTTAAGAGAAGAGGAGGTGCCTTTGGACTGGCTGGTCAGGGGTGGCCTTCTAAGGAGGCTGGAACTTGAGCTAGCCATTGAAGGTCAGGTGGGGCACAGAGAAGGGTGGTCATGCCAGAGACTGTTTCTGTCCATGGGCAGCCCCGGGGGGCAGATTTTAGTTCAGGTTTCAAAGTTGAATTTGTTGCCTAGGTCCAGGCTGGTCTGGGACTTTGTCCCCAGTATTGAACACTGACAGTACTGAGTCTGACCTTGATCACTGGACTGTTTGAAGTTCCTCTCCATCTTCCAGGGCCCCTGAATGTTCATGGCCAGCATTTACGAATGAATATGGAAATAAATGCCTCCAGGCCCACCGTGGACTCCCCCTAATGAGACTTCTGTAATACCACAGTAACACTAGTCAGCTGCCTGAACTTGGCCTTCTTGTTCTGGGGCTTCCCAGCAATCAGGGCTTCCTATATGAGGGTCACCTCCCCGGACCCATAGGTCACCTCTGCCTCTGCCGGTTTCTGAGCAAAATTTCCATTTCAACCGGCGTCTGCAACCTGTCTAGCTTGAAAACACCTCCCTCTCCCAGCTCTCCAAGTTGAGGAGGTATGAACTAGTGTCTGAATAATGAAGATCCATTTAGGGGTAGTTGGCCATAAACTAGAACTGTTTGTTTTCCAAACACTACTGGTTTACCCTAATAATCTGAAACACTTACCTCCTTTGTATATAAACTTTACAATGAACTATTATTAGAATTCTCGATTAAGATTTGTTTTCTCAGAAATAAACAATGGTTGGCTATAAATATAATACCATTGTCCATTGCTGTGAAAAGCATTCCAGTTACTGTGTTCATTATGTGGCTAAGCACCTGGTGGTCGGACTGGGTCTGCACTGGGACTAACCTCCCCTAGTTGCAAGGGGCTGTCTCGCCTATAGGGAGAGGGGTGCCTTCACGCTGAAACCCAGAGGCAAAGGAAGGAGGGCCAAGGAGAGAGGCCCAGAGTGCCTCAGGCACATGGCCTTGGCCACAAGAATGTCAAGGTGTCTAGGAGGGAATTTCAGTATTAAAATAGAATCTTCTGGTAGGAGTCTGCCCAGAACTCGAAAAGGTAAACCTCAGGCAAGGTGTCTGAGAAACTGCCAGGCCTTTAGGACTAGAAAGTAGATGATAGAGATCAGAAACTGCTCGGAGAATGTGCTTCTGGAATCCTTTGTGTCATTTCCACCTGTTGTTCTCTCTCCGTAATCAGTTACTTCTTCTGAAGTATCTAAACTGCCTCAGACACTTCAAGGAAAATCAGGGCAAGCTTAATTAAGGTGCATCCCGTGGCCAGAGTGCTAAGAAGGAAGAGTAATGTTTATTACTATGAATGCCTTAATGAAACAGACAATTTCCTAGAAAGATAAAGGCTATCAAAATTGACTCAAGAAAAATATTCTCTAAATAGATCGTTAACCATGAAATAAATTGGACAAAAATGTGAAAGAATTAGCTCTATAAAAGGCTATGGAGCTCAGTTTTATGGATGAGTTCTTTCAGATTTTCCTAAAGCAGAGAAAACAATAGAAAATGCCCCAATTCCTTTTATAAGGCTAACATAATTTTATGAAAAACTTGGCAAATGTAATATACAAGTACATATTAATTTTATATAATGTATGTAATACTATATGTACATACACATATACACATACATAATCTTATGAGTATAGATGCAAAAATCACAAATAAAATAAATAAATCAAATCCAGGAGTTTTTAAAAGAGTAACTTAAGATGCTAATGCTGTATTTATCCCTAGAATATAATGATGAGTTAAGGCTGGGAAGTATGCTCTAGTCCACATCAATATGCCACAGGGAGAAAAAAGCCATAAGAGATTCTAAGGACATATTTTTTTAACATAATATGTTTTATGAATTAAAAAAATACTTAGCAACCCAAAATGTGTGACTTTACATCCTGTTCATGATGAGCTAATAGGGGCAATTCTGCTAAAATTAGAAAAAATGGCAAGTTTGACTTCTTGTCACTATAAAAACTGTATATTTTCTATTTCTAGCCAACAACATGAAACAGAAATACGGTATTTTTAAAAATCCAAGAGATCAAATGACCACTATTTGCAGAAGATATTATATTCTACCTAAATAAATAAGTAAATAAATCCCAAGAGGAAAACTACCAACAGTTTAGTAAGATGAGCAATTCCAAGTTTAAAATACACAACTCTATACAAGAAATAGTTAGTTAATAGTTAATAGAAAATACAGTGGGAAAATATGATTCTGTTTAAATGAGCAATGAAATAATAATAATAATGAACCTAAAATTGTCTTCATGAGAAAGCATGTAAGGTCTATTAAAGACGTTTTTTAAAACTTTAGTGAGATGTAAAAGCAGAATTGAAGAAATACCATGTTTCCGGAGGAAATTGACTATCTTTTCAAATTCCCTTCCAGACACTTTTTGAAAATGACGAGTTACGCCCAATAGGAAGGGACACATGAGGCTGACGGACATGCTCTAACAGGGCTGCACGCCCTCACCATGGCAGTGAAAGAGAACATGGGCCAATGGTCCCCACCAGCCACATCCACGTGTCAGCATCTGCTGTCAGAGGGAGGGAAACATGGAAGCTTTAGAAACATGACAGAATGTGAAACACAAGGATAATTCTTGAAATCAGCTTTGGAAATTGTGAAACGTAAGTTCTCTTTGTTCTATGACTGTCCAAAAATCACTAATAATTTATATTAAGGTGAGAAATTAAACAAGACTGTGAAGCCATCTCATGGGGAAAGCAACCAATACGTCTTTGTCACAATCCTCCAACTATGTATGGCCCGTGGTAGCTGATGTGATGTAAAGCCACGATGATAAAAAAAAAAAAAAAAAATAGTGCAGAACTACAATCAGAAATGTTAGATTACTTACTCGAGTGGAATATAATGTCCCAAACATGAGAATTAATTAATTTATTATTGCATAAAGGAGGTATAATCCACCAGTGAGGAGGGGAATGATTAATGAATTAATAGTTGGAGCAATAATTTTACTTTTGAGGGGGAGCATAAATTCTCAATTCGATTTAAGAGAAAATAATTCCAGATGAGTAAAGAGTATACCTGAAATTAAATTAATATTAAAAACACTAATTAGAAGATCTATATCTTCTTGAGAGCAGGTATAAGTGTCTGTTTTGTTGACTGCTATATCTCTAATACTAGAATAGGGCTTGCCACATAGTAAGTGCTCAATAAATTAGTGAAAGGGTGAATGAATGAACGACAGTTTTTCTCTATAAATATTCTGGTTCTATCCTTTGTTACATTTCCTACTAAGGCTTTTTTTTCCCTTAATTATTATAATTAATTTTTTTTTTCTAACCTCTTAAGGATAAGGAAGAATGTGTGTGTGGTTTGCCATATCTGCACACACTGGGGTTGCAACTCTTTCCTTTTCCTGAACACAGAGATATGTTATATCTTCTTATAGCTGAAGGATAACTCTGTACACTATATTTATTGTAAATAATTACCCAGATTTGTCCTTTGCCTTTTCACATATTGAATTGTTTACATACCAAAAAACACACAACTTATTTATATAAGATCAGCTAACTCAATCAACTCTCTTTTTAATTTCTTTCAATTGTTGTTTTCTACAGAAAGTCCTTCCCAATTCCAAATTGTTAAGGAGACTGAGACCACCCTCAGTCTGGTCCGAGTTACTTCATGCGAGGCCAGTGCGTCCTCTCCAAGGGCCTGGAGACCCGCTCTCAGGCATTGGATCTGGAAGCTTTCATATCCCAACCAGACTCACCAAACCCCCAAAGCTCCCCGCTCCAGCGCACTCTTTTGCATAACCACAGGATGAGGTCATGTGTTTGGGACACCATTTTCCATCACCATGGAGATGATGAGCCCTCAAAGCACTGGCAAGAAGCCTCCCATGCAGGAAGAAGCCAGCGAAGAAGAAGGAGTAAAGACAGGAAGAACCTGCCGACTTGCCAGAGGCCCCAAAGCACATCCCAAGGAGCTCATGAGGTCATACCCAGGCACACCGTTTCCTAGGTGTTGAATCTGTTTAGAAAGCACACGACCTTCCAGCCCTGCCCAGCACGTAGCCACAGCCCACAGGCAGCACCCTCTGAAGATGATGTTTCTGTCCCTTTTAACCTCCGGGGCTCCCAGCCTGGCTCTGGGCTGACTGGTGACCTTCTCTGGAATTCTCCGCTTGCTTAGTTCTGTTTTTCTCAGAATATAACGCCCTGGTCCCAATCCCTTCGCTACATCGTTCTTACCCTCTAGGCCCTGTCCAGATTCAATTCCTAATCTACTCTCCCTCAGCTTCCAGAATCCCACTCTAAGGCGAGAGTCTGATTGCTTTACTCATCTCTTAAATTAAGTCAGTGATTAACCATTGACCCAAGGGGGGGAAAGTCTAAATTCCTTAGGATGCTATTCGGACCCTTTATAATCTGGCTCTTGCTTCTATCTCCAGCCAGCATCTTACCACCCCTCTTCACACTCTGCTCCAAACATATGCTGCTAGCATTTGAAAATGTTATTTTTTCCATCTGATAACTACCTGTTACGGATACCACTATGCTAAGCAGATTTATATATAATATATATATATATATATATATATATATATATATATATTATATATATCCTCCGCTGCCTTGCGGCATACCTCTTCAGGGGAAAGGCTAGGGAAGTAAACCCCGACAGAAAATCCGGAGCCGGAGTCCCTAAGGCGGTTTGACGTTGTAGTCAACACCGGCAACTCCTGCGGCGCACCTGAAGCCAAGCTGTATTGACTCCGTCTTTCCCTTGGACCCTTCAGCTGCGAAGAGAGGGGGGGTCTGCTGCATGGGCAACAGCAGACCCTCCATATCACCCTGCCCAGGCTCTGTAGCTTCAGCTTCACTGGAGAGGACACTCCAGCGTCATCACAAGATGTCGATTCAACACGGGAGGAGACAGATAGCGTGTCACTCCCGAGTCGGACTGCACAGCCATTCTCGGCGGTGCAGATAGACTCTTAAGAAGCTACACCATCGTCTCTCGAGACGGACGGCTGCCGACACACATGACACACACATATATATATATATATGTATGTATCTCCAGGCAAGGAAATTAGGGTTCAGAGTCATTAAACAATTTACCTGGGGTCACACAGCTTTTAGGTAACAGAGCTGGGATTCAAACCCACCCCCTTCCTAGGGTGGCCAACCATCCCAGTTTGCTGAGAACCGTCTCTGTTTTAGAATTGGTAAAGACTAACTGGGACTTTCAGACAACAGTCAGGAGGGTCCACGGAAGGAGCTAGGACTTGCGGAAATTTGTCGATATAATCCTCAGAGTACACAAGAATTCTACAGGAAGAACTCTGTGTTTATAATAAAGCTCTATGGTTCTAGCTTCCCCTTTCTCTTAACTTCCTTTTCCCTCCAATAAATAACCCCCCCATTCTGGCACCCCAGACAGAGTGTGCATGTGGCTGGCCATGTTTGCGCCCACTGGGTTGCATCTCTTCCTTTTATCCAAATAAATTCCTTTAGATGATTAAACACCTAGTAGATATTATTCTTCTGTTGACAGTATGAAAGTCTCATGTCCCCAGAAACCCCTCATTCCCCTGAGTACCCTGCCACTAACTCGCACTGCTGCCTTCTCCTGTTAATGCCAATTCGTCTTCCGCACCTGAGTTCTTTGTCTGCCCCCTTCAGGAACCCTTCCAAGACCACCCTGCACCCAGAGAAGTTGCAGTTCCTCTGTCCTGCCACATTCCTGGGCCTGTCCTCATCCTAAAAAAAAAAAAAAAAAATCACCTATATCAACGTGAACTTGCAAACTCTCACTTGCTGCAGGAAGAATTTCTGGATGTGGGCGCCAAGACCCTGTCACCACTGTGGTCCTAGGACAGGATGAGGAGCAGGAGCTCAATTATTGTTTGTGAGAGAAATGGGCAAATCTGGTAACGGCTGCTCTGTGGGTCACCTGGAGGCCACCATCTATGAGAAAGTGGTTTCCAGAAATAACTCTGCAGCTAAAAAGTTCATGAGTGGGCCATGTCTTGAACCCCATATTTAGCAAAAAATGACCCAAGCGTTTGCGCCACTTGGCGCTCATTGGCCCCGCAAGCTTTACAGGCACAAATCCGACCCAGGCCCCGCTGCAGCTGGTTTTTAAGCCCATTGGCATCTCCAACACCCTTGCAAACCTCTGCAAATGTTGGTTGGTAGGAGGCATTTAAAAAGCCATCCTGGAGGAGGAGGAGGGAGGGAGGAGGATACACAGAATTGCCAACTTCCCAAATGGCTTCTGCTCTGAGGTCTCAGAAGTGATTGTGTTTGTGCTCAGCACCCACACGGGGGCCCTGCTTCTCCCCGGCACCTGTGCAACACCTCTTCTACCCCAGCGCGCCCTCGAAGAAAACTCATGTCCCAGAGAAGGAGAATGAGCAGGGCTTCGCTCCGACGCAGAGGCCCGGCCCCGGGAAGCAGGCAGACGGGAAACCTGGGATGAGGCAGAAGAAGAGAAACTCCATTGTTCTCTGTGAGAGGGAGTTCAGACTCAGGCTGGTTCTGATTTATCCAAACACGTGCCTCGGCCATGACATGCACCTCCCAGAATCAAAGCCACCTGACACGTGTCAAAACACCAGCATCACTGCCCACCGGCAGCCCGTGACATCTCTCTCTGTACAGGAGAGACTGATATTCGATCCAGCCACTGCCTTCTCCTTCCTGCCTTGCCCCATGATGGAAGTACTGCTCCCGCAGTGACACTCTAGAAGCGCTTGGGGACGTGTTAGTGAAGAATCAGAAGTTCAGCTCTTGGGAGAAATGCAGAAGAGAAAAGATCAAGGTTGAGAAGAAAGGAGGCTATGGAAGAGGATAAAACTGGTGCCCAGAAACCCTGGCCAGTGTGGCTCAGCTGACTGGGCACTGTCCCATGAACCCAAAGGTCGCGGGTTCAATTCCCAGTCAGGGCACAGGCTTAGGTTCTGGTTCGGTCCCCAGTTGGGGTGCATATGAGAGGCAACAGAACAACTTTTCTCTCTTACATGAATGTTTCTCTCCTTCTCTTTCTCCTTCCCTTTCTCTCGCTCTAAAATCAATAAGCATGTCTTCTGGTGAGGATAAAAAAAAAAAAAACTGGGGCGCAGAAGACTTAGGAGTGAGGCCCCCAGCTCAGGAGGCCAAGCATATATTTGTATCAACAGTATTTCTATTATCCCTCAGCAGGCACAGCACTTAAGAGTTCACAATGTTCATGAGCTCACATTGAGCTCTGCATCCAATTTTGGGGGTAAGAAGGGCTGCAATTATTAGCCCCACGGTGCGGATGGCAAATTAGAGATGTGGAGAAGTTAAGCAACATACCAGGCCCACAGCAGGTAGGAAGTGGAGGCCACACTGACAGCCAGTCCTGTCTTACTCCAGATTTTATTTACTTAACAAGCCCTCTTTACCCCTTCCTTTGTTTCAGGCACTGTTCTCAGATTCTCCCACGGGGTCATTCAAGTAGCCCTGGGCTATCTTCTGCTCCACCCAGATGTCCTTCTGCGGCTGCCTTCTGTCTCTGTGCAGTCACTCACTGCCCAGCGCCCTGAGTCACCTTTGTGATAAGTGAGCATTACCTGCTGTCCTGCAGAGTGTCTCTCGGGAACTAGGTGGGCAGAAGACTTCCTATATCCTAGCTATCCGCCCATTTGACTCGTGCCTGGGATGGGACAGCCTGGAGGTGGCGCTCAAGCTCCAGGTGCCATCCCCACCCCACGACCTTGGCCAGGTCACACCCATATGCCCTCTGAGTCCCCTTCTGATCCCGTGAGTGAGCCGGACTTCCCAGGAGGGACAGGTGGTAAACTTCAGTCTTCCAGGAGACCCTCAGGGGAAAGAAGGAGGATTTCGAGGTCAAACACAAGATTGGGCCAAAGGAGTATATGCAGTGCCCTGGTTGGCAGCAAACGTAGGTGCCTGCCAGCCAAGGAAGTGGTTTGGGCACTTGTGACTGAATTTGTTGCTCACGCCGCAAGATGTAAACATCCATCCGGCAAGTCAGACCGCCTCTCACCACATTCGGAAGAGCTTCTTTGCACTGAATCCCATTGGTTTTTAATTTTTTTTAATGCATTACGACTTTTCAGATCCTTTAAAAGAGTTTAAAGCAGATGGATCTAGGAACAGGAGAGCAGCCTCTCTCCCTCCTGTAAGGGCAGAGCAGGGAAATGTCTACGGGTCCAGCAGGTACCCACCCCCTGCAGGAGCTGACAGCAGCTTCTCTGGAAATAGGCAAACTCCAGAGTCTGGATTGGAGCCACACCGCTGGGTCCCTCCTTCCCCACCCCCCTGGTTGTCCCCCACCCCGCGTTTCTACCTCTTTGCATGTCCCTTGCCCCAGGAGACCCGCACAAGGGACAACATGCTGGGGGAGGAGCAGGAAGAGCCAGAAGGACATCATGCCAAGAATGAAGCTTAAGTAGGGTGGCAGCAGCCCCAGCCAGCTCTCCCAGTGCCAGCCCTTTGGGGTCCTGCTGCCTGCTCTGGCCCACTGTGACTCACAGGCCACTACGCAGGCCCGAGTCCTGCTCTCCCCGACTGGGAACTTCTTCCAGGCTGCGGCATCCCCAGCAATTAGAGCTTGCCTTGACATCTGTCTGAGGCCACTGCATGAGCAGGAAGGTAGGAAGCGTCTCGCCCAGAAGATTCAGAGGGCCCTCTGGTTTGGGACCCTTTGGAGTCTACTAGGAACCAGTTGCAGGGCTAATCTTGGCAACTGAGGTTCCATCAGGCACACATGGGATACAGGCATCAGGGCCCGATGGATGAAATTACCCTTGAAATGTGAGCAAGTTTACATTCTGGGCCAGGAAGGGGCACAGGCTTTCAGGGGTGAAAATGCCCAAACCCTGTGGAACTAGGCATAGCCACGGGAGAGAATGTTTGAATGTGCTGACAAAGCTCCCAGCCTGGCCAGGTTTAGAGAGTTAGCTCAGGGCTTTGGACTGGAGAGGTGAAGGCAGGATTACCAGGGAGGGGCAGCCCCTGAGATGGGATCAGAGCATCTTAAAGTCTCTGTCACCCAGGCTGTAGCCTCCACTCCAAGCTGTGCCCCCAGTTCAGCTCATAACAACCTTGAAACAAACCATAACACAACTTTCCAGTTGCCTCCCAAAGATGTTATTTCGGGCCAGGGATACCTCCAAGCTTCTCACTCTTGCTGCCCCTGGGGCTGGTTGCAGATGTTTAATCTCTGTGCAAAAGGAGGGAAAACAAACTGGGGAGAAGGAGATCTGCTGTGGGCTCACTGGAACGGGCCTGGGCCTGGCACGTGACAATCCAGGCTGGCTAGTTAGGAGGATGTGGGCCAAGAGCCCAGAGGCAGGGCAGGCAGGAGAGCGCAGGTGCCTGGCACAGAGCCCCCAGCCAGAAGGTGGATGGACGCTCGGGAAGAGAGGCAGCGACAAGAAGTGGATGGGGGCAGAGAGTAGCTGCACGGAAGGAGCTGGGCTCTGAGCACAAGGACAGCTAAGCAAGCTGAGTGTCTTCGGGGACCCGGCCCCTTGCTCTCCTCACTTACCATGCATCTGCCCCACTACCTCGTTTCACTCGCGTTTCTGTGTGTGCCCCACCAAACTGTGCCAGGCGTGTGTGTGTCCCTGGAAGACGGCAAACGTGATGCTGAGCCTGTACCCAGTAGGAGGATGCTGAGTGAATGAATCAAGGACACGGAGAACCAGCAGCCTCCATTCAGGACTGAGGGCCAAGCATTTCAAACTGAAGCACAGGTCTTTAGGGCGGGGTCCAACCCCAAGCCCCATCAGTGACTGCAAAAGTCACTCGTCCCCTCCAGCCCCTACCTCTTTGGCAGAGCCTGACAGACACAGGGAGCCCAGAGGCTGAGGCAGCGCAGCCTCCTCTGGCCAGGCAGGCGGACCTGACCCCCTGACAAGAAGGCCCTCCACAAGAATAGTCTCCTGTGAACAAGCATCACTGGTTTGATTCCCAGTCAGGGCACATGACTAGGTTGCACATCAGGTCCCCAGTTGGGGATGCGAGTGAGAGGCAACCACACAGTGATGTTTCTCTCCCTCTCTTTCTCCTTTCCCCTCTCTCTAAAAATAAATAAACAAACAAATAATTTTTTAAAAATGAATCACATATTTAAAAAAAAAAAGAATGGTTTCATCTATGCTTTCTTCTGCAGAGCTTTAAATGCCATCTCTGAGAGTTGATGGCTTGCAAATATTAATCCCCTACCTGGTCCTCTTTACTGAAATCCGAACCCAAATGTCATGCTGCCTACTTAGATATCTGGAAGGCTAAGAGGCATCTCAAACTTAAAATGCCCCTAACCAACCTCCTACCTGCCCAGCAACAGCAGCGGCTCCCCCAAAGCATTCCCCTTCTCAGGAGATGATAACACCACTCTTCTGCCCACCAAGCTGTGAGGGTTACGTTTATGTGTCCCCTTGACTGGACCACAGCACCCAAATAAACAGTCAACCGTTACTCTAAATATTTCTGTGCGGGTGTGCTTTAGATGAGATTAACATTGAAATCAGAATAAAGCAGATTGCCCAACCTAATGTGGGTGGGTCTTACTCAATCAGTCAAAGGCCTGACTGAAAAAATAAGACTGACCAGCCCCAAACAGGAGGGAATTCTGCCAGCAGACGGCCTTCAGACTTGAACGGCCTACCCTGCAGATTTTGGGCTTTCCCACCTCCACCACCTCCTGTGAGCTGATATTCTCACATTTTATTAGTTCTGGTTCTCAGTAGAACCCTGACTAATACACAAGCCCAAAGTCCTGGGGTCGCCCAACATCAACAACAAATAGCATCCGCTCAATCTTCAAATAACATGCAGATTGATGGCTTCCCACCACGTCCACTGCCAACGGCCCCAGTGTGAGCCAACAGCACCTCCCACCTGAATTACCACAGGTGCTGATTGGGCTCCTGTTTCTGCCAAATTCATCCTTTACAAACCCAAGGCAGATCACATCACCCATCCGCTCAGAAGAATTTCGCTTCATTCATTCATAGCTAACATACTTACACAGCCCTAGACTATCTGTTTCCCACCCCACCACACCCCTATCGCCCCTCTAGCTACCCCTGCATCTTTGCTCTTCCTCGAACCCACCAGGCATGCCCTCCCTCAAGGTCTGTGCACCTGCTGCTCTCTCTTTCCAGATGCTCTTTCCTCGGAGATATCTGTGGTTCGCTCACTCTCTTCTTTGGGTCTTTACTCAAAGCTTTATTCAGGGAAGCTGTCGCTGGCCACCCAATCTAAAATTGAATGGGTATACACACCCATCACTCCCCAACCATTGCCTTGTTTTATTTTCCATCAGAGCCCATATCCATAGGTAACAGATGGTACATGTTTGTGTATCCTGTTATTCCACCGACTAAAAAACAGCACCCGTGGAGGACAGAAAGCTCTGCTTCTGTTCCTCAGGGCTCCATCCTTCAGGCCTAGGCAGTGCCCAGCAGATAACAGGCATTCAGTAGACATTTGTATCATGCGTAAGTGAGCAAATGAACCAGCTCCATCCCAGTGCCTATGAGGTGGAGTCTCTTTGCTTCTAACTCTCAGACCAGCATTTCCGTTTCTGAGCCTGCGTGGGCCACGCTGATCTTCCTCCCAAGCCATAGAGCCAGGGCCAGCTCCAGGGCTGGACTGGGCCTCCCCTTCCGAGCCTCATGCCTGGCTGTGCGCCTAATCAAAGTTCCGAGTGTCACATGCACTGGTAATTAGCGCCTTGGACAAAACTCTTCACCGGGCCTTCTTCCTAATCTCTGGGACATTCTGAGCGCTCAGCTGGCAGTGGTGAACACTTGCAGGGCCTTGATGGGGTTTTAAAAACAAAGCGAAGATGACAGTATGTACTCTTTACAGCCCTCCCCCACCCGGCTCTGCCTGAGCAGCAGCTGAATTGCAAGGCCTTTTAACGCCCCCTCAGTTCCCAGGAGACTGGTCTTCCCTCAACATGCATTCTGTGTGAGAAAGAGAGATCACTGTTTTTCTAAATCTTTGAGTGAATTTACTTTTAAGTCATCTTATTCTCTGAGACAGGAGTCAGAGATACCCTGAGGCTGAAGAAAACAGCCAAGACCTGGGAGAATCACTAGAGACAGAATCTTAATTAATTATAAACCAAAGTCCAAATTGTTCCATTTCATTCTGTACTAATAATTAACTTTTTCTGTGCCTCCCCTGTTGCCATGATAACCATCAACAAACAAGTGACTGGGAGAAACTGGATGGGCTCAGGGGCCTATGCTGGGCCTTCAGGCCAAGAAGAGCTGGTCCTCTGGCCCCACCAGCTCCCCATCACACCCACACCTGCTCCTGGGACACCTGAGTAGCACTCAGGCAGCACCTTCCTACCTGGATTCTGGGCACTTCGTGTGTGCCCTCCTGCAGTACCCACTTAGCTGACAGTGTGGTAGCTGTCACTGGGGAGAGGGTGCTGCCAGCGCCAGGGGTCAGCACAGGTACCAAAACCTTGACCCCCAGTAACTCTCTTATGTACGCATTCCCATCCCAGAGCTATGAGTACCCAGCACCCAGCTGGCTCAGCCAGCATGCAGAACACTTTTGATGAGTGAACGATAATGACAACTCACATTTCCATGCACTGGAAATTTGCCAGATGTTTACATGTAATAACATATTTAATCTTCACAGCAATCTTATAGGTAGCATTGTTATCCCCATTTTACAGATGTGGAAACAGCCACAGAAAGGCAAAGTAACAGCCTATGAGGTCACAGCTAGAGGATGGACTGGGATTTGAACTTAAGGCAGTCCAATTCCAGAGCCCAAGTGTGCAGACCCCCCTCCATGCTGCTTCTGAGTTAGAGGGTGAGGGACGACCAGCTCATGGGTGGCTGAAAACATTAGCTGCCTGAGAGAGGCTCACAGGGCCCCCGCCACAGGGCCTCCTGCTTTTCCAAAACCCCAAATGCACTGACTGGCTCGCTCATGCCCTCAGACCTGCATGGGGCCTCAGTCTCAGTTCTAGGGACCGATCATCAGAGAGGCCTCCCTGACCATCCTCTAGAAGTTTCTGCTCTGTGTGCCCACCCATTTTCTTCACTGCATTCACCACTATATGAAATGATCCTGCTTCTTTGTTTGCCTCTGTATTGTCTACCCCTCTTACATTTCAGTAAAGTAAGACACTTCTGCTTAACGTACAGCAATATCCAGGCTCAATTAATTTTATCGAACATGTGAATTAATGAACATGCAAAAGAGAATGAAAGCCTCAGGAGCAGGACTCTGACTGCCCTAGTAAGGCTCAAGCTTATACTCACCCCAAGTGGGGAGGGGAGGGCTCTTTGTACCCCTACCCGCAGCCTCCCAGCCCCAAATTACGTGTTTGCTTTGCGGCTGGTCAAGGATACCCTAGATCTGAGCTGTCCAGTCCAGTTACCAGCCACATGTGCTAGGAACTTGAGTCATGGGTACTGTCACTGAGGGGCTGGACTTCCAATTTTAGTTCATTTTAATTAATTCAGAATTAAAAACTGATACTTGAATCAGTTGTCGGAAAACTTTTAAGTACATTGGGAACAATTTGGGGGATGTGAATCTACCTTTTCAACACTCAATTTTATGAACTCTAAATCCGGATCAAGTATGGCCAAGGAAAATTTAGCATCTGAATTAAAATGTGCTCTAAGGATAAAATACATACTGGATTTTGAAGACTGAGTACAAAAAAAGGAATGTAAAATATCTCATTAGTGTTTTTGTATGGATTAAATGTCAGTGTGACTCTTTTGGATATATTGGGTTAAATGAAATATGTTATTAAAATTAATTTCACCTGTTTCTTTTTACTTTTCAATGGGGCTACTACAAAATTTTAAATTACAAATGTGGTTCACACGATTGGCTAGAATTGATGTCCACCAGAAATGCATCTTTGACTTAAAAACAGGCCCCATTTGAGTTTTATTGAGAGCAAAACTGTAGAATTGTTAGAGAGAAAATCCTTCATTTATGTTTTGTCCCTGAGATATTAGGGAGAAAGCCAGGGATGCTAATGGCATTGGGATGTCCTTGGCCTGAGAATCACACCATCGATACAGCCCACACAACAAGCCAGGAGATTATAAAGTTCAGAGCTTGAAGTCCCTCAAAATCGTGTCCAGTTGGCTCCCACACTCAGCTCATGTCATTTCTTCTCTGAAAAAGAAATAGTCTACCCCAACTATAATACAAACTACTGTATTTTTTATTTGATTAAAAGGAACTCTCAGATAAATCTAGCTGTATAAAAATGGGCTTCCACCTAGAGCCAAGAGGTTGATGGAAGAAGTTTGACAGTTTCCCCCAAAGCACCATCTAAAGCCAATGGACCAGTCTGCTAGTGCAGCCACCATGGAAAGCAGTATGGAATTTCCTCTAAAAACTAAAAATAGAACTACCTTTTGATCCAGTGATTCCACTGCTGGGATTATACCCAACGAATCCTGAAGCACCGATTCAAAAGAACCTATGCACCCCTATGTTCATAGCAGCATTATTTACAGCAGCCAGGTGCTGGAAACAGCCTAAGTGCCCATCAGTAGATGAGTGGATCAAAAAACCGTGGTACATTTACACAATGGAGTTCTATGCAGCAGAGAGAAAGAAGGAACTCCTGCCCTTTGCAACAGCACAGATGGAAATCGAGAGTATTATGCTAAGTGAAATAAGCCAGGTGGTGATCAAATACCATATGATCTCGCCTATACCAGGAACCTAATGAACAAAACAAACAAACAAGCAAAATAGAACCAGAGGCATGGAAACAAGGAACAGACTGACAGTGACCAGGGGGGAGGGGGGAAGGGGAGAAGTGGGGTAAGAAGGAGAAGGATCTAGTCAAGGAACTAATATAATGACCCATGGATATGGACAACTCGGGGGCATTGACAATGGGGAGGTGGGTGGGGTAGTGGAGAGCAATGGGGGAAAAATCGGGACAACTGTACTAGAACAACAATAAAAAAAGAAATTAAAAATAAATAAATAAAGCCAGTGGAAAAGGACCTCAACCTTTTGAGCTAGAAGAGCCCCAGCCTTCAGTGAGGAGACTGAGTGTGAAGGTCCTTCCCAGCAGCAACTAATGGGTGACATTCCTCCCAGCCACCAACCCATCAGGAATGTCTGGTACTTTTATTAGGTGAAGTGAAAGCCGAGTTATTATACAAACTTATTGAAGCTCCTATTGGCCAATGAGGCTCTAAAAAAACATTAGCCACACAGAAGAAACAATAAACAAATAAAACCTAAAAGTGAAATTCTATGGAAAAGACTAGAAAAGAGACTTGAGAGGCAAGAGGGGTCCAGAGTCCAAGAAACCTTTTATGGCATCTCTCGGACAATAAATTTTGCTGAGGAAAAAGTTCTTTGTTTTTGACTTGTTGACATTTCATAGGGAGTTAATCCTCACACAGCAGGGAAAGAGTTAACAGACTTCGATGGGTCTATTATGAATCCCTCTTTGTGGAATGAATGAACTAAATTCCCCTGCCACTTGGACCTTCCCACCTCCACCCTTCCCCCCGTCCCCCACCCCAAGGAAAGGCAATGTCTGAGTGAAAGCTCTCCTTTGGCCTGCATGAGTTTGCTTTCCAGGTGTCAACAGCGCTGAGCACCCACAGAGACCTGGGGTGGCCAATGATATAGTGGCAGCCCTTCTTGTGGGAAAGAGAGGTCCTGTCCTGGGGAAGGCGCCTCGCCCGAGTCAGGGCAAGGAGCATGCTCCCCGACTCCTCAGAAGGCTGCCTAGGAACCAATTTGGGGACTAAGGCCACTCTCACTGGGGCCTGGTGGCAGTCCAGGTCTGGCATTGCTCTTTGCAAATTAACATATGTCATAGGCAGAATAATGGCTTCCCAAAAATGCCCAAGTCCTAATTCCTGGAACCTGTCCCTGTGTGGCATTGCGTGGTGAAGAGGAATTGAGGCAGCAGATGGCAGTAAGGTTATTTAACCAACGGACCTAAAAATGAGGAGAGCCACCTAGATTATCCAGGTGGGCCCAGTGAGACCATAAGAATTCCTACACGTGGAAACTGGAGGCAGAAGAGTCGGTGTCAGAGCAACGCCATGCGAGAAAGACTCCTCCCGCCACTGCTGGCTTTGCAGGAGGAGGACGGGGCCATGTGCCAAGGAAATCCGAGCAGCCTCTAGAAACTGGAAAAGGCAAGGACACAGATTCTTCCCTAGAGCCTCCCAAAGGAACACAGCCCTGCCAATTCCTTGCTGTTAGCCCAAGGAGACCCATTCTGGACTTCCGCCCTCCAGAATTATAAGATAACAAATTAGTGTGGTTTCCAACCACCAAGTGTGTGGTAACCTGCTAGGGGAGCAGTAGAAAACTAATACACCTTCCCTTCCTAGGACACCCCAAATTCCCACCTTCCTCCTGGAGCAGGTTACGGGAGATGAGGATATTTCTCTGCATGAAGCCAAACCTGTTCAAAGGTTTGGTTCAAAGTTGAATATATTTATCTTTGAAGATCTCTCCCCTCCATCCTCCAGGGGTCTTGTTCCTAGAAGCCAGTTACAAGATCCTGTGTGGTCCAAGCCCTGACCATTCGGCTCTAGGCCACAACTTTTCAAACAAGTTCTTCAGCACATCCATCCTCTCCTTGGTTCTACAGGTGAGGCTATAAGGCCCAGAAAGGGCAAGAACTTCAAGGTCACACAGCCAGTTAAGGACAGGGCCAGGTTAGAACACAGGACCCCTGACACCCAGGCCAAGGCTTCACATTCCCCTGTTCTGTTTCCAAGCCTTCTTCAAACCAAAGGTTTCTTGAACCCTCTGAGCCCCCCAGTATAAAGGAGATGCTCACAAAGTTAGCGTTTCCCTTGCCCTGTATGTTGGGATCCTCGCTTCCCGCTCAGCCTGCGGTGCAGGGGCCTGGTCCTGTCTTGGCTTAAGCAGCCCGCCCAAAGGGTTTAGACCACATTAGCTCCTAGCAAGAAAGAGCTGTTGTAACCACAGCCTTCAGCAAGAGCTCAGGTTCTCAGCCTCCTGTCTCCCACTTCGCAGCGGGGCCAAGCAGAGCCCTTAACCCTGGGCACCCCCAGGCCCCGACCACCTTCAGGGGCCTGGACGAAGCTGTGCAAACCCAGTGGAGCTCCGTCCATCTCCCAGCATCCGTAAATTTCCTTCTAACATCATTACATCAGCAGCAGCCTCAGGAGGACCAGCCCTTCCTGCTGCAGAGGCGAAGGTTTCTGTCTGCCTCCCGAGCTCAGGAGTAAAGCTCATTCTCATCCAAAAGTAAACCCACCTTAGGGCAAGTGGAACAGTAATCCTTTAAAACTACCAGAACCCCTAAGGCCGGGCTGCTTCCTCCACCTCCCTGACCTGCCCTTGGAAAGGAGCCGCTCCCCACCCTCCTGGCCCCATCAGCCTCAGTGCCTGGGCCCTTTGTGTCCAGAGCTGAACATATGACCTTGGTGACGGCTGCCCCGTGTTCCTTAGACAAAGGCATCCCAGCTATTTGCATTTGGCCTTCCCTCTGCCTCGCTCCCCACCAAGGCTGTTCCCCTTTCCTCTTAATTATGCAGTAACGAACAACTGTGCTAACCAAAATTGGGGCGGCTACTTGCCTCTAAAAGTCAATAATTAGCCCCACGGGAACCACAAATACTTGCAGAGCTCCCCCACCTCCCCTTGGCTGCCGCGGCAAGCAAGCCGCCTCTCCGAGCCCAGCTCCCCGGGTCCAATCTGGAACGCATATGTTTCCCTTCAATCATTCACTCCATCAAACGCAGGGCAGGCCTGAGGGGTGGAGACTGCCCGGCTTCTCTGAAAGTCTCCCTGCGCATGAGCGTTCTAGTTATAAAGGGATGTTGTGTTCGCAGGTAACCGACAGCCCCACCCCCACCCCACCCCGTGCATCTGGGAACACTTTGAGTGATTGCTGGGGAGAGAAGAAATTTGGATCATAACTAATGATCAACATCCCCTTTTAATCAAATGAAGCCGTCATAATGTGTCTGTCCTCCAGGGGAACAAGGCCCTTTCACCTCTCGGAGGTCTGCAGTAGCATTAACCTCTTCGGGTAAAACTCTTGCCCAGGTAGGAGGGAAGAGGGGGAGCTGCCAGGTACTGAGCACCTACTGCGCCCCAGCCCCGGGCTAGCATCTTGCTGCGTATTCTCTCTGAGCCTGTATCAGATCCTGATTCTCAGCCCCGAATCATCTGGAGGGCTGTCCAAAGCCCACGGGGCTGAGCCCCACCTGGAGTTTGGATTCAGTAAGTCTGGGATAAAGCCCGAGTATTTGCATGTCTGACACATCCCCACGTGAGGCTGATACAGCCAGGTTGGGGACCACACTGGGAGAGGGAGCATTCTCAACCAGAAGATAAAAATACCTCTATTTGTCAGTCTTCTCTGTCCAATACCCTTTACAAATACCAAGTAATTTAATTCTCATGAAAACCCTATGAAGCCTCCACTTTACAGAAAAAGAAACTGAGGATCAAAGAAAGGTAAGTGCTTGCCTGAGACCGTATGGCCACACGGCTGGTGTGGAAGAGCGATGGTTTAGAACCCAGGTCTGCCTGATGTCAAAGCCCACGGTCCTGCCCCAGTGCTGGGAGATTCAAAGTCCTGCAAGGGTTTGGTCACCTCTCCCTAGGGAGTCTAGAGAATCGGGAGACTGTAGTCCTTGCACACCCTCACTGTGGAGCTGAATCTGGGTGCCTTTTGCCCACCTCTGAGCCTGGCCTGCTTTAAGAGTCACGTGTGGAATGCTGCAGCCCAGAATCCTTCAGGAGACCCCTCTCAGTCTTGCCTCTGACTCGCCTACCCAGAGACAGGCCCACCCTCCTGCCATCTGCCCTCTGTGCTCAGTTGCCTGTCACCTCCTGCCCTCAGTCCGTTTGCACCGGAGCCTCCCCACCTCTGCCCAGGTCCTCCCTGGTACTGCCGCTCCTCCTGACCCCACTCTGGAAGCCACTCCTGCCATCGGATCCCAAGGGGTCTTCAGGAAATGGTGTGCTTCTCAGGGGTGGTTTCTGAAGGAGCAGTTGTCCTCATGTCCTTGTGTTTCCAGGTCCCCAAACAAGCCCCTCAGGCACACGCCTCACCGCTCTGGATCCTTCTCCCCCATGAGGCACTTGGGCGAGCCTGCTCAGACAGGTGCTACAGCAGAGAAGGAAGGACAATCATAGTGGCCATCATGGGGAGTTCTTGCTATGTGCCAGCCGTTGTTCCACATGCCTAATGTATAACTCTCTCAGTCCTCACAACAACCCTGTGAGTAGGCGTGCCATTGTCACCTCTGTTTACAGGGAGGAAACTGAGGCACAGAAAGATTAAGTCACCTGCTCAGTGGTGCAGAGCTAGTAAGTGACAGAGCCAGGATGTAAACTGGAGATCTAGCTCCAGAGCCCATGCTTTAGCCATGGCCATGCTGTGGCTGTAGCCATGCTGTGGCTATGGCCATGCTGTGGCTGTGGACATGCTGTGGCTGTGGCCATGACCATGCTGTGGCCGTGGCCATGCTGTGGCTATGGCCATGCTGTGGCTGTGGCCATGGCCATTCTGTGGCCATGACTGTGGCCGTGGCCATGCTGTGGCCATGACCATGCTGTGGCCATAACCATGCTGTGGCCATGACCAGGGAAGCTGCAGCAGTAAGCAGAAGCATATCACCAGCATCAACGCTGACATCATTACAATAACTACAGTAACAGTAAAATGACTGCCATTTCTGAAGCACCTCCAGAAAGATACAAGACAGGATGCACAGGGGGTAGGGGTGCAAATCCCACAGCCAGACCGGGTTTAGATCTTGACTCCTTTTCGTATCAGATCGTATGACCCGAGGCAAATCAGTCAGCCTCGCAGCCTCAGAGTTCTTCCTTATGACACAGGGCCGAAAAGCCTCTCTGTCACGTGTATTTCTTATGAAAAATAAATGAGAGGAGCCAGGTCAGGCACTTAGTACCTGGGATACAGCACCCCCTCCATCAACGTTGTTCAGTGGGAGAATGATAAAGGCAGAAATACATGGCACAGCAATAAGAGGCATCTGCCCTGTAGGGCTGGCAAGCTGGCGAGGGCATGAGACACGGGCAAGCACCATGCTAACACGTGGGCAGCTCCAGACAGGACAGCATGATACGAGCAGATTCCCGTGTGAAGGACCTGGGAAGGCTTCGGGGAGTAGGTAGGACCTTTCTGCAGGGTGTGACGCCCTGGGGAGGACCACCGGGATTGTCAGGACAAGATCCTGGAGGTCAGGGTAGTCCCTGGCGCAAGCCTGCACCTGCCCACCCACCCCCCGACCCCCCGTCCACGAAGCCACACCCCCCCAGCCCTTTTCCCTGCTGCCTGCCCTCCGGACCTGAGCCCGGCCCCAGCCCTGGGGGCTACACTGGCCATCTGCCCTCCTTGCCCTTGATTTCACTCTCCCTCACCTCTCCAACTCCTCCTCTGAACCCCTCTTGGGCGAGTAGTTAAGGTACCTCATGCAACCCCAGTGTCCTCTGATGGTTGTGTTGGGGGGGCTTCAGCAAGGCTATTTGGTGTGCTGGATAAGAGATTACCAGTTAGGCTCTCTGTTAACATGTTTCCTGGGCCCCCGGGGCTAGGCCACGCATTAGAGCCAACCTCTCCCCTACTCTGGGTCCTGTAGGGACTCCAATGGCCTCGCTGTCATCCAGGAAAGAGAGATGAGGAGGTCCTGGTGTGTTAGGGGGACAGTAAGAAGGCCCCTGGGGTTGCGAGGGGCTCCCTGCCTGGTAGATGGGGTTGGAAGAGCTCTGCAAAGCTGATCAGCAGGGTCTCACTGACTTGGCTCATTGTACTTTCTTCTGGATGCAGCGGGGAGCCATTGAAGGCTTTTGAGCAGGACTGTGTGTGTGATAGAAGTAGCCCCTTAGGAAAATCAGCTTGGCTGGGCTGTGCTGGCTGAGTGGGTGAGCAAGGACGAGGGGAAGAAATGCTACTTAAGGAGACTGTACAATCATCCCAAAGTAGCAGCAGATTTGCTAAACAAATTTCAAGGTTATGGACAATTTTTTGATGTTTTGTGAATCTCAGCTGTATTTTGTTAAGGTGTGATCTTCCAAACGTCAGGAAAAACAATCCATGTTAACCTCAAACTGTGACACAATTATACAGGCAGCAAGGCATCTTGCCTCTGCCCAAACTGCAATAAAACAAAGTTCTTGGTTCAAGAAGTCAGGGCTAAGAGTGACTTTGGAACCAGACTTCCACTTAACCATGCAGCTTTCTGCCCAAGAAATTCAGTCTTCCTTCCCTGGATCTATTTTAATAACATAATGAGGGCCCTGCAATCCCGTCCTCCAACCTTCTGAGAATGCACCCCCTAAGTGCCTCAAGATGTCCAAAAAACATCAAAGGAAAGGAGAATTATTCTTTGGATATACCATAGGATACAAATCCTGATATCCCACGACTGGAAACAAAAACCCAGGACAGCTCCCGCAGTGCCCATAAAAAATATGGACTCAGAAGATTAACTGGCTCTGATGCTACAACATTTTAGCCAACTGTAACCTGGCATTTTTACATCGAAGAAAGAAAGAGGGGGGAAAAGATGCCTTTATTAATGCTGCCTGCCAAATTTCCCATGAGTCCTGACGAAGGACTCACGTTAGCTTCCCTCTGCTTGGAGCCCATGCTACAAACTGCTGCCTCCTCTTTAAAGTAAGGCCAACCTGAGGTGTCTGAACAATGTTCTCCTTGGAAAATGAAGAGCCTACTTTCTGCCAAAATGTTTAACTCTTTGTTGCTTCCATGCCACAAGCCAAGCTGAGCACACATGCCAGATCTTGTGACTTCTCAGAGAGCTTCCCATGAGTTCATCTGGTCCCCACACTGAAAGGAAGATAGGTCAGGGCTGGCTTGACAGCTGTGGCACCAGAGCCACAGAGTCACTGCCATTGAGATGTCCACAGAAGTAGCTAGAAGACCAGTATTCCTTGACCTGAGCTGGAAAGAAGGTGGGCAGCTCCGGCTTCAGCTGGGAGGTAGCTCTCGCTGTGCACAGATCCCGCAGAGTCAGAGAAAAGGGGAACACGCTCCCTTTCCTGCTGCTGCTGACGAAGCTCCATTGAGTTCTGGACTTGGGTTCATCCTTCCACAAGGACATCCCAGCAGGTGGGCTGACACAACCGACCTCATCTGCTCAGTAACTCTTTCTGAGCAGCCACTATGCACCAAGGTCCCAAGAGCATTCACAGTAGACAAAAGGATGTTCCCAAGTCAAAGAGAAGAACTATCTTTAAAAGAACACATAATTTTTTAGAAAAGAGAACCAAGTAATAGAGAATCTCCTGGAATGCCCAAATTCTAAAATGCTGCCTTGGGACTCCAAGTCTTCCCACCTGCTATGTACACACACCTGAACCCCTAAACAAAGATGGGACACTAAACAAAGATGGCCCATGTCTTATACTGTGGATGCCACTGGAAGTAAAGCAGAAGAGGCCCAAGGGGCCCAAAGTCAATGGTCATCCTGTTAGCACTATTTCTCTTCCTCCATACCTGCGACATTCCAAATACTTTCCCTCTAGAGTTAAACATGGAGCTTTACTCCGTTCCCATAGTCCTTACTGCCTGCATCACTTCCAATTGCATTCTTTGGTTGACTCTGAGCTCAAGGGCAGAGACTGCCTTGTCCATCTCTACATCTCTAATGAGAGGACAACATAGAAGATGCTACATAAGTGTTCACTAAGTAAATGGATGGATGGATGGATGGATGGATAGTAGGTGGATGGATGGAATGATCAACCCATGAGTCAATGTCGTCGTCGTCGTCGGCAGCCGTCCGTCTCGAGAGACGATGGTGTAGCTTCTTAAGAGTCTATCTGCACCGCCGAGAATGGCTGTGCAGTCCGACTCGGGAGTGAATGACTGCATAAATGAATTCCCATGGCAGCACTGAAGTCCCGATGGTCAGAAAGTTAATCTTACTAGGGCTCTTTTAGAGCCATACAGCCTGTCTGAATCTAACGGTCCTCCCCAGGTTGTCACAAATGTCCCCGTTACTTTTCCATGGCAACAGCTCGAAGAAGGAAGTAGCTAGTACTCCCACCATCACACCAGCTTAGAATAGGCCTGATTGTCCTCTCAGAAGCAAATGTGGTCTTTCTATTTGGTGGTGTAGTCTCCTCAGGGGTCCTCTTCTGAGACTTGGGACCTCTCCAACCTTTGCATGAGGATACTAGACTCAGCTTCTTACAGGAGACCACTGCTCACTACAACTGTGGACAACAAACAGGGGTTATTACCTGGGTATGCCCCTAACTAACCCACCTTCACCCCAACACTTTTAAGAAGAGAACTGGATTTTGGAAGTAGTGTATTTTCCCAAGTGTCAGATGGAAACTTTTCTATAAAAGAGGACTGTGAAAACAGAGCCGCCCTCAAGAGTTGCTGCATGACCCCAATGATGGATGTCAACATAGAAGACACCCCTCATGATTCTCTTCTAGGGGACGCCAAATGCTTCCCTCTTGCCAGCTCCACCTGCCAAGCAGAGAAGGGGTGGACATTCGCCTCCACTAGCGGCATCTCCTTAAACTTCCCCAAATCCCAGGAGCAAAGCATAGCAATGCCAAAGACATGTTTCCCATTCCAGGCCTCTCCAAATCCAATTTGCAAAGCTAAATAGCAGTATCAGGAATATCCTACAATATCTGTCAGTACCTCCCAATACACACTGCCATTGTACAGATGGGGAAACCGAGACCCAGAGAGTACTGAGTCTCCTGCCTCTCATCCTGGCTCTCTGCCCCCGGCTGAGTGCTGAGCCTGAACATGCTGTACAGGGTGGGGAACGCCAACGTTAGGGGCTGGGGCGAGGAGGCTGAGACTCTTCGGAAGGCCACCATTACCAAGCACGGGCTTCCTGCTGAGGCCACTGAGTGGAGGAAATAATAATGGAGATTGAAAGGCATTCTGCATTTGACCTTCCGTAACCCCACCGTTTTTCAGTAGAACCCGATAGGGATTAGTCACATCTGCTCTCAATAGCAAATGTAAAAAATGACCTGCAGCTTGAAGGTCTGAAAAACATAAACTTGTGTTAAAAGACTGACAAAAAAAAATTCATGCACTCCATAGCATGATGTCATTCAAGTGCACACACATTGAAATAACAATCGCCCGTCAGGGCCCCGGGTCCTGGACCCACGCTCTCCCTCCCGGGAATCGTAAGCTGCTCCGGTCCCCCTGCCTGACAGCCATGTGGCCGGTCACAAAGCAGGCCTGTGCAATCAGGGCTGGGCTGCTTGGCTCGACTGGGCCCTGAGCTACAGCAGGTATCAGCTTACCTCGCTCCCCACTTCAAACGCTTGGGCAAGCTGCAGGAAGGCTGATGGGGAGCACATTCTGGAAAGCCCAGAACAAACTCAGCTCTGCCAAGGACCTGGGGAGCAGCCCACACTGGCCAGAGGTCAACGGGTCTTTAGAAGGCAGGCCGTGACATGAGCAAGGCCCTCCAGGCCCCCACTCTGTGTGCACAAGCCAACCAGAATGTTCTGCAGGCTGACCTGAAGGTACCATTGCCCCATGCAGGGACAATGGAGGCACCTTCACCTCCCGCGCATCCCTACCTCCCACCGCCGTGACCTCACTCTTTCATCTGGGCTATATTGAGAGCTCCTGACTGCGGGAAACTCAAGAAGAGACCTACAGGGTACTCTAGGGATCTCACGAGATAGCTCCCCTGTGAAACCTTCATACCATGCTCATCAAAGACTATCCTGGGCCAGTCACTCTGCCTGGGGCCCAGGACAAAGGAGCCAAGGTCTCGGCCTTCCAGGGCTCCCAGCTCATTAGGGACGCAAGTCTCACCCAGACCATGTGTGTCCAGGGCTCAAGTGAGCCAGGATGGAGAGCGACAAAGGAAAGTTGACAAACTCCAGACCCCGCCAAACTGTGATGAGATCGGTTTCTAAGCTAGGGATTGCTTGCCTAAACGCTAAAGTAGAACCCACAATGGGCAATGACCATGGTTCTCATTTTACTTCCTCGGGATTGAGACGAAGGGAAGCAGCCTTCACTAAACACCTACTGTGTGTTACATACCTGAATGGGCCCCATCACACCTGTCTTCTACTTCCATGTTCCCAACAATCCAGGCAGTTAGGTGGGACCTGGACCCCTTGGTAGACTCATGAGGCAGTTTTGGCAGAACATTTGTTTCTGCCTCACCTGGGAGAGCTCCCTCATGCTTTGCAACAGGAGCAGAGCTCAGCCAGACCCCAATGGGGAGGAGAGCAAGCTCTGGACCCGCTGCTGTCCCACCCAGTGGGGTACGTTCGGTGACACAACTGTCTGAGTTCCAAATGTCGTGCTGGCCTGAGGGTTCTGCTATTGAAACAGAACTTCAGTAGCCTGGTGGTTCCCATGCCTGTGGGATGTGGTTTGACCTGCCAGTTCATTAAATACAGGGATGCTAAGAGGATTGAAAATGTAGCCTCCACTCTTACATGTCTCATAAGTTATTAGAAGGAAAGAAACCTGTAAACAAACATCCCAGTGTACAGTACTGATAGCCAGCCCTGCAGAGAACGCTAGAGACACACAGGACAGAGTGATCAGCTGACCCGTGAGGTGCTAACTGCCCAGGGCAATAGGAGCTCAATAAGGCATGGTCTCTGCTCCCACAGGCCCCAGTCCACGGGAAAAACAACACTCGTGGGGCAAAGAAAAGTAAGAGGTTAACCACAACTGAGGAACAGATATCGCTGGAGGCCAAAGTGGGGAGAGGCTGGAAGTCTAGCTCATAATAAGGTCCCAGTTTGATTGCAGAATTGAACTGATCGGGCAGAGGAGTTAGGGAAATCCTTCTAGAAGAGGTAACAGGGGCTAGGCCTCCATGAGGAGGCTTTCCAAGGAGCTGAGAGAGCGCTGTTGGAGGAACACGCCAACGGAGCCTAAGCTGAATGTCAGCATATGGAGCTGCCAAGTAGACAGAACAAAATGGATTCCAGAGGGCAGGCTGGGAGCCACGGTGGGTACCCAGGCTGTGTTCTTGGCCCTCAGGCCTGGGCTGCCCCAGCCAGTGCCTCAGGGCTCACCCTCCTGTCCTGAACCCTCCCCAGTGGTAAGTAGCTCCAGCACAGCAGCTGAGCTCAGGGGTCATGAAGACTTCCCCAAATTTGGATTAAAAAAACAGCTATTCACTGTCTCCTCCACAGGATACATAGCTTCTCCCTAAGTCAGCCGGAACACATCATTAAAGCTATGAGAAAATAAACAAAGGGAATCTAATTTCAAGGGACACTCAGGCTCCAAGGACGAGAACAGTGTGCTCAGACGGGTCTTTTCCCCGCAGGACACACTGAGCTGGGGGAATCTCACAGCCCTCGTGCCAGTGGATTGAGGAGCACATGCTGCCAATGATGGAGCCTTATAGTCACGCATGGGGCTCCCTGGGGACACTCAAGCACTGGGAGCTCAAGGGTGTGTCCACAGAAACCCACAAGGGAAGCCAAAGGATTCCAGCCTTTCCCTGAGCCAAGAGCTCGAGTCAGCCAACACTGTCCTCTGTCTCCCTTAAACCTGCCCCCCCCATCGGCCTCTTCAGAGTCAACTGACACCTTAACACCAACTGCTCCACCTGTAAAACATCTGTGCTCCCCGTGGACAAACCAGCTGCTATTCACTATGTTTTGGTGGGGACGCCATTGTCAACAAGAACCCCAGCATTCTATCAGGATTGAACCAAGTTGGGGATCAAGCAGGGTTGTAGGGCATATACATCCATCACAAAGCACAGATCCTAGAGGGGAGGGGTGGCTGGATGGGTTCTTGGAAAGAAAACAGGAATATAGAAAGCATCTAAGCCACCAAAGGAACAGAAGTTACTGAACCTGAGAATCTTGTTTGGCAGAGCTGTTGGCTGGGCTCAGAATGATATGTTGGCCTCAGTATTTCCCTGCTGAAGCAGAATTTCAGCAGCCTGGTGGTCCTGCAGCATGCAGGGGGCGGTCGAGTTGTTGACTCATTAAGGACAGGGATGCCAATGTCATTCTCCTGTCCTCAAGCAGCTCACAGGTTATTCAACAAAGAGAAAAGAGAGACCCTGATGGCTTCCCAGTTTCAGGTCCATTGAGGGAGATTAGCGAGGGCTGATGCCCCGTGACTCTCTGATCCCACAGAAGACTCACAAGTGTCAACAGCAAAAGAGCATTGCCAAGAGCTCTCAGAGAAGAAGCTGGTGAAAGGAGAGAGCTCGGACTCCAGTACCAGACAGTGTGAGTTGTGCTCCTGGCTCCCCCAGTGACCTGGCATGGGGACAAGACCCTTGCTTTCTGTGGGTCTGTTGTCTGTGTCTCTATAATGATAGGCTTGGCAGAGCGATATCTGAGAGCCTGCTCAGTGCTGATCTATATAGATCTACAACTTAGAAGGAAAGAGTGTTAATGAATCTGCCAGCAGGTGGGAAGAACTGGCCTGTGCCCAGCCCCACCAAAGGGCTCAGACTGTGCTGTCGGGTCCTTGAAAGTTTGCTTCTGTGAGGTTCTCCTAAACCCGGAGATTTCTAGAGATACATATATTAGAATGGAGTTAGAGACAGAGATAGAAAGAGAAAGAGGGAGAGACTTAGACATAGATTCAAACATAAAAATAGATAGAAATTTTGATGTAGGTACACAATAGAGATAGATTTAGATAAGAGCAAGGACTCCCCCCCAAAAAAACCCTGGAATTATCTTTTGGAAGGTGGGCCCCTTGTAGTACAGGCTTCCCACACTAGCTGAGTGTTCTAGGAACCCATCTGTATCAGTGTGCCAGCAGGCATTGTTGTGAGAGGCTGCATTTGGCTTCAGTTAATTTTTTTTGAAGACTCTTTTAATATGTTTGCCAATTTCATGATGGGTGATTTACAAGTGCACCTGCCCACACTGTGTTGACTGTTCATCAGTTTTTGACCAAAAACAGCATGACCCCCATGCCCCATCTTCCCTATTCACCTGATCTCACCCCAAGCAACTTCTTTTGTTTCCCTGGATGAAAAGAGTCCTCAAAGGGAAACATTTTGCCAATGTGGAATCGGTGAATCCAAAAATGGCAGAAGCACTAAAAGGCATCAAAATCAACATATTCAAAAACTGTTTTGAACAGTGGGAAAAATGTCTCAATGGGTGTCTTGCATCAAATGAAGAGTGCTTTGAAGGTGACTGAAGTTTCAACATGTAAGAATAAATACACAATTTTTTATAAATAAATTCTGGGTTTTTGGGAGGTCCCCCCTTGTATAGATTAAATTTAGATGTAGATATATGTGTACAGACATGCATGCATGTGTGCGTGTCCCCCCTCAGCACTTTCCCATAAGCAGGGACAGAGGCGCAGCACCGCTGCTTTTACGTGAGTTCATTTCCCACCTTGAGCACACGAGATCCTCCCCATGCGTCCAGGCCCATCTCAGGAACCTCCACCAAGGAGACTTTCTGGACCTGTAGGAGAATCTGTCTCTCCTCTAACTTCCTACAAGTTGCCATTTGAGTCAACCAGACCCCAGAATAGTGACTAATTATTGAATTATTGTTTATGGAAGTCATCCTACAGTTAGAAATTATTTTCCACCTGCAGGGGTGGCCAGGGACAGCGGTGCTTCGGGCTGCCCCCAGTGAAGGCGCATCCTGTATCAGAAGAGGTTCTCCTCTACAGCCTTCCTCCAGAGTGAACTTGGATCCACACCTCAGACCATACACCTTAATTAACCCAAGACTTGTTTACAAACCTAACTGTCATGCTAGAGCCATGAAGAAAAACAGAAAACACAGGAGAATATACTTATTATACATTTACGAACAGGCCATTTTCTCTTTTTTTTTTTTTTTTTTTTTTTAGATAGAGCACAAGAAGCACAAACCATAAGAAAAAAATGAGAAATTGGATTCTGCTCATTGAGGCACACAAAAATGAAAAATGATGAGGAAATGGTCCCAAGTAGATATATCTAACAAAGAACTAGAACCTAGATTATATTTTAAAATTCCCATAAATCTATTTGTGAAAGACAGCCTAAGATGGGAAAAGAAATAGATGTTTTACACAAAATAAATCCACGTGGCCAAGAAACATATAAAAAGATGCTCGACATCATTAGTGATCAAGGAAACTCAAATTAAAATGACAGTGAGTGACAATGTCACACACGCTGCAATGGCTAAAACCACCAAGACTGTCCACTCCAGATGGTGCAAAGCACCCAGAACACCCGGCTCGCTCACACCTCGCTGGTGGAAAATGACACAACCACTTTGGAAAACAGGTTGGCAATTTCTTATAAAGTTAAACATACACCTACCTTATGATCCAACCATCTCGCTCCTATGTAATCACTCAAGTGGAATGAAAAAATATGTCCACAAGAAGACGTATGTGTGAATACTCCCAGCAGCATTATTTATAAAAGCTCCAAACTGGAGACAACCCAAAGGTCCGTCAAAAGAAAAATGGATAAACAAATTGAGGTCAATTCATACGATGGAATAGCACACAACAATATAAAGGAATGGCCTGCTGACAGGCAGAACAAAATGGATAAATCTCAGCAACATTATGCTCAGCTAAAGGAGCCAGGGGGAAAAAAGGAGTTTGTGCTGTTTGATCCAGGTTTTCTATGAATTCCAAGAACAGGCAAAATGAACCTATGAGGATAGTATTCAGAGTAGTTGCTTTTTTTTTTTTTGCAGGGGGAAGAGGTTAAATAGGAAAGGGGCATAAGATACTTTCTCAAGGGATTAAAATGATTGTCTTAACAGGAGTATTGGCTACCTGGGCATAGACATTTGTTAAAACTCATTAAACGATATACTTAGGTCCTGTATATTTTGTAGTATATAATTATACCTCAGTCTTTTAAAGAAATTTGTAAAGTTAATAATTGTTTATAAAATGTCTTCTATGTACCAGACTTTAAGGAGGGGGGTGTGGCCATAAATAGGATGCATCTCCTCCCTCAAGAAACAATGTATGGCACAAACACCCCTTTACTATTTCCCACATGCCTGGCTTCCCAGTGATTGAAGCCATCACTGGGCCTTGTCAATCACCCTTCAGAGGGTAATTCATACACACACACACACACACACACACACACACATACACACACACATATACACACACAGGCTCCTCCTCTGCTGCCCTGAGTCTCTGATGTGTGTCAGTGGATACATATTTGATATCAACGAACCCACCAGAATGGTCCTAGCTGCCCAAAGTAGCCTGGACAGGAAGCTTCCAGGATCAGTGTTACAGGTCAGAAAGGACCAAATGCCAGCATAATGCCCATAGTCCCCAAGCAAGCAGCCCTCCTCCTCCTGCCTTCCTCCAGGCAAGGCACCAGCTCTTCTCCTTGGGCCTTGACTGTGGAGCCACAGAGGCCGAGGGAGGAGAGGAGAGGAGCCCTTGACCTGCTGGCTCCCAGCCCCCCACCTACCTCTCGAGGGACAGAGAAATCCAAACAAGAGTCCATTCTCACAGGCAGCCCTTCCAAGAAAAACCAAGTTCTAGAGATGCCGGGTCTGGTGTGAATAAGGAAAAAATGCAGAATTCCAAAAGACAAGGTCCAAAAACATTTCTCCCGCTGAGTGTGCTAAGAAAAGAAGGGGACAAGGAGGTGGACAGGAAGGAACCCCAAGGCACCCACAGCCACCGAGGGGGCTGCCCTCTAGCCACCACTAAATTTCCTGGACAGAATCTGATTTTCAGTGACCCAGGAGGTGCTCTATTACTTCCAAAATGTTAAATCCTACAGGAGAGAACCTCCTACTTCCGAGCTTCGTTTCCTCATCTGTGTAATGGGAATAACAAGCCCACCCTGCCGGCCCCCCCGGGGGTGATACAGGCTTCACAGGGTCATGAATGTAGATGCACTTTGTAGACTCAGCGGTGCTGTGCCTCAGCCCTGATCAGCCTGTGTGTCCTGTCTCGTGGCCTCTGGGCATCTGCATCTTATGAAGAGAAGAGCCCAGGTTACAATTCCAGCTCCAACACATTCTAACTGTGAACTGGGAGAGTGGTTCTATTTCTGTCTGGCCCCTGCCACACTCTTAGAATGAGAATGTTAATGTCTCCCTTGAAGTCTGCCTTCAAGATTAGAAAAATGCCTACAGGGCCTCTAGGAGACTCTCTGGCCCAGAGTCGGCATTCGGTAACTGGCAGTTGTTGTAATCCTTACTAGGGAGAGGGGCTCACCCACTCCTGCCTCCAGGAGACTTAGAAGGGGAAAGGGGCAGAGCTCTTGGGATGGCCCCCTAAAAACCACACACACAGCCTTGGATGTCTGAAAGGGTTAGGCGTCCCACGAACATTCTAAGGTGCCACCATGTACCGTCCAGGCCAGGCACTGTGCTCGGAGCTGTGGCCTGCGCTGTGGCATGCATGGAAACCAAATAAGGCAGGAGGATGGCAACTCTGATTTGCAGAGCAGGGCACAATAACCTTGCCCGGGGACCACACAGTCGAATGGCAGAGGCTGCACACAGTGCAGGACTGACTGAGTCCTGAGGATGAATTCAAAGGAGGGTTTCCAGAGAGAGAAAACACTGGGAGCCAAAATCGTGTGCAAAAGAACAGTGCTCGGGCCCAGGCAGGTCCGGGGAGTCCACACAAAGCGAAGGGCAAGTTGGGCCACGTGGGCCCGGACACGTGAGCAGGGCCACGAAGGGGAAGTTGAAGTTTACTTCTCGGGGCAGTGGGAGGGCATGCAGGCAGGGGCACAGGTGGTCAGATCCATGTCCGAGGGCAGCTCTGTCCAGTGTGGTAACCACTGGCCACCCATGGCGATTTAAACTAATTCAAATCAAGCAGAATTTAAAATGCAGTGCCTCAGTGACGCTAGCCACATTTCAAGCACCCAACGACCACCTGTGACTAGTGGGTATACTCTTTGTCTGCAGATCTAGAACATTTTCATCGTTCCAGAAAGTTCTATTGGAGAGCACTGCTCCAGAATCGTCTCTCACCTCCGTGGTAAACAAAATAAATTGGAGGCAAGGAGGCCACTAAGAGGAGCGAAGGACCCCAGCCTGCGGCTGAGGTAGAGAACTGGGTAGAATACGACTGGGAGATTTTTAAGGGGAAAAGGGACAGGGCTTGGTAATCGAACAGCTGGAGGGCCGGGCTGGGGAAGGATCCAGAGAAGTCACGAGCAGTAGCCTATTTTCTGGGATGGTCGTCGGGGTGCAGGGGAGAGAGTGGAGGCAGCAGTCCCTTGCAGACAGAGAAGGGGAAAAGGAGCAGGTCTGGAGAAAAGGTCAGGACATGCTCAGTGACAGCCACGAGCTGATGCCCAAGTGGTTCTGCGGCCTGACGCTGTGGAGCTGGGCGGCCACGGGGCTGAGGGGGGGAGACAAACGCAGTTGTGAAGCCAGTGCCGTGAGGCTGTAGGACCTGGAGCAGGGATGCCGAGGGTCTTCAGGGCGGGGGCCCTGCAGTGTGAGGCTGTAAACTACAGGTTTTGGGCTTCGGGGCTGCAGCAGTGAGGCAGGGGAAAGCGTCGCAGGATTGTGGAATTGTGTGCTGAGGCCATGGGTGGGAAGAGCCTCCCTCTGGCCCCCAGGGTACAAAGTGTGTCTTCTGGCCTCTTGGTTGAGCCCACAGGAGGTGCTCCCTCGAAGGCAGCCTGGGCGTGGGGGACAGATGGACAAGTGGACGGCGGGCAGAGGCAGCAGGAGGCACCCACAGTGGTGTGGAAGCCACCGGGCACCGGGCTTGGCGAGCCAGCGGGCCGCTCAGGAGGGAGGCCTGAGCAGGTACCCCCCTCGTCCCCACCTCGTCCCCAGTGCCCAGGACGCAGGGCCCAAGAATGTTGTTCTCCAGAGCCACTGGGACACTTCCTGCCAGTCCACATATTGAGTATTACAGTATTTAAATTACAAATTGAAGATTATTTTTACAGGTGTCATTTTAAATATAACACAAAATTTCTTGACATTACATCAGCCCCACCACACAAACAGCTGGTCCAGGCTGCCTGCACATGTGAGGCACATGGCTGAAACTGGCAAGGGGGACGTGCGCGCGCGCGCGTGTGTGTGTCACCAAGTGGGGTGTGTGCGGATGTGTGTGAGAGACCGCATGACTGATCAAGTGTGTGTGAGGGTACATGTGAGGGTCCGTGTGTGGCTACGAACGTGTGTATACGGATGGATGATATGTGCGTTACGAATGTGAGTAGCAGCGAACGTGTGGGTCTGTGTGTGTCCATGTGAACAGGCGGGGACGGGGTGACAGAGGGACAGAGCGTGAGCGCACTGCTGGATGCACAGGTGATAACCCTGAAGGCGGTCAGCACCTGGCCGGTCTCTGTCTCCCTCTAGAGCTGCCCCGCTTCCCGGAGGTGCGCCAGCTCAGCTCCCAGGTGGAGGCGTTGCAGCGGCCCAAGGTGGTGCTGCAGTGCCCTCCAGTGGACACTGCCCCATCCCAGCCCCTGCCAGACCCTCAGCAGATGGAAAAGACAAGGCCAGCCCACCAACACCCCAACTCCTGTCTCCCAGCGACCCACCTTGAGTGGTGCAGGGAGACCCTGCCCCTGAGGCTCCCACAGTCCCCAGAGGCAAAGACTAAGTGGGGCTTTCATTGTGGCGCAAATTCTCCATCTGGGACACTGCAGCCACTCCCCTGCTGAGGCAGGCACAGCCCCAACACATCCCACTTCTTTCCACCAGGGCGATGCCCCCACCTAAAGGACGATCACCAGATGGGCTTCTTCCAGGAAGTGTCTCCTGAGCCCCCAGATTAAAAGAGGTCCCTTCCCTAAGGCCCTTTCTCCAGGCACAACTGGCTCTCCCAAGGCTCCAGTGAGCCAGGGAGGCCCAGAGGACAAGGCCTGGGCCCGGCCTGTCTTCTGCTTCCCCCAGTGGACACAGCATGGCAGGACAAAGAAGAGATGCTCTACAAACACTGTCCCTTTGCCCTTCCAGGGAAGCAACGGTAAGGATGTTTGGAGAGCGAGACAGAGAGGAACAGAGAGAGAATGGAAAGGTTCAAGATCAGTTCCACTCAGTCAGGTCCTACTCGGACGCTCATCTGCAGAAGCCGGGTACCGTGCTTGAGCGGTACGTGTGCGGCTCAAATACAGCAACTGTTCCAGGAGGCTGCTTTCAGAGTGGAAAGAGGGAGATCTCAGGGAGAGACCTAAACCTAACAAAAGAAAAATCCTCCAGGCTTCCACATTAGCACAATGTTATTCGTGGCAGAGGCAAGCACTTAGCAGGCCATCTGGCCACGAGTGAAGTGCAGCAGGAAGCACCATCCAGCCAGTGCAGGGGCACCGGCCAGGCCTCCACCGGGTCTCCACGCCGGAGGGAGCTGTCACTGCAATGCCCTGAGGGATGGGCATCACCGAAGAAAGGAGGGCATCCAACCACAGGGAGCAGGCGGACCAAGGACAGCCAACCACACCCTGGCTGCCTCTCAGAATCGCTGGCTACATTTGTACCAGCGCGGAGCTCAGTACCCTCTGGGCCCACTCCCAGCAGCTTAACGGGCCAGGGCCAGCCCACAAGAATCCATGGCTATTTGGAGCAGACCACCTGAACAGCCTGCCCTTGGAAGGCCTAGTGCCCCCGGGGCCCAGACTTCTCCCTGCTCTGCCCCCTCCTCCCAGAATCAGCTGGCCTTGCTCCACATGGCCACCAGCATCCCAGGCTCTCTCAGGAGAAGAGGGAAGCCAGAAGCAAAGGAACCAGCTGTCCTCAGGATACGCCAGGTCCACAACACAGACTGAGTGTGTAAGCTGACGGCCTCAGGCGAGGAGTACTCTCTCTCAGCAGAGTGGAGGTGGATGCTCAGTCCCAGCCAGGTGACCAGCCTCTCCCCTGCGGTCCTGAAAGGCCCCTTTCCAGGTGGCGGGCCTGGGTCTGTCTGCTTCGGGCCCAGCAGCCCAGACCAGGGCCAGGCTCTCTGCAGCACATGGCTCCCTTGCCCACCCACCCGCTCCTCCCACCCACCCCGCACAGAACATCACAGCTGAGAAAGAGAACTGCACCAAAAAAGCCATGCATGCGCTCCTGCTCTGACTTCCAGTCCCCCATTATTTTCCAGGCGGCCTCTTACAAGTCTAGGACTTTTTGTCTGTCATTTTTAACTAAAGCCTTTTTCACTTCTCTGTGTTGCTGTCTCGTCTTCCTCTACGTGTGTATCTTTCCACACTACAACTACATCACAGACGCTACTCCTCAGGTCTCAACCTTGACTTTGACCTTCTGCAAAGCTCTGCTTCATCGCCTGCCCCAAAGTGCATTTCTCTGCTTGGAGAAGCTGCAGCTTTCAAACAGGTGTAAAAGTGGCTGACAGCCCTGGCTGGTGTGGCTCAGTGGATTGAGTGCCAGCCTGTGAATCAAAGGGTCACAGGTTCGATTCCCAGTCAGGGCACATGCCTGGACAACAGGCCAGGTCCCCAATTGGGGACCTGCAAGAGGCAACCACACATTGATATTTCTCTCCCTCTCTTTATCCCTCCCTTCCCCTCTCTCTAAAAATAAATAAATAAATAAAAACTTCATATATATATATATATATATAGAAAGAAAAAAAAAAACCCAACAGTGACTGAGAGCCTCACTCCAGCAGTGATGGCTGTCAGAAAGGAGACGAGAGCCACATGGGATGGCAGCTTCCATTTACAGCCTAAGAAGACAGAAATCAATATCATTGTCACCATCACCATCATCTTTAATGGTTCTTGAACGCTTATGTATGTCAAGCCCTGTGCAAAGCACTTCACGCTGATTATCCCGTGTATATTTCACAGCACACCTACGACTGTCTTCCCATTGAGGAGGTACAGAGGGCAAGGCCACACCGTCCCCCTGGGGCCAATCAGCTTGCTGCCCTCTGTTCCCATCTCTCCATGTGTCAGACCCACATTTCTCAAAGTGTGGGGACCCACTCATTGGTGGGCTCATGACACGAATGCAGTGAGTGGGTCATCGCTGATGGAAGCATTTTTTAATGAAAGAATAGAATAGAGTGTTTCTTGTGCATCCTACATAATAGTAACAAGCCTTGTTTCCTGACATTTCTGTTTCAGTTATACTATATGTGTGTACGTATAGGTATATACATGTACACTCTGAATGCAATGAAATATGATTTTAAATATACATTTCTTATTGTGGGTCACAATGGAAATCTCTAAAGGCTATTGTGCTGGACTCTGCCCACCATCTGAGTTGTCTGTTTGGATGCTGCAGTGTCTCCTCACCATCACCCCCTCCCCAGGTCTCTGCTTCCTTGGGTGAATGGGGAGCCACCGCTGGTCCCAGGGATGATGCCAAACCTGTAAGGGGGCAGGCTAACCGGCCAGACCAATAGGACACAGTCTTCAGGGTGCCTTTGCCATCTGCCTCCCGCTTCAGTGACGTGCTTCTGTCTGCCTTGCAGGACTGATGTTTCCCCGAAGAGGCGTAATGGCTCCTTCCTCTCTGAGCTGTCAGGTTAGTGCCTTTGTCTACAGAACTAGCACAGGTGCACCTGCAGGCTGGTGTTCTCATTAAACTACTTTCTGCATCCTGATCCCATAAGGATGGCTCCAGGGGACCTCTCAAATAAGCAGTTCATTGGCAGTGGCCTCTACAGCTTGCAAAGGGTGGTCCCAGTTTCATCAGCAGAGGCGGAGGGAGGCCTGGGACTCTCTGAATTTCCTCTGCCAACCAGCAGCAGCTGGACCAGCTCACGAAGAAGGGGGGAAGTCAGGGGTGAGATCTCTCCATGGCTTCTCCTCGCCTTTCAGCTTGTACCCTGGTAACCTCTGGTGCAGCCATTTCGCCTCGCCATGGACAAGCTCCAGAGCTATAGTGTGAACTGCTTCTCCCTGTCTAACAGACGCTCTCTGAGAGAAGAGGGCCACTGATGGTGGCATTCCAGAAGGATGAGATGGTATTGGATAGAAGGTTCCTAAACTCGCCCCAAGGCAACACCTGCCTACTCCACTCCTGGAACCCCCATCCCTGTCCTCTGTGCAGCTCTGGGCTCAAATTTCCTGGAGCAGCTTCTCATGGCTACCAGCCCAAAGAAGGAAATATTCCAAATATCCCCTGACACTCACCAGGGACCAGACTGAGTAGTCAGGGAGACACACTTGGGTCTTGGGCCAGCAATTCACTTACCATTCTCCTGGAGAGACAGGACCCCAATAGTGGGAATGCTAAGAGATAATGTCGGGACCACCAAAATTCAGAGGAGAAGGAGACTAAGATCTTAGAAAAAGGCAGGTAAGGAAGCCACACAGAGACAAAGGCAGAAATGGGCATTCCAAGTAGGGAGGATGGCATGAATAAAGATGAGGAAGATGAAGAATAGAGGACAAGTTTGGGGAATTGTGCGTGGATTAGACAAACTAGAGCAGAGGAGGGCAGAGCTCCCAACCAGGAGCAGATGGCTACAAGCACACCAGGACATGGAGACACCAGGCCCTGGGGTCGGTCTGAGGTGTCCGGGGCCGCTGAGCCCTGGGTCAGGGCCTCCAATTGCCATGGAGAGGGTCTGCAGGCAGTGAATTAGAGTGTAACCTTGAGATCGCACCCCATCCCTGCCACTGCCCCCCCCAAATTCCCAAATCAATAAGTCAGTCTTCTTCTCTCTCCTTCTCTCTCTCTCTCTCTCTCTCTCTCTCTCTCTCTCTCTCTCTCTCTCTCTCTCTCTCTTTCTCACACACACACACACACACACACACACACAAATACTGGCTGAATACCTACTCTGCTGTATCAGACACCCCTAGACACTCAGGGGGCATGTGGTCCAGTACAGAAGACAAGCAAGTGACGGTTTCATTTCAATAGCATGCCATTAGAGCTAGGACAGAGGTGTGGACAGGACGCGATAGGAGCTCAGGAGAGGCATCTAACAACCTGGGTCCAAGGAAGACTTTGCAAAAGCTGATAACTGAGCTGAGTCTTAAAGGGAAAAGAGGAGTCAGCCCAGGGCAATGAGGGAGAGAAAAGGGCATTCCAGGCCAAGGGAACAGCATGAGCAAAGGCAAGGCAGCTAGAGACCGCGAGAAGTGTGGAAGGATCTAGAAACATGTCAGAGCTTCAGGGGTGATGCCAGCCCTCGGGTGCCCTGCTGAACAGTAGAAACACACTGGATGGAGGGAAATAGAGGGAGTGGGGGAGGACGCAGGAAGTCTTCCCCAGCACCAGGGGTGACCCTAAACAAGAGAAACACAGCCCAAGGGAATAAGGGCAGACCTTGGTGGGGAGAGGGGAGAAGTGGCATCAGGCCCCCCAAGGCTGAGACTGCTGGTCCTGCTGTGGATTGTTACCCCAACTTCCCCAGAGGGTGCAGCCTCACTGAAGGGCCCAGGCCAAAGCGTGGCGAGTGTCCTTCCAAAGAGCTTATTCTTAGCAAAGGTTTTCCTATGACCTTTCTTGGAAAGGAAAAGACAAACACTCTTCACCGTAGCTATTCCCTGTCCAGGTTTCCAAAGAACGACTCCCCCACTGGCCTGAGGAGGGGGGTGAAACCCCCAGAGAGCAGTGTTGGGAGAAATGCTGAAGGAAGATTTCCAGGGAACTGAGAAGAGGGATCTGATTAAAGTATCAACTATGAGGTTGATACTTGGCAGGAAAGAAGCATTCGGGTTCAATCAGGTTGTTCCACTGGCAAGGCCCTTTTTTAAAAAATAAGGGAAAAAATCAAAGGTGATTGAGATCACCGCAAAGCATTTATTGAACTTGGAGGGAAGGTGAGGAGAAAAACCCATCAATTTCATGCATAGAAAGGCAAAAGCACATTTCCCTGTAACTCTGATATCTTAAGTAATCATTCAATTTAATATTCAGGGACAACCCTATCTTTTGAAGGAAGGTATAACATAAAGACAAAAATGAATAATTCAGAAAAGAAAACAAGAATAGCATCTATAAAAACAAGACTGATTCACCAGGGAAAGTAGAAGTCATGAAGGTATGTGGGGGCCTGGCCTGAAGCTCCATCTGGCTCTAGCAGGTGCCCCTACCAAACAGATCTGGCAGGACACACAGGAATCAGAAAGCTCACCCTTTGTCCAAGCTCCAAAAGTCCCACTCTCATGACACCCTAGCCTGAGTGGCTCCTCTTTTCACACACCCATGTCCTGCTTCCCAGGGAGACAGCAAACCCCTCAAGAACCATGAGCATGCAGAGAAATGAGTCACTGTGGGTTTCCAGCCATCTCATCCTGACCTGGAAGCCCAGAAAGACCATCACGCAGAGACACTTAACAAACCCTGACTCTTCCACCAGCTTTCCCACCTGGCCCCCAGGCCTTCCTTTCTGTGCCAGCATCCTGGTGCCCATTAAGCCCAGTTATCTCTGCAGGTGGGATGCACTGGGAGAGAAGACTCACTGCAATTCTGCGCAAAGAGGGAACCGAGCCAGCAGGGGACCTGTGAGCGTCCTGTTCATTCCTGTCTCCGGCATGGACCCTTTGGTTGGAGGCCTCGGTTTTCTGCGGGATATTTCTGAAAGTTTAAGCAGCTTCTGCAAATTAGACCTACTACTTCTTGTTTTTCATCATTTTTACTTACTTAATTCATTCCACAGCCATTTTTTTAGTTCATTGTCAGGATAAGAGTCCTAAACACCTGTGTTTACCCCAGTGAGAAAGTAGACAGGAATTAGAACCCAGGTGTTGGCTGGAAACTCCTCCCTTGTAAATTGAAATAAAATTGACCCACACATTATAGAAGGTCCAGTGGCTTTTCTGAAGCTCCTGTATATTCCAAGGCAAGCTCAGACCCTTATGTTCTTTCATCCACCTGTGACATCCTTTCTCCTCGGAATTCTGATTCTCTCTTCAGTGCATTTTGGCTGTTTGGCTATTTCCACCGTGGAGGAAATCCAGGCATGGACCCCTTTCCCTTTCTGGGTTTATACTGCACACCCACTCCAGTCCTTAGTGTGTGGGCTACATTTCACTGGATACTTGGCAGTGGATGGGGGGTGGGGGGGTGATGTTTCTATCTCAAAAATGCCTACAACTTTCATTGAGCGTGAATCATTCTGGCCTAGAAAATGCTTTGGCCCAGTTCACCATGCTGATCAACCTTCCTCTCCCCACCTTCTTCCCCAAATCGGTTCTGACCGACACCTACATTCTCATCCAATCCTAATACACAGTAGTTTCGTGATCTCTTTGGTCTCCTGCTAAACCAGGCCAACTTGTCAAGATATTTTCCTAAACACATCCAATTCCTTTCTCAAGAAAATTCTGTACCATCTATGAAGAAAAAAAATGTCTTCTGCTGCATAAATAGGCATTTACTCTGTATTGATCACAGTACATGGGTGAGGGAATATATTGAATGTTATGAAAGCACAGAGAAGGACAGGCTTAGATGGAGGGAGTCAGAAAAGATATCTCTAAGGAAGTGACATCAAAGACGAGATCAAGAAAGAGGGTAGGAAGAAGAGGGAAAAGTGGGTGAGGCAGAGGAAAATCACCCCAAAGGCCTAGAAGCAAGAGAGACTTCGGCACATTCAGGGGCTCACAGGAGGTTCGCAAGGGCTGGAAGGGACAGTGTGGGCTGTGTGGGGCACCATGTGAGAGAGAGCTAGAGAAGAGGCAGGGCCAGGCCACACCTTAACGGTCAGGCGAAGATACTCGGAAATTGACTCTGAGGCACCGGGGAAGCATTGGAGGCCATGCCACAGTCTGGTTGTACTTTAGAACAATGACTCCCTGGAGGATGAGAAGCCGATTATTAAGAGGCAACACTAGAAGCAGAAACCAGCGGGAGGCTAGTGCTGTGGTCCAGGTGGGGAAGATGGCAGCGGCCCAGACAAGGGGGCTTCAGATGGGAAAGAAAAGATGGGCACAACTTCAGGGATATGAAAGAGGAAGGGGCTGCCATCTCATGATGGAGAGGGTAAAGGCGGAGGAGTCTTAGGCACCTCCACGATCTCTGATGTGGGCGACGAGGCGGCCGGCAGTGTGGCTTCTCAAGGCGGGGAGCCCAGAGGAGAAGCAGGCAACGTGGGAAGAGATCCACCCCTCTCCCCTGCCTATTGCGCAAAGATACGTGTGCTCCCACCCAAATCTGGCCAGTCCTGCTCACTGCATGGGCCCCTTGGAAGTCACCTGACTATAAGGGACCCAGAGAAGCCTCAAGAGGAAAAAGTAGTAACCTATGTTTCTCAAGCATTGTGGGAAAGCAACATAGAAATCTGTTTCAACGCTCCCCAGGCTATGCTCTCTGGCCCTAATTCTGCAGCCTCCCTCTGAGGGGAGTTCCGACTCTGCCCCCCTCTGCCAGCCTGGCCCCCGTCTGCCAGCCTGGCCCCCATCTGGGTCCTGGGAGTCTAAGTCACAGACCTTCTCTCCGCCAGCCTGAGACAAGACGCCTCGGTTTGTTCTCTTCTATATACACAGCCATTCCTCAAGTCCAAGAAAGCCAAGCACAAAGGTAATATCACTTAGCCAGGCTGCAATTAGCAGATTAGCGGCTTGTTGGTCTTGTCCTGTGTCCCACTCTATGACCTCATGGAGGCCCAGAGTGCCCCAGACCCAGGCTGCTCCAGGAAAGGGCCATCGACTTCTCTGGCAAAAAAAAAAAAAATCCAGCCTGTCACCGTGAGTTTCCCCGTTGTAGAGCTAAACTACAATTGATGTTCTGTCTCTATCAATTTCTCAGGAATGCCGGGACGCGAGCCCAGTATTAATGAAGACAGCAGAAAGGAAGGCATGCGCTTGGCCCCACTCCAGAGCTGACAGAGAGCATGGATCCTGAGTAATTCCCGGAGACCTGGGGAGGCCCGAACAAGGCAAAACAAGCAGGCTCTGGGGTCATGCACAAGGCTTGGTGGGGCAGACAGATGCCAGAAAGGCTTGGGAGAGAATTTCTGCTGGGAAAAATAGCCTTGTGATCACCCCTTTATGATCAGATATCACTTTCACCATCTGAGAAAGGCAATTTTACTCCAGACTAAAAGGGCATCCCCACAGGTCTATACATATGGTCATATATGATCACACACACACAGAGTCTCGCTCCACTCAGACACACTCACACATGTCCACACACACACACCCTCACACCCAGAGTGTATATGACACATCAGGGGACCAGGCAAAGCCAGAATCACCTCCCAAGAAAGGACTGAGGCTATACCCCCATATTTTGACCAAATCCCTCAGCACCTCTCAGATCTGAAGCCCGTTCCCACCACCACCACCACACTGTCCCAAGCGAGGGTAAGCCTTGATTAGTGTGGGAGGCCACACTGGTATTAAATTAAAAACCAATAAAAAGCTTTTCTTCGTGTCTGTTTGAAAAATGAATAGAAGCTGGTCATGGGCTCCTCTTTTTCAGACAATGTCACTTGGGGGCTTCTGGTTTAATCACATATAATTCCTTAATCCTTCCAAACCGATCGACTCCTTTTAAGTTCTCACTGGTTCCAGTCAAGTGCAAACAATTCAGCTAAACCATCAATCCCATCAAATCAACTTATCGGCCCTTAGGATGGGGGTCTCCTCTTCAGGTTTCAAAAAATACAGCAGACTCCATGGGCATACGAAGGAACCCAGGGGCAATGGTGGCATGTCTATAGCATCGGAGAGGGCCATACCTGCCTCGCAAATTCTCACAGGAATCAAGAAAAACCAATGGAAGGTGCTGCCTCTACTCAATAAAGGAGAGCTACTATTATCAGGAACATGATCATGTTAACCCTGCCCTGGGGAGGTTGGAAAAGTGGAATTTATTTCTGTGCTCCAAAGCCCTCCAGCCCCCCTGGAATGTGTAAGCTACATCATAAAGAAGTGGTACGCTTTCTTCCTCTGAACCTCCTCACCAGGAATGTGCAGGAAACACTACATGGTCATAATATGCAATGCCTCTTTCTTGTATGTGCTGTTAAGGGGGTTTCATGGGAATTGGATGTATAGCAGGTATAATAAGTATCATCATGGTGTTGCTAGAAAAGGAAGATAGAAAGAAAAAGGACAAGAACCAGACATAAAGACAAGGAGAAATTGCAGAAGAGAACAGAAGGCCTGACACATAGTAAGTGCTCAATAAATTATTTCAAAAGGCAAGTTAAATGAATGTCCACATCAGGAAAATACCATGCCATGCAATGCACTGGACTTAGAATGGCTTTTTATACCAAGCTTGACCTCTTCCCAGCCTTGTAACCTTGGAGAACACTGAACTTCTGTCTTAGTCAGTTTGGCCTGCATGATGAAGTACCATAAACATGGTGACTTATAACCAGAAATGTGTTTTCTCATAGTCTGAAGGATGAAAGCCTGAGAGCAGGTGCCAGCCTGTTTGGATTCTGGTGAGAACTCTCTCCCTGGCTTACAGATGGCCACCTTCTTGCGGTGCACTCACGTGGCCTTTCCTGGTTGCATGTGCACAAACAGAACTCAAGCTCTCCCGTGTCTCTTCCTACAGGGACACCAACCCCATCAGACAAGGGCTCTGCCCTCACGACCCAATTATCTCTCCCAGGCCCCATCCCTAACTACCATCACATCAGAGTTTAGGGTTTCAACATATAAATTTTGGGAGGTGGAGGAGGGACACAATACAGGCTAAAACAACTCCTTAAACTTCAGTTTTCTTGTGTGCAAACAGACTGATATTAATTCCTACATTTGTTTCTTGTATTTTCTTCTACTCAATTATCTATCTTGTCCAGAAACTGCACATTCTGGGCTGTTGTTAACAAATTCTGAATCTCCCTGATGGGTAGGACACATGGAACGTGTGTGTCTTCTCTGCACACATGTGTTCAGAAGATGCACCTTTGCAATGAGGCTGCCAAAAGCCAGTATGCGCCAGCTGAGAAGTCGTCTCTGAAGCAAGGCTATTCAGATACAAGCCGCTGCACACAGGCCCAAATGTGCTATGAGCTTCCAAGAATCTCTCAAGATTGTTTCAAAGAACAGAAGTTAGAACACCAAAGTGAATGACGGCTAGCACTAAATGATGGGAGAATTTAGAAGATCACAGACTTATGTCCCAATTTCTGAGAGAAGATTTTTAAAAAACAACCTTACGTTAAAGAGATATGTAATACCTGAACAGACCCAGGACTATCTTCCACGGAGCGAAGGCCTGAGCCAGAGAGTGGAGCCACACAACTTCCAGCCGCTGCCCTGAGCTGTGACAGGGACGTGGCATCAGCCACTTTTCATGACCCTTCCGTAACTTAGAGTTCTCTTCACCTGTGGGCCCTAAACATGGGGCATTCTGGGGTGTCATTGTTCCTCAAACTGCTGCTCAGGGACAAATCAGGACAACCTGTGCCTTTTCCACATGACCTTGCATAGGAGAGCTCCTGGTGGTGACCACGAGGACCTCAGTCCTCTGACCCCCACTTTCACTCCCTCTGTTTAAAGCACAGCCCTGTTATGGGGTCAGATCAGGTGAATGAGGTTGCACAGGGCACCCCCTCTAAGCAGCACTGTCAGGGCGCCCCCCGCGGCCCTGACGACACTCTTCCATCCTCACTCTGGGCCACGAGCACTCGCCACCACCCTGAGGAATCCCCATGTACTTCTGCAACAGGAGTGACACTGAGGATTGTTTGTTTCCTGAAGCTCCAGGCACTTTTTTCCTCTGGTCCCTGACTGAGTGGAGCGATGGTTGCTCACAGGTGTTAAGTGCAAAAGGACGATGACACCTAAGGCTGGAATTGGGGATGGCACTGAGCATTTTCTATTTCATCCATATCGGTGCTTTCTTCAGATCCCACAGAGCGTCTCTATTAGCACTGTATTGTGATCATTTTTTTATGTCTCTTTGTCCCAACGAGAGTGTGGGCACCTACAGGGCAGAGATCGAGTCTCTCACTTCTGTATCCATCAGGGACTATTTGTACCTTGAAGGTGTCACAATTTTGTTAAGAAGGCAAAACATGTATTGACAGGATGGAGTGTGGGACTTTGCCTGTTTTCTCAGAGTTGTAACTAAGGCTCAAAGTGATAGTCCAAGAAGCTGATCGTCTATATCCTAAAATCAGAGAGTTACTATCTCCCCTCACTGTTTGTTTCAAGGTACCAAAACCAGCTCTGTACCACAAACTACCAGCCTCAGTCAACATAAAAGATAATCAGAGGCAGATAGAGGTGGCTTGCTTATTTAGGGTGCAATGTTCAGGGAGAAATGCCATGCCCTCACCCCAAAAAAAAGAGAAAGGAAAGACTCTAAGAATCACTTGTAAAGATTAGAAGTTGTTGTGGGCTAAATTGTGATCCCCCCAAATTTGTATGTTGAAGTCTCAGTGCCAAGTAACCTCAGAAGGTGACCTCATTTGGAAAAAGGGTCATTGCAGATACAATTAGTTAAGATGAGGTCATCCTGGAGTTGGTGGCCCCTAATCAATATGATTGGTATCCTTACAAAAAGAACACGTACACACAGAGGAAGAACACCATATGAAGGTTGGAATTACGCTACCACAAGCTAAGGAACTACCAGAAGGTAGAAGAAGAGGCTTGGAACAGATTTATTCCTAAGACCTCCAGAGAGAACATGCTGCCCAAACTCCAGTTTTGGACTTTTGGCCTCCAGACTTGTGAGACAGTAAATTTCTATTGTGATAAGACACCTGATTTGTGGTGCTTTGTTAGAGCCACCCTGGGAACCTAATACAGAGGTATCTGCAAGAACATGAGACATGCATCTCATCCACTTGTTCAAAGCCTGCTTTGGCATTAGACTTACTGACCTACGCCTTTATTACCTGGGCCAGGAGAAAGAAAACTGGAGAGAATTGGTGGGAAGAAACTAGGAGGAAAGGAGAGAGACCAGAACTCTGTCCTTGACTTTCCAAGTTCTGAGAAGGACAGAAGCTGCCTGCTGCCCTGGGGTTGGCTGCAGAGAGGAGATGAGTTCGAGGACCACCCAACATAGAAGGCAGAAAGGCGCACAATCAATGAGATGTAGCCTGAATACGATCACCTGGGAAAGGGCCAGTAGGCCACATTGGAGCTTCCACCCTTCCTCTTTGAATTCATGGTTAATGAGCTAGAAGAGAACTGACAGCCAACTTAAGGAGACCACACCTCACCCAGATAGGGAAGGTGCTTGCTCTCCCTAGGCTCTCGTCTCCCCACTGCAGGATATCTGAGGGACCTAATGTCCCCCACGAACATACACACACATATGCTCTTTTAAAGCCACGGGAGCCGGACAGTGTCTCTGGACACTGCTGGGTAGAAAAAGAGCTGTGAATCAAGTTTGAGACTGGAGGGTTTCTTTCTTTATTAATTATTTGGGATAAATCTTAAATCACAAAATAGGATTGTTCTAATAACTAAATGTAGCAGAATAGTTGTGTCATTTGGGCTAAATCTTGCCACCACCTTGTCTGAAAAGGAGATTCTAGATTGTTTCGTTGAAAATGATGATTGGAAAATTAAAATAGAAACCATTACAGGGTAAAACTGAATGAGTGGAGACTCCTGATTAAACCAGTTACTTATATATGAAGTGATGAATAATTATATCAGGTGGCTTTTCGAGGAGGTGATGGAGCAGGTCAGATACCTAGAGGTCAGAGAAGGCCCAAAGATCACCTGGACCAGGATAGTCGGGAGAAACATGGTCAGGCACAGCTGAACTGAGCCTCAAAAGTAAGGAGGGGCCTTGGATAAGTGGAGAAGGAAGAGGGACGATGGACTGATGTCTTTCTTAATGAAATGACCAGCAAGGGCCTGGCACTGGGTTGATGCTTCTGATGGACAAGTGAGTATACATTCTAGGAACAGGAGATGCTGAGTGTGAAGACCCAGAGGTGGGAGGTATCAGGTCCTTGGGAGCAGGGTATCAACTATTTTGATACAGCATTTTTTTTTAGAGAGAGACAGAGAAGAGAAGGGAGGGAGAAAGAAAGGAAAAAAAACATCGATGTGCAAGGGTAACATCCATTGGTTGGTTGCCTCTCATACACACCCAGCTGGGGACTAAACCTGCAATGTAGGCATGTGTTCTGACTGGGAATAGAACACGCAACCTAGGCGTGTGCCTTGACCTGGAATTGAATCTGAAACCTTTCGCCTTGCGGGATGATGGCTGACCCACTGAGCCACCCTGGTCAGGGCAAGGGAGCAACTATTCTGGGCAAGTGAACTGCAAGGAAGACCTAGGAGAGGGAAGATGGGGCCTCCCAGGGAGCTCGTCAGTGCCGAGCCAAGTGGGATGGATACAACTTCTCTGTCCTCAGAATGTCAATGGCCTGCCTGGGCCTCTGGTGACAGACGGTATCCCTGTTCTCGCCCTGTTTGCTCTCCATGGCACGTCTGACCACTGGCACTGTGCAGTGTCCCTGGGCCATGATGTGTCTGTCGAGTGAAGGGCTCAGTGGAGGGCACTGCCAGCCAGCTCTCAGGGACCAGCCAGAAGCCCGAACTTGACTTCACAAAGCACCTGGACTGCCCTAGCCCTCGAGAGGGGACTCCACCCCAGCAGCTCAGGCTGCTGCCTGCAGCCCCGTTCCAGGCCGGCAAGGCAGAACCAGCTGCTGAAGCCTCCGAGAGAGTGTGTTTTATCTGGCTCCTGGCCACCGGGAAAGAGAACAACAAAGGCCAGAGGAGAAGATAGGGATTATTGGCGTGGAAGGCCTAATGACAAACACATTTGCATCTATTCCACAAGGAGAGCTGTCCTCTTCGTGGCCCCTGTGGTTTTTCTCCCGTGCTCCGAAGGGCAAAGCTAGGTGCTGCTTCCAGATCAAAGGTCTGTCCTGTTTCCAGTTCCCAGAGTTAGGGCCACTTCCCCACATGCTGTATCAACCATCTCCTGCATGCGGTTTCTCTGTCGATGCAGAGAGTTGGCTGGCCTCTCCCAGAGAGCATGGGCCATGCTTAGTTCTGGGTCCACAGCACAGAAGTCATCCTCTGTTAGCACCATGAGCCAGGTACCATGTTAAAGACCATGTAAATTGTTTCCTTCGATCTTCACAAATTCCTATAAGGGAATGAATCTTACCCCCATTTTTTAAATGAGAAAACTGAGGCTCAGAGAACATACTCTTTCCACCTCTCCATACTGCCTCCCAGTGTGAGAGGAAAGCTGCAAAGATTATTAAAGATCATGATAATCCGGATTCATGGCCTTCTTTTCCAATCTCCTTATCACACAGTTGATGAACCGGAGGTCAAAGGGGGAAAACTGACTAACTCAAATTTGCTCCCAAGAGAATGCTGTGTGTGCACTCTGCCCCCAGCCACATCATAATTTAGAGCATCTTAACCAAAGCTGAGATCACAGGAGGGAAAGGGGCTGTTCAGGGCCATGCATGGTGGCCTGGGGCAATCACCCAGCTTTCTGATCCTGCGTGCCCCAAGCCCCTCAGCATGGGGATCTCTGAGAACCTCTCGAGGATGCTGCTACTTGTAAGTGATGAGTAAACATACTCATATGGCATCCACACATCTGTCACTTTGAAACCCCGGGTTTCATCAACATCCCAGCATTGGAAGACGTGACCTTTGCTTTCCTCACTCTGTCCAATCCAGCACCAAGCACGCAGAGGGAACATGCTGGCCACAGTCAACAAATGAAAGGAACTTGCTAAAGTTGGAATGTAAATTATAAATTATAAACAGAGTGTCAGCTTGGATAAACTCTTTTAATTTACCAGCAGACCTCGTCCACCATGTCAATTAGGAGGGAAATAAAAGGATGTCAGGAGAAACAGTGAGAAGAAGAAAACAGAGACGCAGAGGGAGGAATGGCAGTGAGGAGCAGACGTCAGAGACCGCCACATGGGGATAACCTGGGAGCCTGGAATCCAGCCAGCGTCTTCTTCTGATGAAACCCCAAACTCATCCTGTCCCAGTTGGGCCAATAAACCTGGAGGAAGGATCCTGGAGAGAAGTTGGCCTGGCAACAATATTTCAGGGCCAGCAATGCCAGACCCACTGACCCCCCAACACCCCCATCCAACTCCCATTGGTCCACAGGCATCTGTGGTCCTAAAATCCACTAACTTCAGGTTGACCCTGCCCAAGCCCTGACCTAGTGAGAAACTGACAAGGCTGTGTATGATGAGGCTCCTCTATCCCATCAAAAAGTAAGGTCCTTCTGTCCTATGCCCAGTACCCAGTGGGTCTGGATAGGCCCCCCGATTTCAAGTACCCACCAGCATTCAAATAATGTAAGTACAGAGACTAGCACAGTGCCTGGCACATAGTGGGGGCTCACTGCCTGGCAGCTATGACTATTTGCAATGATGACTATTGGCAGCCCCACTTCCTTTCCCTCTTGGTCACACGGACTCCTCTGCGGTTGGGTGGGACCACGCGTTTGCGTACTGGCCTGTGGAATGTGGGCCGCGTGCTCTGCTCCACCTCTGGGCCTGGCCCATTAAAACCTTCCATGCGTAATCGTCCCTCTTCGTCCATCTGTGAGCCAGACACAGGCAATGCCACAGAGCATCCACAGCCCCAGGGGATGGCAAAACCACACGACAGAGGAGTTAATGTCCCAAGAGGAACATGTCTGATGCCACCTGGAGACACACCAGGAACATCATGCTGGACTTTGTGTGGTGGGAAATACGCCTGTACTAGTGCAAGCAACTGAGATTCAGACATTTGTTTGGCACAAGCACTAACATTACTTCCCCTCACTAACACGCCTAGCCGTTAACCTCAGTTCCCTGAGAAGACCCCACAAAGACTGGAGCCATGTTCTGGCTGACTCCTAATTTGGGTGAAGCTTTGAGCCTCAGCTTAATTTCTGGGAGCATCTCTGTAAGGCCTGACCCTTTTCTCTCTTCTCCAGACCACTGTTAACAATCCTTTCGCCCCTGGGCCAGACTTCCTGCCGATTCAAGAGCCATGTGCTGAAGGACAGACTGCATCATCCCCACCCCACCCCTCTCCATGCATGCTGGATTTAGCTGGCCCCCGGGATGCCTCATGACCAAGGGCAGGGGTCAGAACCACAGACTGTGTCTTAATCGAAGGAGGCAGCAGAAAGCAATGGGAAAAAAAAGAAAGCCAGATCCAACGTCAATCAAATTCCAAAGGAAAAAAGCAAAAGCTATGTGTTAGAATGTTAGAATGTGGAAGCACAGGCTGTAATCCAGGAGCAGTGCTGTGGACACATTCAATGTGAGGGTCTCATTGGGCTTTTACCCCATCCTGGTGTGCCCCTCTCCCCAGCCTGACAGGCACTCCTACTCTCCTCTCCTCTTCTTCAAGACCCACCACAGACTGATTTCTTCCTCTTCTCACAATTGCCCCAGGACTCCATTGGTTTCCTTCTGTCTCCCTGCAGGCATGGCGCAGCTCAAAGGCAGTAATGGCTCTCAAATTCTGTTGGCTACTGAAGGGAGTGAGTATGTGCGTGCGTGTTTGTGTGTGTGTGTGTGTGTGTGTGTGTGTGTGTATAGTCTGGAACAGGGGGTTACAGAAAAAGAACCTTAAATGCACCTTTGGAGCGTGGGCAGCTAGGAGACCTCCGAACGGATGGGTTCCCTGAGTCAAGTTTCAAAAAAAGTCAATAGACATGAACCACACAAGAGGATGGCATGGACAAAGGCCAGGAAGCATGGCACACAGCACGGGATGAAGCTCGGAGAGGGTGGGCAGGGCAGGCTGAAGGGAGAGAAGGGTGGACACCTGCAGAAGGGCAGGCGCAGGGGACAAGGGCCGCAGCTGCCCCTGACCAATAACAAAGAGAAGAGCCTGGAAACCTTATCTTTAGTCTGGGCTACAGCATTTTTGTCACTGAAATCCTGTGATTCCGCTTCTCCTCACCCCAAAGTAGTGCCTTGGAAAGTCCCTAAAAACCATCCTAAGTTTCTTACGTCCAGCATCTGGCCCAGAGTGAGACTGGCACAGGCCCGGGCGAGGTGGGCTGGGCAGGCTGTCCAGTGGGGTGCCCCTTCCCGAGTCTGCTCTGTCTCCCTGCCAGCCAGCGACAGCATCGCGTTAGTTCAGCCCTGCCCCCTTTGTGCTTCGTATTCATACTTTCTTGACACAAACCATACAAAGTTTCAACACTTGGAGACTGCAAAGTAAACCATTTGTACATACCAGGTCTGGTAACACTTTAAATAATAGGCCAGTTAGTTAATGCTGCACTACAATAAAAATTCCCATCCAAGTACACATTACATCCTCATTAATGCCAAGTGAGTTCAGCGTGATTAATGTTATGACAATAAATAACTAGGAGATCATGATGACGGCCAGCCTGCAGCACCCACGGTGGGGCCCGGGCTGGCAGGCCACTGTCACCCCCTGAGCACACCAGGGTGCTGCCTGCCCTTCCACTGGGTGCTCTCAGCCCCTCCAAAGCACAGCTGCAGTGAGAACGGGGTGTGCCGGGAAGCCCAGGCCTGGTCAGCCCCTCACGTGAGGCCTGTCTGGAGGCAGCGGGGGCCAGGGAGCGAGGAGCTTATTAGCACATGTCCTTTCCTCCCAAGAAAATAGCACGTGTGGGGAGCTGGAAACCAGGTCGTCATGCCCACGGGCAGAAAGAGGCCCTTCCCACCCTCCTGGAAGAGAGAGGAGCTGGGGAGTTGGCAAGCTCTCGTTGCTTTGGGCTCAGGGAAGAGGGTAGCTCTCTCGTGGGACAATGAAGTCTATGCTCAGGGAAGAGGGGACCCGGTCATCATGAAGGAGCCCAGGCAAAGACACAGGCCCTACCCTCAGGAAGCCTTCCTCAGAGCTGGAGAGGAAGACCTACCTGTGGCAGGTCAGAGAAGAGAGGCACTGTGCCCTTGCTCAGCATCTCTAAGCCACGTGTGGCTGGTCCATGGGACGGGAGGTCAGGGGAGAGAGGACTGCTTTGGGGTGTGAGATGATGGGCTAGCAAACAAGACGGTGACAACAGAGAAATGAGTTACACTAAGAGGCAAGAGAGCTTAACCCAAGGGCTACCTCAGCTCCTCCCCTCATGCTCAGAAGATGACATGACTCACCCTGCAAGACCCTCCCCACACTCACTGCCCAAACGGTTGTGGATTCTCCTGTGGCCTGTGGAAGGCCCTGGGCTCTGGCCCACGCCAGACTTTATTCAAGTGCTGGCTTCGGGTTTGCATCCTCCACAGCATTGCTGGGGTGGGTCTAGCTGGCCTACTATGAGCTGCCCTAGGCTTTGGGCCTCTGTGCTCAGCACAGTACCTTGACTATAATAGGTGCCCAGTATATGGCAGAACTAGACTCCAGGAGGGGGCCAGAACTCTTCATCCTTTCTTCTAGGACAGGGACCATCACCTCCACCATCACTGGCTCTATAGTCAACCCTGTCTAGTGTTTTCTCAAAGCAAGTCCCTCAGGGGTGGCCATCCAGGCTGAGACGGGAACCCCAGATGGACATCAAGGCGAGGAAGGGTGAACTGTCACCCCAAGCTAGGAAAGACCAACTCAGACTTTCCACTTGACATCAGAACCAGCCCTATTGATTAATGGGCTGCTGGGTTGACCAAGAAGTAAGGATGCGATCAGCTAGACATGGGCGTTGACCTTTCAAACAACCATAAATTCCATGAGGGTGACAAAGGGCCTGCTCTGTAATTGTATTCCTTATTTACACTAAAACCTAATTAAAGTCATTATGCTTTTTATTCATTAAACACACTTGCTGGCGCAGAGAGCAACCCAGCAGAAGTGCCGCTGGGATTGTTGTGGAAGTGGAGGGCCTTGGGTCCGGCCAGAGCCCAGCACCCAGCCATCCTCTGAGTCAGACTCACTCTGGGAAGGAAGACGCCACAGAGAGAAACAGAAGAGGATCCGGAGAGAGACAAGGAAATCAGCGCAAATGTCCCCTTCAGCCTTAGTCCTGCTTGCACCTCTGACGCAGGACCCATGGATTCCTTCCCCAAACCCCATTATCACTGCAAGAAAACATGTCTAGGCCATTATGGGGACAAAGCCAGGCACTGCCAGGTATCAGGGGGAGACCAAAGACTGGGATAGATAAAAATTAACTTAACTGGTCAACATGTCTAGATGTCTCCTATGAACAAGTTCCAGTGAAAGGTTCTTAAAGAATAAATAAGATCTAACTCTAAAGTCATTGACATTCTACTATGGATAATGGAACTTTCATCTATTTATAAAGCAGACCAGGAGTGCTTAGAAAAATACACAATGAGACCATTGGGGAAGCAGAGGAAGGTAGAAATTCTTTCTAGCTGGGTTCAGAATAGCTTTATAAAGTTGCAGGTGACATCAGCAAAATGGCCAAGCAGCTGACTCCAAATGCCTGTCCCTCCGCAGAAACACTGAAACACTGTTAGAACCAACTTTGTCAGAACTTTGGAAAAGAGTCAAAGCATTACAGCAATCAAGTGAACCCCAAATCAAGTAAGAGATTTAAAATGATAGGGAGTAAACGCTAAGACATCTGCGTGCAGGGACTGGAACACTTACCCGTGTTTAGATGTCAGTATTACCCGACGTCATCTCCCATCACCTTCACGAAGGTGTTTGCAAGTTGTACAGCGAGCACCTGCTTCTCTGCAGGCTGCCTTCCGTTCTGTCCCTGGGCTAAGCTTCTGACTAGAACCTTGATGCATGTCAACAGATTTGTTGTGGTGAAGTCTGAAGGTGACAGGGAAGCTGTGGTTTAAAATGGGATTCATTTCTGAAGTCAGCAGATAATATGAACGAATGTAAAATATGAGTCCACTATGTACCATCTCCCTGGCTGGTTTGGCTCAGTGGATTGAGCGTCGGCCTGCGAGCTAAGTGTCGCTGGTTCGATCTTCCAGTCAGGGCATATCAGAGAAGGAAAACTCTGACTCCAAAAAACCTCCGCTGCCTTGCGGCATACCTCTTCAGGGGAAAGGCTAAGGGAGTAAACCCCGACAGAAAATCCGGAGCCGGAGTCCCTAAGGCGGTTTGACGTTGTAGTCAACACCGGCAACTCCTGCGGCGCACCTGAAGCCAAGCTGTATTGACTCCGTCTTTCCCTTGGACCCTTCAGCTGCGAAGAGAGGGGGGGTCTGCTGCATGGGCAACAGCAGACCCTCCATATCACCCTGCCCAGGCTCTGTAGCTTCACTGGAGAGGACACTCCAGCGTCATCGCAAGATGTCGATTCAACACGGGAGGAGACAGATACCGTGTCACTCCCGAGTCAGACTGCACAGCCATTCTCGGCAGTGCAGATAGACTCTTAAGAAGCTACACCATCGTCTCTCGAGACGGACGGCTGCCGACGATGTACCATCTGCGATCAGGTGGATTTTTTGCTTAGGCACACACGTCTGTGTATGGCATATCCAGTAGGGCTTTGTAAATAACATTGGAATACGTTCCCAGAAACCTTCAGCAAATCACAAATCCACTAATACAGACATATTTGATCAAGCTCCCAACTTTCTCCTGCATTTCATTTCCAAGGAGAGCTCGTATTTTCTAAGCCTTCTCTTCACACCTTGGTCAACAGTCCTTTCAACTTTCCCTGAAGTTTTATCTCTCACTGGATAAGAGACAGGTTTGCAACATGCAAAAAAGGGGGTGGGGGTTGCATAGTAGTTGGAGAATTATTTGCAAGAGCCTCCCAAATTCTTTTTCCATTTGCCCAGATAAAGTATATGACGGACTCTTTCACATCATGGAGCTGAGCCAGTGCTACGCTCAATAGTCTACACTTCCAATGTTTTCAAAATTCTATGTTTTAGCTAAGTCAGAGCTGATACATTCAGCTGCGCAGGTTCTACATTACACAACTCTAGGAGGGACCATTCACTTAGAATGCAATGTGAGTGTTTCTCCCCCCAGCCACCACCACCACCATCAACACACACACACACGCACTTTCATACTTGTCCTCATGTCTGAGCACCAAACACACACTGCATGGAGGTGTGGATGTGGGGAGTCAGCTCCGCTCCATCTGACCACATGGTCCACTCCAGCCTTGCAGTGAGTCCCATTCCAATTCTTGTCTCAGAAGGATTATAAATGATCACATGCCTTGGACCGCTAGTGAAAACTGTAACTGTTAAATCTACAAGGGCAGCTGCAATCCCCAGGTGGTTCTGGCGTGAAAGACCATTTCCACCTCCTTAGGGCACAAGTGAGAGCCAAAGCCAAGGCCAGGCTAGGCAGGGCAGGGGTGCTGTCTCTGCGTCTGCCTACGCCTGACCCTCTGCTCTCCTTCTGCTCCTCCTCTGCCATCTTGGGTCTCCTGTACTTCCCTGTGTCCCTGCAGGTCCCACCCTGTCTCATGCTGACCCCTGTGTCTGGCTGCACTAAACCAGTCTGCTCACTTCACTGTATCGGGGCTGATATAATCATTGGACTGGATCCTCAGTCCATCTGTCGTTCCCCTGGGTTCAGTTCTGAAAGCACAAAGCCTTTCTGCCACACCTACCCAGCCTGCCATACTGCATGGTCGCTGCTCCCGCGGTCTGTAACCAGACCCCCATCACTGCTGCCTAAACCCCGCAGAGCAAGGCGTTCTGCAGTGTGGCCTCTTCTGGCACAAGCTGACTCAACTGACGTCCCTGCAGGGAAAGCATCTGGGGTCCACAGTGCCTGAAACGCCCTCTCCTGCTCTCCAGAACCCCCTTCCTTCAGAGCTGTTCCCTCCTCCCACCTCCAGACACCCCTTCTCCTATTCAGAGTTGCCTCATCAGTTTTTCTATATAATCATGCCATTTACACAATTCTGTAATTAACTCCTCCCTTCCCGTATAGGGATGGAAAGTTGCAGAAGATGCCAAACCCATCTGTAAGTGTCACTGACCATCCCACACGGATGGAGTGTGTGTGCTGAAGGCTGACCCTGAGGCCAGGTGGGTGGTCTGAGACATGTGCACTGGGTCAGCCTTGGAAATCCCCTAGAGAGGACTTGCCAAAGCAGGCCCTGAGTGTCACCTGGGCCAAATAGCTCAGTGGAGAGCCAAGACCCCTGTGTCCGGAAGCCCTCTCCTCCTAGCCACAAGAGAGCCTACCTGGGCATTGGGAGCCCCCATGTGGTGGCCAAACTAAGCCACAAGCAGGAAGGAAAGGGTCCCTCTGGGAAACCCAGGCCGCCAGGGTCCAAATCAGAAAAGACTAAGTCCAGTGATATCGTCAGAGACATATTGGAGGGCCATGAGCTGTGACAGGACTTAAGCATCCTTTAGAGGCCATGAAAAAGAGCTAACTCAGTCTCTGCTTCCACATATAACCCTCATGAAAACTTCTGTGTACTCTTTTCTTAGTGGAACCTTCTGGGACGGAGACACATAGCCCCTGAGCCTTCTAGGGAAGAAGAAAGCAGGCTGGAAGATTCTCTCTGCAAAAACGGCTCTTGTCTAAGCCTGGTTAGTGGAGCCTGGGACCACAGCCTAACCCCAGGATGAAACACTTGAGGACTGAGGGTAGCATTGGTTCAGGATCTAGGGGTGCTGGGCCCAAGCCCTACCCCCTGCTCAGGATCTGGGTCAAGACTCTGTCCCTCCTAAGACCACATTTCTTCAGCCAAAAAAGCAGAAGAATGATCTAAATTGGCAGTTCTTAAGAATGCATCAGAGTCAACTCCGGAACTTTTTATAAATATGACCGCACCCCCAGACGATGTCAATCAGCAGATCTTAGGTGGCCTACGCATGGTAAGTCAGACAAGTTCCCCAGCTAATTCTATGCACCCAACAGCCTGTCAGTTCTGTGTATAGAACTTAACACTCTCCTCCAGATGAAGAGGTGGCCACAGCAGGATACGATAGACAGGTTTGTTTCCTGACACCTGCCTGGCCGAAATGCTTGGATATGGCCAAGGTCAGTCAGCACATCAGAGATTAAAAAAACAGGCTAAGCATCCAGTGGGTCCACAGCCCCCTCTGCCCAGGCCAGCACAACTAGGCTGGAGACAAAGGTGTCCTTCGCCTGTTTCCCTTCCATGACTCCCAAGACCCTCTACCCTTATCTCTGCCCATCACACTGGACTGTGTGTTACTGTGTCCCGTCTCCTGCTCACTCAACGGGGAAGGGAAATCTGCATGTCTTCTGTGTTAATGCACCACTTTGCATCTGGTCATCCAGGTTAGACAAGGCAGAGTTTTCCTCCTTCCCCTCATCTTCACCATGTCAAGTTAGGGACCTCCTGCGCTGGTACAGAAAACACGGTACAGAGGAGGATTTGTACATTTTTATAAGTGGATCCACTACTTCCATTGGAGTCTCCAAAGGTGTACGGTCCGACAAAAGTGAATAGCTACTGCCCACCACGCTGCCAAATGATTTTCCTGCACCGCCATTTTGTGTTCTGACCAAGATGACCTTGAGGGCAGGAATTATGTCTGGGCCATGTCTGTTTCCTCATCATCTTGCTACATGTCCATCACAGAGCAGGAAGTCCCATGCATGTTGAACTGAATTAGTAGCCACAGCCCAGAATGATTTCAACAGCGTGGAAGTGATGCCTCCCTCGTGGGCTGGAAACCAAGAGGAAACTCTCGACTGTCTCCTAGCCAGATAACAGCCTTTCACTCTGATAGTAGCATTCCATGTGCATTGACTTTGCCAATGAAAGTGAGCCAAGCAAAGGTGCCTCCCTCCCATGAAGGGGACTTGGGGACACAGTGCCAGCTGCTGCAGGTGGTTCACTCTCAGGCATGACCATGCACCTGTCAGTACCAAACCATCCGCCCATTAAACCTACTACTTTGGGGCCAGAGAACGAGGTCCCAAAATTCCCACCAGCCCAAAGCTTCCTGCCAATCGTGACTCCAGTCTTGGGCTCCCCTACAGACGCTGAATTGTACGTGTCTCACTCAAACATGTGTATAGCTCAAGTTCCAGAGACAGCTTGGAGGGCTCCCAGGCTGTAATCTACTTAGGACAAAAATCCATGACATGTCCTTGGAATCCTGCAGCCTCCCAAGGGCACTCCAACCTAAACTTTGGAATATTTGATTTTCCTGCATCTTGTGTGTCCAGGTGAGAAATCCTAGAGGTAGGCCAGAAGACGATTGGACAGGAAAACATGCAAAGCCTATATTTGCAACAGGAAGAAACCAGGATCATGGAGTCCCATTCCTCGGGTCATTTCCAGCAGCATGATCCAAGCACAGAGAGATTTACAGAGGAACCAGCGTTTCCCTCATTACATGATGTCTCCAGTCAGACAGAGAGTGGCCAGGGCCAGTTTCTCCATGTGCCAGAACCCGTGAGCTCAGGTCCTCCCAGACCACAGTGTTGAATAACATGGGTCCCAGATCAAACCTACATAGGGGTCCAGACATGCTTGGGGCAAAATTCCCAGAAACTTAACTGCATAAAGAACTGAACTGCCTTCAGGGAGAGAATCTGTCCGAAGGCAGGCTCAACAGTGTAGGCCCAGATGTAAGATTTCTGCACCTTAGCAAAGGAGGGCTCTTAATGCACCTGTTTCTGCCTCTGCATTCTCTTCTCTGTCCAGTGATACGGATTCACATCTCTAGTCTTGAAATCTTTATGGAGAGCTGGTATCTGAAAAGGGCACAGAGCAGTGCTCCGTGTCCATACTATGAGTGCCCCTGCACCTCAGTGTCGTAGCTGGCAGGACCACAGTTCTCGATGGGAGAGGGCATGGCAGCAGGAGGGCTGTGGTGACCCACAGAAGATGACAGCAGTCAGAATCCATGCTCCGGCAGCATGCCAGGGCCCCATGGCGACAGGGAAGCTCAGAGAGACAAGCAGCAGTTCCTAGAAGCAGTAGAAGCACAGAGTAGCAGCCAGACACGCTTATGAGCACACACCAGACACACTGGGGATGCAGAAATAGTTGGTGGGAACTTCGCAAGGGAGTCAAGACCTTATAAACAGATGGGGGAAAGAGAGGCAGTAAATTCAGACTATCATTCTTAATGTGACTGTGTATGCACAGATTGGGAGGCTGATCTCAAGTCCCAGGAGAAAGAAAAGGTGTGGCTGATGGGATACTCCTTCTGAAGGCCCTGATCAGCCTCCTGAGGCCTTAGTTTCCTGACCTAAGGGTGGGAATGGCCATTCGAAAGCAGGTGAGCCCAGGCTGAGCTGTTTCTCCAGGACCCTTGGCCTCTGAGCATTCAGAGAACCCAGTGCCTGGGCAGTCGAATAGGAGAGATTGGGGTGACAGTGCCTGGCTGCCAGCTCCTTCACAGGGCACAGAGGGCTTGCAGGTCCCCGTGTGGGTTGGAGCCCTGGCCTCTTACTGCTGAGCAGGGGCAAAGCACCACCTCCGGAGCCTCCGCCCACCATGAAGGCCTCACTCTCATGGCCCCATTGAATCCTGCTCACCTCCCACAGGGCTCACCTATGAATAGCATTCCATTGGGGGTTAGAGCTTCAAAAAATGAACACTGGGGACACAAACATGCAGTCCTACCAGCACTCTCTCCCTGGCACGCAGGGCTCCAGCTGCATAAACTCCCTTCATTTCCTTGAACCCACTGTGAACCCACCATGCCGGGGCATTCTGGCATCTACCATTCCCACTGCCTCTTATCCTGGCTCCCTGGAGACATAATACCCTCTCGTGGCCTCCTGGATTAGGTTGGGTGCCCTCTCGAGTGGACCCACTGTCCCCTGCACCATTGCATCCTGGTATTGCTCCCTCGGGCTGTCTTTCTTGCTTCATGATACACACCCAAGGGGGAAGCTTGTGTCTGGCTTGCTCACTGTTGCACCCCCAATGCCTGGCACATGGCCGTACTTGATGCATATTCACTGAGTAAGGATGTAAGCAAGGGGACAATTGCTCTCAGCTCATCTCTCATCCCGAAGAGCCGTGGAGAAAAGACTTGGAGATTACCCAGGTGGACCTCAGACATCATCTGATAAGTCAAGGCATATAGTGCAGGACTCTAATGTAAGAAATGAGAGTCATGGAAATTACTGGTGTGATTGTCAAACCGTCTGTGTTAGCAGATTCAGTCTTACCGTCCAGACTGCAGGCTTCCGTGTGATAGACTGTCCCTTCCTCCGTGATATACATCCCGGAGTGCAGCAAGCAAATAGCGCCACAAACTTGGCAGTGGCAGCAGAAACACAAGTGCTCACTCTGGGGGTCACTGGGAGCCTCATGAACTTCTGTTGGACGCACATACCCTGAATTCCCATCACTGGGAATAAACACGCGTGTGCACACTGTATATCGCCACCATATCTCTCTGTACATGACCCGTGTCATACAATGATCATTCTCCTTCAAATTGCTATAAATAGCATCCCCCTCCCCCTGGCCCACAGCTCCTTGTCATTCCTACTTTCCAAGACTGATGTCCATATCTCTCCAGGTTCGCTTTTCTCTGATTTCCTCGCTTCAGCAGACATCTGGGATCAGGTTGCCGTCTCTGGAGGCAGGCAGCGTGGAGAGGAAGAGTATTTGCCAAAAGACTCAAACGCAGAGCCAAGGGCCTGGAGAGGGCTCGGTGCAGCAACAGTCAGTCACTCACTGCTCAGACTCAATCCCCTGAGATGTCCCCTCCGTGCCGATCGAATGGCAGCCTGCTCTCTCTCCTGCTGCCCCCACACACACCCTCCTTGCTCCCCACCCGCAGCCCTGCCCAGAATGTTCTCTCTCGTTCGTCTAAATCAGCCCCATGGGCAGGGTACAGCTCTGGCCACAGGCCTCCCAGGGAGACCTCCCTGACCACTGCCCTCCAAGCACATACAGGCACCTGCGGACATATACACGCACACCCCTCCTGCCATCCAGGCAACACGGATTTCCCTTTTCCCTGAAATCTCTCAGCATGATTCTGATGCTCCCTAAATAAAATGGTATGTGCAAAGCACCTGGAATGAACGGCCACTCTCTGGGTAACTGAGAAAACACCTAACAATGACCTGTCTGAACGCAGCAGTGGCTTGCAGACAATGGGCAGGTGACCCTGTGACCTGTGTTTATGCCTCATGCTCCTGAGAAGCCCAGCCTCAGCTGCTCAACAGTTTTTTATCCAAAGGAATGAGAGGCAGGTTCTTTAACAAGAACAAAAAAAAAAAAAAAAAAACAACCTCTGGACTGGTTCTACCCAGGCTCAGCTATTATCTCCTTGAATGCCTTAAGACAGATCACTTGGGTGCTTCCGACCTCCGATGCCCCATCTGTAAAATGGGGATCACCTTCCCCCAGGCTTTCTCACAGGATGAGTGAGAATCAAGAACTAAGGGCGTACAAGGTTCAAAGGCCAGGCAAGTCAAGTGTCCCAGTGAAAGTCTTTGTATCTTCCTCGACCCCTGAGAGGTGACAATGTAGATACCACCAGCCGGACTTACTTCCCCATCTAACTCTAGAGAAATGGTTCTCCCAGGGCCATAAAGAGAAAAGGAATGGAAATTACCTTTCCCCTAAGGATTCTGAGCTAGGCACGTAGCCAATATATTTTTATTGAATATCAGAGTCAAAAATCATAAGACCTCCACATCCTTCACACCGGAGTCAAGACTGGAGCAATTTGAATGCCACAAATCACTTTCCCTCCCGTTGTCGCAGACATGGTCCCAGGTTCCAGGGCCGTTCAGGGACTGACCACAGCCTCTGCACGTAGCAGTGTTGCCCTGAGTGACAGCCACATCGCAGCGCCCGGGTCCACTACCACCTCTGGACGTGAGGCTGATTAAAGAGGGTTATGTGAATTGCCGAATTAAGTCGTCTAAAATTGGATAAAGCGATTGTGAAATCTGTTTTGAGTCAACCTATACATGTCTCATTGCAGGAAAATGTTTCGGTAAGAGTTCATAGAGGGGAAAAAAAAACGGCAACTCATTGTTGGCTGACCTTCCTGGGCTCCTAATATTTAGTTCCCCAAAAGGCATCTTAGCCATGTAATTTCCAATATGGGAACAATTTGAGTTGCAATTAGGCAAATCTCAGAAGGTTCTGCCACTGATTTGTTCGTTCTCTCAATATTATTCTATAGGACACACTAAAATACGGTGCCAGGTTCACACAGAGGGCAACGGGGAGCGCTGCACGTGGGTTACGGAGGCCAGGTCCACGCAGCGCTGCTCACTGACGGCACCCGAAGCGTCTGGAGCTGGGCACATGGGCCTCCATCCCCAGGGACATCTATCTACTCATGGCCCTGTGGCAGGTGGGGGCCGTTAGCAACTCAGCTCTGCTCTGTGGTGACAGCAAGTCCGAGGCTCTGGGCCATGAGCGGGATGCGGTCAGAGCAGCTCCCAGCTGCAATGCGGCCCTGGGACTCTAGGTGAAGGGAAAGCTAACAGATTCCTGGCAGTAACATGAGATTTGGTCACAGGCCACATCTCTCTCCGAGTGCTTCCTCTGTGCCAGGCCCCAAGCTAGGCCCCGAAGAGATTGAGATGAAAAAGACACGGCCTTGACCTCAAGGAGCCTGGTGGGAAGACATTGCAGCCAGCAAGCTCAATTGTGATACAAGACCCAGAGTTGCAATAAAGGTATAATTTTCAAAAGGGCCATAAAAGCCCAGAGAAGGACGTGATTCATTCTGCCTGTTGTGTGAGAATAACTTTCACAGAGAAGGGCACAGTTGAGCATGGAAGGTGCTGGAACACTAGCAGTATCATGGGCCACAGCAGAGCCCTGGGCTCTACCCCTGGGCTCCTCCTGTTGCTGAGGAAAATAAGCCCCATTTCATTAAACTGACAACCTGCATTTTTTTTTTTTTTTTTACACAGCAGCCAGACCCTACTCCTAACTGTCATACCTGGCGCTCAGCAGGTAGTAAATGCACCTGGATTCTTCGAAGCGGAGATGATGCCCACAGATGAAATGCCTCCACTTCCGGCAGCATAGTGCTGCTCAAACCCCAGAACATCCCGAGAGGGACCTCCTCCTTGTCCTCCTCCTCCTGCACACACTCATGCCTCCTCTGAGAGCAGAGGGATGACCATCCCCGCTGTGGACCCCACCCCAATCCCCAGGGTCCTCATCAGAGTACCACCTCTACCAGGAGCATTTCTCCAGGATGTCCTAGGAGGGACAGAGCAGGGGTTCTCATTTACCTACGATTCCCTGGGCAAGACCTTTCCCACCACTCAGCCTCAGTCTCCTCATCTGATAAATACGCGAAAAAAGCTCTCTACCAGCTGTTGATGGAAAACAGTGTTCCTGTGAGAGGCGAGGGTTTGTTTCTGTTAGGGTTAATATTGGTTTGTTTCTGGCTGAATGAGTGGCCTGCTGCTTCTTCAGGATACTCCCAGCTCATAAAATCATTCTGCCAAGATAATTGTGGCTTTGCTTGGGGGCACAGCTGCCCAGAGGCATATAGTCACTAGTCTGCGGTCCCCTGAGCCCCAACCAGCACACAGCCTGACCCCATCCAGTCAATGACCAGACCTGCGTCTTCCAAACCTGAATGTGGGCCCTCAGGGCTGGCCAGGTGTCAGGATAGGAGCCTGGACCTTGCGGCGGGGCTCCTTGCCCAGTGCACCAGCAGACTGAGAAATACCACTGGGCTGAGAAGATCTGATTCTCTCACTGACTCAGTGCCTCTAAGCTGTGTCCCTCCTGTGTCTGCCCGGGAGCCTGGAGTTGGACTCAGTCCTGCCCCCAAGGAGCCCCTGTGCAGTGAGTAGGCCAGTAGGTAAATGAATGAGTGCAAGGAAGAATGGAAGAGCCTAGAAGTCAGGACCAAACATGCGGGGAGGGGCCTGGAGAAGGGCAGCAGGGAGGGTAGCATGAAGATTTCCCCAGCCAAGGCCATTCTTTAAGGGGCCAGAGCAGGGAAGCAGGACAGCAAGCAGCATTGACAAAGCATGGCGAGCCCACCACCAGCACATCTGAGCCCATGAGAGGAGGTGGAGAAAGGGGCAGGAGGCCATGGGGGACAGAAGTCAGCCTTCACCTGGAGCATGTCGACACAGTTACTGACTATGGAGGAGCAAAGCTAAAGCTAAAGATGGCCCCTGAGAAGGCAAAACTGGTAGAGGATGGATAGAGGGGAAGGAAGCCGGAGGCAGGGGGAGCCTTCGGGTGGCCCTAGTGGAATCTGAGCTGGGATGGCAGCAGCAGAAATAGACAGGAAAGAGAAGTTCTGGTGACAGAATTGATGAGCTAGAGCTTCATTCTGGACAGGGGAGCCAGGGAGACACAGCAACCAAAGAGAACATCAGGGTTTAGTTTGGGTGCCTAAGGGCATAGTAGCTCAATGAACAAAAGTCGGGATGAAGAGAAAACGTGAACTGGGGAGAAGATGGAAAGAGGGACCAGAGAGAGGAGCCCCCTCCCCAGCCTCCTGCTGCCCAAAATGTGAGTGGCATGAGGCCACATCCACTGTCCTCCAGATCTTACTTGGAGCTGCACCCCAGCCCCAACCCAATGCCTGGTATGGCCTTTGACAGGCAGCCAGTGCAGGGATGCTTGGTCATTAATGAATTGCGATCCGTGAGATCACTGTACTGGACAGCGGTGCGGGTGTGTGTCCTTCTCCGGCAACCAGAGCCCTGACTCCACTCCACATGACATAATGAAACACTCCTGGATAGCCAGGGCCACTTAGCTCCATGGAATTAACCTCTCCTTACTTCACGGTCACTACCAGATGGAGAAGGGACACCTGAGAGTCTGTTTGCTTGCAGGCACTTGCCGCAGGGACTGTGTTTGTGTCAAGAAACAGACACCGACACCATTACGATTTCCAGCTTCTTCCCACTAATGAATAAACCCTAGGGAAGGTCATGAATAAAGCGAATGCTACAGCAGGCCCATTAATCACAGCTTCTCTAAGACAAATCAGTGGCAGGTAGGGTGGCCAACCATCGCAGGTAGGACAGGACTCTCCAGTTTTAACACTGACAGTCTCACATTCCAGGAAAACCCTCAGTCCCAAGCAGACTAGGATATCAGGTCAATCTAGCAGCGAAAGGGCCCTCTGATATCCAGAGGGGGATCAGCTCTAACCACTGTCATGGAAACATGCAGGCAACTGGAAGAACCACTGTTTCCTGTGCCTCAACGGTCTCATGACAGGCTGCCATGATTGGTCCCCATCACATGGGACTTGGGCAGTCTTCAGCTGCCTCCCAGAGGGCTAGGTGCACAGTCTGCGCTTCATAAAGCATCTTAGATTGTCTGAGAGAGCCTGCCCCTCATCCTTTCTGAACTCTTCTCATCTCAGGAAAGGCTGAATGGGCATGTGTGGACACATGATTCTGACCAATCAAAACTCCCGAGACAAACTGAGGTTTCCATTGACTCTCAGCCCACCTATACCAGTTTGGTAAAACATGTAATCATGAGGTTTGGCGCTCTAACCAAAGGAGCCATGCTGGGGGGCCTTCTATAGAAAGCAGACCACTTTTGGTCCCATAAGAAGAGGAAGAAAGGGTAGGAAGCCACAAGAGCAGGGACACACAGACTCACAGCAGAACCCCAAACAGGTTCTTCGTGTTTTTGATAAATTAACTTTTTATTTGAAATAATGTTAAATGTACAGAAAATTTACAACAGTAGAGTGTGCACCCAACTCCCCAACTGTTGACATCTTACATTTCCACATCCATGGGCCAAAACTAAGAGGCCACCATTCGCCGGTTCTTATTAACTACAAACTCCAGCCTTTGTTCGGATTTCACTAGTTCTTCTAATGTTTCTTTTCTGTTCCAGGATCCAGTCCAGAGCGCCACATTGCACATAAGCCTCAGGTCCCCCTAGGCTCCTGAGGTTTCACTGGGTCCTCAGATTTCCTTTGTTTTTCATGACTTGGATGGTTTTGAGGAGTCATAGTCGGTATTTTGTGGAGCCCCCCTCGATTCAGGTTTATTTGATGTTTGCCTCCTGATTAGACTGAGATTATGGGTTTTGGTTAAAAAAAATACCATAGAAGTAAAGTGCCCTCCTCATCACATGATATCAGGGTACACTCTATGACTGGGACTTATCCCTAGAGATGTTAACCTCATCACCCAGCAAGGCAGCATCTGTAAGTTTCACCGCTATAAGGAGTAACAGGATTCTTAATGTCGCCCTTAGTAAACCTTCTCAGGGACCGCGCCCATAGTGTGTTCATCCAGCTCCCTGGGCCATGATTACTTGTCCACTGGTGACGAGCGTTTGTCATGGCTGCCCCACGAAGTCTGATGGACTTCAGCAAAACTTGTGGCCCCCCTCCACCAGCAATTGTGTGCCAACAGAGGGTAGCCCTGGCCCTAGAGATGACAACAGTTCTTGGGCGGATGCACTCAAAGAAAGCCTGCAGCTGCCCAGAATGTGCACACACCCACACCTCTGACGTTGCTCTGTGGAAGTCATCTTCTCTGCCTTCAGACGGGATCTGCTGTCAGACCTCGGTGTCTCCCTCACACCCTCTTGCTGAGCCTCTTGCTTCTTTAAGACCCTCTCCTTTTCTTCCTGATCCCTGTCTTCCTCCCTTAAAGGGCTATTAGAGGACTGGAGTGTAATTTTAAATTATTGGTTGTGCTTGCTAACTAGAGTTCACGCTGCTCTCTTTCATTTATAAAACAGGAAGTCAGACTAGCCTCGCTGCCATCTCCAAAAGAAATTGCTTGGGTTGCTTTACACATACTTGATAATCAGTGTATATGTTCTGGAACCAGCAGCAGGGACACATTTCCTCACATGTGTTCTGGCTAGTGACAGAGTATCTGACACCAGGTTGTCTGATCGATCACCACCTCCAAGTCAGAGCCCCTAGCAGGGAAGGGTGCAGTGAAGGTGTCCCCGGCTGTCTCCAAGTTTCCCAGAATACTGTACCTCCCAAAGCTGGAGGGGACCTCGAAGCTCATCTAGTTCTACTGACATGAAAACTGAAACCTGTTGATGAAAAGAGATTCATCCAAGGTCACTGTCACTAAGTGACAGTGGGACACGAACCCAGGAGTTTAGAGCCCTGTTCTAGGGACCTTTTCACTACGGCATGGCTGTTTATCATGGCGGGAATAGATGCCTTTCCCCGCATTACTGTTTCCGTTAGAACAGAAAAATCCCACACAGGCACTGTTCTGAGACCCGGAGCGCCATGGACATTTCTTATTTCAGCACAACCTGCCTCAGTGTCTCACCAAACTAGACAAAACACAGGTGGAAATCGGCTCCCCTTCGGACATCAGACCCAGACAGCCAGGACTCCGCCTGCTCCATGTAGCCTGGAACCCAGAAGAGAAACCTTACATCTTGGGATTAGTGCTCAGCGACGTGACGGCTATCAGTGGGAGGGTGTCGAGGACGTAGCTGCAGAGTTTTTACACCCCGGGAAGGAAGAGGCTGGCAGCCCGATGACTTAGTTCCACACCACGCAGCCCACAGAGGTGTGGAAACCAGGAGCAGGGGCAGCTTTCCCATCAGCAGTAGGGAAGGTGGCATCCCTCCGGGGACCCTAAGGGTCCTTCAGGCAGCTAAAGCTGAGAACTTCTCCTGCAAGTCTCCAGCCAGCCAGCATATCCGCCTGCCTGCCTGTCTGTCAGTCCTCTAGGCCTTTCTTCTACTTCCTGCATTCACCCCAATACTAATATGGTGGAAAAGCAAGGCCCAGAGAAGAGCAGATAGAGTCTATGAATGACTCCAGCCAGTGGAGTGGGCAGACCTACACCCCAAGATGTGGCAAGTCCGGAAAAGAACATGTGAGCCCAGGCTGAGCCTCTGCCTCCAGACTCCCCACACAGGAGGGCTGGTAGCCACCACTGTGTGACACACTGGATCTGCACATCACAGGATACCACAAAGATGTCAGTGTCATTGTTAAGTGACTGTGAATACACCACCCACAGGAACGGCTTAGTTTGGGAGCTTGCCCAGAGTCACACACTGAAGATCGCCACTCCAACGTTGTTATTGCAGAGACTCTACAATGGACTCAGCTGACCATTTGGGCCCAGCCTCAGGCTCTCAGCAGACACCACTTGCTGCTGAGCATGGCATGTCCCCTATGTACTTTGTATTCCAGGAAGCAACAGACAGCGGAGTCACATGGCAACAGCATCCAGGGATAGCCAATCAATTGGCCTTTCAAGATGCAGACACTTCCATAAAATTCTAAAGGCTCTCTGTGACCATTACAAGCATCATTTGTAAATCTTTCCACAATCTCAGTTCAACCCCCCTTCCAGCCTGTGTCCCGCCTGCCCCCACAATTCACTCTGTCCCTCAGTCACACCAGGCTTCCCTCCCGTAGACAGGAATTTTCTTCTTCCACCAAACCACCCACTTTGCTGATCGCTGAGCTCACAGTCATCCTTCAAACTCATCCAAAGCTTCCTCCAAGAAGTCTTCTTTATCTCCTGATTAGTAATGATCATCTTCTCCTCAAAACTCCCGGAAAATCTCTTCTGTACCTATCTGGTGGCTCTGGTGCTCAATAAACATCAAATTGTAAATCAGCAATTTCCCTCATTAGACACTAAGCTTCTGTTTCCATCTAGAAAGCAAAACAGAAAGACCTGAACCCTCAAGACTGTAGGGATAAAAGGCTTCTATCCCCCCCCCCATTATGATTCAGCTTCATTTCTTGGTCCTCATAAAAAGCATTGGCAATGTTGCAAACGTTCCTCTGGGCCTCTAAATATTTTTACTCCAAATACATCAGCTGCAAGACGTTGGAGCCCTACTCGAAGACAGAGCAAGAAGGCCAGATCCACTCAGAGCCAACAGCCGGAGGGTGGGAGCAAAGACCCCACCTGAGCGAGCTCCCCAGTGCCTGGGTGGGCACGTGGAATTCACAGGCAAACCAAACTAGTAAAATGAGAGGGGGGGGGCTGTTTTGGATCTTTCTAAAAAGGATCCCCAATGTTAAACATAGAGCCTCATGAAACATTTCATGGCTCCAGTCAAAAAGTTGAAAGCATGGAGCTGTTTGGACCCTTCCCTGCTACCATGGCCCAGAGCCATTCACACTTCTGAAACCAAATACTTGGAGGTCTTTCCTTCCTCCTGCGGCTGCCTGCGGCTGCGTAGGGAAAGACCGGTGAAATTAGAAATATAATGACTTTACATCAGAAGGAAGTTTACCCAAGCCACGCATGAAAAGCAGCATCCTGGTCAAAGAGGCACACCTCAGTCCTCTGTGATTGAGGACCAAACACAGGCAGCTGTGAAAAGTAGGAGGAATCATCATCATCATCGTCATCGGCAGCCGTCCGTCTCGAGAGACGATGGCGTAGCTTCTTGAGAGTCTATCTGCACCGCCGAGAATGGCTGTGCAGTCCGATTCGGGAGTGACAATCCCTGCCGCACTTGTTACAGGTGAAGGCAGATGGCTGTTGTTGCTGCTGTTGACGCTGCTTCCGCCTCGATCTTTTCTGGGCCGCCTCCTCGTTGCGCGCAGCCTCTGCGCGTGACGTACCTTGCCTGACCGCGAGCCTCCAGGCTAGGCGGTCGTCTGCTTGAACTTCCCATGTGTTGAGATTGATGGAGCATTGTGTCATGTCCTTTTTGCAGATGTCTTTGAACCGCAGTTTTGGGCGCCCTGTCATCCTCTGGCCTTCTGCTAGCTCGCCGTAGAGGAGGTCTTTGGGAATACAGCCTGCATCCATTCTTTTGACATGGCCGAGCCACCTGAGGCGTCTCTCACTAAGAACTGCATGCAAACTGCTCATGTTGGCTCGCTTCAGCACCTCGGTGTTGGGAACCTTATCCTGCCAGGCGACATGCAGGACGCGTCGCAGGCACCTCATGTGGAAGCTGTTGAGTTTCCTTTCGTGCCTTGCGTAGGTGGTCCACGTCTCGCTGCCATAGAGGAGAGTGCTGAGTACGCAGGCTTGGTAGATGCGCAGTCTGGTTTTCTCAGTGAGGCTGGAATTGTTCCACACTCGCCGGTTCAGTTTGGCCATAACTGTGGCTGCCCTGGCGATTCTCCAGTTGACCTCCAAGTCAACTGACAGAGAGCTCGAGATGGTGGACCCGAGGTAAGTGAAGTCATTGACAACCTCCAGGGTGTATCCGTCGATGGTGATGCATGGGGGAGTCCCCGTGCCTTGAGCCATAACGTTCGTCTTCGTCAGGCTGATGGCTAGTTCGAACTCCTTGCATGCGTGGGAAAGGCAAGTGACTAGCTGCTGGAGTCCCTCTTCGGAGTGTGATGTCAAGGCTGCGTCGTCGGCGAAGAGCATCTCACGGATGAGCACCTCTTTGACTTTGGTCTTGGCTCGTAGATGGGCCAGGTTGTAGAGCTTGCCATCGGATCTGGTGTGAATGAAGACACCCTCGCTGCAGTCCTTAAAGGCGTATTGGAGGAGCATGGAGAAGAAGATTCCGAACAGCGTAGGCGCGAGGACGCAGCCCTGCTTTACTCCGCTGCTGACTGGGAAGGCCTCAGAGGTTGCGCCGTTGTAGGACACCGTGCTGTGCATGTTGTCGTGAAAGGACATGACCACAGCAAGCAGATGTGGTGGACAGCCAATCTTCCGTAGCAAGCTGAAGAGTCCGCTTCGACTGACCAGATCAAACACCTTCGTGAGGTCGATAAAGGCGAGGTAGAGTGGTTTATGCTGCTCGTGACACTTCTCCTGCAGCTGGCGTAGGGAGAAGATCATGTCCACTGTTGATAAGCCAGCTCTGAAGCCACACTGGGACTCTGGGTAGACGCGGGAAGCAAGGGTCTGCAGGCGGGCAAGAGCGACCCGGGCGAATACTTTGCCGACGACGCTGAGGAAAGAGATGCCCCGGTAGTTGTTGCAGTCGCTGCGGTCTCCTTTGTTCTTGTACATGGTGATAATGTTGGCGTCTCTCATATCCTGGGGGATGTAACCCTCCTTCCAGCAGCGACAGAGTAGATGGTGGAGCGGCTGTAGCAGGACTGGTTTCCCGCTCTTTAGGATTTCTGGAGGGATTCCGTCGCTTCCTGGTGCTTTCCCGCAAGCGAGGCGGTCGATGGCTTTGCCGAGCTCTGCCGCAGTAGGTGGGGTGTCTAGCTCCTCCATGACTGGTAGGTCTGGGATGGCGTTAAGAGCAGTGTCTGTTACGGTGTTCCTCGTCGCGTACAGCTCGAGGTAGTGCTCGGTCCACCGCCGCATTTGCTGTTCCTGGTCAGTGATGACCTCACCTGTCTTGGACTTAAGGGGGGCGATCTTGGAGGGGATTGGGCCTGTTGCCTTCTTGATACCCTCATACATTCCTCATGCGTTGCCTATATCGGCGGCTTCCTGAATGCTTCTGCACAGGTTTAGCCAATAGGTGTTGGCACAGTGGCGGGCGGTCTTCTGGACTTTGTTCCTGGCAGCCCGTAGAGCTTGAAGTGTACTGGGAGTGGGTGTGGCCTTGTAAGCCAGTAGGGCCTTCCTCTTAGCCTCGATCACGGGTTCCATTTCTTCTCAGTGAGCCTCGTACCAGTCAGCGTTCTTCTGCTCTTTCTTCCCGTAAGCAATAATGGCGGAGTTGTATATGGCGTCGCGGAGACGTGGCCAATTGGATTCGATAATGTCATCTGCCGCCATTCCCTCGCCGAGTGCATCTTCCATCCTGTTGATGAATTGCTGGGTCTTAACTGGGTTGCTGGCACAACTGGTGTTGATGCGTGGGCGACCCTTCATCTTGGAGTGGTGCAACCTCTTCGGCATTATGCGCACCTTGCTTACCACGAGGGCATGGTCCGTGTCGCAGTCTGCACTGTGGTAGCTGCGGGTGAGGAGGGTGCTGCCAATATCCGTTCTTCTGGTGATGACGAGGTCAAGCTGGTGCCAGTGGCGGGAGCGGGGGTGCCTCCATGACACCTGGTGGATCTCTTTGCACTTGAAGAATGTGTTTGTCACGCACAGGCCGTGGTGACACAAAAGCTCAAGCAGTCGCTGACCATTCTCATTGATCTTTCCTCTCCCAAAGTTTCCGAGGCAGGTGGGCCAGGCCATGTGGTCAGCTCCTACTCTTGCATTGAAGTCTCCAAGGAGATAAAGAGCATTACTTCTGGGGATCTTGGATAACGCTTCGTCCAGTGCATGGTAGAACTGTTCTTTCTCTTCAGTGGTGGCGCAGAGGGTTGGGGCATACGCGCTAAGAATGCTGACTGGGCCGAAAGTTGTTGACAATCGGAGGGTAAGTAATCTCTCTGTGCCTCCTGTGGGTGGCTCTATGGAGTTAACAAGCGTGTTCTTCACAGCGAACCCAACACCGTGCTGTCTTGGTTGGTCCGGAGACTTCCCTTGCCAGTAGAAGGTGTAGTTGGTTTCTCTGATAGTTCCGTTGTCGGCCAACCGGGTCTCCTGTAGAGCCGCGATGTCGATGTTTAGTCGTGCCAGTTCCCTATCGATGACAGCGGTTTTCCTGGCACCCTTGATCCACGGAAGGTCTGCAGTAAGTCCGGGACACATGGTCCTGATGTTCCAGCTAGCGAGGCGAAGAGCTAGAGGCTTCTTTCTTGTTGTTTGCTTGGAATTGCCTGGTGCGAGTGTTTTGTGGCCCACTTTTCAAGAGACGCCTCTCTGATCCCCACGCACCCAGTGGGGCAGGTGAGCCATGGCGAGACGGCACCTAATTGGCTGGGGGCTGCCCAGCTTGAGGCGGGCGGTAGCTGTCCAGTGAGGTGCAATGACCTCTCCCACCGTCAGAGGAGACCCCTGGCACTCGTTTCCTTCGCCAATCGGATGAGCTTATAACCGGTAACTGTCTCCTCCCGTGTTGAGTCGACATCTTGCGATGACGCTGGAGTGTCCTCTCCAGTGAAGCTACAGAGCCTGGGCAGGGTGATATGGAGGGTCTGCTGTTGCCCATGCAGCAGACCCCCCCTCTCTTCGCAGCTGAAGGATCCAAGGGAAAGACGGAGTCAATACAGCTTGGCTTCAGGTGCGCCGCAGGAGTTGCCGGTGTTGACTACAACGTCAAACCGCCTTAGGGACTCCGGCTCCGGATTTTCCGTCGGGGTTTACTCCCTTAGCCTTTCCCCTGAAGAGGTATGCCGCAAGGCAGCGGAGGTTTTTTGGAGTCAGAGTTTTCCTTCTCTGGTGTGCCCTGACTGGAGGAATAATGAGCAGCAAATTCACAGATCTGGATTTCTGTGTCCCAGCAATCATTTGCTGATTTTTTTTTAAATTCTCATCCAAGGATATGTTTATTGATTTGCGAGAAAGAAAAAGACACACAGAGAGAAACATCAATGTGAGAGAAAAACATCAATTGCCTCGCATATGCACCCCAACCGGGACTCGAACCCTCAATCTAGGTATGTTCCCTGACCAGACATCAAAACGACGACTTTTTTCTTTTTTTTTTTTTTTTTGGTATTTGGATCAATGCTTCAAACAACTGAGCCACCAGGCCAAGGCTCTTTTGCCAACTTTAAGAATGCCTAGCTTTTCTGAAAATATTAGTATCTAAGAATCGTGAAGATAGGTTTGGATTTCTTACATTCCTACTTCACAGAAGGAATCCTTGATGAAGAAGGTTTCTCAAAAGCTAAAACATCATTAGCTTTGACACTAGACCTATTAACAGAAGACATAGGACTATGCCAATGGACTTGCCCTTCTTGTTTGAAGTATGGAAGCTGCAGCCCTAACTCATACACTAGTTGGTGCCAAAGCTACCCATCTTACAACCTTCAGCAGGAATCCCTGCTTCACACAAAACCAACAGTAGAAATCACAGATGTTACAGGAGTTTTTCTGACTATGACAAGTCTCCCTGCAGAGTTTTGATGATTTAGTAGTTGAACAAATGTTCCCCCTAAAATGGAGCTTTAACCTGATGGTTGAAAGATTATGGATACAATCAAGCTTTCAACGTTTTCTAAATTAACACACAACAAAAATATAAATCCGCCAGCAGACAATTATGGATCCACAGCGCATCTAAATGGGTCTTAATGCCACTGGAACGTGTTCCATGAGGGCAGGGGCATCGTTTTGTTCTATGTGGGATCTGTTAGACCAAAAACGAGTGACGGCACCTGGTAGATGTCAGTAAACATCTGTTAGATAAATTGGGTGATTAATTAATTAAGCAGCCCCCAGCTGTCCCGGGAAACAGGCGACTCACCAAACACATGGCACTCGCCATGCAGGAGCAGCCCAGTGACCCTGCTGAAGGCAGCACTGTGCACATCAGGTTACCCCGTTGGTCGTTCGTTCACCCAGCGCTTACCTGCTGAGCACCAGCCGTGTTCCCAGCCTTGGACCAGGACGTGGCCGGACACCCCACTGACAGAAGGGGCCTCTGGAACCCGTTTGCATACAATGATCTCTAGAGACCTGAATGGGCCGCAGCCTCACTGAAGGCGAGGGGGCCAGCAGAGGAGCATGGGACCCAGCCATCCTGCAGCAGCTGGACACCCAGCCAAGGCACATCGCAGGGCCGCAGGGGCACGTGTCCCTTTGACTTTTGCTCGTCCTCACATCTCTGCGCTTTGCCCTAGGGATGCGCAGGAAGCTGGGGGGAGGGTCTCAGATGCTGTCTGGGCCCAGAGTGTGCATGGAGCGAGCGAAGGAGGGCATCTTAGAAACGTAGCAAGAAACAGGTTTCAAAGGACCTTGGATACATCTAACAAAATAAACTAACGAACAGAATAGAAACAGAGGCATAGATACATGGAACAGACTCACAGCTGTCAGAGGGGAGGGAAGGGGAGAAGGAGGGACCGGTTGAAGGAAGGTGAAAGGATCAGCCAAAGAACATAGACGCATGACCCACAGACACAGACAACAGTGTGGTGATGGCCAGAGGGAAGTGGGGCAGGGATGGAGGGAGCGTGGACAAAGTCGGGGGAAATGGGGACATCTGTGATAGTGTGAACAATAAAAATAAGATAAAAGAAAAGAAAATAATATAACGTAATATAATAAAGAAAGCATTTTAAAACTATGAGGGACTTGAGACAGGGCGGTTAAGAAGATAAGACTTGGAATCTAATCGACCGGAGTTAGAATCCAAGTTTTGCGGATTAGCAGTCACGGTACGTTGGGCAACTTAAGCAGGTCTGCAAAATAGAGGTAATGCTGAGCGCATGACAGAGTCATCATCAGGATTCACTGAGATAACGCTGAGCCCATTACACTGTCCTGGAAAGCACTCGATGAGCTGCAGCTACTGTATAAATGGTAGCTTGGGGTCAGGGGACCAAAAGTGCACCACTCAACCATACTCCCACTCCTCAGATGCTCGGCCTGAATCACAGGCCCCCAGCTGCCATAATCAACCTGTCACCCCATGCCATCTGCTCTTCGAAAGCTTTCCCCCATCTCCGGGAACTGAAAATGCCATCTTTCTACTTCTCTGGCAGGCCACCACGCAGTTACGCCTTGTACCACAGAAAACGGTGTTCGCTTTACATCTGCCCGAAGAGACCAAACTCTCTTCGAGGGCAGAGATGGCCCCTTACACCATCTGAGCGCCAGCTGTGACTCACAGAGAGCCAGCCTGGTGCATGTCCCTTAACTGAATCCAGGTCAGCATGAGTGTTACAGGTGAGGAACCTGGACTCAGGGTCTTTCAGGGGTAAAAGTGGAGCTGCCTCGGGCCTCATGCTCCAGGACCACCGGGGTCCCCTCCATGTCTGCCCCATCATGGAATGGAGCAGTTACTACCGGCCAAGCTCCGTCTGTCCCGGCAGGAGAGGGGGCTGAGGGAAAGGCTGGTGGCCCCGCCATGGTCCGGGGGCAGGAATGCCAAGATCCCAGCCAGTAACAGCGTGTTGGCCTTGGCTGTACCCCCACCTCCAGAAACCAAGCCAAGGAAGGCTCTCGCCAATGGCCAGTGCGAGCAGGACGAGCTGAGCCTCCCCTTCCCTGAGGGGTCAGCCAGCGGCAGCCACACAGCGCATGGAGGGGCTCAGCTGCTTCCTCCTCACCCAGGGTCCCACTAGAGCACCTTCCCCCGCACCGCTCCACCACCCACTCCATGTGGGGCGATGTTCCTAAAACACAGGCCCACCCCCTGGCAGGTGCAAGCCCCCGCCCCCTGCATTGTGTATGGAACTGAACCAAAACAGCGTGAGGAGAGAAAACGGGAGTCTTCATCTGTGGTCCGAAGGCATCACGCTGTCTCTATGCACCTGGGACTGCCTGACCCCCAGCCTCCGTCACCTGGAAACCTTTCTATGTATCTGTTCACCTGGATATTTTGTCCGTTCGGCCCACATCTACTGGGAAGGGAATCTCAAGGATGAACAAGCCGGAGAAATAAGAGGTGACCGAGGCGATGTGAGCTGAGCGACGAGGATTCCGACCCTGGCCCTGCACTAGCGCACCACGTGCGTCTCACACTGGTCCTGGCTCTCCCTCACCTGTGGTTTCCTGGACCTCCAGCCTTAGTCACATGGAGCTCCAGGTCCCATTACAAACCAGGGGTGGGGGTGGGGCTGAAGACCACCCCGCTCAGCTCCCTCTCTTCCCCTGAAGGCCTTGAGGAGAAGGATCATCCAGATCCCAAGGTGTGCCCGCTCTGTCCACTGGAGCTCGGGATCATCCATGGCCCGAGGCTGCCAGAAGCTCGGCTCTGGGAGGATGTTTCCACAGAAAAGCAGGGGTGACCCACGCGGCTACCCCACTGGCAGGAGTGAAGTCATCCCCACCCTTCACCCTCCAGAAAACACACCAAATAGGCACAGTGGTAGGTGTCTTCTGCACCTCACAAGGCTGCCACCTCCAACCCCAGGCAGCCACGCCTTGAGCTGCCGTCCCCACCTAACCAGACCCCCCGGGTGGACAACGGCCCCTCCCCGAGGCTCGGCCAGCTGCTCCGGCCCCTCCTTCCGGCCTGTGTCAGGTGTCCACCCACAGGGGAGGGACGACAAGATGAGGACCTGTCCCGGCCCCTTGGAGCCCACCGCCTGACAAGGGAGACAGACAAACTGTGTGGTAAACGCTGTGACAGAAGGAACAGTGGGTGCTGGGGACAACACCCTGCCACAGAGGAGCCAGGACAGGAGTGGGAAGGTAGAAGCTAGCACTCAGCTGAAACCCACCCCTCAAGCACAGCCCCACCAAGAGACACAGGGCCCTCCACCTTTGACAGGCTACTTGGTGGACCACTCCAGCACCTGCATGCTGTCCAGGAGTTGCCAGCCAGAGAGGCCAAGGTCCCCAGCTAACCAGCAAGGGACCTGCAGCCTCAGCTTCAGAGGACCAACTAATTAAAACACCAAAAGATGAAAGAAAGCAAGACAACAGAGAACAATACTAAAAGGAGACTGAGATTTGGGTTCTGGCTGTAACTATCATAGCTGTGTGACCTCAGCCAAGTCACTTAACCTCTCTGATTCTTTCTTTCCTTATATAATAGTAGTAATACCCTATATTTATTCTTTAAAGCTGTAGGTCCCAATGTGCTTTTTCACAAATGATTTTAATTTAATCCTCTCAACCCCTGTCACATAGAAACTGTCTTCCTCATTTTGCAGATGAAGAATAAAGGGATCAGAAAGGTCAACTTTATTCAAGTCAGGGGAGGAGTCTGGGCTGGAACCAGAACTCCTAAATCGTCCCTGCACACCCCACCCCCGCCCTGAGGCACACTTATTGTCAAAGATGACCACAACCTTTTGTCAGCCATGGAGGCTTCCTCCTCTCCTGACTTAAATGTCTGGTTTCTTGCGTCCTAATTTTCTGCAGCCTACACCCCTCTGAGACAGCCGGAGAGACAGCCTTGAAGCTCCAGAAACACTCACTATTTGCCCTCACAGCCCCTCAAACAGAACATTCTCTTCTACCCCTGCTCTGCAGACCCAACACCGCCACTCCCGACAAATCTGGAGATGAACAGCGTGGAGGGAAACTTCTGGGTCAGCTGCAGGTGTGTGTGATCAGATTGGGCAGGGAGGTTGGAGGTTTCATCCAGAAGTAGATAAATTTTACAGAAAAACGGGGAGACGGGGAGCAACCACATCAGCAACTGCCCAAGTTGGCCGTGGCTGACAACACTCACAGGGAAACACAGCCTCCAACGTCCCCGAGCGCGTGATGGCCAGTGCAGCTGCCATTCCGTGAGAGGAGGACCACACCTGGCTCCCCAGCCCGTCAGGCCAGCTGCCCACCCAGCCTCGTGGGCAGCGCTGACTCACAGCGGGGCCAGAGGGGCCAGCCTGGCTGGCTCTCAGCACGTCTGACTCACCGTCTCCTGCCTGAGCCACTGTACGACATTCCATCTCCCAGAAACAACATCCATCTTTTTTTTTGAAACCTGGCAAAGGACCTTTTTCATGTTCTTAGGGCTGTAAAGTGAGCATTGAGTTTTCCGCAACTTTTCCTAGTAAGTCTGCCTGGTGCGAAAGCGAAAAACAAGTCCAGTTTAGGGCCCGAACATTTTCATAACCTTTGAGCTGCCTTAGTTTCTCCTGAGATTACTCACCTGGGCAGAGTGGGGGGGGGCCGCAGTGAAAATGCTTCAGAGAGACCATGGATCAACGTAAGCACAGCTCGGGTGGCCACATCGGCCTGAGCACTTACTATACCGTAGCCACCATTCTCGTCCATGTGTAGGTTATGTGCTTGTGTCTCTCCTATGTTTACAATAAGATCGCAAAGTCAGAATCATTACCCCCGTTTCTCAGTCATAGAACCTGAGCATTTCAGGCAGTGGGAACAGCGCGTGTAAAGGGATGGAAGCACAGAAAAGTATGTTGCATCCTGGTGCTATACATAACCTTGCCATTAGGACTGGAGCTTATAATATGTACGGGGAACCAATGGTCCTCAGACTGGAGAGGGAAGCCAAGGCCAAAGCCACACTCATAAGTCAGAAGGAAGCACAAGAGCACCTGGAATCCAAACTGTCAATGACCATGTCAGCAAAGACCCATGTGTAAGCCTCTGCTCAGAGACCAGGTGGCCTTTTTGACCAGAGAACTACAGGGTCAACTCATTCCTGGGTTCAAGTTGATGCTCCATAAAAATGAGACCTGAAAAGCAAAAATAAAACAAAAACCACACATCCCATTTTTTGAAGTTTAAATCATAGATATTGTTGAGTGTACATAGTCTATGAACTAGTATGTATCTGTGCCAGCTGATCGGAAATAGCTCTTAGAAATGAAGGGATGGATAGATGGGTAGATGGATGAATATACGGATGAATAGATGAATAGACAGATGAAGGAAGCTAGAATGAATGAATTCACACATAATCACAGAGAAACAGTTAAAAACAGATGCGCCCCATGCAGCAATCATTCCCCACCACCACGCTTCTTTCTAACTCAGTGAATAAGCTCTGCTCGCTGCCACAAAAACAAAAATAATTTGGGAACAACCAACTGGATTGGAAGCGAAGTTCAAAACTCCCAGACCCTTGAGAACACACCGTGCCGACCCCTGCACCATCCCACAGAAAACTTGGGAGGAGACCAACAGGTTGTTCCTGCCTCTCACTGGCACCGCCGCCCTGGACACTGTGGAGAGCGCATGTGGGGATCCTGCTTGAGGACAGTACTCTGGGGTGGGGGGACCTCTCAGACTGCCAATTCCAAGGAAGGTTACAACCCGCTGAAGGAAACTCTTGCAATTTTGTGAATCACAAATTGCTCCCAGGAAAGTCTGGGTCAGCTCTCAGACCTGGCAATACCTTCCTTGGTGGTAGGACAGTGACCATTAAAAGGCCAGTTTTTCCTTTCCCCACTTTCCCAAAGAAGCGGTCGCTGAGCTGGGAAGGCTATGTTTTTCCCACCTGTGGCTTTATGTCCATGCCAAGTCAGTAAACTGAAATACAGCTTTGGTTCAGACAATTCCCATAAAGGAAAATGTCAATGTTGCCTTCAAAGGGGCGGGCACCGAAGCCAGGGAATGAGAGTTATGTTTCCGGCTGCACAAGGGGAAAGCTGGGCTGTAGGCTTCAGGGGGGCAAGCTCCCTGCCCGCAGGTCCAGGGATGATGCAGGATGGCCCAGGCTCCAGCAATGGTGGACACCTGTCACATAAGGAAAACAACAGGTCATTTGTGAAAGGAAACCAGTGGTACCTACTGGGACAGTCAACTGAACCAGGTCGCGGCTGCCTGCTGGTGCCTCTGAGAGCAGAGACAATGGAGCAACACACCAAAGAAGGAACGGTCAGTCACACAGATAAGGGGTAGCAGAGGGACAGAGCAGCCAGGCGAAGAGGGTGGAAGGTGGCCGTCGAAATCATGCGACCTCCATTCAAGTTCCTGCTTGACCTCCAGGTTTCTATGTGGCTTGAAGAAGTCATTGTGCCAGCCTGGGCCTCCACAGTCCCATCGTCCTGCTTCGCTCACAGGCTCCCAGGAAAGAAAGAAGACAAGGCTCCCTTAACCCTTTTGCACTGCTAGTGGGAACACTGTGGAAGGCAGTGTGGAGGCACCTCGACAAATTAAAAATGGATCTGCCTTTTGACCCAGCGATCCCACTTCTGGGACTATATCCTAAGGAACCCAAAACACCAATTCAAAAGAACATGAGCACCCCTATGTTCATCGCAGTATTTTTTACGATCACCAAGATACAGAAGCGGCCCAAGTCTCCACCAGTAGATGAGTGGATAAAACAACTATGGGACATTTACACAATGGAATACTACCTGGCCATTAAAAAGAAGAGAATTTTACCCTTTGTGACAGCGTGGATGGACCTGGAGAACATTATGCTCAGTGACATAAGCCAGTCAGAGGAAGGCAAATACCATGTGATTTCACTCATATGTGGAATCTCATGAACAAACTGAACCAACAAGGAAAATGGGGACAGGCTCATAGATGGAGAGCAGATGACAGCTAGTGGAGGGGCCTGGAGGTGAGGGGGTGGAGGTACTGAGCAAAAAGAAAAAAGGACTCACGGACATGCACAACAGTGTGGTGATAGCGGGAAGGATGAGTTTATAAGGAGACTAAATGGTAATGAAAAAAAGACAATAAAATCATTTTTAAAAAAAGCATATGCGGCCCTGTCACAGTTTCAGTGAACCCACTTTAGAAGCACACTCCAGAACAGGGGAGCCTCCCCCATGGATTCATTACCACTGACATTCCTTGCGTCTTCTCTGGCATCCAAGACAAACCCTCACTTCCTGCATGAGTCCAGGTGCGTTCAGCTCGGCCAGGTTCCTCCATTCTAGCTTGAACTTGGGCCTTCAGGCTCTGAGCTGTCCCAATGTCCAAGGCCCTGAAAACTGTATACAGCTTCACCACACCTGACGCTCAGTCACAACTGAGATGTGACAATGCTTAATACTAATCCGGTCCAATTAGTCATGCCTGGACCTTCCTAAACCCCAGTTACACAGAATGACATTAAATGGTCTTTAATTCCCATGGGGATCCATGCTCTCCTCCACCTGTGGAAAGTCTGCAAGACGCCAAAGGGTTTATTTTTCTAGGATTAACACAATGACAGGGAATCAGCCATATATATTGTTAAAGAGGATGAGCCAAATATTTGTCTGTAACTTTTATATGAAGGAAGCCAAAACAGAAAAGAAGCGCAGGGGTTAGGCTGGTCTTTGTAGGCACCAGCCAGCCTCCAACAAGGGCCGCCCCGTGAATTACCAGCACCACTGTTTGCAAGGCAGTTGCCTGCTACACGAAATGCAACATATTAACAGGAGCTTCCTGAGGAGAAGAGGCTTAGAGAGGAGAGACTGACCCGGGACAGAGCACTCTGGGGAAGGTGTGCGCTCCCAGCCAGCAGCCCCTCTGATGGGCCCTCCCCAAAAGACACTGCCGAGCTGGAAGGGTCATAGGACACACTGCCCCAAGCCCATGCTGAGTTAGAGCATTTAAGCACAAGCTGGGGAACGTGTGGAGCTCGAGCTGGGTGGGGTGTCTGGTTCTGGCCACACCTGCCCGACAGCACTGTCAGACCACCTGTTTGCTCTCCGGGTTTCTCTCTCCAGACCCTGAAACCTGATGAAGCGAGGCTGGTGGGGCAACAGGGAACCAACATCGAAAAGAGAGACGAGATTGAGAAAGGAAGATCAGTGGCAGGAGAAGCCAAGGATGAAACCAGATGTGGTCTGACGTCACGTCGACGTGTGGTCAGTCAGGGAAATCCCCCTACCCCTGCCCCTCCCTGGGCCTGACAGAGGAGTTCACCTTCCAGGGCCTCCACTATCACTTGGCTGCAGGGACAAGAAACTGGACAAGGTGTGGTCGTGGTGAGGAGGCGGAAGCAAAGCGCCCCAGGCCGAGAGTCCAGAGTAGAGGTCTGACCTCACCTCCCCACACACTGCCTCTGTAGTCTTGGATCGGCCTGTCCCTGCCCTGGCCAAGGTATCCTCAATTCATGGGGTTTCACAGAGATGAAGTGGGAGTGAGAATTCACAGAATGGGGTGGAAGTCTGGAAGCTGTGTCCGGGCGCCAGGCCCCTCCATCTTCAAATCCTCCACTAGGGAAGGTCATGAAGGCAGTAGGAGAAAAGAACTCCCACTCAGCAGGCCCCGGCCTCCTCCAAGTCACCTCAGAGGGTGTATTTACCTGCCACTGGCCCCCAGCTTATAAGATCAGCAGTTCTCAAGCATACAAGAAGCCAGGAAGGAGCAAGACCCCCAAGAACCAGGAGCTCATTGGGCCCTCCCCTGGGAACTGGTCCCCAGCCGACAGCTGCCTGGGTAAAGAGGGGGATGTACTTGCTCAGAGCTTCAGGGAGCAGGACAGCCAACCCCAGGTCAGTGCCAAAGTCAGACATCTGCTTAGTCGAAGGAAGGACTTTCTGTGTGTCAAAGTCACCAATGACATGCCTTCCCTAGGCCTAGTCCACTCAACTTTGTCCTCATGCTTCACTCTCCCTAGGACCTTATTTTAGCAAAAAGGGGTCTGAAACATGGAAGCCTTGTGAAGGAAAGGGGCTGGGGCAGGAGGAGTTGACCTAGAGGGTGCCCTGCTTTCGGGAGTGCTCAGACTAATGGAAAGGGTTGAGGAGACATGCCCAAGACTGGCTCATTTTGACAGCTGTGCAGACCAGGTGTCTTGAGGGGCCCATGAACCATCCTCTGGCTTCTGGGGTCATAGGAGTGAGAGAAAAGAAAGGGTCAGCCAAGCAGGCTGCCAGCAGGGGGCCAGTCCATCCTGGGTCTCCCGCATGCTCTCTCCTTTCCTCCCCATGATGCCCCCTCTGCCGGCCTCCCTGCTCCCTGACTCTGCCTGAGACCCTTGTCTGCTCTGTCCTTCCTCCAGGGTCCCAGCGAGGATGGGAACAGCCCTGGATGCTCAATTGGCTATGCCTGTCCACCGAGCCACTGGGACACCACTCAGGTGCTGGAAGACTGAGGTGAAGGAAACCCCGAGAACTGCCAGTCTGTGGGGTCATGGTAGATGGGAAGGGGAAGAGCCAGCAGAAGGCACTTTCCACTGAGAGCCAGGGATTGGAGTGAACCATGAGACAAACAGCAAATGTTTTACCACTGGAATAAAACTGAAAATGTCCCTGGAACCCATCTGATGCAGAATTTCCAGGGGAGGTTGGTGTGAGTCACTGAGGACCCAATGCCTGCTCCCAAGTGCCAGACCAGCTGCGCTTGGTGAACACGTAAACAGAGCTTGGGGAAAAGACGGTCCAAACCCTGCGGGCTGCACCTGCCCCAAAGCCAAGAGGGTTGCCTCCATCCTTTCCAACACACCGACTGCAGGCAGCTCCGTGGCCCATGCTCCGCTCGGGGGTTGGACGAGGGAGGACGGGAAACCCAAAACACAGGGCGGACAATAAATCTCACCTGCTCGTGACAGCGCTCGGGCGTGCCTGGTGCTCCTTCTCTCTCTGAAGGAAAAATAGATGCATACGGAATAACAATCCCCATGATCAGAGAGTGGTTAGGGAAGATGGGTGCTTGCAGACGCCACGCAGACTTTCCAGCACGGCCTCCAGCCAGGGTCTCATGAAGGCCCAGTAACACTCCCACAAGGGCCCATCTCCTCCATGAAATAAGCATTGGACGCAGGCCACCAGGCAGGAATCATCCTGTTCTGTCCCCCACACACACCTGCCACTGTGAAAGAAAATCCAGCCCCCACCCTCACCCCATGGAATAAGGTGGCCTGGCTTCTAAGAACAATTTCCCCCTTAAAAAGGCCAAGAAACTGTTCCAGAAAATAAGAGGGACAATAACAGCAAGTTACCACTAAAGGTCAACCACATGCCATCATTTAAGTCTGACAATGAGCCTTCCAGAAAGAATTCCCACTTAAGAGATGAGGAAACCAAGGCTCTGAAAGACTGAGTGCCCAGACCCAGGGAGCATCAGTAGTGAGAGAGTAGGTGGCAGAATAACACATCAAGATCCCAATCCAGAGGCCACATTCCTGTCTTTTCCCTACCTCTCATCCTTCTTGACCTCAGTGACTATCTGACCCCTAAATAAGAGTGAGCTCTCAAAGTGCACACTTGGGGGAAAGGCTCTAGTATTCGGGAAGCAGGCCAGAAAAGCACAGCCTGGTGCAAAACCTGGAGGTGGGGCTAACTCCGGCCCGGGGGCCACTGTAAAAATAATAACCATTAATATTCTAGTGCTGGCTTTCCAGGCAACATGTGCTGCGTGGGAGCCTGAGGGGTCAGCACCCCGATGCAGGCATCGGGCTGCCTGGTTTATTACCCACAGAGTCTCCTCTCCCCTTCAAGCCTCTAAGAGACAGTTGATTAGGGCACATTTCCAGATGGATCTCCAGCCACCCCATATCCACAAAGGAACAAATGTGCAAAGCAGTGCCTAGTCCTTTCTTTCCCATGATGACCAGAGATAAATCACAGGCCCTCGCCCTCCCCCGGCCCCACTGCCCTTTACCCACAAATCTTACACCTCAAGGCCCTGTGCTGGTCCTACCTCTTCTGGGAAGCTTTCTCAGCCAGCTTCACCCACGGGGGCCATCATCAACGCTCAAAACCCGACATGTCTCAGTCCTGGGCCACCTGGGGACAGTGCCTGGTCTACGCCTTCTCAATGCAGCACCTTGGCCCCACGTGGCACAGCTGGCTCAGAATGGGACACACAGGGGACATAAACAAGCACCTGCTCAAGGGAGGCAGAGGGTACACTGGAGAAATGTGATGTTCATGGGGTGCGCTGAGCCTGTGGGCCAACCAGCTGCTGGACGTGAACTTCCAGACACGGAGCAGAATGGTGCCGGCTGCGCCCTCCTAACTCCCGCAAGTCTCCCCGTCCTCCCTGAACCGGCCCCGGCTGCTGTGTGGACCACCACCTTCCCAGAAGCCTATGGCCAAGTCACAGCAGAGCTGGGAAGACGCTCAGAGAGCATCTAGTCAACCTCATCACTGCACGCAGGGGAACAGAGGTCCCACGTGGGGACAGCCTGGCCCTGTTTACTCCAAGTACTAACAGAAAATCTATCCTTGTTCTCCTGCCCCTCTGGTGTCAATGCAGCACATCCAATGTGTTCGGGAACAGCCATGGCAGCTTCAGCCCCTGGGCATCAGCAGCTCCGGACAGTGCCTGGCCCTGCCAGCTGCGGGCTGGGCTGTGGTGAACCGCACGGTGCTTGGCCCAGGGCTGACTGTGGCAGCCCAGCTGGTGCCAACTGGGGAGCAAACTGCCCTCTGTAGCTGACATCTACCCCCTGCCCCGGGGCACAGTCCCACGCTGCCAAAGAATTAGCTCCATCCGTTCAGCAAGCCTCTCAGAGCTTACTTCCCTTAGCTCAGGATGACAGTGTGAAAAAGTAATTCCTACGACATGGGAAAATAACAGAACTTCAGGTTTCAAAACTCCGAGACCGTGGAAGGCAGAAAGCCACGTGACCTCTCCAGGCCCACCATCCTAGAGCTGATGATTCCTGCCTCAGCCTGCACCTACCCCCCAAACCCCCAGCTTTAAGGCACACGGGTCCTCGATACACAGCTGCACTCAGAGGGGTCTCCTCACTATTCAGTCCACTGCTCATATCTTCATAAATTCAGCACATTCACTGAGCCCCCAGGGAGGCAACATCCTAGATCTCTAAAGGGGACAGACCAGCCTGGTCACAGGCAGGGAGGCAGGAACATGCTCAGGGAACAGCATGACGTGCCCGGGGCAGCTGGGGCATAGGGGAACAGCAAGTGACAGAAGGAAAACAGTAGCATGAGGTCAGGTCACCAAGAGTGCCTAATACCCGGCTGAGAATCCCCACCCCAACCCTTGCAGAGCACAGGTCTGGGTTAGAACTTAAGCCCTTCTCAGAGAATGTGAGGCTACTCCAGGGCATTCTCTGGGATCCTGGGGAGGCTGCAGGTGCTTCCTGGGCCTACGTGGCTCATGCCCTCAGCTTTCAGACTCCAGCTCAAAGGTCACCTGCTCTCTGAAGCTTTTTCCTTGACCCCCTGGACCTATGTAGAGTATATTATAGCACCCGTGACATTTCACTGTGCTTGATGGCTGGTATTTCTATCTTTCCCCAAGCCTTAAGTCTTTCAAGTGAAAAGACCATGTCTTATTTATCTCTGTATCTCTAGATCCCGATAGAATGACTGGTATGCCATGCTTACTAAAGGGTGGGTGAATATGGATAGACAGATGGATGGACAGACGGACAGATGGACAGATGGACAGATGGACCAACAGAGGGCCAGATAATGGATCTTGCTTTAAACAATCAGAATCCATATAATTCACAGCAGTCATAGACTTCGTGAACATATCCTAAAATTACCACTCGCCAAAACTCTAAAATGGATAAAAGTTTTTGACCCAATTACCTCAGTTTTCCCAGGTCTCCTTCCGTCTGTCTGTCTCTCCACCCCATTGGTACCCAAAACTCTTGACAGGCCCCTTGGTAGAGCTGAGCTAGGGCATCGGGCCCAACCTCCCAAAGACATCATGGGAGAGGAAGAGCCACGGCTGGGTCCTGGCACCAGAGCATCCTTCAGTAATTACATGGTTCCAGACAGACATAAATAGACAGATTAGCCTCTGCATTTTTCTCATAAAAATAACAACAGTTCCTAAGCACGCTGGCATGAGCGCGGACATGAAGCATTGCAACCTGCTGTTCTTGGCAGTCGAGGGCTGGCTTCCCTTGCTGTTTCCACCACCACCCCCCTCCTCCCCCTCCTCGGGGCTCTTGGAGGGCTCCTCACTCCTGGCTCTCTCCATCCCTATCATCCCACAGCAGGTTGGCAGCCAAGCTCTGAGACCGGCTAAGGTCTTTTATGAGCATCATGTCCATGGTTTGCTGTTCTCCTGGCTAGGTCTTTATCTGCTTTTAGTCATTAGAGAAGTAGAAATCCTGTACACATGGTGAAATAATTATATGCCCCATTCTGTACTAGAGGAAATAGGGAGAATGTCTGCTCTATCTCCATCCTAACCCAGAAGAAGAGCAGTTTCAAAGGGGAACTCCCTTGCTTTATACACACAAATGCAGAATCTCTCTCTCCCTCCTTCCCCCTCCTCCTCTCTCCTCTTCTCTTCTTCCCTCCTTCTCTCTCTCTCTCACTCCCCACCCCTTTTGTCTCCCCCCTTCTCCCTCCTTATTTTTCACTTGTCTTCAGGTGCCCATGCTGAACCTGGGTCATGACTGCAGCCCCAGGACCAAGGCACCTACTTACTCCTCTGGCTTCTTTCTGACCCCCTCTATCTTGACCTTGATCCTCCTCAGGCTTAGGGCTCAAGAATCAGAAATAGGACACTGAAGCCTGAAGTACTGATTACCAGACCCTCCTCTTTAAGGCCCATAAATTCCCCAAGCTAAAGGTAGTCCCAGCCTTGTCCTCCCACTGGATACTGATCTAGTCAAGCCTCTGACCACAGGTCGAAGGTCTGGAGTTGGCCATCAGATGACAATGGCTCCCTCTAGAAGATGAAAGATGCCTGGGACAGCCTGCAGGCCATACAGGGCTTACTTTCTATTCCATGTGATGCTATTACTCCTCGCGGCTTCCTCCAGAAAGCTCCAGAACAAGGTGTGGGAGTCTGATCAGGCTACATTGCCACACACCCAGTCAACTAGGCAAGGCCTGTCCCCCACAGCCCATGCCAGGAATGAAAAGGAAAGGGAATTCGAAGTCAGAGGACCTAGGGTCAAGGCCCAGCTCCACCACCACTCACCAGCTGTGAGTTTTGGGCAAGTCTCAAAAACATAGTTTATAATATAACATGTTAAACATTGCCAAGTGCAAGTGAAAAGTTCTATCTCAGTATAATTTGTATTACTCTTGCTTTTAGTGGGTATAAGAGTCTTTCCACATTTTTGTGACCATGTGTATTTCCTATCTAGCTGTTCGTAATATCTGTCTATTGTTTTATTGAGTCATTGGATTGTTAGTATTTTAAGAGCTTTAACCTGGAACTTCAGAGGGTCCATAAACCTCCAAAAATTGAATATACACATTGCAGAAGTATGCATTCATTTTTTCTAGAGAATGTGTTCATTACTTTTATCAAATTTTCCAAGGGTCTGTGAACGTTAAAAATTAACAACCTGTGAATGAGATTACCACCAAGAACTCTTGAGGACTTAACAGTGATTCTCAGAGAGTCATAAATGCATCAAAGTTTAGCCTTGAACATCAGTAAGCACGTACCTGGGCCCATTACTGTCTCTATGGAATCACAGGCTACTCTAAAGGACTGGCTTCACAGATCCAACCTAAGTTGTGTCTACACATATTCCACCTGCTGTTCAGGTGTAATACTCCTACTTGGGAGGGTTATATGATTAACCATTTATTTTAAAAGCCATCGTTCCCATAGGTCTGGGGACTGAATGAGAGACTGTGACTCCCCAATTGTGATGTCCTAATTCAAGATTTGGTTCACTCGATCAAAAATCTTTTGCAATTACACAGATCAAGTAAGCTTTCCTTGGCAACCTATCTATTCACCCCTAGCAATGCCATGATAAAAATGAGACAAACGTAAGATTCTGACTACTATTCCAGTCCTGCTGCCAGATTCATGAAGCACAATCACCTTGTTTCTGCAGGTTAAGTACTGACCTTTGGCATTTGTCGCTCTGGAATCTCATCATCCCCAGTGAAATCAAGAAAACCTTTGCACTGGTGGTCTCTGCCCCCATGAACCACTGCCTGCAACTATCAGGATATTGATCCTTTCAACACCCATGTATTTCTCAATGGCTTTGTAAAAAAGAGTGACATCGGGATGACCCCTCCTATAGGGAGATGTGTGAGTGGGTTGCCCATGATAAACCCATTCCCACATTCCAATCTTTTTAAGCCATTGGATTTCTCTGTATGTAATCTACCAAGGAAATCCTCACATCTCGATTTCATTTAGTGCAGGCCACCACTGAGTCCAGGTTTAAGCCAAAAAGAAAAAAAAAAAGCAAACTGCTGGAATCACTCCAAGTAAGCTAACATATTAAATCAAGAATCTCTGGTAAGTATATACATCTTGCTCATTATGGCCCAATCCAACATTACATAGCTTCCTCCCTCGCCTGTGACCTTGTAATACTTCTGGGATCTATGCTTTCTCCTTCTGGGCAGTACTTCATTCTCCCCTCATAGACATGCTGAAATCTGCCTTTGTTGTGGATCTGGAAGCAAGGAAAGGAGTATGAGATAGTGAAAATACGCCTTAAGGAGATTCAGCACTCCATGGTCTTCAATCAAGTGGAAAGAAGCCCCCTCAGACGGTGGTAGAGAAGGCTGCTTCTCTAATGGCCAAGTAGAGAGATTTAGGGAGTGAGTCAAATCTGATTCAGCTGAATCTACCCACATGTCCCCACACTAATTCGCAGGTCTCACTCTTTCTTGAACAACATTCTTACTTTCCCATAAGAAACCCGGCGCAGTTGTGAATTAGATTGTGCTATTATCTACAACTTTACGATCAAACTTCATGATACATTAAGCTACAAGGCAGTTGAAAAGCAATTAGTTTAGGGCAGTTACAGAAACACTCTGATTCTCTAACCATGACTTGAGCTGATAAGGTAAAACTGTGAGATGACTCGCTTCTTTGTTTCCAGTGCAATCAGAAATAGCCAGCCCACCCCACATCCCAGCAGCCCTCACAGCCTGCATCTCCACCCTAGCATACTGCAGCAGCTGCCATTTAAACTGCCAAAGCCTTGTACTCCAGGCGTGCTTCAATTCCAGGCAGCTGGTGAGTGTTTAAAACCCTCTTTGCCGCTGTAGGCTGTGCATCATCAGTATTCACTTTCTACTGACGAGGAAGCCATCATCAGCTCCAAACCTAACCTGCACAGATAACCAACCCATCTTCTCATCTTTGAAGGTCCGTTTCCTTGAAGCTCTTGTAAGGTCAAGTGCTGAATGAGTCAGAGGTCAATCAGAAAAACAGAAATCGCCCTAAGTATATCAAGCAGGAAGGTGTTTCATACGTGTTTGTAGGTGTAAATGTTTGAAACTGGTGGAAGGGTTAAAAGGAGTAATATCAGGGAAGGCCACCCACCCTTAGCTCGTAGGCATACCACTAGCTTTCAGAATCAGAAAGTTATAGAAACCACAGGAAACCACAAACGATGATGTGGGCAGTAAGGTGCCCAAAAGTCTTCTTTCTACCTGGGCTCAATGGAGCAAAAGATGGATAAACTTTTCATTCTCTTTATGATTTTTCTACTGAAAACTTAGCAATACAACAGGAATCTGGACAAAGATACTAAGCTATTTTAACATTATATACTTAAGAGTACTGTATCATAAACTTTAGGAAAGCAAAAACAGAAGTGCATTGATGGAGTTATATCAGGCTACTTTGGGTCTCAGAATTAGGAAAGGCTCAGCTCTCTCAAATCTTAACCTTCTTTGTCACCTGCTCTTCTGACTTTGGTTTTTGTTTAAATTTTTTTTCACCTGGACCCACAACTGGCTCGTCCATGCTTCTGGGATTTCCAACAGCTTCTTCAGCCTCTCTTCTAAGGCCAACACTTTTCTAGAGAAATGGTTTTATTTCTGACCATCAGTTTCTGAAAATCCTGCACACTAAAACACATCTGACTCCCAAACCACACCCTTGCAGTCAGAAATGGCCATTCAGGGGGCCATCACTGAGGGGTTCCTATGGTTCCCAGTCCAGCCAGGTCATCGACTGGCTTGCCCAGACGCTGTAACTCATGCTAGCAGGTCCCACTGTGAGCCGAGTGTCCTCATGTCCTGATTCTCAGACAGACTTGGGGAGGGGAGCATACATGGCATGACATACACAGCAACGTGGCCATCAGCCACAGCAATCCAGGGCTCAGCCCACTCCTTTCTGGCATTCACAGCAGGGGGAGGCCAGGTTTCCCCAGCAGAGTCCAGATCTCTTTGCTGACAGCCTTCCAAACCTCCAGACTCAAGAGTTATTTAATAGGTGCTGGGTAGGGACCAAGGAATCGCAAGGCCAGGGAGGAGAGGAGGGAGCTGATTAAGGAATAGGCTGAGAGAGAAGGGACATCTCCCCACCATCCAGATCTCTGGACCCTGGTGATGGAAGGAGCTAGCCTTGCCCCTCACTGGTGTACGGGAAGGACTACAGGTCTGGGCTCAGAGCTGCCTCTGGTCAGCTGGGTGACTCCCAGCAAGGTCCTTGGATGTCCCGGTCCATGTCACGGTGGGGCACAAGTAGTCCTTTGGTGATTAAATGGTGTCTGGGTTTCTGCCTCTAGGGTCAGGGCTCTAATTGTTATTGAAGTAATGGATGCAAGAGTCTCTAGCTGATGAGGTTCTCCCTCTCTCTCCCCACGGCACACCCCAACAACATAAATGGAGCCCAGGACCAGGCACACGAATCTCTCCATCAGTTGATCTAGGATTGACCAAGTAAGAAAGGCTTCTAAAGAGGTTTCAAGATTTTTCATTGGCTGGTAGGTTAACAACGGAGGAAACCCCAGGATCCTGAGCTTTAAATCACTTCTGAAATGGGATCGTTGCTTTTCTTGAGTGTGTCCTGCTGATGGGTGTTCTCTGGACCAGAGCACAGGGACTGTACCTTCTCCTGCCTTACCCTCCTAGCCAAGAACAGGACCAGACACCAACAGGGGGCTTTGTGAAGCCCAGGATGGGTGGGCAGACACAGATGGATGGAAAGGGGGCCCGGGCTCTGCAGATCCTATCTTGGCCTGGCCTGGCCTGGCCTGCATTTTTCTTTCCTATTCTTCATCTCTCCAAGCTTTTGCTTTGCAGGGAAATATATTAGTAATCTCAGAGCCCCACACACTTCCCCTGTGAGTTTCAGCTCACTCCTTCATCATTAATCTCCATGAGGTTGGCTCCCCAAGTGGCTCCATTTCCAGTTTTATCAGAAACAAAAATAGACTCTTGCAAACATTCCAGTCATTTGGATCATCAGTTCATAGGCTTTGTCCAACCCTGGCTGAGGTTCTTCTCTCTGAGCTCGGCACCATGGCTGCTTGGGCACAGCCAGTTAGTTGACACTGTGGCTTGATTGAACACAGCATGATTCTTTTTCAGGCCCTTCCAGTGGCCCTTGGATATGAAACTATTCAGAGACACTGATGCTGACCAGCCCAGCACTTCAAACAGCAACCAGTGTATAGACCACCAGTGTCTATCATGCCCCTCTTGGGGCATAACATGGTCATCACTTCAGAGAGCTACCGCTCTTTCTGGGGGCTCCCAGGGCTCGCTATTTGTACAGGTCTTTCCACAGTTAACACATTCTACCCTGTGGGTGTTTATTTATATCCCTTGCCCTGTCACTGAAGTAGAAGCTTCCACGAGGTAGGAACCGGGTCTGATTCCACTCTGGGATCTTGCCAGAAAATATAGCCAACATCCCTTCTATATGACTTTTATTAAAAGGGCCCTCAAGTCAACAAAAATATTCCCTAAAGGGCTAACCCAAAGATAAGCACTCACGCTGCAGGTTCTATAAAGCTCATGTGGACTTAGGGCAGGTGATCAAGAACTACTCAACCATCACTTTGACCATCACCTTTCATATCACCTCCATTTTTCCTGAACTGAACATGACCATCATATCTGGCGCTTACATTGAGATCTGAGAGAAGAATCATATGAAACACTCAGATTTGTTGAGGGAAGGAAATTATCCATTTGTGGACACAGTGCCCCATTTTTGTCTGAGGTTTTTCCTAAGCATCTTATAGGTACTATAATATCTTAAAGTCTGTTGCTGTCTTATATGTATTAACTGCTGACCATCATTTAAAGATACAACCTGAGTCTTTCCTACCTGACACATGCTTCCATGATGACTGTGTCCAGAGAAAGAGGATAACTTGTGTGCTGGGTCTTCAAGAGCAATGTGCCATCTGAATTGGGTCATATTTGAGAGTGAAACAAAGAAGCTAAAGGTAATAAACTTTATATAATTTTTTAAATATTATGCACTGACTAACTAATTTATTTGCTTTGATTACTAGGCCACAAAGTTGCTCTACTCAAAAGCTAATTATTTTTAAAACTATAATATACATACATACGTCAAACCCAAAAACGTCTTCTTTATCATGATAATCTAAACAGTAAAAATAATATAAGCAAAATAATTTTTTCCTGGTGCATAGTCGCATCTTTTAATCAGTTTCTTAGACATATCACTCTTTAATATTGTATCACTGAATTTTTTGAAGAATGTAATTTCTTTCAATATCACCTAATTATTTTAGATTTTCCTATAAAATTGTATGCAGTTTTCTTCAGAGTTGTAAGTTATGATTAATAAATTTGAAATGGTTCACTTTTTCAACTGATCTTTCTTTGGACACCACAATTCTCTAATTGAGAAAACATCTTGCCTCCTGCTGCCCTGATATCTGGTAAGCTTGGAGAAATTTGGCTAAGTGAAGAATATTGTCAATTTCAATTATTTTTCATATCAAAATGAGTAAATATTTTACTTCAAATATTTTCACAGATGCTTTCTTTTTGCTCAGAGTAGTTTTCTTGACAAAACATGTCAAATAAGTTGTTTCTATTCATGATTCTTTTGAATGGTTCGCAAGTTGTAGGTGCTGCAAAATCATAATCCTACTCAGTTTTGTTCCATTGCAGGGCAGATTAAAAATTCATTGCATTAGCACAAAGTGTTCCTCACGAGACTCTTCCCATAAACCAAGATATCTCAGACACTCCTGCAGAATTTGAATATTAAATGTTGCACATCATTTAAGCTGGATCGTTTCACTTTTTCAGCTCGTCCCTTACTTTTAGAGATAAAATCTTCTTCGCTCTGGTAGAGACAAAGCAGCCTTTGTTCCCAATCGTGGCGATTCACTCACAGACTCAAAAACGATGTTGGAGGGCAAGCCAGTCATTTAATTTTGATTAAATATTCCCAGCTGCTTTTGAACAAAATGAACCAAAACTTAGAGGAACTGTTTACACAAAAGCTCAGCAACATTTTTTAGGACCCTTAAGTTGATTCACAAAACAATTCTTTGAAAGTTCAAAGATTTCTAATATTTGATTAATGACAAGCAGCAAAAAGAGCAGGTACATACTCCACCACCCTGAGTTAGTGCTTTGTGCTCAAAAATCAGTTTGGGCACAATATTTTTGGAGTTAAGTTTTTCTGAGTATATATAAGATCATTTACTTTTTGGAACTATGGTTTCTAATCCAACTGATAGAACAACACAGTTATTAATTGTGTGTGTATCCAACCAATTCCAAGTACATTCCTAGTCTACAAACATTGTGTTCCACCAAAATTTGTGGTTTTGTTACCAGTACAAAAAATAAGTAAATAAATAACCTTCAGTGTTCAACCTCTGAACAAATTACATTTGCATGCACTTCAGCTATTTCATCTTTGACAGAATTAACTTCCAAAAGTTTACTTTGATTCCAAAAACTGGGTGAAAAATTAAACGTGTGTTAAAATTGACTTAACAGATATTCAACTTGCAGCATCTTACAACGCTGATATAATGCTGGCTTCATACAACTGTGTGAGAAGTTACCCTTCTGCTCATGGAACCAACACATCCACGCCTGCCACTGCACTTTCCATCCAAGCCCAGGAAAATTTGGAATTAAAAATCAGGAAATTAACTTAGTAGAACAGTCCTTTGGTCTAAACAAGTCATAACATGATATGTAAACACACCTTATGTAGCTATTAACCCTAATCGTCCTTGTGTACAGACCTGCCCACAGTCCCCTGAGATGCTGATTTCTCCCCCATAGACACACTGTGTCTTCTGGTTTCCACGTAGTCAGTGGTATTACTATAGCCATGGTCTCAACGGACACCTTGTAACTTACACATTAATCACTGACTTTCTTGAAAGAAAAAATCGGTACTGAATTTTCTATGAAGCATGCATTTCAGGTTTTTTAACTCATTGTCACAGAGGGAGTATGTCACAACAAAAAAAAATTTTTTTCAAAGCATTACCAAGCAACAAAGTCAGTAATTAATCATTGACACCAAAAAGTACATGAAAAAAATTTCTTGAAAGAGTATCTAGATTTATTCTTACTCACTGTACAGCAGAATTTCTCAGCCTCTATTGCCTACACATGTTTCACGTAGACCTAACATATAATTTCCCTCATTCTCCAGTGACCCCACTGATTTGTGGTCTGGCAGGCTTTGTGTATCTTGCAGGCCAAGTCACTTGCCAGAGCATCACTGGCCAGTGTGCCAAATGATATTCCCCATCACCACCCATGACAGGGAGTCCAATCGTGCTTAGTTGTATCAGGAAGCAAAAGTATCCTGCACGCTGCCCTAAAAAGGTAGGTGTTACTGTTGTCTGTCTGGAAATGGAGCCGCATACATAGAAGCATACTAAGCAAGGGCCCTCCCCTTTGTAAGAACTAGTACATTATTCATTCTAATCATAAAGTAATATGCTGACAGGGTATATTGTGTTCCCTAGAGCAGCCACTAAAATAATAATGCAAAATCTATAGCTAAAAATTCAACAGAGAAATCAAAATGGAATACTAAAACATATTCAGTTAACCCAAAAGAAGGAAAGGAAGGGGAAAAGTGGAACTTAAAAAACGATGTGACAAATACAAAACAAATGGCTGAATGGCATGCCTAAACCCAACGATGTCAATAATCACACTGAATACCAATGCACTAAACACTACAATGAAAAGGTCAAGATAGTTAGATGATTTTAAAAAGTAAGTCTCAATTATACACAATGTACAAGACACACTTGAAACACCAAGACACAAATAGGTTGAAAGTAAAAGGAAAGAAAAAGGCAGACCATGCCAAAACACAGCCTAAAAAAGGCTGGAGTGGCTGGAGTCACATCAGTAAAAATAGACTTCAAGACATGGAGTATTAGCAGAGATAAGGAGGGACATTTTATAATGATAAAAAATTCAAACAGCATAATCAATAAAACATACAAAAATATTCAATTCCACATAACAAGCCTAAAGGTAGATGCAGTTGATAACAGAGCTTCAAAAAACATAAACGAAAACCTGACACAAAAAAAAAGGAAAAATAAATAACCCGTAGCCAGAGTGGGAGACGTCACCGCTGATAGAACTGTTAAACAGAACACTGGTACAAATACAGAAGATCTGCACAACACTATGAAACACCCTCACCAAACTGACCCAGAACGCTACACCCAACAACTGTAGAAACAGCGTAATGAGAAGTGTCACTGGAGTGCAGTTGGGCGAGCAAGAAGCGGGGAGAGAGGTCAGGCCTCATGGGCCCGAATCATGCAGGGATTTTACTGAATACATGATGCAAAGCCACAGGAGAATTCTGAGAAAGGGAGTGCCATGACCTGGCACATTTGCCAGGGATCTCTTTGGTGTTATGGGAAGAATAAAGTGTAGGAGGGCAAGAGTTGAAAGAGGGAGGCAAGAGGATTCTCAACAGTCTAGTGAGAGATGACAGTGGCTGAACTAGAGTATAACACGGGTGACAGAAAAGTCTTCCTTGGGTTCTGAATACATACCAGAGATACAGCCCATAGGATTTGCTGCTAATACATCAGATCCAGGGTTTTAGAGAAATAAAAAAGTCAAGGATTTTGGCTGAGCAACCAGAAGACTGAAGTCATCATCTATGACAATGTAGGAAGTGCATGTTTGGAACAGAAAATCAAAAAGTAGACTTAGAGTTGTTCCTTTTGAGAGCCAATTAGCTCTTCAAGTAGAGATTCAGGATATGCAACTGGATAGACAAGTCTAGAGTGCAGGGGAAGAGGTCAGAACTCGAGATATAAATTTGAGGAACCGTCCAACTGGGACTTTTTTTAAGAATGAAAAGTGGTCCTTACTACTCCAAGCAATAAAGCAATAACCAGAACCCTCACAGGCAAACCAGGAGGTATGGTCATCCTGCCAACAAAAGGTGCGAAAGCCATGGCTGGGTGAGGTCCTCGGTGCAGGGAGGGTAGACAGGGAAGAGAAGCACTCCCATGTGCTGAAGTCAGAAGATGGAGCCAAACCAGCAAAGACACTGCAAGACCAGTGGGTAGGAGGACCGGGACACTTTTCCCAGAGACAAATGAAGAAAGGTTTTTTAATTAAGAGGCAGTGGTCCACTATGGAAAACAGTGTGGATGTTCTTCAAAAAATTAGAATTACCCAGCGATTTCACTTCTGGGAATATACCCAAAGAAATCCAAAACACTAATTCAAAAGAAGATATGCAATCATATACGCTGCTGCATTATTTACAATAGCCAAGATATGGAAGCAATCCAAAGGCCCATCAATACACAAATGGGTAAAAAAAAAAAACGATGGTACATATAGACAATGGAATGTTACTCAGCCATAAAAAAGGATGAAATACTACCATTTGCAACAGTATGGATGGATCTATGAGCTATTATGCTCAGAAATAAGTCAGAGAAAGTAAGACAAATACCATCTGATTTCACTTGTATGTAGAACCTAAAAGTGAAATAACTGAAATAAGTGAACAAACTAAAGATAGACGCACAGATACAGAGAACATGTTGATGATTGCCAGCTGGGAGGGGGTTTGGGAGACTGGGTGAAAAACAAGAAGAGATTAAGAAGTACAAATTGGTACCCATAAAAAGTCCCGGGAATATAACGTACAGCACAGGAAATATAGTCAATAAATATTGTAGTAACTATGTACTCATACGGTACCAGGTGGGGACTGGAAATATCGGGGGGTATGACTGTCTAACCCCTATGTTGTACACCTGAAACAAATACAAGGTAATATTGAATGTAAAGTGTAATTGAAAAATAAAATTGAAAAATAAATAAATAAGAGGCCGTGGTCGACTACCTCAAACGACGCAGAGATGCTGAGCACAGAGGCGAGCGAGAGCTGAACGACAATGCAAGAGAAGCATCCACAGAAAGAAGGCACTCAAGGACCATGCACGTTTCGTTCTTTTTAAAGTTAGGGTTTTAACATAGAAAACAACATTAGCAACGTCACCTAATCAGTTTTCACTTTAAAGAGAAAGAATGCAATTGCTCCTTTAAAATGTAGTGTCTAAAATGCATTGTGTTTTAGGAACAGCTAAGTAAAAGGGATTAGAAAACAGCAAAAAACAATGATAGAGAACATTTACATAGCACTGAACATGTGCCAGGTACTGTTCTACGTCTGTTACGTGGATCAACTTGTTCCGTCTTTACAAGAGAGGGACTACTGAGGCACAGGGAGGTGCGATAAGTTATCTAAGGCCTCGTTATTAGTAGCCGGGTCAGCTGGGTAGGTTGGCCCCAGAGACTCAGGGAGAGACTTTTCAGCAATTGAACCTAAGGTCCTTCAGAAAAGTTGCATTTCCAAAGTCACAGGACTACATCACAAGAGCCACACTTGGCGTTTGCCCCCACAATGGATGAACTAAGTCAAGGGCCTGAGTTTTCTCACCCCACTCACCTCGCTCAGAACTTCATCTCCTACAGGGACACCAAAGTCTGACACTGCTCAGCACCTCTCTGACCCTGGGTCTCTGAGAACACACTTCAGAGACACCACTTTTCCTAAAAAACCCACTGCTCACCTGGACCACAGCATCCCAGGATGGTTTTGTGAGCCAATGGATATGCCCCCATTGGCGCAAGATCTACCTAGAAGACTGGTTACTTCATTGAGGTGGTTTGATTGGGGTTATTTTTCTCACTCAAAAACATATCATGAATATTTTCTTTCCAACTAATTTGAAGATACTTTATCATTTTTTATGACTACATAGTTTTCCTTTGTAGTATGAGTCATGCTCAGTTTATGGGCCCCTTAAACATAAACATTTAGGGTGGTTTTTTTTTTTTCAGTTTTCCATTAATCAGGAATTAATGAATATTCAAGCGCATTTTCATATGGCTTTCCCCACTTAGACAGTTTCCTTTTCTTCTTTCAAAGCAGAATCACTGGGTCATAGAATATGAACATGTTTTAATACTTGTTGTCAAACTGCCTTATGAACAGGTTGTACTAATTTATACTCTTCTGAATTAAGAATTTCTCAAGATTTTGACTAATAGCATTAATTGTTTTAGCCAATCTGTTTACCTTCACCAATAGGCAGAACGTGATATCTAAATTTTTAATTAACATTTTTCATCATTAGCAAGGTTGAACATCTTTTTAATGCTCTGACCACTTTAGTTCTTCTTTCTGTAAACTGCCTATTCAATTTATTTGTCCATGGGTTTAGGTGGATTGTCTTTTGATTAAATGGTTAAATATTTTAGATCTATATCTTCCTAAGTAGCCCACAAATTATACAACCTTCCCCCCAGGAGCAAAGATCTAGGCTCTGGGGAGAAAAAGACATTGATTAAACGTCTTCTGATGATGCTGTGCTTCTTGCCTCTATACTTTTCCCCGTGACTCCAAAGCCCTCCCTGAGGTATGGCAGAAGCTATCTGCATGCTCGTCCCTTTCCAAGTCTCCTGCTTTTTAAAGGTAATATATATTTGAAAGTGTAGTGTTCGTGTTGGAACTGAGTCCTCTGCCTTTGTGCATCTGTTTAAGTTATCTTGAACAACGACCAAGCACTCAGCATAGGCTTGGCTTGAGTCAGATGGCAAACCCAACGAAGTGCTTCTCTGGTTGAACAGAAAAAGAGAGAGAAAAGACAGGAAGACAGAGTAGCAGGCAGATGAGCAAGGGGAGAGCCCATGGCAGGGCTCAGCTCAGGGTCTTGCCCCAGCTCATCATGACAATGGTTTAAATGGAGACTGTCATCTGTGAACAGGCCCGCCTTTCTACTGACAAAACCCAATCACTGCCAAACCTCAAAAGCCTCCAAGTGTGCTGTGGCAAGAGGCAGCTCAGAGCAATGACTTCACCAGCAGAGGGTAGAGCCAAGAACAAAACTACTTTGTTTTCTGCTGTTTATTTAAAAAATCATGCTTATATGTTCCCTCTTCTTTCACGGACATCAAACACGTAAGGAACATTATGCAGGCACTTTGGGCAGGTGCTGGGAACAGTGTATCCATGGCAGATGTTCAAAGGGCTGACCACACTTGGCTAGACTTGCTGTCCGGCAAGTGTGTCTAGTTCCAAGGCTGTGGTCATCTGGGAAAAGTCACAGGGTATATGATTCCCCAGCCCCAAGAACAGTACTTCTCCTGCTTTACCCTCCAGAGGAAGCTGCTTATCTTCAAGATCAAGAGGTGAGGTTAATATACTTCTTGATCTAAGGCTCTTCCAGAAAGATACTTCTGCACTCTGTGCAAATCCTGACTCTTTGGAGGCTCATACCTTCAAGCAATCCATCCACTACCACTCCTTATCACTGCTCATTCATCAAATCTTCAGGGTCAGGTGAACAATCTTCTCCACCAACCGAAGTCCCTAGGTGTCATCAACATCTACAAGATGACCCAACCACCACATGGTGGCTTAGGGGAGACTCCAAGGAGGAGAACTGAATGCTGGACAGGCAAAGACAACAGGGTCTACTACAAGACAGCAGAACTGATCTTCTTGTGTGATGGTAGGGATGGCTCTTCAGAGGGTGTGGCAGAAAGAAGGGTGGGCCCCTGACGTACACGCATGAGAAATGCATTCTTTGATATTGGTGAGCCCCCAGAATCAAGGATATACAAAAACGTTTGTATTAGATCCTGGCTTTCTCCTAAGTCATAGGTAATGGCTTTTCCAACTTTCATTAGTTTTCTCCCACTTAGTGAATTATTTTGAACCAGTGAGAGAAGCTGTTGAAATGGTTTTAGGTATGGCCTGTTCTTTTCATATAAAACACATGGTGAATTCAATATTCCATCTACTACTTTGTCCAAAACTTCTAAGAACACTCATTTTCTTAACCCGCCTCAGTTTCTCCATGTGTCTATCACCAGCAGTAGCTTCTGGCATCCTTTAGCAGTCATTACTTTTCAAATGTAAACCAAGTTTTTAATCACCTCACAAGGGGTGTCTTACACCTGACACTTACTATACATGATGATAAACAGAGGACGTGAGAACTGCCCAAAGATGTTCCAGGCAGGGAACATCCATGCTGGGTGCTAATGGGCTACAGTGGAGACATCTGTGCATTTCGCCACCTGGCATCTTTTCATCCTCCTCCTGATAACTATATCCTCTCACCAGCGCTTAGATCCTGGATTTGGGTGGGCTTCACATCATGATCAGGACTTCAGCCTATACTTGAAGCTTAAGCCAAGTAGATTATCATATCCCCTGGCCACAGTGATTAGTTTGGGAAAAGATACAAGACCAAACTCTGACTCCAAAAAACCTCCGCTGCCTTGCAGCATACCTCTTCAGGGGAAAGGCTAAGGGAGTAAACCCTGACAGAAAATCCGGAGCCAGAGTCCCTAAGGCGGTTTGACGTTGTAGTCAACACCGGCAACTCCTGCGGCGCACCTGAAGCCAAGCTGTATTGACTCCATCTTTCCCTTGGACCCTTCAGCTGCGAAGAGAGGGGGGTCTGCCGCATGGGCAACAGCAGACCCTCCGTATCACCCTGCCCAGGCTCTGTAGCTTCAGCTTCACTGGAGAGGACACTCCAGCATCATCGCAAGATGTCGATTCAACACGGGAGGAGACAGATACTGTGTCACTCCCGAGTCGGACTGCACAGCCATTCTCGGCGGTGCAGATAGACTCTTAAGAAGCTACACCATCATCTCTCAAGACGGACGGCTGCCGACTACGACGACGACAAGACCCAGTCCGGACTGGTGAGAGGCAATGAAATCTTGGCAGGAGTTTCTAGAAAGAAACTGGTGCCATTTCCTGCTGGACTTGCATCTGAGGGTGTATAGAGTTGGGAGCTAAGGCAGCCATTTAGTATTAAGAGGGAGGGATCCCACTTCCAGATGGAGTCAGCCCAAAGGAAGCAGAGTTGAGAGGCGTGGAGGGAAAAAATGGGAAAGAGAATGGATCCTGGTGATATTGCATGAATGAGGTCCTGCCTGAAGATATGCCTGAAACCAGCCCGACCTCTGCTCTTTTCAGAGAGGTACACTGGTAACTTCTCTTTTAGCTTACGTTAGTTGGGGTGAGTATTTCTGTCCCTGGAAAGCAAAAAAGCTAAAATGGCTGCAACCCTATCATAGCTTAATCTCCTCTCAGACTTTGCCAGTCCACGGCAGACATCGGGTCACATAACACCAGTATGGTGGCTCTTAGTCTCCACCTACACCAAACCCACAGGGATTCAACACCCCCCACCCCAAGGCTCCCTCAGTTATCTCTTGGTGGTGATTTCCCCAGTGGGTGCTGGTCATTGTACTTTTATAACGTACTCTTATCAAAGGACTGTGGCCAGAGGCCAGGATAAATCAACTGACCTCATTCTGATCATGGGCAAAGGTGGAAGGAGAATGAGTATAGTTGGGAGCCTCCACTGAGACCACTCAGTTAACACGGAGGAGAGGCCATCCATGAAGAAGTGAGAACCGGTATCACAAGAACCAGAGAAGGAGAGCTGCGTAGACAAAACAATGGGGTCTCCCACGGGCAAGGACAGCCATCATCCCCAACTGATGAGAAAATGGAGACCTAGGGAAGTGGGGACACATACCCCCCGTCACTAGGGGAGGGAGTTTCAAAGCTCAACATCAAGCCCTGGGGTACAGGGTACTCCCCCTGCTCGCCCACTACCTTTCCATAGAGCTGGGCACACTTTAGAAAGAGCCAGGAATAGTTATAAACTCACACATCAGTTATTTCTGAATTGTCAAGTTTAAGTGCATTCCTGAACAGTGGAGCAAAGACATGATTTCTTTAGCAACCCAACATCCCTCCAATGTGAGCACCAGGCTCCCAGGCCCCCAGGCTCCTCATGATGTAAACTGTCATAGGACAGGGTCTCAACCCACTGCAGCCTCCTCCCCTGGGAAAGAGCCATTTTATGGAGTTAAAATGGGATCCCTTTGCCCCAGTCTTGAGCAAAATACTTCCTGACACACACCCCACTTCAGCCATCCCCTGTGGCTCTAACATCCTGCAATTCTCTTACATGTTGATAAGCAAATTCCTGTGGTCCTTAAGACTTTCTCTCTCTCCCATCATCCTAGAAACCCTTAACCCATCTGCATGAGCTAATGGCTTTCCACCCACTTCTATCTCTAAGATTTTTCCTCTTCAAACCCCACTCCAGCCAAACCTTCAAATCTCAGACTGCTCAACAGTAAGGAGCCAGAACTGGAAGCAGAAGAGCAGAAAGTAGGAGCCAACTCCGGGACTGCTCCCCTTGGTGACAGCGAGTGAGTTCCGCCTCCTCTTGGGCTTCAGTTTGCCCTCCCCAGTGCCGGAGTACACCAATGCCAGGACTTCCTGCATCACCTGACCCACTATAAGCACCAAAGATGCCCTCTCCTCCCTCTGTCCCCACCCCAGTCCTCATGACACCAAATTCTCTAAGCTGCGATCTGTTCCCAAGCTAGACCTGACTGATGGGGAGAGATGTTCTTGGCCCCAGAGACATGGAAGTTCAAGGCTCTTTTTCTTTTAAAATAAACCGTATGACTTCTTCATATTTGGGGGCTGAAGAGCAAAGAGAAAGGGGATACAAGAGAAGCTTCAGGGCTGATTGCCAAAAGCATTCCCCATCCCCCAATTTCTTTAACTGGGAACATCTCAAGGGAGAGCCAACCACATGGTCTTGATTTGTTACAGCTTCACTCACCAGGCTGGTATCCTTTCTTGCATATTGGACAGCCAACAGGTGAGAGCCGTTCGGAGCCCCTTCTCCTCTGTCCAGGGCTGGCCGATGGCCAGGTGAGAGGCCCCAAAGCAGGAGCCTGTGCAGCCCCCCAGGAAGTTGATCCTGCCAGGCAACATCCCCCACTGAGCCAGAAAGCTCTGCAGAGGATCACACAGGATGAGATGTGGTGACCAATGTCACATGGACCAATGTCTCCATGGAGTCCATGGAGTCACTCTTGGACTGGGCCCAGGAGTGACGGGCTCGTGTGTGCCTGATATGGATATGGATAATGGATGACAACATGGAGAGCACCACACACAACCCACCCCCCACCGTGGGTGACTCCTCCCCATGCACCAGCTCCCACACACACACATGGGCACAGTCCCTGCAAGCTCGGTCTCTGCCTGCAGCTGGGACGCCTCTGACTTCCCAACTACCTGTGAATGGCATGCTGAACCTGTGCATGCACACACACACACACACACACACAACCACACACATACACTCCCAAGAAATCCATCATCGTGAAAAGTCATTGTACTTATGCTGGAGTTAACATCCTTCCTCCCACTTCCCGATCCAGGGGCAAAGTCAAGCACGTACATCTGTTCCCCGCAACACAGCTGCCTGCAGGGGAGGGTCTGTGTTCACGGACACCTTGTGCTGTGGCACCTACTCTGCAGGTGCTGTCTGAAACAACAGACCTGTGTCCATTAAACACCAAAGCCCTCAGACACCCAGAAAGAACAGAATGTCACTTGAGAGCTGCGGCAAGTTCTGTCTGGAGTTGGCTATTGGAAGCCAGGAAAGAGCTCTCTCCACTGGTGGCTTTTTTCTAAGTGTTATCTTGAAGTCAGCAAAGGCATAAACCCAGCCAGGGTCTCGCATCAAGATGCATTTTCCCACCAAAGGATCCTCACCAGAATGTCCTTTGCAAAGTCACTTGGGGGCCATGTGTCCTGGTTTCTGAGCCAAGCCCTGCCTGAGGGTGTCCTCTGTGCTGGACAGGCGTGCCTACGCCCCAGGTGCTCAGTCTTTGCACACTGCCCCTCCCAGGGTGACAGTCAGCACATCGCCTCTGTCCTGCGCCAGGCCTGGCTGGTGAGGACTCCCGGAGTCTCAGTCTCTAACCGACACTGCCAGCCCGGAGACCCACTGGGGGCCAACAGGGTCAGCCTACCAGGCCAGTCCCTGGGGACAAGGCCCCACCTCTGGCTTAGAGAAAGGGGCACTGTGCCAACAGGGATGCTGAGGTTCATTGTAGGACCAGGAAACATACCAACCGTAACAAAGGAAAGAGTCAAATCCAGCAACCAGCCATATTCCGCAGACCAGAAAGCTCTAGAACACGCCGCTCTCTAGTCAGACAGGGCCCACTGCTTCCCCAGGCACCTCCCAGCTACGTGCACTTTCAGGAAAACTCCAGGGCGAGGTTCACAGATGATGATGCTAGAAGGGGTGTAATCCAGCACCCCACTCTCCAAATGGGAACTGAGGCCCAGAGAGAAGACAGGCCTGTCCGAAGCACGCAGGCTGTCACAGTGACTGCGAACACAGGCTTCGGAGACAGGTGCCCCTTAATTCAACGCAAACACCGCTGTGGCAAAGGGTTGCGCCAGCTTCTCTAAGACAGCTTCCTTACCGGGAAAATAAGAACACCACAAGCCCACAGAGTTGGGTGACCTTTCAATGGGACACTGCATAAGAGTCCAGCACACAGCAGGAGCTTAATAAATGCCATGTTCTTCCCCTTGTTGCTCTGAGCACAGCTTCCCGACCATTTGATCAGAGGGTGTTCTGGAGATCCGGCCCAAACTGAAAAGGTGGTCCGAGGGGACGGGCACACGTCAGCTCAGCCCCTCCCAGGTCTAGGGCCACCTGGAGCCCCAGATTCTAGGGGCTATAGGAAGAGCCACTCCCTCCAGTTAGAGCCCAAAGCCTGCTTCACCTTGGCCTTGTGCTCCAATTCTGTCCTAATAGCAGTTCCAAGAGAGCAGACCCCCTCACGCAGCGGTCCTCCCCGAGAAAAGGAGGAAGGGACCCAGATTCACAGCATCATGCAGCCCCAGGTGTGGCTGAGTGGCTAGGCAGGGCCCTTGGTGTCTGCAGACCCTGAAGGGCTTTCCTGAGCCAGAGGGTCAGGCAGGCTTTATGACCCCAGAAGGCAGCGCCAGGACACAGGGGTGTGAAACCTGCCACGTCTATATCACTTCTCAGATGACAAGATGTTCCCTGTGTAACTTCTCAGCTCAGAGCATCATGAGTCACCTCAAAAGGTGGTGACTTCAAGACAGAGCCTGGCAGACGATGACCACCTGCCAAAGATCACACTAGGAATTTCACTAATGGGCAAGGAAGGAAGGAGGTGGCTTTGAGGTCCTTCCCAGACCCCGGTGTCTGCGAGGCCACCAGAGGATTAGAGTTCAATGCCATCAAAGGTTCAGGACACTGATGGACAACCCCAAACATCACAGAGTAAGAAGCTGGTTGCTTTTTTATGAAGTTCAAAAAGGATCCCCAGGCCAGGTATGTCCAACAACTGAGCTGCAGCTCTTCAGCCAGGAAAATCCAAGCTAAGGTGCCAGGCCTCCCTCCTCAATCCAGAAGCTGGAAAGTCACTTGCATCATGAACCTACTGCGCTGACCCAGTGAGGGAAGCAGGCCACCCAACCTGTGATGGGCACCTGCAGTCAAGCATTCCGGGCTAAGCCTCCCAGGACACACACGTCTTGTCCACTCAGTCTCCACACCATTACCAAGCAGAGATTTCCCTAGGCTGGTCCTCACCAGGCTCGTTGGGCAGGAGGACGGCAGCTTTCCCCTGAGAAAGTTACTTTGTCCGGGAACTTGCCAGAGCCCAAGTGGGCCACCTCCCTTCCCTGAGTTCTAAGACCTCCATGCTGGCGGTGGTGGCAAGGGAAGAAGGGACACCGGAGCCCATTCTAATTTGAGCCCCATTCAAGGTCTGACCCTCGAGCCTCTGCCACAGAACCGACGACCACTGAATCCACACCACCAGGGCCCAGGACTTGTGAGTGATTGCAATCCCGAAGCATTCTTCCCTGTGTTGAAATCTGCCTTCCTGTTCTCAACCACCACACCTTCATTTACTCCATAAAATATTTATTAATCATCTACTATGAAGTGAGCAGACAGTCCCACCCAAGGAGTCGTGGAAGAGAAAAAGCCGGCCCTCCTGAATCCCCAGCTGCCGGTCCCCTACCTGCGCATCCCCCTACCTGCCCTCACCCCCCCAGCTACTCCTGCAATGCGGTGGTTTAGAGGTCTCTGTGGAGGAGGTGGGAACCATGGTTACACCCCCAAAGCGCTCCGTCCTGAGGGTTTCAACGATCAGGGTCTCCCAGGTCACAGGGCACTCTGCCACACCCTCTCCCCGGGTCCTCAGTGGTCAACAAAGAGAGCTTCAAAGCACCAAGGGGAAAGAGGAAGCTGCTGTGAGACAGCACCCCCTCTTCTCTGCCTTAGTTCTTGGGTCTGTGGGAGCTCTGCAGCTATTTTGGTTTTATTTTGTTTTGTCGAGCCAGGACTGGGGTAAGAATCAGAATGTCAGGTGTCACCATGTCCTTACAGTTAACTTGCCCAAGTGGTTTTCAAACTATGCTTGACGGAGCCCTTCCGGTGGCGTGGCGTCCTTTAAGGGGTGCTGGGGGCGTGGGATCTGCGGGCAGCGCAGGGCTGGGGTCATTCTCCCTGCCCTCTCAAAAGAGTGATTCTCATCTACTCCATGTAAGGGGTGTTTTGACTGAATAAAGGCCCCCATTGATTTTTTTTTTTTTTTAAATTTGGATACCCCTTGCTTTTTAAGAGAGAAAATAACACCAGGGCCCAAGGAGGGAAGGGAATTGGCAAAGGCCACAGAATGGGATCTGACTGCCCAGCCAGGGTTCGCTTCATCCAATTCATCCAAACTTCAGGACTACTTTAGGGCAAAAAGTACTACAGAGGAATATGGAAAGTGAGAGGTGATGGGTAATTACTCCTTAATTGTGAACGCAAGCAAAGCAAATAGATCAGCTTTTTTCCATGATGGGAAACTGCTCACACTCCAGACTTGGCCAGGGTGTCTGGGACGTGGACAAGCACCTGAACTGGATTGTTCCCAGGACCCCACATCATCAAGCCCAGTTTCAGGGACCACTCTGAGGCCCTGCAAACACCTCACTTCCCGGAGCCCATCCATGGACCTTGACCATAGCGTTGATCCTAAAGGGAGTTACCTGGCCCAGGTATGGAATCCTTCAAGGCCCCAGGCCAGAGGCCTCGGGTAGGGCCCCGGCGGGGACTGACTCAGTTCAAGGAGGAGACATGCTGTCAGCGTCTAGCTAATGCGCAAATAGATCATGAATAATTTGCTGGAAGCAACTGAAGACCATACACATTCTAAAGCCATCAAATGTGGACTGTACATTGTTTTTAAACTTAATTCATTTTCTCCTTTGCCAAATAAGGGGAAAAAAATGACACAAGTTTTGGGCCATGAGAACAACCCCGCTTCCTCTGCTCTATGGCCCCGCTTTTCTTCAGGCCCGGGCTTTTATTGGTGTTTTGTCTGCGATGGGCTTTGGCCACGAAAATGCGAGCAAAATGAGGTAACTCATAATTAAATCCTCTGGCTATATTGTGGCGGATGGCTGATGCCTCTGAGTGTCGGCAGGATCAGCAGAGACAGCAGGCAGACAGACACCCCAATCAAGTGGCCACGGGGCCAGGGGCCAGCATGTTCCGCGGACCAGGAGGCTCAGACCGGAGGTGTGGGGTGGGGAGTCTCAGGGAAGCAGAACAGGACCCACCTTAGCTGGAGGCTGCAGGGTGTTTGCTGAACGCCAGGAGACTCACAGTCTGCTGAGTGACACTGGGGCCCCCAATCTGAGTGGGGCGTGGAGGGATTTTGCTGTCTGGGGACCACACAGTCCTGGGCAAGGAGGAATGGCCAAAAGGAGACCACAGTCTGCTTTTCGGTAACCCATTCTTGCTCATCACTGAAGAAGTGAGGAAAGAGAGAAGATGAGGACCGAAGTGACAGAGATGGAACCTCCCAGCAGCTGGGAGGCTGGGGACTGAGCCAAATTGGATTTAGGAAAACGAATGTGACATTTCTTACACCCAGGTGACATGGATCAAGTTCATATTGGTTCCAGGCGTTTTTTAAGTTTATCAAACTTAAAATTTTCCAGCAGTTCAGCCCCAGATCCTAAGTGCCCACTCTGTTGTGATCTGCTCAACCCCAGCAGATCCCTTATAAACCCAGGCAAGGACAGGCTCACTGACATTTCCGAGGTGGGTAGAGGCTCTCTGGCCCAAGGAAAATTTGGGGCCTGGCTGAGGGCTTTGCATTTAGGAAAAAATCCACAAACACCTAAAATACTTCAGGTAAAGATTAAATGCAACTCTCCCTGGATAGTTGAAGGCATAGCACTTCTCCTTCCCTTTATTCTGTGGGCCATTATAGTTCTGGGGCCGTTTCCTTGACATGTACAGTGCTCATCCATAGCTGTTTCTTTTCTTCTTCCTGGATGTAGAAGACCCCATGTTCCAGCCCCTTTGCAGTTAGGTGGGGCCCCAGAGCTAATTCTGGCCGGTGGGCTCTGAGCAGAAGTAATGTGTGTAACTCCAAAATCGAAGCATAAAGAACAGCTCAAGGGCCTCTTTCATCTCCTTCTTCTTCCAGAGCAATCACCAGTACAGCCACAAGTGACAGAGCCTCCACCAGCTTAGGACCTTGAGTGACTACATGGAGCAGAATCCCTGCCCCCTGATCTGTGATGCACAGGAAGCAGGAGCAAGAAATAAAACCCCATATTAAACCACTGAGATTTCCAGGTTAATTTTCTACCTAACCTAGCCGATCCTGGCTACTATAATGGCCAACCCCATGAAACCTGACCCTAAAACAGGAGATCTGGGGAAAGGAGTCCAAAATTAATAGAATGTAGAGAACACAGGGAGAAACACCACAGAAAGCAATGCCTGGGAGCTGTCAAGAGGAGCTTTGCCAAGTTCATGGTCTCTGGAGGTCAATCCTACCTTGTCCTATCCCAGCCAGCAACTACCCCACCCCATCTGGAAAAGTTCCCTACTCAGCTCCTTCCTCAACCCACCCCAGTTGACCATTCGAGCTACATGAGGGATTGGGAACGACTAGGTGAGATGGGGACAGGACCAGCTACACAATTCAGGGGTCCCAGGGAAGACTGAAAATGTGGGTCCTTTTATTCAAACTGTATGACAAGTTTCAAGATGGTGATAGTGTGAGGCTCCTCTAAGCACGGGCAGGAGAGCATGAGGCAGAAGGTCTCTATGCCATCACAGCTGAGTCAGGGCTCTCTGTCCCTAAACTGCCCCCAGGAGAAGTAGGAGCTCCTGGAAAAATTCAATGGATCATCGAGCCAGTGAGTAACTCATGTACACCCTTTAGGACAGGCCTGCCCCCTCTCCCAGAGTCCGATGGGACACTGGTGGAGCTGAAGCCATGAGCTCAGCCCTTGGGTGGTCCAGGAGACCCAAGAAGGAGGTTGAGACCCAGCACCCACCTTCCACTACAGTCACCATCAACAGAATGCATGAGGGACGAACTTCCCTAGGAGGAGAGAGGCCACAAGTGACGAGCTCTCTGGCAACCCCAGGGCACCGCGCAGCATCAGGCAAAGCGCCAAGACCCCTCAGCAGCACCAGGCTCAGTGCTGGGAGAGTGGGGAAGAAAGTCACAGGCTCGGAAGGTGACCGATAACTCAGGCACCCTCCACAGGTCGGGGGGCTCTGTCCCACAAGCTCAGGGCCTTTAGCAGACTCCCCTCCTGGGCATGAAGAGAAACCCGTCTCTCCCATTCATGGCTCCTCCCATCCTTGGTCCAAAAAGGTCTGGTCTCAGCCCCACCACTGACCTACTATGTGACCCTCTCTTACGGAGCTTGTTTCTTTCACAGTAAAATCCATAGCTTGGTTATGTGATCTGAAAAGCACTGCTGGCTGCTAAATCCTGATTCTTCCTGAGAGGACTCCTCCTGGAGTGGGACAAGTCACGTCAGCCATGGGACTGTACTGCAAGTCCTCCTAAAAACGGATGAGAAGACGGGCTCCATGACATGACCTCCTTCCCAGCTTTTCTGGAGCCAACCTCCCTGTGGGGTCCTGGGGCCATTCTGCCCTGGTTGACGTGGTGTGATTTCACACCACAGGGGCCGCTCCAGGCAAGGCGTTTGCCGTGGACACAGCCAGAAGCCACCGTCCAGCTGGCAAGGTGTGGATTCTCAGACAAGGGCCATGTGTAAATCACCCATAAAAATCACTCTCTTGCTCTCCACCCAGATTTAATGGACCCCACGAAATAATTTATGAAGCCCAAGTGAGGAAGACTTCATCCACCACTCTGGGCCATAAAGCCAAGGGTCTCCTGGTAGTTTCCAAGCAATGCCCCCAGGACCCAGGCTAGAAGAGAGGAGCCCCCCACACATATGCTTTCAGGCTCCAACACAAAGGGACTCTCACTTCCTCGCAGGCCTTTCTGTGAAGGCAAGGGTGTCACAGCCTCAGAATAAAGACCCGAGCAGAAGCTCAGAGCTCCTGGATCCATTTTTCACCATCACAGCTCACAGGATAGAGCAAAGATTGATGTGCTAATGTAGCATTTCATAAATTGTTTCTAGATATCTATTTTATTAGTAAAATTAGTGATGCCTATATAGAGTGACAAAATCAAATAGCACACAGAGGTAAACAGTGAAAAGGTCTGCATCTAAGATCAAAGAATCAACTCAGATAGAGTCTAGTCCCCACACTACAGATGCAGAAATTGCAGGAAGAGAGGTCACGTGGCTTGTCCAAGGTCCCTCGGCTGGTCTGTAATGGAGCCCAGGCTGTCTGACCACCTGAAGCGACTGGTCCCTCAGGATGGCATTTGCCACACTCTGCGTCCTAGTGCTGGGAGGTCCATAGTGCCTCTTGTCTTCTCTGAGACAAGGCAAGTCCTGATGCACTGCCCACCCTAAAGAAGGACGTCACCAGAGATGGGCTCTGGTCCTTCCCGCGTAGGTGCGGGGCCCGGCATCAGGCACCTCATTCACCCACAGGCCTCTGCTCCTGGCTCCTCACTGAGGGGCTCTGAGCTAGGGCCCGTGGGACACCGGGACAGAGAGGGCGACAGTTTTGAGTCTGGCGCCCGAGGGACGGAGCCCTCACAACCAGAGCAGACTTGAGGCAGAAGCACCACACACCATGGTTGCTTGAACGGAGGAAAATGAAGTAAGTACCTCACGTGGGGACAAGCTGGCTCGCAGCACCGTGGGGCTGCAAAAAGGCCCAGCAGGCCCATGAGAAAGGCAGCCAGGAGACCACCAGGGCCAGAACACCTGCTGCAGGTGCGGAGGCCACCCAGGTCATGGCAGGATAAAGCCTGTGCCATCTGTGCCTGGCCCAGCCTGAGCTGTGTGATCTGGGACAAGTCCCAGAGTCATCTGAACCCCCCAAAGCACCCAGAATTCTAGGGGTACTGAATCTGAGGAGAGCCCAGGATAGAACATTGTGTGGCCTTGAAAAGAATCACAGAGAAGAGGAGAAAGTCAACCTAGGATGACAAAATTCTCCCCGCACCAGGGCAGGAGTCCTGCCGCAGACCCCTGACAAATAGCGGTCCTCACTTATCTTAAATACTTGCTCCATGGGCACTCATGCCTTCAGAAGTCAGCTGTTCTTGGGTGGAAATTTGTATTTCTTTGAAGGGTTTATTTTAGACCAGAACCTGCCTTTTTGTCATTGTATCTGGCTCAAGTCTCGTCTCTTAAAGCAGTTTTTCCAACATTTTTTCCTCCATAACATGTAACTGATGACCGCCCTCCCAATGCATATCCATGGGCATTCAGTCATTCAATACATTTTATTGAGCACCTACTAGGAGCCAGGTGTTAGCGCAGAATATAGCATTAAAGAGTCAAAAACTCCTGCCTCATAGATCCTCTATTTATTATTGCTTATACTAAGTAAAATACACAGCATGTCAAGTGGAAATAAGTAGAAAAATAAATAAAGCAGGGAAAAGGGGTATGTTTTCAAATAGAGAGGTCAGGGAAGGCTTCATTGACTAGAGACCTCAAAGAAGGGAAGGCGTAAGCAAGCCATGCCTAGCGAGCAGTAGGTGCAAAGGCCCTGAGGCAGCGAAGGCTGGGGCCCAGAGAGCATAAGCTTCAAGATGGGCCTGAGGCTATGGAGTGTATGTAAACTCCACCCTTAACTCTCCACTCAGCAGAGAACTGGGAACACAAGGGAATGAGAAGGATATTTTAGAGATGAACCTTGAATCTGCTCTAATTTCTTTCTAAAATACACAAGTACTTTATTATTAGCAACCAATTATGCTGACAACGTACCTCACAGTGAAGACGACTCCCCAAGGTATGGCCGTTCCTTGCTGAGAGCTCTCTCCTCTGGGATGCACCAGCCCAGCCTTTTCTTTGGAGAAGAGGAGAGAGAGCTCACCTCCCTCACTGTCCTCCTGTCCTCCTCTGGACCCGCTCCAGCCTGTCTCGGCCAATCAATCACTCTCCACCATTTTTAAAATCATGACAAGCAGCTCCCAACACAAAAGATGGAGAAAAGGCACGCTGCGTATCTGTTCACACACAACTCAGGTTGCCTTACCCCAGACGCATGACCTCCACGTTGCAGAGTCAATGCACGGGGCCAACCTCCCCCTTTGCATCCACGTCACCTCCAATACCAGAAACATGTATCACTCGGATCTTTTCTTTTTTTTTTTTTTTCCAAAGATGTTCCCAAGAAAATCTGTACTTAATTTATGGGCAATTTATAATGGAAGTAGACCATATAAAATGTATACAAGTGTGTATGTCTGTATATAGGGCTGGAAGGAGACAGACGAGCTTAGCAATAATTAACGTCAAAGGGTCTCTTCCCTGTTGCCAGGTACACGTTTGGATTGTCCGGACATTTGTTAAACTTAAACCCCAGGGGCCAAGGTCCAAACATTCCTCAAGTCTACGGAGGACACAGAGCCGACGACAGTGCGTTTCACCAGGATTGCCAAAGCCTTGTTCAAGTTCACAAGATGCCTGTATTCCATTACTTGGACAGAGGGAGCCAGCCTGTGCACCACAATCAATTTTACGGAGAAACAAAACCAGTTCCAACCCAGCCAGCCCCAAATCGATGCGGGGCCACAGGGTTTAAAGCGGCCAGCAGGCGCACAGGGCACCCGTCTGTCCCCACCCCTGGCTCCTCAGCCTCCGAAGGCAGGATAGCTGCAGCTCCCAGGGCAGGGCTGCCCTGTTCACGTCAAAGAAGAGTTACAGAGAACCTGTGAGTTGCCAAAAGCTATTTCCAGGGGACTTTGATCAACTGATGCTGTAATCTCTGAAGGGAAACATACTTCATTTAGAAGGTATTCTTTGGTGTCATTCCCAAGGAGAGGCATACTTGTTTTTGGAATAACAGAGCGTGCGCTCACTCGCGCTCTCTCTCTCTCTCTCTCTCTCTATTTCTCTCTCTCTCCCTCTCTCTCTCCGTCTCTCTCCCTCTCTCTCCCTGTCTGCCATGAGCACTAATTGCGATGGTACACAAACAACCTTGCTGAACTGAATGCAGTGAGAGATCCTAGGACATTCTGTCGGCCAGAAAAGCATGTTTTCAACAACACCCAATGGGGAGCCAAAATCCTAGATGGCGGCAATACCATAGCCCAAGGGCCAAATTCCAGGCTCCAGCCTTTTCTCCGCTGGCCTCCCCTGGCCTCCACTGCTGAGGACTCCCCGTCTCTGTCCCTATTCAAAGTGAGGCCCCATGGTGGAAGAGGCAGGCCGCCCTAAAGCCCATATGGATCCCTCAGATCGCCTCTATGCTAAGGTGAAGGGTGGTACATTTAAATAAGGTTTTCCTGGCATATTCTGACATGGCTTAGATCAATTACCTCATTTTTCAACAATGAAAAGATTAAACAATTGTTAAGGGTTATAAAATGATTTAATATGCTATTAAGCGAAGATGTAAACTATCAAAGTTTAAGTTTCCAGAGAGAGACTTAAATATCAATTATACTCGCATCCAATTTGTACACAGCTGTTCCCACACCCCCTCCCAGAAGCCCACCTGAGGGGTAGTCCCTGCCACCATGGGGACACACGACCCCCCTGAAAGTGGCTCTGGTTTCACGAGGACTTGTCATGGACAGAGAAACCAGGCTGAGACTGTTCTCAATGCATTTTGTCCTTGCAATGGAGAACAAAATCCAATTTTGGAGAAATTTTGGGGATACGTATTTGTGCTGAATGAGAGGAAAGGACCGTTAAGTACCTTATTTGAAACCAGAGTAGGACTCTGACTTCTAACTCTCTGGCTTTCACTCATTCACCACTGGCAACATTTCAAAGGAGAATTATTTTTTTCCATATTACCTTCTAAGGCAAAATGAAAAAGAACCCTTCTCTCCATGTCTCCCCTCCTAGCATTAACCTTCAAAAACACTGGTTCTTCAGTCTTACTTTGCTCCCCGAACAATTCAGCCTGAAAGCGTGCAGCCTGGAGACTGACATCCCCTCGATTCGCACGGCGCCCGGTTCCCATAATCAAAGGAGGCCACGCGTGCATCCTGCCTCGGTTCACCTCTTGGCCCCTGGACAGATTCCGACACCATGGGCCCCATCATGAGGAGGATTCAAGAACCCATTTTATCAATTTCAACCGCAAGAGGGAAGTCAAGGCAGACCCCGCTGCGTGAGGAGCTCGGGATCAGTTTTCATAGAACACAGATGTGCCCCCGCCTTCCTGTTGTCTCTCTCCTGTTCGCTTCAACTAGAGAAAATCACGGAAGAACAGGACCAGAAAGTCAGGCTCCCCAACACTGCTGTGTGGTCAAACCAGGTTTCCTGTCGCTGCCAGACACCTAGCCCCCATTTCCCTCCTTCAGACCCCAGGAAGTCTTAAACGATGATGAAGAAGAAAACCCGGCGTGGGAAGCAGTGCGCCCCTGCTCCCGACAAGTGCCTGGGAGAATCGGCTGAAAAAAATGTTTGGGAAAATGGTTTGCAGAATCAATGTCTCCAGACCTCACACGACCCTGACCCAACGTCTGAAGAACCAGAAAGCCCCTGTCAAGGCAAGATCTGATTGCAGTTATAAAAGCACGCACATTCCATGCTTCTCGGGGACTAGCCAGACTCCCCAAATGAACAGTAAATCAGAACGGCCCCGAAACATGGACTGCTGTGTGCAGAAACAACGCCCGCGTCTCTCGTGCTGCTGAGTCATGCGGATGCTTCAGCCCTTACAGGAGGAGCGTGCCCGGCTGGGCGTCCGCCCCGCGCTCAGCACGGCGGCCCTGGCCGTGGAGTGCAGCGGTTTCCAGAGTGGGGGTCACGGTTACTCACAGGACGAGTGAAGCACCTTTTATCCTGCTCGAAGAAGAAAGCCATGACGGTGCCCGGGCAGACACAGAGCCGCTGAGGCATCTGGAAAGGGAGACTCTCCACGCCCGCTCTGTGTGCAAGGACTGAACTCACGGTTGGCTGGTTCAAAGCAACGACACCCGAGCTGCCAAGTGTGGGGCCCCCAGGACTGGAGAAGCCGCCTGGTGACTTCCCGCCACGTCTCTCCTGGTCTTCCTCCTCCTCTCACCAGTCTGCTCCAGATGAAGGGACTCAAGATTTAGTCGCTTTGGACCTGTTTTTCAACTGTGCTCCCAGACAGCTCTGATTAGCAGACGTCAGAGGGGAAGCTCTCAGAAGGAGCTGGAGCCCTCTGCCTACCCCAGCCACCCGTGCCCCCAGGCCGCGGGCACCAAAGGGTGGGCGCACACGTAGGCGAGGTGGAACACGGTTCTGGGAAGAACCGAGGTGTATCAAGCAGCCACGTCCAGAGCACCTTTGCCAGAGGCCAAGGCAGGTTTGTGGGATTAGAAGGTCTCCCCTTCCATTTCTGAAGAGTTGAGTCCCCGGTGTTCTTTCTGCAGCAGACAGATGCTTTTCCAAAGGCAGGGTCAGTCGCAGGGGTGCAATGTGAGAGGGGCTGTGCAAGCATCGACAGAAGCCGCCCTCTAGAACAGGAGGCCCTGCCCCCACCCACCCAAAGGTGCCCCACACACATCTCAGAGACGTGGGTGACCTTCACTGAGGAAGGCAGACTCAGGGTCCTCATCAGTGAGAGCAAAAACCAACTCCGAATGACCCAGAGTCTGATCTTCAGTGCTTCAGTCAGTTTCTGCCTCCTGAAAACTTGTCTGGGGTCTGAAAGGGGGCAGGGCTGGGAAGGTGGGATCCCAGCAGGGGCAGGTGAAGGGAGCGCTCTGCACGTGCAGGGGCCCTGGCCAGGTGTCCCCAGCCCCCCTGTCACCTGCACAGCTTTGCTCTGCCAGCAGAGCACCCGCGACCCCTGCCCAGAGCCCCTGGAAGAAAGCACCCACGCAGGCTGCATGGGCCCGGATTGCCTGCGAAGCAGTCATCGGAGCTGTTTCTAGAAGTGGCTGTGGGTTTCCCTCCTTACAAGGGCATCCAGCAGGGCTGAGTGCTCTCCTGAAGTGAACTGAGCCGACGCCAGTTGTGAATTTAGGGGCATCACAGAAAAATGGGATAAAACTGACGTTCTGCACATAAAAGGGCTATCAAGGTTGCCCTGAATGGTCTTTTCTCCAACAGTCATGTGCCAGGAGCAGAGATAACAGCAGCTTTCCCCTACTCAGCCTGGACGCTGTGCACAAGAGCAGCTTCCCAAAAATCAGGGTGAAGGAAGACAGGCAGGGAAAGGGCCCCTATGCCTCAGGAACCCCAGAATCCAAAGTGGGACTTGAACGACTCAAGGACCTCTCACTGGGCACCTGGCACACCGCAGCTCCCAGGAAGCACCTCCAGAATCCCCAGGCAAAGGGTGTCAGCACCCTTTGCCTCTGTTCTTTATGCCCGTAGATCACGAAAACCTCAGGTGACTTTGAAGTCCCTGTCATTACAACCCAGGTTCCTGATGAGGAACTGAGGTGAGGGGTCACACTGGCAGGAATCCATGGGGTAGGCCTAGAGCCCTTTCTCCCAACTCAGTCATCTTCTTTCTCATGCTGAGCACGTGTGCATGCACACACACTCACACGTGCACACTTACAGACTCACACATGTGCACACACTCACACACAGACTCACACTTGCACACACAAACCCTCAGTCACTCACAGTCGCAGATTCACACTCATACTCACACACTCACGTTTACACACACACTCAATAACAGACCCACATTTACACACTCATGCATTCACACACACACATTCACAGACTCACACTCATGTACATACTCACAGACTAACGCGCAGGCACTCATATACATTCACACTCAAACACACTCATACAGACTCACATTCACACTCACACTCACATTCACAAACGACCCTCACATCTCTGCGAGTGATAGTCCCTGGCACACCCTGGCGCTGGCCGCCCACAGCCTAGGCTTCCAGAAGCACCCGCCCCCCTGGGTTTTTCCTGGCGGGGAGCACAGGGCAGGCTGTGGATGTAAAGACTGTAAAGAACTGATCGCCACGCGCAGCGCATCCTGTTTCATGCAGCCACCATCCCGGGACCCTCCTTACTCTCCAAACCATTCTTGTCATCTAATATACGAGCTGTGCATAAACAGCTCTGGGTTATAATGGGTTTCCCAAAACTAAGACAATTTCAGCCATAACACGGACAGTTTGTTTCGGGAAACTGAAGCCTGGGAACCGTGGAAATCAAGTCCATTGGTGTGTGAATTGCATGTCCGCACACGCGTCAATTCCCAGGCTGTGGGGAGACTGAACCGCGGTCCTGTTTCTGCGGGCGTTGCCCCTGAGACCTGCGGCTCTGACCCTCCTCGGCTCCCCACTCCGTGCTAGGAAGCCAGGCTCGCCGAATCGGCCTCTGCTAAACCCCGCGTGAGCTAACGCTGCAGGAAACAACACTCCCAAGCAAGCGGAACTTGCCGGCTGCTCCCAGGAAACGGCGCCCCTGCCTGCCGCTGCCCAGTGGTGGCAGGAAGGGCAGAACGCCTCCGGGATGCTGAGAGAGGGCCAAGGCTTCAGCGAGGACCCCGGTGGCTCAGAGGCCAAGTTTGCATCCAGTATGAACCAGTCCTGTCCGCACTATGGGGGCGCTGGTTTGTGTGTCTGCCTGTCCCCCCACTACGACCTTCTGCAGGCTGGGGGCATAGCTCCCAGTGCCCAGCAAGCTGGAGGTCCAACCAGTATTTGCTGAGCGATGACCGAGGGAGGTTTATTAAGTGATTCTAGGGGGGCAAAGAAAGAATGCTTTCTGGTGTGGAGCGAGGGCCAAGGGAAACCGGGGAAAGTTTAACAAACCAGGTGGGACTTGGGTCCTGACAGGGCAGCAGGATCCTGGAGCTAAAGGGCCTGGGAGCAGCCGGCTGCCCTCGCATCCCATGCTCACTTCTCCCTGCGTGCCTCTGTCTGCACGGTTGCCTCAGCCAGGATGGTCTCCCTGCCCCTTCCTCCAACACAAACCCATCCAGCCCTCAAGGCCCTGCTCAATCGCCGCCTCCTCCAGGAAGCTTTCTCTGAACTCCTTGATGGGCAATAATGCCCTTTGTCCTCTCCTGCTCCAATTTCTGCTGCGCTCAGTCTGCTCTGCCCACGCTAGACATCAGTTCGGAGCTGTGACAAGGTAGAGTGTGCATTTCAGAAGTGCTCAGTGTCCCCACAGTGGAGGGTGCTCTTGTGGAAGAAGGAACACTTCTCACACCATGAGTTCCTCCCCGCCCCCAGTGTGGCTTGTCCCAGACCTGCCACACCAGGCCTACATGGAGGGACCCGCCAATCCTGAGGGGTATTGGCATGGGAGGGGGCAGCCAGCCCAGCCCAGCCCTGACCCCCCAGGGACTCTGCTCACCTTCCCGGCCCTCAGCCCAGGTACCCCCTTCTTTAAGGCTCCTGAAGAAAAAAGTTCCTCCACCAGGTTCAAAAGGCAGCTCTGCCTTCTGCGCCTCCCCTAGAGACCCGCAGGCCTCCCACATCACCAGCCCTCCACAGCTGGAGACCAGAGGTCACCACTCATTAAAGCCAGGCAGTGGGGCCTGCCTGGTGCCAACACTCTCTGGGCACTGTCATGTCCAGCCAGCCCCACTCCCAGGGGGCCCACTAGGTCCAGCTGCCAGGACCACCCATCCCCAGGGGCAACATGTGTGGTCAGAGCAGCTGAAAACAGCCCTACCCCAGAGAGCAATCCCATGTTTAAGCTGCAGGGAGTGGGAGAGGGGGGCGGGAGGGCTGGGCAGAGCTCTGGTCTTGGTCCTTCCCTCTGAGGAGGGCGGCAGGGAGACAAGCTCTTGCCTCTGCTGGCCAGGGTGACGGGTGGGCCTGCACAGGAGGTGGCCAGGGTGACAGGTGAGCCTGCACAGGATGTGACCAGGGTGACAGGTGGGCCTGCACAGGAGGCCTCTGCCTGTGAAGAAGCCAGAACCAATCCTGGGCCTCCAGGTCAGCCTCTCAGACACCAACTCTAGGACTTGGCCCCTCGTCACAAGGAACACACATGCCATGTTTAATGAATTACTTCGGGGCAAGCACTCCCATGATGGGTATATCCTTCATTCAACAAAGGGTCCTCTTCAGGAATTAACAAACTCGTCCTGAACATGTAGATGCTCCTGGGAGAGCTAAGTGAAGCCTTTTCCTGGAATCACACTACTTAGGTGTTAGTCACTCACCCCTTAGTAAGAATCAATTTAATCAGATTGCTTTCCTGATGCCTTCTGGTCAAATTCAACTTCCTGAAAGAATGGATTCTATGGGGGGGCTGATCCAGGGTGGGTAAGGGGCACCTGGTGAGGCTGAGAAGAATGGGGGGGGAGAAAGAGGAGGGCTGAAGGGGGGCAGTGGAGGGAAGCCAGCTGATCACAGAGCCCCAGACAGAAGAATCAAGGATCCAGTACTGTCTCTCAGACTCAGACACTGTGCTGACAGGCCAGGGCAACCATAAGAAAGTGCCACACAGACAGTAACAACAGAAGTTACTGTCTCCCAGTTCTAGAGTCCAAAAGCCCAAGGTCAAGGGCCCCGCAAGGTCACTTCCTCCTGAGGCTGTGGGGATCCGCATGTGCTGGTCATTGCTGGGGTCACTGACACAGAGAAGCACCACCCTGTCTCTGCCTTCATTCCCAGCTGGCATTCTCCCTGTGTGCTTGTCTGTGTCCAACCCCCCCCACCCACCCACCCACCCCTTGTATAAAAACACCATCCTATTGGGTTAGTTCTGTATAACCTCACCTAACTAATTACAACTGCAACAGCCATATTTCAAAATAAGGTCACATTCTGAGCTACTGGGGGTTAGGACTTCAACACATAAATTCGCAGGGTAGGGGGAAGGGAGGACCTGATTCGTCCCATAACAGGCATTGTTTCTGGGTGGAAGTGCCCAGAAGAGAGCAAAGCCAAGGGACCTTGAGCAAGGCACTCCCAATCAGACCTTCAGTCCATGGCATGGGATGGTGGGCTCTTCCCACCCGCCCTGGCCTGCTGAAAGGGACCATGAGGACAGGCACCAGGCCAGTGGCAGTGTCTCAGCACCTACTGCAGGCCAACACACGCCAAGCCCTCAAGGAGCCTCAGACTGCAGAAACGGAGGCCCTCTGGTGGAGCGAGGGCGACACTCAGTGGTCATCTGCAAACGGCACCCTCAAGCCCTGAGACTGGGCAGGAGTGGGGGAAGTCACCCAACGAGCCCACCTGTGGGTAAGTGGCTGTGTCGCGTTTGAGTTCCACCTCCTCTGCACTCTGAGTTGCGACTCCAGGTCCCAGGAGGGACAGCAAGGCCCCCTCCACCTTCACAGAGCCATCTGACCATCTGAATAGCCATCTGAAGGGGCAAAACCATGCCCCGGCCGGGGAGGGGGGCGGGGTCGCTGAGCCCTCATGTCCAGATCACTCACACCGACTGTCAACAGTCGGGCTGACTCTAACAGGGTTCTGTCCCAGGGGAACACATGCAGCAGGGCTCCCAGCTGCCCCCCGACAGGCCCAGTGTCAGGGGGCAGAAGGAACTCAGCAGCGACTTGGATGCTAGGCCTGGCTCTGCACCAGGAACTGGACAAGCCCTCGGCCCTGAAGGTGGGGGAATGATGGGGTCACGGTAAAACACTTCTGAGGACATCCATGGCTCACGCCTTCTGGGTCATGTGGACAACTTCCCTGCAAGGCCCTGACCCTTGGCTCAGAGCTAGTCCAGATCCTGCCTCTGCCCTTAACCAGCTCTGTGCTTTGGGCAACGCCCTGAACTCCTGTGGGCCCGTTTCTCCTTATCTAAGATTTTTCAAAGAACTTACCTCACAGGGTTACCAGGAAGACTTGATGATACAGTGTACGAAAGCACCCCACCCCGTACCTTTCCCATAACAGGGGCTCAGAAGTGGCAGAGCCTTATGTTAGCCTGCCTGCGCCCTGCTGCCCACGGGTAAGGCAGCACAACGTGGAGTTACGTTATCACAGATGCAGGGAAGGCGTCTGCTTCCTCTGCACTTCCTCAGAGCCTCCAGGCCATGGACCTCACACAGCCCTGGTCAGGAACCCTTGTACGAGCTACCCCAAGCCACTCACTGACTGCCTCAAGGTCAAGTCCATATTGATCTTGCCCAACATTCCAACTGGGAACCCCAGTTATTATTCCTCCTGAAACCTCAGCACCACTGCCCTCACCCCTACCCCTCCAGCTGCCCAGAGAAGGCTGGAAAAGCCCCGAGAAAACCAAAACAGGCCCCCTCTCCTCTCCTCGCTTGCTGGTCCAAGGCAGAGCCCTGAAGCCCTGAGACAGGGGGCAGGGAAGGGGGCCAGCCACAGCCAGGGAGGAAGGAAGGACTTCCTTAAGCAGCAAGTGTCAAGGAAATCTAAGTTCCAGTTCCTGGGGAGGCCCCGCTGAACCCTTCTCTGGGAGGAGGGCCATTCCTGTCGGGCTGGGTTCTCCAACCCTGTCCAAGTCCCCCCAACCCCCATCCCTCCAACCCCTCCAATGTCATCTCAGCCCGCTAGCCTCAGAGCGGGCCACAGCATTCAGTCAGGGTTTTTCAACTCAGTAACATCAGACAAGGAAGAACAGAGGTCTAAAGCTTAAAACGATCCCCCCAGGGCCAGGAGCCAGTAGGTGGCAGAAGCTGCTGCAGTGAAGGTTAATTGTATTTCATTTGACATACCGTATCCAAATACGTTATCATTTCAACACACAGTCAATAGAAAAAATTATTTAATATTCTTTTTTCGGCACTAAGTCTTCAAGAGCTGGTATATATTTAACACTACAGCACTTCTTGATTTGGACATTAGATTTTCAACAACAATACCTGACCTGTATTTATAAACTTTGCAGTTGGAAAAGGAGAGTCACAAACGTCAAATGTGAATTTGTTGTTCTAAACATCCTTTCAGTTTTTCCAATAACTGAATCAAATTTTGAAAATTTTAATTAACTTAAATAAAATTAAAAATTCAGTTCCTCACAGCACCAATGACATTTCGAGTGTTCAGTAAGCCACACGTGCCAATGTCTCCCAAATGGGACACTGTCACTCTCGTCCCTTCACCTAATTTTAAATGAGCCACACCCAGAGACACAGCACTTATAAATCCAGGCCTCTACTTCTGGCATTGACCAAGAACTCAGTGTCTTTGGACTTCATACGTTATAGGGTCTACCATGTGTCCCAAATCCCCCCTGCTGATCCACAGGTATGGTAGTTACAGAGCAGGGCCCCAAAATTCCCCAGAGCCTATGGTTGGGGGAGGGAGGAAGGGGACAGCTTTCAAAATACTTTTGCATATCTATGGCTGGTAGCTTAGTGTCTTAGTTATGCAAATGGTTTGGTTCTTCCAAGGCCCCGAGGAGACAGGAGGGGTTTGGACCATAGAATGTGAGGAAAGAGCACACAGAGCCTGTGCAAGGTTCTGTGAATGGTCAGAACTGGTTACCACACCCACTGCGTCACAGGCCACAGTCAGGGATTTAAAAAATAAGGCAGCAGCCACTTGTAGGAAGTGATCCCTGTGGTTTTAGGGAAAGAACCAAGCAGAGAACCATGCGTGACCCAGTGCAACACTGCACATGTTTTGCTGGACTGTTACACAGAGGCTGATGACATCGCACCCCAGATCCTGAAGGAGACAGCTGACAGATAAGGGATGGGGAGCTATTGGGCTTGGTTTGGTTTATAGCCTTTTGAAGAGCAAGGAAAGTGCTGGGTCCCGTGGGAGAACAAGGCTCTGAGCTGAAGTGCTCACAGCCCTCCCCAGGTTGGAATATTGTAAATAAAGACCTGTTTTCCTCAACACCAGTTGTTGGGTTTCACACCAAGGCGCCATGTCAAAGAACCCCCTTTTGCTTGGTAACAGTGAGAGTCACAGCATCCAACGCAGCACCCACAGAACAGAAAGAAAAATGAGGTACACCCTCTGAGCAAATAGCTACTGCCCCCAAGAGTCAACACTTGTCAAGGACGGTGGGACAAAGCCAGTCTGCACATCTCACAGACACAAGGGACCCTTCCAGCTGCCACCCAGGCAGCTGTGAGGCCACAAGCCCATCCAGAAGCCATTGGTCCAGACCCCAGAGTGAGTAAGTGGCAGAGCCAGACCTGGAGCCCAGGTCCTCACAGGCTCAATTCGGAGCTACCCCCGGAGCTGACTTCACCAACTGCGTCTCGTACAACCTCAGGTTTCCCTAGGAAGGCCGGGTCCTGTGCTTGGAGGGGGTGCTGCGCCTCCTCACCCAGCACCGTACCCCAGGCGGGGGTGGCCACCCCGCAGGGTCGCCCCTGCACAGCCCACCTAGCTCCCCTGGAGCTGACCGCGCAGCCGCCGGCCCAGCTTCCCCGCCGGGATGGGTCGCCGCTGTTAGAGCCCCTGGCCCGCCCCAGCCCTCCAGCAGCCCCCCCCAGCCACCATGCTCTCCAGGTGGGCGGCCGCGCTCCCTACGCCCTCCCTGCTGGTCCCTAACCCACCTGTCCTCCGCGCGCGCAGACTCTCTTTGCTGCTCCTGGTCCTCTGGCCGTGGCTCCAGCCATGGGGCGCCCACGCCACCGTCTCGCTGCCCCCAGGCCAGCGAAGTTTCACACAGGGCAGCAGGGACGGCTCCGCCGTTTCTAACGGACCCTTTGCAGCATCTTCTCAGGATTCGCAGAGAGAGGCTGCCTGGCCAGGACCTCCTGGGAGCGGGGGAACGAGAGCTTTCTGAAAATCAAATCCTTCCGCCTGGAACTTGTTGGTGAGAGGGCCAGGTGTTTGGGTTCTTGGGGCCGCACAGCCCCAGAGGCAACCTCCTGTCCCACCCCAGCTGGGTTCTATGCCACCCTGAGCAGCCCAGAAAGACTGGCCTGGTGAGGAGACGAGAGAGTGAATTGAGGGGCAGGCGGCCAGCACAGCCTGCGTTCCGGTGGGCAGAGCCCATTCCGTACGTCTGCCCTGCCCTCGGCCTTCCACCTTGGCATCAGCCCTGAGTGAGCCTGATGCCTGGGACGCTGAGGCTGCCCCAAGGCTAGCAGGGGACCCCTCACCTTCTCCCGCTTCAGACCCTTCTCAGCCTCCGACTGTAGCTCTGCGCCCTGGGAGGGTGTCTGGGGAATCCCTGTGTTCGCAGCCTCTGTGCAGGCTGTCACGTGGTTAACCAGGTGAGAAAGTTTCAGAGGAACCCCCATTTGATGCCCCAGCGAACAGGAGTCCGTGTCCCAGATTCAAACAAAGCCACGGTAAACCTCGGGTAACACTGTGAAGAAGCACCCAGACCTGCGCCAGCACGGAGGCCACTAGAGAACCCAGGACTCCCTCCCTCCTGGGCGTGTTCTGCCCCAAGTTGGCGTATGCTCCTTCCCAGCTGCAGGTGTTTTAAGAGCAGAGAACTCGGTGCCATCTGTGCCCACCAGGGCTGACCTACCAAGCCTTAAGGAATAGAGCAGCTTTGTAGGGTGAACAAAGAAGAGCTGCGTCCCACTTACAGTGACTGTGACCTCCGCAGCTGGGGAAGCAAGACCCAAGCTGGAAGCCATGCCTCCTTCCTGGCTCATCCTCCCTCGCTGCTCCTCCAACCACCCCAGGAGTTCAGATGAGGCAGCCCCCAGAGCCCTGAGCTCAGGTGAGGTTTAAGGCAGCCTGAGGGTGTTCCAGGTGCCAGCGATCAGGGAAGGAGCCCCAGAGCCACGGCAAAGCCTCTGGCCCAGCTGCAATACAAGTGGGTAGAAGGCCAGATGGAAGCCCCAGCATGACCCGGACCCTGGGGGTTGGCAATTTGAGGATACATGGAGCTGTCTGGAGTTTTTGAACAAAACAGATGAGATTAGACGTCAGATCTCTAAACCCTGAACCTCTTCAGTGTGTGTCGACCTGCTCCGTTCTGTCCTTCTGCTCCTTTCCTGCACACCTCCACCTGTCTACTCACACGTGCCTCAGTCCCACCAAGACATGTGGGACGTGGCCCAGCCTCGCTACTCAACTCTCACCAACTCTCCTTTTGGATGTAAGAGCTTTTGTTTCCTTCTAGCAGGACGATAAGCGGTTTTCCCTCCGTGTGAGCATAAAGGTGTTCCCCAGAACCTGGGGAAGAGACCACCTAGAGCTATTCCATGTTCTATTCCAAGTTCACATGGAGGAAAGCATAGCTGAATGGGGCGTAGAAGGCATAAGGAATGCTGCGTCTCCAGGCACTGAAACTTCTTCATTCATTCATTCACTCCTTTTATGAATGTAAGCCCATTTGAGACTTACATGGAACTCAGTCCCTTTGTATTTGGTCCTTACCTGCCATGAACTAGATCCTTTTCTGGAAGCAAGACTTGATTAGGTGACAGAGAAGAAAATAGAGTATTTAGATGAAGGAACACAGGACTAAAGGTAGGTAGGTTGTATGCATTCTCTACTGCCAGGTGATTCCCTGTTATTGAACTTGATCACAGAAGCAGCATCAAAGCACGTGCCCCAACCAGGCCCTCAGCCCTTAGGATGGTCTGGGCAGAGGTGAAAGAGTTACCCCCTTGTGTGTACCTACCATTTAAAAAACACTACTTGGTGACAAGTGTCTGTGAAGAGCCACATGCCTATGGTCTCTAAAGCCCAGGACACTGAGCAGTGGCCATTGGAGCACTGGCTGGCTACACTCCCATAGGACCAGCAGTGAGATTCAGGCTATAGCAAGCTCTAGCTGGTGCCCTCATGGAGCAAACATCTTGTGTCTCTAAGACAAGCTGAGAGCAGGATTTATGCCATTCTAAGCCCTAGAACTAGAAGGGGGGAGGGGCTTGCAGATCCTAGGCCCCCAAAAAGCGGGCAACTCCCAAAGGTCTTGGACCCAACAGGCATCAGTTGCCAAATCTGCCTCTGTGGTGAGAACTGCTGCGTGGGCCGGGTCCCAGGATCTTTCCCTCCAGCCCAGTTTGAGGTGGTTCTGAGGAAGGCAGAAGCACTAGAGGCTCTAGAAACCTCCATGCAATGGTGGTTTATTGGTGAGTAAACACGTGGTATCCTCTTGGTGTTTCAGAACATCTCCTTGGCCTCCAACAGCCTTGAGTCCTGTTTGACCCTGAAGGGCTCATCCTGGCCTTCAGCTCTGTCTTCGGGCCCACTGCCGACTTCCTGTAAAGTCACAGCCTCTGCTTCCATCCTGAATCGGGAAGGCTGAGAGCGTCTGCCTCGGTGGAATCTCTTTCTAGACTCACTGATCGCTCTACCCCTCCAGGGAAGATGAATTAGAGAGAACATGGGACTGAAACTCCAACTCCCCTTGTAATACATCCATACCTCTTCATGAGAATTATCTCCATCTCTTCCTATATGAATTCTCAGACTTCAGAGCCCCTTTCAAATGCTACCTCTTCTACAAAGCTTCTGGTTCTCCCTCTCCTCTTCATTCTTAAACTCTCGTAATCACAGTCATAACCATATTCTACTTTGGATTGGTTATTTGTCCATAACCATTTGCCCATATTTCCCTTCTAAATATATTTCTCTGAAGGCAAGGCCCGTGATCTTTGCCTCTGGTAGCATTTAGGCTTTGCACTCAAGTCCTTAAGTGTATGCACTAAGTCAAGTCCAATATTTGTTCATCACCTAGTTGAAGGTCTAAGGATAGAATCTGAATTGGTGGGCCTGAGGTCACCTGGGAGAACACCTGGGGTAGCGAGTCAATCCTATCTCAGAGCAGAGCAGAGCAGCTCAGTCCAGGCCCAGTCCCCAGGCTTCCAGATAACGTGGGGTACAGGCCTTGGTCCAAGTGTGTGTGGTTGTGGGAATTGTGGTTGTGTTCTAGTATGCTTCCCCAATGGCACTGTGACTATCTCCACCATGATGGCCACCTCCACGGACATGAACAAGGCCACCCTGAAGGACCGCTCCTGCAAACCAAGGGACTCCAGCAGGAACCACGCCTTCTTCCTATTAACATCACCAGCTGCGGTCCCCCCATGAAGATGAGTGAGAGAGAAGGGTCACCTGTTCCTTCCAGGTCTTAGAACAAACAGCTTAGATGGTCTTCTTGCCCTGTCCCATATTCTCAATACATGCAAAATACACTCAATATACTCTAAACAAAGCCATCTATGAGAAGGAAGTCCTTGTTGTGAATGGCTGATCCACAGTTATAAGAGATCCTGACAGTAGGCAATGTGGCCACTCTCTGAAGGAAGGTCAGCTGTGTCCCTGAGCTTGTCCCATCCACAGGGAGTCCCATCTGATTAGGGAAGGGGACACTGAAGAAGAGTTTGTGGAAAAGCTGCAAAACTAAGAATGGTTCAATTTCTGTAGTTGTTTTCTTTTTCTTTTTGAGCTGTATTGTAACTTATTTCCTCATCAGATTCTTACTTATCTTGGAGGTATAATATAAATTGGAGTTATATTGAGAGACTCTCTTATTTAGAAAACTAAATGGTGTTGCTAATTACTACATGACTAGATCATCGTCTATCAAGAAAATAGCTCACCGACCAATGTAAAAGGCCAGTAGAGTGAATGTCCACAGTAGGCTGTCTGTACTGGGCTCAAACCCAAACTTGGTCATGTTTGTCATTCATAAATTGAGACCTTGGTAAAACCCCTTCCCCTCTCTGGTCACAGGTCCCCTTGTCTATAAAGCAGAGTTCCCTTGAGTCTTCCTTTTCAACTTGCTCTTGCCTCCACTCTTGTCCTAAGCTAATGCTATTCTGCTACTAATTGGTTAAAGAAACACTAACCCAGGTGGGCAGGCATGGGGACAGGCCGAGAAAGAAAGCTATTCTGCCACCGAGAGACAGCAGATGGCTGGCGCTGCTGTAGTGCCAGAGTGGAGGTCAGGGGGTGGCTGGAGGACTGAGGGAGACTTTCCCTTGAGTATTTCTACCTAGTTGCCCTAGGCTTGACATTCTCCCCCAGCAGGGTCCACGAGAGGCAGACAGGCACGGGAGAGCCAGGCAAGGGGAGCTACAGGTAAGAGTATTCTGGGTATATTCTGGGGGTGGGAAAGCAGGAGAAGAAAATTCCGCATGAGCACACCAATTGTTCCCCTTCCGGAGAGGAACCCCTCACTGAATCCTACCAGGTGGAACTGACTGCCCTGAGTCAGCTGTCGGAGTCAGTGTCCTTCGAGGTGGAACTGATGAACTTTGCAGATGCCACAGCAGAATTACTCCTGGACAAGGGCTGGGTGTCCGTGTCCCCAGAATTTGATGGCAGCCCCCAGGGGAACATCACCGTGAACGGGCAAGTGCCCTAGGCTAGAAGCTGAGAGGGCAGAACCAGAACCCTAACCTGTACCAGCTGTGATAGCCCAAGATTCCATAAGGACACCTCATGGGCCCGAGCAAGACCCCTAAGTGGGAGACCCGATGTCCCAGTGAATCTGAGTGTCTCCTAAGCCTATCAAAAGAGCTTTCCATCCCTTGTGGGCAGTTTCTCAGTCAGGACCGTCCCTGACTTCCTAGCAGTGCCGCCCAGCCCTGTGCGGGCTTCCTTGTGGGTAAGGAGGGTCCAGGGTGGACTGCAGGGAGGTGCTGAGGGGCGTGAGGTGTTGCCAGAGCACCTCCCACCTCACTGGTCTCCACGTTCTTCCTGGCAGCTGCAGGAAAGGAATAACAACCTATTGGACGGAGGCTTCCACCCTGTCTCCCAGAGTGAGAGTCCTCTACCCCTCTTTGGTCAAGAGGCTAGGGGTGAAGCTTGTGACATCCAGACCCAGAGGGGGGGTCTCAGAGCACCAGAGAGGGCCAAACAGGAACCTAGACTCCAGTTATACAGACCGTTTGGGGACACGGCTCCAAGTCCCCAGGAGTCCCAGGCTCTGAGTACTTCCTGGGTGTTTTGGAAGAGATCGGGCTCACACATATTGCCTGGTGACTTGGTATCAATGTCCAGAAATCAAGTCTAAGAAATGTTAACTAACGACTCAGATTAAGCAGGTGAAGACAGCCTGGCGTAAGTTGGAGTTCTAGCTGATCCTCTGTGTAGACAGTTACTAGACTGGTCATTCTGTTCTTTGCACGTCACTACCTTTTCTGCAAAATGGGGACTTGAGTCTTATTAAGGTCACTGAAGACTTTCAAAGTGTGGACAGAGCAGCTAGTTCATAGTCTTCCTGCGAGACTGTTTCCACTCTTCCCACTTCTGTTCTCAGCTGTGTCTACACTGCCTGACCTGAGTCTGCCTACGCTTGGACCCTAATGATGCCCACTGCTCAGGCCGGTGGTCTCCTGGGGAAGACAGAGGAGGAGGCGACAGCCAGCCCCTACCACACCGACGGTGCTCAGCTGGTTAACAAGATGGACCAGCCATTTCCAGAGTGAGAAACCGTGGCCGTCAGAGACAGCTGCACAGACCAGGAAGGAGAGCGTGGGCCGAGGTGAGGGCTCTGCCCATTACAGCAGGACCTGCAAAGGTGCCAAACTCTAACTGGGCCCAAGAGACATGCTCTGACCGCTGTCCTCAGAGACTGCTTCAGGACTGGCCAGGAAGGGCTCCACGGTCATGAACCCACATTGAAGGCCATGGGACCACGTGTGGAGGAAGAAAGACCCAAGCCAAAGATAATGTCCGGAGTCAGAGGGTGTTCTGTGTGCACGCGGAGTGGAGGTAGATACTGACTCCGAGCAGACAGTCACGCAGGCATCACTGGAGAACGCTCTCACGTAGAAGAGTGGGCAGCGAGGCTTCCCCAGCAGTGCTGTGCAGAACACGGCCTGCACCTGCCCCCATGCGCCAGGCAGACTCGGGAGACGGTGGGACACGCTGCCCAGGGCTGTGCGAAGTGCTCATCGAGGACTCAGTCTCCAGGGCTGTCTTCTCCTCCGCTGAAGGGTTCTAGGATGTGGTACCTCTCCTTGTTCCCATGTTCCTTCCTTACTAATAGGAAACCAGATCACAAGGCTGAAATCCCTCATCTCGTTTTACAGAAGAAAATCTAAGGCAAGAATCTTGAAGGGCCTCTGCTGCAGGGCTCTGAGGATTCTCTTGTTTGAGGAAGGGGACAAGATCCCTGAAACAGAACACCGCTGACAGGACAGTGGCTTGACATGCGCTGGGTTAAATGCACTCATTGTAGTTGAAATCAGCTGTCACTCGTGGAATGACTCACACGCCATCTTGGGTGGTGTCAACACAGTGAAGAGGCCCATAGCCAGGACCTCTGGGTCCTGTTCTCTGAGGAGGAAAAAAACAGGGTTCTCAGAGTTGCCAGGGGTCTCAAATGACATGCTTTCTAACGTTCCCCTCACAGCACGACCTTCTGGTTAGCAGGCTCATAACCCCATAGTCACAGAACCCAGGCCGGAGTTCAAGGTGGGTGTGGGGTGGGGGAGTCCCTGAGACAGGAAGACTAAGATTTCTGGGCCCATGTGGAATTTCTTCCATAATTTCCTTCTTTTAGAAGGGTAACCAGACTTGTTAACCGACTCATAAAATGCCTAAAAATTAGCACAGCCAGACACCAGGGAAACGTGATGGGTGAGAGCCAGGGGGCTGTGGCCAGAGAGCCTTGCAAGCTCACCCAGGCCTGCACGCCAGGCCTCTCCCAGCAAGAGTGCCACAGGCTGAGAGGACACAAGCCCCCCCCCCCCCCAAGAGGTAGCCGTTACACGCAGAGTGCCGTCTCAGGGGCTCTGAAGAGAGGTCAGTTCACAGTCAGGTCCGGACTTGGGGACGGTTGAGTTCATTTGGAGCAATGGAAGGGAGAGGCGGAGATGTTTATGGGCAGAACTTCTGAATGTCACTGCTCTACAGTGTGGTAGGGGCTGGCTGCCGCCTCCTCCTTCGTCCTCCCCAGGAGAGCACCAGCCTGAGCTCCAAGGGCCAGGAGGGGGAGTGGGGGAGTGCATGCCAGGCCCCTGCTGAGCCATAAAGGCTTTAAGATGCTGGCTTCTCCCTACTGAGGACCTCAGGCCCCCACCCAGGTCATAATCAGGATTTTTAGAAACAAGGGCATCGAAGAAAAGGAAGAACAGAGTTTAAGTGTAAGGGTTGACTTACATAAAGGAGACCCTTAAGGGGCCCCAGAGAAGATAGGATCTGCCTGTATTCACTGACTAAAACTCGAACTACTCTAAAAAGCCAAAGGCCCTAAGCAGTGGGTAGGAACCGGTGGGCATAAGGACTCAGAGAAGGGAGATTAGCTCCCAGGAGCATGAGAAAGACCTCAGCAAAAATTCTAGTGCCTTCCTGGAAAGGGAAGAGGTCTGTAAGTTTGGGGAACAGCAGGTATAATGTGCCTATAACATGGATGGTGGCCATGAACCAAGGCTGCTGCAGCTGGGCTATTGAGGGGGAGAAAAAGGCTTATTTCCCCACCCCTAATACCTTCTTCCGTGACACCCAGTATCTCTCTGCCCCTTACCTAGCTCCATCCACCACCCTGGGGGAGCGACTTCCCTGAGCAGCAAGTTAAGAACTAAGCTGCAGACCTGGGCCACGTCCTCGCTTCCTTTCCTCTCCTGGGAGCCACCTCCTTTCAGAGTCTGTGAATTCTCTCCTTTGTTTCTTCCTGATCACAGCCTTGCCCGGTGGGCAGCGCAAGCTCCACCCTCCCTGCAATGTGGCAGTGGCAACTTCATGGGCAACTTGTCCTCATCGAAGGCTCTGCTGTTGGAAATAAGCAATATCCTCCAACCCAGTTCTCCTCCCACAAAGTTCAGCATCCCCTCGAGATCTGCCTGTCTGCATACAGTGTTGGTTCAAACGCAGCATGATTAACAGGGTCCCTCCAGACATCAGGGAGCCTGGGCTGGGCGGGGGGCTCGCAGGGCAGCCGCTCCCACCCTCCCCTTCCCAGGCTGCTCTTGAGTTCGCTCCAGGTTGCCGTGAAACCTGTATCTTTGAAGTGAAGTGCATTTTGACTTGAGCTGCCTCTGAGTAAGCTTTTAATCCTCTTGCACCTGAATTTGTCCCAAGGCAGAAACAGCAGGAATTGGCTTTCCCGATGGCTGAGTCACTTGTCTTCCTGTGTGTCAACCTCTCCATCTGGGCTAAAGTAGAACGAGGCAGACAGCAGCTCTCCCGGTGGCAACCAGGGCTCCACAGTCAAATGCAGTGTGACAAGGGCTGGCCACACAGCCGGCCTGGGGCTGTGGGCTCCGAGGCATCTCCACCGCAGAACCAGGAGCCAGCTGCCTGCCCTGAGCCTAGCGGGCTTGACTCAGGCCCTGAGGAGGCCAGTGTGGTTCTGGGGAAGAACACCACTTGGGGTGGGGGGGTGGGGGGGGCAAAAAGAGGGAGGAGCTAGGTTGACTGCAATTGATGCTGGAATGCCAGTCTCAAAATCAGGAAAGCCCTGAGCAAAGTGGGACAAGTTGATCTCCCTAGAAGCAGCTTAGGTACAAGGAAAAAAAGGATCTGAGACTCTCTGAGCACTTTGACTCCAGTCTAGTTTAAGGCTAATTTAAGTCAGAACTCTCCACTTTTTGTAAAATAGAAACAAGGTCCATTTAGGAGGAAGATCAGGAGGCTTCACTGAGAACACATGGAAAACGGAAGTTTCTTTAACTGACCCCCAACCTTTCTCCCCATAGCTTGCCTTCCACGGCATCTTGGGTTTTATATGAATTTGCCATTCTTCTGATACAAGTCAAATTATAACCAGTATTTCAGTTCTTCACGCCAGCTTCCTTTCTGGCCGCCCCCACTAGGGCCCCACAACTTACCTGGGCCTTGGTGCATCCTCTCTGCCACAGGGGTGTGATTCAGTGTCTACATACAAAATGCTTCTCTGAGTTGGGTTTCTGGGCCTTGCACGGTTCATCATCACAGGCTGGGCCTGCGGGACTCCCATTCTTCAGGATGGTCCCGGGTAAAGAATTGGATCTTGAAGCAGGTCTAGGCTTGGCGTCAGGACTCATGGAAATTAGTGTAAACTGAGGTGCTTCCTTCACTGGAAGTCACTGTTGTTCTTAAACTGGGAGTTCAGAAGGGCCGCTCCGGTTCTGCTGTTCACCAGCGGCAAAAACCAGAACTTTCCCCTGTTTGCCTACAATAAAGGAGTATGGGGTGGAATGATGAATAGCCACAGCACAGAGGATTTTTAGGGTAGTGAAATGACTCTGTATTGATGGATATATGTCATCATCCATATGTCCAAACCCATGGAATGTGCAACACTGAGGCAAACCCTAATGTGAACAAACTATGGATTTGGGGTGATCATGTCATGTCAATAGAAACTCATCCTTGGTTAAAAAAAAAAAAAAAAAAAAAAAGTACCATTCTGGTGAGTGATATTGAGTCTAGAGGACATAATCTCTGTACCTTCCTCTCACTTTTATTATAAACCTAACACTTCTCTGAAAATAAAGGTTTTTTTAAATAACTAGTAACTAATAAATTAAAAATAAATAGATGATTTCTCAAGCACCCTCCAGCTCAAGTGTCACATGACACTGATTAAAAGTATACTTCCATAAGCAAGTCAAAAGGAATTATGTCTAGAAATCTGAAAGCTAGCAGCCAGCCGGAAGAACACTTAAGGCGAGAACATTCTGCCCCCGGCCTGGGCTGCTGGCTGGGGTGTTAATTGACGGTGATGGAACTGAGCAGTGGTTTATGCGGGCTGTGAGGAAGAAGCCCGAGGAGACTATCCATTAGTCATGTCTGAAAATCCTTCTCGTTGGCATCATTAGCCAGAAGAGCTAGCCGCTGCCACTTGCCCAGATGAAGGACATATTGATCCAGAAACAGGGACAGTTAGCCAGCATTGCTTTACTTGCTCAATAGTAATGATTTTTTTCCCCCAGGGAGGAAAACCCACATAAAACTATTGGAAACAGAAGTCTTGATCAAGTCAGACCCCAACGTGGTAACTCAGTATTACCTACTATGCAACATTACATGAGACTGATTTAGTCTCCAGTTTGAGAGTGGAAACATAATGCTGCCCCCCAAAACTCAAATCCTTGAAAGACTAAGAAGAACAAAGGGAAATGTGGCTGCCTCTGCCCTGGCCTCTCCACTTCTCCCTGCCGCACATGCTTGAATAGCACAGAACGGTGAGGAGACACTGATGGGTTACCCCGGATGTCAGTCACCCATGCTTACTTAGACCTGGGTTCGGCGCCAGGAACACACACACACACAGTTCCTGAACTCGGGGCCCCCAGCTTGAAGGAGACAAAGGCAATGAAGAGCCTAATTAGATCCTTGGCTGAATGATAAGAACAAGTGGTTCTCAAACTCAAGTTCATTAGAGTCTCCTAGAGGGCTCCTTAAATGCAGAAGGCTGGGCCCCACCCCCAGGGAGTCAAGTTCAGTGGGTCTCGGTCAGGCCCAAATGCTGCATTCTGACAAGCTCCCAGATGATGCCAATGCTGCTGGCCGATGGCCCACATTCAGTGGCCAAGGTGCCCCGTCTGGACCATAATGGAAAACTGGCAAATAAAAAAATAAGTTGGGCCCAACATTGGTAGCAAAGGGTTAACGGTGGTTGTTGGACTTGGAGAGTGGGTGGAATTATAGAAAGGGGGGAAAGAGGGTATTCTAGGGGATAACACCTTGAGGCGAGGCAGGGCGGCGGGAGTGAGAATAACAAGGGTAGAGCAGTAGACACTGGTCATTGTCACCACCATCTTGTGCTGACGTCAGTGACAGTTGGAAGCCTGGGGCTCCACATGCAGGGGCCTCACTCCATTCACCCTCCCCACTCTAGAAGCTGCTCCAGTTCCCATAAGTCTACTGGCAGCAGGTCTTCGTAATGGAAGTGATTCTTGTTTGCGAGCCCCGCTGACAGCTCCCAATACTGCCTACTCAGCCAACTTGGATGGCATCTTACCTGGCTTGTTATAATGGCTTGTTGGTTGGCAGCCTGAAGTGACTCCCACTTTTCCTTCCCATGTCAAGCCAGAGGAGCCTCGGTCTTCCAAGAGTTGAATGTCTTAAAGGCACACAGGGTGGTTATGAAGTTCTCAGCAGGCAGCCAGAGCAAACCAGCATGCTTCGTAGGGTGCTCGGTCATGAGCCCCCTCCTGATTCAGGGTCATGACCAAATGAGGCAAAAAGAGCCCTCCCTCCCCTCCCTTGGCAACCTTTAGTGTATAGACTTATTCTAACAAGGTGTCCACCTCCTCTTCCACAGAGCTGCATTTGTGGGTGCAAGAACACAAAGGCATGTGTGCGGAAGGTCTCTCATTTGGAAATTGAACTAATATTTATTGGATACTATCTTAGTTTCCTTGGGCTGCCATAACAAAGTACCACAAAGTGGGTGGGCAGTGAGAACCAAAACGTATTCCCTCACAGTTCTGGAGACTAGACATCTGAAATCAAGGTGTCAGCAGGGCCAAGATCCCTCCAAAGTTTCTGGGGCCGGATCCTTCCTCGATTCTTTCAGCTTCTGGTGGCCCCAGCATTCCTTGGCTTGTGGCAGCATCACTCCAACCTCTGCTTCCATCTTCCCACCACATCTTCCCCCATGTCTGTATCCAAGTTTCCTTCCTATAAGGACACCAGTCAGGTAAGGTGGTATCATGAAAGGACACTGGTCATATTGGATTAAGGGCTCATCCTACTCCGGTATGAGCTCATCTGTGCAATGACATCTGCAGCAATCCATTCCTAAATAGGGTCACATCCTGAGTACTGGTGGTTAAGACTTCAACATACCTTTGGGAGGACACAATTCAACTCATCATGGTATGTGCTGAATTTGACCTTGACTTTTAGAGGGCTTTCTTTCTCTATATTAAAATAGAACCATGAGCTATTTTAAATGAAATGAAAACTGAACTATACATCAGGCCAGATTCTCAAGATCAACTGAAAAACAAAGGATTGAACACTTACCCCCGCCCCACTTAATAGCCAGTGATAAATCTGCAAAATCTGAATAGACATCAAATAGCAGGTTTGACAACTAATTCATTTATTCATTCAACAGATTTGAGGTCCTTCTGAATGCCATTCGCTGTTCCAGGTGCTGGTGACACAGCAGAGAAGAAAAAAGACAAAAATCCCGCCCTGACATAGTGGACCTTCCAGGGAGGAGGGGACGGGCAGACATATGAGTAAGTACAGGATACGGGTAGAGAGAGAAGCAGCGAGATGGGGAATTTGCAGTTTTAGACAGTGTGGCCAAAGGAGGGCCACCGTGTGATGACAGACCGGCAAAGGCCAGAAGGAGGGGTGGGCCCGGCCCTGGGGTCAGGGTGCGGGGGAGGGCCGGCGAGCACGAAGGTCCCCCACGCAGGCCTTGGTGAGAACTCTGCTTCTCACTCTCGGTGTTGAGAGAGCTGTTGCCTCTTTTCAAACCATCACCCTGATGGCTGTGCTGAAACGGACCTGGGGGGTGAGAGCCAAGGCAGCAAGACCTGCAAAAAAAGAGGGGGGTGACATCTTGGCCGGGGTGCAGAGGAGGTGGAAATTGCTGGCTCTGGGTCTATGGTGAGGTCCGAACCCCTGCATCCGCTGCCAGGGGACCCGGATGGAAGGGGTCTGTTCCAAGAAGCCAGAGTGAAGACACTATCAGCAGAGTGGGGAACCCGAGGACTGTTAGGGACATTTCAAGCTGCTGGTGTAGCCACGCCGTAATCTTAAAAAGAGGTGGACATGGGCTCACATAAACGTGGGTCTTATTCAGAGGTATTCTTGGTACAAACTGGTCAAAACTGCCTAAAGGGCATAGAAGCCACGAAGGTGCTGAAAGGCACGAGAACTAACTTTTTAAAGATGTGACCAGCGGGAACAGGAAGCTGAAGAGTTAACCATTGTCTCCAGTTGCTCTGGTTTGTGGAGGCCGAGGGGGTTTCCTTCTTCATTTATACCTCCTGCCCTGTTTTAATTTTTATTACCACATGCATTATTGATTTTATAACAAAAACTTGGCAAGCATTTCTAATGTGGTTTTAAAAATCACCAGACTAAGCAGAATGAAGTCGATGACTACGTTCTTACATAGAAGTGTGTCCAAGATAATAAATGATTTCAGTTACTGACTAATGATATGGAGACCATCGTTCCATGTATGTATCTGCATACATGTGTGTATGTATTCGTACATAGGAAAAGGTCTAAAAGGACAGGCATAACTTCGCAGTGGTTACCCCCCCAAGAGTGAGAATGGGAAGCTTTCATTTTTTACAGGAAGTATATTCCTCGGCAGTTCTTGCCGACATTCAAGAGTACTTACATGTTTTTTAATTGAAGGTTATGGCCTCCCTGTACAGTACTTTTCTTCAATCAGAGCTCAATGAGGCCTCCGCATAAGCCAAAAAAAATTGTTGAATATTTTAAATCAACAGGTAGTAGAAACTGTTCAGTCCCCCTTCTCTCTTACACCTGCAAGATACAACTTAAGTGACTAAATTAATGACAAGCTCTATTAAAAGCTGTTTTCTCCACAGAAGTGCCCAAATACACTTTTTTTTAAACATAGGCATGACTCTTAAAAGAATACAGAATGAACGGATGACAGATGTTGGTTTAACTCATGAATAAAAGAACCACCAGGATGGTAAAGGAGCATCTCAGAACTGAGGGTTTATGGCCAATGGAGAATAACTGGGGAATGAAGTTACCAAGTTAGAATCAAAACTGGGCCATATCCTCCAGGGCGATAAAACCATAATCCTTAGGGTTATTGTTGCTACCGGACAAAACCCATCTGCAGCTCCTCCGGGCAAATACCTACCAGTTGGGTGTCACTTCCCAGAGCCTGGGGTCTAATCAGGAGTAAATAGAAAACTCACAGCCGCAGCCCAGAGGATGAAATCCTCCCTGGGTGGTTCTGGGAGGCAGTGCTCAGTATAATACCGCAAGGTAGCACAGTCCTCCCTTTGTCTTATTTATAAATGTTGGGTACTTTTCTTAACGTAAGGTACAAATTTACATATTGGCAGCTCTGGCTTTCAATTTTCCAAATGCACTTTACTCTTAATATTCATCTACTTTTCACCATCTTTCGGGTCTGTTTTCAATCAGGAAGGAAAATTACCCATAAACAATTCTGGAATTGCAATTATGTTCCATTAAAAAAATTAAATATATTTTAATGTTATTGTGATACTCATCTTGATGGACACTAAGCCATTTTATGGGCAATTTAAACTTTGACAAAAAGATAAAGTCCACATATCTGCTAGCAAAAAAAAAAAAAAAATCAGTTGATACCAACTGCAGTTTCTAATGTTAATATGGATTTAGGACGTAACTTCAGGCAAGTTACTGATTTCTTAAGCCCGGCTTTCTCCTCTGTGAAAAATAGACCTTCCTCGCTGCGCTGTTGCACACGTAATTGGATGCTGACAAATGAAAGCGAGGATGACCCTTCCGTGCTCTTATTTCACTCTGTTACAGGCGCTTCCACAGGTCATAATTTCTGCTTTCGGGACGTCCTTACAGGTTTCTTTTTTCATCATTTGTCTTTTGCTACACTGATGTGTTCTTAATCTTCCTGTGATTTTAAAAAGAATAAGCTTTTTTTTTTTTTGGAAATCTTAACCAATTGCTTTGTGTTTCAAAAAAAAAAAATTAAATAGTATTGCTCATCTTTCACTTCCTTTTTGGTAAAGAATAAACTGGTCTTTTGATGACCCCCAACATTAGACATGGCATTTAACATATCTCCTTCTCTCTGACTTAATGCCATTTTAAACAGGAATCTGCTTCCCATAATTTACTGGCATACTTTTTAGAAATATAGAAAATATCATAATGTGACTTTTCTAGAAGCGACTAAAATTTACACACCTAGCTCACACAGCCAACTGTTTGATTAGTTCTTCACAGGTGTTAGTCAATAATTTGTTTTTGAAACAACCTGTTCATTCAAAACACATTAAATAAATATGCCATAAGAAGAACTATTACAACGTCACAGCTTCAGAAAGAGACATGCCCTCCCACATACTGAACCTACAAGTTTCTAACCAGAGCATATCGCATGAACCAAACTGGAGTCATGATGCTTATTTAGATGAAACCTAAAAAGGCAGCATGTTTTAGGACTCTGTGTGTGTGTGTGTGTGTGTGTGTGTGTGTGTGTGTGTAGGTGTGTAGGTGTTCTGAAGCACTCTCACATTTAGCCTTTAATCTGCCCAAAATAACTTCATTAAATACACTTGGCATGCAAGAAGACGACGAGCCCCATAAAGCTTGGATATTTAGTTATAGAAGTGCTGCAGAAACTGCATATATTTAAAACCATTGTGTTATACACTTTAAATGGGTGAACTGAATGATATGCGAATTATACCTCAATAAAGCTTTTTTAATGGCACAGAAGAAAAAAGATACGTAAACTTTCATGCCATTATAGTCGATGTGATTGTTATAAATATTATCATTTCAAACAATTATGTATATATAACTGTTTTCATTGCTCAACTGATCTATTTTTATGTCTGTAAAAAGTATCTGGGTATCTTGGGCTGAACGAAGTTCATCACCTTTCTAGTTAAAAATTATTGAAAATATTTTTTCACTTAATGGCTTTTCAATTAGCATAAGTATTTCAAGGGACAAAAGGAATTATTAAGCAAGAGATAGGTCTAATTATTTGAAACTCAGAGTTAAATCTGATGTTGAGATGAGTATCAGTGTAAATGCTGAATCGATCTGCCCTGAGTGGCAGAACTGAAGTCTGTTCTGTCCCAGGGAAGGATGTTGAGACTTGCAGACTGGCCGGGGGGCCAAGACCATGCATACTGTTGGGAAAGTAGTGAGGCCGGGGAAAGACAGGAAAACCAGTAAAGATACAGAAAAGGGCATTCAGATAAGGGCTAAAAGCTGACTTGGCAATGCAGTTTGCTATCTCACCAGCTGGACGATAGTTTGCTCTCACAAAGTAAGTCAACCAGCTTTACTCAGCTCCGGGTTTCAGGGGGCAAAACAGCTGCAGAGCTGCCTGCTTAAGAGCTAAGAAAAATCTCCTAAACTCAAAAGCAACTTAAATCTATTTAGTCTCTTACTTTGTGAAAGACAAACCTTACGACAAACCAGAATTTTCTGCCTTGTTTCTGCTGAGAAAAACCAGAAAACAATATACTTTGGCTACTTTTCTAGTAGAAAAAGAACACATGGATAATTTGAATGCTAGCAAACACAAAAGAATATCTCTAAGGCATTACTTAGTCAATCAGGAATTTAGAGTGAACGTATAGTGCCTAAAGTTTTGAAGAAGATAAACAATGAAAATATCTTATTGTTTAGTTATTTCCAGTAACAGAAGACAAAAATAACAGAAAAATAAGTGCCTGGGTTCTAATCAGGAAGTGCTGATTGTGAACTTCACTGGATTTTGTTTTCTGATAAAGGATGGAGAAATATTGAATAATAAATCCAACAAACCAAATGAAATTTCTTATCAAGTTTATTTTTGTTTTTGTTTTTTGTTTTTTTTCATATTATACCTGCTCCCAGTCAGGAGCAAGGAAAAGAGAATATGAGCCAAGAGAAAATAAAGTATTGAAGCTTTAAGTATTTCATGTTTGGGGTAGAATGGCTTGAAGCTCTCCCAAGATCTAGGGACCTTACTTTTTAAGTAAAAGTTTTATTAAGAGGGTTTTTTTGTACATTTTAATGCAACTTTATATGTTCTTTTAAAGACATTTCCAACAAATGGAAAGTCATTTTGGAAACTGTGAATAATTCCAGAAATATGGAGACTTTTCGTTTCCTTTCAAACTTCATTTCCTTTTAATATTCATTGACCTACAGCCCAAATTCCCCGTGTAGTTTGCTGATATAATTTATTAACTTCAAACTAGGTGATTACTTCTGTTTCAGTAGATCACTTAAACTCAGAAAAGGATTGACTGTGGGAGCAGAGGGTGGGATGGGCAGAGGAGGGCAAAGTGGGAAAAATCAGAACAACTGTAATAGAATAACCATTTTAAAATGATTTAATTTAAAAAAAATATACTATTCAGGCCGATTACTGGTGGCAAGCGCATCTCAGAAAGCCCCAGAAGTTACTCTGTGCCTTTCTTCTGATCCGGTCATTTCCACTCAGAACAGTTTTTCCACAGCAATAACAGAGTCTGGCAGATCCCAAGGTGCAGGATCATTCTCTTTGGAAGCCAAACCTCAATAATAATAAGTTTTTTTAAGTGCAGATAAGACACAGCTGGCTCTGGCTTGTGCTCCCCTCAACTTCTTCCCAGTTCTAAATGCTTCATCACACCCTAATCATTTGTTGGCAGCACCCAAAAAAACCTGATTTTTTTAAGTTTTATATTTACTAAATGCTTTTTGTCAGTTCCTCGCCAGTCTATCCACCTCCATTCCACTCCCGATTTATTATATAAAGGGTCTGAACAGTGCTTGACTTATAGTAAGGATTCAGTAAATGTTGTTAATGACAATAATTATTATTGTCATTATCTACAGACGGAAAATTATGCTCAGTATTTAAATCCTAACCTACCTTATCAATGACTTCTAGAGAAAATCGTTGTCAGTTGAGTTCTTTCAAACTGCTCTCATGTAGGACATGTGTTTATGTATGAACCCCAGTGTTACATCTCCCTGGCCTAGCTACATAAAATAGCTTTGCTCTCAAAGCGAATGCCGTGGGCAGACAATGGGCAGGGGCCTGTTCTAGATTAAAAGAACTCAAACAGACACGGCAAAACGCAATGTAACTTGATCGACTCCAGATCCATGAATAGAAGTCAACACACTACATTTTGGAAACAATTGGAAATGTTAGAATATGGGCTGGGTATGGATTATATTATAGAACTGTTAATTTTATTAGGTATTATAATGGTATTGTGGCTATGAAGAGGCATGTCTCTAGTCTTAGACGATGCAGGCTAAAATATTTAGTGGTAAAGCATTATGGTATCTGCAACCTCTTTTCAAATGATTTGGCAAAATTTTATATATTCAAATATAGAGAAAAAGCAAATGTAAAACAATGCTAACAACTGGTAAATCTAAGTGAAGAGCTTACAGGTGTTTACTATATTCTGCTTCAACTTTTCTACAGATGTAAATTTTTTAAGTAAAAACTTGGGGCCCTGACTGACGCGATTCAGTTGGGTGGGCATGTCCTGCAAAGCGAAAGGTCGCAGGTTGGAACTCGGTGGGGAGCGCTATCTGGCCCCTGGTCAGGGCATGTACAAGGCACAGCTGACTGATGTTTCTCTCTCACACTGATGTTTCTCTCCCCCTCTTTCTCCCTCCCTACCCCTCTCTAAAAATAAACAAATAAAATCTTTTTAAAAATCGGGAATAAAAACACAGAAAAAAATTTTTTACTGAAAACACCACACATTTCTTTAAATATTTTACTTAATAAGATACAATTATACATTATTACTTCTTTATACTTCATAAAAAGCACACCTATTTAACATAAGTACTAAATCTAAAATTAACTACCTTCAGTCATTTAAATTTCAGTACCAATGTATAAACCTCTTTATCTTAAATATAAATCAAAATAGCTTAATACCTACTTTAGAGACAATGAGATACCAGGTATAAGGATCATGAATTAATATTTCAAAGTTAAATGTTTCAATAATTTCTTCTTTGTTTTTCTTCTTTGTCTAGCATAGTCTGTTTTAAGCTCAATGTAGCATCTTGAAATCTAGGATTTAATTCTAATACTTTCTTGAAGTCTTTCAAAGCATCATCAAAGTACCCTGTACCAAAATAAAAAAATGGGAAAGAGAAAAGAAGTTGAGTATTTCCTTACATAATTCATAGCAAAGTTTGCACACACACACTTTTGCTTTTATATTTATGAGCGTTCAACCACTACTACTGAAGGATTTTTTTTCTCTTAATAATGACATAGGGGTGCCTATATCAAAGGAATTTCATCTGCCCTTACAAAATAATATATTTAAAATTAGCTAAGGGTTTATTTATTGAGATTTAGCAGGTAAATAGCATGAATCATCATGGCATTTCAACAAAATTATATCACCTATTTTAGATAATTACAGTAAAATGAGGAAACAGGAAATAATTCTTTTGAACACTTTAAATTAAAAAACGGTCCCTATGCTCCCCTGATGCCAAGGATCTCAAACTCCTTCACTTTACACTGTCTCGTGGGTCTTCAAAGATTTTAACTCAGGAAAGTTTCACAGGTGACCAACAGCATCACCTCGTTTTGCAGCTGGGAACTTACAGGCACAAAGGAACGGGGTTCACCCTCCCTCCGGCGCCCCCGTCCAATTCCCACCCCTGTGGTCCCCTGTGGTCTGTCTGTAATGCTTTCAAAAAGCCTAAAATAAACTCAGGAACAACTCCTGTTCCAGGCCCTAAACCTAAATTTCACGTAACTTTTAAGACCTGATGATCACTCCATTAGTTTTACCACATTCAAGGGCTCTAAATTCAGAGAATATATAATAATCAAGGACAAAAGGCGGGGGAGGGGGTTCTTACCCAGCCTGTACAGTATCAGCCCTCTGTTGTAATATGGAACTTCAAAGCCGGGCTGGACTTCTATGGCAGAAGTGTAGTCATCCATGGCTTCGTAAAAATCAACCCTGAAGTACTTGATCTGCCCCCTGTTGTTATACGCGGTAGCCAGGTCCTCTGGGCTGCATTCCCTTTCAACAAAAAGTCCACGTTAAAAACACCGCGCTACCGACTTCCTCCCGCTTCCACTTGCATTCTCTTTGGGCTACCGTTGAGCTTCGTAGCCTATAGCACGCAGGATCCACACCAAGAAACCAAGCTGAAGAAACAAAGCACCACGAAATTAAAGCGGTGGATCCATTTTTGTTAATAATCCGGTCGCCCACTTTCGTCGGAGTACAGCATTCCAACGCCAATCGGAAAAGCACCTTCATTTCATAACGTGCTCCACGTCCCTGTTCTTTGCCAACTTGTTTGGCTAAATATAGTATCAAAATCACTATTCATTTTCTAAGCACATGCCAGAAGGGCAGAGACGGCTGGTCAGCTTCAAGCTGAGCAAGGAGGGAAAGCCAGCCCAAAATTCCGGTCTGCTATGAACATGTCACAAAGTGAGTCATCAATTTTATTCTCAAAAGTTTAAGTGATCCCACAGCAATAGGATTTGAAATCACTTTCCACCGATAACGAAATAAAAGTTAACCCTAAGGGAAAAGTCAACAGGAGGTGCCCTCCCCTTCAGTCTGGGTTGAAACCCTGCCAAGGCTAGAAGGGTATCAAGGCTCCGGTCCCCTTTGGCTCCTCTGTGCAGCATCAGCTCTGCAACTGAGGGCTCCAGGCATCTCTGACAGTCACCAGCCCAACAGGTTCTACAGCCCCCCTTCCCCTCCACCCCAGCCCCAGCTGGACAAATCCTCTGCACAGAGAACATTCTGGGCTCTGCTCTGTGTCCAAGATGATTCTGTTTTTCTTACTTTTATTCCAATGTGAGTCTCAATTTTGATCCAAACAGGAAAGATGCAGGCTAAACTCACCTGTCATTTCTTTGATGGATACCCCATAGTGCAAAATATAGTCCTCAGAAAATATCTGGTTTAATAACACTGCTGTCAGTGTTATTAAAAGGTACTTCCCTTAACCTTGATCCTTGACATGTCAGACAGGGACTCTAACTACTGCTGCCATAAGAGGAGCTCACAGCCTACGGGCCTCCTTCAAGTCCAAGTTCACTAACCACGGTGCAGAGCCACTGCAGTTTCAGCAAATGTCTGCTTCTATAAGATATAACAGAGAAACTTCTGGGTGCTGCTAGCACCACTGTTCAAACCGAGAGAGCAAGAGGCTACACTCAGCTCCTCTGTCCGTTATGATACTAGGCTAACTGTGACCCTGTAAAGTTTTAAGAAAAATGAAGCCTCAGGCGTCCAGTCAAGTTTCAGTCATTAAATTTCTAAGCTTCAAAGCTTTGTTATAAATTTCTTATATGCAGAGGAGCTTAGAATGTTTGATTTAGAATCAGATCTCATTACAGCAAATTCCAAAAGCCCATTTTTCATGTGGAAATTGTTTCATATTTTAAAGACATGGGCTAACAGTTGGAGCCCAGACTTCTGTAATATTGAGATTTGTACTTACAGTAATGTAATTTAACCAGATTACCTGGATTTTTAGCATTTGCCTACTTCAGCAAAGAAAAAACATGAGAAAATTAGGTTACAGCTAAAGCTGGACTTTTGGATAGTAAAAGAAAATGTTATGAAACCAGTCAGAGTGAAAGGCAGTCAAAGTTTGCAGATACTATTTCAAAATAACTCCGCAACGCAATATTTTTTAAATAAATTTAAACTCTAAAAGATACATGTAAGGGGAAACATTGAAGAATTCAGTTTCAGTCCATGAGTTCCTAGAAGTTCAGAACTCCAAGGAAGATGAAAGTTCGTCTTACAGATGAGAAACTGAGCCTGAGAAGAGGGACAAGCTGTGGAGCAGAGCCAGGACTGGAGTTCAAGCACACGGAGCGCCTCTCTGCTAAACCATGCAGACTTTCTTTCTTAAACTAGGCGGGGGGGGGGGGGGGGGGGGGGGGGGGCAGACTCATGCTGCGCTCTCAGGCTGGGACATACAGAGGAGGAAGAGAAACAAGACCAGATGGCATCAATATACTTGCTGATGAAAACTATCTGACACCTACTAGATAAGTCTATTCTTAGAGCCTGAAACAAGAATAGAAAACTATGTTTTCTATGTTTGCTCATTATCTGCGGGGGGAGATGGTACCATCTTCTTGCCTATTCAGAAACTTTGATTAACTATTATGCTGGTGTATTAAGAGAAAGCAATTTTAACACATACAGATTTAACATGCAGGCTCATTTTAAGTCACACACAGAAAAAAAGCTGGCATCCTCTCAAGAAAAATAAAATCCTTGAGGGAAGAGGGTGATGGGGCAGACAACTCAAACTGTCCATAAAAGCTGGTCATTCAGCCCCTCTGTTCTCTCTTTTCCCGTCCTGGTCCGCTCCACACCATCAGGAACAACTAAGGCAAAATCTGGACTAATGAATGCTGTACATTCAGGCATAAACAGAAGCAGCTTTGGGCAAGCTGGTATTCGTAGGTGAGGTTGCTCACATCACAGAGCGAGAGACAACCAGACGTCACCTACTTTCTGGTAGATGCACACTCCACCACCTAGGAAGTATTCTTGCCGTACTGAAACTGAATGGAATCAAACCCCAAGGTGGAACTACCAACCTGCACGCAATGTAGGAAACTATGTTAAGTAACATCAGGGGGACGGATCCCACAAGTCAAATACGTGGGTAACTCTCAGGACACATGACACCGTTTCCTCAACAGACTAACTACAAGGTGTCAACCGATGGCCGCTGGTGCCAATTCAATGCCAACAGGAACCCCCAGTTTGGAGTACAGTTAGAAGGAAACTTTCATTCAGTGCAACCCCGCGATACAGCACGGCAGTGAGAACAGCCCGGCTGTCTGGCAGCCCCAGGGCCAGCAGGGTCGCCTCCCGGATGGCCTGCTTTGTCCTGCTGCTGGGCTGCGGTGGTAAGACTTCAACCCTGCAGCTTAACCTGGGAAACACAATATGGAATGGACAGGCAAAGTGCACTCCCACAGCCGGAGGGGAGAGGACCTACATGGAGAAAAGTCCACACCCCTGGTCCCTGATAGGTCTGTCCTCATGCAAAGGAGGACTCTAAGCCCGCCCAGGTTGGCCCCAATGGCATTGACCTGACTGGCCTGAGCTGTGCATCTCCAACTGGATGGGGAAAGCCTCAGTCCTGTCGGTGGAAACAGGACTCCAGGAACCCGGCTCAGATGCCAGAAACCCAGTGCAGGCAGGCAGCTCAGGCAGACCTCCGCCTGAAGTGCGGTTTGCGGGAGAGGCCCCTGTGCAGAAGTGGCTGCTAGGGATTCGGGGTGGGTTGGTTTGTATTTTTTAAAATTTGAGTCTGCTTATCCATCAGGAGCCCTTCTTAGTAGGTGTCTTCTTTCTCGGTGTTCACAAAGGGAGAAAAAGAAGGTGAGCCTATAGATTAAGAGACCTGATGTGCATCCTGACTTGAACCATCTGATAAAAACGAACAAACCAAACAACAACAACAAAAAAAACTTTATTGCCATGGCTGGGTAGCTCAGTTGGTTGGAGCGTGGTCCTGATACACCAAGGTCGTGGGTTCAATCCCTGGTCAGGGCACATACAAGAATCACCCAATGAGTACATTCTCATTCTCTCCCTCTCCCTCTCTCCCTCCCTCCCCTGACCCTCCCTCTCTCTCTGAAGTCAATAAATGGAAAAAAAATAATAATAACTTTACTGACCAATCAGTAAAATTCCAACACTTACTGGATATTTGATATTAATGAATTATGTGATAATGATGCTGTAGTTATATCTTTTTAAGAATCCTTAATACTCAGAAATACATTTGAAGCGCCCATAGATAAAGAAGTTGAGGTCTGGGTGAAATGATGCTGCTAAGGCCAAATCATGGTTCCCTAGAGGTTCATTATACTATTTCCCATACACTTTAAAAAAAAAAAAAAAAAAAAAAAAACTATTTTTTTGCAATACATAAAAAACAAGACGCCCTTGCAGTGAGAATGCGGCTGCGGTCGCGGCACCATGCTAGCGTGGCACTGCCCAGGCAGGCCGCCTCACCCTCACCAGGTCTCGGATACCCCGCTGTTAGCAGACCAGGTGGAAAGCCCCTACCCGCCCTGGGTTCCTTGATGGAGAAAGTAACGAGAGCAACAGGAGAGCCGGACACCGGGGTGAATCAGAGCCGAGAGCCCTAGTCCCCATACCCCCCTGGGTGTCTGAGAGCAGCGCGCAGGGGTTGCGCTCCAAACACGCCCCTCACCACCTTTCCGAGAAAAGAAGCACCTGTCCCGTGGGCCCTGCGAGCCCCGGCGCTTGGGTTGCAGAGCAGAGGCTACAGGACCGCAGCCCCGCCCCCACCCCACCGTGAAGACGCGGCCGACCCCACTTCTCGCGATACTTACCTCCCGCGAGGCGCGCCCGCAGAAGCCGTGCCGTCGCACTGGCGGATGTAAGCGGAGTACAGCGCCTCGGCTTCCGCGTACTCGCCCTTCTGGAACCGGGCCTGGGCGAGCGCTAGGGTTTCGCGGCTCTCTTGCCCCTGCTGCCCTGCCATGGTCGTTGGAGGCCTCGCTCTTGGGGCAGAATGGGGGTTGATTTCAGAGGCTGGACCGGAACGCCACTTCCGCACACGGCGCTTAACCGCCCGCACCAGCAAAGGGGGCGGTTTGTGCCTTCCGAGGACCCGTCGTCGGGCGGGATTTGTAGCAAGTTGCCGGCGGAGAGTTCAGGTTGCCCAGAAGGTTTGGACAGACCTTAGGAAGGGCAGTTCCGTTGTTGTTGTTACTCCTCCTCCCGCCAGCGTCGTTTCCCTGAAAAGCAGTACACCAAACTGGTTTCCAGATCCGTGCTGATGTTGCAAGGAGCTTGCCCTTTGCCCATGGGGGTGGGGGGGGCTGCCGGAAGCGGAAGAAACCTTGGTTTGCTTTATGAATGGGTAATTGTGGCACCTATCTTGTTCCAGTGCCCACTCCGAGCAAAACACCCCTGTTCTGAGTAGGCTCTGGTCACCCTCAGACGTTTTGTGTCAGAATCCCACTAACTTAGTTGCCCCATGGTCCAGAGTCCGGAATTCAAACTGTTGATTAGCTCCAAGACCCTAGATTGCAAACTTCTCAACCTTTGTGAACCTTCGGAATAATGTAAAGATAAATACGAGTATGTGTCAAGAGTCGGTGGTCTATGGGTGTTATTTTACATTCCCTGGCTGTTTATGTCAAAAGGAAACCCAGATGGTAATTTAAATACAGTACGTTTAATTCGTTAAAAATTATGTAAAATGAACAATCCAGACAGGAAATTTAAAAAACTAACAATTCCACTTACAATAACATCAAAAAGAATAAAATAATTAGGAATTAACGAAGGAGGTGAAAGACATGCCCTGACACATTGCTGAAACTGAAGACATAAGTAGACATCCCATGTTCATGGATTATAAAACTCAACACTTTAAAGATGTCAGTACTACTTAAATCATTCCGCAGGTTCAGTGGAATCCTTCAAAGCTCCAATCATGTTTTTACAGGAACAGAAAAATCCATTCTAAAATTCATATGGAATTTTAAGGGAATCTCAAGTAGCCAAAACAATCTTGAAAAAGAACAAAGTTGAAGGACTCATGCTTCCTGATTTCAAAACATACTATAAAGCTACAGTAATTAAAACAGTACAATACTGGCACAAAGGCAGTTTTCTCAATGATGCTGGGAAAACTGGACATCTACATGCAAAAGAATGAAGTTGGATCCTAACCTAACACCATATTAAAAAATTAACTTAAAATGGATAAAAGACCTAAATATAAGAGCTAAAAGTACAAAATTCTTAGAATAAAACAAGGCAAAAGCCTCAGGACACTGCGTTTGACAGAAATTTCTTGAATATGACACCAAAAGCAGCAACAACAAGAGGAAAAAATAAAACTGGACTTCATAGAAATTAAAAACTTTTGTGCAACAAAAAGACTATCAACAGAATAAAAAGACAACCCAGAGAATGAGAGAAAATATATTCAAATCATGTATCTTATAAGAGTGGGAAATGCAGATGGACAGTCAGGGGAGCAGGCGAGGCTGGCGTGCCTATCTGCTCATAGAACACACAAGGGATTCTCACATAGTGTCCCCATCACACTGGAGCAGCTCTGGTGTCTATGACACTGGAGGGCCGTGCCCTGTGACTGAGGCGCTGCAGCCAGGTTCAGTGACTGTCCCTCTAAAACTCACATGCCCATTTTCCACTGGGTCCACCTACACTTTGTCCTTTGTCTGAAGAATGGGATCATCAAGCCTTCCCTCCGCCAGCCCACCCAGAAACACAACTGAAACGCGATGATCTGCTGGAAGTGTTACGTATGCCTGCAACCCCATGCTCTCAAAAGCCACAAGAAGAAGTGTGGCCACACCAACACCCAAGACCCCAAGAAGAAAGTTAAATAAGGCCCCTCCTTCCCCCAGAGGGTAACCTCCTACCTGAGCCCCAGGGCCCTGGGGCCTCAATCAAACTTCCATTTTGTTAATTGGAACAGTAAAAAAATAAAATAAAAATAATTTCTAAAACTACACATATACAGGTGCATATGTGTATTTCCAGAAATATATCGAGCACTTCTGAATCTCAACATTCCTGAAGTTGTTATACTATTTTGCATTTCTGCCAGCAACGTATGAGAGTTTCAGTTGCTCCATATCCTCACCTACACTTGTCAGTTTTAACTAGTATAGTTTAGCTCAGTGGATTGAGCGTCGGCCTGCGAGCTAAGTGTCGCTGGTTCGATCTTCCAGTCAGGGTACATCAGAGAAGGAAAACTCTGATTCCAAAAAACCTCCGCTGCCTTGCGGCATACCTCTTCAGGGGAAAGGCTAAGGGAGTAAACCCCGACAGAAAATCCGGAGCCGGAGTCCCTAAGGCGGTTTGACGTTGTAGTCAACACCGGCAACTCCTGCGGCGCACCTGAACCCAAGCTGTATCGACTCCGTCTTTCCCTTGGACCCTTCAGCTGCGAAGAGAGGGGGGGTCTGCTGCATGGGCAACAGCAGACCCTCCATATTACCCTGCCCAGGCTCTGTAGCTTCAGCGTCATCATAAGATGTCAATTCAACACGGGAGGAGACAGATACCATGTCACTCCCGAGTCAGACTGCACAGCCATTCTCGGCGGTGCAGATAGACTCTTAAGAAGCTACACCATCGTCTCTCGAGACGGATGGCTGCCGACGACGACGACGACGAGTGGGTATTAATTTCTTTAAAAAAATAGAGAAAATTAGAATACACAGAAGGGGGCAGCATAATATTGCTATTTGCATCTTAGAAACTTGGTAGGAATATCTTGGAGCTATATCATCAAATTAAATATTCTTGATTTTTCCCTAGAAGTCTAGTAACATAATTTTCCCCCCATGTCTAAATGAGAACTCTGTGACCTCCAAGGAGTAACTCACTCTAACCTCCAGCCATCTGACACTTGCCTAGTACCTTTACAGGTGGTGGTGGTGGTGTTCCCGTTTGGTGGCAAAAGTGATGTTACACACCCGCTGTTCCTCCTGACCCCTTCTTTCCCTGTACACACTACGGTCCAACGCCCTCCAAACCAACCGCCACCAAAGTATTCAAATTAACAGAACAAATACCATGTTATCCGTAAGTTTTAAATAAAGGAAAGTTAAGCTAAATACAAGTCCTTTTTTTTTACTTCAATATATATAATTTTCATATTATTTCACTTAATACCACATAAAACCTAAGCTCTTGGCCCCTGAAATATAAAAATGAAATTTCAAAGTGAACTTTAGAAAAAAAGCAGATGATTAAGTCAGCATTTGTGGGTGACAGTAGCAGGCGGGGGCACAGGCAACACTGCTTGTTAGGCACTGCTTACCTGTAGAGCTCTATCAGCAGGTTCTGTCATCTCAATACTCCGGCCTTCCATGCTTTTGAAACTTAACATAATTCAGACCAAGCTTTATGATAAAGAACAACTCAGCATTCCTTAATGGGAATCGGTTCATGTTTATTTCAAGAAGAGAACTGCTGCAGAGATTGCCTTCAATGAACCGCCTCTTTCCAGCATCTCTCCAAGTATTTGTTACATATAGAAAATCTTTGCTTCCCTTGGCCCCTTTCACCACAAGAGAGTCTGTTGGTGGTGTTATTCTGAAATTTTCTTCATGTTGAATAAAACCAGTTGGGTCAATTCATACCATATTCAAGACATCAAGGTCCCCAAGACATGACAGATCACTAAAACTGCCACAGATATAAATCCCCCACACCAGTCACAAGCTTTTACAACAGTAAAAAAGATATGCCTGACACATGTGATAATTAAGTCTACAATGTACGAGAGGTTATTTTTAGAGATTTTGGTCTCCATATTATACAGAATAAGAAGTAGCAACAGCAACTCAGGCTCTATCTGAAATATTTAGTTAGAGGAAAAATTCTAGCACTCAGGCATCATGGAATTAGTAGCAAATGAGAAGGCTCCAAAGGAGAGCTCCCAAAAAGTATGTCAGGAAAGGCTTAAGAAGTCAACAGCTGATTTTGGACTTGAAGCAAATCATTTAACCTTCTTCTGATACAACTTTGCCCCACTCCCATGCTGCCCCTGCCCTCCCACCAAGAATTTTTAGTGAATTTAGGA